>NC_137470.1:67929679-69248120 GCF_964235325.1 Thermobia domestica | reverse complement strand
ATGTAGTTCCTCGTTATGAAGCTTCCGCCATTCCCCATTCTCGTTCCTCTTGGGTCCGAATATTCTTCTCAGGATCCTGTTCTCAAATACTTTCAGTCTATGTTCTTCTCTCAGAGTAAGCGACCATGTTTCGCAACCATACAGAACAACAGGCATGATTATCGTTTTATATATTTACTTGATTACTGATACTTTTTAGAACGGAAAATTTTCCGGAAAAATATAGCGGAAAGTTTTCCACTTCACATCACTAGTTACACGTTGTCAGTCCTATTTGTAACTTCGTATGGCGTTCTTCAAGAGGCGAAGCGTTCATACCTCAGCATAATGATAAATCGATTTCATAGCAATAGGAAAGCTCTTCTCGGTGCGTTTCTACCTTAGGTTTGCAGTTTCGTTAAAGTTTTATATTTTCTGTTTTGCCTACATGTCTGTTTCCTGGCTGATGTTGAAGGCCGATTGTATGAAGTAAGAAAAGTAATCTTTTCTAAGCAATGAAATGTAATAACAATTAATTTGGAATAATCGCATTTTCCGCGAATATTTCCTTTTTACTTGTTCTTGTTTATTCTTGCTTTCTTTCTGTATTTCTGCAAATTACAAATTAGATTAGTTTTATGATATATATAGATGAATACAATTCAGCTGCATGCCTCATAAATATTAGTTCTCACTTTCAGTCATTCTCCACGAAAAGTAAAAAAATAAAATAAAATAAAATAAAATAAAATAAAATAAAATAAAAACTCTTTCTCACTCAAAATACAATTCTTATTTAATTTCAGTATTCCGACACTGGAACAAAATTTGTAATAATTTTCTTCTGCACTGCAAACTTTACTTGAATTAGATAAGTTTAAATTACAAAGAAAATAGCTCATCGAATATAACATTCGTCACTAAAAGTATTCTTTAAATCTCAAACTTGGCGTTTAGCTGCGCGCCACATTTGACTTTAAAAAATGGGAATATTCCCGGGAAGATTCCCTAAAATTGAAATATTCCGGGAATGTATGTAAAACACAAATAAAATTACATTCTATTACTATATTATGTTTTCAAAATTATTTTTTTTGTCACAGTATATTTATTAAGAATTCTTTAAAATGTATATTCTGGATGGTATTATGCTGTTTTATTATATTATATCTAAAGAGTACGCATAAATATATGTTTACTTACAATATGTTTTATACGAGTAAATATGTAAGGAAGACATTTTGTATAGAAAGTCCACATACTTTTACTGCACTAAACAGTTTAAATTTAAATCGAAGTTTATTTCCTAAACTTGACCCTACTACTGATATTATGAACGCATTACATTTTTAAATGCTATAAACAAAAACGAGGTTGGATAACTGCCAGAAAACATACGTAGTCTGTCGAAAAATTCGAAAGGTTGCCAGTGTATGGGATGGCATATATATGTACAGAATGTTGAGTTGAGGTACCTTGTGCTTTGCAATTGTGCTCTTATTGTGTTCTATTAAATCTCTAATTTAAGAAGATGGGCTATTTCGAACAATATACACGGTGTTAAAAAAATCGCCAACAATTCTTGGTAGATGAAGACACACGTAAAAAACAACAAACAAATCCTAATTAACACAGGTCTTTAAACGCCGGTACTAATGAAAGGTCCTGAGAAGCAACCCTAATTTTGATATATTATTATTATATTTTAAAAATATGTGTATTTATACCTACATAGATTTCTTTATTCAATATCTGATTCTTCCTGAGAGCGCGATAAATGCAGATCAAAATCTGATTCCTCGTATCTGGTGGTTCGGGATGTATTAATAGCACTTCACCTCTATCTCTACAGAATTTCTACATTACTTTAAAAACTGGTTCCTTTTCATTATATGTAAACTAGAACTTTGCTACTTTCTAGTGCAAATGGAAATGGAACTTAACAAAACATATTCTTAGTTATATAAAGTACAGCCAACAAATTTAATTTTTGTAACCTCTAAATTATTTAAAACCTAGAAGTATATGATAATAAATGATTATAAAGTAATTAATCATATGGTTCTTATAATTTGGAAAATTATATAAAGAAATGAAAAACAATCCCTCCCGGAAATTTGTATCCTAGGGGAAACCTCGGAATATTCCCATTTTTAATCTTCCTTCCCACTGTCTATCACTACGTCCCCCAACGTTTACTGCAGCGTGCAAGCAAGGTGACAGAAAAAAAATTCGTGACATTCCTATGCGTTGCGATACAAGAATCACTCTGACGTAGCGCCTGGAACATATTTGTTCGAAAAACCGAAACAAACTGAACCAAAACACTGAACCAAAAGAATCGAATCACTGAATCAAAAGACTCGAAATAATGAATGAATTGCCTAAAAGAAAGACTTGCCTTCTTTTTTTAAACGAGAATTTTTTTAAAAAATATGTTACTTAATAATTGTTTGAGTTTTGGAACTCCAAGAAGTGGATAAATGTTTTATTTTGTTTCCTTTGTGAAATAAGTGCAATATACCATAAGACTTTGCACCAGATTTAAGAAATTTTTAAAGAAAATCACATGTAAGTTACGAACGTAAAGATTTAGAACGCTGTATTTTAAAGAAATTATAAGGATTATAAGGAAAACACTCGTGCAAGTGCATTAGTAAACATTCAGGATGGCCATAATTATTGAAATATAAACTTTGGTGCAAAGTAACCCCATAGGTGAGGATATTTTGCACAACATACAAACAAGTATATTCAACATAGAAACATAATGTTTTTGTGCAAAGTTTTCCCTTCAGTATTTATACATTTCACTTGCTACACAAAACTGCATGCAATATACATATTGATATTACAATGATGGTACCAGTATCAGTACTTAGTGTGAAATATCGATATTTGTTAGGAAAATGATATATTTTCTGATACTGGCACAAGAACCATATTCCCATAGTTTAGCATATGCCCCAGAAAAATGCCAAATCAGGAACAGAAAAAAATCCTGTGAACTGATTTGCCTTGGTTGCTCTGTGTGTCCAAGAATATCATCCCAACCGTAATCAGTGGAATTTATTTACGGGATTTGGGGCTGTCAGGCTGAATCCCACCCAAATTGCATGATTTCTTTTTAAAGAAATCTGTTAGTCATTTCTATGCGTATAAGCTTCAAGCCCCTTCCCCCAAAAGTCTAGTGATTCCTGAAAGAAACGAAGCTTTTGTGAGTGAAGCCCCTCTCAAATTATTTTTCTGGATCCGACACTGTTCGTAATTTATTTTTCAACAAGAAATTCATTCTGTCATCTATCTAAATAGGAAATTTGCGTAAAATTAGAATGCAGGAGGTACCAGCAGTACTAATTTCCTATCTAAGGGGTTACTTTGGATCGTTGCAAAGTAACCCCAATTAGAGGCTGAAACCGCCTTCTCCCAGCTTTATTTCTTATGACTTTAAAACGTTTCACACTTGATTTTCAACTAGTGCTTCAAAGTCTTATTATACACAGTAGTATTCTACGGAACTGACTTAACTTTGACGGAAATTATTGTAGGCGATATCTTTCAAATTTTGTCGGACTTTACAGTGACTGCTTTCCATACCTCTACAACAACAAACCCTCCGGGTAATTAGAACTGATGTTAACAGGAAACATTACAGCCAAAATATAGTTCGATGCTCTATCTTACGGTGGCAGTTGAAACTTCCTCTTGACAGTTCATTGTTTTACCAACAGAGGACTGTGCAACTATTTTCATATTTTGTGCAAAGTTACCCCTGATGTGCAAAGTATTCCATTCTTACGGTACTTTCTATTTCTTCACGGCGGAGATAACCAAAGCCCTCAAAAGTCTTATGTACTGGGTTAACTGTGGTTCGACTGAAGACAAAACGCCATAGTACACAAAAGCCTTTGATATGTTACACAATTAAACAGTTTACACACAGTCTTAGACGTGTTCTTCTTTTTCCTGTGACTTGGGTGAAAGAATTCTTTCTTTTGCTTCAGTGCAGCCTGTTAATAAAGCAATAATAATAAATAAGAATCAGTAGTAATAAGGTAATAATATAATTACAATAACAATTAGATGAACAATAACATTTGACGAAGAGATACAATTGACATGACTGGATTCGAACCCATATGTTTACTTGGCAGTTTTGTGCGTTACCGTCACTGTACAAATCCTTCATATAAACCCTACAAACTAACAGTTACTAGTTAGGGATGATATACTCGTACGTTTGGGTTCCTTTTTTTAGCTTAAAATATCTGGAAACCTAGCTAACATATTCTTATGTGTTTGATTCTGCTCATAGTAGCACTCATTCCTTTGTAAGAGTTGGTATTACTCAAGGAATTAAAAAAATATCGTCTGCCATCTTTTCTTTCTTCGAAGTAGAAATTAGGTTAAAAAAGAATTGTAAGTTAGATCCGGAACAAACTTAGAACGGTGACACAACCTTAACTTGAGGAGCATTTGGAGGAACTTTTCTCATTGAGGAAGGTCAATATGTTTTTGAGTTAAAGAAGAAACGTTAAGTAACCGTTGATTCCCTTATCTAAGGGACGTCATTTCTTATGTGCCTCAATATCTCGTCTATTCTTACACGAAAAATTTCAACCAACAAACAGTTTTTCTTACATTCACAGATGACTGATTACCGTAGATAAGTAGTTACTGTATTGAACCAGGGGCGTCATTTTAGACTTTGCTTGAGGGGGACAAGAGCACCACCGACATTAGTCTTCCAACTGTTGTACTAGTATATTAGTAGACAATCGATTAAAACATATGTATTCCTCATACTCGTGTGTGTGTGGGGGGGGGCAATTGCCCCCTCCTGCCCCCGTAAATGACGCTCCTGTATTGAACTTCTCAGGAGACCCGGGTTCAGATCCCGCTCAACCCGATTTTTTAACATGCTTCAATTTTAATTTCAATCCCCACTTACAAGGGACATCACCAAAATGTCCGGATCCGATTTCAATCATTTTTTTCTGATAGAGGGCACGTATGCATTATTTGTGATGTCAAAAATTTTTGCTGTGGTGCATGTTCTCTATTTTTTTAAAATATTTTTTAAGAGTTGTGATGTGGTTATTAGAGATTACTGCAGATGTTCCTTATTACCCTTTGTAAACGGAGTGCTAATGAAAGAACAACCATGTAGATACATATACGGCCTAGAGGGAAGTCGTATGGTAGGTATAACCTTGACGGCAGCCATCTTGAAATCCGCCATTTTGAATTAAGGTCAAGTTTTTTTTAAATCGGTATAGGGTAATATGACACATAATTAGACATAGTAGGTATTGTCGAAGCTTTCATCCACTTATTATCATTAATACGCGGTTTAGAAGGAAGGGTAAGGGACTTACGCACATAGTAAGTATAAACAATTAATATGCCTGTAACTGTTTCCTCAAATGTGCGTATCGTAAAACTAACTTCACCATTGTTTTCCTGATTAAATTCTAGTCCGAAATTATGTATCATATTACCCTATACCGATTAAAAAAAAAACTTGACCTTAATTCAAAATGGCGGATTTCAAGATGGCCACCGTCAAGGTCATACCTACCATACGACTTCCCCCTAGGCTTTATATGTATGTACTACCATGAGCAAAATAAATGACGCGTCTCTTTATTTTGAAGTTTTTTGAAAATATCTCTGTTTTCTTTATATGTTCGAAATTTCGGAAGGATTCCCCAGCAGGACAGGTTAATAACAAACCCGTTTTTAATATTTGTGTTAGATATTAGCTTAAAATAAAGAAATTAGAAGCAAAAAACATTAAATCGACAGAAATCTCGAGAATTACCAACTCTGCTAAAGTGGGAAATTTTCAAGAACACGAGGGAATTCTGCATTTCAACACGAAGCAGCGACATCTATGTCATTGAGAGAAATGTGGATTAAATCTACAAACTAAACTTTTAACGAATATTTCTAGTATGTCTTATTATATGCATTATCTGCAAACTCCAAATATATGAATATATGCTAAGTATTAACATAAAGATAGAGCAAATAGTGGAAATTATCTATGGAAAAGGACGAATTGGTAGGACGATCGTAATGAAATATCGTCTTTACCGGAACAGGCTCACTTCACGTAAAAAAACAAATAGCTCAGTTAGTTAAAGCAACGAGCCTGTATGCTGAAGGTAGCGGGTTCGATCCCGTGGAAGTGCCGTTATTATTTTTATCACTACACTACGGTTATTTTTTTATTTTTTTATTTGGGAAAGAATCAAATTGTAAAGTATGTGTAAAACTCATGACGATACCAAAAAAAGAAAAAATGTTGTTGTCGCACTTGTATTAGCGTCCCTAATTTTGTTTGCAAACAGTTTCGTAATTATTTCCCCTGTGCTCACTGCTCACCATATGCTCGCTGGCGCATAACGAATGTTTCCCAGTAAATGTTAATTCTAATTTGGAGAATTTTATAAAGTTTCACAATATTTCTCACTAGATAGTCTTCTATCTACGTGTTTGGATATTTTGATAACAGATTTCCCTATTAAATGTTTAATTTTCCCTAGATGTTTAATTACGGAAAACTTTTACAATGTATTAGTATTGAATTAAAATTGTTTTGAATTTACTACATAAGGTAAGTAGACCGAAGGAGGAGAACTCAAGTAATTGATATTCTACGTAAAAGCAACCTATTGTAGAATGATGATGCTTCTTACCTTCAGCACATAATCTTTACGTTAGAGAGTCAGACAGAGAAAAATCCTGGTTTTTCCTCCTCTATGACCACCCATCTTAAACCTCTACATATCATTGTTCGTCTCACAAAATTTCGGTGCTCCAAAAACATTCAAATAATAATAATAATAATAATAATAATAATAATAATAATAATAATAATAATAATAATAATAATCCTGACTATGCCATCCTTACATAATGTAGGATATCTTAGTTTCCTAGTTTAAATCTTAAATATCTTAGTTTAAAATGCTTTCTTTAGTACTTATTTGAGCAACCATGTAGGAGGGGGTACGACTTTTTATTTTGCCCCTCTCATTTCAGTAGCCTTCCAACAGAAAGTAATTTTTGATAAGCAGGACAGACAAAATGAATAAGAAATATATTTACAGCATCCTCTCCCCTTTCATGATTGGAATATCACGTAATATTTTTTATTCTACGAAAGATGGCCCTGTGCGGTTAGGGGTAGGTAACTAAAAAAATACCTAATATATAGCGCCCCTTGATTGTAATATTACCGCTTCTTTATTTGTACGAGGGAGCCCCTACACAATCAAGGGTGACAAAAAGAATAGGAAGAGTGTCTATTGATTCCAGTGGTGGATCCAGCACGAACTCCTGGGGGAGGGGAGGGGAAGTGAAACATTCTTTTGATGATGTGAAGCTGTCACAAATTACCACTTAACTAAACTAAACAATAGTGGGGGGAACCGGAACCCAGTCAGTTTAAATTGATGTAAAAGTTTAATTTTTGGCTTCATATTAAAGTTTTGGTTTCAAATGAGAATTTCAGTCCAAGTGGTCAATGATCAAATCTCGTGGGGCTCTTCAGTGTAGGCTAATACGGCCCCCTTATGAGAAAAGGCAAAATTATTAACATGTTTATAACTTTCGAATTTTTCGTCTATTTTAAAGAAATATTTTGCTTCGTATTAAAGTGTTGGTTCCAAATGACAAATTCAGTCCGAGTGGACAATGATCAAATCTCCGGGGGGGTCTTCAATATAGGGGGCTTCGGCTCCCTTATGGGAAAAGGCAAAAATATGAAAATGCTTATAACTTCCGAATTTTCCGTCTATTTTAAAGAAATTATTGGCTTCATATTAAAGTCTTGGCTTCAAATGACAATTTCAGTCCGTGTGGACAATGATCAAATCTCGGAGGGCTCTTCGGTGTAGGGGTTTCGGCTTCTTTATGGGACAAGATTCACGTAGTTGATATTGCAAAATTGTTTTGTATATATAAGTGAAAACTTGCACCATTTGGTTAATTTTACCTCCTATGTTTTGCAGATTCATATTCCAAGCAATAGTTACTTCGCAGAGCTAAAAGAAGGCACTTACTAGTTTCATTAAAATGAAATGTCTTTTATGAGAGGAGCAGACGAACGAACAGGCACCCAAACGTTGGTTGAGTCGTACGATTGAAACTCGTTAAGCTCGCTTCAATTATTATTATTATTAATAATAATAATAATAATAATAATAATAAAGCATTGCAGGGACCTTTGGTGCAGGAGGTCCGTGGCTCGATTCCACTTCGTGCCAAGTGAAATTTGAGGTGGACAAATACCGTGTGCATGGGTATGTGTTTTCTTGAGATTTTCCATTTTCCTCCCACTTTCTTCATTTCACCATTTCATTCATCATCATTCTCCCTTAGCGTAGGTGCATAATCGTCCAACGTTAAACTAGATATTGCAATTTTAATAATAATAATAATAATAATTAATTCAACTGAAAGGACTGTAATTTATGTGGACAGCAATTATCATAAATATGCAACCATTATAAAAACAATGCTTTGAGTAGAAAGATAATCCTTCCCAAGTGTTAACGAATGCACACGAGATAAGACATGTCTCGAGAAAGACAAGACGCGCTTTGTGACATCCAAGATAATACGAGGCAAATGTTTTGGACACGAGATAGCTTGTAAAATGTCTCGTCTTGTCTGGAATGTCTCGAAAACAAAAGTCTAAGTTTTAAAATTATTTTTCAAGATCTATTCTCTCAGAAGTAGTTCTCTGCCTTAAAATTAATAACGACATTTGTGATTTAAAAAAAGATAAACAATGCCTAAAGTTAATAGTTAACTTTTCGAAAAGAAGCTTCATTAAGGGTGAACCTGAAAGATGTCCACAAACTTCGGGAGGTGATTCGTGACATCAAAAGGAGACAAATGGTCCTCTTGCAGTTTTCGAACTCAGCTTCGTTGTCGAGATACAGGGTTGCCAACTGGTCGTGTTTGAGAAACTCACTGGGAATAAATTCAAGTCCAAGAATAAACTACTACTCATATATTTTTCAGGTCAATTGACTTATACCATGTTGTAAGGTCAAATATTTATTTATGAAGTGTGTACAAAATTCGCCAGGGTCTTCTTGAGAAAATTTTTCTAAGAGAAATATCTGATACTGCAATATAGGGTTGTTAATTAAATATTGATTAATGAAAAATAAACAAAATTGTTAAAACCATTTTTGAGAAAATAGCGTTTTTCGATTTTCGGCTGTTTGTAAACCACACTTATTTTAGGTGGTAGGAAAAAATGGAAATGCTCCAGTAAGAATACTAAGTAAACCCTAAGTTTAAAATTTGGTGTAGATAAGTTGAACGGTATGGCCTCTAGGCGAGTGCATATAAAAGTGTGCCGAACGGACGGACCGGAAGGACGGGTGTCGAAAAGTCACATTTTCGGTATGTAGACGCCATGAAACATGTAAATCCGTTGAAATCTGAATTTGATATTATTTTCACAATCACTATATTTTCTTCTCTCTTTTGTCGCTCGAAAAAGAAAAGCCTGAGTTTACCACAAAAAGCTAGGGAGTTTCTCAAAAAATATTCAATTACAGGGCCACCGCACTAAACTTTTTCAATTCAATTTCTTAACTGTGTTAGGCCGCAGTTGTTACTGAAGTGTGTATTTGGATAATACGAATAAAATTATCGTATTATTCAAATACATCGAATGTCAGATTATCGAATAAAAAACTTCGATTGAAGAAAATCCATACTACAAAACTAACTCACACTTTGAGCACATTTTCATTAGACATATAATAGACCAATTAATGCAATCATTGTTTATGAAATATGAAAAAAATCAAATGAGTCACTTTGTGAAAGTCTTTCAAAAAGAACACGTCAGGAGTAACCTACCTCTTGTGAATTGTTTCGAACAATGAGTTAAGATATACTTTTGGTCATTAATGAAATATTTATTTGCGAAATTTGAACAAAATCGCCTGTCGTTCGAGAAAATTGTCGGGGAAAAAGCCTTGACCCCAAAAATAAACTATCCGTTGTAATTGTTTTTCATAGAAATGACTTATACTAAAATATAGGGTTACTAATGAAATACTTATTTATGAATTATCAATAAAATTGTCCGAGTAATTTTTGAGAAAATCGTGAGGGAAAAATAACTCCCCGAATTAACTATCTCTTGAGGATTCTTTCAGGGTAAGCGAGTTATTCCATATTACTAGGTTTTTAATGAAATATTTATTTCTGAGTACGAACAAAATTGCTTGACTCATTTTTGAGAAAACCGTGGAGGAAAAAACACCCACAAGAGTAAACTACCCCTCGCATATTTTTTCAGGACAAACGAGTTTTGCCATATTGTTCGGTTATTAACGAAATATTTATTTTTGAAATATGAATAAACTCTTTTGAGTCGTTTTTGAGAAAATCGCCCAGACAACACTCCACCAAGAATAAACTACCCCTCGCATTCTTTTAGGACAAACGAGTTATGCCATATTGATAAGTTATTAATGAAATCTTTATTTATGAAATATGAACGAAAACATTTGAGTCCATTTTGAGAAAATCACTGAGAAAAAACTCACCCCCTTAGTATAAACTACCCCTTGTAGATTTTTCTCAGATATATGCCTTATACCACAAAATAGGGTTGCTAATTAAATATTGATATAAAAAAAGAAAGAAAACAAGATCGTTAGAGCCAGTTATGAGAAAATATCTTTTTTTTATTTTCATCGTACAGGAAACTACCCTTGTTTTGGGAGTAGGAGGGAAATAAAAAAACTATAGGAAATACTATGAAAATCTTAAACTAAAATTTGGTGCAGATAAGTTGAACGGTATGGCTTCTAGGCGAGTGCACAGAAAAGTGTAGCGAACGGACGGACGAACTGATGGACATGTATCGAAAAATAACTTTTTCGGTGTTAGGGGCTATAATACGTGTAAATTCGTTGAAATCTCAAATTTTTTCGAACGTTTTTTTTCGAAATCTCGTTTTTTTTCGAACACCATACTTTCTTCTCTCATTTGTTACTTCAAAGTAAAAGGAACTCAGAACTACAGATAAAAGACACCTACTTTTACACATAGACATTTATTGATTTAAAACTGTTTTAGTTTGTGTCATTTCACTTCCAATTGAAAGGTTTTACAATGATTAACGGCATACCAATGACGAGACGGAAGTTTTCAGGAAGTAAATGCATTCAGAAGTCTAGACTGCATTACAGCCTGTTTTTATTTCTGCAATTGTTAACAGCTGTAATTTCGTCCAAACGCTACATGAAATAATTTTTGGTTGACGTCATTGTATTACTATTTTAGTATTGTTCTCTTCAGACTTGGTTGAAGTTTTGTCTTAACGGTTATACATTTTTTCTTTCTTATTTCATCGTTACACATAAGAACAAAATGTTATGGTGATTGGATAGATTCGAACCTACGAACATTGAGTTTATATTCTTCCAACACTTTACCAATGGACCAAGCTTTGTCTTCACGTTAACGCCCGGTTACAGGGTTTACTACGATTTAAATAAAATGGCTGGCTGTTAGAATTCCCTGTTCACATATTTCGATAAATAATTTTCATTGCTTCGTAGATACGTAGAGCAATGTTTAGATACACATTTTAGGAGAGTGAATTTTGGTGTATATAATAATTTCATGCCAGGTAAAAGCTAGATAAGTTTTGATAAAATGTTTCATATGTAGTTCTCAATAATAAGCTTGCTGTTCGGAGTGAAGTTCCAAGGTTCAGCATTGCCTAGCAGTTTTTGCTATTAATATCCCTTCTAACAATATTGGCAGTGGACAAAAGTTAGCCCGTGTTGAAGCTTTTTGCTCCTAATTTAGTTATTTTACTTATTTAAGGAATATATTGAAAATTGTTAGCAGGCACGTATGCAGTAATTTATTTCGGGAGAAGTCCGACTGCAATATTAGGATAAATTATAATAAAATTTAAAAGATAATTCTTAAATTTAGGCTAAATTTACAGAGAAGTTGGGATTTCAGAGGGGAGTCCGGACCACCTGGACCCACCCCTAAATGCGTCCTTGTTTGTCAGTAACGTTTCCTCATTTTGAAACCCTCAAAAACTTCGGATATATAAAGGAAAACGAGTTATTTTCGATAAAATATCACTTCAGAAGACGCGACAGTTTTATTGCACATGGTGGTATCCCAAGTTCACAAGGGCAAGAATTCATTAATTTTGATTCTCTGTCATTGTGCTCTATCGAAAGGTTAGGTTTGTAACATATTACTCCTACGAACAAGCATGACTGGCAGATAGGAATACTGAACACAACTCCAGAGAAATGCATGCTGAACTTACGTTTATAGCTACGCTTTGGTGATTTGCCCTCAAGGTCAATCGAGTGGTAATTCAGTTCCGTCTCTGTTCTTAAGCCATGTTCGTATTACTTCGAACAGTTTTGATAATGAAAAGCATGCCTCTTAATATAACAGACTTCTTTCGCGTAAGAAATCGAAACTCAGTTGGTCAGAGCAACTAGTCTGTAAGAATTAGGTTGTTAGTTAGTTAGGAGCCCAGTACGAGTAAGGGTTTTTATTACTATTGTTTTTATCTTTTTTATGTGAGGAAAAATCAAATTGTGACATCGCGATATCAAATGTATTTGATTAGGTAGCTTTGTCTTAGCTAAACTTTAAACATCAGTAACCGTCGAAATTATTTCACCAACTGATCACTTACTGAACATTTCAAACACGTCAAACCAGTGGCATAACATGAAGGTTAACCTCTCCTCCGCAGTCCTTAGTTATGCGTCCGTACTTTCAAGGGCGGACTAAGTGCCGGGCGACTGCCCGGGGCGCCAGAGAAAGAGGGACACCAAAACGAGCCTCAAAAAGTAAATTTTATAATGTGCTTTCTACTGACGTTTTTGGTTTATATTCTTGTAAAGTAGTGGCAATTATATGGTATTTTTCCATTTCACTATGGAAGAAGAGAGTTTCATAGTACTAAGGGGGTTGTATCGAAAAATTGAGAGATGGCATGTAGAATAAAGAGTGTTAAATGATAATAATAATAATAATAATAATAATAATAATAATAATAATAATAATAAATATGAATGTCTTTCGTGAGCCGAAATTATGTGAGACGAACAATGATATGTAGAGGTTTAAGATGGGTGGTCATAGAGGAGGAAAAACCAGGATTTTTCTCTCTCTGACTCTCTAACGTTAAGATTATGTGCTGAAGGTAAGAAGCATCATCATTCTACAATAGGTTGCTTTTACGTAGAATATTTATTACTTGAGCTCCCCTCCTTCGGGCAACTTTGCTTATGTAGTAAATTCAAAACAATTTCAATTTAAGACAAATATTTATAGAGAAAATTAAACATTTAATCAAAATATCTGTTATCAAAATATCCAAACACGTAGATAGAAGACTATGTAGTGAGAAACATTGTGAAACTATAAAATTCTCCAAATTAGAATTAACATTTACTGGAAAACATTCGTTATGCATCAGTGAGCACAGGGGAAATAATTACGAATCTGTTTGCAAACAAAAATTAGAGACACTAATGCAAATGCGACGATATTTTCTCTCTCTTTTTTTTTTGGTATCGTCATGAGTTTTACACATATGTTACAATTTGATTCTTTCCCAAATAAAAAATAAATAAAATAACCTTAGTGATAAAAATGACAACAGTACTTCCACGGGATTCGAACCGTCTACCTTCGGTATACAAACTCGTTGCTTTACCTAACTTTTTTTCTCTTACGTAAGCTGAACCTGTTCTACAGTAAAGACGATTTTTCATTACGATTGGGCTAACAATTCGTCTTTTTCCATAGGTAATTTCCACTATTTGCACTATCTATACGTTAATACTTAGCATAGACTCATATATTTGGAGTTCGCTGATAATGCATATAATAAGACATACTAGAAATATTTCGTTAAAATTTTCGTTTGTAGATCTAATCCACGCTTCTCTCAATGACATAGATGTCGCTGCTTCGTGTTGAACTGCAGAATTCCCTCGCGTTCTTGAAAATTTCCCACTTTAGCAGAGTTGGTAATTCTCGAGATTTCTGTCGATTTAATGTTTTTTGCTTTTAATTTCTTTATTTTAAGCTAATATCTAACACAAATATTAAAAACGGGTTTGTTATTAACCTGTCCTGCTGGGGAAACCTTCCGAAATTTCGAACATATAAAGAAAACGGAGATATTTTCAAAAAACTTCAAAATAAAGAGACGCGTCATTTATTTTGCTCATGGTAGTACATGGTTCTTCTTTCATTAACACTCCGTTTACAAAGGGTAGTAATGGACTTCTGCAGTAATCTCTAATAACCACAGCACAACCCTTAAAAATTATAAAAAATAGAAAACATGCACAATGGCAAAAATTTTTGACATCACAAATAATGCATACATGCCCTCTATCAGAAAAAAATGATTGAAATCGGAGCCGGACATTTGGGTGATGACCCTTGTCAGTGTGACGAGCAAGATGATCTGTTATGGAGAAGGAAACTGATGTTCCAATGACAAAAAATAGAGGGGAAAAATAGAGGTCAGTGAATGTGGAAAAATATTTACAAACTTTATTTCCTTCAATCGTTCTACATTACATATTTTCAATTCAACCATTTTTTTTAACTGGTGGATGATCAATGTATCTTTCTTTCTTCTCATTTGTAGTATGTAGCTAAATATCACATTATATACATACAACGAGTTCTGATGCGATTGATATGTGATGCTTACTGAACGACATAACAAATGAGTCGTCTAATTCCAAAACGGCTCTTGTCCATTTACATCAAATCTCTGGAAACCAGGAAAAAACAGTAGGATCGATGCGTTTTGTAGAACTGGAAATATTTGTGGATGTTCAAGTTTTTCACGTGAACACACTGAAGTATTACCAGTTCTACAAAACATGTAGATCCTGCATTTTTTTTAAAGTTTTCTGCTATTTTCACTAAATGGACAAGAGCCGATTTGGAAGTAGGCGACTTAAATAATAGAAATTCATTTTAGAATGGAGAAATGATTCACCCACTCTACAGAATAAAGACCTTCTTCACTGCTGCCAATGCTTTCTTTGGAGAGAAATATTTCATGTGCGTGGGTTGCACCTGTCGAAGCGTTTGACACTGCCAAATGTGCTCGATCCAAAATAATGGAATTATAGTATTCAAGGATTCATATTCTCTTTATTGGTGACTATACAGTTTTCTGGAAGTTCAACGCAGTTATCACTTCGCACAAACCTCGTTAGCTAGGTAGAAACATTGCAAGCAGGAATATAAGATAGTAAGAATTTTATAAGGAGACGTTTCTTATGAGCGACTCAATAAGTTACTAATGGTTTCCTTCCTACTCATCGAGTAACTCAAAAACATGGTATGGATCTTTCTCAATTAGGAAAATGTCTCGAAACGTTCCTCAAGGGTATCGGGTTATTTCCTCAAGTACGTTTTCCCCAAGTCCAGAAAATGTGGGACATTTCCTCAAGTGCCTTATCTTGATATTGATCATGAACTAGAAATCCAAGACAGAGATACAAATCTTGGCCAACAACCAGAATGGGGGGATATGATTTCTATGCGTGATAAAATAAATACAATATTGCCACTGGTTGGTTAGATAAAATTTTACTATTAAATTTTAAGGATGAATGTCTTTTATATCAAAGGACTTCTGAATATTCCTAAACTATATAGACTACACAAGCTTTCAATTTAGAATTCAATCATAGCAGTTTCCACGTTTTTAGTATCCCATTTGAATTACGAAGGCAAAACCCTGCATCTGAACCATTCAAAACAAAAGGTTTCTTTAAATACACAATAAATAATTACAGGCAATATTGTTTTAAATAAACTGCCCTATACGCACGATTGCCTCAGTAAATCATATTAGTTTCTTGGATTGTGTATAATATAATTCGAATAAGCTGATTGAAGAAAACTATAGTAAATTCTCCAGTATTGAAAACAAAACAATATGGTAATACACAGTGGTCGAGGTGAGACGATATACGATGGTATGCCATACCGCCTCTGGTTTTTCAGTAATGAGGACATACCGTCTCTGGTTTTTTAGTGATCAAGACAATATTTAAATGACCAGAGGTGGTTTGGCACTCAACAGGTATGCTGAGTCAAAATCATATTAAAACATACCGCCTCTTTTTTTTTTTTCACTTCGAACACTGGTAATATAGATCTCGATAAAACTGAGTTACACTATTATTTTTAAAAACATTTATCATTGTTTCGACCAAATAATGTACATGCACCACAAGATCTTTTGGTCTAGTTGACAGAACGAGATACAGATAGATTTCCTGTCAATAAAACCCTAGGATTGCTACCCATTAATTATTTATTATTATATGTTTAATAATAATGTTATGATCTCATAAATTTATCGTGTTATGCTTAGCGCCTAAATATACCATATCAAAATTCTTACTATTTTATTTCTTAGTGCTTCCCATGTTCTAGATTAGTGCTATTTAACCGGGGGTACGCGTACCCCTGGGGATACGCGAAGATGTTTCTGGGGGTACGTAATGCTGCCTCTGGGGGTCTGCTGAAAATGTCCGTTGACAGTTCACTGCAAATGAAATTGGATAACTTGTCAATTTGTGACTTTTGTATTTATGCTCGAAAAGAGTAAAATGAAATTAGTGACAATGCTATTTGACAACTTCTTCCATTCCATCAACATGTGTGTGTGAACAGCGTTTCTCTGCATTAACATCAATAAAAACGAAACACAGAAATTGCTTGAATCCAGAATCCGCTCTGATTCTCGCACTCTCGAAGATTCGACCAGGAATAGAGTAGTTGGCGTTCCGGAAACAAGCTCAGTTATCTCATTAACAGGTTAGGTCTAAAGTTACTTTTAGTTTTTGAATTTTTAACATTGTCTTCAGTGTACGAATTATCAGGGAGGATGAGGCGAAAATCCTCTTCAGTAGAACTGGATGTCCCCCATATACGGTATTTTTAAATTTCTCATGTTAATTTTTTCGGATGTGCAGTTATCCCACTATAAATAGTGTTTTGATTGGCCCACAGATTGTCATTTTGTTGGGTCTCTCTTTGCCCCCCTTTTTAATCAACAAAACGTGTATTAAGTTTAATAACTTCATTTTGATTTAATTTCTCTTAAACAGCTTCAGGAGTACACAATTGAATGGCGAATTGTGTCTAGGGGTACCCGAGAAAAAAGGTTGAATAGCACTGTTTTGGATCACTGTTCTATACAGCATAATAATGCCTTATTTTAGATTTATTTAAAAATATAGAATATCATCAATTCTACGTCGAATGACTTTTAAAAGAAAACTGTTAATCTCACTAGAACTTGTCATGTTTTCAAATGATGAAAATAAATTTAAATAAATAAATAGGTATTATGGAACTTTTGGGGTACTACACAATTGTAAGTTCCCGACAGTTACAGCTTCAAATCACTGAAGACATAAGCGATTTTAATAATAAAAATAATGTTTCTTGTAAGTGCAAAGTTTTAAGCGCTCAAGGAAACTTATTTACTTTCACTTCAAGATACAACCGGAAAGTCTTTTCACTTTGAAAGATTAACAAGTAAAAGAAAATTTGGGGAAAAGCCAGCCAGGAAGGTATCATCGTGTTAAGACTGAGAAAATTAGCCTGCCTAATCAGGATATACAGACTTGAAATTTGAATCCAAGATCTCACGATTGAAAAGAGCAGCGCAAACTGTTTACCTCACACTCTTTTAACTTGATCTTACACAAAACTACTAGTAAGCTTACGTGTCAACAGAAAGTTTGACCAATGAACTAAAGTTTGAATTAAAATAGATCATTTCCTTCAAAAGTGATAATAATATCTAATTTATTCAACAAATATTGGAAGAACATGGTTCCAACAGTGTCAATAGAAACTCGGCAATTGATTAATGTAACTTCTCACTGTCCGTGTGACTTGTTCCATATCACAATACTTTACCCAGCACTTTTAGATTTAAGGGATTTAAAGAATAAATCCGTATAGTGATTCTGCCTTGAGATTTGTTTCTAAAGAACAGTTCAATGAATTCATTGTAAAACAGACATTTCATACTCTGCAGACATACCTTACGTTCATTTTCAGTTGGATTAATATTATAAAACCAGTAACATTATATGCAATTTTGTTCGATAAAGTATGATTTTATTTGACACCCTGCAACCCTAGTTATCAGCAACAGCTCAAATAGCCAGCAACGAAGTACCACCCCTCTTCTTTCTTGTATTAGTTAAGAATTTCAGAAGTTGTTCTCCTTCTTTTGGTTAAATGATCATCAGATTAAGAAGAAAGATAAGCACTTGAGGAAATGACACCTTTCTGGAAAGTTGGGGAAATAGACAGTTGAGGAAATAACCCTATTTCTCCTCAAGTTGTCTTCCTCACCGGATTTAGGGTTGGTCTGGGTATAGTCAAGGGCGCCGATTTCTCTGTAAATTTTGGGGAACCCATTCAGATGCAGAAAGTATATATATGAGGATTTTAAGACAAATTGCATTCAAATTATGCCAAATATTGTATATTCATAAATACAATAGGGGTCCCACACGAGCTTTGGGGGGCCCGGGCCCCCTTGGCCCCCCAGGATCGCCGCCCATGTATAGTATATAATGGTCCCTCAATCTAATTTCTACTTTGAAAGAAAATATATTTCTGGATTTGTGGTGTGATGTCAAGACATGCAAAAATTTGGAGACTTTTTAGTTACTTTTCCAGATATTTCAACCTAAAATATGGAACGCAAATGTGAACGTGGAAGAACGTGACAAAATGATGCTTAAAAGATATTCAAAGAGCACTGAATACATTGCGATATTTGCTTATTTTAAAATGTGGGAAAGTAGTTAACATATTAAGTAGGAAAGAAGTTTAGGGTTACTCTCATTTATTTGTTTATTTTTATTTAGATGCGGCGACTGAATCGACTCCACCAATTCTTGTGGCGGAGACGGATAAGTGCTTAGTTAATGCAGGAGTTGACGTCACGTTAACCGTTGAAGTTATGCCAAGTGGTGGAGTTCCTAGTTCTATTTATTGGTGAGTATTGAAAATATTTACTAATCATTGCAGAACGCAATGGTGAATATTGACAAATATGGTAGTAATGATTACTTGTGACGTTTCTTATTATAAATATGTTTTGATATTAACTTTCAGTATTGAATTAGATAACTGAGAATCAGAAATGATTCGCTACTTTTGCATTATATATCGAAGCGATCGAACTTGGAAAGGTAGCGTCATCTTTTAATTGGCAAAAAATTAAAATGTTCCCAGAGTATCAATAAAGTATATATACATACAGGGTGTCTCAAAAGTCCTCTAGCGTAGGGTAACTCTGTTAGAGCTAGAACAAAATGTAACAGGGGAAACGTTTTTGAATATGACGTTTTCAATATAAAGTAAAGTTTTCTTTTTTTTTTTTAAATCGGACGAGCCGTTTGGGCTGTACACTCTTTATATCCCAAATATTAAATGAAAATGCAACGTTGCCATTTACCTGGACTCACAACATACGTGAATGAAGTTACTGTCTGTTATGCTAACGTGTCGATGGTCAGCCCCATTTCAAACACGCCCCCATTCACCATATTCTTACAAAATTTGTCCACCTCCCGTCACGTCCTTCCCTCTTCCAGCCCCAAGTAAATGGCAACGTTGCATTTACTTTAACATAAGGTGTGTACAGCCTAAACGGCTCGTCCGATTAAAAAAAAAATCCTTCATTTTAGATTGAAAACATTATATTTAGAGACTGTTTCCCCGTTACATTTTATTGTAACTCTGATACTAACAGAGTTACCCTATGTCAGGAGACTTTTGAGACACCCTGTATATATCAACAGAATGTTGCAAAATCACAAATTCATACAGTACTGCATGTTAGATGTTAATTGAATATTGTCTGCTGTTCGGAAATTAGAGGGATTTGTATTGGATTTCTAGATAAGAATTCTGTTGAAGTATCACTGAAAGTTCAAACACGGTCACAGACTATAATTCCTCAGCAATAATAGACAGCGTGATATTGTGAGAATACAGAAGTAGCAACTAAGCACAAAGATGTCAATATGTCCTTGGGTTAAATATTCGTATCACCTCACCATTACACTTTCAGAATAATTATTGAATTATTACATTTCTCTCTAAAGATAAATTAACGAGTTAATTGAGGTAATCTTTCTCCAAAGTTACCTCTATATTTTTACTGACTGTTTAAAGATCTTCTATTTCGCATATAATTGAAATGATTCTGTAAAAGTGACATTTGTGTGGGCGAAATTTAGTGATTTCCATTCCAAGATTATATTGGACTTTAGACTCCCGTTCAGCAGTGAGGCTATATGACATCTTAACGTGAGATCAGAACCAAACTACATGAGCTTTCGCCAGGAATCAAACCCGAGTCTCCCACGCCAATAAAAGATAAAATAATATAAAACGGGAAATAAGTTATTGTCAAAGTTACTATTTTTATTTAAAGTTTGTGCCATGGCAATAATAATAATAATAATAATAATAATAATAATAATAATAATAATAATAATAATAATAATAATAATAATAATAATAATAATAATAGTAATAATTTAGTATAAAATTATAGTTTCAGTAACAATTTTATTGAGTATTAATTTGTTTAGCATGACACACACGTGAAAAATTGTTATTTTAGGGATTTAGGATTTAGATTTCTGGGTTTTCAGCATCTATGGCTGTTAGCTCGTCAAGTTTGAGGGATGACGTCCCTCGGCGAGCAAATTATCAGGATGGTTGGCCTGAAAAAAGCTTGTTAGACTTTTTCGACTGTGTTCTCCCATCCGTAACGGAACTTGGGACCATTTGCACCGAAGGCGAGAGCGTTAGTCACCACGCTACGTGGGTCTACTGAAATTCGTCTTGAGAACAGTAATATTATTAAGCGGCTTTATATTATTTTCTGCTTTTAGCAGTTCTTGTCATTTTGTATTCTCTAGAACTTCACTAATATTTTGTGCTTTATAGATCATTGCAATTACTTCTGCTGTCTACATTTTTTGTTTCCTGATCTTAGCACTTTTGAAAAATCAGTTAATATTTTTCTTTAAAGAAGTACCAGTGTTATGTGCACAGCACATGATGAAGTTTGGTTTATATGCTATGATATTTTCTCATTTGTTACTGGAATCAGAAATGTTATGTGCTGGGAAACAGATTTTGCAAGGGAAAAAGGTCTTACATGAATGTTAGGTGTCCTCTCACCCACATGACTGAATTTTCCCCTCGTCTTTGGCTGCTTCCGTCCTTTCGTTTGCCCGCCTGTATCCTCCTTATATCTTCCCAATTTATCACACTTAAGTTATATTTCTAATAATTACGAAGTCTCTCTTGTCCCTTAGGCAAGGTTGTTTTCTCAAAAAAAAAAAAAAAATTAATAGTTCTTTTTCTTAGCACATATTAAATTATCTTATCCATTTTTTTTCCTTGCAAAATCTGTTTCCCAACACATTCCCCCACTGTATCAGTACATAACTCGAACAACACCTTTTTGTGTGTGTCGGTATTATTCTTTTTCCTTGCAAAATCTGTTTCCCAACACAGTTAGGAGATATATATACTACTTCTGCTTTTAGTAGAGAGTTTAAAGTTGAGATAGAATATATTGTTAGGACGCTTAATTGATTGCAGAAAGCCACTTCTTCCAATCTGTGATCGTTTTTACTCTATAACAATCAACACTAAAACCAAAAGTGGTTCATTTTTACCACTTCTCGTTTGAAAAAAAGATAGCAGAAAAGATGGTACTTATATTCTTAGAACGCTAAATTGATTTCATACAACCACTTCTCGCTATCTCTTTGTGTTTTCCTCTATGCAGATCAATATTGAAACGCAAGTAGTAATCGTTTCTACCACTTCCGGACTTACTAGAGAATTAAACGTGGAGATGACATGTATTCCTGGAATGCTTAATTAATTTCAGCAAACCGCTTTTCTTTATCTATTACCGCTTCTACTACTGGCGTGTTTTGTGGCCTACCGGCAGTAGCGTAAGAAGATAACAAAATAAACTTACGCAACGCTGCAGACATTGCATTGGTACATTGCGTTACAACTCTCCTATTTGAGCTTTTTCGTCCGTTTTTTCTTTTGTTTTTCAAGTCCAGAGGCATTGTAGAACACGTTATGTATGGTTTCGCACCTTCCTGCGTCGAGACATAGGAGGTGATGACGTCACGACTTCTCTTATTAGGCATATGTTCATTATTTTTGGCGTACTTATTTTTGCACTTAGAAGATGGAAATTTTGCACAAACATTCAGTCTACCGAGTAGTATTTATAAGTTTTTTTCAGATTTCTGCGTTAGCAGAAGGGGAGTCCAGAGGGGGAAAAGGTTAAAAAAAGAAAAGAATTCTTTACAAAAAAAAAACATTTTTCACTATTTTAACACCTCAGATACATGATGGAGACACGTAAATGGTACTATCTGAAAGGCAGTTCTATCCGGAAGAGAATGTTGAGCGAACCATGATCCCAGGGTAATTAGGGATGTTTCAGTGAATTTTTACAAAATATCCTTCTGTATACGGGAATATGGGATATTGTCGGTATATATATGTATATATTTTTTTGCGGGCTTACTTTTGCACCTAGAAGATTGAAAATTTGCACAAACTTTCAGTCCACCGACTAGTTTTATCAAATTTTTCAGATCTCTGCGTTAAAACAGGCGGGGGTTCAGAGGGGCAAAAATTTGAAAAACGGATATTTTAACCAAAAAATCCCTTTCTTCGGGATTTCCCGCCTCAGATACATGATGGAGACATGTGAATGATACCGTCTGAAATGCAGTTCTATTCTGAAGAGAATGACTGGCGGATTATGATCCTAGGGTAAATAAGGATGTCTCAGGATTGTTTTTTACCTGAGATCAGGGTCTTTTATGGTAATCTGGGGCATTGTGGGGATTCTTGATAAAATTTCTCCCACCATTACTATTCAAGATAGAAGCTTTAATTTTTTTTTCTACACACATTCAGTCTACCGAGTAGTATTTATAAGATTTTTTGAAATCTCTACGTTCAAACAGGGCAGTTCCAGAGGGTTCCAAAGTGTGACAAAAAAATTTCCCCGAAATTTTTCTTTTGAACTCATATTTTCCCTCTCCTGGTATAGGGTATGGACATGTAAGTGGTACCATTTGAAAGCATGCTATATTCTAAAGAGAATAAGGTATGAACCATGAACCTAGAATAAATAGTGACGATGTAGTAGCTGCTTGACTGAAAATCTAAAAAATACCCAAAAAAGCCAAGATCCTAAAAGGGCTACTGGAAGAATCGTGCAATCAACGCATTCTCCTTCCCTCCACCTTCACCTACAGCATGCGACAAGGCTGCCTGAGAATACCAGTTGCCTCTAGATTAATCGGTTTCTTGGCGTGAGCGGTTAAATGGAAGTTATACGAGTATTGCAAGCGCATTTTGGGAATCTCTGGAAACTGTTTCGGACATACTGAGCTTCGTTCTGTAGGAGTTTTCTTCAACGCAATGCAAATTCTATATTTTATAGTGTTTTGCGATAGTCGGCATAGTTTTAATTACATGTTTCATTATTTGCGTTACGTTGCGAAGGCTTTTACAAACTAAGGCTTCTTCGTTGCTAATCCCCTTTCGGAGTTCTTTATAACTTGAACACAGGGGCGCGGCCACGGGGATCCAAGGGCTCCGGACCAGAACTCAAAGCATCCTAACTTAACATACATTTGTTCACTTTCTGAATAAAGCTATGCTTGTTTAAGAGGAAAATGATTGATGTAGGATAAAAACTTGATCTTATAGTTGGGTTAAATTGCAGTTGTGTTTAACATCCCTTTCAGCAGCAAGGCTATGTGAAACGGGACCTTCTGATTAACGTGAAATCCGAACCACATGAGCTCCCACTGGGAATCGAACCCGGATCTCCCACGCCAAAGGCGCATACACTAACCGCTTAGCCACGAAGGAGCACAATTTGATCTTATACTTCATTTGTACTTTTCTCGTATAAAAAAAATAATCTAGTTCTACCATTTTTCCCCTGAATATATAGGTGGTTGTATTTCATAATTACTTTATTGTCTTTTCGGGTGCAGTAGAGTAACTAATAACTAATATGATAATAAAACTAATAAATAATAAGATAATAAAAGTCTTTCTAATGAAGAGCAAATCATATTTATGTTCTCGATAAAAGGATAGTGTGTTTTAAGTCTCTTTCTTGAAATGAAATGAAATGAAATCTGTGTTTTACGTCTCACGCTTATGCCGGTGAGGCTAAAGGAGACGGTGATGATGAGGAATGAATGAAATGGTGGAATGAAGAAAGTGGAAGGAAACGGGAGATCTCCGAGAAAACCCACGCACACGGTGTTTGTCCACCACAAAGTTCACTTGGCGGGGGCTGGGATCGAACTCAGGACCCCAAGCACCAGAGGTGAACGCTCTACCACTGAGCCACCGCGGCCCCGAAAGTCTCTTTCTTATTTTAAGGACTGTACCGGTATAAGAACGTAGAAACTGAACTTCAATACTACTATTACTCTTACTACTACTACTACTACTACTACTACTACTACTACTACTACTACTACTACTACTACTACTACTAATAATAATAATAATAATAATAATAATAATAATAATAATGATAATAATAATAATGATAATAATAGTCACCAATTTCATCAATAAACATGAAGGATGAGACATTTTAAAGTCTCGACACAGCAACTTCGGGAGCTACTCATTTTCTCCAAAATCGAGACTGTCCCGAAAAAATCGGGGCGGTGGTGAGTGATGTAATGGAGCTACCTCTCGCAAGAGAATGAAAGAAACAATGTGTGTGTCTTTTTCATTTCGTCGTGCAGTGGAGTAGTTATAGAAACAAGCTTAATAGTGTGAAAGATCGTTAAAGTAAATTTCAATTAACAAAATAGGAAAGTATTTTTTTTTCGAATGTAGCAAACAGATAAAGAAAAAAAAAAGAAAAAAAGATAAGAACGGCATAGGCGTTACTAAAGAGGAAGTAGCCCCCCTAGCGATTACTCATTACTACAAAACAGGGAGAGCTATTATTACTATTGTTATTATAAATTGTTTATTATTATTATTATTAGTAGTAGTAGTAGTAGTAGTAGTATAAAAGGTTACATAGGTTAGTGTTATAAAAGTTAGTGGTAGCCCAAGCCATCAAATCAGTATATGCCACTGGTTCCTATTCTATAGCGATCAACGTTGAAACTGGAAGATTTTGGTTTTTTGCCACTCATAGTTTCAATGCTACTTACAGAGAAAATAATGGATATCAAATGTATGCTTGATGAGATGCTAAATCTATTGCAGAAAAGCTCTTCTTGTTATCTGTCACCATTTTCACACTATAACGATCAAACTTAAAACCTGAAGCAGATTATTTTTGTCACTTTCAATATTAGTTGAGTTGAGTTGATTTTGAGTTTAACGTCCCTTTCAGCAGTGAGGCTATATGAGACGGTTCGATATTACTATAGACATTAGAATGAAAATGACATTCATTCTTGGGGCTTTTAATTGATTACACGAAACCGATTCTCCATATATATTACCACTTTTACTCTATAGTAATCAACGCTAAGACCATAAGTTCATAGTTTTATGCCACTGCTGTTTCATGTGCTGTTTCAATAAAAAGGTTAGAGTGGATATGAAATATATTCTTGAAATCCTTAATCGATTACAGATAACCAGTTCTCGCTATCTGTTACCATTTTCATTCCATACATACAAATTTTACAACCAGAAGTAGTTCATTTCTGCCATTTTAGGCTTCAATAAAGAGATTAAAGTGGAGACGGATTATAATTTTAAGACGCTTAATTAACTACAGAAATTTGCTTCTAATTATCTATTACTGTTTCCATTCTATAATGATCAACGCTGGAACTGAAAGTGGCTAATTTTTGCCACTTCCGGTTTAAATAAAGCATTAAGATAGAAGATGGTACCTACTCTTGAAACGCTAAATATAAATGTAACCAAAAAAGTTATGTCGTTTAGTGAGAAGGTTTGTGTTCCATTGGCCCTCACACTGTGAGTTGAATGCGAATGGAGATAAGGAAAAGGCCAGTTGTTGGTGTGGGTTATTACCTGGTTGTAGCAGTTCAGAGACACCGTGAACTTGCGTAACGAAAGAGTGAACATTGGACCTCCACAGAAAATCATAAGGGCATGCTCTGCGAGTTCAAACGGGAGTCAAACGCCGCTGCAGTGGGGCGATAAGTATGCCAGGCCTTTGATGAGGATGTTGTGACTACGCGGACAGTGCAGCGCCGGTTTAACAACTTTAAGGACGGTGACGAAACACTCGAAGATTCACCACGTGCCGAGACCAACACATGCACAAAATGAAGTTCTTCAGGCAGCAATTGAGGCGAACAGTGGGCAGACATGTGAGAAAGTGGGACTAGAATTGAGTGTGAGTGGAGAAACCATTCGGCAGCACCTCCATCAATTTGGGACGCACTATAAGTTGGGTCGATGAGTCCCACATGATCTGACTCCGCGTCAGAAGGCAACGCGGGCATACAGCTGTGTTTCTTTGCTTTCTCGTTTGAGGAAGGAGCCATTTCTGGACAGGGTGTTGACATGTGATTATAAGTGGGTCCTGTACGAAGCTTCTACGGCGCCGTCATCATTGGTTTGCATTTCTTGAACCAGTTCCAAAACAGCCGAAACCAACACTGCACCAGAAGAACGTCCTCCTGTGTGTTTGCTGAACTGCTCGCTGTTTCGTGCATCATTAACCACTCTCAGTTGGTCAGAGCATCAATGCAACTGTGTACTGTCAGCAGTTGATCCGCGTTCAAGAAAAGCTCGAAACTCTGGAGCCAGCACTTCTAAATCGCAAAGGGATCCTCGTGTTACAGACAACGCTAAGCCCCACGTGTCTAAGATGACCCAGGACACCATTCTCCGCCTTGGATAGGAAACACTATAGCATCCGCTGTACTCCCCGGGCATTACACTGTCCTATTATCAACTATTCCATTCCTTGGACAATCATCTTATAGGACGCCAGTTCAAATCTCTTGTTGAGGAGCAAAATGCGCTTGATACTTTCCTCGCTTCACGTCCCACAAAGTTCTACCGCAATGGAATACATGACCTTCTAGAACGATGGCAGAAGGTCGTCGATGCTGATGGAGACTAGCTTTGATCTTCCTGATACGTCTTATGTGACATATCGATGTTCGAAAGTGTTGGATGAAAAAGTGACAGAACTTTCTTGGTTATCTTTGTAGATTCTATATTTAAAAAAAAAAAAACTGATTCTCGTTATATCTCTTATCGTTCTTGCGCTATGTATAGCCTTATTGAACGCGGAAGAAGTAGCGGATATTGTACCACTTCCGGTTTTGAGTTGAGTTGAGTTGATTTTGAGTTTAATGTCCCTTTCAGCAGCGAGGCTATATGAGACGAGAGCTACTGATTAACGTGGATTCCAAACCACATGAACTCCAGCCGGAACACTTCCGATTTTGCTAAGGAGTTAAAGATAGAGATGTGATGTATTTCTGGGACGCTTAATATATCTCCCTATTTATTACCGTTTTTACTTTATGACGATTAACGTTTAAACGGAAAGTTGTTAATTTCTACCATTTCCTATTTGAAAATGTGCCAGAGAAACGAAATGGATTCCTAGCTTTTAAACTCACCAAATTTAATGATGAAAGATCAAGTAGTTCTGGAGATATTTTATCTCCTGGAAGAATGTACGGACAGGGTTAATACATAACAGAACTCGTATATAAAGTCGTTCTGTTAAACCGAACTTTTTAAAAATTAGGTTTACATCAGTAGCTCAGGTAGGTACTTTTTGTAGGTATTTTTTTTTTTCAAAAATCGTCCGTTTTTTTCGATTTCCCGTTTTTAGTGTATGATATGGACAAAATGCGGTGCTGTTGGAAAGTATTGTCTATCCTGAGAAAAACGAGATACGAATCATGATCCTACGATAAATAGTAAGGAAGCAGTAGCTGTTTGAGTGAAAGTCTACAATTTACCTCAAAAAGTGGAAACCCAGTGGGGTAATTCGTTTGTGGTTTAATTAGTGTCAGCATGTTTAAAAGTTCCAGGCATGGCGTAACATGAAATAAAATGAAACTTTTTAGTTTAATGTCCCATTGTTATACCTTTTAGGCTAGATAAGACAAACAATTAATGAAAATGGATGATTGTAAAATTAACTTTTTGTGTTGTCTCCCGGGAATTGCACCCTACATCGCGTGCACCAAACCCAAATATATGTTAGTCACGAGACCTGGACTAATATTCCGAATGAATATTATTACGAATATATATATATATATATATATATATATATATATATATATATATATATATATATATATCATTCACTCTTAAATTCTTGACAAAATTTAGCCTCATGCATGGGGTGATTGGAAATCCTAATAGAAAGTATATGCCATATTGCATTAGAATCGAATCATTGCTGTTAGGTTATCAAAGAAAATTATTATCTTAGTATCATGGTACTTCAATAATGAAACTTCGGAGTTTTGAAAACACATCTTTCACCAACTTATCCTTCATCGGTTTCAACTACAACCATTGGGAATGAGTGGGATACCTTAAAGAAAGTATGTGCTACGTTTCATCGAATTCAAATCCTGTTTAGATAGTTTCTACCAGAAAATTATTTTCTCTATCTGAAAACCTGCAGCATGGAGATAATTTTATTCCCATTTACTCCCTTATTTTGATAGATTCTTGCAACATCAAACAAAGTTATTTTCAAAGATTGGGGCAAAGCATATACCAAGTTTAATTAAAACGAAATAAATTTTACGAAAGTTGTGGCGAAAGAGACAGACAGATAGTCGAACAGACATATAGACCCGAGACATAAATTCTGGTTGAGTCAGCTGGCAGACTTGCTACTTTCATTTCAATTTCTTGTATATTTAGTTTCGGATGCAAGCTTATTTTTATATTTTATTAATGGAAAGAAATCTAGAACATCCTTACTTTTGATCTACATAGATAGAATTATACTTGCAGTATTATATTATTACCTTAGTAAAAAATAAGGAAAAAATCTAACAGAATGAAACATTATCTAAAACTCTAATACTACAAGTAATGGCTGTTCCTTCTACGAAAAGAAAAAAAAAGTAAATACTACAAGTAGTTGATGTTCCTTAAACGAAAAGAAAAAAAAGGTATATTTGACGATGATTCGAACATGGATCAGCTGATTAGTAGATTAGAACTAGTCCGGCCGTCAAACCCCTGATTTTGAGTGTACCGTGCATTCACGTCTGCATAAAATATTTTCACGTTTTCATAATCTCTTAACCCTACCAAGTAATATTAGGAAGGGTTTCGCCGTAATACCCTTGGGCAATTTGTATAAAACACGTTAATATGAAATGGCTGCCGCCATTAACGGAATTTCTAGTTTCATTAATCTTTCTTCAACTTTTTGTTCTATCATATGAATATAGGTGTGTATACCTATGTTTTAATGGTCAAAAAATACTTTGAGCACTTTAACATTGTTGTTGAGTCCATATTTAATAATGTAAAATTTATGTATGTACAAAAAGCTATCGCCATTAACGGAACTTCTATTTTCATTTATATCTCTCCAAGATCTTGTTCTATCATAGAAATATAGGTGTCTACACCTATATTTTAACGGTCAAAGAATACTTTGAGCAGTTTACCATTGTTGTTGAGTCCATATTTAATAATGTACAATTTATGTATATACAGAAAATTCAAAAAGAAATTATATTAACCATAGGAAATACAGTATGCGTGGGACGAGAAAACATTAATTTGCCAGTAAGAAAAAAATATTTCTATAGACAATCATTTTACGGCACACCCTTAATTAGACGTAGAGACTTTGATTTCCAATTTATAAAACGGATAGTAACTGAGCACGATACCCTAGAATTTGATAAATTTAATACATAATTGTGCCGCCAGCAAGGACAAGACTCTCTAACAGCCACAAGAGCCATATATACCACCTTAATAGACATGGATCCTGCAAACCTCGACACTATGTTCACAGCAATGGTTGAGGACATACGACTTACCAATATGTGCAGACAAAATGTGACTATATTCACAAACGACCAGCAACTGTACAAGTTGGCTGTGCACATCAGATGGTTTTACCCCAAACGGTTTTCAACTTTCATTCCAAAACTTGGGGAAATGCACAGACTAATGATCTTTATTGTTTGCGTTGGATGTCTGATGACATGAAATGGTCTTGAAGATATTTTGAAGGCAGCATTTGGAAGTGTTCCAAAAATGCTATCTGGTAATATGTTCCCATAGAATTTCAAATCTCTTCAATTGATTGTTGAAGAAGTTTAGAGACCTATTTTTCTTGCGGTAAATTCAAAGGAAGAACTTATATTAAAAAAAAAACAAAAAAAGCATCAATCAGCTCTACATCCAAACTATGGTGTGGAAAATTTAGTAAAGTCTGTTTTTATTATTATTATTATTATTATTATTATTATTATTATTATTATTATTATTATTATTATTATTATTATTATTATTATTATTATTATGGTATTTGTGAGAGTTGAACGTGAAAGTGAATGGCCACTACACCTGTGGGCAGTAAAGCAAATGCTGCATTATTTCTTTTCTGCTGGTCATCACAATTATACAGGGTACGGTTTGTATTATTTGTAGTCAATGCAAAAATATCATGGTGATGTACTAAAGAAATTCATGGAAGAGGAGCACGTCATGCACCACAAGGAAGGGCTGTGGAACGGCATTTGGTCTGACATGTATATCGAAACGACATTTACGAGATACGGTAAAGGATCCCGTGGAATCATCGGACTGACAATAAAACCAGAAAGTATGAAGACGTGGGCATACAGCATGCGGATTTTTAGTCGTATTTTGCAAGATCTATCCGACTTGATCAACGACAGTCAGAGGAATGAAGTCACTACTCACAAAGAAAAGAAACCAGCAAGGATTCGAGCAGATAGAATTGACAGAGAGAAACTCAAGAGTAAGCTAGAAACTGTATTGATCCGTTTGACACGAAGGACCATTCCCAATCTCTTACGAACGTAGTCACTGGCAGAATCGCGTCAGAAAAGTGAATATTCACAATGCGTTGAATATTGGAATGGATCAAATGGTTTAATATTCAGCTTCTTGGCAGGCAGGTTTCTCCATACCAAAGAAATTTATAACAATGTCTATTAACAGGAAGTCCATATGCGTTGAAACTAGAGATGTATGTGATGCCACGTTGATCTGCTCTCGTGTTCCTGGAATACAAGGGCCAAGAGACATCAATTTTCAACCTGTCCTCAAACATGAACTTGCCCCCGTACCAATTGCCATGTTTGATGATTACCGGGAGATGAGAATAACAAAGGCAAAGCCACTCTTGATGAATCAGCTAAAAGTTGATGCATCTGCAAGAGTAATCCTCAGACCAGAAGATACAGTGATTGATGAAAGTACTATACTGTGGGTAGTAGACTGTCCGAACAATGGAACTGTTCATGGCTATTCCAGTAACGTATGTGAATACGTATTTCAGAAGACAAGGTTCTCTAATGTGTATTAGGTATTCGACAGATACTGCAACTACAGCATTAATAGTGTCACACGATTGGCCCGAGCTGGCCAGTTTGGTAGCAGGAGGCAAAAGCCGAGTTTGGGAACATCACTTTCATCCCGGAAAATGTACTTACTGTCACTGAAAACAAGAGACAACTGACAGAGTTAATTATCCAGCAACTTCTAACTGATGTTCATATCAGTAATTTGGACTATAAATTAGTCATAACTGGAAAGGACCTCACTCCAAAGAGATAGCACACAGAACTGATTTGCGGACAACATACGAAGAAGCAGATATGATCATAGTGCAGCAAGTAGAGAGGATTGCCCAAAAGGGAGTGAAGAGTATCACAGTTACGTGCGACAATACCGATGTTTTTCATACTTCTCATGTACTTCCTTCTCACGCTTAAACTGTCGCGAATGTTAACTATAGAAAGCAGTGGACTATCAGGACCGTTATCGACGTTGGTGCAAGCGTAGAAAAAGATAAGGCATTTCTTCTAGATCTTCCAGGTGCGCATGCTCTCTCAGGGTGAGACACGGTTGCCCAGTGTTCTGGCATCAAAAAGGGAGTGCACTGCGGCAACAAACTCAAGCTACTTGGAAAATTTCGTGCAAATATCGGCGATGTTGTAAAAGAAACTTAGTATTTCATGTTCGTTTCTACGAAAGCAAAATGAGAGAAAATATATCTGATGTACTAGTCGATGCGTGGATGGCAAAGATATCAAGGCGAAAGGCTGCGTCATCTCCTGATTTGAAAAGTCTCTCATCTACAACGGAAGTGTTCGAGTTAAATGTGCGTAGAGCACACATTCAAACTGTCATATGGATGTCAGGGTGCGAATTTTAGCCTCCCAAGTTTGATCCCCCTTTATATGGCTAAAACCGTGAAGATGCGTCGAAATCTCTTGTTTTTGTGCTACTGCTATCAATTACTGCATTGGCGTCTCCAGAAGGGTTTGATATGATTCATTGTCGTTGTTCATATCATAAACCATTCTTAACAGCTTATTGTCGTTGCAATGCAACTAAACTGTCATGTACTATGTGTTATCTCTGTCATGACGAAGCACGGTGTAATAACGAAAAAAATAAATAAATAAAACAATCGCCGCTGCAAATACAAACGTAAACGAAGAGGAGACCGAATATTTTATTCATGACTTGTAGACTCTTTTTTCTCGCAGTGACTCTGAAAATGAATGTGTTGTTTAGTTTCATACACAAGTGTTCAGGTCAGTGCTAAAGACCACATAATTCGTTCAATGCTTTCAGGAAGCCAAGGATTTTTTTTACAGAAATTATATATATATATATATATATATATATATATATATATATATATATATATATATATATATATATATACTTACTATTAAAACATATTCTTCAGCACTTTTAAGATTAAATATAAACTAATTATTTGCTGAGCAAAATTATATATTTTTTTCATTAAAATTTAACACGTGTTACAGTTTCACCAACTAACTCTTTGGCTTCATCAGACACTATGTGATACAGGATAACTGTACAATCGTATACACATACAACAGCTAAGATATCTTTCTTCTGATTGGCTACTGACAGCAGCAAATCCCTTTCAAGATGTTTAAAGCCGCTTGTGATCGATAAAAAACCTTGAGTGTTACACAACGCCAAGTTTCTGGTAGGATAATAACTTTGAGGTGTATGCATAAAATTTGATTTATCAGTAATAGCAGCACTTAGTTTCCATAGTAACCCTTTCGAATATAATGACGACAAGACAACGTCGTGAGGTATCAAACATTAGCTGCTTACTTGTACCAAAGCCTGTAGTTTGCATCAAAACCTAACCTACGCACCGGTGAAACTTTTTTTTTTTATACTTGCACAAAGAATTGAGAAACATTTTATAACAACGTCATTATATAAGATATCAAAATAATAATTGGCATGAACATTACCAATACCTCAATGTATATTAGGATACCGTGCTTTCACCCAGGGCCCCAAACGTCGAAAAAGGGATTTTTTCAGAGTAATTTTCCGATTTTTTTCTAAATTTCCCTTTTCTCGTACGTTGTAAGAGTATGATCTTAATAGCATTTGAAAGACTGCATTATTTTAAAGAGAATGACATATGAACTATAAAATTCTGATGAATTGTGTTGAAGCAGTAGATAGGCCTACTTGCAAAAAAAAAAAAAAAAAAAAAAAAAGGCCTAAAAATTGCTTAACGTCATTGGATTCGAAAGGGTTAATGGGTATTATGCAAAATGCCCAAGGGTGTAAGAGCGATACCCTTCCTAATATTGTTTAGGAGGATGTAAAGGCCATGAAAATGCAAAAATATTTTATGCGGACGCACATGCACGGTACCATGGGCTGACTGCCGGACTAAACGTTACCCAGTACGCCACATACTCAATTGCTTGTTTTCTTCCTATACACTTTAAACATTCAGCTTGTGATTTTTGTTTGTTGTCATACCATATAACAGTTTCTCTGCTTTCCTTCCTTGTCACATTATTCGTGTTATTTATTGTGTAATTTGCATTTGCAAACGTATTTGTTCTTTTACCAATATCCACAGCTTGAAAAGTTTCTAAGATCCATTACATTTTTTAACCCTTTTAGGATTTCCACTTTTTGAAGTAAATTATAAACTTTCACTCAAACAGCTATTGCTTCCTTACTATTTATCGTAGGATCATGATACCCTTGCGAACCAGCCCCCCCCCCCCACATCTCGCTACAAACGATTTCCGCATATCAATAAGAAGTACTTCGTTTGTGCCGGTTTGTACCGCAAATATTTTTGTTTGTACTGTACTGTAGTATGAGAAATTAAGAAAACAAAGTGGGGGGCCAAGTTCACGCAGCCCCCCCAAATGTCCTAGGATCGATTTAATTGGCTCATTTGAAAGATTTTCGTTTGTACCGGATTGTACCGTAGTTTGTTTCGTTTGTACCGTTCTGGATTATGAAAAATTAACGAAACAAAATGGGGGCCCAGATCACGCAGGCCCCCAAATCACGAGTTAATACACCGGGTACACATGACTTTTGTATGTCATATGAAAGTACTTGGTTAGTACCGGATTGTACCACAATGAGTTTTAGTTTAACTATAATAGATTATGAAAAATTAAAAAAAAATTGCGGGGGGCTGTGTGAACCTGGCCTCCCCACCACGTTGTACAAACGATTTAGTTGGCTCATTTGAAAGATTTTCGTTTGTACCGGATTGTACCGTAGTTTGTTTCCTTTGTACCATCATGGGTTATGAAAAATTAACGAAACAAAATGGGAGCTCAGATCAAGCAGGCCCCCAAATCACGACTTAATACACCGGGTACACATGACTTTTGTATGTCATATAAAATACTTGGTTAGTACCGGATTGTACCACAATGAGTTTTAGTTTAACCATAATAAATTATGAAAAATTAACAAAACAAAATTGGAGGGCTATGTGAACCTCCCCCCCCACCACCACACCACATTGTACAAACGATTTAGTTGGCTCATTTGAAAGATTTTCGTTTGTACCGGGTTTTACCATAGTTTGTTTCGTTTGTACCTGGTTGAGGACAAGCTGGCCCGCACAACACAATTTTTCTACAATTCGAATGAAAATGGGACCAAAGATTTGTACCAATTATGTACTAATTTATACCACCAAAATCGAATTAGCACCCCCACTAGTACTTAGAAGTTTGAATTCTTGATTGCGGTTTAAACTTTCACGCATAACTTACTTTTCTTTCGAATAATAATCAAAACTGTATCAAAAATTTGTAGCCAATATTTACCAATTTGTAGTACCAAAATTTGAATATGTACAACCACCAATTTTGAGAAATTTGGATTTGGGTTTGCGGGTTAAACTGGTCCGGACAACTTATTTTTCATTAAAATTCAAATCAAAACGGTATTAAACATTTTTACCCGATATGTACAAATTTATCCCGCCAAAATTAAAATTTGTACCTTCATCATTTTCGAAAAGATTGGACTTTAATAACGGGTGGAGCAGAGCCGCACGACTCTTTTTCTTCCCAATTCAAATCAAAACGGTACCAGAATTCTGTATCCAATGTGTACCAATTTGTAACACCAAAACTATAATTTGTATCCCAAGAAATTTCGTGAAGCGTGGCAGGTCGTGTCAGACAGAATTTTGTTGGCCGGTCAAACTTGCCCACAAAACTTATTTTTCTTTCCAATTTGAATCAAAATTATTCAAAAATTTGTACACAATATGTACAACTTTTGCCACAAAAATTAGAATTTTTAGCCCCGCCAATTTCGAGGAACTTGAATTTTTGATGGCGGGTCAAACTGACCCACAAACACTTTCTTTCCAATTTGAATCAAAAACCTTACAAAAATCTGTACCCATTATGTACCAATTTGAACTACCAAAATAAGAATTTGTACCTTCACCAATTTCGAGAAATTTGAATTTTAGGAGGTCATGCTGGCGAGCACAAAACTTTTTTCTTCCGAATTCGAATCAAAACTGTACCAAAAATTTGTAGCCAATATGTAACAACTTGTATCACCAAAACTAGAATTTGTACAGCAACCAATTTCAAGAAATATGAATTTAATGGCAGATCAAACTGGCTGGCAAACTTATTTTTGTTTCAAATTCGAATCAAAACCTCACCAAAAGTTTGAACCCAATATGTACTAATTTGTAACGCCGCAATTAGAATTTGTATCCCCCCACTAATTTCGAGAAATTATAATTTTTGGTGGCGGGTGAAACTGGCCCGCATAACATATTTTTCTTTGCGATTTGAATGAAAACGGTACCAATAATGTGTACTCGATATGTATCAATTTCTACCACCAAAATTAGAATTTGTACCCTTACCGATTTGGAGAAATTTGAATTTTCAATGCTGGAGCCAACTTAACGTCGAAACTTGGCTCGCGCAACATATTTGATTTACGAATTCGGATTAAAATGTTACCAAAAAATTGTGCCAAATAAGTACCAGTTTGTACTCTCAAAATTAGAATTTCCAACCCTATAAGTTTCTAGAAATTTAACTTTTCATTGCAATCTTCCTGGGCATGGTAATCCCTTTTCTTGTATTCAATCAAAGTAGTATTCGATTCGAACGAGAACGTGCAACCAAATTTTCCCGCAATTCATAAAAACGGAACGGAAAATTTGCTTATAATTTGCATGAGGAAAATCATGTACAAATAAAGATTAGAAATTGTTATTCAACGAACGGCCAATTTATCACCAAGTCAACTCTTCCAGGCCAAAGGTTTATTCAGAATTCATATGAAAATTGTCCAAATTTTTTAGACAATTTGTAGCAAAAAATATTACATTGTACTGCACCAATTCAATAAAAATGAAATGCTTACTCAAATATGTGGATCTATTTGATCTCAACGTAAACAAGAGAAACGTCTTTTTATAAATTCGACATCACTACTTTGCAAATGATTTTTTTACTATTTCCATTAAACATTTTAACTCTGTAGTGTATTATTGATGGGAACTGAATTTGTAAAAATTTGTATAAGCACAATTAGAACTTAGACTCTGTTACCGAAATGGAGATATGAGTGGATGGAGACGACTTCACAGAATGATCCTCTGAATGAGTTCTATAATAAAAAATAATATTGTCCATGTTCACAAATGGTTGGAGAAAAGTCACGCACCCATAAATATTTTGGAGTCCTCAACATATGTAGATGTTTGACTCTCTCTCCCCCAACCAAGTTGTACAAATGCCAATGCTATCCATTTAATCTGCCGCCTACCCAACAAGTTGTTTTGTGATAATGCTTTACTTTATTCTTTCTAACATTTGGCACACCGTAGAAAAATATGAAAGTAATTTTGTCTTCGGTGTTTATAGATGGCACAAACTGATATCTATTTGGCACAATTTTTTGGTAACATTTTGATTCGAATTGATAAAAGAAATGTGTTGGGCGAGCCAACTTTCGACATCAAGTTGGTTCGAGCATTGAGAATTCAAATTTTTCAAAGTTGGTAGTTGTACAAATTCTAATTTTTGAGATACAAATTGGTACATATTTTCGATACCATTTCGACTCGCATTGGAAAGAAAATAGGTTGTGGGGGCCAGCTTGACGTTGCCACCAAAAATTCAAATTTCTCGAAATAACGGGTACAAATTTAATTTTGGTAGTACAAATTGGTACATATTGAGTACAAATTTTTGATACTGTACTGATTCGAATTAGAAAGATAAACAAATTGTGCAGGCCAGCTTGAACTGCCAACAAAAATTCAAATTTCTCGATATTGGTGGAGGTACAAATTCTAATTTTGGTGTTACAAATTGGTACATATTGGGTACAAATATTTGGTACCGTTTTGATTCTAATTGGAAAGATAATGTGTTGTCCGGGCCAGCTTGTCATCAACCTGGCCCGCCATCAAAAATTCTAATTTCTCGAAATTAGTATGGGTAGAAATTCTAATTTTGTTGATACAAATTGGTACATATAGGGAGCAAATTTTTGGTACCGTTTCGATTCTAACTAGAATTAAAAAAACAGCGCAGGAGAACTTTTCCACCACAAAAATTCAAATTTCTCGAAATTGGTTGGGGTATAATTCTAATTTTGGTCGTACAAATTGGTACATATTGGGTACCAACATTTGGTGCCATTTTGATTCGAATTGGATGGGAAAAGAGTTGTTCGGCTCTGATTCACCCGTTATATGTAAAAAATTCATTTCTTTGAAATTAGTGAAGGTACAGATTTTAATTTTAGGGGTACAAATCGGTACATATAGGGTACAGGTGTTTGGTATAGTTTTGATTCGAATTTTAAAGAAAAATAAGTTGTGCGGATCAGTCTAAACCGCATATCTAAATTTATATTTCTCGAAATTGGTGGGGATATATATTCTAATTTTGATGCGCAAATTTGTAAATATTGGCTACAATTTTTTGATACCGTGTGGGTTCGAATTCGAAAGAAAAATAAGTTGCCCAAGCCGGCATGACCCTCCATCAAAAATTCAAACTTCTAGATATTGGTGCGGGTGCTAATTCTAATTTTGGTGGTGCAAATTGGTACAGATCTGGTACAAATTTTTGGTCCCGTTTTGATTCAAATTGTAAAGAAAAATAAGTTATGAGGGTAACTTCGATCCACCATCAAAAATTCACAATTCTTGAAATTGATGGGAGTACAAATCTAAATTTTGTGGTACAAATTGCGTACAAATTTTGAATTGGAAAGAAAAACAAGTTGTGCGGGCCAGCGTGACCCATTAAAGATTTAAATTTGTAGAAATTGGTTGGAGTAAAAATTCTTACAAATTTTTGGTATTGTTTTCATTCGAATTGAATAGAAAAATTTGTTGTGTGGGCATTGTTTTACTTGCCATCAAAAATTAAAATTTCTGGAAATTCATGGGGATCAAATTGTAATTTTCGTAATACAAATTAGTACATATTGGGTACAGATTTTTGGTGCCGTTTCGATTCAAATTCGAAGGAAAAATAAGTTGTGCGGGCCAGTTTGATCCGCCAACAAAAACGCATATTTGTTGAAATTGGTGGTAATAGAGATTCTAATTTTGGTGCTACAAATTGGGTACAAATTTTCGTACCGGTTTAGTTGGAATTGAGAAGAAAAATGACTTGTGCTGTACAGATTGACTTACAAACCAAAGTTCAATTTTCTCAAAAAATATTCGGGGTACAATTTCTAAATTTTGTGGTACAGATTGGTGCATATTGGGTGCAAGTTTTGGTAGTTTTTTGCTCCGAATTGAAAAGGAAAATAAGTTTTCCAGCCCAGCTTGATGCGCCATTAAAAAATCATACTTCCTGGAATTTGTGATAGTAGAAATTTTAATTTTGGTGGTAAAAATTGGTATATATTGGGTACAAATTTTTGGTTCGAATTAGAAAGAAAATGAAGTGCGTTCCAGCTTGACCCGCCAACAAAAATTCCAACGTCTACAACCTGGTCATAGTACAAATTCTTATTTTGCTGGTACAAATTGGCATATATTGGGTATAAATTTTTGGTACCGTTTTCATTCGAATTGAAAAAAATATGTTTTGTGGATCAATTTGACCTGCCATCAAAAATTCAAATTTCTCGAAATCGATGGGGGTACAAATTCTAACTTTCATGCTATAAATTGATACATATTGGATACAAATTTTTGGTGACGTTTTGATTCGAATTGGAAACGAAACAAAGATGTGCGGGCCAGGTTGGCCTGCCATGACAAATTCAAATTTCTCGAAAGTCACATGTATCCTGCGATTTAAAACTTGATTAGAATGTTTGCTTGAATTGGACCCCCAGTTTGTTCCGTTAATTTAACATAATCTACGGCGGCAAAAACGAAACAAACTACGGTACGATCCGGTAAAAACGAAAATCTTTCAAATGATCCAACTAAATCGTTTGTTCAACGTGGTGGTGGGCCATGTTCACATAGCCCCCCCCCATGTTTTTTCTTAATTTATCATAATCTGTTTTTCACTAAAACTCATTTTGGTACAATCCGGTGCTAACCAAGTACTTTCATATGACATACAAAAGTCATGTGCATCCGGTGTATTAAGTCGTGATTTGAAAGCCTGCTTGAGCTGGGCCCTCATTTTGTTTCGTTAATTTTTCATAATTAAGAACGGTACAAACGAAACAAGTAACAGTACAATCCGGTGCAAACGAAAATCTTTCAAATGAGCCAACTAAATAGTTTGTACAACGTGGTGGGGAGGCCAGGTTCACCCCCCCCCCCGCAATTTTGTTTTGTTAATTTTTCATAATCTATTGTGGTTAAACTAAAACTCATTGTGGTACAATCCGGTACTAACCAAGTACTTTCATAAGACATACAAAAGTCATGTGTACCCGGTGTATTAAGTCGTGATTTGGGATCCTGCGTGGTCTGGGCCTCTTTTTTTTTAATTTTTCATAACCCAGAACGGTACAAACGAAACAAACTACGGTACAATCTGGTACAAACGAAAATCTTTCAAATGAGCCAATTAAATCGATCCTAGGACATTGTGGGGGACTGCGTGAAATCGTTTGTACCGAGAGGTGGGGGGGGGGCAAGTTCACAAGGGTGATCATGATTCGTATCTCGTTTTTCTCAGGATAGACCATACTTTCTAACAGTACCACATTTGTCCATATTATACACTAAAAACAGGAAAATCGATAAAAACTGGGAGATTTTTTTAAATGATCTTTTTGTGCCCCTCTGCCCTGGACCTGGGTTCACGTAGGGAATAGAATTTAAGAGAAGGCCGTTGTTATGTACACAATAACTAACTAACTAACTCTATGGCCTATGGAACCCGGAGGTTCAATACCGCGTTCACAAAACCTCTCCACTGACTTCTATCCTTAGCTAATACGTAGCATCCAGTTTTTACTTTGTATTCCAATCTCTGCGAGATCCATGTTAATATTATCCTCCCATCTGCGCCTAGGTCGTCCTAATGGTCGTTTTCCGATTGGTCTTCCAGTCAAGACTTTGAAAGCGTTTCTACTTTCTTCCATTCTAGCTACATGACCCGCCCACCTAAGCCTCCTAGACTTGACGACCCTAACAATGTTGGGTGAGCCATGCAAATTATGTTGTTCCTCGTTATGAAGTTTCCGCCATTCCCCATTCCCGTTCCTCTTCGGTCCGAATATTTGTCTTTCTCGAATACTTTCAGTCTATGTTCTTTCCTCAGAATAAGTGACCATGTTTCGCAGCCATACAGAACAACAGGCATGATTATCGTTTTATATATTTTAAGCTTCAAATTCCTCGACAGAATTCGCGACGACAAGAGATTTTGAACCGAATAATAACACGAATTCCCTGCTTTTAGTCGACATTTAATTTCTCCGTGAATATGATTTTCGTCTGTTGATATTGATCCTAGATATTTGAAACTATCCACTTTCTCAAAAGTATTATTTAATATTTGAACGCGTCCATAATTTGCTGTATTCCGGTCCCGACGAACTTCCATGTATTTAGTTTTCTCTGCATTTACTTCTAAACCCATGTCCCTGCAAGCGTTTAATACGATGTCTGCATTTCTTTCTATTGTTCTCCTATCATACCTTATTAAATATACATCATCAGCATATGCCATAACCTGGTGAATACCGTTCAATTTTAGGCGCTGGCTGCTTTCTTTGATTTTCCTTATAGCGTATTCCAGAACGAAGTTAAATAATAATGACGACAACGCATCTCCTTGTTTCAGGCCATTTTCGACGTGAAAGCTCGTTGACAAAAGTTTTCCTACCCGGACTTTACTTTGGGATTCATTCAAACATATCTTAATTAATCTAATTAGCTTTCTCGGTATTCCAAGTTCTGTAAGAACGTTGTATAATGTTTCTCTCCTAACTGAGTCGTACGTCTTTCTAAAATCAATAAATAGTTGATGTACCGGGGTATTGTATTCTCACTTTTTTCGAGTATTTGGCGAATGGTAAATATTTGGTCGATAGTTGATCGATTTCGTCTGAATCCGCACTGATAATCTCCAATAATTTCATCTGCGTATGGGGTCAGTCTTGCTAATAAAATATTTGAAAGGATTTTATAGGATGTTGACAGAAGAGAAATGTCTCGAAAATTATTACAGTCAGTTTTGTCGCCTTTCTTTTGAATTGGAACAATGATTGATTCTTTCCACTCTTGCGGCAATTCTTCCTTGTTCCAGATAAGGAGAATGAGTTTGTGTATCTTGTTCCACAATTTTTTGCCTCCAGCTAAAATTAACTCAGCCGGAATTTCATCTACACCCGGAGATTTGTGTTTCTTTAATTTCTTTATAGCGGTTTCTACTTCTATTCGGTTGGGTTCTGGAATATACGGTTCTGCGGTGTGTATCTCCTTCTCTCCACGCACATTAGTTTTTGGTTGCGTGTTAAGCAAATCGCCAAAGAAATTTTTCCATCTATTTAAGATGCTATCCGTGTCAGTGAGAACTGTACCGTCCGATTTCTTTAATATATAAGCACGAGGTTGATAGCCTTTCTTAAATTCGTTGATTCCCTTATAAATGTCCCGTATGTTTTTATTTTTACTATTATCTTAAAGTTCCTTAATTTTAGCTTTCAGAAAATCGCGTTTCTTTGTTCTAAAAGTTTTGGAAGTTTCCCGCCTGATATCTGCGAAATTTTGTGTAATTATTTCATTTGGGTTTTGTAGCCAGCATAATTTTGCCTGTTTTCTCATCTCTGCTACTTTTATGCATTCTTGGTCGAACCATGGTTTGTTCCTATGTATTTCCGCGTGTCCCAATGTTTCTTTTGCTGAAATTTTAATGCTATCTCTAATTTCAATCCAGGTATCCTCAACACTAGTGCACTCCGAATCTTCTAAAGCCGAGAATCTATTCGAAACTTCAATCTGGTATTCCTCTCTTACCTGGCTCTCCTCTAATTTCTTTAAATTGAATCTCTCCGTTATCGGACAATGAATATTACCTTTATTCAACGATAACCTCTCTCGTATTATCGCTGCTACCAGATGTACACAATACGGGTACAAAATTTCAAGCTTGTACCTTGAAAACTAAGGCCGTGAAAAATTTTTGAAAGTCTGAAGGTGACCCATTTTTTCATATATATATATATATATATATATATATATATATACCACTATATATATTTAAAAACATGTACTAGGTTATTACTATTTAACCTAGAGACATGGTTTAAACGCCAGTTTCTTCAGTATAACTAGCCCTTTCCAACGGTACCACTCACACGTCCGTATCATACACCTGAACCGGAAAATTCGAGAAAAACCTCATTAAAAAAAATATCTCGTCAAAACACTTTGTTCCTCGGGCTCGGACCTGGGTTCACCTAGCTATCTGACTTTTTGAAATACTTTGTTATATACATAATACGAGTGCAAAAGTTCAATCTTGTATCTTGAAAACAAATGGCGGGAAAAACATTGAAAGTTTGAATTTAGACTCTATACATAAGGGTGGTCCAAAAGTAGGTATACACCCCTGTATTGAACATTTATAACATTCTAGCTTATGAATTCAATTCCTTCGGTTATCCCGAGCTTAAGGTATAAGTAAAAGCACATTAAAAACAAATAATAAAGAAGCTAGGTCTACCTAGGTCTTGATAACAATAAGAACTGATATGAAATACAGTGACCAGATCAGTACGGGACTGTATAGCTACTTTTGGGCCACCCTACACACACACACACACACACACACATATATATATATATATATATATATATATATATATATATATATATATATATATATAAGATTTTCTGGGTTCACGTAGAGATCTGAATTTAAAAAAAAACGTTGTTATGTACATAATACGTGTGCAAAATTTCAATCTTGTATCTTGAAAACTAAGGTCGTGAAAATTTTTTGAAATTCTGAAGGTGACCCATTTTTCATATTGTATATATATAGCTCTATAGATATTTAAAAATGTACTAGGTTATTACTATTTAACCTAAAGCCATAGTTCAAACGCCAATTTCTTCAGGATAACTAGCCCTTTCCAACGATACCACTCACACGTCCGTATAATACACCTGAATCGGAGAAATCGGGACAAACCGGAAATGTTTCTTAAAAAATCATCCCCTCGGAACACTTGCGCCCGTCGGGCCGGGCCCAGTTTCACGTAGGGATCTCAAAAAAACTGAGAAGTACTCAAAGGTATACACAATTCTTATGCAAAGTTTCAATCTGACACCTTGCAAACTAAAGGCTTGAAAAATTTTTGAAATTTTCCTTAAGAAAAAACAAAAGTCACGTCCCCATTTGACGCCGCCAAGTTGAACATCCGGTTCCAAAACGCACCTAGGATGTTTCTTGGTTCATCCTTGACTTCACCAATAAAAGAGCCGGCTTAAATACCTGTTATAGAACCTACATAAGCGGTCAAAGACGATACTACGCCATGGTATAAAAATATACCATAAATCCTAAAAGGGTTAAGCGAAATGATTTCACATACCTCACATCGCAGGAAGAGATACTATCCTGCGAAAAACTTGCATCCTTTATTGTGACAGATAATACATGTTCCTTACCAGACTGCTATATCTTTTAGAAACCTTCTCTCTCATGCATCGCCATAGTTCTTGTATCGGCACTCTGTCGTGCGGTTTTTCCAAGTCTGTGAAAACGATGTGCAACTGCGCTTGCATTTTCCAATATTTGTCCATCAATTGTCTCAACGCTAATTTCACGTTAGTTGTTCCTTTTCCTGGGATGAAACCAAACTGTTGCTCTGCAACAGTCGTATTTTGTCGTATCCTTCCTTCAACTAATCTTTCTTAGATATTCATAGTGTGACATATTAATTTAATTCTCTCGTAATTACCACATCCGTGCACATCATCTTTACTTTGCAAAGTTAGTACTAATATACAAGGGTATATTGAAAGTCGTGAGCGACATTTTTCCACAACCGTAAGCTTTATTTGTAAATGAAACCTAATATATCACCTCAATCTACAGACCTTTCTTTCAATTTCCACATAGTCTCCGTTTTTTTTTTTTTGCACACATTTTTTCACATCGTTCTGCAAGTTTAAAATACCCTTGGGATAGAATTCCGTTCCAGCTGCCTGTAGACACTGACGCACTGCTTGCCGAATATCCTCCAGTGTCTCGTAGCGATGGTCTTGCATCTGTTTCTTAACAAAACCTAAAAGATGGTAGTCAGAGGGTGACATGTCGGGTCTGTAAGGGGGATCTGTAAGTGTTTCCCGCTCAAATCTCCTGATCTGCTCCATAGTATCACGTGCAGTACGATAACGCACATTATCCCGTTGAAGGACGATCTTTTTTCCAGGACATTTATCATGCAAGGCACGACGAGCATAAAAAGTGTCTGGATGTAGAGGACAGAATTTATTGTTTGTCAGGCTGAAGAAAGTCAATCAGAATGCGACACTGTGCATCCCAGAAGACCGATTGCACTGTCTTCTCTTTCTTCTTTGGTGGCGAATTCAAGTGGTGCCATTCCATACTCTGTCGTTTTGTTTCAGGTTCATAATGATGAACCATCTTTCATCTCCAGTCACAATAATCGTCAAAAAGTCATCACCGTCATGTTGAAATCTCTGAAGAAGGGTTTGGGCAATGGTTAGTTTCTGACGTTCGCGGTCGTCGGTTAACAAACGTGGGACCCAACGTGCACAAACTTTCCAATAACCTAAGATGTGAATAATTTCTTGTGCTGCGCTATGTCCCACACCAAGTTTTGCATAGAGTTCATTCATAGTGATACGCCTATCTCTTCCAATCAGCTCATCAACCCTTACCTTGTTGCGTTCCGTGGATGCAGTTCGAGGGCGCCCGCTGCGAGGCTCATCTTCGATATTCCTGTTTTCATCTTTAAAATGTTTCACCCACCTCCTAACACTGCTGACACCCAGGCACACATCTCCATAAGCACGCTGCAATCTGCGGTGAATTTCAGAAGAAGATTGGTCCTCTTTAACAAGGAATTCAATCACAACACGCTGTCGAAACGAAACATTTCTGCCCGTTATTTTTAAAATCCTGCCTGTGGTCACGTGCTAGCAAAAAACAGCTTCAATGTCTGGAAAGAAAGATAGGTCTGTAAATTGAGATGATATACTTGATTTCACTTTCAACTAAGATTACCGTTGTGAAAACATGTTGCTCACTACTTTCAGTGTCCCTCGTACTTTCCCTTCATTCAGCTGGTACCTTCACACACTTCTAACTTTTTATGAGATCTCATAAGATTCCTTCTTTATTCAGACTTCTCCAAGTATCTACGGGGAATTTGATTAGCTTCCACTTCTTTCCCGTTTTTTGCATTTTCCACTTCTATCCTGGTTATGTCTTCCACATCTCTATTGCAATTCCATCGTCATGTGCTCATCGTTGTCCTTTAATTCTCCTCGTTTAGTAGCTTTAGTAGCTTTATAGAATTGCATCTTCACTTGTCATGGATCAACTTCTGGTCCTGGATCACCTTACCTTCGTCATCTTTTATCTGCTTGCTTGATGTGGTGTTTTTTGTTGCTTTATCTCTTACTTTGGCTATACCAGTTATTCACCTGTATCCTTGTTCCTTTTCCAGCTCTGAATAAGCTTTGTCTCTGGCTTTTGCTTTGGCACAGCTCTTATGGATTCCTTACTTGCTAATTTACGCAGCCTTGTCGTCCATGCTACATGATCCATGCCATCTTTACTTCATCACTTTCTTATATTTTATTGTCACCTGTACTTCCTCGTTCTAACATCAAATCTCCTTGTGATATTTCTTTCCTGAAAATTTCCCTAGCATTTCTTGTCCGCCTTTCTTTACGATATGACTATTCAACTTCCACCATTTTTTAACCAATCCTGTTTCTTATAGAATCTTTCCCTTGAACTTGTTTCTTGCGCCTTCTTCTTTTAGTCTCGATCATGTTATCCTTTGAATTCTCTGTCCTGTAAGCTTCGCGTATCTGCCCATTCTCACAATCAGCTATAAGCAATCTATGCTGTAGAGCTACACTTTCTCCATTCATAACATTGCTATTCTTCAGTTTTTTAAAGTGTTTCCTGCGGCACGTAATATAGTAGGTCTGACTGCACCTGATCTCACTTTTGTAAGATATAAGCTGGCTGTTCTGCTTCTCCTATATTCAGGTTTACTATAACTAGCAATCCAGGTTGAATGCAATTAAGTCATCTATTATCCTTTCACCTTCTGCTTTCCTTTCTCCAGAGCTCCACTTTCCTATCGCTCTTTCTTCCTCTCCTTTGCTTTTTCTTGTACTTTCATTTAGGTCATCAACAACAACTAACCCTTCGTGTTCAGCTATTTCCATTACCATCCAGTCTATCTCTAACTAGAAGCTTTCTTTATCTTCTTCCTGGCATTCTACTTGAGGGACATAAGTACACTGATCATATCACTGTTCACGCACTGTTCATACCTCATACAATTAATCTTTTGACTCCTTTGCCACAAATCGGACTCCAATCTTCTTCTCTCTTTACTTCACTAACCAAAGCATGTATCCTTAGCCGTTTACTATTGCTTTATTTACATTCCATTGTGTCTCTGTAAGCACTTTTCTTCTTTGCATCAGGTCTACGATCTTCCTGCACTTTCTATTCAAAGCTCCAATCTTCAGTGTTCTTATCCTTACACTGATTCCCTTGTTCTTTGCCCCCAGGAAGTCTGTCTTCTGGACTAACTTCTTTAGCCCTGTAGCCCTTGCAAACTTATCGCAGTTTTAGGTCGACTTGGTTGTGCTTCGCTTCAGAGGAATGTCCTAGCCCCGAATTTCCCTATAGTAGTATGGGCGAGACCTGAGGCAATTTTGCGCCCCCTGAAGTATGGCGCCTGGTCTCCCGCCCCCTAGCACAGTTCCCGGCATTAGGGGGTTTTAAGCCCCGCCTCAGGTCACGTGGTATGGTGTCATGAGGTCACGTGGTCTTAGGCCCCTACATGGTTTTAGGTTATGTGTTACAGGTAGTTCTTCACCCTCTTTTGTGACTGAGATCTTTGAATTAGGGCTATGGGGTTTATTTGTTTCGTTTTACAGATATAAATTTGCAGTTTTTATCCTCTTTATTACTTTATATCGTTATATGATTGAGTACAATGGTTCAGGACATAGTACACACCCTTCTAAAATTTGGGAGGCATCTCGTTCCTTTTGATGGATATAAATTATTATCAACTTCGGAGGTTTTTGGCCTTCCCCTTGATGATGCCTTATTACGTTATATGTTTATATGAGGTTCATGTTCTTTTATTGATTTGGTTCTCTTTGGAGGTGTACTTAGGATCATTCCATTAATTATGAATGAGGCCCGTAAAATGAGAACTATATTATATTTACTAGTTTACAGTTCAGATCACTGAGTACGTAAGTTTCTTGCATTAGAATAGGGAAAATTTTTAGCAACAAACATATGTGCACCACTCATTTAAATTTAGCACTCTGATAGAATGGAGTTATGGCTACGGAAGATACAAAAATATAATTCTAGTTAGATTAAATAATATAGATACATTTAAATTATCTTAAATAATCTTATGAAGTTCCGGCTTTATGGTAAGGAAGCGTTAAAATAACGGGCTCTAATACCGAATTAGACACTAATATCGGTCATTTTAATAAATTATACATGTCATCATCCCTCCTTTAGGACTATTAATGGGGGTTGAATTTGGATTTAAACGGCATCGGAAGAGTTACTGTTCATCTCAGTGACTCCGAAAACTATGGACTCGACACTAGCATTGGCCATTTTCAATCATTTATATATATATATATCTTACCTTCTCCCTCCCTCAAGTTGCGGCGCTGAATTTGGATATAAACGACATCAAAAGTGTCATTGTTCATCTCAGCGACCCCACAAAAACTACGGATTCGACACTAATATCGGTCATTTCCGATAACTATTTTTATACCTTCCCTCTCCCCCGCCCCCAAGTTACGGGGCTGAATTTGGATTTAAACGGCATTGGAAGTGTTACAGTTCATGTCACCGACCCCGAAAACTATGGATTCGACACTAATGTCGGCCATTTTCGATCCTTTTTATATATCTACCCTTCCTCTTCCCGGAAGTTACGGCACTGAATTTGATCTGTTTTTCAGATTCAGAGGTAGTGATGTGAAGTGGAAAATTTTCAGCCATATTTTTACGGAAAATTTTCCGTTCTAAAAAATGTCAGTAATCAAGTAACAATTCTTCAGCAATTATAAAATTGGTTGAATTCATGTACAGAAATGTAAAAAAGTGAAAGATCGTTTAAAGAATCTGAAAAGTTTCATGGCTCAGACAATTTTCAGTACTACGTAGGAACAAGTTAAACAATTTTTCCTGAATCGAAATATTTTCTGTCTTATATGGAGAAATTGAAGAAGTAGAGAAAAACACTATGTAAATTTTTGCTTCCCAACTTGAAATATTAGAAAATTTTCTGGTTCCCGTAATCTAATTGGAAAATTATAATTTGTTGCTGTCTAATTTTCCTCTACAGGAATTGTATATCTCAATGTGCAGTTAACTATAGTGGAAAATTTTCCACCTAACATCACTGTACATAATATCGAAAACTGTCCGGATTATGAAAAGTCTTTCCGCTTGTTTCTACGTCGTGATAAAAATTTTCCGATTCATGAAAATTCCTTACATTTGTTTCTACAGAGCAATAAAACTTTCGGATTCACAAAAAGTTGTTTTACTTTTTGCTTCAAAATGATAAAAATTTTCCGACTCATAAAAAGTTCTTCAATTTTTGCATACAAGACACAAAATATTTCGATTTAAGAAACATTGTTTCACTTGTTCCTACATAGTACTGAAAATTGTGTGAGCCATGAAAATTTTCAGATTCTTTAAACGATCTTTCAATTTTTAACATTTTTATACATGATTTCAATCAATTTTATGAATACTGAGGAACTGTTACTTGATTACTGATATTTGTTAAGAACGGAAAACTTTCCGGAAAAATATAGAAAATTCTCCACCTCACATCACGGCTAAACAACGATATAGGAATACATGGAGTATGTTTTTATGATTCAGAAAATTTTCCGTTTCAAAATTTTCTGGAAAATTCCCATCGCTGTACAGGGCAGACAATTCTTCGATTCATGAAAAATTGTTTTACTTGTTCCTACATAGTACTGAAAATTGTCTGAGCCATGAAAATTTTCAGATTCTTTAAACGATCTTTCAATTTTTAACATTTCTATACATAAATTCAATCAATTTTATGAATACTGAGGAATTGCTACTTGATCACTGATCTTTGTTAAGAACGGAAAATTTTCTGGAAAAATATAGAAGAAAATTTTCCACCTCACATCACGGCTATACAAGGATGTAGGAATAAGTGGAGTATGTTTTTATGAATCGGAAAATTTTGCGTTTCAAAATTTTCCGGAAAATTTTCATCACTGTTCAGAGGTAACCTACATGTAACTCCTTAAATATTGACTCTAAAATTATTACTTTCCTCATCTCAGCAACCCCGAAAACTATGGATTCGATATTAATATCGGTCATTTTCGATCATTTTATATATATATATATAATTATTATTATTATTAGGGTGGTTCAAAAATTAGGGAAAGATATTTTTTCCGAATTTCACCTGCGGCACCCCTAACATTTATTACATGACTGAAAATAGATGCTCTTAAAATTTTAAATTTTTTTATGGTTTGCAAGCCGATTGAAATTTTGAATACTATTGGCATATTATACATTCTAATACATATATATTGTTATATATTTTATTGTACGCATTGGTATATACATATTACATAATTATACATAAAAGCACATTATTGCTTATTGTATTTTCATCATTAAAACATTGTGAAGTTTATTTGTTTTCTCTATTTTTACACTCCACTTTCACATATTGAGTTTACTTAGATAGGGTATTCTTTGAATAGTATGGATATTGCTTCTGTATTCCGCAACAACTTGAAATATGTACTGTTTCTGTTCCTCGTCTTTTGTCATAATACCGTTATACTCTTGTATGAGGCCAACTTCGCGTTCTGAGTGGTCTTTAACTATAAAGGTAACCAAGAAAGTTCTAACGGTTTTTGTGGAGGTCCGTGTTCCATTGGCCCTCAAACAGTGAGTTGAATGTGAATGGAGATAATGCGAAGATCAGGTGTTAGTGTGGGTATATCCAACATACTACCTGCTTGTGGCAGTTCAGTTAAACGGTGAACATGCGTAAGGACAGAGTTAACATGGGACCTTCACAGAGCGTCATAAGGGCGTGTATGCTGTACGAGTTCAAACTGGGGTTAAATACCCTTGTAGCAAGGCGAAAGATATACCAGGCCTTTGGTGAGAGTGTCGTGATTACGTGAACAATGCAGCGTTGGTTTAACAAGTTTAAGGATGGTAACGAAACACTCGAAGACGCACCACGGGCTGGAAGACCAACACATGTACAAAATGAAGATTTTCAGGCAGCAATTGAGGCAAACAGTGGCCAGGCATTTGGGTAACTGGGAACACAATTCAGTGTGAGTGAAGAAACCATTTGCCAGCACCTCCATCAACTTGGAAAACATTTCAAGTTGGGTCAATGGGTCCCACATGATTTGATTCGGGTACGAAGGCAAGCGAGCAGACACCAATGTTTCTTTACTGTCTCATCTGAGGAAGGAGCCATTTCTGGACAGGGTGTTGGTTGACATGAGATGAGAAGTGGGTCTTGTAGGAAGCTCCACGGCGCCACCATCGCTGGCTAGCATCCCATGAACCGGTTCCAAAAGAGCCGAAACCAGCACTGCACCAGAAGAAGGTCCTATTGTGTGTTTGATGGACTGCTCGCGGCATCGGAAACTGCTAACAGCTGAACAGAGCATCAATGTAACTGTATATTGTCAGGAGTTGAGCCGTGTTCAGGAAAAGCTCAAAACTCTGTAGCCCGCACTTCTGAATCGCAACGTAGTCCTCCTGTTAGAGGAAAACGCTAAGCCCCACGTGTTTAGGATGACCCGGGACACCATTCTACGCCTTGGATGGGAAACACTATTGCATTCGCCATACCCCCGGACATTGTGCCTTCCGATTATCACTGTTACATTCCTTGGACAATCACCTTAGAGGACGCCAGTTCAAATCCCTAGTAGAGGTGCAAATGCACTTGATACCGCATTCGCTTCACGGCACAGCAAGTTCTACCACAATAGAATCCATGGCTTCCCAGAACGTTGGCAGAACGTCGTCGATGCTGATGGGGGCTATTTTTGATATTCTAGATACGTCTTAGGTGTCATATCGATGTTCGAAGTTGATGGGTGTGAAAGCGGCAAAACTTTCTTGGTTACCCTTATACTTCTACCAGAAAAGGAAAATTTCTTATTTTATATATAAATAAAACCAATCCCAGAGTTTGGACCTGTTAAAGGTAGCCCTAAGAAGCAGAATTTCAACCCCACCCCCAGAAGTCCATCCTGGATCTGCCTCTGATATCTCCCACAGTGGCATAGTTGATTTGTAATAAATAATTACATGAAATGGATATAGGAGATTAAATGCACAAAACCAGTGTGCATCCCATTATCAATATAGTGACAATAAAGCACTAATTTTGTTAAACTTTAGTCGATTGCGCAACCTCTAAATATTGAGCTATTGATTTGAAATTTTGCATGTATTATTTATTTGTAAGGGAGAACAAATTTAGGGGGTGCCGCGGTAAAATTGAAAACTTCCAAAATTTGGACCACTCCGGTGGCTATCGGACATAGTTTCGGATCTACAAGGTGACGAAAGCGTGGGAAAATTACTTTCGCGTACCAATAGTGCGGAAACTATCCAACGTAAAGAGGGCGGGTAAAAAAATCACTAAAGAAGTTATACTGCTGCATTGATTTTTGCATGTTTCACAATCCCACCATGCACGCGCAAGGGATTCCCCAAAGGAACATAGGGAGTCCCGGATAATCTGCCAAATGAAAATTGGTCTAAATGGATATGAATTGATAGGATTTCTACCAGGAAACAATAATTTGTTTGTATTAAGTCGATATCTGGAACAAATACAAAATGGCGGACACCTTCATGCCCGTTGTGTGTGGTTGCATAATCGCCAGGTACGGATGCTGGCCAACAGTGTATTAAGTGTAGCGAATTTGTACTCAAATGCTCTAGAAAGACATCTGGAGTGTCGGTAGAACAGAACAGATGAAGCAGGGTGATTCGCATGTGTGAAAACACTTAACGAAAAATGCCTAGAAAAAATGCACTCATACTAAGTAAATGTGAGTTCAAAGCGTCGGAAATGTAAGGAATAGCATCAAGAACATGAAAACCATTGCCATGTCACCAATAACCACTGCCAATTCAAACCGATGCAATATGATCTGCACGGTTACATACCAATAAAGATGCAACAACTGAGGCCAAGTTGAAATTGTGCAAGGGGACTCACAAAGAAACTGGGTAAACTAAACGAATATCACTAGTGGGATCGCGTGATCGATAATGAAATGTAGCCAATGTGTGTGTTGATATCGGCATGTAGCTAATGGACAAATGTCAACATGTCCCACTACTGCTATGACATCGTCTCACGTGCGAAAACTAGGAAAATAACATTGAACATTCTGTTATTACATCTGGTGCACTTTTCGGTAGAACGTAACTACAACACGATTGTATCACTGTCCCTCTGTTTTGGACATTGCCCCACAGTCGACACATATGAAAGAAATCTCTTAATCCATGGTTCAAATTCTGATATAGCGTGAAAATAACAAACTTGTATCATGTTCCACGTCTTCTGGGACATATGACGTACTCGAAATAGAGGAAATACCTCCAGAAATTCGTATCTTACACACAGTGTACATGCCAAGACAAATACGAAAATGAACCAATTTGGCACACGTAACACTACAGCTGGAACACCATACACATGGAAAATAAAGCGACTTGAGAGATAGGAAGAAACGTCTTAAAGCTCTGATTGTTTACAAGTGTGCAGTAGGAGTAACAAAATGAAAAAATAAATGAAATCTTTTACTTTTATGTCCCATGTTTACGCCGGTTAGGCTAAAGGAAACGGTGATGATGAGAAGTGAATGAAATGGTGGAATGAAGAAAGTGGGAGGAAACGGGAGATCCCCGAGAAAACCCACGAGCACGGTGTTTGTCCACCACAAAGCTCACTTGGCGCGAGCTGGGATCGAACCAGGGTACCGGAAGTGAAATCTCTACCACTGACAGAAGTAACAAAATGAAACACACAAGCATGTCAGGAGGCTATACCAGAGCGCTTGTCAAACAAATTGGGTACTCCATAAAGAAATGAATACAGAGAAAGTGAGGTTCCTTCGAGCCTCAGGCCTAGAGCGCTCGCTTTCGTTCGCGTGGTCGCAGTTTCCAAACCTAATGGGAGTCCACGGCCTCAGATTCAAGACCCGAGTAGCTATTTTCTTATTTTTCGCACGTGGGACGGTGTCACAGCAGTAGTGGGACATGTTGACATTTGTCCATTAGCTACATGCCGATATCAACACACACATTGGCCACATTTCAATATCGATCATGCGATCCCACTAGCGACATTCGTTTAGTTTACCCAGTTTCTTTGTGAGTCCCCTTGCACAATTTCAACTTGGCCTTAGTTGTTGCATCCTTATTGGTATGCAACTGTGCAGATCGTATTGCATCGGTTTGAATTGGCAATGGTTATTGGTGACATGGCAAAGGTTTTCATGTTCTTGATGCTATTCCTTACATTTCTGACGCTTTGAACTCACATTTACTTAGTATGAGTGCATTTTTTCTAGGCATTTTTCGTTAAGTGTTTTCACACATGCGAATCACCCTGCTTCATCTGTTCTGTTCTACCGACACTCCAGATGTCTTTCTAATGCATTTGAGTACAAATTCGCTACACTTAATACACTGTTGGCCAACATCCGTACCTGGCGATTATGCAACCACACACAACGGGCGTGAAGGTGTCCGCCATTTTGTATTTGTTCCAGATATCGACTTAATACAAACAAATTATTGTTTCCTGGTAGAAATCCTATCAATTCATATCCATTTAGACCAATTTTCATTTGGCAGATTATCCGGGACTCCCTATGTTCCTTTGGGGAATCCCTTGCGCGTGCATGGTGGGATTGTGAAACATGCAAAAATCAATACAGCAGGTATGACTTCTTTAGTGAATTTTTTACCCGCCCTCTTTACGTTGGATAGTTTCCGAACTATTGGAGTCCGAAAGTCATTTTCCCGTCCTTTCGTCACCTTGTAGATCCGAAACTATGTCCGATAGCCGAAAGTTCAAGAGAACTTTTTTTCTTGTTTCAGTGGCAGGAGTCACCTCCCAAGAGTTGTAACACTTATTTTGCAACACCCGATATATATATATATATAGTGTGTGTGTGTGTGTGTGTGTTTCAAAACAACACTGACAACGTTTGGGAGGTGATTCCTGACACCAAAATAAGACAAAACATATAGACCAACCTCGGTGCACAAACCCTTCCTTTTGGAGTTATAGGCTACCGAAAACATGAAAAAATGGATTTTAAAGGTCCATAGCTCCAAAACTATGGGACTTACCGTAGTCGGGTCAAGACTTTACTTAGAAACTAATATGTACTTTATCCAAAAATACATGTTTCAGAATCCTAAGGTACTTACGTAACAATTTTTGTACAGGCAGTTTGTTACAGGCATATAATCTAACGTACTCAGTAACTACCTCTATACATTTTTTGCGGAAGTACTGCAGGATTCTGAAGCATGTATTTTTGGATAGAGCACATATTTGTTCCTTAGTAAAGTCTTGACCCGACTACGGTAAGTCGCATAGTTTTGGAGCTATGGGACTTTAAATTTCATTTTTTCGTGTTTTCGGCAGCCTATAACTCCGAAGGGAAGGGAAGGGAGTTGCACCCAGGTTGGTCTATACTTTTTGTCTTATCTTGGTGTTAGGAATCACCTCCTAAACGTTGTCGGTATTGTTTTGAAACACCCTATATATGTCTATACCTTCCCCAAGTACTACTATATCTTTCATGTATAGTGAGTGGTACATAACAAAATGCTAAATTTTAAGAAATGTATGATTTTAGGTTTAGGCTTAAATGGCGGGAAAATGTTTCATTTCCGTCCAAAACCACTTAAATCATATGTTACCTCTAGAAAAAGATCAGCTACTGCTCAATGATTACACTCTACTATCATTATATCTTGTAAAACATATAAAATAATAATAATAATTTATATTTGATTATACTAGGTGCTTATTTACACTAAGAGTAACATGATTTGTGTGTTTTTAATGAATTTTTATTTATTTTAGTTCCAAGATTTATATTTTAAACTTTTATTTTTTTAATGTACTTTTATATTTTATTATTTCTTTGGACACTGTATATTTGAACAAAACCAATTACACATAAGAAACCAATTACACAAAATTTACAAAATTTTGGAGCAAAAACAATGCTCGTACTCTTCAACGAAGAAGAAACATTGTGATTTTGTTACCTTTGAAATATGAAACCTTTTTCCAGACATTCCCACAGTCTTTATAGGAAAGGCTTTTCAAAATTTTCGTATAGAAATTCATTGGCGAATTTCTGCGCTCTACCTATTAAGTGCCTCTTCGTAGAGATCTTGGTCGTGGTCACTGAGCCCTATAAACTTTAAAAGTTTTTGTACGTCTTCTTTCTTTTCATCACTTACACAATTTAGACTGGGAACAGTAGTTGCACTTCTGAAGCTTGGAACTTTTGTAAGGCTCCTCTTTAAAACAACTGAGTAAGAGTTTGACCCTGCATAAGTATTTCTGTGCTCAATAGATTTATATTTTTTGCAGAACCAAAGTACACGCACTTGTGACAGTTTCATTGGCATCGCTGATTTTAACGTATCTTGGGAAAATCTCTTAGTCTTTGCACACCCAATGTTCCTCAATCAGAGAAATTGTAACAATGAATATCAAATTTTCAAAGCAGATAATAATACCAGACAAATAATATAAGTGGAATTTTTAATGACTTAAGCGCATTTTCAAAAAAAAAAAGTGACTTTTTACATTTAATTTTGTAGACGACTTACGTGAGTTTTGAGAGGTTATATAGTCAGGCATGTGTATCTACTCCTGGTACACAAATTAAGCGCAAAAACTGAAAATTGAAAAAAAAAAGTGACTTAGGTGGTGTTTGGAAGCAAACTCTTCATATATATACTGTATATGTATGTCTGTATGTATAGGGTGTCTCAAAACAACAATACCAACAACGTTTGGGAGGTGATTTCTGAAACCAAGATAAGACGAAAAGTACAGACCAACCTGGGTGCACAAATCATCCTATCGGAATTATAGGCAGCCGAAAATATGGAGAAATTAACTTTAAAGGTCCATAGCTCCAATACTATGAGACCTACTGTAGTCGGGTCAAGACTTCATTTAGGAACTAGTAGGAGCACTATCCAAAAATGCATGTTTCAGAATCCTAAGGTACTCACACATCAATTTTTAAAGAGGGAGTTTGGCTACGGGCATATAATTTGAAGTATTCACCAACTAGATCTAGAAAGATGTTACGGAAGTACCGCAGGGTTCTAAAACATGAATATTTGAGTAGGGCACATGCTAGTTCCTAAGTGAAGTCTTGACCCGACTACGGTAGGTTTTATATGTAGTATTGGAGCTATGGATTTTTAAAGTTTCTTTTGTTTTCATATTTTCGCAGCCTATAACTCCGAAAGGAAGCATTGGTGCACCCAGTTTGGTCTATACGTTTCGTTTTATCTTGGTGTCAGGAATCATCTCCCAAACATTGTCAGTGTTGTTTTGAAACACCCTATATATGTATATACCTTCCCCAAGTTGCGGGAAAGAATTTGGATTTAAGCGGCATCGGAAGTATGACTGTTTATCTCAACAACTCCGAAAAATATAGATTCGACACTAATATCGGTCATTTTCAAATATTTATCCCCCTTCCTTCCGCCAAGTTCCACCTTCGAAGTGAAATAATAATAATAAAAAAAAACATCCCAGGCCCGAACCTCATCTATGTTGAGAATTTTATCGAGATCTGTCTGGTGGTTCAAGAGTTTTTAAATTACAAATATAGTCACTTTCATTATTATACATTTATAGATAATTTGTCGTACTAGAAAACATATTTGTTTACATACAAAATTTTGTACATAAAGTTTATATAAACGTCTATATTAAAATACTAAATAATAGTAATTATATGTCTTAGTGCGTGAGTATTAGTGAAATTTGCCCTCTCTCTTTTAAGAAGTAATTTGGTTAAAATTAACAAAATTTCTCCAGATCAAAGAGCATATTAAGAACTCAGTTTCATTCAAGAGCCCTATTTGTTGCAACACAAACGATTCATGATGGTAGATGTGTACGCAACTGTTAAAATTCTGTAATTTATGCACAACCACGAACAAACTACTAAAAACCACATGAAGGGAATGAGTGGAGACTATTAATTTTCAAGAATAATTACTACAGTTTTATTTTCGAATCCTGCTTCTTCTCCTTTTTTTTTAATGTTCGCAATATTCACACGTTCGAAGAAGAAGGCGTTCCGTTACTAATAAAATTAACCCAGTACAAAGATTTTTGTTATTTTCCCAATTTTTTCGGAAAGAAACCAAAAAAAAAAATGTTTTTTTTAACCAACAGGTTGAAAACTTCCGGAAATTTTACACTAGTTGAGTACACATTCTGTAAAGCGAAAATAAAACATTAATAAAAGTGGTATTTTGTTGGTTTCACTTTTCTTCATCAGTCACATTAGTTGTGTTCAATATAGACTGCATTTCTTGGTCGAGCTTAGATTTACGTCTTTCTGTCAGATTAGTTGACCCATGTATCTGTTGGAGCATTTCCGAAGCCACTAAAACCATTTCCCTGCTATGTTCCATGGTGCCTTTTTTATATGTAGTAGACTGGATAACACATCTTCTACAATGGATTCAAGTAATGCTAGTACGAATCATATTTGTTGTGCTAGCAAATGCTTCTTATCCCAGTCCAATAACTTTATTGTCTCCATAAGGTAGCGGAGCGTGTTCTTGCGACGCCTCAGTCTTGCTTCCTAAGTGTTTGTCACTGAAATATTGGCTTTCAAGACATTATAACATCATTTGCGAATAGTTTGTGTGAGTGAAGCGTCTATATTTGTAACTATAACTTTACATTAACGTGGTTTGACTTTGTGTAGGACATATAGAAGATCAGAGTGTTTCATTGTAGGAGCCTTCATGATAGATTTAAATATAATTTAATGTGCACGTTAACTTAACTCGTTTGTGTGTAGACGTAGTAGACGAAATGATTTAGGCTAATTCGTCGGGAAATTCACACAAAATCATATTTCATTGGATATTTCTTGTTTTGGGTAAATCAACAATAGTCATGTGGATCTTTCGTTGCTTCATGGTAACTTTCAAAAATAATGTTAGGCATGGTTTGGTAGCTTATATGTTTGATTTGTGATCTATCACGTGAGTTTTTAAGTAACACCAACAAGAATTTAATCTCTTATCCTGATTTCTGTAATGAAACACATTTTGTGTAATGAAAATCATATTAGTGTTTCGATGATGTGATCCTTTGGTGATCAAGTCAATAATATTTTACACGTATCAATTCATTTTACACGTATGTCAGATTTCATTTTAATGAACGGATTTTTTTCCCTTAAAAACATGCTTAACGTAAAATTAGTTTTGAAATTATTATATGATTTGTCCTTAACCATTTTAGTTTAACAGAATTCTTGTTTCTTAAAAATTCTTAGCTAAGATTTATCTCAGGTAATTTTTTTAATTTGAAAACTTATTTGTTTAACTACTTGTTCAACATTTTTTACATTCTGGAAAATATCTTCAAATTTTTATGACTAGCAATTTAATTATGAAATTTTTTGTTTGTAAAAACTTTAGTTTCACAGTTTAAAAAAAGGTTTAGTTTTGAAAAAAAAATCTTTGCTAAAACTTTTAGTGTTAAAGCTTTTCTTCGATAATTCTTTCTTTTTTTACTTTGAAACTTTTGGTAATTATTCAAATCATTGTTTAAGATGCTGTCACTATTTTAGTTACTTTCTAAAGATTGATTATGACTGATAAATATATATCTGATCTATATATTATATAGATCTTCGCTTGTTTCTAAATACATACAATCCAGAACTCACTACAGGGATGTGGTTCTATGATTAGTGTCTCCTATGCCCACCTCAACACCATGCACTTGGTACATGTTTTAATTTTCACAGCCCGATGTCGCAGTGAAATTCTTGTCTGCTTCAAATATCCCAAATATCTTTCTCACATCAATTCTCTCTCGACGAGAGTCTAATTTGAAATGAAATGAAATCTTTAAGTGTTACGTCCCACGGTTATGCCGGTTAGGCTAAAGGAGACGGTGATGATGAGAGATGAGTGAAATGGTGGAATGAAGAAAGTGGGAGGAAACGGGAGAACCCCGAGAAAACCCACGAGCATGGTGTTTGTCCACCACAAAGTCCACACGGCGCGAGCTGGGATTGAACCCGCGACCCCAAGCACCGGAGGTGAACGCTCTACCACTGAGCCACCGCGCCCCCAAGAGAGTCTAATTTGAATCTACACTTTTATCAAAACGGAAATGTTTAGCAATTGTGGTTGATCTGTGGTGAGGTATATTTCTTTACTATTGTCCACTACCATCTCATATAAGAGAAAGAAGTTGATAAACAGCTCTAAACTCATATAAGACAACTTGTGACGATAGATTGAAATCGGAATGAGACTAAACACTTTCGAACATGACTCCTGGCAGCTTCTCACATGACTAAACGTATTTATCGATATGGCCTGAAAATGGGTAAAGTCCTGTTAATATCCATTCAAAAAAATACAGCACGTGGCGGAGAGGAAGCCAGTTGCATGAAACTTAGAAATACACAATTGAATTAGTTTACCATTCCTTCTATCACCTGAATTGCATCTCCCTTTGATACTGTGTTCACCATGGCTCCATCACAGCCAACAATTATTAAATTTTCAGTTTTCATATTAGTATCTTTTAGTGGCCGTCATATTTGATTTAATATCGATACAAGTACCAGAAAATCATGTGAGGTGAATAATATATTTCAACTGTGGCTCTGCAAGCTGAACATGTATCTGAATCACAATCTGCATGTTAAACATTCTTCCAACATTTACTTGTGTAACAGTTCTATTCCTCTTTCCATCGAAAGAGACAGCTCTTATACTAATAATTTCATCAAATTATTTTTCTATTAAATTTACGTTTCCAGCCTTCAAATTTCAGCCTTGAGAAGATAAAGGCATGGAGTGTGCTAACCCAATATCTGGGAAAATTTCCTGCTGAGTCACAGTACTTTAAGCTTTCCACTTGTTTCAAGCCGTTTCTTGTATTTTCTTATAGTGCACTTATCTAAGCCTGCCATACGCATCTTCCTGTTTGTTCAGTATGAAAATCATGTTCAATTGTTTGGACGTTTTCTTCTCGTTTCGCTAATGCAATTTAACAAATCTTTGTTGCAAATACAAATATCAAAGTGGTTTTGGCTGGTAAGGCAGTTACATAACTTTGAGAAGCCTTGATCTACGATTTTAATGAATTTCTTTCTATATTTATGTAGTATCAATGAAAAATTTGCACGATTCCTTTTATGAGATATTAGTAATACGTTCCTCGATTTTCTTGCTTTTTATTGTTACACTTCTGGTCCCGAAAACTTAGACTGCCCTCCACTGAAATAGTATTTCTTTAGTTTTTAATTAAGAGTATATTTACGAATTTAGAGTAGGCATTTTCTAATTAAAGAAAGAACATTTTGATACAATAAGTATTATCTACTTTCCACTCTTACTGTTAGAGGCTGAATTTTTAAAACCCACTGAAACATGTCTTTCCTTATTTTTATTAAGAGTTTATTAACGCATTTCACATCTCCATTTTAAACAAATCCTTACATTTGGTGCTTTCAAAATGAAGAAAAGAAAGGGAAATTTGCATATAGAAATAGCCCATGAGGAGCATAGTTTTTTCGAAACGTTGAAACACATTTCCCCAATTTTATATTCGCACTTTCCGAGTAAAGAAAAAATTGAATATTATACAAAGAATACACCTTTACCCTTAGGAGCCAAGTTTCGAAAATGCTAAAAGACGTATTTCGTTGTTTTTAATAAAGACCTATATGCCAAATTTAACCTCTCAAATTCAGGGATTCGTGAGATGTTCAATGTTTGGTAGAAAATTTATCTCTAAGACCATGTAGGGTACATATTTCAATAAAACTCATCGTACGTCGTCTTTTGATTTTGTAAAAAATAAATAAATAAATAAAATAAAATAAAATAAAAAGAGTATTCTGTCTAGATTTCAGCCCACACAGCACGAGATTTAATGACAGTCAACCGAGGATTTTTTCTGCAGCACATGATCTCTCGTTTCGGATATGTTGAATTGCCTCCAGGCTCGCCTAATTTATTACCGTGTGATTTTTTCCCGTGGAGTTCTTTGAAGGGCATAGTCTACACCGACCTCACGCTATACCTAGGTAAAGCAATTGCGGCATTCGTTTTAAATTTTCTTAATCATTGGCAACAATCTCTAGATGACAGATGGCATATGGCAAATACTTCTTTAGATTGGCAAGACCCAATTACAAGTGGTACGACGTGACATTGTGATGCTGTTTTTTGTCCGTCCGTGGAAAAGGTTGCGCCCTCTCTTCGGGAAAGTGTTTCAATATTACTGCGATGACACAAAATTGTGATTTGTCTGAGTGAGTTATTGCGTACATGGCCTGACTCCATATAATAAATACCTAGTAACTGATAGTGAGACTTTGCATTAATTGTAAGCTTTTGCTGTAACCAAAGCTTTATGCGTTATATTTGATATTTATACTAAGTAACGAAGAACGTATTATACTTCCTGGAATCGTTTACGAAAACACTTTGAAAAATATTAATTTTCTGATAAATTTACATGAGTAAAAATTCTGCCATCTATTTTTCCTATGTGTACTATGTTTCTCTTGGTCGCCGAATGTATTTCGTCGCTCGTAACAAATTATGACTCCTGTATGCCACGCTTTACTATCCCTCATAAGAGATACGTCTGTTTTATAAGAACGCCTATGTTTGGAAAAGTTTTGTATTTGGCAAATGTATGTAAAACACTAGCCAATGCTGTGTTACTCCGCATCTTGACACATGGTGAATTTAACAACTACCATTGTAACACTTCATTCCAAAGTGCAAAGTTCAGGCTTGCTTGAAAATTTAACACAACTCAGGCAACACAGAGCTATTGTGTTGAATTAACACCACTGTTCTTTTACTGTGTTTCTGTCATGAAATCTATTTAAAGTGATTAGCAGTTTTGAATCTATTAGAAGAATATTAACAATAATAAATAAAAAGGTATCTAGTAAGTTCCGATGCCTGGTAAGTATAGAAATAATTCAATTCAAATCACTAGAAATTCCACATGAAAAATATATATTAAGAAGGTTATTACAAAAATAGAACATGATTCCTCCTTATATTCAGAGTATTTCTAAGGGATATAAGTCATCACCAAAAGTGATGTATAGTATGCATTTGACTAGTTGTCTTAGTTCAGTGAATTAGTTTTGCTCCGTATATTGTTACATTGCACGGAGACAGTAATCTGCTTCTCAAATGGAAATAATGGAAATGGTCCATTGTTTAGTAGTTGGCAACTAGTTCCTTCGTCAATCTAAATACTATATGCTTTATTTCTGTCCATATAGCAATTTTAACATAATTTAATACGTTTTCAAAACACATTGCTCCTGTACAAACAAACACTACTTTCGAGAGAAACATTGTGGGTGTGTAGTAATATTTAAGTTTGGGGCAAATACAAATGATTTATATTTTTCGCATTGATTTGCATTCTTTGAGACTGCACTTTGCTACATCTCAGATTTTAGTGACTTGTTCTGCCCAATATCATTATTATTTGAGGAAACAAAATGTCTAAAGATTTGACATATAGGTTTACCAATCGATAGACTTCAGTGGAGCAAAATAATATCGATAAGCGTAAGTTCTCATGTATAGTCTCCGAGAAAAATACTTTTTTCTAAGCTTACAATTTGATTCTGTACAATAACCACTGCACTTATTAACATAAAGCTAATGCACAAGTATATACTAAAGAAGCTTTTCTCTATGACCCTATGAAAACAATAGTAAATATTATGGCTAATGAAATATAACCAGTGTTGCCAGATTGGGCTACAAGTAGAGCATTGGGCGATTTTGTATTTGAAAAGCTGATTTGAGAAACAGCATAAGTCAATAATTCAATAACGCCGTAAGCCAATGATTTGTGCCGTTTCTCAACGCAGAGACACTTGTTGCAGTTTGATATTGCACCAAGTATTAACGTGACTTTTGACATATCACAACCCAACGTTGTAGCTACCCTTCAAGGACCAAAGCTGCATATAAACTCATTTTCGGTATATGACTGACTTTTGACGTTTCTCAAATCAGCGATTCATGTGCCCTCTCCACAAAAATTTCAATTTGGGCGGCACGCTACTTTTTGGGCTACTTTTAATTATTTGCAGGCTATGACTCTTAAGAGTGTGCTACTTTATCTTCATATATGCAATCACAAATTGTTTTATATAATTGAATAAAGATTTTGCTCGTTGAGTATTCTATTCACAATGCACAAAAGTTTTGCTAAAAATAAGTTCGATATTAGTTCAATTCTTGTTTAAATACTTTTCAATCTCCAGACCTGACAACACTACACTTTTGTTGAATTTGCGCTGTTGCAGTATCACTAACCGTGTTGTTGTTAATGTAGTTAATGCCTAGGCGTGATAGCTAAATGGAGCTGTGTAAACGTGAAAATGCAAATTTAGTTGTTACTGTGTTTGTTTCATTTTGGTTTTAGATTATTAATTACACAAGTCATTATACAAAAAGTGCACTGTAATGATTTGAAATAATGTTAAACTATTGTTTCGACTATACATAAAAGCAACTCAGTGCCAACACCACTCCACAATAATAGGCCTAACCTTCCAGACCACCATCAAAGCCTCCATACCCACCCACACACACACCTCTTTTCTTTCAGTGTTACCAGGTGTAATGTTCTAATAAAACAAACTCAGAGGAAATTGCTAAAATTACATAAAACCCAATATTATTATCCATATTAAAATAATTAGTAAGTGGAATACGTAGAAAAAAAACTTGCAAAATTCATGGCTTCCAGATAAAGAATATAGCAAATGAATTAAAGAAGTAAGAAACAACAGTGGAACAAAGAACTTGCTGTGAACGTTGTAAAGTCTATTTCGGAGCCCACAAAACTGACCTAAGCAAACGTGTCTTCTTGGAAATCAGAAATGTCGCCTATTCCATTGCAATGTCTGCCCAGTTCGTTGCAAACTTCAGATCTACTGCTACTGACGTAGTATGAAGATTGCCTTAAGAGTATTCACTACAGCGAAACTAAACTTTCGCTAATTTTAGAGTTTTTTTTTCTGTAATATCTTCAAAACAAATAAAAAATATTCGAAAAGCAGAAACGTAGTGAACTAGACAATACGATTTTGCATATGATACCCTTATCACAACTCATCTATTTGCTTTCGATTTGCAACTGTAGATAGATTTAGCATTTTTTTGCGTGTTCTGTAAATAGTGGCATACCAAAAACAGATAGGTGAATTGTGGTAAATGTATCACATGCAAAATCATATTGTCTAGTTCACAACGTTTTTGTTTTCCGAATATTTTTATTTGTTTTGAAGATATTACAGAAAAAACTCTAAAATTAACGGTAGTTTAACTTCGCTGTAGTAAAGACTCTTAATACATCACCGCCAACAATCCGAAACTGCGGTCGCTGCCTAATTGTTGCTACCGCAGACATCTGACATATATAAAAACATGATAAGTAAAAGTGAATAGTTGCAAATTATCCATTTTTATGTTTGGGCTACAAATCCGCTACATTTGAAACACCACAAACTCGCTACTTTTGAATCTTCAGGTCTGGCAACACTGGATATACCTTAAAATTATGAGTAAGACTAAAAATATAATTTTCTATTAACAATAATAATGAGCAAAATCGAAACATACATCAGTAAATAAATGACACTAAGCTAACCAAACTCACACGATTGAAAGTAAATTATCATGAATAGTTTCGGAGAAAATCGGAAAACAAACTTTTATCGCACTAGAAAGTGTCGTTTGTTGTTAATAATAACGTAAAGCTTTCATTCTGCTGAAACAAATCGTCTATTTATTTGTATACTACGCTTGTGTAAAAAAAATACACTGTTAACTAATACATTGTATGTATGGTTGTCTTCTCCCAGCGCTCACACACATATATCCCTAACTGTGATACACATACTACTACTTGCAAAATAAGCGAACCGAAAATATAATACAAATAGGTAACATGCTTTCATTATATTTTATGCAAATTACACCACAGATAAAAAATATACGTTTTATCCACGAAACTATCTGGCTTTGTAATATATATACTGTGTTTGGGACAACGGCGCCGACTTTCCAAAATTTATGTGGGTGAATATCAATGGCGGGTTATGTTTTTTTTTTTTTTTTTTTTTTTTTTTTTTAAGGGGAGTCACGATATTTTTGATTAAACTAAATCTTCACAATATAGTTCCATTTTTATTGTGGGAACTGCCTTTGACTAGGTCAGAGACAGGTAAAAGAAGGGAAGTTGCCTTTGCACAGATGTTTAATTAAAACATTTGAAGCAAACAATTATGTTTCAGAGGTTAGAAATTTTAACTTCCAGCTCAAATTTTTAATTGCATATTATTTTTGATAATGACAAGTGAGAAATGTTTATTTTATTTTGTTTCTATCAACCTAAAAATCTTGTGGGTGCGGCGAACGCACAAGATTATTTGTGTGGGTGCTCGAGCCCTGGAGCACCCATGTTATCGGCGCGCATGGTATGGGAGCATGGTACTTCAGTCTCCTTCAGACCTACAACGATTTTCGCAGGTTTTCATCTGCTTTTCTGAAAGTATAGCCCTTCTTGCTGATTTACTGGTTAGCACGCGTACCTTAGATGCACGAGAAGTTCAATTCTTGCTGGAAGAACATCAAACGCATTATGTATAGTGGTTCATATTCCACTTTGAATTGAAAATCTTTTCCTATATAGCCTCGGTCCTTACAACACATACCAATCACGGATGTAAATGCCAATCAATCACTTCAAAACAATCTGTGAACACACATTTTTGGAATAGCCAACAGATATATAGGTTAAGAGTATTGATCCTGAGGAAGCCGACGGAACCGTATCCCACTCAAAAAATTGCTTGGCTTCCTTCAGGATCTATATATATTTTCTTTGATCTTAGCTGAATACCTTTCAACGAAACACATACCTCAACGTGACCCCAAATGTACCAACAGAAATTGGTGTCGTGTTCTCTTTAATTACGCCTACAGTTTCAAATTTTTGCACTCCAGAAAGATATACCAATTCTGGCATGTAAATCCGAGCGACCGAAGAAGATCATGTGGAGTTTGAATCGTAAACCTTTATTTCATTAAGTATTGTACTTCATTAAACAAAATTTATTTTGAATCTCTTTAGTGTTTCAATCCTTGTACCCACTGAAATTTTTAATTAGAACCAGCTTCAAATATGTAAATGAGTAAGTACCCGGGAAAGGATACGAGAGAAAGGTTGGAAATAACTATTGAAGTATGCTTGAAAAATATAGTACCGTATTCCATTTGTTAAAGATTCTGCATGGTTTCAAAGCCGGGCTGTGTACCAACAAAACAACGGTGATTGTGACATCCATCAATGCAAGAAGCTACTCTGTTCTCCAGAAAGCGAAATTAATGTTTATATATGTCTCATTTGCTATTTGATCACTGAGTTATAGTCTGTTCCTTGTGATGTTTACACTTCGATTAATTACATGATTTACTAATAATTTTATTGTGGTCTAACATATTTTCAGTTCGTGATGGTCGTTATTCATTTATGGATATAATTGTTCGATGATCACTTGATGTAGTTCTAAGTTTGTAGTATCATCTTACCTGTAAAAAATAATATTGAACTTCATTCGTGTTCGTACATGAACTTCACTGAACATGTACGAACACGAATTGGCAATTTATATAAAATTGACGTTTATTACTGATATCTTAAATCTTCTAGGAAAAATACCATATTTGTTAACAACGAGAACTGCTTACATGTTGATTCATACTTATTAAGTTTTCATTTCTTACTTTTAAATTCTATGATCTTGAAGTACAATATAAGGTGTTAAACAAAAAGTGAATATAAGATTTACATCAAACATACAAGAAAAAAATGCATAGAATACATGGATACCTATTAGGGGTGTGTTACCTACACTCCATAGGAAAAAGGGACGAAAGCTTTTTGGTGAGTTTTTGCGATAATAAATTTATTACTACACACGTAAGCGAGTACTTAATCGAACGACTTTTACTGCGTGATAACGCTTTTCAGAACTTAATTTCTGCAGCTGTTTGCATTACAGAAACTATTTCAACTAGATTGCTTTCGTTCTAAATTAATTGAGTCTTAGTCATCGGGTATCCTTTTTTATTGTTGGGATGTATGCGATTAATTATACTGTGAATTAAAACATATTAATTTACAGCAATCGTCGTCAAGATTAGAGACAGGTCATAAGGAAAGTCATACTAGTTAAAAGTAATGCTTCTATTGCTTCAAATTAAAGAGAACTTTCCTAATGTACTTCTTGTGTACAGAAATTAATTCATTATATAACTTTTCTTTCCTTAGTTTGAAGCAATAAGACTAATTTTTACGGGTATGGCTTCCCTCTCGAGTCGCCTCTGGCCTCATCACACTATTCTGCACCTATATGGCAAGTATAGATAATACATTCACCTGAGTAGAATTTTCCTTCTCTCCCCGTTATGAATTTCTCTGTTTCGCCGATTTTGTATGATCCAAACCTTGTAGCATTCAGACCATTTATTACGTATTTCACTGACAAGTGTAATTGAATGTCATCAATGCTAATTATTTCACCATGTAATTCGATATGTTAAGTTTAGTTCTGGAAATATTCTGTCATTGTATTAATGTTCTACCTTATTCTTTCGAATATTATTTTAATTATAATTTACTTGAACCTGATAGTATTATATGGTAACGTTCTTCATTCTCACATAAAATTATTAGTTTTCCTTTTTTTTTCGGCAATACAAATAATCATTCGTTATTATCGAGCTGCATCTAGAGTGTCTGTCTTTTGGATAACCAATACGTTTCGGCATCATATGTTTCAATTGCAACAACCTTAGATCATGTTACTACGTATCCATCATATAAATGAATGGAAAAGATTGGAAACGATTTTTTACGTATCTATGAATTTGTTCCTAATTGTTTACACGTAGAAAATTCATGATCAATTAATTTCGCATAAGATTGCTTGGTGGTATCTATTATTAGATACTCTTTTTCAAACTGGATATATATGACTTTACAAGTAGAACATTTTAATTGAGTTAGTGAGGCTAACGCAAGACGCGCTTGGTTCGAATTAATCTAATTACTTATCCCAATATATATATTTCTATAAAGGCATCTAAGGGCATTGATTTAGAAACAAATATCCACTGAAGTCGCTAGTTGAGACTGGTAACGAAGTTGCCTGCGGTAGATTTAGAGTGCTTTTTCGCAAATGCAGTTAAATCTCCGTAGGCAGTGGTGGCGATTGGACGTTAAAAGTAAGGGGGCAAGACATGATATGAATATTTGTATATCAATGTTAGTTTTCCCGGTTGTTTCTAACACTTTGTTTGACTAAAGGTTGTATAATTAACAGGATACTATATTTTTCAGGTAAAATACCGAATATCGCATTTCATATTACATTAAGTAAATTGACAAAAGCAACGCAACTGCATACTAGCCCTTTGTACTCTGAAACAACGAAAGTGTAAGAAGAGATTTGATTTCTTGCTCACGAACGTCTTAAAATTTTGTCTGGAAAATTGTATGATCAGATTATTTAATAACAAATTTGCAAAATAAATAAATATAAAGGATAATATTAATCATAGTAATGAATGAGGTTCGTTTCGTAGAAGTTATATAGAAACTGTGAATTAAAGAACAACTTATATTTTTAATCCCATACATGCCATTAAATGCATGTAACTACTCTTAGAAAATGAAAGACACTAATACTCACAAGCATATGCTACGACATTTAAAAAAATACGCAATTCCAATATTAATTGTTTGAATTGCAATGAAACCACAATTCCTATAACTTTCTTAACTCGACAGGAAGACAACCAATACGTACTCACGCAACGCGAAATATTATATGGCACAATTTTTTCTATGAACCAGAAATACATACAAAAACTTTATATTTTGAATTGAAACTATATAGAGTAAGAAGTTACTTCAGAAAAAGTGATGACGACTGCTCCCTCTTGCCCCTAATCGCCTCCCCTGTCTTTAGGATTAATTCAACATCCTCTCGGATCTATTTTAAAGCTCCCTTGTGGTTAATCGGTTAGCGTACAGCCTTTGGCGAGGGAGACCCAGGTTCGTTTAACGGCGGGAGCTCATGTGGTTCGGATTCCACGTTAATCATTAGGCCCAAGTCTCATATAGCCTCGCTGCTAAAAGGGATGCTAAACTCCAAATCAAATCAAATCGGATCTATTTTAATAGTTAGTCTATTTTCTTGTTATACTCATTAGGCGTAACGTATGTTTCTAGTGTCATATTAACTTTTGAAAAATCTTTCATTTATTTTATTAGTTAAAATTCTCTCACTTATTTTAATTTGTCCGCTGCTTTTGTAAACGGCATGTAATCTAAGTCACAAAATAAGTTTCTGGGAAAGTTGAATTGAAAGTTTAAGTACATTGATGATATTTTGAGATACCTCGCCATACACAAGCTCATACCTTCAATCAAGCTTAAATTTCATTTGTCCTCCTATACACACACGTAGATTTTTATTCTCTAACAGTGACATCTAACAGAAAGTGACTGGTAAATGGAGTTACGTGACTAACACCCTTTGCCTGAGAATCGTTGTTCGATCTCTTCAATAGAAGATAAAATAATATTTAAATTTTGTAATGTGCATTTAACCAAAATCATTTGTTCTTTGTTGAACTTTAGAAAGTCTGGCTGCCCTTGTTCCAATTTAGTACGTTCCTTTCAGCAGCGACGTTATACGGTACCTGGACCTACAGCTTAACGTGGGATTTAAATGTGCACTCCCTCCGATAATTGAACCCTGTGATCCCACGCCAAAGGCGCGTACGCTAACCGGTTAGTCACGAAGGAGCTCGGTTCTCACTCGGTGTTCAATAATTTCTAGAATTAAAACTTGAGTGTCGTTTGTAGATTTTACCTTTCCAGTATTGTCAAATGTAGAGGTCAAAATATTTTTTTTTTCTAATTTGACCAAACTATGGTCACAAATTATCTTCGTTGTCAATATACATTTCAAGAGATTACATATGCACAGTATTACATAATTGAGTGGTACCTCGAAGCTCATAATAAAACCAGAATAGGTCTGGAAAGCATTCAATTCGGATGTTTAGCTCCCCGGCGACTGCTGCAGCTTCATAAAATAGAGGTAAGAAACATAACATCCGAAAATATTGGAGAAATTCGTAAGTGTATATAACCAAACGTGTATAGGTTTTTAATAAAATTTTAGACTATTTACATGTACTTTCATTGAGCACTTTTTTCTTTGCATTGTATATTTAACTCTGTCAACTTTCAACACTTTATGTGGGCCTATTCGTTGGGAGAACAACTTCTTGGATCTAACCTGTCTAGTTATTTCGTCATACAATAAGATAAAATCTCCTTCCCTGAAAATTTGCTTGTTTTCGTTTACATCATATTGTTCTTTGCTTCCCTATTTTAGATGCTGATACATTTTTTCAATGTATCTTACTTAAAAGGTAACAGCCTATCTATACCGCTGTAGTGCACAACCTATCTATTTTTAGCAATCAACATATTTTGCAAATAATTTGGTTTGAAAACTGGGATCACTTGTCCCTAAGATTCGGGGTTGGAATCCCGAATTTAAATATTATATTTTTTCAACAAAGACCTTCAGCGTTTCTAGAGACATTCCAACATTATATTTCTATTGAAACCGAATGGTTTTGATATCTGAGAAACTTCTGATCAACGAACTTAAAAACTTCATTACTGAATTCTCGATGTCTCTGTGTGTGTGTGTGTTTTTTTTTTCGAATTTTTCAATTTTGAACCCTGTATTCTGTAGAGCGTAAAAATCTATCGGAGAAAGTGATAAATTGTTTCGCGCCACTCTTACCGTTCCCGAGATATTGACCAAAAATGGCGGATTTCCAAAGATTTATGGAGCTATATCTCGGTAACCGTAAGTCATGGAGAGATCATATTGGTGTTGATCAATACCTAAGAAGTTGATAAATATTTTGGTGCCTAATAGTAACCGGTGGCCACTGTTCAACTGGCCAAAGGTTTGGCCAGTAGCCCCCAATTAATTTCGGTACTAAAATGTTTACCATCTTCTTAGATATTGACTAACACTAATATAATCTCTCTATGACTTACTGTTCCCGTGATATTGGCTAAGAAATAGTTCCCATTTCGGGAGATTTGTAAGGAACTGTAAGTCATAGAGAGATTATATTTTGTGATTTTTTGCGAGAAACAGATCAAGGGTACAGATAAAAGGGTTTCAGTTGCGAATAAAACGATTTATTTTTACGTGTAGGATCAATCAGTTATCCTTGCCGCTCCATCTCTTCATTCTTTTTAAGTTCGTTCTGGCAATGCTCTTGGGGCATTCTCAACTGGTTTTAGTTCTGATCCCCTAGTATAAAAATGATAATATGTAGCGACAAAGTGTTTTTATATGTAGAATAAGTGCTTAGCTCGCAAAAGAAATTCTACCTCTCACCTTACTCCTCTATTGCAACTGAAGTGATAGATCCACTTCTTCGGTTATTAAACATAATTAAAAGAAAAAAATCCGTAAAAGATTAGACGAGAGCTAAATGTTTAAAGGTTCCCTGTAACATTGGAATTTTCTACGTGATCATTTCATCCAAATCAACAACAATAACTCGGGTTTACTTCTCTCAGTTGTAAATTACTTACAATCAAGTCTCACCTCGAAAAGCGGATTTGTTCTTTGGACTAAATTTGAGGACAGGACAGAGAAATATATGGATTTGTAATTTGACCACACAGAATCCCAAATTTCTTCAGATGTTTATCAGAAATTCACAGCAATCAGACGGTATCCTCCCACTTGCGTACATTCCCACTTCCGTATATGTCAAAATCCTTCCCAGTTCCGTACAAGTGCCACATGCAATGATATGTCATGACTTAAACGCAAGATAATAATTCCCATTTCTGTACAGGTTCAATAGTTGGCACTATTTCTGTGATTTTTTTCTTTTTTTTCTTTCTTTTTTTGAGCAGAGGGGGAGATGGAATCTTAAGATTTTGTTTCGAGTAGCAGCCGCAGTGAATAAGAGCCCTTGAATAGTTTCATTTTGCAGACTGCCTAGCAGGCCAGCACGACCTTCTTTATTGATGGCACGTTTAAGAGCTGCATCAAACTTTTTTTTTTTTTCAAATTTTTTGTAATTCGTGCACTTATTGGAGGTTCAATAGAGGAAACTAGTACGATTCCACTGGTTTATGGTCTTCTCTCGAACAAGAGAAAGAATACAGTGAGCAAAATAAGTATTCGTCCGGCCAGAACTCAAATGTTTGTAGGCATATAATTTGCATTCAACTCAATAGTAAAAGTAAGAACAAAAGACAGATATTTCATTACACTACATTTATATGTACCAAACATAGAAATGAAGTTATTTCATATTCAAAGCATATGAAAACGTACAAATAAAATGAACTAAACATATTTCACGCCAAAAAAAGTATTCGTCTACTAAGAAATACTATTCATCTGCAATAGCTTGGGTTGTTGTGCCCCAACTTTTAATACTTTGTGGGTTTTCCTTTTCGCCGCATGACCTCCTGCAACCTCCTTGGCATTGATCTAACTAGATTTTCTATTGTTACGCTGGTAATTTTCCTCCATTATGTCAACAGTGCATTTTAAAGATCAGTCTTATTTGAAACATTGTGTTTTCGTATGTTTGTTTCCAGAGAGTGCCATAGATGCTCAATTGGATTTATGTCCGGTGATTGTGGAAGGGTTTCCACACTTCGAGGTATTGTATAAGAGCCACAGCTTCGTATTCAGCGCAGTGTGTTTCGGGTAGTTATCTTGGATGAATATGCAATCACCTGCTAGGCCCATTTGCTGAACGCTCGTGAGAAGATGTGTCTTCAGGATGTTGATGTATGCTGTGCGATCAATTATTCTTACAATGAAACAATTTTCCAATCCCGTACGCACTCATGCACCCCACACAAGTACTGAGCCGCCCCTATACTTCACTTCAGCTGTAAAATTATTTTCCTCAAGTTCACAGTTCTTCTTCCTTTATACCAGAACTCGTCCATCTGATTGAAACAAATGAAATGTGCCTTCATCAGTGAAAAAAAAAATTGAAGTCGAATATCTCGTTCCTGTGTGACATTGTATACTCCTGGCCCTTCTTTCTGTTGTTTTTTCTGATATTTGGATTTCTGTAGCCTGTTGGGCTCCATATCCAGCTTCATGGAGGACGTTTCTCACGGTTTGTTCCGACACTTTCTCTGGAGACTTATTCGAGCTCCGCAGCTATGAGTGGTGCACTCACTTCGAATTCTTCTTAACTTTACATGCAATGAGACGTCTATCTTGCTGCGTTAGTTGTGATGGACGCCCAGATCTCAACAGATTCTTGTATGTTTTTGTCTTTTTAAACTTATATATGAGGCCTTCAATGCTGGTAATAGGCCGACCAATCATAGGGGTCTATACTGGTCTCACTAAACGATTTACTCTTACCAAACAATCGTATCATCATTCGTCTTTCCTCTTCACTTGTTTCTTTTGATTTCCGGCCCATTTCGTCTTCACCTGGTTGCTTTCTGTTTGTTGTTGACTCCAATACCAGAACACATACACTCTTTGACCACATTTCACCAATTGACACAAGCTCTTGCAGCTATAATACCCAACGACTCGCGTTACGAAGAGTGTGTTGCTTCTGGTATAGATACAAGACGAATACTTTTTTTGGCAATAAATATGAGGTCTCTCTTCTTTATTGTAACCTGTAGAAAACGAAAGACAAAGTTTCATTTGTTTCTTCCTTTATTTTATGCTGGGAAATATAGACAAACCTATGAGCATATTATTGTGCGATAGGGTTTTCTTTCCTTTAATATATGAGACGATTTATATTGTGTGCGCTTTGAGACGAATACTTTTTTTGCTCACTGTATGTATGAAAGGATGGTTTTCACTAATAAAGAAACAAGTTCTGAATTGGAATTCTGTAGTTGGTAGACTTCAATAAAGCAGTAATACATTCTTTTAATATACTTTTCCCTTCAGCTTCCATAAGTGGGTGCAATTTTCACGTTAATCAGTGTCTTTGCCGTAAAATACAGGATTTGGACTTGGTTACACACTACAAAAACGATGATATAAGACTTCAGGTTCGAATGTGTGCGTCATTAAGCTTTTTCCCGTCAGAAATGGTCGAAAGTGGTTGGCTGTCTATTCAAGAAGATATCCCCTAAGCTTGAGCAGTTATATGACCAGTTGCTAGAAATATTTCGTTGACCAGTGGCTAGAAAATTCTACAGTTCCAGCAAGCATGTGGAATTGTCAAGAAAAACGATATAAAACAAATGATCCCGTAGAGGATTGGAATAATAGATTAATTATTATGGTAAACAAGAAAAATCTTCATGTCATCGAATTAGTCCGTTTTCTCAAGTTAGAAGCCAGAACAAGTGACCATGCTTACGACAGAAAATATCTCATCTTGCAAAGTAAAAGAAGAAAGACAAGCAAGAATAAAATGACGCTATTTTCAGAAGTTTTAAAATTAATTACTAGAATTCGTATGTAATTATCATGTGTTTCTTATTAATTAACGAGTAAACTAGTAGTTAGAAGTATCCATATTTCCACACTGTTTAATAGTTAAGAATGTTCTAACATGTCCAGTGCTTTACAGACTCCAGTGCTAAAAGAGTTTCTCTTCTACACACTTCTCTCTTCTTCCTGCTTTGATTGTGATTATTTCTCACCTTATTAGAAATATGATTTCTATGTTTGTAGAGCAAACAAGACAATTTGAATTGGCCTCTTCAGGGCTCAATGTGTCTTCAATGTGACTCACGCTTCCTCGCCAGAGATGTTCGAGTTAAAGAACCGAGCGCTCGAGTGTCCAGCACTCGCAATCAACCGAGCTTGAGGTCCATAATTAAACGGAAGCCCGGTTGACCCCGATTCTTACTGACGGTAGTGAGCACAATTAAGGGAAGTAGGTGTGAGTGTTAGTGAGCTCAATTCATGTTATTAAGCCCAAACGTGAGTGAGCGCAAGTCCCAACAAGATTAGTGAGGAGAAGCTCGTGTGATACTGAGCCTCAATTAAATAAGTGACCTCCAGCCTAATTAAAGGAAATGAGTCAAAGTGCGGCTGGCCGTGTGACAAATTAAGGTTAGTGATCTCGAGCAATCACAATACAACAAGACCATATATGGTATGTGCAGCAGTGTTGCGAGATTCTGGATGGTGTTGCGATAACTGCTGCTTGTACTGACCGTCTTGTACACGATTTGACAGAGAAAGTTCTCCCAGTATATGCGAGCGCGAGTTATTCACATGATGCAGTGGAGAGGATCCAGATATAAGGTGAGACCAGATCAATCTACATGATAAGAAGGCTATCGCTAGTATCTTAAGAGCCACCGTTGCCTACATGTTAGTGCAAAAATACTATACAATCAACTGTTGCATACACAGGCCCCTAGCCAGCCTAATAATCAGTATTTACAAGTAATAGATTATCATTTAACTTTTATGATTTTGAATACTTACGCATATCTTGAGTCCTCTCGGATTTCAGGTAAAGACGGAGTTCTTTCCGATCAATTCGCTGAACTGTTGAGCACAATGATATACGATACTTTATCCCAGAACTAATGAGACACTACATACCTTCTCATTCTAGTATCTATCTTGTTCAACATTTGTTCTTCCACTATGACTTTTCTTTCTATCTTTACTTTCTTAGTTACCTTTCCCACATAAGTATTTTTAGCCCCGGAATTCTCTTCTACACAAATTCCACATTCATTATACAGTAATATACACAAATTATTCAGAAAACAAATATTAGAATTGTGCTAATCTATAACATCATACAATACAGTTCATATGACAGACAAAATGCAATAAATAGTAACAGACGTTGTCGCTTAAAAATTTCATTTACGTTGTAGGAAAAATGATAACATTAAAAAACATTGAAATAAAAAAATGCTAGTTTAAAACTAACAGTGTAATTATACGCTCCACTAACTAACTAAGAAAAAAATGTAGGTGGCGTACTTAAAAACGTAAGTTACATGCGCGATTCTTTAGTTTTTGGACTTAACGTACAGCAGACGTATAACTGAAAACGCATGTTTTATAATACTTTCCGAATAAATGTTCTATCTATACGTACTTTCCGTATGAAACAATATAGGCAGTCAGAATCTCACATACAAATGAACGTAAATAACATATAGCTGACGAAGGTAACATACATATATGTATATAATATGATATAAGGAAGACTGTTTGATATCAGACATCCTGCAATAGCATGATGTAACATCTAAGTGCAGTACCTACTGTATGTAGCATACGGATAACGTATGCTCCATACTGATTTCTGTAGAGGATTCAGTATATTTATACAGTATAAGTAAGAGGATTCAGTATATTTATACAATATACCGCTGTCCGGAGAACGGATTTTTCTCAGTGTAACAGTGGCTAAAAAAACTTTTGGTTAAGACTTGCATAAGATACACAATTTACGCATGCATGGGAACAGGGTTCTTGTTCATTGATGAGAAAATTAATTTATTCGTGTGTTCAAGCGAGAGATATTCTTAGGTCACTAATAATGTTAGATCCCATACTAAACACTCGTTCACTGGGAACACTTCTAGCTTCAGTTGAAAGGCTAATTTGTCCATTTTTGGGAGTTCCTTACTATATCGGGTTAGATTCAAAATCACTCTAATGGGTTAGATTCAAAATCACAAGGTAGTCTGTAATACGTACCCATTTCATTCTCCTTTGCCGCACTTACATATTCTCTACGTAGAAAAGTGGCAAAACGTTTTTTAAGCTATTTTTAAATATGGACATGAATGTTAGGATGTTCGAGCAACATCTACTATGATTGGTGGTGTTAACAAGAGTTCTTCCTGAACTAATAATTTTATCTTCATCTCGTACGCACTATTGAAAAAGAAGCTTTTAAATCAGGGATCTAGGAAGAAGCACTTTCCAATCAAGTTCTGGGTTGGTTCTCGTAGATCTCTCTGTTCAAGAGAATGCATGATTGATTTGTTTCTTCACTTCCTTTGCTACGTCTTCTACTGCTCTATCTAGAAGATGGTGGCCGTTTTCATAATATTCGCAGAAAACCTCTGTACTAGCATCGAATGTTTGTGCTTGCATTTCTTCGACGTTTTGAAAAATATCTAAGTAATTTTATATTTGAATAAAATTTTACCGAAAAACATAACATTACAGCCTTATTATAATATCTTGGCGGACGGTTCCTAATAACGTAAACTACATTTCCATCAATTCGAATATTGGACTAAAACCGAACAAAACACTCCTCAAACAGGGTCCAACAGTTTTTAAACCGAACCGGACCGTTTTGAAACCGAACTGAACCGAACCTTTCCCAACCCGAACTAAACCGGTTTGAAAACCGAATCCGGCTAACTAGTTTTTGGAACACTCCTAATTAGGAGACTCTGAAGTTTTAAGTTTGCTATGTATTCTAGATTTTAGGAATGGACGGTTGGTCTGGAACACTAATACACTTTAGCTTGCTGGATAATTTTGACCTATTTATGCAATTTACGTCATTTTGTTCTGAGCTTCTGAACCATCCGAGTCTTGAAATAGGTCTATAATGAGGGGAGAGTTTCCTTCCTACCCAGATTAAAAAAAAATGTTTTACGAAGATTGCGTATAAATTATCCGATTCACATGAAACATGGGTATTTTGTTTGAGATCGGAGACTTGTTTCAATTATTTGAAGTTGAAACTGACCAAAGAGAAGAAGGTGAATTCTTCTATCTTCGAAAATAATGTTGGTCAGAAATTTCTTGTAAGGTATATAACTTCCTGTAACATCGCACATGTTATTTTCTTTTTCAACCTTCTCAATCGGGATTTTGGTTAACTTTACATACAAGCAAGGGATAGATTCAGCCAAAATTCAAATTCAAATTTGAATGAAATTTTCGTGAAATATCTGGTTTTGTAACAAACTGTGTCTTTTTTTGCAAGCTTAAAAGATTAATTTCGTTGCTTGGGTTTGAAGTTGGTGATTGCTACAACGGTAAAAATCTTACTTAAAAAAAATAAAAATAATAACGACTTTAGCCCAGTTCTACATGCGCGACATCACATGGTTAACTCATTCTTAAATTATTTTCTTCAAACGTCATTGGCATATTAAGTAATATTCACATTTAATCCATATTTTGTTTTGCGTTTGTAATGTGTAGTATTATTTTTTGATTAGCATTCATGATAGATTGTTTTCCATTCATAAATGTTTCTGCTTTGGAAGAGTGGTGCAAATTCCGTAAAAGTTACAAACCTCGCGGTGAATAAAAGGCAAAATATTTATTGTCAGAATGATGATTGAGGCTATTGTTAGTCAGTGGCTTCCGGGCTACTTGCAAATTCTTTAAATTGGCACACATTTAGGGACGTCAACTGATGGAAGAGAACGAAGATGGGGCGGGAAGAAGGGAGAACCACGCAGTAAGTTAAAATTAGCCACAACACCCGGCCAGTTGAAATCGCCCGTAGGAGAAATAAATGCAACTGTCTACAATGTAACTATTAATGTTACCAACATTATCCGACAATATTCTTCAAGAAACTGAAAAATCATGGCCCATAAATTCAGTCAACCTATTTTATTTTATAGTGCATGTGCTTGTAACGAATTGCTAATGATTTTATGATTCATGATGCTGTGTGTTATGGGGAGAAACATTTTTTTATTTAATTGGAGATCTTCATCACCTTAACCCTCACCCATTTCATTTCAAATCAGGCGGAGTAATTCTTATGACCCTAAAAATACATGCGCCTTACTCAATTTCTATCTTTCTTTTTCCTTTCTCTTATAACAAAAGTTACCTTCAAACATGGTATTATAGTTGGAGTGAATTTACCTTTTGCTCTTGAGTGATATAAACCAAGAGAAACAACCCCCTTTGAATACCCCAAAAGAAAATATACTCAACGTTTCATGATTATTTTTATAAAGTTGCGGTTAACATGCTTTGATAAGGATTCCATTCCATCTTGCCTAATCCCATCTCGCCTAAAATGGCGGTAAAATGCAAGGACGGAATTTCTGCAATATAGAGGGAATTCCTTTAATAGCATTTTGTTCAGATATTTCAATCAGTATTGGCAATCTCTGTCAACTACAATATAAATATATAATAAGTACTATACAACAAGAAAGCGTAAGGGGAAAGTGATTCAATGAATTTCACTTTTGGTTTGTTTCGCGAATACTAGAAGGTGATTGGCAGATAGGAGCTAATCAGAAACAGAACAGAAATATATAGGGTGTTTCAAAACAACACCGACAACATTTGGGAGCTGATTCCTGACACCAAGATAAGACAAAAAAGTATGGACTAACCTGGCTGCAGAAATGCTTCTTTTCGGCGCTATGACCAGCCGAATATCTGTCGTAAAAATGCAAAAACAGCAATGACTCGAGAACAAAATGCCGGATCGAAGTCGGGAAAGAGAATGTCTATAATTTTTAGCAGTAGCTTCCATTAACGCTCAACTCGATGTTGCACAGGGGCGGCGCAAAAGTCACATCAAAGAAACTGAAGAATTCCTTAGATATTTTATCAAACGTTGATACAGACGCATTAACTATAATTTAATACGATATTTCAGTTAACAAAAGTCTTAGAACGTGGTCCAAGTTACGAAATCATCGTTAAAATGCGGAAAAGGAAAGAAAAACATATTTGTTTGTTTTACTTTGTCTCAATACAGAATTGGCTATCGAGGAAGAACTAGAATTATATGAAGTCTATAACGTTTAACTGTTATGCTTTCTAGGCTAATGAAGACAGAGAGATCACTCAGTTATGTGGGTAGCATACGCGACTTTGGCATATGAGTCCCGGCGGGAGCGCAAGCGGTTCGTACCTCATGCTAATCCGTAGCTCCATATCTCATATAACTTTGCTACTGAAAAGATGCTAAACTCAAATCCCATCCAATAATAGAGACAGATAATAGATGGAAGCTAATTATTGGAAAGTAACTCGTGAAATGAGAATGTAGAAGAAAATAGGATAATCCCAAGAAAACTTACGAGTATAATGGTATTCATCACGAACTTTTGTAGTCTGGAATTGAACGAGGTCCATCCCGCACCAGAAGTAAGCGCTCTATCACTAAGCCGTGCCCCTACTTTGGAGAAAACACTACGATTCTGGCAGATGTATCGGTCTAGTAAATATTGTGTGTGATAAACCAATATACAAGAAATACAAACGGTCAGAATGTGGAATTTGTAGAGTTCCCTTCGTTCGGAGAAGGTAAGTACGTTTTCGTAAGTCAGTTATTCTTAAATGGTTGGCCGCGTCTCTCAGAGATTGGATGCGGGAGAACGGTGACTCAGTGATAAACAACTTGCTTCTTGTACATGGGGTCCGTGGTTCGATCCCACCCAAGTAACTTCGTGGTGGACACCAATGTATCTTGTATGTTTTCTCGGGATACCCCAATTTCCTTCCGCGTTCTCATTCCACCAGCATCATTCACTTGCCTCAATCATTGTCTCCCTTAGCCTCAAGAGCATAACCGCGGTTCGATAAGCTGAAATATTTCATTTCATTTTTTTTAGGGGGTTGCTTACAGTTTGTCGATGTATTGGCGTTAAGATAGTTTTTAATACGTTCTATTATTGTTGCTATTATTTGTAACGAAGAAGGAGCCTATGAGGCTCGTAATTTTCGAAAGGTTGAGAACTACACTTGTCGGTTGATTGTAAGAAATGCTAAATGTACCAACTATATTCGATTTGTGAATGTTTTGGCATTATTAGTCGTATTATGAACAAGAAATAGTTCAGACAATTTTCTATTGATGGAGGAACGGGGAAAATGGTCCTACAGTGACTGAGGCAACAGGCTCATAATCAGGTGAAAAAATGTAATGGCACAATAGTGCGTCGAAAAATAGCACAGGTTACTGCAATTCATATTTGATAACGCCTAGATAATATGAGGATATGTGTTGAGCACCCTTCATATTATGATATTTCACATTACGATTAAACAGGCGTTTCAAGGTCATTTCTACAAGACCTACGTAGACAACAACAGTGAATTAAATTGCATCGATTGCTTCATTAAGTCAGTAACTATTTCTTAACTTATAAAATATTCAGTGAACAGTATTTTAAATTCGGATGAAATCGATGCAGGAACTCAGTGAAAGATTCTTAACCGTGACGACGCCAGTTTTAATTAATTGCATGGGGGTAAGCGGAGGGTTAGAAAAAATTGGGAGTCAGCAACTTGTTGTATACGGAATGTGTAATTTTATATTGCTTCACCTATATCATAACACAATTTGTCTGCGAGGAGCAGGCGTCGTCACCAAGGACGGATACTTGTACTTCTATTCCCCTCTGGTGTTGTCACTGATTCTTAACTTTACATAATTCGGGGTATCGCAAACGTATTAGGGCATGAAAAGTGGAAGGTACCGCAAACAAAAGACGTGCATTAAACTTCTACTAGGGGAACTTATAAGAGTACAACGGAAAAGACAGTCAGGTAGCATATATAATAAAGTTAGAAGTTTGTATGGTAGTAACTATAATAGTAAATTAGTTCTGGAATGTAAACAAACTAAGAATATGTTTTAAATTAAAACATGAAAGAAAAAGAAAAAAAGAACGAAAGATAAGATAGATTAAAGTAATAGTTTGGTTATAAAACACAACACATTCTTAATACACTTACAAAAGCTGTGCTCTCCCATGCAACATATATTTCAGTGGTTTCCAAAAACGATAAATCATACACTCAGAGAATATGTCTATCGGAAGGGCAGTTCCTCCCTCAGAGAATTTATTCTGCTCTGAGGCAAACTAGATTAATTACACATGTGTATCTCTTCTTTTTATGAGTTCTAACAGCGTTCTTCTAACTTGGACAATGTAACAAGATTTTTGTTCGTTGATGTAGTGTACTTGATTTTAGCCAATTTTACTCAGTCAAGTTTTGACAAAATATCCCAGGAATTCTTCAGCTTCTTTGAGGATCACACTTGCGCCGCCCCTGCACTACACCGAATTGTGCATTAATGGAATCTACGACTAAAAATAAACGTTTCCTTTCACTAGACTTCAATCCGACATTTTGTTCTCGAGTTATGGCTGTTTTTTTTTTCGTTTTTCCTAAAGATTTTTGGCTGGTCGTAGCGCCAAAGGGAAGCACTTGTGCTGCCAGGTTGGTCTATACTGTTTGTCTTATCTTACTGTTAGGAATCAACTCCCAAACATTGTCGGTGTTATTTCGAAACACTCTGTATACTTTTAATGAATTGTGCTGCTGATATATTAAGGTAGCATATATAATAAGAAAATGAACTCTGTATCATTGCTTTGATTGATGTTTGCATAGCTGGAAGGTATTAGGCGAATCTTGAATAGGCGAAACTTGAAACCCCGATGGTATCTGCGATGAACGCTTCGAACTGGTTGTTTATGAGCTTTGAGCTGCGATGAGCCAGCAAGATGTTAGAAAATTTCAGTTCATAGACCCATGCAATATGGAACTTTGCCCTCAGGACATAGTATTCCTAAAATTACGTTGTTTTATTGAGGAAGTGAAAGTGCAGCCGGATCATAAAATCTGAAGTACAATCAATGGTTCTGCCGTCGCATTAGGAGGGACTTTGCCTCTAGAAAATCGTCTGTACTCCTGATGATATCTTTCCCTGTAGTCCAAGACACTGCGGAGAGTATTAATAGGATACTGTTGTGTCACCAAGGGAATTAAGTGCATTGGGAAAATTAATTCAGATATAAATACCAGAAGTGTTACAATGGACGGTCAAATTGAGCATCACAGTATTACTGTAAACCTTGTCTTATGTATTTAGCGACAAAAACTCAATGCAGACCATATATTTGTAGCCCGAGACCACCATTGATCGGCCACAAGGACATGATATACAAAATTGTCACCAAGTGAATAATTAGAGCCAAGATTTCCATTAAAGAAAATTTTGAATATTTATTTTAAAGTTTGGAATTTTACTAGCTTTTTTTATGTAACGCAATACCTCTCTCTTGGGATGAAGCTGTGCTCCTACTTCGTTGCGTCTTAGTACGGTGGGATGGGGGTAGTTGTGCCAATTACTTCACGCAACAATTATTATTGTGTATTAAAATTGCTTGAAAAGCGGTTTTCAATATAAAATTCTTGCGAGTAAGAACATATGGATAGAGTCGCATGGAAATTCGATAGCAGGAAGTGGAAATTATTTTATTCCAGTCCACCCAGAGAGCGTTCAAGAGCAAGAAAGAACTACAGACGTGTTAAAACACTTTGGTGTTGAAGCTACTCAAGAAGCAGAAAATTTAATGTCTGGCATCTTGTCAACAAAGCAGACAACGGTCGCCACATTTTACCATCATAAGACTTTTTCGTTTAAGTTTTTCAGAAGGCATGTACCAGCAAAGATATATGTCAAGAAGCGACGCCATCTCAGCAATGAACTTCAAAAAGGAAACAAGCCAATGCACAGCAAATCAAAACGTTTATTTCAACATTTTGAAAGCTTTGTGTTTTTTTGCAAGAGAGGGACGCGTGTCAACAAATAAATATATCCAAGTTCAGTTTAAGTTCGATGGCCAAGCCCCCAACACATGGTAGAGACTATAGTCTCTTCATACACACTCATGTACTTTTATTGAGTGATACATTTTTTTACTGTTTGTATTTCACATTACTAAGGAGGGGTAGTGGCTCACAGTGGGGCCTGGCAAGAGTCTTAATCCTGTGGGACAGATATGGGTCATAGTGATAAATGGTCTGTTCTGTCCTACATAACGGTATGTAGTTGCTAATGCATGTTGAACGACATTGGGAACGTTCGAAGCAAGTTGTAATTCCATAGTTTCCCCGGCACGATTAAGCGTACTGGTCCTTCCGTTACTCATTTTTGTTTCCATTTGCGAAACAAATTTTTTAACAGAAAATAAAAAAAATCATGCATTGTAGGATTAATTAGTGTTAACACAACGTACCTATCCGTGCAAGTTCCAAAGACTAAATGTTCTTACGCATCATTACCATTTTAATTTTCATTTGAGTATTCGTGATTATTTAATTTTTTATCAAGATAAGGGATTTGATAAGGGATTAGATTTGTGTAGTGACAGACATCAATGGACAAGTAATATTCGATTAACATAAATAAACACATAAACCACCTGTCCACACACACACACACACACAATGAGTGAGTGTTTGAGATTGAAATTACTATTGCTGCATATGTTAAATTGGAACAATTAATCGATCTTTGATGAAGGCCAAAATAATGTGCCGTTAGACTGTGGAAGTGGAGTTGCAAGCCATAATCGGTGTTCTAGAAAGACGCGAGCTACCTACCAGGAGAGAATCCAGTCAATGAATGGAGTTGTCGTGATATGAACCGTGGACTGCAACCACTGAAGCGTCAACGGAACCCTGTCCACATTGAAAGAAGCTTCACAAGTTTAGTGCTGTATAATTTTGTATTCATGACGAGGATAGGGCTGTTCCGATAATTGACATTTCGATAAAATTTTAAAACCGTATCGCCGATAAAGAATTTTAATTTTATCGAATTATCGAACTTTCGAGGGTATCGAATTGAGGGAGACTCTCGAAACGATCAAGACACTCGAAGTGTTCGAAACACTCGTGAGCGCCGAATTGTTTGAAAGCAGCAAATACTGAAATATCTCATAAGGAACGGACATGAACGTGTCATCCGGACGTCTGAATCAAACCTAGTCCATTCGATAAACATAACAACGATATCTTCAGACACAAACAAATTAGGTGCCATGGAAAACTAAGTAAGTCCCTGAGGCTCATTAACCTGTTAGTATAAAGGAAATCGTAGACTCGCAGTAAAATAGTTGAGTTGAGTTTGAGTTTAACGTCCCTTTCAGCAGCGAGGCTATATGGGACGGAATCTACTGATTAACGTGGAATCCAAACCACATGAGCTCCAGCTGGGAATCGAACCCGGGTCTCCTACGCCAAAGGCGCGTACGCTAACAGATTTGCCACGAAGGACTCCCGCAGTAAAATACCTATTGCATCAACACTATTCATTGGAAAGTCATGGTTTACAGTTCATTCTTTTCAGCATGAAACAAGCTTTCCAAAAGTGCTCTATATTGGGGCCCATAACGCACTTCAACAGGGAAAATTGGGAGAATGTCGGGAAAATTTCCTTCAGAAGTCCCTCCCATCAAGTTTGGATCCTCCGGGGTGACCCAGGGTAAAAAAACACAATTAAAATGTATCTCAAAAATACTATAGGGGTTAAGAAATGAGTGTACCAAGTTTCGTTTTGAAATGAAATGAAATGAAATCTTTGAGTTTTACGTCCCACGGTTATGCCGGTTAGGCTAAAGGAGACGGTGATGATGAGTAATGAATGAAATGGTGGAATGAAGAAAGTGGGAGGAAACGGGAGAACCCCGAGAAAACCCACGAGCACGGTGTTTGTCCACCACAAAGTTCACTTGGCGGGGGCCAAGTTTCGTTTTGATAGACGGAATAGATATAAGGGAAAAGCTTGTATATCAATACATAAGAGACGGGCCTAAAACCTCTTCAAAAGAAGAAATCATTGTTGACAAAATTTGATGATATTCGAAAACTTTTGAATACTCGACGAATCAATTTACGTAATGGTTCGACAAGAACCGAAATGTCAGTAATATTGATAGTTTGTATAATGCACGAAATTTCTATAACACCTTAAGTTTCGAGAGTACTAGAAATTTTGTTAATATTTGGACTTGCGCCGAACATATATTCGAATATACTCGAAATTTCTGTAATAATTAAATTTTCATAATCACCTGATATTTTTACAACAGAACATTCAAATACCCGAAACTTCGGTAATATTCTAACTTTTGATAATACTCGAAACTTCGATAATACTCGACTTTCGATAAAACTTTAAACTTTGATAATATTCGAACTTTCGATAAAACCCGAAACCTCGATAATATTCGAGCTTTCGCTAATATCCGACACTTTGATAATACTCGAACTTTCGATAATACCCGAAACTTCGATAATTTCATATACTCGAACGGTTTGTATTCTCTCCATCTCATTACAATAAATATCGAAGTATTTTGGCAGATTCCCCCAATTAGTTAAGATTTTTTCTAAATTAATAATCACAAACTTGGCTAGAGTAATTCTTATTCTCTGTTCTTTTTAGAACCACTTTAAACTTTCTTTTACTCTTTTAATATTGTGTCTAAATAACTAGTTTTCGTATATTAAATTGATGTATTTAGAAAGCGTTGATTTCAAAATTTAGAAAAGTTACGATTATAATGTTATAGCAATAACAATAATATTTTTGTACTGTGTATAAAATCTTTTCAAATATTCTATTAGCAAGACTGACCCCATACGCAGATGAAATTATTGGAGATTATCAGTGCAGACTTAGACGAAATCGATCAACTATCGACCAAATATTTACCATCCGCCAAATACTCGAAAAGAAGTGGGAATACAATACCTCGGTACTTCAACTATTTATTGATTTTAGAAAGGCGTACGACTCGGTTAGAAGAGAAACATTATACAACGTTCTTACAGAACTTGAAATACCGAGAAAGCTAATTACATTAATTAAGATATGTTTAAATGAATCCCAAAGTAAAGTCCAGGTAGTAAATTTTTGTCCACGAGCTTTCACGTCGAAAATGGCCTGAAACAAGTAGATGTGTTGTCGCCATTATTATTTAACTTCGTTCTGGAATACGCTATAAGGAAAGTCAAAGATAGCAACCAGGGCCTACAGTTGAACGGTATTCATCAGGTTATGGCATATGCTGATGATGTAAATTTAATAGGGGATGATAGGAGAACAATAAAAATAAATGCAGAGATCTTATTAAACGCTTGCAGGGATATGGGTTTAGAAGTAAATGCAGAGAAAACTAAATACATGGAAGTGTGTCGGGACTGGAATACAGCAAATTATGGATGCGTTAAAATATTAAATAATACTTTTGATAAAGTGGATACTTTCAAATATCTAGGATCAATATTAAGAGAGGAAAATCATATTCACGGAGAAATTAAATGTCGACTAAAAGCATGGAATTCGTGTTACTATTCGGTTCAAAATATCTTGTCATCGTGAATTCTGTCGAAGAATTTGAAGCTTAAAATATACAAAACGATAATCATGCCTGTTAACTGTATGGCTGCGAAACATGGTCACTTATTCTGAGGGAAGAATACAGACTGAAAGTATTTGAGAACAAGATCCTGAGACGAATATTCGGACCCAAGAGGAACGGGAATGGGGAATGGCGGAAACTTCATAACTAGGAACTACATACTTTATATGGTTTACCCAACATTGTTAGGGTCGTCAAGCCTAGGAGGCTTAGGTGGGCAGGTCATGTAGCTAGAATGGAAGAAAGTAGAAACGCTTTCAAAGTCTTGACTGGAAGACCAATCGGAAAACGACCATTAGGAAGACCTAGGCGTAGATGGGAGGACAATATTAAGATGGATCTCGCAGAGATTGGAATACAAAGTAGAAACTGGATGCAATTAGCTAAGGATAGAAGTCAGTGGAGAGCTTTTGTGAACGCGGTATTGAACCTCCGGATTCCATTGACCATAGAGTTAGTATATATAGTATTGTATATATTCTATTTACTGCTCACATGTATATATTGTTTCGAAATACTCTGTCATTAAATATTTCAAAGAATGTTACTTTTTTTTCAATTAATAACTTTTCGACATGTCTTATTACACTTAAAAGAAAAAAAACACGCACCTATACATTTTTTTCGATTTCGAATATTAGATTGGAGGCTTGAACCTGGTATCTTTGGTTTACTGTTTCCGAATATATCCGAAGTTGGACTTAGAAAACTTTTACCTCAAAACAGACATTATTTTTAGAATACTGTGTACATATATCCCAAATCGTAAAGAATAAAATATTTATTTACAATTGTTATTGTGGGGCACTTTTTTTTAATTTGAAAGGTTAAACAATCCCCTTATTCTTTAAAAATTTACTGAATTATAGAAAAGCCTCTGGTCAAATATACGCCATATTTCTACGAAATAAAATATGTATTTTTACGAAAATTATCATCAGACATCTATTTTTAATTAGGGAGATTCACTCTTATATTCATTACAGACTTGAACTCTATAACTCTATGGACTGGGCTGATTTGGAAGTCTAAAAGTAATCGCAACATTCCATTAAAATATATTGTTTTTTGTGGAAGTTAATTAAGATAGCCTATTATTATTTATTTACCTAAGGAAACTTCGAAATTTTGGTAGATTTATTCATTTTTACCAGCTTATCCTTGACCAATTTCAGCCATGAGAAATTAGGATGATTGGTATATTATAATGAAAGTACACACTATAAAAATCGAATAGTTTTACGTACCGTAAGACGTTTTACGTTACTTTGCACCAGATTGAAGGAATTTTGAAGAACATCGCATGTAACTTACAAATGCAATGATTTAGAACACTGTATTTTAAACATATAATAGCTACATATATAAGAAAAACATTCACGCAAGTGCGTTAGTAAACATTCAGTATGACCATAGTTACTGAAATATAAACTTTGGTGCAAAGTAACCTCCTAAGTGGAGTTATTTTGCACAACATTCAAAAGAGTATGTTCAACATACGAACATAATGTTTCTGTGCAATGTTTTCCCTTCAGTCTTTGTACATTTCACTTCATACACAAAACTGTATGCTGCCTACAAATATTGATATTAGAATGATGGTACTGGTACCAGTACTTAGTATGAATTATCGATATTTGTAAAGAAAATTCTGTATTTTCTAGTACCGGCACAGGAAGTACATTCTAATAGTTTAGCATATGCCCCACAAAAATACCAACTCAGGAACAGAAAAAATCCCCGTAAACTGATTTGCCTTGGTTGCTCTTTATGTTCCAGAATATCATCCCAAATGTAATCAGTGGAATATTTGCGGGGTTTGGGACTTTCAGTCTGAAGCCCACCCACACTGCATGATTTATTTTTTTTTAAAAATCTAATGCTAGTCATTCCTATGCGTAAAAGCTTCAAGCCCCCCCCCCCAAAAAAAAGTCTAGTGATTTCTAAAAAACGAAGCCTTTGTGAGTGAACCACCTGTCAAACTTATTTTCTGGATCCGTCACTGTTCGTAATTTATTTTCCAACAAGAAATTCATTCCAGCATCTATCTAAATAGGAAATTTACTTAAAATTAGAAGGCAGGAGGTACCAGCAGTAGTAATTTCCTATCTAAGGGGTTACTTTGGACCGGTGAAAAGTAACCCTGATTAAGAGGCTGAAACCGTTTTATACTTTTTATGACTTTAGAATGTTTCACACTTCAATTTCAACTATTGCTTCAAAGTCCCATTGTACAAGTAGTATTCTACGAAAGTGACTTAAATTTTTCAGAACGGATATATAAAATAAAACATTGCCATTTATTTTCTTAATTGTCAAACTCCAAACGAAATAGAGAAATAATAATAATAGTTTTCTACATACCAAGAGTCCTGAAATTACTATACTAGCGGTATTAATCCGCTTTTGACTACTTCAGTAGTATGTGTTTGTATTCTACATTTCTGAAAAATATTTATGCACGCAGTAATTGATTATTTTCCATAAATAAATAAATAAATAAATAAACACTGTATTGCCATACCAAAGTTGTCAAGGATAATACTTAACTAAAGCCTATCTTCAACATGTATCAATTATAGGAAAACAGAAGAACCATGCTGAAGCACTTAACAGTTGAACGTAACTAATGACTGCTATAAGATTTACTCACGAGTTATCCTTCCTGTAGAGGTCAGCACCTCTCATTTCCTAGTCGAACAACAGGTTTTCTGTCCCATGTCAATTTCTTACAGGTAAAGAACCAAAAAAATGTTTAACAAGGTCAGAAAGTAAAAAGTCTCTGATTTTTTCCTTTGAATTAACCTCTTCTTGTTCACCTCAACCATAGGTTGGTGGGCAACATGAAAATTTTAAAACTTCTATTAACTAACAAATAAATAAATATTCTAACAGACGATGTCAAAAACACACAACGTAATGACCATCAACAAAGATATCACGGCAATGCAATGGATGCTCCCTTGTGAAGCATGAGATTGGACACTGTAATTCTGTTAAATGTGTTTGCAATTGCACCCGCTATTTGAGATCGGTTTATTCTTGTCTTTTCCAGAATGTAGCGGTCATCCGTACCAGACCGTAGTTAGCTGTAGTCGACTACCACCTCTCCTCCGCACAGCATTGCCTGTGATTCAAAAGTGCTTGGTGTACGTGAAACAATGCTGTGGGCAATATCAAACTCCAGGGCCACATTCGTGACAATTCGTCCTTTTCCAATTTTTCCAATTTATCTTCCTTATGTGAAGTCATCCAAATGTTATCTCTGCCATGTTGTTGTGAGTAACAGTGCTACAATGCACCTCCATAGCTCTCTGACTGACACACACTGTATCATATCTTTCAGTCAGCTGATTCACGTTGGAAGAGCAGACCCAATCGGCGCACGCTGACATACGCTATGCAATGTTTCGCTCCGTCTAAGAGACAACAGCCAACATGCTGCGAACTTTCATTCATTTTTAACGAATACGCAATATTTTATGCTATTTTGTCTACCATGTCCTTAAGTTTTCTGTAGCAGTGAAATGAAATGAAATCTTTGTTTTACGTCCCACGTTTATAACGGTTAGGCTAAAGGAGACGGTGATGATGAGAAAAGAATGAAAAGGTGGAATGAAGAAAGGGACAGGAAACGGGAAAACCTCGAGAAAATCCACGCACACGGTATTTGTCCACCACAAAGTTCACTTGGCGCGAGCTAGGACCGAACCGACAACCCCATAAACCAGAGGTACCACTGAGGCACCAGTATACTTTTGTGCACCAGTGTACTTGTTTCATTATACTAGTGAAAAAAAAAGAAATTATATCTGAAATGTGATTTACTTTCTTTATGGTAATTCCTTTGACGAAAAAAGAAAAACAAATATCTTTCCTTAGTGAAACTTCGAACACAAAATGACATAATAAATAATAAGAACCCTAACCATTAGACCACATATCCACATTGCTCCTTCTTTTAATAATGTTTAAACATTGGAGTGGTTTGTATATTTCTGCTGTGTTGCACTGCTAGTACGTAATGATTTTGCTGTTTCTCTAGCTTTTTTCTGTTTTTGTGATGTGTTGCGTAAGTTGAATGATTAAAATTTATATTTTTATTGTTTTACCAAGATTCCCGTTTTTAAAAGTTTTAATAATGTCAATTAAACGACAAAGTGAACTTAAGTTGTGTGAACTCATTTTCTCCTATACAGAGTGTCTGAAAAATCCCCTGACAAGGCTAACTCTGTTATTATCAGAGTTACAACAAAATGTAAGAGGGGAAACCATCTCCAAATATAATGTTTTCAATCTGAAGTGAAGGACTTTATTTTTTAAATCGGATGAGCCATTTGGGCTGTACACTCTTTATACTCCAATGTCAAATGAAATTGCAACGTTGCCATGTACTTGGACCCACAACATAAGTGAATGAAGTTACTGTCTTTTACACTAACGTGTCGATGGCCAGGCCCCATTTCAAAGATGCCTCCATTCATCATACTTTTACAAAATGTATCCACCTCCGACCACGTCCTCAACTTCCCCCGGCCCCTCTATTAATGGCAGCATTGTATTTTCATTTAACATTGGGCGCCTAAAGAGTACACAGCCAAAACGGCTCATCCGATAAAAAAAAAAAAAAAAAAAAAACACTTTAGATTGAAAACATTATATTTTGAGACGGTTTCTCCTCTTACATTTTGTTGTAACTCTAATAATAACAGAGTTATCCTATGTCAGGGGGACTTTTGAGACACCCTGTATTTCACTACTGCAAGGAATAGGTAGGTAGTGCTAACCTGCAGAAAAAAAAAAATTATGATTTATGGAAGATAATGCAATGGACCATCACTATAGAGCTTATGAAGTAGGCAACCCACATCACTCTTCAGTGTTGCAGGTTGCATGGTAAGAGAATAAATAGGGGCAATACCAAAGGCATTGCTCGCCATTGCATATGTCACCCGCTTCTTCACTTTCAAAGATTTTACGTAAATATTAGTACTCTTCGGGATCGTAATACGGCAAAAGATGGGTGCTTCGAAATATAAAATAATATTTTCAGTATTTAGGATCAATAATAACAAACGAAAACCATATTCATGAAAAAATCAAATGTCAACTAAAAGAAGGAATTCGTGTTATTATTCAGTTCAAAATCTTTAGTCGTCGCGAATTCTGTCGAGGAATTTAAAGTTTAAAATATATAAAGTGATAGTCATACCTGCTGTACTGTATTGTTCCAGAACATGGTCGCTTACTCTGAGAGAAGAACGTAGACTGAAAGTATTTGAGAACAAGTTCTTGAGACGAATATTCGGACCCAAGAGGATCGGGAATGGGGGAATGGCTTTAACTTCACAACGAGGAACTACATCATTTATAAGGTTTACCAAACATTATTAGGGTCATCAAGTCTTGGAGTCTTAGGTGGGCAGCTCATGTAGCCAGGATGGAAGAAGGTATGAACGCTTTCAAAGTCTTAACTGGAAGACGAATCAGAAAATGACGATTAGAAGACCTAGGTGCAAATGGGAGGACAATATTAAGATGGATCTCACAGAAATAGTAATATCAAGTAGAAACTGGATCCAGTTGGCTAAGGGGATAGAAGTCAGTGGAGAGTTTCGTGAACGCGGAACTGAACCTCCAGGTTCCATAGGCCATAAAGTTAGTATTAGTACTAGGGACTGATTTATGGCTTGTTGAGTCATCATGAATTTTTCACCGGCCATGAGTCAATGACTTAGGCCTGGCCAGAGGTCAGTGACCAAGGACAACCTTTCTTCATTTTGGTAGGTGCACCTTACCCCACACCCTAAATTTCGGGAAGGGTACCTAAAACCACTGCATTAAACTTTGGAAATTAGCAAATTAATATATATTAATATATATATTTTGTTTCGTAGGATCGGGGTATAACTTGCAAGCCATGTTGTAAGATCATTGGTGTAGAAAGTTATCTTTAATGAAATCCTTTTTGTTAATCTCTACTTAAAACATCAATTTTTGAACTTGATACCTGATATGTAATTGTTGTAGTCTGTTCATATACGTATTAATTTCATATTTGAACCCTAGGATTCTAACTACTATTTATAGTCTAAGGTCATGGTTAAAGATTATTCTTGGTGCAATCTGATTGATTGATCACTATCAAATCTTTGTTTAAACTTATTTTAGTTCTAAATTTTTGAATCTTAGTATTGTAGTTACAACAGCAATTTGACCCATTGAATCTTAGGATTTCTAGTCATGACTCATAATTTAATATTTTCTATATATATAATTGAATAGTTGAAAACCGGATAAAGTATCGTTTTTATAACAATATATTTGCTTGCCAATATTTGTTTTGCTAAAGAAATGTAGTTGAGCTCTTTAAACTAAAACTTTTGCAGTACTTGATGGGTAGTAAAATCATTTGATATAGAACAATTTCGTACTTTTTGTTTCACTTATAGTTCATAGTCTAAGATCATTGATGGAAAGTTACTCTTGATGCAATCTGATTGGATAATCACTTTAAATTTTTTGTTTAATTTTTGTGAAAGCTCTTACATAACATTTTAGTTTGAAAATGTTTGAACCCAAGTATTGCAGTTACAGCTCATACCCTAACGTCATTGGTGTAAAGTTATTTTTGATACGATCTGATTAGCTCATCATTTTCAAATGTATATTTAAGTTTTTAAGGAACAGTTCGTTTTTATTGAAAAGTTTGCATAAATTGTTTTGGATCCCTATTTTTTTTAATTTTCAGTTTGAAGGTTTTATTTTGAAACATATTAATTCAAAAAAGATCTTGGTTTGAAAATTTTGGTCAGAAATACTTTAGTTTAAAAGTTTCTGTTTAAAATTTTTATTATGAAAATTTTGGTTTAAAGATTTCTAAGTTGATTTTTTTCTTTAAAATTTCTACTTTGAAAATTTTGATGTAAAAAAATGTTGGAAATTATAGTTTAATTTGCTTAATTTGAAAATTTTATTTTGAAATTACGAGTGTTAGGAAAGAATTGAAACAGTCGAGAATAATGAAATATGTCAACGCTGTTCACAAGAATTGAAACATTTTGATGGAATAGCACATATCAAAACGTCAGCAGAATTGCATCATATTCGATTATATTTGTTGTTACCTTTTGTTGTTGTACGTGAAATGAAAACATAAATACATTAGAATTATATCTTTATAAACGCATTTACATTACTTGGTTAAGCACATACGTCTATGGCAGGTAGAAGATCCGTGTATTGTTGATACAGTCTATTTTTTCACTTTATACATTAGTTTGTCTTTAGCATATAATTTTAATTAGAATTAAAGTCTTGTCAAGTCTATCTACAGGTTTAAAATCAATGTCTATATTTTTTATTATTTTTTTATTTATAAAATATTTATCTAACAATGTAAGTACAATTTAGAAAAATGCAAAAAGCTTACAATGCTATTGATACAAATCGACAAACGGAAACAAACTAAACATAAATGGAAAATGAATATCTGCTGATTTTCAACTCTCGAAGAACAACCTTGTGTAAAAAATGTCTATATTGTCACAAATAAACTGTCTATCAATACATGTATGTATCCACGAATAATGTCGACAAGCTTCACATAGTTTACATAGATGATGTAAAATACCTATTTCGCATTTTTTGAAATAATGTTTTTTCAGAAATACACTTGTTTTGCAACACATTTAAACAGAGTGTTTTGCACACTTTAATGCGTTTGTGAGCTTGGTCCATTCAGTTTGTGACAGATACAAAATATTGCGAGGTACACGTGATATACTTTTCTTATGTAGAAGCACAATTTTCTCACTATGGAGCGAAGCACCGCTTCATGGTTTGTGTTTAGTGACTTCAGAATTGCCACATCCACTAATTTGGTCGACTAGAGTAAGTAACATTTGACATTCTTCAAAGTCCAATTCCACACCAAACTGTCTTGGTTTGCCAAATCTTATGACAGGTTCAAACGAAGTAGCACTGACACCAATAATCATATTTTTCGTTTTGAACATATTTACTGGACAATAGTTGGAAAACAGGAATTCTTTAATGTTAGCAGTATACATCTTTCCAACTTGAATGCCCTTCCTTGAATGATTTCATCATGAACCAAATTGTTGATACTAGAATAATGGTGTATGCGTCATAAAGGGACGATGCAACCCTGCTGACTTTGCATGAAATTGTTCAGACGTGTACTATTGCATTATGATCACGGAATTCTTGTGTACAGTGTTTGCCATATCTTTCTGTTTTGAATAGTTCATATTGTTCAGAAGGGATTATTTTCTTCAGCATGTAAAATTTTGCACTGAGTTAAGTTTTCTCTCAGATGGTGAAAAATTTCCAAACTAATTCAAAAAATTTTAACAAGTGTAAACTATTTTGAAACTAAAAAAATATTAAACATTTTCAATGAGTGCAAACATTTTTAACTTGAAAAAATTAAACAAATATGTTCAACCAAAAAAAATTAAAAAATAAACTTACACCAACATTTTCAAACTAAAATACTCAAACTAGAATTTTAAGCTAAAAGTTTTCAAACCAAAATTTTCAAACTAAATGTTTTAAACCAAAATTTTCAAAATAAACTTTTCAGACAAAATTTTCAAAGTAAAACTTCTCAAACGGCGATTGAAAAATAAAGCATAAATTTTTGAAACATCGTTTAAAAATGTGAAGCAAAAATTTGAAAATGACCAAAAAATCAAATTGCATCAACAATAACTTTCCGCTGATCAGCCAATCAGACTTGGAACAAGAACTTGATTTTAGATTGAGTCGTAACTGTAATTCTAAAGTTAAAAGAGTTTAAAACAATGATAAGAAAATTGAAGAAAAATTTCAGAAATATTTTTAAAATCCTCAACGAAGTTCTGAAACTGATCAGCTAATCAGATTCCATCAAAAATAACTTTCTGGTGATTAGCCAATCAAAATGCATCAAGAATTACTTTCCAATAGTCTTAGTGAGTTGTAAGTAAAACTCAAGATGTGACATTGTTGTTGTTGCATATCAATCGATTTTAATAATTATATATCAGGTATTACAAAACTTTCAGTTTAAAATCTCAACTACACTTCTTTGGCAAAACAAATATTGAGAAGGAAAATATTATGATAGAAGAAGTTATACGATTAATCCTCAAACTTTATTCAGTTTTCAACTATTTGATTATCAAATAAATGGTTATCAATTCAACTCTATCTATACTTTAGACTATAAGTCCTCACTACAAAAGCATAAGATTCAATATGTGGAATTGTTCTTTTATTTCAATAAGTTTTAATAATTACCTCAAGAGGTTTCAAGCTCTAATTTTTTCTATCAAAGAGTAAGTACAATACCAAGATTCAAAAATTTGCAGCTGAAAAGTAAACAAAGAATTAAAAATGATTAACCAATGAGATTGCACCAAGAATAACTTGTCCCCCGACGATTTCAGACTAGAATTCGTACATGCAATCCTAGGTTCCAAAGTGTAAAATTGATATGTATATAAACAGGTTACAATAATTGCATATCAAGTTTCAAGTTCAAAATTTGAAGTTTGAAGTAGAGATTAACCAATCAGATTTCATTAAAAATAAATTTCCACAAATGACTTTAGACTACGGCTTGCAACTAAAGTTCAAAGTGTAAAATTCTTATTGTTTCGTGTTAATTGATGTCAATAATTACCTATCATGTTGGAAGTCCTAAAAAGCTCAATAGTTTCAATAATTTCAGACTATGAATTGTCTCCAAGTTTTAAAGTGATAACATGATACATTAGATCAGGGCGCAAAATTTCAAAGTCAGACGCACTCGCCAATCAAAAAATGATGGTCGCCAGCACCTCTCACGTACAAATGTGAGTTCCCCCCTCTCCACGGCCTTGGGTTTGGCAAAGAGATTACATTATAAAATTTCAAAACCAGACAGTTAGATTCAGGATAATCAGTTTTGAATTGGACAGTTCATATACATGTTAAAAAAAGTAGCTTACATTAAGACTTCACGTTTGTGTAACGTTCTCTCCCTGCACTGAACTACCAGTTGTGGATTGCAGTTTTCGAATCAAAATTCTTAAGAGAAAGGCCATTGATGGAAGTTGTAAGCAAATCATTCAGTGTGTCAGTCTTCAGTAAATTCCTGTAGGCAGTCAACTCTGTTGAGACTGCTAAAGATTCTCACATGACGCAGTGCTCATAGGTTAAGCTGCACAAAGTGTGACAATTGAAAGCAAATTTGGAAATCTGGTAATGAATTTTTGACTAAATATTTTTCAGTGTCTGATTCAACGTCAATGAGGGTAGGAAAGAAGGGGCTAACTACAACGTTGTGACAATTTCACTTTCCATGTCCGTTGTGAAGACTTCACATTCCGCGTTTTCTCTCACTTGGTGACAACTATTGACGTGTTAAACATAAACTGCGCAGCACTGTGAGTTTAGGCAGAAACCATTTCTACTGAACACTGATCGCCAGCTCTAAATTTCTAGTCACCAATGGCGACCTAGCGACCGGAAATTTTGCGCCCTGCATTAGACTAACATCCTCAAATTTGCATTTAGACAATTTTTACCCAAGGAGGAACACAACTCAGATCATTCAAATTTACCAGAGTCGTAGACAACAATTACGAACTTTTATCTATTTTTGGCAATTCCAAATTTAATGATGGATGACATGTACTTCTTTTGATCTCAAAGTGCTTATGTTCAACGAAAGACAATAGGACCTTGTATTGGCACTTTTACAATCTATCTTAGTGCACTTTAAGCACAACCCATTTAAACTTTTACGTCTCATACTAATTCATTTTATCGCCAAAATTTACATTTTCCCACCAAATATAAAGTGTTAGTTTGAAAATATTTTTTTGACAATATTGTGTCCATAAAATGGGGTGTATGCAGAACCAACTAAATTTAAAGAAGTCTTAGAAAATATTTACCAATATATATGCTGTATATATTTAACAATTCCAAAATTTAAGAGGTTCTTTCCGAAATTTAAAAGAAAAGCATCAGTATACTCATATACTGTAAAAGAGAATTGACACCTGTACTATTGTAAGCATAGAATATACTAAAGCTTCATCAAGGAGATATAATAGGTAAAAGCCTACAAAGTTTGATTTTTTGACTATATTTTACCCAGTAAGGGGAATAAGCAGTAGCAATCAAATTACGAGAATATATATTCGAGTCCTAGAGAACGTTTACCAAATTCTGTTTTATCACAATTCTCAAATTTAAGTGTGTGCCAACGTAGCTCTCCTAAAATATAAGAGGAAATGAAATGAAATGAAATTTTGAGTTTTACGTCCCACGGTTATGCCGGTTAGGCTAAAGGAGACGGTGATGATGAGAGATGAATGAAATGGTGGAATGAAGAAAGTGGGACGAAACGGGAGAACCCCGAGAAAACCCACGCACACGGTGTTTGTCCACCACAAAGTTCACTTGGCGGGAGCAGGGTTTGAACCCGGGGCCCCATGCACCAAAGGTGAACGCTCTACCACTGAGCCACCGCGGCCCCAAAATATAAGAGAAGTGCATAATTGTACCTAAGTAATATTAAAAAGAGAATTGACCCTGTAGTCAATCATATAACCATATGTTGTAGTAAAGTCTCATCTAAGAAAATAAATTAGGTCAATCATGCACATTTCTTTTTTAACTTTTGAGAATTGTTTACACGTAGAAAGAGATAACAAATACAACCTTAATTTACAAAGTCATATATTTAGCAACCAGAGCCTAGAGTTGAATGGGATTCACCAGGTTATGGCATATGCTGATAATGTAAATTTAATAGGGGAAGATAGGAGAACAATAGAAATAAATGCAGAGGTATTATTAAACGCTTGCTGGGATGTGGGTTTAGAAGTAAAGGCAGAGGAAACTAAATACATGGAAGTGCGTCGGGATCGTAATACGGCAAATTATGGATGCGTTAAAATATCGAGTAATACTTTTGATAAAGTGGATACTTTCAAATATCTAGGATCAAAATAAACAGACGAAAACCATATTCACGAAGAAATTAAATGTCCATTAAAAGCAGGAAATTCGTGTTATTATTCAGTTCAAAATCTCTTGTCGTCGCGAATTCTGTCCAGGGGTTTGCAGCTTAAAATATATAAAACGATAATCATGCCTGTTGTTTTGTATGTTTGCGAAACATGGTCACTTACTCTGAGGGAAGAACATAGACTGAAAGTATTTGAGAACAAGATCCTGAGACGAATATTCGGACCCAAGAGGAACGGGAATGGGGAATGGCGGAAACTTCATAACGAGGAACTACATAATTTATAAGGTTTACCCAACATTGTTGGGGCCAACAAATCTTGGAGGCTCAGGTGGGCAGCTCATGTAGCCAGGATGGAAGAAAGTAGAAACGCTTTCAAAATCTTAACTGCAAGACCAACCGGAAAACGACCATTAGAAAGACCTAGGCGCAGATGGGAGGAAAATATTAAGATGGATCTCGCAGAAATAGGAATACAAAGTAGAAACTGGATCAAATTGGCTAAGGATAGAAGTCAGTGGAGAGGTTTTGTGAACGCAGCATTGAACCTCCGGATTCCACAGGCCATAGAGTTAGTTAGTTAGCTAGTTATATATTTGAGTCCTAGACCATGTTTACCATTATTACTTTGACAATTACCAAAGTCTACGGGTAGTCCTATGTACACCTCCCAAATTTTAAGAAGGGGTTTCAAAGTAATATGAACTATGAAAAGAGAATGGACATATGTATTAAACCATTAACCATATAACTTGTTAAAGGCTCATCAAAGAACATAAGTTAGGTCAATAACTAACCATGTGGTGAACACATGGCAATACTAATATTTGGTAATTTTTTTACCCACAGAAAAAAATAAGCTAAGACCATAAAAATTTACAGTGATAATATCTGAGTCCTACATGATATTTACTAAATTTCATACCTTGACAATTCCCAAGGAGCGGACTTCTGTGTACCTCTCCCAAAAATTAAATTACATTAGTGTACCTATATTTTGTAAAAGATAATGAACTCCAATACTCACCCCTATAACTATATAAGATCTTACCAGAAAGGAAAAATAAGTAAAAAGCCTCAAAATTTTAACGTTTTAGCCATTTTTTTTTTTACCCAGAGGAGACAAGCAATACCAGCCAAATTTACAGTGGTACATATTTGAGTCCAAGAGAGCATTTAGCAAATTATGTTTTTGACAATTTCCAAATTTAAGGGTGATCCTATGTGCCTTCCCCAAAAATTTAGAGAAATACATCAACGTACCATGTCATTTAAAAAAGAATGTACTCCTATTCTCAGACCTATAACTATACAAGATAATAGATCTATAACTATACAAGATAATAGATAATACACCTATAACTATACAAGATAATAGATAATGCACCTATAACTATACAAGATAATAGATAATAGATACAAGATAATAGACTTTATCCAAGATGATAGATCAGAAACACTGTTTTTTTTTTAATTTTGGCAATTTCATATTTACGAAATAGAACGAGATGGACCTCTCAAAATCACACTGATATTTGGATCCGAGAAAACATTTATCAAATTTTATTTTTTGACAATTCCCAAATTTAAGGGTTAGTCCTATCTACACTTCCCAAAAATGTACAGAGTTGCATTAACTTACCGATATCTTATAAAAGAAAATAGACACCTATACTTACTCATATAATCTTATAAAGTTTTAAAATTTCATCAAAGAAGATAAAGTAGGTCAATAACTTACCATATGGCGACACATGGCAATACTAATATTTGTAATTTTTTTTACCCGTGAAAGGGAACAAGATGGGCCACCCAAATTTACTGTGGTAGATATTAGGGTCCTAGAGAACATTCATCAATTATTTTTTTAGAATTCCTTAATTTAAGGGGTGGTCCTAGAACCCTTCCTAAAATATAAGAGTGATGCATCGATGTATCCATGCATTATGAAAGGGAATGGACCCATGTATACACCAATATAACCATACGAGATAGTAAATTCGCATCAAAGAGGATAAAACTGGTCAAAATCTTCCGAAATTTTCATTTTTGGTAATGTTTCTACTCATGAAAGGGAACATGATGGACCCCGAAAAATTATACTTACATACACCGCACCTATGCTACCATACTAATTTTTAAAATTTATTAATTTCTAAAATTTAATTTGATTAGCTAAGTTACCCCTGCCAAAATCAAGATGGATGGTCTTAGATCACTGACCTTAGGCCAGACCCCTGACAAATCAAAAAAGAAAAAATGAAAAGAAAGAAATACTTATTGACTAGCCATAAATCCGTCCTTACTACTACATTACTCTTCTCCTGCGAAGAACGTGTACTTCCGGAAGTTCCAAACCAAACAAGAATTTTAATAATGATAAAAAAAATGGAACGATCAAAAATTGCAGGATTTTGGGAACGATCAAAAATTGTATCAAAAGATTGCGATCTTTTGCAATAATTAGTTTTTGGATCTGGGGCCACAAGATTTTTGAACGCTCTCTAAATCGAGTTTTCGTATATTCTACGGAATAAACACATCATAGTGACTGTGAGTTAAGTAATAGTTTGGGTTTGGCTACACTATATGTAGTTCTCCAGGCATAAGGCCTTCATAAAGTTCTTGATTGAAATATATTTGATCTTTTGATTCAAAAACAAAAACTATTCACGTGAAATGAAATCTTTGAGTTTTACGTCCCACGGTTATGCCGGTTAGGCTAAAGGAGACGGTGATATGAGAAATGAATGAAATGGTGGAATGAAGAAAGTGGGAGGAAACGGGAGAACCCCGAGAAAACCCACGCACACGGTGTTTGTCCACCACAAAGTTCACTTGGCGGAGCAGGGTTTGAACCCGAGAACTATTCACGTGTTTTTGTCCCATATATCATGTATAAAACCTGTTATTTACATTCATTTTTGGCTGGTTGGTTAATTGGTGCATTTGGAGTTTATCTTCCTTGCCAGGACTATATGGGACGTGGGCCTAGGACATGACGTGAATTCAAACTACATGAGGTTCTACCGGGAGTCGAACTCGGATCTCCCACAGAACAAACCTGTTCGCTAGTCATACAGAAATGAAGAAGCTTTTACATATGTTATTGGTAAGATAACTGCAGGTATATACGCCAGTGCAGCTAAATACGCCATGCGTTCAGTGCTGGGATGTTTCCGACGAAATCCGCAAAAATGCACCTCCAATATGCTCCACGGCTTTGGACAAGTCAGTTTTGACCAATACTCCAGAAAACAGCGCTGAGACCGCCACGCCGTGCAGTGTTGTTTGCTTCGGGAAGGTTCCGTGAAAGGACGTTATTATTTCAATAAAGGTAAGAATCCGTTATTAGTAACGTACTAACTCAGAACATTGCCGATTGTTTACAGCAATGTACACCTTATTTCGTGTCCGTATAGGAACACTTTGTTTTGTAAGTATAACTTCATTGTTTGTGATTCCATGGCTACTAAAGTAATACCAAGCATGGTGGAGCGAAATTCGCCAGGGCTTGTGCAGAACTGACTGTAGAAGACAAATATTTTTTGTTTGTCCCACATGTTCCATGCAATATGAGTATAGTCTTTTTGAAAAAAAAATCACAGTATAATGACACTGTTTGTTTATCTTCTTATGGATCATAACTTGGAACTTCATTTCAACTTTGGAGAATATCGTTTTTACTTTTATTTTTTTATCTTCATTTTGCACTTTGGTTATTCTATTTTTTGTTTCGGCCATGTTGTATAGTAATATTTGAGTTCGTATAATACAGACAATGCAAGCAGTTGCAAGATTTATTACAAGTTTCTAGTAGTATTCTAGATTTGATGTAATTACCTGCACGTATTGGTAAATACGCCACTTTGTAAGACATTTTTCTTTTACCTTGGGTACAAAATGGGAGTGAGTCGCATCATTGTCACTCTTTTTCTATACGAGGAAAAGGCTATTCTGCAACACACATTTCTTGTTGTTTGTGTTTCATGTAAATTAAGGCCATAAAAATACAATATTCTTAACATGGCGTATTTACCTGCATCTACCTTACTTTCAGTTATACTTATGTGATATCTTCGAAGAGATAAAATATAATCGAAATGTGAAACAAGAGCGCGCTAGACAATATTATTTTCCATGAGATACCGTTATCACGAGTCACCTAGTAGCTTTCCGTTTGCACATGTAAAATAGTATTGTCTAGCAAGCTTTTGTTCCACTTTTCGATTATATTTTATCTATTTTAAAATATCACATAATTACTGTAAAATTAGCGGTATTTTAATTTCTCCGTGACGGGGCCTCTTAAAAATGTCCCTTTCCACTTCCCTATATACAACATTCTGGCTCAATCTAAATTTGGTGGCAGTTTTTCGGATTTAATAAAATTTGAGAGGAGCTGTCTAAACATTTTTGGCACTTTCCAAGATTTTTCCATAAGAACATGGCTGTAGTACATAGCCCACGTATTTACAATTACCTGCCCATCTTCACTACTTTAAAGCTTTCTTAATTCTATTGGTTGAAGTCTCTGTGGAGAAGCGAGAGACAGAAAGAGACAGAGAAATATATAATCGATTTCTAGTTCGAACCAAGCAAAATTATTTCTTCCATTGGGATTATGTTTATTTTTATTTCCTCTAAATCGGTGTCTTGTTCTTTCGCGGCGAAGTAGCTATCGTGTGTGCTCTCAGTGTACGTAGTTTCGTATTCAATCCTCTGTGGGGAACAATTGCCGTGGATTTCATTTTGAGCACTAGGTCAAACCAATCACGACTGCAATTTTTTTTCAAATAGGACAAAGTTTCCGCTAACAGCCAAGGTAGTTTGACGACCAAAAATCGTTAACATGTTTGGTTAATTGAAATATAATCGGAAGAAGGTAGTATATTAGTAGTGTTACTACGAGACGAGACGAAACGAGACTTCAGGTTGTATCGTCTCCTCTCGTGCAAAACATGTCTCCTCTCGAATATTTCTGTCTCGTCTCGTTTACCAGACGAGACGAGACATGATAAATGTATCGTCCCGTCAGCGGCTGAGGTCCACAAAAGGGCTGTTATGGTAAATGGTTAAAATTCCAGTTTTTAACGAAGTTTGGTTTGCTCAACAGGACACAACACACAACGTGACTACAATCTCCCAACAACGACTGCTTAGTTTCGACTAAACAAGTAATGAATTACTATGATAGGAACATTTATCAATACCGTCGGTACAGTCAAAAAGCAAGCCATCTGCACTTATTCTGAAATATTTTTTTCAGAACCTCTGGTGCTACTTCAACAAATGAGGAGGCCTATGTGACCTTCCGATATCGAAAATGGCTTAGATTCGAATAATGTAAAAAATTAATAAAAAAGCTAAATTTTATTATCAAACCAACATCCTTTCAAAACTCAGTACCGGAAAAGGGTGACATGTTCGGAACGAGAAAAACCGTGAAACAATGGTTAGTTACTGATAAATTATTAAGAGAATTTGTACTTCTATAACAAAATTTTTAGGCATAGATATCCGCACTAGCACCCGAAATGAACTCTTCTGAAACAGTAATCTCGATAAATATTTTAACAATGTACTTGAATCTGGAGCACTATCACAAAATAATTAAACTTGAATCGATTGAAAAATGGAAATGCAAGCAGTTTGTAAGAATCACTTTTAAAAATAACTTTAGCTATTCCGTTCTTTGTAGGATAGTCCTCATTTGAAGTAATAAACGCTGATATTCATTTCGAAGGCAAATGATTTATTTCGAGTCAATAAATTTTTAAACAAATTCGAAAACTGTGTTTACATTTTCGAGACAGGAGACGAGACAAGACGTCTCGTGAAATGTCTCATCTCGTCTCGTGTCTCACCTCAAAGGTTTCTGTTTCGTCTCGTAGCAACAATATATATTAGCCAGAAAAGTTTTGTGATTTTCAAAGTAACTTTATAGATTTGCTACAACCATTGCTGTAACTGGGATACTAGTAACTAGCAATGTTGCAGCTAAGTTTTTAATTCACCTAAGAAACAGCAAAAATTCAATAATTGTTAATATTCTATGTGTTAAGAGCATTCTCATTGTGTCAGTAGCAACAATATTAATACCAGAAGTATTTGATGGATTTGTTAGTAGCAAAATTGTTCTTAACATTTGTATAGAATAGTATATGTGTGTATAAGTCACATGTTAATAGCGAAAATTTTAATAAACTCCTAGGTACGAAAACATTTCAAATACGTATATGAAAAGATAATTTTCAAGAAAAGCATTCTATTAACTGCTACAAGGAATGTCATAGCCAGTGTAGATGCATCTCAGAAACTCTAATTTTTCTGTTTCGTTATTAGAATAAACGTATAATGGGTAGATATATTTCTTCTTAGCTGGTTATAAAATTTACCTCAATTAAAGGTACTCAACGCTCATCAAAGGTGTATCCAGACTTTTTTTCCTATGAGTATGCACAAAGGAAATTGAAGCCTACCCACCCTCTCATTATACCATTTTCACGTGCTCGTTTTATTGGGTTTTAACTGCCTTGAAGGTTATAAAATATTTCAACGACTTCAAGAATTACAATCAAACACACAAAATAAATAAATAAATAAATAAATAAAATGCGTTACAATGGAAGGAAGAAACTATCACAATATTTTGTAACACATCTGGTGGAAAATCAAATATATTGGGAAGTGAGTAATATATATTTAGTTGACTTTGAGAAAGTTTTATTAGGATGTCTACACTCACACCCGACATATCTTGCGAGTACGCTTATGCACTGGTTACTTGTTTACGATACAATTATGTGGTTGTGTTCCCTAAACGGAACAGCTACATATTCATATGTGTGAAGTGGATCACGGCCAGGAGCGAATATTAGCATCTAGAATCCTTTTAGATACGCCATTGCTTACGTGAATTCGGAATAAATTTAGAGCACTGTGTCACTTCTGTCTGTCTATGCATCCGTTGGCGTCTGTGTGTGTTTGTGCGTGTGTGTACGTGTGAATCTTTTTTCCTTAGAAACGTCATGACTCAAAACATTGAAACACAATTTTTTAAACATTAATCTTAAATATAGTATATTATGTTGAAAAATTATTTGACTCCTCGTGAAGGTTATATGTGTAAAACAATTAGTATCACACGGAATAGCATGATCTCATTCATCTCTGTAATCAGAGTATAAAGAGTAGTGTGAATAGATTGTAGAAGTGGATGGGGCCAGCGACTGGGTGACTTCAAGGCGGAAATTAGACAGCTCGCGTTTGCGCAGCAAGATAAAAATACCTGCAGGAAGAGAGAATGGTAGCAAGATGTAGGTCTCTGGGTAGCAAAGAAACGAAACTGTTTGTTGGGAAAGGGGGACCAGGAGATGCTGGCATCGAGAGTCAAGAACTATACATTGGAACTTATCCCATCGTTGTGGTGAATAGCAATTGTATGAATACTTTTGAAGTCAAGGAATTGGTGTCATGCATATGTGAAAAATAGTGTACGTGGTAATTGTTTGCTGTTCCTTAGAAAGAAAATATATTCAAGTGCCTAGTGATGGACCCAACAATTGTAATTACAAGAGATATTTGGTGCTGTTGGTGGTCTCTATTAAGAGATACGTTAGAAGACGAACAGTTATAGTCTTTAAATAATTCAACACAAGTACAATTTGTTCATGACAAGAAACCAACAGACCTCTTTTTATTTGGAGGTGGTGTGGTTTCCAGTGTGTCTAACTAAATTCAGTGTAAAAAAATTACGTTAATCAATATTCTTTAGTTTAGAAGTTATTTTCTGCATTGTGTACAACAATGGGAAGCCAATGTTGCAAATGTCAGTCCAGCAAGAAACCCAAAGGGTGAGTGCTAACAACGGATCTACGATATTCCTAACAATATCATAAGAGTTTATTTCTAGTATTTAAATAATGAGTTGACGCTAATACCATATTAGAAGATATTTTATTGCCCTCTTGTTCTTTTTGATAGTGTACTTTAGTAACAACTTAAAAAAAACAATATATTCAATGGTTAATTTAATAACTTACACTTTCATAACCTGGAATAAGCAATAAAAGGTATAAACATGAGTTTCACAAAGCAAAAAGAATTTGTGAAACTACTAATGAGCTTCCAGAATGCGAAGAACATGGTCTTTTTCTTAGCAAACCTTTATTCCAAGTACACACTGCATTTACAGACTACTTAATAAACATAGATAATTTTCACGGAGGTAAAGATGTACCGCATTCCAGATGAAGTTGCATCTTGGTAGACAATATTTGCGAAAAATTGGAAGTTTACTATAATGCAGTAGGCATTAGCATCATCTCCTAATAAAACAAAATAACGTTTATAACTTTTAACTGGTTTGTTCCATGAGTTTCCCGCAATTCTTGTCCAAAATAGCAATTAGTTATTTTTTTCTTTGAAAATTTGCCAAGTAAAAACCATAGAAAAATATTACACATGCGTACTAAATATGCCAAGGTCCACCGCCATACCAAGGTTGGTTAAGATCCAATGAATTCCGTAAATTGCATATGATATAAATTCTTTTGCGATTAGAGGGCACGGGGGCTCAGTGCTAGCCGGTGGGTGTACAGAAGCGGTCTGAGGCGTTAGGCTGATGATCGTGAGGTGAAACCGATTGAGGGTTCGAGTCCCCCTGCAGTACTATCGGTGGAACTTTAACTCTTCTCGATGTTTCTGTGTTCATGTCCGTGTCGAGTTCAGTAGTCCTGAACAGTGGTAGAAAGAGAAAATAAATCAGGATTTACTTTTTAAAGTGGTAAAGCGCTGCAAAATGGTAAATGCTCTGCAAGAAAGAAGTAATACTTTAGGAACTCCATGAGAAGACATAAAGTCACAATACATCTATGGAAAATATAATTTTAATGTGTGAATAATGCGTAAAACGAATGAAAACACAATACTTATCTTTGCAGTGAGTGGTCCTGATTTTCAGCTGTAAAAAGATTATCCATTAACACGCAGTGTAAATACAAATAGAATTGAGATTATATCAGACGAGAGTGCATAGTCTTGGTCTCGTCTCGATAGACAAATAGCTGTATAGATCTTGGTGTTGTCTCGAGTCGAAAATCGTCGTCTCGGTCTCGTCTTCTCTCGATTTATAGATGCTTGTCTCAATGTCGTCATGATTGTCAAGTATCAGCCTCATCTAGAAATAAATTATATGAAATTAACAGTGTATAAATAGTGTAGTTCTATAACCTGATATTTCTTCCGTTTACGTATTATTTTGTTCTTGACTGAAGGATTATTCTAGGACCTTCGAAGCAAAGTGGCTAGACCCCGTGCTTTCGGTGTACGTGTTCACAGATTTGATCTCCAGTTCGTGTATCAAGCATTATATTAAAACTCATATAGTGATACGTAGCTAGTGATGTAACTTGGCTCGTTGTCACCCTGGGCAAGAACTCGCCATATCGCCCTCCCCCCTGACCAACCAAAACCAAAACGCTCCCCGACTACGCCTGATATTGGCATCACACAGTAATTTCCCTATTCAATTTCTTCTTCAAGTTGTAAAGCTTGATTTCAAAATTGTAGTGAGACAAGAAGCCCACTAAAAACTGGACATGAAAAGAAATGTAAATATTAGTGGTTTCGTTTTTAGAGACAAATCCGATTCCTTTCTCTTTCTAGTAAAGACTTGTGTTTATTTGCTATTTCCGTTAAAAAGAAAAAAAACTTTTACATTTTGACAACTAAATTGGCTCTTTTAGACTTGTACTGTTTCTATCTAGTACTTGTGGTTTTATTTTGTTGGCTTGGGTTGGTTGAGTGTGCTTAAAAGATGTGGCAGCCTCATATCAGTAGATTTGATTGATTTTTGAGTTTTACGTCCCGTTCAGCAGCGAGGCTATATGAGACATGGACGTACTGATTAACGTGGAATCCGAACTACATGAGCTTCCCCGGGAATCGAACCCGGGTCTCCCGCACCAAATCAGTAGATTTAGTGGCATGTAAAAGAACTCCTGCGAGACAAAATTCCGGCAAACCGGTAGCGTTGATATGTTCCTAGCAATTAACAGTGACGTTAACAAACAAAATATTTAAATTGTTTATTTTATCAAAATACACTACGGAATAATAAATTTACTTATTGAAAAACTTTAACATTCTAAATTTTAGTGCTAGCAAAAGGATACAAATACAATAAAAATGAAAATTATTTTCAGGAACAATTGCTTTTAATAGAGTGCTGTATAGAATTCATTGTGTTATGAAACATTAAATATAGTAAAAGCCCTAACGCAGTAACGCTGGGTGGTTCTAGGATTACTGTTTTGGGTAGGCCAAATTCATGGTGTCTAGGGTATATGGAATATCCCTTGCAGGAAGGGGTTCAGTTTTCAAAACTTCACTTCTTTATCTGAGATCTCTCATAAGCATTTATGAAATACGGTTTTCTGTGAGAATATTGGCAGTAGTATAACAGCGTTATACGAAATTAAAAAAGCTACTACCAACTTGAGAGTTTTGTTTCGAAAATTAACTATCAGTCAAGATTTTTTTAAAATTACCCTCGGCTGTTGTTGGCATTCCTGGCCAATATAAATTTCATTTCATTGTCTTGAAGTATTATTATGATTATTAATGATGATTTTTACCGCAATAAAAATGTTTTTTTCTTACTGGGATTCAATTCAGGAATTCTGACTCCTGAGTGTGAAACTGATTACGAGATTTGGAGTTAGGGCTAGAACCATAGACGCTACTTGAGGTTATCAGCACTCACTCACTTTATATCTCACCACACTGAGGTATGAGTAAGACTCACCCACTTTCGTAAATTCACAAAGCTTTACAAATCACTACACCAATGATTTTCTTTTTTAATTTAGGGTTTCTTTTAAGTACTCTGCTTTACAGAGTCGATGAATGAATAAATTGGGTAAAACATGTGTTCAAATTAGCGCAAGGTCTAATGAGCTTAGAGTTGCCTGACATTCGTCTAATGAGGATATGATAAAAAAAACCCTGCGAAAAAACCTTATTCAAACAAACAACCGTTACCGAGATTCAAGCTTGGCACACCAACCACCACGCTAACAGACGCCGGCCTAAATATGTATTGTCACATAAATTACGTACGAAAATCATTTTTTTGTGTTTTATAAGTGTTAGTGTGTTATATTCAAAATTAAATCTTCTTTCTTTTTCTGTTTCCGCACCTTTTTCTGTTTCTCGCAAAAATTCGCAAAATATCATCTCTCTATGACTTACAGTTCCCGAGATATGGCCCCTTAAATCTCACGAAATTCGAACGTGTTTGGCCAATATCTGGGGAACTGTTGCTAGTTGGCCAGTAGTCAGTTGATCAGTGGCTGCTGGTTGCTATTTGGTACCAAAATGTTCACCATTCTCTTAGGTATTGGCCAATACGATATCTCTGTGACTTACGGTTCCCGAGATATGGCTCCTTAAATCTAGAGAAATCGGAACTTTTTTTTGCCAATATCACGGGAACGGTAAGTCATAGAGAGATAATACTAGTGTTAATCAATACTTAGGCGGATGGTAAACATTATAGTACAGAAATTAATTGGTGGTCACTGGTCAAACCAGTGGCCAGTTGGACAGTGGGTACCGATTGCTGTTTGTTACCAAAATATTTACCATTCTCTTAGGTATTTATCAACACTAATATGGTCTCTGTACGACTCATGGTTCCCGAGATATGGCTCCTTAAATCTCTGATAGTCGGCCAGTTTTTGGTCAATATTTTGGGAACGGTAAGAGTGACACGAAAAATTTAATCACTTTCTCAAATAGTTTTTGATACTCTATCGAATGCAGGGTTCAAAATTGAAAAAAATCGCAAATAACAGGCAGACGGACAGACAGACATACATTCATAGATAATTCAGTAATTAACTTTGTAAGTTTGTTGAACAATCACAAAATGGCAACAACCAACTCCACAAGTCGACAATGGGAATACTCTAGCGAATGTGTGCGAAGCCGATGAGAACACATAACCGGCGGTAAAGGGCAATAACAATCGACGACTTTCAGAAATGGAATAATGGACGTATTTAATATTTCCTTTTATTATCTGACAACTTCGATGTTAGAGTAAAGTTTAATACTCTTTTCCAATGACCAAGTACAGTTGGGGAGCACTGACCCCCAGTTCTGTCATTTGGGGTGTCATAGCCCCTATACCCCCCGTGTCGTCACCTATGTCCTGCTTTGTATTGAAAATAAATATTTGCCAAATTTTGCGCCCCCCAATCCGGAGCCCGGGGCACAAGACCTGATTGTCCCTTCTAATTACGTCACTTTAAGCAGTGGATCTTTTCTCGTGTATTCTTGATACTAACAAAGGAAATGAATCACTCAATTCCAATACCATAATGTATTTTCTTCCTGTTGAATAAATATTATTGAATATCATGTATCAGATAGCACTTAGCAACAAGATTGCGTTGAATCGAATTGTAATGCAAATTTGATGAATGTTTGTTTGTTATCCATAAAATTTTTCTTTTACTGCTGTATTAACCACAGAAAATCACGCTCATTATCTTAACACATATTGGCAAATTACTGCAGTAGTACGTTTTGTTTCAAACGTATACCTGGGTTTATAGAATGAGTTCTCCCGGTAGTAATAAATAAATAAATATAAAGAAAGTAATACCCAATATCCTTTCCGTGCAAATGCGATCTTAATTCTAGAAGGTGAAGTGTAGCCAGATTATTGGGTATTTTAACTTTTCAGTGGACATTTCCTTTCTAACCAATGGCTGTAATTTAATGATACCATTATGTAAAACTAGTCTCTAATATAAAATATTTAATATTTAATATAAAATAACCAAAAAATATCAGTGTTGTATTTCTTAGTTACGGAGGTGAAAAGCGCCAAAACTGCAAATATGCACTTCTTATGTCACAGAATAGATGTGTTAAGCATGATCTGTTTCCGCCAGTGCTTGCGGTATCGATTGTTTCTGTTGCTTTCCAAAGACGTATGAGCTACAATGGTCATATATTGCATTCACTTATAAATAGTGTAATGAAATATAGTTAATTACAAATATTCTTTAAATTTCCGAAAGAAGGACTTTAAATAGCAAGTAGAATGGTGAGGAAATGTATGCACACTCATGTCCAAAATGATTGTCGCATATCTATAACTGTCTTCTTGTAAGAATATAATTTGATAATTATTTTGCAGGGTACTTTTAATGCTGATACTATGTGTATAATCGGGAAATGTATGTTTGTGGTTAATTTCATAGGAAAAGAATTATAAATGAGAAAATTCGAATGAGAAAAACAAAATTTTGCTAAATGGACAAGAAAGTTTTATTTTCGTTTTATTGTTCTTATTTATTGCTCTTTTGACACGGAATTTTCCACATACATGTCTTTGTTGATTATACACATATTAACATTATAAGAAATACCGGGCGAATTAGTTATCAAATTATATTCCTACAACATCGTATTTATATACACGCGACAATAATTTTGGACATGAGTGTACATGAAAACAAAATGAAACATAAACTTTCCTATGGTTTCTTTTCCTGGCAGGGGTGTTGTTCGGGAAAGGAAAATCTCACTTTGAGAATCTTGTACTTAGGTTGACAGCTAAAGTGACGAAGTTACTTGACACATCCATCGAAAACAACCTGGTATTTAGTGACCTCACAGATTGTACCCCTTCTCTAGAGTCGTGTAGAAAGTTTCAGAGAAAGCTTGTATATTGCAGTTTCTGACTATAAAATATTTAGTAAATACGAATAAATTTACTGAAATAGTGAAATGAAAGTAACAAAATAAGTAAGGTATTCATTGTACTATCAAACAATTAAACTCACACGTTAAACAATTAAATGTACACGTGTTTGTGAATCTTGCATTTCTGCACCGACTGGCATGGCGTGGAGAATATGAGAATTAAATCAGTCAGATCTGTAGTTTGGTGAGGGCAGACAAAGAAAATCTGAAACACACGCTTAAAAGTACTAATCACTGCGAAATTAAAATACCGCTAATTTTACAGTAATTATGTAATATTTTTTTTCAAATAGGTAAAAGATAATCGATATGTGGAACAAGAGTGCACTAGACAATATTATTTTCCATTAGGTACCGTTATCACGAATCACCTAGTAGTTTTCCATTTCCGCGAAAATAAATGCCGATTTTCTAAATGGCTGGAAATTGGAAGCAGATAAGTGAGTCGTGATAACGGTATCTCATGTAAAATAATATTGTCTAGCGTGATCTTGTTCCACTTTTCGATTATATTTTATCTATTTGAATATATTACTGTAAAGTTAGCGGTATTTTAATTTCGCCGTGATGGGCCGTCTTAAGGGGAAAAGAAGTACAAATTAGGCACGTTATAGATAAATGACAACAATACAATAATAAAAAACGGGAAAATCTATCAAACAAAGCAAATTCGTAGAAGATTAGGAGTTGTTGTATAGATTGGAATTGCCTTTAAAAACGTCAATGACAAAATTTCAGGATGAAGTGGTTGTGGTCTAATGTTTGCCTTTAAATTTATTAATATTTTTTGCGGGGCCGAGATTTCTATGATTGTAGTTGCTTGAGTAACTACGGTGGTATACAAACTGTCACACAACAGCAAGTAAAATATATCGTGGATTATCGATTACGGGACAGATTACGGGACAGACGACATACTACCCACTCAAACGGCAGCAGTATGAATCCATAGAAGGAACCATTTTAAATTTATTATTATTGACGTGCTCGATAGGTGATGCCAAATATTACGATGAAATTTAACTTTACATGATCACGACACGAATACGGTAATGTTTAATTTATTCTGCTCTTATGTGGAACTCCGAAAACATTTTGAATCGATTGCTCCAAACTTTGCATGGCATGATTGACCTGTTTTTCCTTTTACGTTTTCTTTTTTCACCGATGCTATATAACCTAAAGTTTAACGTAGGTTCAGAACCATTTGGCCCCACCGGAATCTAATGCGGGAAGAGGGGCACAAAAGTGACATGGAAACTTGTGAGAAAATAGGACTTAAAAAAGGGAACATTTTACATAAACTACTTGACAGATCGAAAATTGTTTTATAAAAGTTGAAAATCTATAAAGAATAGTAATAACTTTTCAAATTTAATCTCAAAATTGTTATATAATCATCTGATGGGCATCATCTCACAGAGGAACATAAGTTAGTATAAATTGAAGTCCATATTACCTACAGACACGAGGCAAATATATAGTAAATTATTATCCATTGCCCGCTGATTTGCTCTAGAGATGGTATGGAGATAGAGGCCAGTGTTAATAGAGACCGCGGCTAAAGGTGCGAGACTTGCTCCAGATGAGACCGTGATTGAGACGGATACTTGCGAATCGAGATGAGACCGAGAGGAAATCAACTCCAGTCTCGATCTTGTCCCGAATATTGACAAAAAATTACTGAAATTTTCTCTACTCAAAATTCGTTGCGTTTAAGTTGTATAGAAGCTAATCAAACAATTGTTCTTCGTTGGCGTCAGTTACAGGGTCAACCAATACGAGAAAGAAAGGGGAGAGCAAATCCAGTTATGATCACTTGCCGTAACGCATGTGTTTTATAAGAGCACATCATAGATGCCAAAAGCCCAGAAATCTAAATCCTAAATCCTACTTCCATGACCTCGGTATTAAGAGGAAATGATGTGGCCACTGGTCAGTGCCACAGTCTGAGCACCATTGCCCCCAGGGCTTGCACAGATATCGACTTAACAGAGATTGGATGGACCCCAGAGTCACATTTAAACCAGAGTAAAATTGGTTCAAATCATCCCATCAAGGTTTTAACCGGGACTATCTGTTGGTAGGATGTCTTGCTCACCAAAGCATCGTGTAAATGTATTGAGGAGTTACATGTTTCAATTTTGCAAAAAGTGAATATTTTAACAAATTCTACAGACGAATTATACAATAAATCCCCTCTGGTTAACATGTTTCTTTTTACTCAACAATTACAGCTTCATATTAATGTATGCTTAGTATAGTATTAAAAATAACTTCATTTGGTATAAGAAATAAGAAAAAAAAAACATTTAAACATCTGCAGAATTCCTTATGAGGAAAATCAATATTCAAATGATGCATTGAGGCTGCGGTGACTCAGAGGTAGAGCGTTCACCTCTGGTGCATGGGGTCCCTGCTTCGATCCCAGCTCGCGCCATGTGAACTTTGTGGCGGACGAACACCGTGTGCGTGGGTTTCCTCCCACTATCTTCATTCCACCATTTCGTTCATTTCTCATCATCACCGTCTCCTTCAGCCTAGCCGGCATAACCGCGGGACGTAAAACTTAAATATTTCATTTTCATTGTCAAATTATGCATTGCAGAGTTGGTCGTTTTTCATACACTTCAAGAAGTATTGGCATATAAATGTTGATTTTCTGTGTAAAATGTAAATCTCAATGTTAACAGAATATGACACCTTCAAAGTGGATCTGTATTATTATTATTATTATTATTATTATTATTATTATTATTATTATTATTATTATTATTATTATTATTATTATTAATCAAAATTAGAATATTGTTCTACTATATGGACCCCCAATAATAAAAAATATTCTCAAGAAATAGAAAACATCCAAACAAAATTCTTGAAAATGCTTACATACAAAAAAACTAATTATTATCCCAAATATTTTTCCTACAATGACCTAGTAAACAACTTTAATTTTCAAACTCTAGAAAAAAGAAGACGGATGTTGGACTTGTTATTCTTATACAAGTTATTAAATAATAAGATTGATTGTATGGGGTTGGTCTCGAAAATATCATTGCGGATTCCCACTTGCAAAACCAGAGTAGAAAATACAGGGACATTTTATTGTGCAAAAGCCAGGAGCAATATATTATATAAATCCCCTATGTGGAGGCTGTGTAAATTATACAATGATATTGTAAATAAGCTTGATAAAGTCGATGTATTTAGTCTTTCAGAAAACAGGTTCAGATCATATGTGAAACAAGAAATTTTCTGTAGAAATAATTAAGAAATTAATATATGTAACATTTGCTGTATGTACACAACACTGTAATTGGGTATTAAGACTGTTGTGTTGTATATTAAATAAATAAATAAATAAATAAATAAATAATAATAATATAATAATAATAATAATAATAATAATAATAATAATAATAATAATAATAATAACACTGTTCAACACCAAATTTATTTTCTGAAAACTAATATGCGATTTTGAAAAATTTTGCCCCACTGAATTCGAAAAAAAGAATAGTTTTTGCGTATCAGGTATCAGTTTTTGGAAAACCCTGAAAATGTAATTACAAGTTTCTACATTCTTGGACTAATTTGGATTTGTTATTAAAAATATCCTTTCTATAATAATTATATATATATCAGGTAATAATAATAATTATATATATATATATATTATTACTTCCAGCCCCGCTGTAGAAATTGAAAAAAAAAAATGTTGCGGGAAAAAGTGTTAACTTTACCGTCTTAACTAAATTTTCCCAGCTACACCTGGCAACATCAGACGGCGATGAAACATCTGAGGATCAATGTTGTATGTTTACTTCCTTACTTGTTGGTATGGTGAGCTGAAATTTCTCTTGATATACTGTGCTAATAGAAGATAAACAACATTGAAACGTGTGTTCTTGTGACTCATAACTTGTGGATCTATTGTTGTGAAGTGGGTAACATTTGGAAACGTTATGTTTTGTGTTTTATAGTGGTACAATTTTGAAAATGCCTAGGAAGTGTAAAAATGATCCTGACAACTTCTGTTATGTGTGTGGACGGATGACTCCAAAGCCGAAGCTCACTACGATAATGCCTGTTGAAAAAAAAAAAAAAAGCGTATGAATTGTATTTTTCATTGAAAGTCGACATAGACAAACCCTGGGCACCGAAATTCTGTTGTAAATCCTGTGCTGTGAATCTAAGGGGCTGCTTACGTGGTTCTCACAAGTGTATGCTATTTGCTACACCAATGTTATGGTTTGAATCACGTGATCATGTACACGACTGTTAATTTTTGTCTGTCAAATGTAAAAGGAATAACCTCCAAGGATAAACGATCAGTACAATACCCAGATCTACAATCAGCTAGAAGACCCACCCAATTGGTGAAGGATGGGGTCACGGTGGCTCAGTAGTAGAGAGTTCACCTCCGGTGCTTGTGGTCCCTGGTTCGATCCGAGCTCGCGCCGTGTGGACTTTGTGGTGGTCAAACACTGTGCACGTGGGTTTTATCGGGGTTCTCCCGTTTCCTCCCACTTTCTTCATTCCACAATTTCATTCATTTATCATCATCATCGCCTCCTTTAGCCTAACCGCCATAACTGTGGGATGTAAAACTTATTATTATTATTATTATTATTATTATTATTATTATTATTATTATTATTATTATTATTATTATTATTATTATTAATATTATTATTATTATTATTATTTCATTTCCAATTGGTGAAGGTTTTCCTGTGCCAGTGACGCCAGACGTATGGACAGTAAACAGTAATGATGTTGATGAAAGAAGATATTATGGATACTGAGAGTGAAGACCCCACATACCGTGCACGTACGAGAGAACCACATTTGATAACGGAAGAGGAACTGAACGACCTTATTAGAGACATGACCCTACCAAAATAACAAGCTGAATTCTTGGCTTAAAAACTTCAAAGTTGGAACCTTCTTTAAAAGGAAACGAAAGTGACATTTTACCGTGATAGACAACATGACTTCCTCAAATTTTATAGCAGTAGTAATAATTGTATATATTGTTCTGACGGGGAAGGACTGATGCAGGCGTTACAAGTAAAGTATAAAGTCGATGAGTTACGTTTATTCTTGGACTTGTCAAAAGCAAGTATGAAGTGTGTTCTCCTCCACAACGGTAATACGTGCCCTTCCATTCCAATTGGGTATTCCGTTAATTTGAAGTAGATGTATCAAAATGCGAAACTCCTTTTCGACAAAGTGAGGTATGCTGAGCATCAGTGGAACATATGTGGCGACTTGAAGGTGATTGGTTTGGTGTTAGAATTACAGTTGGGTTATACAAAGTATTGTTGTTTTCTGTGTGAGTTGGAAAATAAACCAAGGAATCTGCACTACACACAAAAAGAATGGCCTACTCGCATTTCTCTCACTCCCGGAATTAAGAATGTGAAAGAGAAACCCCTTGTTGATCCGAAGAAAAAAATTCTGCCTCTCCTACACATTAAATTAGGACTTTTGAAGGTGTTCGTGAAAGGGTTGGAAAAGGGAGGACAAAGATTTAGGTCCTAAATATCTCCAGGAAAAGTTTCCAAAAATATCATATGCTAAACTAAAAGAGGGTGTATTCATTGGGCCCCAGATACGTCAATTGATGAAAGATGACATATTCGAATCAACACTGACTGAGGTGGAACGGAAAACCTGGAATTTTTTAAGTGTGTCTCAGAAAACTTTCTGAGAAATAACAAAAGTGCGAACTATGTGCAACTAATGGAGGAGTTGTTGTCAAACTTGCACACTATGGGATGCAACATGTCACTGAAAATGCATTTTCTACACAGTTACATGTGTTTCTTTCCAGAAAACCTAGGAGCTGTGTCTGATGAGCACGGTGAGAGGTTTCATCATTCCATTCAGTCCCTCGAGCAGCAGTACAAAGGAAAATCTGGTGTGTCAGTGATCGCAGATTTCTGCTGGAACTTGGCATATGACACGATCCCCCACATCACACAAGAGGCAACCTTCATAAGTGTTTCTTTTAGCTTGAGTTCCAAATGCAGTGAATTCAACCGCGGCTTTGCCTCACTTACATAGGAGATTTTCGCAGATTGACATACAAAATGTGGCATATGTTTTTACAAATCTCGCATTTTGGGCTATACAATTGCGCATTTTGTCGGAAGTAAATTAGTTTACAAGATTAAATATGCAATATTATACAAACTCTAATACAGGCTTGATATACGTACTTCATCAACTTGCGAAAAAACCCTTGCTCCTATTCATTGTTTGTCAGTCTAATATGAATGGAAATGCCACGAAGTACAAAGATATACCTTTTCGTTTATATTTCTGAGATCCAGATGCGCTACGTATATATATACACATTCAACATCTCGTTTTTACATCAAAGTTACAATATTTATTAAAATTCGTACATTATTTACAAATTTCTCAACAACCAGACCTGATACAGCATATATGATTTCAGATTTGTATTCAGAAGATCAAAAACTATAAAGAACGTCTACTTTCACTCAGGAAAGAGAAAAAAAATTGAAAATTTGTAGAACAGTGTAATAATAATAATAACAAGAAATGTGTCTTTTACGCTTCAATTAAAGGGCGACTTGTTCTCCACCTCAAGTAGAATATTAGTACTAGCTTCTTCCTGAGCCCTTCAACTTGGCGGTCGGATTAGCGTACATGCCTTTGGAGTGAAGGACTCGTTTTTGTTCCCGATGGAAGCTCATGTAGCTTGGATCCCACGTTTCTGAATTCTCCATGAGTCACGTGGCACATAGCTTGGGAACGTTAAATTTCAAATCAACTAAACAAAATATTAGAATATCTACTTAACTGTTATACCAGTAATCTTACCAATAAAGCAAAACCCTAAAGCTCACTTTAAATATTAATAAAAACTTAAGGCGACTCATTTTCTACATTAAGTAAACTCAGAATTGCGAGACATTTCCTCCAAAACATTTTAAAATGAAATGAAATCTTTGAGTTTTACGTTCGATGGTTATGCCGGCTAGACTAAAACAGACGGTGATGATGAGAAATGAATGAAATGGTGGAATAAAGAAAGTGGGAGGAAACGCAAGAACCCCGAGGAAACCCACGCACACGGTGTTCGTCCACCACAAAGTTCACTTGGCGCGAGCTGGCGTCAACGCAGGACCCCATGCACAAGAGGTAACACTCTATCACTGAGTCACTGCGGCCCCGAAAATGAACTGAAATACTGCGTAACTTTTGATATATGTTTTCCACAGTTTACAGAGAAAGAAATTTCTATTTCACGTAGGTAGCGATACTAAGGAATTAATGCTAAGCTGAAAACACATTAACCCTTGCACTACATAGGTATTTATATATCGTGGACTACCAAGGGGGAGGGGTATTTGTACCCACCTGTTAAAATTAAATAATTCTCGCAAAAGAAAAAATAGAAACTCTCACAAAATTCCACAAAGAGGGAAGTGAACAGGGCAGAGGATGAGATTAACAGCTATTTATTATGCTGCCATCGAGGAGTGGCAATTCTAAATGTCAGTCACATTTCCTATCACCGAGCGGGGTGGGGGGTACTTTGTGTCCACCAACTTAAAATAGCACATTTATGAGACACGCTAAGAAACTCTGAAAATTAACAATACACGGGATATGACTAACCGTCAAATTCAGAAAAGGCGGGATACAACTATTTATTATACTGCAATCTAGGAGTGATACTACTAAATGTCAGTCACATCTCCTACAATTGAGTCAAAAAGTAGCCAGACATGTGAGAAACTGGGACTACAATTCAGTGCGAGTGGTGAGACCATTCGAAAGGACCACCATCAACTTGGGAAGCACTGTAAATTAGGTCGAATGGTCCCACATGATCTGACTCCGCATCAGAAGGCAATGTGAGAAGACACCTGCGTTTCTTTGTTGTCTCGTCTGAAGAAAGAGCCATTTTTGGACAGGGTGTTGACATGTGATAATAAGTGGGTCCTGTACAAAACTCCACGGCCCCGCCCCGTCATCATTGGTTATCATCTCATGAACCGGTTCCAAAGCATCCGGAACTATCACTGCACAGGAAGAAGGTCCTCCTGTGTTTGGTGGACTGCTCGCGGCATCTTGCATCGGGAACTGCTACCAGCTGGTCAGAGCATCAATGCAACTGTGTATTGTCAGCAGTTGAGCCGTGTTCAAGAAAAGTTCAAAACTCTGGAGCCAACACTTCTGAAACACAAACAGGTATCCCTGTTTCAAGAACACGCGAAGTCCCACGTGGCTAGGATGACCCGGGACATCATTCTACGCCTTGGATGGGAAACACTATTGCATGCACCATTCTCCCCGGGCATTTCACTGTCCGATTATCATCTGTTCCACTCCTTGGACATTCACTTTAGAAGACAGCAATTGAAACCTCTAGTAGAGGTGCAAACTGTACTTGGTATTTTCTTCGCTTCACGGCCCGGCAATTTCTACCCCGACGGAATCCATAGCTTTCCAGAACGTTGGCAGAAGGTCGTTGATGCTGATGGGGACTATTTTTGATCTTTCATGTAGTCTTAGGTGACATAAAGATGTTCGAAGGTGGTGGTTGACAAAGCGACAGAACTTTCTTGGTTACCTTCTTATACTCGTAGATACGTAACTTTACGCATATTTTTTTTTAAATAATTGTAGACCCTACTCTTTGCCTGTTCTTTGCCAATAGCAACTGTATGAATTTATAATACAAAACTGGTATACAGAATAAGAATAATAATAATAAAAACAACGCGAGCTAACTATAATGTGATGTGTCTCAGGATGTCTTATAAAATGGGCGCACTGTACTCTTCACAGGTTCTTTACCAATAGCCACTATATGAATTTATTATTAAAAGATTGGTACATAGAAGAACAACTAAAACCATTTATGTGATATTTCGCAGGACAGTTTATGTAAAGGTCGCACTGCACCCTTCATGGGTTCTTTACCAACCGTAACTGTATGTAGTTATTGTCCAGAACTGTGGTATACAGAAGAATAAATAAAACAACTTATTTTTGATGTAGTTTAGCAATGGCATGTTATATAAAGGTTTCACTATACCATTCCAAATTCTTTACTAATAACAACTATAGAAATTTATTATTAAAATACAAAGAAAAAAGTGTCGCTATTTTTGTAATGTGGTGTTTCGAAAGTACTTGCCTGCCTTATATCTAACTGGTTGCACACAATAGAGATTTTGAAATGAAATGAAGTGAAATCTTATTTTACGTCCCACGGTTATGCTAGCTAGGCCAAAGGAAACGATGATAGTGACAAATTATTGAAATGGTGAATGAGGAAAATAGGAGGAAACGGAAGAACCCCGAGAAACCTCCACACACACACGTTGATGGAGATTGTATTACAAACATATTATATACCAATACCTGAGAGTATCATATTTCTTCTTTTTGCCCACTTTTATCAGTTTTCACTAATATAAAAACGAAGCCAAGGAAATTGACTTCCTAAGGTAATTTTCTTTCCTACTGAATAGTATATTTGACTTACTTACTTTATCTGGGTTGCTGCTAACTGGCTACGAAGTCCACTTCACCTAGACTTTTTCACTATAACGTTCACTCGAAACTTAAATTCCCAAAGTGAATTCTCTCCTTCTAAAAGCTATTTTCTCGAAAAAAGAACCAGAGAAAATAATTACAACTTTTTAACACACGGATTCAGCCCATTTAAAAAGTGAGCAGAGTGTCGGTCTCCGTACCATAAATGGTCACTGCATTGGTCTATTAATTAACTTGAAGGTTGGTCATTCAATTCTGTTGTAAGCTTACTTTTTATCAGCGAACTTATAAAAGTTCATTACTTAATTCTCTCTTTTTGTGTGTGTGTGTTATTTGCGATTTTTCTTTTTCAATTTTGAGCCCTCCATTCGATAGAGCATTAAAAACTATCTGAGAAAGAGATGGAAGTTTGCGCGTCACTCTTACTGTTCCCGAGATATTGGCCAAAAATGGCCGATTTCCGGACATTTGAGAAGCCATATCTCGGGAACCGTGAGTCATAGAGAAACCGCATTGATGTTAGTAAATACCTAAGAGAATGGTAAAGATTTTGGTGCCAATATTAACTGGTGGCAACGAGCCAACTGCCAGAACGAACTTAAAAAGAATGGAGAGGAAAGGATAACTGTGATTGTTCCTACATGTAAAAGTAAATCTTTTTATCCGCACCTTCTTCTGTTTCTCGCGAGAATTCGCATAGTATCATCTTTCTTTATGACTTAGGATTTCCGAGATATGGCTCCTTAAATCTCCCGAAATTCGAACTTTTTTTGCCAATATCTGAGGAACGGTAGCCAGTTAGCCAGTGGTTAGTTGGCAAGTGGCAACCAGTTAATATCGGTACCAAAATGTTTACCATCCTTTTAGATATTGATTAACACCAATATCATCTGTCTATGACTTATCGTTCCCGAGATATTGGCCAAAAAATAGTTCCGATTTCGGGAAATCGTACGAGCTATATCTCGTGAACCGTAAGTCATAAAGAGAGATGATATTTTGCGAGTTTTTGCGGGAAAGAGAAGAAGGTGCAGATGAAAACATTTACTTTTACATGTAGGAAGAATCACAATTATCCTTCCCGTTCCATCTCTCCATTCTTTTCAAGTTCGTTCTGGCAATACTTTTGAAGCATTCTCAACTGGTTATTTCTGATTTAACCAAAGCTTCTTTCTATTGCCCACTAAAAACTAACTAACTCTATGGCCTATGGAACCCGGAGGTTCAATGCCGCGTTCACAAAAGCTCTCCACTGACTTCTATCCTTAGCTAACTGCATCCAGTTTCTACTTTGTATTCCTATATCTGCGAGATCCATCTTAATATTGTCCTCCCATCTGCGCCTAGACCTTCCTAATGGTCGTTTTCCGATTGGTCTTCCAGTTAAGACTTTGAAAGCGTTTCTACTTTCTTCCATTCTAGCTACATGACCCGCCCACCTAAGCCTCCTAGACTTGACGACCCTAACAATGTTGGGTAGACCATATAAATTATGTAGTTCCTCGTTATGAAGTTTCCGCCATTCCCCATTCCCGTTCCTCTTGGGTCCGAATATTCGTCTCAGGATCTTGTTCTCAAATACTTTCTGTCTATGTTCTTCCCTCAGAGTAAGTGACCATGTTTCGCAGCCATACAGAACAACAGGTATGATTATCATTTTGTATATTTTAAGCTTCAAATTCCTCGACAGAATTCGCGACGACAAGAGATTTTGAACCGAATAGTAACACGAATTTCCTGCTTTGAGTCGACATTTAATTTCTTCGTGAATATGATTTTCCTCTGTTAATATTGATCCTAGATATTTGAAAGTATCCACTTTATCAAAAGTATTATTTAATATTTTAACGCATCCATAATTTGCTGTATTCCGGTCCCGACGCACTTCTATGTATTTAGTTTTCTCTGCATTTACTTCTAAACCCATGTCCCTACAAGCGTTTAATAAGATCTCTGCATTTCTTTCTGTTGTTCTCCTATCATCCCCTATTAAATTTACATCATCAGCATATGCCATAACCTGCTGAATACCGTTCAACTTTAGGCCCTGGTTGCTATCTTTGATTTTCCTTATAGCGTATTCCAGAACGAAGTTAAATAATAATGGCGACAACGCATCTCCTTGTTTCAGGCCATTTTCGACGTGAAAGCTCGTGGACAAAAATTTTCCTACCCGGACTTTACTTTGGGATTCATTTAAACATATCTTAATTAATCTAATTAGCTTTCTCGGTATTGCAAGTTCTGTAAGAACGTTGTATAATGATTCTCTCCTAACCGAGTCGTACGCCTTTCTAAAATCAATAAATAATTGATGTACCGGGGTATTGTATTCCCACTTTTTTCCGAGTATTTGGCGAATGGTAAATATTTGGTCGATAGTTGATCGATTTCGTCTAAATCCGCACTGATAATCTCCAATAATTTCATCTGCGTATGGGGTCAGTCTTGCTAACAGAATATTTGAAAGGATTTTATAGGATGTTGACAGAAGAGAAATGCCTTGATAATTATTACAGTCAGTTTTGTCGCCTTTCTTGTGAATTGGAACAATGATCGATTCTTTCCACTCTTGTGGCAATTCTTCCTTGTTCCATATAAGGAGAATGAGTGTGTGTATCTTGTTCCACAATTTTTCGCCTCCAGCTAAAATTAACTCAGCCGGAATTTCATCCACACCCGGAGATTTGTGTTTCTTTAATTTCTTTATAGCGGTTTCTACTTCTATTCGGTTGGATTCTGGAATATACGGTTCTGCGGTGTGTATCACCTTTTCTCCACGCACACTAGTTCTTGGTTGCGTGTTAAGCAACTCGTCAAAGAAATCTTTCCATCTATTTAAGATGCTATATGTGTCAATGAGAACTGTACCGTTCTGCTAAAGTATGGCCCCGCGTAGCACAGTCGCTAACTCTTTCAAGTTTGGTGCGAGCAGTCATGGGCTCGATTCCTGGTGGGACACTCGGTCGAAAAGGTATAACAGTTTCTTCAGGTAACAATCATCCCGAGTGAGGTTTTCCTCAATTTACACCAGGCAAATACAGGGATGGTACCTAACATACAGGTCTCAGATCGCTTCCTCATACCTTTCTTCCTCCTCTTTTCTCGGATAGTATGATCGCCGAGAGATGTCTTTCTCATATGGGACGGGCTAACATGGCGATCGATCCCGAAAGCCCAGAAATCAAATTCCTAATCCCAATTCATTCTACTAAATAGTCAGGCCAAGAACGTCTTCAAACAATCTTTTACAGTAGCTTGAGGCAGTACGTCTCTGTTCATTTAGACTTCGGTGCTGTATTGCCACATCTACAAGAACAGATAAAAGAGCGCTGTTACGAACCACCTCAGTGGTTCGTTTTGAATCGAATTTTTTTCACTCTGTGTTTCAAGAAAACATTTCCCATAAGGAGGGAAACTTGACTGGAATTTTAGTTTAAAGTGATACGTCATGTGAAAGTTCTCAAGTACTTATACAGAGTGTTTCAAAACAACACTGATAACGTTTGGGAGGCGATTCCTGACACCAAGATAAGACAAAAAGTATAGACCAACCTGGGTGCACAAATAGTTGTGGAGCTATAAACCTTTAAATTTCATTTTTTTTCATGTTTCCGGCAGCCTATAACTCCGAAAGAAAGCATTTGTGCACCCAGGTTGGTCTATACTTTTTGTCTTATCTTGGTGTCAGGAATCACCTCCCAAACGTTGTCGGTGTTGTTTTAAAACACCCTGTATATGGGTCATTCCATGTCAAGTGCATCAATGGTCCCCACTTCATTACCCCCAATATTTTTCAAATTTTGCACAAATGTTACCTAACACCAACAACGAAGAATGGTCAAATTTGAATTGAATATTTGTATTGGTTGTGGTAGTAGGGCGTTTTCAAAATTGTACCTGTCTCAGCAACAACGAGTAACAAACGTCTTCCTCCATTTTGAAGGACTTGCCATTTTGAACTGGAACTTCAAAATTCGTTTCCAAGGAGAACTTTTAGTGCAGATGAAGGTCAGTTTATTACAAATTTCCTTGGAGGTTCAGAATTTGTACAATAAATTAACAAGATTGACTAAAAAGTGTGTGCACGTTTCGTATGTGCCATATTTAGACCCCCATAAAGTCACATGAAGTCAAGTCAGTAGACTGATATTTGAAAGAGGGAAACCATAACATACGTACTTCAGACTAGATAAAACATTTAGCCTTTATCGAATACGGTTTAAAGGATATGTTGCCTTAGAAATGGGAAAAAATGAAAGTATGCGAAAAATGGACCTTTTGTTACCCAAAAATGGCTATGCTGCCAACCTTGCACCAACTTCTAACCATAACCAACGGAAAGAGCATGTCTTGATATAATTAGGAATGAATTTAGGTGTTGGTGCTTTGTTTGATTTGTGGATGGTTGTAAGTTATATTCTAGGTCAGTTTACAAATCACCACAGACTTAATTTCTACAGTATATCTATGCAAGTAGCAATTTTATTGAATATTGGCTCTTTGTTATCAAGTTATATTAAGAAATTTTCTCTTGCCGTTAATATGGCCACATCAAGCGATATTGGTCTTCCACATTGTATTATAGGCAAAAAGAAATGCTCTGCATGCCACAGCAAAATGTTTTATAGAAGTTGAGGGTTTAAAATGTGTGCAGACTTTACAAAAGAACAGAGACAATTATTACTTACACAAACAGGGTATGAATTACTACGAGATGATGCATCTATATGTCTTCACCATGAACAACTACTACTGGTTAAATACGGAGTCCTGCAACTCCACTGTTGCAACCCGTTCGATTACCATAAATCAAGACTGCCAAATAAAGGTCACTACTAATCATTGATACAAAAACTGCTTTTATGATAAAAGAAATAAGTGGGAAAGATATTAAACCAGGACAAAAGCTGTCTACAGGTTGTAGGAAAAGGAAACTTTCAATAGAGAAATCAGCTGTAGGGTCAGCTAGTGATAGAAACACATCTGTATTCAATCCAACCGAATCCCTGAATCCAACTTAACACAAGTCTCGTAGGACTTGATATTTCTGGTGATAAGTACAGACACAAACACTGTGTAAACCTGCAGCATCAATTGTGATACACCATTTCGTTGAAGTTCACAGAACTTCGGAAAACCTACGTCAGGTCCAGATCTAATTTTGTAGGGAGCGTACATTTCTTTCAAATTGCATAAAAATCTTTTTTTTTTTTGTGAACCTTTTGTCCGTTAATTCTTACCGTCACAGAGCCTTTTTTATTGCCAGGACACATCCTGCTGAATTCATCTTTCTCATAAAATTGCTCATAAACCGAAAGTTTAATCCAATATGGCGTATCCGAGATGGCGGCTGGGGTAGGTAACACGTGTCAGAGAATCAGTACTTGATCCAATTTGTTTCGGATATGCCCACATTCATGTCGAGTTACATCCAAAGAAACCAAAAGCAATTTTGTGTCTGAGCGTTATAGTAGTGTATGATTCCGGATAGATGAAGGAACAGATATGCAAATCACCAATATCGTCCTTTAAAATTAGTACAATACGCATTGGGCCGCAGAGAGCTTTGCATTTGAATTAATTTTACACGATTTCCGAGGAGACACTTCGTGAATGTACTTTGTCAGTCTCAGTCTCATCTCGATCAACAGATGCTTGACTCTATCTCTCTTCGTCTCGTATCGATAGTCTCAAAATTAATAACGTGAAATTAGAAATGTATAAATAGCCTCTACAGCCTGTTAGAGTATCTTACAGCCTCTAATTTCATCTTTACTTTTGCACTTCATCATTCTTGACTGAAGAATTACCGTATGCCGCATCCTTTTTTGTAGCTAACTCACGGTGTGAGGGGCAATTGAACACAGACCTCCACAAAAAGCGACCGAACTTTTCTGGTCACCTTATAAAATAGAAAACATTGTGAGAAATCAAGAATAAGTTGAACAATCAAACGTGTAATGCATTCATGATATGCTACATTGATACAGTAGACTCTCTATAATTTATACGTATTCGCGTTTGTATGGGCGCCCTTTGGATAGACTTGCCCACGCCCTTGTTAGTATCCCAGTCCGAGCCTGACATAAGGGTGTTCCACTTTTTAATGTCAAAAATTCAAGTTGAAAGTAGAGGCCAAGGCAGTACCTATGTTGATTCCCTTTTGTAAAAGAAGTGTTCTGTGAAAATTTCATTCCCGTCTTAGAACTTTCTTTGCTTAAAGCACTTAGAAGGCAGTGCTCAAGCTACTACAGTAATTGTACCAAACGAAATTCAAACTGATTTTGTGGTTTTGAAAAACAGCTTCTGCAAAATAAATTTGTGTTGTACACTGCTGTTTATAAAAATTGCAACACCCAGAAAGACCTATGCTAGAACAATGAAATTTATTCCAGAGATTAGTTCATGACAAGATACAAATGATTAGATTTACAGGACTACATCACCTGTGATCTTGAGAAATCAGTACCGTGTGAATCCACCACGTACTGAGATCAGCTCTTCTATACGTTCTGGCATGGAATCGAGAAGGTGCTGGATATCTTGCTGGATGATATTCTGCCACGCGGTTTGTACGCGAGTCCACAAGGCATCCACATTTGCTAGTTGCTTACCGTAACGAAGAAGTCTATTCCCAACCATATCCCAGAAAAGCTCGACGGCGACTGACCAGGCTAGGGAAGTAGTGATACGTGGCGTTCTGTGAAGAAAGCTTGCAAATTCCTTGCTACATGTGGCTTGGCATTGTCCTGCTGAAATGTAGCGTCTGGAGCTACCCCCTATAGGTATGGCATCATCCCGGGCACTTCAACCGCACCAATATTCTACTAGTTGCTGTTCAAATTTGGCCTGGATACGGATAAGTTACGATCGCATGTTGTAACCAATAGCACCCAACACCATCACACACGGTGTTTGTCCGCTATGACGCTCAACAATGCAAGCTCTCACATTGCGCTCACGACAGTAGCTTCGTATGTGACCATCACTGTAGGACATATTGAAAAGACCACATTTTGCAATTCAGCACGCTAGTGGCAGTATTCACGTTCCCATATCAGTCTGTTGCGTTTCTGGTTTCTGGTCAAGGGGGGCTATCACAACGGAATGCAAGCCATGAGTCCATCCTTCAGCGAACGACCTGAAAAGTCGACGTAGATATGGCAACACCCGTGACAGAGCTCCAGCGTTGGGCCAACACTGCGGATGCCGCTGTTCGGTCCGTTAAGGATATCCGGACAAGGTGTATATCATGCCGTGCTGTGGTGATATTGCGTGGTCCAGTCCATGCTCGTCGTTTTGTGTGACTTCCTTTTGTTCACTGCTTTCATACAGGAATCACTGTTGTCGCAGCATGTAAGAGCAGCAATTTCGCGGTACGACAAATCCGCTTTCCGCTGACTGATCATTTTGTCGAATCCGAACTCACTCAACTGCGTATATTGCACCTTTTGACGTCAACGAGACACACTGGCACTTGCCTGCATGTTTCCAATTTCATTGACCATTATCTACTGCCTTCCTGCAAATTGCATTTGCCTTGTGTGGTACCACTTCGATCACAGACGAGAGGGTGCTGCCGGCCATATGCGGAAATCATCTGTCTGAAATTTTAATTACTACGTCCTACTACATCCTTACACATATTCACAAGGTTTGGATTCATTCGGACCATTCGTTCTGAGTGTTGCAATTTTCATAAGTTTATATGAGATGTATCAACCAAAAATGAATGTCACCTTAAATATTTCGATTCAGTTCTTTGAAGAGGTGTCCCTACACTTTTTGATAATAGCTTTCTTCGTTATTTTGTTTGGAATAAGTTTTCTCTTGGTATCCCCTATTTGGAGAAACAACTGTTTCTCTTTTTCATCATTAGTCATTAACCTGTTGAAGTTTTGAAAAAAAAATTGATACCTCTTTCAACTGAATCGGGGAAAACTGAGATTATTTTTACAGTTCTTATACCTCTCATGTAGTCGGGAATTTTCAATCAATCCACTGGAATGCACTCGTAATGTAAAAACTTCAGTTTGGATATTAGTTCTGAAATTCTAGAGTCGGTAAAATCATATATATATATATATATATATATATATATATATATATATATATATATATATATATATATATATATATATATAACGCTTATGATGGAGCTGATAAGAATTATTTCATCACCGTGTACGTGGGTTTTCTCAGGGTTCTCCCGTTTCCTCCTACTTTCTTCATTCCACCACTTCATTCATTACTCATCATCACCGTCTCCTTTAGCCTAACCGGCATAAGCGTGGGACGTAAAACTCAAAGATTTCATTTCATTTTTTTCATTTCAGAATTATCTCTTACAATACCATACGAAGTGGTAGAACAGCCTTCGTTTTTCGATACTTAATCAGAAAACAGGGAGATACCAAGGAATTTATCTGAGAGATACCATTGGTGATACTGTAGAGCTTTTCTTGTTGTCACGCTTATCTCTTTAACGAAAATATTATATTTTGTAGCATATTTCCAAAGGAACAGCGATTAATGAGTATATTCCCAGTGGTAGAAACCCCATTTTTTTTTATATACATTAGCCAAACTTGATAAATCTTTCTATATTATCCTGTTTTGAATATGTAAAATGGAAAACTCCTTTTGTTGAAAAAGTACAGTTTGAAAGTATATACAAGGTGTTTTAAAACAACACCGACAAGTTCCAGAGATGATTCCTGACACCAAGATAAGACAAAAAGTATTGACCAACCTGAGTGCACAAGTCATTACTTTCGGCGCTATGGCGAGCTGAAAATTTGTCGGAAAAATGCAAAACAGCCACAGCCATAACAAAATGTCGGATCGAAGTACGCTAAAAGGAAATGTCAATTACACTCGCGCTCATAAATTAAGGATAATGCGGATACATGGTGAAACAACGCTTTAATGGGCGGTTTTCGGTTGGAAATCACCTCGGGGTTCGACCATGCAGTGCATTTGACCATTCGGTGCGGTGCATGCGGTGCAATAGTCGCACGGTGGCGCTGGCAGCAGTCCAAACACGCAGAGGTGTCTTGGTGCATGTCAGAGTACGGTGCAGCGTGTAGGTTTGTAGATGTTGTCAGACGTGCTAATGGTGACTGTGTGTTGAAAATGGCTCAAAGAACATATATTGATGACGTTATGAGGGGTAGAATAATAGGGCGACTGGAGGCTGGTTAAACACAGCAGGTCGTAGTACGGGCCCTCCGTGTACCACAAAGTGTGATCTCAAGATTATGACAACGATTCCAGCAGACAGGAAACGTGTCCAGGCGCTACAGTATGGGACGTCCACAGTGTACAACACCACAAGAAGACCGATATCTCACAATCAGTGCCCGCAGACGGCCACGGAGTACAGCAGATAGCCTTGCTCGGGACCTTGCCACAGCCACTGGAACAGTTATCTCCCGACACACAGTATACAGATGACTGAACAGACATGGTTTATTCGCCCGGAGACCTGCAAGGTGCATTCCACTAACCCCTGTTCGCAGGAAAGCTCGTAAAGCCTGGTGTCAAGAACACAGTACATGGTCAAGGGAACAGTGGTCCCAGGTTATGTTCACGGACGAATCCAGGTATAGTCTGAACAGTGATTCTCGCCGGGTTGTCATCTGGAGTGAACCAGGAACCAGATACCAACCCCATAATGTCCTTGAAAGGGACCTGTATGGGGGTAGTGGTTTGATGGTGTGGGGTGGGATTATGATTGGTTCACGTACACCCCTGCATGTCTTTGACAGGTCAAGTGTATCGGGACGTCATTTTGCATCAGTATGTTCGCTTTTTCAGGGGTGCAGTGGGTCCCACCGTCCTCCTGATGGATGATAACGCACGGCCCCACCGAGCTGGCATTGTGGAGGAGTACCGTGATACAGAAGATATCAGGCGAATGGAGTGACCTGCCTGTTCTCCAGACCTAAACCCCATCGAGCATGTCTGGGATGCTCTCGGTCGACGTATCGCTGCACGTCTTCAAATCCCTAGGACACTTCAAGAACTCCGACAGGCACTGGTGTAAGAATGGGAGGCTATACGCCAGCAGCTGCTCGACCACCTGATCCAGAGTATGCCAACCCGTTGTGCGGCCTGTGTACGTGTGCATGGTGATGATATCCCATATTGATGTCGGGGTACATGCGCAGGAAACAGTGGCGTTGTGTAGCACATGTGTGTCTCAACTTATCACCAATACCGTAGATACCGTGGATACCGTGGGTATCACCAATACCGTGGTACCGATATGTTTCGTTTGTTCGTATGTTGTGTTCACTATGTGCCTATGCTATTAGCGCCAGTTTTGTGTAGTGCCACGTTGTGTAGTACCACAATCTGCAATTATCCTTAATTTTTGAACATGAGTGTATTTTTAATCGTAGACTCCACTAAGACACATTTCGATTTGGTACAAAGGGGGTGCCAGGGTGATCTCTCAAAAAACTCAAGATTTCCTAGGGTATTTTGTCAAAAGTTGACTGAGAAATATTGACTAAAATAAAATACATTACATCAACAAACAAAAATCGATCTACGTTGCTCAAGTTAGAAGAACCTGTTAGAATTTATAAGAATAACTAAGGATGCGCACGAGACAAGATTTGAGACTGTCTCGTCTCGAACATGTGCTGTAAAAGTGATGTCTCGACTCGAAAAATATATATTTTTCTATTGGAAAAGCTGGGTCTCGCCTCGAATTTTGCTAGGAAAATTCTATCTCGACTCGACTCGAGCGCATCCCTAAGAATAACAGATATACGTTTGTTTGATCTACTTTGTCTCAGCGCAGAAGGAAAACCTCGGAGGAGGAACTAACCTTCCAATAGACATATTCTTTGAGTGCCTGAGTTATCACTTAAGGAAAACGGAAATATGTATGTTGTATGGGAGAGTGCAGCTTTTGTAAGTGTAATTATTAAAATGTGTTGTATTTCACGAGCAATCCACTACTTTCATTTCTCACTTTCCTTCTTTTTTAATTCTAGAATATATCCTTAGTGTGTTTACATTCCTGGACTAATTCACTTTTGAACTTCTTGTCATACGACGTTTTAACTTTCTTTATTAGGCCTACATATTACCGTACTGTCTTATCCGTCTTACTCCTATAAAGTTTTCCTAGTATAAGTTTCATACGTGTAGTTTGCGGTGTCTTTCCACTTTCCATGCTCTCATACGTTTGGGATACACTGGCTTATGCAAAAGTTAAGAATGAGATATAGCATTAGAAGGGAATAGGAGAACAAGCGTCCTCCCCCTTTGACGACGCCTTCCCAAGCGGACCTATTGTATTGTAACATAGGTAAAGTAATACAAAATTAAATTTCCGTATACAAAAATAAAATTACTGTCTCCCAAAATTGTTGTCCTCCACTTATCCCATCCAATAAATAAAAACTGGCGTCACGTTGTCACTGTTAAGAATCTTTCAGTGAGGAATTTCTTCCAAATTTAAACCAGTTGAGAATGCTCCAAGAACATTGCCAGAACGAACTTAAAAGGAATGGAGAGATGGAGTGGAAAGGATAACTGTTATTTTTCCTACACGTAAAAGTAAATCTTTGTATCCACACCTTCTCCTGTTTTTCCCAAAAATTCGCAAGATATAATGTCTCTATGACTTACGGCTCCCGAGATATGGCTTCTTAAATCTCCCGAAATCGGAACAATTTTTGGCCAATATCTCGGGAACAGTAAGCCATAGAGAGATGATATTGGTGTTGATCAATACCTAAGAGGATGGTAAACATTTTGGAACCAATATTAACTGTGACCACTGGCCGAACAAGTGGCCAGTTGGACAGTAGTGGTCACCGGATATTGTTTGATACCAATATGTTTACCATCCTTTTAGGTATTGATCAACACCAATATCATCTCTCTATCACTTGTGATTCCCAAGGTATGGCTCCTAAGATCTCCTGAAATTATACATTTTTGACCAATATCTCGGGAACGTTAAGTGTGACGTGAAAGATTCCATCGCTTTCTCAGATAGTTTTTGATCCTCTATTGAATGGAGGGCTCAAAATAAAAAATAGCAAATAACAGACACACAGACCCAGAAACATGGAAAATTCAGTAACAAACTTTTTAAACTTCATTGAAAATACTGTTCACTGAATTTTTACATGTTAAGAAATATATACTGACTTATTGAAACAACCGATGCAACTTATTTCAATATTTTTCACTATGTAGGTCTTGTAGAAATTACCTTAAAATCAGTGCTAAATCGTAATGTGAAATATACTAATACGAAGGGTGCCCAATAAATATCTTCACATATTAATATCTAAATCTTATTAAATATGAATTGAAGTTAGCTATGCTACTTTCGACGAACTATCCTGCCACGACGTTTCTGGCATCTGACTATGAGCATCTTTCCTTAGTCATTGTAGAATTATTTTCCCAGAGATTCCATCAATAGAAATTTGTTCGAACCGTTTGTTGTCAATAATATGACTTGTAATACTAAAAGACTCACAAATCGAATCTAGTTCGTACCTTTAGCATTTCTTACAATCAACCTACAACAGTAGTTCTCTGTCTTTTGAAAACAATGATCCCACATTGCGAGCCCCATACGACTCTTTCTTTCTCGCAAATTCTAGCAACAATAATGCAACGCATTAAAAACTACCTTAAAGTCACTCACCAACAAACTGTCAGAAACACCTGGAAAATGAAATGAAATATTTTCATTTAACGTCCCACTCTCATGTTCTTTAGGCTAACAGAGACAATAATTAATTCAACTTAATGATGATGGAAGAATTGGTGGAATGAGAATGTGGGAACAAACAGGAGTATTCGGAGAAAACCCACAGACACGATTGTGTCCACCATAAGCTTACATCACCGGGGACCCCACGTACCACAGGTAAGCGCTCTACCACTGAGTCACCGTGCCCCCAACAACACTTGAAAAACTTGGCCTATCAGTTAAGAATACTGACAAAAAAATATACTTACCGCTTGCGGACGAAGACCACAAATTTTGGTCTACAAATTTCATATTCTGACCATCTGAACTTATAGTACATGCGTTTATCACACACAGTATTTACTAGAGCGGTACATCTGTCAGAATTAAAGTTTTTCCTCCAAAGTGAGTGCACGGTGGCTTGGTGGTACACTGAGAAGATTGAGTTTTGAGTTTAACGTCCTGTTCATCAGCAAGGCTATATGAGACGTGGACCTACTGATTAACGTGGAATCCGAACCACATGAGCTCCCGCCGAGAATCGAACCCGGGCCTCCCACACCAAAGGCGCGTACGCTAACCGCTTATCCACGAAGGAGCTTGTACACTAAGAAAAATCCGTTCTCCGGACAGCGGTATATCGTACAAATATACGGAATTTTCTTGCTTACTACATAAATCAGTACGGAACATACCTTATTCATATGCGACATACGTACTGCTCTTAGGTGTTACATCGTGCTGTTGCAGGGTTTCTGACATCTAACAGTTTTTCCTATATCACATCATATACATATGTTACATTCCTCAGCTATATGTTATATACATCCATTTGTATGTGAGATTCTGCCCGTCTATATTGTTTCATACGGAAAGTACGTATAGATGGAACACTTACACGGAAAGTATTATAAAACATGCATTTTCAGTTATACGTCTGCTGTACTGTACGTTAAGTCCAAAATCTACAGGAATTACGCATGTAACCTACCTTTTTAAGTACGCCACTTACATTTTTTCTCAGTGTAGAGAGCTCACTTCTGCTGCAGTGGAAACATTGTTCGATCCCACACCATATTAGCGTACGCACCTTTGACGTAGGAAACCCGAGTTCGATTCCCGGCAGAAGCTCATGTGGTTCGGATTCAAGGTTAGTTGGTAGGTCCACGTCTCATATAGTCTTGCTGCTGAACGGGACGTTAAACTTAAAATCAACATCAGGGCCGCGGTGGCTCAATGGTAGAGCGTTCAACTCTAGTGCATGGTGGCCTTGGTTGGATCGTAGCTCGCGCCAAGTGAGCTTTGTGGTGGACAAACACCGTGTGCGTGGGACTTCTCGGGGTTCTCTCATTTCCTCCCACTTTCTTCATTCTACCATTTCATTCATTTCTCATCATCACCGTCTCCTTTAGCCTAGCCGGTATAATCAAGGGACGTAAAACTTAAAGATTTCATTTCATTTTTTTTAAATCGATATCAGCGATTCCAGACGATAAAAGTTCGTGGTGGACAACATTGTACCTGTGAGTTTTCTCGGTATTATCTTGTTTTCTCCCTCATTCTCATTTCACAAATTCTTTCTCAATAATTAGTTTTCATCTATTATCTGTTCCATTATTGGCTGAGATTTCAGTTTAGAATCCTTTTGGTAGCGTGGTTATATGATACGTTAAGCTACGGCTTAACGTGGGATCCGGACCGCTTCCGCCGGGTGTCCTATGCCAAAGTCACGTATGCTACCCACTTCATCATGAGTGATCTCTCTATTTTCTATGACCTAGAAGACATACAATTTAAATGTTATGGACTTCATGTCTTTCGGTTCTTTCTTCGATAGCCAATTCTGTGGTGAGACAATGTAGATCAATCAAATACGTGTATCCATCATTTTCTTCGAGTTCTAACGATGTTCTTCTAACATGGACGACGTGCAGCGACTTTTGTTCGTTGAAACATCGTATTTAATTGTAGTTAATTTATCTCCGTCAAGTTTCATAAAATATTCCCGAAATTCTTCAGTTTCTTAAGGGATCACTTTGGCTCCTCCCACTACTTCATCGAATTGTGCATCAATGGAATTTACATATAAAAGTAATGGACATTCTCTTTCACCTGATTCTATCCGACATTTCGTTCTCGAATTATGGCTGTTTTTACATTTTTCCGACAAATTTTTGGATGGTCATACAGTAGTACCGAAAGGAAGCATTTGTACATCCAGGTTCGTCTATACTTTTTACCTTATCTTGGTGTCAGAAATCAGCTTTGAAACGTTGTCGGTGTTGTTTTAAAACACCCTGCATAAGTTTGACGATCTAACGAAATTGTTACATTTTCTAGTCCAGGGTTTCTTATCCTGTGGGTCGCGACCCCTAGAGGTCGCGGAGATAAGCGGAAAAGGTAAATATAATTACAATCTAATAGCGGAAAATGTTTTAAAATATTATTTGGAATTTTGTTCTGATATGCATATATTTATTTTTATACATACTGTTAAGAACAGCAAAAAATAGGTTTACTAAACATTTTAAACAGGTGCAGAGTTGTTTAAAAATCAATTTAAATGAAAGAGGTACGATATAAAACTAATGAGAACTGCATATTGAAATTGCAGAAAAATACAAATGCAACAAAACTTCCATATTGCAATACAATTAAAATTGAAAGCTACTCAGATAGCTGAGCATGGTGTAATTTCACTAGTAAAGCAGTGTCCGGTTCAATCTTCGTGACGTACATTGTCAAGTTAAAGTACTGAATATCCTTTTTAACAAGAAGTGTCCAAGTTTTTTGTAACCAAAATTGGAAATTACGTTATTATTATTTTCTTTTTATCATATGACTCAAAGTTAAGGGAGTTAGGAAGTTTTAAAATTTTCAAACAGTCTCCATTTTGAAAGAGTATGACGGATTGGATTCGATATTATTGTAATATGATTGAACTGAAGTATTTTGGTTTTAATCCATTCGCTTTTAAGGAAGTTACTGTATCCATTATATAGAAGAAATGGACTCAACTATTATAAAAATAAATGGATATCGTGAGATCTCCACAATAGGTATATTAAAACTCCCACACAAACTTATTACAAACCAGAAATTATAAAGGGGTCGCTGGCAAGAGGATGTGATAAAGTAAGGGTCGTGATAGGAATTAAGCTGAGGTCACTCTCCAGCGAACAGTTTTCAGTGTGTCCTGATACTAACAATATCAAATTCAATCACATCCATATAGCCATGTGTAGTTTTTCTTCTACGCAGGAACCAATGCGTCAGTCATAGCAAATTGTAAGTGTTCCTGGTCACAGAAAATAATGCTGTGTATAATGATCTCGAACAATTGAGTTCCAACGTTCTTTTGAGCCTTTTGAACAGTGAGATTTCGGTTGAATTAAGAAGACCAAAACATAATGTAAGGCTTCACTAAGAATACATTTCTAGAATGTGATGGCAACGTGCCAGACACAGTAGGTCCTTCTTTGTTTTATTTCTAATCCAAGTGCATGCTTTATGCTCTGAACCTGTGTTTACAGCTGTAGTACCAAAACGTATTCAACAGCGTTTTGTGTAGATCGTTATCAACTGTAATTTCAACATCAAATTGTCCACAATATTTGCATTTCTGTACGAACTGCGTTTCCACCATTTCCAACACAAATTTTGGTTCTGTGCAGGTAGTGATGGGCAGTGAGAATATTCCCAGTAGGAAAGAAAATTTAAAAACATGGAATATTCCGTCTTTTTTCCTGGCATATAAATTCCCTTTTCCATTTCAATAGGTTATTTTCCAAATTAGAAGAGTCACATGACTAATTACTTTATTTCAAATTCATTATTATTTACTTCTGAGTTTTGATAATTTGGAAGTTAAAAAATGAAATTCATTGATTATACTTTATATAACTAATTAATACTGTGATTTTTATGTTTCATTTCCGTTTACACTAGAAAATAGCAAATTATTAATTTGCAAATGATGAAAAAGAACCAGTTTCTAAAGTAATGTAGAACTTGTGTATAAAAAGAAATGAAATACTATCACAATACACCCCGAACCACCTTTAGTAGCACAATAGATGTCGGTCTGTCTGCTGTCGCTGACTCGAATTTCTGAATAGGTACTCGGACTTCCCTTACATATGAATTAACACATGAAGTTTCGAGAAATGGGTAGGAAGAAAGGTCGTCTGTAGCAATGTTACCTGCAAAATTCTAAAGATAAGTTAGTATCTTGCAAATATTGTGGACATAAATATGTCCTGTATGCGAAAATGTTGATAAAATAGTCAGACATATATTTTTTCTAGCAGTTACCCAACCTAATTTCTTCATAACATTTAAAAATTTAATATGTTTATAGCATCAGTAGTAGGGTCAAGTTTAGAAAATCTACTTACATGTAAATTTAAACTGTTTAGCGGTGTAAAGGTATGTAGGTTTCCTATACCAAATGTTTTTCCAGCATATTTACTCACACAAAACATATTGTAAGTAAACATACATTTATGGGTACTCTCTAAATCTAATAATAATAAAATAACATAATACCGTTCAGAATATACATTTTAAAGAATCCACTGGAGACAACAGTAATAAATATACTGTGATAGAAAAATGAATTTTATTTTCAAATCATAATATAGTAATCGAATACAATTTCCTTTGTGTTTGTACATGAATTCCCGGAATATTCCCATGGAATATTCCCGAAAAAATGTGTTCCCGGGAATTTGCCCATCACTATGTACAGGACGTGAGTTTTGGCTCTCCAAGTGGTTTCTCTTCTCCGTCTGCAAGTAGTAATTTATCTACTTGTTCCAAGGCTAAATATTAGGTAAGATTATGTCAGGTAAAAGTGTAAGAAAAGCAATAAAAATTTGGATTCTATATATGATTTAAGATCTTGAGCATAGCGATCACCTTGCTCTTGAATACTGCAACGTTTTCTAGAAAAAAAAATCGTACATTAGGTTATTAAGCATAACAAAATGGGAGGGTGTCCCAGGCATTAAGGTTTAAGTTGAGTTTCTTGGACCACCCTTTATACATAGATATATGTGTATTTATAAATATATGTATATATATATATATATATATATATATATATATATATATATATATATATATATATATATATATATGTGTGTGTGTGTGCGTCTCTGTGTGTGTGTGTCTGTGTGTGTGTTCCACCATAATTCTGGAGCGCCTGCACCAATTTTAACTAAACTTAATACACATATTACATATTCCTTGCAGTCTGGAAAAGAATACTGTCAGAGTAAGACTCCCCTAAGCACACTAGGGGAGTGGGAGGGGAGACATAAGAAAATGATCGAAAACAAACGATATTAGTGTCAAAGTCATAATTTCCAGGATCCATGAGATGATTGGTCACAGTTTTGATGTTCTTTAAATTCAAGTTCAGCCCCAGTGAGGGTAAGACCCTTTTCACACATAGGGGGAAGGGGTACATATAAGAAGGATCGAATATGGCTAATTAGTGTCAAATGAATAGTTTTTCTAGTCAGTGAGATGAACAGTGACACTTCCGATACTGTAAAAATCCAAACTCAGCCTGCATTAGTACCCCTGAGAGGGGAATGGTGACATAAAAATAATTAAAAATTACCAATATTAGTGTCGAATTCATAGTTTTCGGGGTCACTAAGTTGATTTGTGACAGCTTTGTTGCGTTTTTAGTCCAACATCAGCTCCAGTTGGGGTGAGACCTAACACTTCTAGAGGGAGGAGATAGGAAGACACATAAAAGTGATCAAAAACGACCGATATTAGTTTCGAGTCCATAGTTTTCGGAGTCGCTTAGATAAATAGTGACACTGCCAATGTCATTTAAGTTCAAGTTCAGCCCCCATACGCACACGAAAGAGTAAAATTGTGGCATTTAAAAATATCGAAAATGACCGATATTATTGTGAAATCATTAATTTTCAGCATCGTAAAGTTCATTGGTGGCAGTCTTGATGCCGTTTAAGTCCGACTTCAGCTCCTAGAGGGTGCAAGACCCCCTTAGCACTCCTAGGAGGAAGTAAAATTGGTAGACATGAAAATGTTAGAAGGAATGAACGGTATTAGTATCGAATCCATAATTTTAGGGGTTCCTAAGTTGATTAGTGGCAGTTCCTATAAACTTCAAGTTTAAGTTCAGCTTCTTGTAGAGGTAATATCTCTCAGCACACCTAAGGAGAGTGGGAGGGGTAACATAAAATGATGGAAAACGACGATATTAGTATAGAACCTATAGTTTTCGGGGTCTCTGAGATGAATAGTGACGCTCTCGATCCCGTTTAAATCCAAGTTAGGCCCCTGTTAGTACCCCTGGGGGCGGGAATGGTGACTGAATAAAATAATCAAAGGCGACCAATATTAGTATTGAATCCTTAGTTTTGGGGTTCTTAAGATCATCACTGACACCCCTATACAATTTTAAGTATAAGTTTAATCCCTATTAGCACTCTTAGGGTAGTAAAATAGAGTTGATATGTAAAAGTAGTAGAAAATGACAGTTTTCAATGTAGCTGAGATTAATAATTACCCTTCTGATAGCATTATACTTCAAATTCAGTCCCCATCGGCGCGGATGTGAGAAAGTGTGAAAGATAAAATGTCTGAAATTACTGAGATTAATGTCAAATTCATGTTTTTGGTTTGTCAAGCTATTAGGTTACAATCGCGATAACATTTAATCCCAAGTTTAGACATGAACGAGCATGAGAGATGGAATGGAAATATACGTTGTTCGCACATCATATATATATATATACTTGGATGTATGTCTATGAATGTAAATTCTAGCGTAACTGTAGAAGGTCTGGAGCAATTTTGACGAAGCATGGTATACAAATGATATTCAATTTGAAAAAAAAATACTGTGGTAGTAAGACACCCTAAGAGGTGGGAGTTGGAAGAAGTGACATTAAAAGTAATTCAAAATGATTTATATTAGTATGCAATCCATAGTTTTTGGGGTCACTGAAATGAACGAGACGTTCCCAGTTTAATTTAAATCGAAGTTCATCCCCATTGGCAGAGGATTTGGAAGGTGAGGCGAAAAATAAAATGTCAAAAATGTCTGAGATTGTATCGAATTTATGGTTTTTAGGATGGGGAAAGTGTCTAACCCGTTTTAAATGACTTTCGAAAGGTAGTTAGTACCCACTTCAAGGTGGGTTTTTATTCTTATCAATTTAATTAAAAGTGTATTTTGTGGGGGTAGAGTATTTCCATATTTATGGCAAAAGTAGAGTATCATTTGTGTTTTTATCGTTACACTTTTATTGAAATAAATATTCAAGGAGAAAGAGATTCAGATATTTCCCATAAACCTATTCTTCCCGTGTGAAGAACGGAATTTTCGTATACAGGATGAAGCAAAAAGATGTTAACATTAAATGGGAGTTTACTCACGTGAAATTACAAGGCAGGAATTTGCTTACAGGGTTGCAATTTGGCACCCATTCCGCTCAAGGCACTTATGGAATTTGTCCATTGTTGATTGTATGGCCCTCCGGGTCATTTGGGCAGGGATAGTAGCGATGATTTGAGTGATACGGTGCTTCAGGTCGTCCAAGTACAACCAAAAATCACATGTTACAGATCGGGGAAACGTGCTGCTGGCTGACCTCTAGCAATCCAACTTTTACCGAACGTGTCGTTCAGATAATCCCGAACCACGTGACTAATGGGCAGAGGTGCCGTTTCCTGAAAGTACCCTCGCTGGAGAATGTGAAATAGCGCGTTCTCCCTCATGAACATGCTGAGCATGGCAAGGTAGTTCTCTCCCTTGACAGTCTCTTCTTCAAAAAAGAACCCAATCACTCCAAATTTGATCAATGTATACCAAACGTTCACATTGGGGGAATCCCGCATGTGCTTGCAAACTTCCTGCGGGTGCTCGATCACCCAGATGACACAGTTGTTTGTTCACACGACCGCTGATGTGGAATGTTGCTTCGTCAGGTAACTTGAACAGAATGTCCGGCTCAATGCTTACCATTTCGAAGATAATTTGTACAGCATTCACACGTGCTTGCTTGCTTCGCGTTTGTGAGATGCTGCACAATCTGCAAGTGATATGGCTTCATTCCTAAATCATGGTGTATAATTGTAACCACTGACCTTTGAGAAATGTTAGTTTGCACGAGGACTTCGCTGGGCTGGCTACCATCGCTCCCTGGACGAGGATGATATACTCTTCAGTTCAAAGAGATCTGTTTCTACCACTTTTTGCCTTGCAACTGCCTTGAAGGGACCTAGTCCTTACAAAATTCTCGTAGATCCTACCAAAATTATCAGGCGCGAAGGTGCATCCCGTCATGACCAGGCCATGATTTTTTTCTTATATGATGCTTGGGGACTGAAAAAATTCCATGCAAACAGCTATTTTCCTTTGTTCCTCAACGAAATATCGGCACTCCATGGTTCAATCTGCAAAACAAAACAAAACAACAAAAAAGAACATTCATTTAATATTAACATCGTTTTTCTTCACCCTGTGCATTGGGTGTTTTAAAAATGGCACCCACGGACCACAGAGCACTATTTTAGGTCAAAATGAAGCGAAAAGTTTATATACCTTTCAGGTCCTCGCCTGAACAGGCGAATTCGCTATGTAACAACGTTACATTGCGTTGTAGATAAAGGATATTGACCTTCCTATCCACGAAATAGTTGCATCGACTCTTTCTAGATGGCAGTTAAAATCGATATACGCAGACGCTGATACTAGCACGTTCTATTACCAACAGTGGAAAAGAAGAATACAATCATTTGCTAAGAGAGAATCAAATACTTTTAGGTTAAGCCAAATTGTTCCTACAAGAATGCTTATGTTGTAAGTAAATCAGTGTAATTTTATTCTTTTGTAGTGTTTATAAATCAGAAATAAAGATTTTTTTTAAAAAAAAAGAATGACATAAAATTACTTGTCAAATTCAAATTTTGCAATAAATCATTTTTTGTTCGTTGTACAAATATTCCTGTACTATTCACCCTAATCCAATATTTTAAAGAGATTTCAAAATATACACTAAAATTTTAATATTCCTGTAAAAATAAGGCAAAATTGAGTGATATAGTTGAAATAAATGCATGAATTATGCAAGTTGACTATGGAAGAAGGAAATAAAAAGTAGAATACAATGGGATTGGAACCAGGTAAAAACAAACTCTTAAATTAACAAAATATGTATCCATTAAACATGATTTAAGTCACTTGTAGAATTTAATTTTGTTGGATTGAATTCTAGATAATCCGTATGACTATCTTCAGAGTATACATTCATTCCTATCTTTCGTAAATCAAGTATTATTATTTTTTCTGAGTCAGGAAAGATAAACTAATATTTTCAATTTATAATTTAAACATATTTTATGTAATGTAGTAATATAATACCGTCAAATGGGGTGAATAGAAACACATTTTTGGCTATATGAGAACATAAGTCTGGTAATGTTAAAGATTTCGCGTATCAGATTATTCCAAAAGAAAGGTCTTAATATGCTAATGAATTTCAGTAAACGTCATATTAATTTATCAACTCCACTTTTCTTCACCTTGATTTTTCTTAATGTTTCTATTCACCCCTACCCATGGGGTGAATAGAAACAATTACTTTATTTTCATTGTTGTTTCTTTTATACTATTGGAAAGGTAAAAAAGAAACAGCGTATTTGTTGAAACGAACGATTTATTTGATACCTGCAAGATATTAGTTCAATAAGACCAGTATTACATAAGTTACAAACTTATAAAACAATACAATGCACAATATAGGTATAAACGACCATATAGTTTTTATGATATTTGAATAAGATTTAAACCACTGAAATCATCAAGGAAACTTATCATGAGTTGAGTTGACTTTGAGGTTTACGTCCCGTTCAGCAGCGAGGCTATATGAGACGTGGACCTACTGATGAACGTAGAATCAAAACTACATGAGCTCCCGCCGAGAATCGAACCCGGGTCTCTCACGCCAAAGGCGCGTACGCTAACCGCTTAGCCACGAAGGGGCCCGAAAGTTATTATATACTTAAAGTGTGCTGACGAACTCCTAATAAAACCCAACAGTTTCGTTCTGAAAATTTCATTGTTTATGTGCTCTCTTATAAAACACTCCCACATATGCATCATGTTCCCATTTTTGCACTTTGATGCTGAATAGTCTCATCGAGTTTTAGCTTCTCATTTTACCACAGCAAAATCACCAGCTTTAGAAAACCATCATCTAGTTCGTGATCGTCTGGAATGTTGTCTTCTGGAGTGTTGTCTTTCTCCTCTTCCGACAATACAAAGGTAGGTTGAGTTTCGTTGTGATTTGATGAAAATGTATCATTTTCAGAAAACAAACCAAAACTCTTACCAGAAAACTCTATTCGTACTCTCTTCTTCCCTTATTTAATTTTTTCATCTTCTCTCATGCTCTGGGGTCCCGGGTTCGATCCCAGCCCCCGCCAAGTGAACTTTGTGGTGGACAAACACCGTGCTCGTGGGTTTTCTCGGGGTACTCCCGTTTCCTCCCACTTTCTTCATTCCACCATTTCACTCATCTCTCATTATCACCGTCTCCTTTAGCCTAACCGGCATAACCGTGGGACGTAAAACTCAAAGATTTCATTTTTTTTCTCTCATGCTCCTGAGAAGATCCATAAGGGAACGGTTTACAGTCTGAGATGACTTTTGCTGTTCTGTTTCTTCTCGTTCATTGTTTTTTTTTTGGCAACATCCTCAGTTTTTGGTCTCGACAAAGGGGAAAAATTCCACACTTTTCAAATCTAGCCCTGATATTTTCCTCCTTCAGTTTCACACTTTTTTTTTCAGAAGACTTGGAAATTTGTTCTTAGAGATGGTTGATACATTCCTATCAGGTCCTTTTTTCTGCTCCTCAAGAATTTTCCACTCCTTGAGGAATTTCAAGAATTTCCCAAGAAGTGTTTCTATTCACCCCACTAATTAAAAATCATAACAATAACCCAGTAAAGTTAAATTTTGATTAAAAATAATTTACAAAATGAAAACTTTTACTATGAACGTCAGTAAATGAAACAACAAACTACAAAATAGGCATATGCTCAAATGCAACAAATATGAAAATGTCATACTTACCAAGAAAGTTTAAGGAGCGCTAAAATACCGTGTAAAATTTCAATAACACATTAATGCTACTGCCGTCTACCTCAGTGTTCTCAACTCAGTAAAACATTTTGTCTCTGCCCTGGACACTTTAGCCGTATAAGACTATGTTAAGAAATTTCAGTTTTCTTGATTAATTTATCGTCCAGATAAATCCAAAACTAATCTGGGAGTTTTGTTTCTATTCACCCCCATGTTTCTATTCACCCCATTTGACGGTACTAACATTCCAATCTTTGAAGTGGTTAAATGTTGGTCGGTACAGTCGAAAGAGTCCGAAATTTAGGAAAGTAAATTGATATAATGTTGTTATTTAGATAACTTTACTAACTTGTGTAAAATTGTAATTTGCACGCATTACGAACTCATGTATCAAGAGAATATGTGGCAACTATTGTGGCGTACATTTTGTGGAAGAATAACGTGCAATTTGTATATTTAACTGTGGCAAACTGACACTAAATTACCGAATTTTTATTTGCAGTTTTAATAATAACAGAGTGTTTTGTTATTCTTCAATGTATTACTTAAGTAGCATAGTGTGCAGTATTACAAGCTGTTGCCTACTTTGTAAAATTATTTTATTTCATTTTTCTATTTGAAGATAATACCCTAATATATTCCAGAGTGTTGTTATCTTGGCGTATGATCAAATAATTGCGTAAAAATTACAGATTAATAACTACGTACAGGTAGTGCAGACACTCTTGTAAGCTAGTATGCCAGTATATCAGTACATAATATGCCTTAGAAACAATTATTGATCCGAAAAACACGTACCAACCTGTACTAGGGTCTCACTACAACAAGAATTGTATGTATTCCGTTTCAGGTCAGGGATAAGATGACTGATCCGTGAAATGATGCGTTCTTAGTGAGATGGCGCGAAGCGACGGTGGGTTTACGCTTAAATAATGATATCCTTAGAAACTACAGCCACTTATATATTAGAAGTGAAATAGCACTTTTTTATTTCTGTACAGTGCTCACTTTGCAGAACACCACCAACCTTCGAGAAACTAATCTATAAGGTCATTTCCGGAAATTAATATGTCTTCCACTCGTTACAGTTATCACATCTAACAGGTCTTTTAGTAGGCTACATTCAAAATAAAACTGTGGAGAGTGCCGACTAAAATTGTTAAGAGCTTTGACAGTGTGTATTGTGTAATACTATTGTAATCATTTCATTCGACGTGCAATATGTTTATATTTCGATCGTGGTTGTATGTTGTATGTATTTGTACTTTAATGCTTTATTGAGCAGTATTTGTACATACAAAAAAAAACTTTCGTGACAGAAACTAGTTACAATCATCACTTGGTCTTATGAAGTTCCCTTTAAAGAATGTCAGAAAATCTAGGTCAAGTGATCAGTTTGAAAGTCCTGATTTTAGTTATTAATTTACTGTATCAAATACAAAATTACAATGTAAAAATACGCTGGAATGCACTTCAAAAGTGCCATTTCAGCGTACCTATCTGGAGACAGCCTTTCTGGGGACAATTTTTGCATAAACCTTTTTCCCGTATATGAATGTGCGCATTTGTCACAAAACAAACAAAAATGTTTAATTTGACAGCACTAACACTATGGTATTATCAACACTATGTGAATTACAGCACACAACACACCGGACATCGTACTTTAAAACCATACCTTTCGATCTGCTTCATTATGTAAAGATTTTTACTAGTAATTATTTGTACAGTGTTTTGAGGTTGCATCCATCCGTACTGAAATAAACACCAATGTTTTTACGTACTTTTTTCAATAAAAATCTGTACTAAGAAGAATTCATTAACCAAACAGCGGTATATTGTACAAAGGACGTGGGTAGATAAGTATAGTGAAATGGCCCCAGATGAATCTTGGGACGACAAGTGGGTGGTATGTAGGTACTCCCAAGATACATTAATCCCTGACGTTTTAAACCTCAACTCTCATTGGTTCATGAGAAATGGCGGAAAATCGGAAAAGTGAGATCAACTTATTTCTCAAGAATAGCTCGATCGATTTTGTTTGAACTTGGATGTATGTATATGTGTATGCAAGAGCTTTACCTGAAAAAATTAACAGCTCCCTCCAACCATTTTATGCTCTGAAAAAATCGATTCAATATTTTGAGCTCCTTTTCACCTATGATGGTCTGCGAGCACAATTATGGAAAAGAAATAAATTTTAAATGTCGCTTTAACCCTACAATCACATACATTTTTTTTTCAAAATTGTATCACGGGTACGCCATGGTCAAAATAGGCCAAGGTCCAACCATACCACACCTATAAGGGAGCAATTGCGAAAAGAGCAGCTATTGATGTAGCTTTTGTTTATTTGCTACGTGAATGAATGAGAAATCACACCTGAAAAGCGCCAAATTTACTGAGGCCCCATCTGATGGCCTGTGGCGCCCTCATCCCTAATTTGGGATATACTGAAACTGTTGATATTTAACAATTTATTTTGAAATAAACACCCTTGTCACTTTGAAACAAACACGAAACAATGAATATTTGTGATTGTGTGAATTTGTCGCAAAAGAAGGAATACTAACCGCCAGGAGCGTCTATTGCGATTTTTCTTGGGGTGGAAGACCCCCTCTTCATAAGAATTGTATGTTTTATATTAGTAAATTAGTTGTCAATGGATCAAAATATAGACCCTGTAGATTTTACATTGGGTACAAAGGTTATGAAGTTTTTATGCCTGCATTTAAAGGAAGAAATTACAAATGTCCACTGCAGAAGCAAATTATACTTGGTTTGTTACAAGAATTCGTTGTGTAGTTGAAGCTACACATGGAATGCTGAAGGGAAAATATAGTCTGTTGGATTAAATATTTGACAATGGAGTGATAGCTAGTATCAGCCCGTGTTATAGAATTGCTAGTTCTCTCCATATGTATGACACCAGATGAAAACCACTCCGCAATCACCGCAATCATGAAATCTGCGAAAACTTCAGTAAAAGAAAACACTTTTGCAGCCTTTGTTGAATATTGCGAACAAAAGAACTTCCGTTCACATCTATTTCTTCACAGGATCTTAAAGATTTTCCTCGAATGACCTAAAAATATTTGAAATTATTGTTTTGTGGATCCTTCCAATATAAACAGGCAATATGTTACTTGGCTGAACTGTTGGATGAAAGAGGTTATATTAAGAGGCAGTATGTTAAAGATAACGACAAGGTATTTATTTCATAAGGACAACACAACAGGCTTAATGCCCAGATGGATATTGAAAACGACAGTGCATTCAAGACATACGCAAAGCAAGATACAAATGCTTCATCTAAAACCAAATACAGAAGGTTACAAGAGTGTCATTAAGTATTGCTGCGACTGTGCAAATGGATTGCGAACAGTTGGCTGTTGCTCCATAATTGCAGCCATTATTTATTACCTAAGTTATGGAAGATATTTGTCGAGGATCCCAAAACCAGCACAAATATTGAACAAAATATTCGATCACAACAACATTTGTGTGGTCATAAGTGAAAACAGTGACAAGGACTGAAGTGCGTACTACAATGTTGCTTTCATTCTTATCACACATTGAAATACTTGTACTTCTTACATGTAGCTGACTTTCCGTTTACATAATATTTTCTTCTATTTCTTGATGAAATGTACCATTTTTTTTTAAAATGTTGCAGTTTTCCACTACTCCACTTCTTATCCCCATACCCCTTCTCAGGACCTCTGGGAGGCACTACAAGAAAAATTGAATTACATTATGTTGTTGTTGATGATTATTCTCTTTCCAGCTGAGGTTATTTTACTTTGATTGGACACTGTAAGTATAGATAACATTGATTTTTTATATGAACAATCACACTGAAACTTCAGGCATCCTCAAATAAGATACTTACAGAGGTCTAGTGGCAATTTTAACCTCATATTCATGTTCAGCCTGATTGATTCATATGAAATAAACACCAATACCAATAGTTCCATTTTGGCTCAAAATGGGGATGGGGACACCACAGGCCATCAAATGGGGTCTTAGTGACTTTGGCGCTTTTCAGATGTGATTTCTCACTCATTCAAGTAGCAAATACAATATGCAAAAGCTACATCAATAGCCGTTCTTTTCGCAATTGCTCCCTTATAGGTGTGGTATGGTTGGGTTTGGCCCATTTTGACCATGGCGTACCCGTGATACAATTTTGAAAAAAAATGTATGTGATTGTAGGGTTAAATTGACATCCAAAATTTATATTTTTCATAATTGTGCTCGCAGACTGTGTATAGGTCAAAAGGGGCTCAAAATATTGAATCGATTTTTTTTCAGAGGGAAAAATAGTTGGGAGGTACTGTTAATTTTTTCAGACAAAGCCCTTGTATGCACCTATACATACATCCAAGTTTGAAAAAAATCGATCGAGCCATTCGTGAGAAATAAATTAATCTCACTTTTCCGATTTTGCACCATTTCTCATGAACCAATGAGAGTTGAGGTTTGAAACGTCAGGGATTAATGTATCTTGGGAGTACCTACATACCACCCACTTGTTGTAACAAAATTCATCTGGGGCCATTTCACTATACTTATCCACCTTTACGGGATCCTTATGTTTACTACAGAAATCATGCGGAGCATGCGCTATCCACATGCTACATACGTACTGCCTTGTTTTCTGCTCAGATGTTACACCATGTCGTTGTAGGATGTCTGCCATCTACAGTTTTCCGAACGTCAGCTATATGTTATATGTATGTGAGATTTTGACCGCCTTATATACAGTTATTTCGTTCGTACGGAATTACGTGTATTGGGAAGGATTATACGGAAAGTACGTATAAAATATACTCTTTTTTTTTCAGTTATATGTTTGCTGTGCGTTAGTCAAAAATCTACAGGATTTACTCATGTAACCAAGGCTTTACGTACGCCACATACGTATTTTTTTCTCAGTGTTCTTTGCAAAGATTTTCCACTTTCCACTTTATCATACCATACTTACCACATTGACGAATGTTGCCAATTACGGGTTAAATTTATTAATGCGCACTTTTCGTCTATGCGCATTTTCTCAGTAACTACTTTATATAGCAGAAAGCTGCTTATTGCCGTTAATATTAATAAATGAAATGAAATCTTTAAATTTTTCGTCCTACAGTTATGCCGGTTAGGCTAAAGGAGACGGTGATGGTGAGAAATGAATGAAATGGTGGAATGAAGAAAGTGGGAGGAAACTTGAGAACCCCGAGAAAACCCACGAGCACGGTGCTTGTCCACCACAAAGTCCACATGGCGCGAGCTGGAATCGAACCAGGGACCCCAAGTACCGGAGGTGAGCGCTCTACCACTGAGTCACCGCGTTAATAAAGCATCCCGCGTTATTGCGGATAATGACCCGTCCCAAGTAAAGTATTAAAAAGATCAAGCTTTCTAAAACTAAACTCCCATATCTCTCAAGTAATACGAAGCTATTAATAAAGATGCGTGATCGAGCACATCTCAAGTTCAAGCGCACCAGAACCCAACAAGATTGGGAAGAGTTTAAAAGGCCTAGGAACTTTACAACGTCAGTGGTTTGACAAGGAAAATTGCTTACTTCTCTTATCGTATAACTGGATCTTTGTAACAGGAACAATTATGTAGCACCTTCCAGTGAAATCAATGATCCAGATATTATTAATGATCATTTCGTCAGCCTTCCTGGTTTGCCTCCTATTAATACTGAGAGAGTTGACAATCAAAGTAAAAAAATCTCTCTTAAAACATCCACAATTGCAGACAACATTTCTCTTCAACCCAGTAAATGAATCCGATGTGCGAAAGGCGGTACACAGCATAAAATCTATCTCAGCTGGCCTTGATGCAATAAGCCCTAAATGATCAAATTAGCGTTGCTATTCATACTATCACCTCTAACAAAAATAATCAATTATTCATTAGTTGAAGGCTGCTTTCCTACTGCCTGGATACAGCAAGAGTGGTGCCGCTACCAAAGAAACCCCGCGTAACATCCTTAAACGAACTACGTCCAATTAGTATCTTACCAATGTCAAAGGTTGTAGAGAAATTAGTAAACCAGCAGTTGTACGACTATGCAAATCATAATAATATTATCCCTATCATTCGATCTGGTTTTTGTAAGCATCATAGTACTGTCAGTGCGATGCTCGAGGTAACATATGATATATTAAATGCAGTTGATAACTCTCAAGTTGCAATCATAGTCCTCTTAGACCTAACCAAGGCCTTCGATCTAGTTAATCATAACCTGTTGTTGACTAAACTAAGGTATTATAAATTCTCTGATACCGTTATAAACTGGATTGAAAGCTATTTACTAGGCTGGAAGCAACAAGTATATCTTAGGACAGCTCAAAATCCCTTATCTTCGTCACTCGTTATAAACAAAGGAGTACCTCAAGGATCAATCTTGGGTTCCCTTTTATTTTCTATTTACATTGCTGACCTCATATATTCCATTAAATACTCTACTGTGCATTGCTATGCGGATGACACACAACTTTGCATCATGTCATCACCACAAAATATTGAACAATCTGTAGAACTTGTTAATAGAGATTTGACCTCTATATCTGAATAGTGTACCGATAACGGTCTTGTCATCAATCCCAGTAAGTGTACATTTACGATTATAGGAACCTCACAACAGTTGAGTAAATTCAAGGCAGCGGATCTAAAAATAAAAAATTATGGACACTTATATTTCTTACTCTACCATGTGAAAAGCTTAGGATTCATATTGGATAATTAACTAAATTATAATAATCGTATATCTACTCAGTGTAGTAAAGTTATTATTTTATTACGTCGACTTTACAAAGCCAAAGACTTTCTATCTCAGTCTATGAAATTATATCTCAAACAAGTTCTTGTTTTACTGTTATTAAACTACTGTGACGCTGTATATGGACCATCTCTCTCCGTTTACAATTCTAAAACTATGCAGAAAATACAGAACTCATGCATTAGATTTGCTTTTATCCTAACGAAATCGGAACATATCCTAACAGTGCTAAATACAGAGTCTTCCAAAAGTCCTGAAAAAGTAAAAAGCTGTAACTTTGTAACCATTTATTGTATTTGTACAAAACTTTTAGTGGACTTGTAAGAAAGTCTGAAATTTTGTTTTCAAGTATTTTTTCAACGCCAAACCTCCAGCTGAGCACCATTTACGTCCAAATATTGCTGAAGTCTTTTCGGGAATCCAGGAATGGCATTTTGATACGTAATACTTCCAATCCGTAATACGTAATACGTAATACTTCATCCGTAATACTCCCAATCACATCACGTATCTTCTTCCGGAGGTCCTGAACATCTTTCGGCTTTTGCTTCTAAACCTCTGTCTTTACATGTCCCCAAAGCCAGTAGTCACAACGCGTGAGATCTGGCCATCTTGCTGGCCAATTGATTACTCGTCTTCGGCCGATCCATTTGTTGGGAAATTGCTTATCAAGGAATTCTCGCACGTCTCGGGAGAAATGCGGAGGGACTCCATCCTATTGTAGGTGGACCTCATTGATGATGCCTAACTTCCGAAGCTCCTGAACAAGAAAGTTTGTTAGCATATGGAGGTAGTTGGCGCACTTCACCGTGTCTTCATCAAAGAAGAAAGGTCCAATGCAGTGTTTCATTGAAACGGCACACCACACATTTAACTTTGAAGAATCACGAACATGTGTCTCAAATTCGTGTGGATTCTCAATTCCCCAGATTCTACAGTTGTGTCGGTTTACCTTACCAGACACATGAAACGTGGATTCATCTGAGAACAGTAACTTTGAAAGAAGCTCTGGCTCACTGTTCAAGCGTGCAAGCATCATTTTACAAAACTCACTTCTTATATCACAGTCTTCTTCCGTCAATTATTGTACAAGTTTCAACTTGCAAGGCTTTACCTTTATTTTCTTACGAACGATATTGTGTAGCGTTGTCATTGGCACTGCGTTTCAACGATTTCTTTGGACTTCGCAACACGCTTTTCTGCACGGACTGGATCACATCAATACTGGTTGTTGGCCTTCCGCTACGAGGCAAGTCCAGGACACTTCCTGTAGCTAGGAACTTATCGTACCATCTCTTGATATTTGAACCTGCAGGTGGTTGTTTCTGATATTTTTGTCGGAACTTTCTTCTCACCAAAACACTAGATTTTAACTCACTAAACCACGCCACACACACTGCGCTTTCTCTTGAGTAGACGCCATCTTTGTCACGTTATTTGTGGTTATGACGTCAACGTTTACATCCGCTCATTGTTGCTAACAAAAATTTTAACATTTCCACTAAACGTTACAAACAAAATACAAAGTTGTAAGTAGTACTTTCAAAGTTACAGCTTTTTACTTTTTTGCATGACTTTTGGAAGACTCTGTAGAAACGATATTTTAACAATGTATAGAAGAAGATACCTGCGCTATTGTTGTCTGATATATAAAATCCTTAATACTCAATCCCCGCAATATTTATATCGTAAATTTACAAAGCGGTTACAAATTCATTCTCACGTTACGCGTAACAGTGAGAAATTCAATGAACAAAGACTTAAAACTGAAGATAGTGCAAGGATCATTTTCTAGAGCAGGTCCGAGAGTATGGAATGCGATACCAAAAGCTCTCACGGAAATAGAGCCATTTAATTCATTTCGAAATTCATTAAAATCACATTTGATGAAATCCCAGCAACTGGCCTCTGGCAGTTACATGTAGAGCTTTATGTAACAACTTAGCTAAATCCAACAATATCAATACTTTTTTTTTATTGCATATGTGACTTGTTTATTTTCTAATTTATTCCTTTACTTGTATTTTTTTCTTTTCTTTTTCGTTCCTTTTGATGTGTAATGTTTAATATTGTATTCTTTTGACAATGGTTACGTGGTAGAGCAGCCATGGCTGAACCTTGCCCGCTTCAATAAAGACATTTTCATTTCATTCATTCATTTCAAGTACCATCACCACTCTAGTCTGTTTACTAAAGCCGAAGTGGTACAAATCTATTATTGAGGAAATATCACATCAAATAAAACAAACACCTTCACGTGATATACAAGTGACTCCTGCTTGTCTGTTCGCACATTACGTTATACGCTTTTGTAACTTGTCTTAGGTAAGCGTAATTCTGGCTTCTTTTCCGCACAATTTTTTCGGCGTAACCTCACCGTGAGATAATTGAAAATCTACTACAATTAGAAGTACAACTTAGTGAGCAGCAGTCAAACAATTTAGAAATAATGGTGATAAGAATGGTATGCTGACTATATATCATCCAACTGAAAGCTGTCAAGAAGAATACTTGCTTTAAATTGCATATATTTCGTCGGTATAGTCTACTGACTTTCTCTTCTTTTTTTCTAGACACTTTCTTGGAGTGAATTGAGATTATTAGTTAAGCTGTGTCGACAATTACGGAAACTGCATCAATAGATGAAAAGAAATCGACTTTTGCTGCATAAACAAGACATAAATTCTTCGCATGTATCATGAATATTTCGAGAAACCTTTGTAATAGTGTCTCGTTTCTTTTCGATATCTGTTGCTATATCATACCATGTTATATCCAATACCTCTTTCCTTAAGATTAATAATGTCTTATTATTTGTGTGTGCAAATGAATGTACGTAATTAATTTATGCTCATTCAATTCTTTCATAAAAGCTATATTTATTTTTGATTCTCATTTTATCACCTCGTTCCTATTCCATAAGTTACATCCCTGGTTCAATCCCAGCTCATGCCAAGTGAATTTTATTGTGAACTACATAGGTTCTCCTTTTCCTTCCACTTTCTTCATTCCACTATTTCATTCTTATGATTATCGCCGTCTTCCTTAGCTTTGTTGTATAATCGTATGATGCTAAACAAAGCAAAACAAAACAAACAAACAAACAAACAAAACGAAATAGCTATCAAAACCTGTAGTTTTTTTTCTGTGTGTAGAACACACAACAAGCAGTCTCATGATAATGCAACCCCAGTATGGTGACAGCTGTTTATCGCGATGCAAGATCAAGAAATGGATGGAGCGTTTCAAAAAGGGAAGAACTTCTTTACGTGACGGGAAAAGATCTGGCTGGCCATCGACGTCAACGGCTGAGGACAATTTGACAGTCGTTGAGGGTATGGTGATGAAAAAAAGACGAATCACAGTGGACAAAATTGCCAATACATATCAGTCATGGTTCAGTGATGCAAAATTGGTTAAGGGTGCAACAGAAAAAAAAATTTCTTCTCGACGGAATTGAACCAAAAAATAAAAAAAAAAAAACGTTCGTTGAAGTGCAGGGAAATTATGTAGAAAAAATATGTATGTTTCAGTTTTTTTTTAAATCATAAGAATAAATGCACCTTTTCTCAAGTCCCTTTACGTTTTGACTTCTCGTATATTACTGAACGAAATATTTCTGAGCATAGCCATCTTTGCGCTTCACAAAAGTACTATTCTGGTAGTAGTAATGTAGACATGATAAAAATTAACTTTTTTCCTTCATCTGCATCTACCATAACAATTAGATCATTGGTACAAGAATTTAGAAATACCTTTACTGTTATTACGTGTTATACAGGGTGTTTCAAAACAACACCGACAACGTTTGGAAGGTGATTCCTAATACCAAGATAAGGCAAAAAGTATAGATGAACCTGGGTTGGTCTATACTTTTTCTTATCTTGGTGTCAGGAACCACCTCCCAAACGTTGTCGGTGTTGTTCTGAAACACCCTGTATATCTAATTTAAATAAAATAAAGAGTGTGTTTGTTTCTGTCTGTCTGTTTGTGTGTTTGTCTATCTGTGTGTGTGGTGTGTTCACCAGACGAGTGGACCGAGACTTACCAAACTTTGGTCACGGGTACCTTGGTGCAGGCCCCAGATCAATACTTTTTTTTCATTTCGAAGCAAGGGGGCGTTTACCGAGACCGGCCTGGAAACAGACAAGTTGACCGAGAGTTACCAAATTTTGGTCACATATAGCTTGGTCCAGGCCCCAGACCAAGAAGAAGCTTTTTTTTTTAAAAAAAAAAAATCGAACCAGGGGAGTCTCAGGGCCCGTTTACCAGGACATGCAAAAGAAGTAGATAATGGCCGATATTAGCGTCGAATTCATAGTTTTCGCGTTCGCTGAGATCAATTGTGAAACTCTGATCGTATTAACTTCCAAATTCACCCTATTCGGCTGCGGGCCGGGGTTCACCGGAGGGGATACCCAGACATGTAAAAGCAATCCAAAATGACCGCTATTAGTGTCAAGTGAATAGTTTTCGCGGTCGCTGAGATCAATGGTGACATTTCTATTATAGATGACTTGCAAATTCAGCTACAATTATATTCGGGACGGGGGTCAGCGGGGAGGTACCGAGACATGTAAAAATAGCCCAAAATGACCGATATTAGTGTCAAGCCCATAGTTTTCTCGGTCATTGAAATGAATGGTGATACTCCCACAGGCGTTGACTTCCAAATACAGCCCCCATGCGAAGAATGGGTATATTCAGCTAGTTTGAAAATAATTTTAAGACATTAAAAATATGAAAAATCAAAAAAAGTTGTGAATGTTCCGGATGGCATTGAAAAAATTAGTAATACGACATTCTTGGCTTTGTATCAGTACGCTGCGTAAACTAACATTTACATACACGCAAATAACTTAAACTGTCTTTTTTTTTTCGTTGGAGCGTGACGTAACTTGTACGGATGCCAATAGATGGCGCTTGCATCAACTTCTACCAGACTAACTAAAAATTGTACGAGTAATGACAACTCAGCCTCTAATCGATAAACGAATGGCCAATTAAGAACACTGAAATAGATGATTTGCTTATCAAATGTTCGAAATAATCCCCATATAATGTACCCTCAATATGACTGCTATGTAATAACACATAATTTCCGTTTGCTGTGTCTCACAGCTACACGTAACTGTCATATAGTGATAATCTATGTAACTAGTACTTGATGTCGTAGAGTTCAAAGTTACACGACATTGCCACATAGTGACATTTTAGGTTCTTGGGAGCGGTAGAAGGAGGCCTCGAGGATAAACTATTATTCATTATTTTTGCTCTAATTTGAGCTGCAGAATAGCGCTTTGTGGTTCGTTGGAGCCATTTATAGAACACCTGATATAGCCTATATATATATCGTAGATAGAAATTGAACCCATTAGTAAAAAATAAAACATGTATTTTTACTTTCAGGAACTTAAAGAGAACTAAATATTATTCAAGATGCTTACCATGAGAAAAGTATAATTTTTAATAATTCTAATTCTAACTATATATAAAACTACATGAACTGAGTGACACATAAAATAAGGAGATATTTCCTGTTAACATGGAAATTTGAAACTTGGCACGATTGTAGCTTTTTGGGACTAACCAATAGAAAAATTGCCAAAAGTAAATATTTTTAAGTTTTAGGACATCTAAAGGGGGATAAAGAAATTTGCCATGTTATTTAAATGGACCCTTTATATACCTATATCATGTTTGAGGTACTTGGAACTGAAAAAAATAAAATAAAATTCTGCATGCTTCTACGTTTTTGTTATCATTATCTAGGTAAATCACCAATAATAATTTTTTCCAAATTTAGGGTGATTTTATGGGGAACTGACACATCTTTCCCGTGTTACTTTGATGAGACATCTTCTACTCACCAAACTTTTGGACACTTCCAGCAGGATTAGAACTATGAAACTTGGCATGATTGTAGCCTGCTAGGACTAACTCACAGGAAAATTGCCAAAAGTGAATATTTTTAGTTTTTAAAGGGTCCAAAGGGAGGATGAAGAAATCCCCATGTTATTTAAATGAGCGTTTTCTCGGAATACAAAATTTTATCTCTTAGATAGCCGAAATACGAAAAGAAACTAAAATTTCCGCAGAATTTTTGCATTAAGAGGTATGAGTCCGTAGGTTGTGCAAACGCGTTGGTCTGGGGACGTAGCTCCCATCTTGTCGAAGGCTGGTTTCATTTATATGAACCAAAAACAATTTTCTCTTATTTTTTCTTAATTTCCGTTTTAAAAGAAAGAAATTAATTTTCCATTTCTAACTGAACAAAATATACAAGTTATTGCAACCGTCACAGTCTCGAAAATTTACAAGATAGAATGATAGTAGGCTGTTCTCCAGGATATTGTGATGACAACTGTCATAATTTCAAATAATGAAATTAAGAGAATATAACATTACAATAAATTAAGTTATAGCTAAATTGTCAGAATAGTTTTAATTGGGCTAATTGCCTGCACGCTAGCAACAAATAATATCATCTGGCAGGCACACTATAATCCAGATAGCGACATCTTTTAGCGTTACTATTTATCATTCATTATGCTTTAACTCGAAGCACTGATATGTTTGTTTTTCCTAAATAGCATATTATTTCAAGGCGACTGCATTGGATAAGGATGTTCACGGGGCGAGATTTAAGGCTATCTCGTCTCGTCTGTCGAAAATGTTGCCTGACCTTGAAATTATAAATTTGTCTCGTTTTGTCTGGTTTCATAAAAAGGATACGAGGTAAAGTACACAGTTTAAAATTATGTGCGGGGAGTGGCTCATCTAACATACAGACATGTTCAAAGGTTTTGATGGGGGCATATCCGTTCAATGTGACTACAGTCATTATGATTTCCCAAGTAAATGTTAATGTAATGTCAGCTTTCACATTACTGTATAGAGTCAACACATTTGGTGTATTGGTATAAATACACTCACTCGAGAGAAATAAACTGAAAGAACGAAGTAGAGCATGAACTAGTGAGCAAAGGAGTGAACCGGTTACAGATCAGCAGTCAAATTTTAAAACAGTCATAATTCGTGAAAATGGTCATTTACAGAAACATAGATTAGATAGTGGGTACGATATGTTCATGGCAATAGCACTGCGGAGTTAAATAACTGGAATGACCAGAGAAACAAGCAAATGTGGATTTTTCATTTTTAAGGCTGGTGACTCGTGCCGCTATGGATGAACGCCAAGTTACACTGTTATCCCTACTAGATTTTTCTAAAGCTTTCCAAACTATAGACCATGACATACTGATTGCCAAATTGTCTTCCTGACAACTTTATCTTGGTTTAGCTCCTATTTATCAAATAGAAAACAAAAAGTTGTCACTAATAACATATGTTCCAATACGAAACTTGTTCCATGTGGAGTCCCGCAGGGCAGCGTCCTAGGACCTCTTCTGTTTTCTTTATACATCAATGATTTACCTGAGCACATCACCCATTGTAAATATCACTTATATGCAGATGATATACAATGCTATTTAACTACTAATCCCCTAAATTTAACCACCGCGATTGCTCACTTAAACAGTGACATTGAAAGTATCTGCATATGGCACGTAACAATGGACTCAGGGGTGTAGCCAGCAGGTTTGTATAGGGGGGGGCGTCGTTTTTGAGGGGGGCCAGCTACAATGTACAAAGCCCAAAAAATGTGTTGCTGCTAGTGTTTTTGAGGTCTGAAAGAAAGGAAAATTTTGGTTTCCTTCTGGAAAACTAAAAACACTATTTTAGCTTCTTCTTCTTCTTCTTTTTCTTCTTCTTCTTCTTCTTCTTCTTCTTCTTATTATTATTATTATTATTATTATTATTATTATTATTATTATTATTATTATTATTATTATTATTATTATTATTATTATTATACATAAATTATATTCAAGATAGTTTTTATTATGCTTAATCAAGAACTACTGCCCGGGACCAAACGCTATACTTTTATGCATAACTATAAAGGTAAACAAGAAAGTTCTGTTCCTTTTCGTGGAGGTCTGTGTTCAATTGGACCTCACACCGTGAGTTGAATGCGAGTAGAGATAAGGCGAACGTCAGTTGTTGGTGTGGGTATATCCAACATACTACCTGGTTGTGGCAATTCAGACACACCGTGAACTTGCGTAAAGACAGAGGGTACATGGGACATCCACAGAGCGTCATAAGAGCATGTATACTGAACGAGTTCAAATGGAGGTCAAACGCCGCTGTAGCGGGACAGAAGATATGCCAGGCCTTTGGTGAAGGTGTCGTGACGACGCGGACATTGCAGTGATGGTTTAACAAGTTTAAGGACGATGACGAAACTCCCGAAAACACCACGTGCCAGAAGGCCAACACATGTACAAAGAGGAACTGAAACTACAATTCAGTGTGTGGAGAAACCATTCGGTAGCACATCCATCAACTTGTGAAGCACTACAAGTTGGGTCGATGGGTCTCTCATATTTTGACTCCGAGCCAGAAGGCAACGCGGCAGTCGCCTGTGTTTATTTACTGTTTCGGAGCCATTTCTGGACAGGGCGTTGACATGTGATAAAAAAGTGTGTCCTATACGAAGCTCCACGGCGCCGTCATCATTGTTTAGCATCCCATGAACCGATTTCAAAACAGCCGAAACCAGCACTGTACCAGAAGGAGGTCCTTCTGTGTGTTTCGTGCATCGTGCATCGGGAACTGCTACCAGCTGGTCAGAGTATCAATGCAACTGTGTAGTGTCAGCAGTTGAGCTGTGCTCAAGAAAAAACGCAAAACTCTGGAGTCATCACTTCTGAATTGCAAATGGGTCCTCGTTTACGGGACAATGCTAAGTCCCACGTGATTAGGATGACTCAGGACACCTTTTTTCGCCTTGGATGGGAAACAATATTGCAACCACTATATTCCCCGGGTATTGCACCGTCCGATTATCACCTATTCTATTCTTTGGACAATCACCTTAGAGGAACCAGTTCAAATCCCTAGTAAAAGTCCAAAATGCACCTGATACTTTCTTCGTTTCGAGGCCCACCAAGTTCTACCGTGATGGATTCCATGGCCTTCCAGAACGTTTTCGGAAGGTCGTCGATGGTGATGGGGACTATTTTTGATCTTCCAGGTTAGGTGACTTATCGATGTTCGAAGGTGGTGGGTGAAAAAGCAACAAAACTTTTCTTGGTTACCTTTATATTTAAATTTAAGACCTTGTATACAGAACCTATCTACACAAGATTGATTTTCTTTGAAATTTCACTTAATTTTTTTACGGTTTCCTGACAAAAATATTTATTTATTATTCGTGACTAAAAAAACATAATTATTTTATTACACTGAGTAGAAATAAAAGAGAGAGCGAATGAAATCCAAATTCAATAAAAGCATTGTTTCTCACCAAATTTTCCATCCTCTATGTCTCTTAAAACACTTGTTAAAGCATATAAAAATAAACTGTACTTAACAAATCAGTTTAGTACCTTTGTTTTATGGATGTATTTGTAGTACCTTGTTAAAACGTTTGTTTTCAAACTGTCAAATATAAATCGCAGTAAATTGTGAAATCTGCTGTCACAAAAAATATCCTATTTTTCGATCGGTATAAGGAAGAGATACTATACTATTTTTCGATCGGTATGGAAAAACAATATTTCTCCATACTATTTTAACATAAATTATTGTCAATAAACTTTGTTACTTTTAAATAAATGAAGCGAGATAATTTTTCTATGATGTTATAAAAGCTGGTCATTTGTGGGGGCCAGGAAAGCATTTGGGGGGGCCTGGCCCCGATGGCCCAACCTTGGCTACACCCCTGAATGGACTGCAAGTAAACCCAACCAAATCAAAATATATCATGCTTGGTTCTCGTAATCTACTCTCACAATCAATATTACAAGCCTACCGAATGTTCTTGTAAACAACGTAGCCATTCCTGTAAGCGATAGCGTCAATAGCCTAGGACTCCAGATCGATAAATTCCTAAATTGGACAGACCATATTAATAGAGTATGCAAGAAAGCTTACAGCTCCCTCCATTCTCTTCAGCGTTTAAAAAACCTTCTTCCGGAATCCATTAAAGCGTCCCTGGTTCAGTCATTGGTAATCTCTCATTTAGATTATTGTGATGCAGCATATGTTGATTTAACCGAAGATCTGGCAAAGCGTTTACAGCGCATTCAGAATGCCTGCGTTCGATTCATATTTAATAAAAAGCGCTTCGACGACATCTCCCATTGTTACCATTATTAAGAATAAATAATTAATAGTAAGAAACCTACTTATCTATCCTCTAAATTTAAATTTCTCGGCGATACTCACCCACTAAATACCCGGTCTAAAGGAAATACAACACTCGCCGTTCAAACGCACAAATCTAACTTCTTTTCCAAATCTTTCACACTATCTGCCACCAAAGCTTGGAATGACACCCCTGAAAGCATCAGAAACTCTGGTTCAGTGTTGACTTTTAAACGTCGGCTTAAAGAATATCTTTCTAATGAAGGTCTTTAGTAAGTTAAAAAAAAAAAAAAACGTTGTTACACACAAAACTATTCCTGGCGTTACCATGCAGTCGTTCGTTTTTTCTCCCTTTCTATTTCTTCTCATTTTCTTTTCTATTCCCTTCTGATACATGTGTATGAACATATACATTATACACAATCACTTAAGTAGGTGCATCATTTTATCTATAGATAGTGAATCATAGGAATGTATTTTATGTTATATATAATCAAGATTGATATCTTTGTTTCTCCTTGTATAGTTTAACATATCTTTAGCATTGTCTCTTGTTTGTTTTAGTGTTTATTTTATATGTAATAAGTTTCATTTTCATTTTCCATGTTTTATTTTCTGTATTGTTCTGTATGTCGGTAACTCTTTAACATGCCTAACTGTATATCATTTTTATTCTCGTCATAAAAAAAATGAGTTCCGACTGTAAAAGAAAAGTGTAAATGGTTGAGTGGAAGAAAAGGTTATGCCTTAACTCCGCCATTTTAAATAAGAAATAAAAAAAAAATAAGAATAAGTGTGCTATTTATGGGGCAGTAACTTGTGGGTGCAGGGGGCAACTGCCCCCAGGGAAGCTTCCGCCGTTCGAAGGGGGCTCACTTTAAGTCAATATTTTCTTACTCCATAAGAACATGAAATTATACGAACGATACGAACATGAAATTATAAATGAAGTATCAAACAGGTTCACTACATTACATAAACAAAACAGCACACAAAATGTAAGTAAAACAAAAATGAGTTGTGGGCCCATTTCAGTAAAAAAGTGTCTACTATGAGGGGCCCTAGAAATATTATTTATTCGTATGGCTTTTATATTTATCAATATTGTCCCCTTAATTAATCTGTCATGTATAGAACGAGACCAGGGTCGTGATTAACGGCCTCACAGACCTTGCCATGCGGAAGGGCCCACAGGCTCCGGAGGGCCCACAAAGAGTAACACAAAGACGTAAAAAAGGGGCCTATTTTCGAATTTGTGATATAATGCTTGCTCTAAACACAGTCAATGATGATCATGTTGGGCTTTGTTCACTGCGGGAGAATGGCTTCAACGAATTTTACGCCGAAGCAAAGAAGTTTTGTGAGGAAGTTGGCATACAACATTCAAGCATAGATACGTGCATATGAAAGAAAAAGTGAATATTCGATGATAACGATGAACCCAACTCTGAGGAAAATGCCTTTTCAACCAGAAAAAGTTTGAAGTAGAAGTGTTCAACGTGATTTTGGATATTTGCATTTCTCAGTTAAGGGGCAGAACAGAGGTATTTTCACACGTAGGGAGTTTCTTTGCATTTTTGCAGGAAAAACGTGCTGATAACGAATGACACTACTCTAGAAAAAAACTGCATTCGCTTGTGTGAGACATATAGCAAAGACTTGTGTTCAGGTGATGCATTATGCGAATTTCGTTCCTTGATACGAATTCTAAGTTCATCAACAAATAAACATGCTGTTTTGGGAACTCCTATCGATGTGTTGCAATTCACTGTTAGAAATGACATGATGGACATATTTCCAAATGTCTGCAATGCATACATGATCATTTTAAGTATCCCTTTGACAGTTGCAACATGTGAAAGAAGTTTCAGCAAGTTGAGGTTAATAAAAACATACTCGAGAACTTCTATGTTAGAAGAAAGACTCAGTTCGCTTGCACTCCTGGCAATGCAATCGCAAATTGCCAGAGAGCTCTAGTACGATGGTATCATCAATTCCGTTGCCAAAGCAAAGGAAAGGAAAATGAAAATTTAAACGAAACAAGTTTGATTAACTTCTGATATTCATTGTGTTGTACTCTTACTTATATTAAATACATGAGGAAACATGTATGGAACTTTTAATTTTAGCATGATCTACTTATTGGTTTAGAATTAGAAAAACTACTTTTTCTAGGGGCCCAAATATTAATGCTTGCCCCCGAAAAAAATGTAAGTTATGGCTCTGGCTGTTTAGTTGCTTGATATTGACGAATGAAAGAAAGACACTGTAAATCTTTTACAGTTCCAACAGTTAGATAGATCAGCAGGAACATCTTGAAGAAGAATTAAAAGATAGAAATTGCAAAAGAAACACGAATCAATGTTGTTGTATATACAGGGTGTTTCACAACAACACCGACAACGTTTGGGAGGTGATTCCTCACACGAAGATAAGACAAAATGTATAGACCAACCTGGGTGCACAAATGCTTCCTTTCGGAGTTATAGGCTGCCAAAAACATGAAAAGATGAACTTTAAAGGTCCATAGCTGCAAAACTATAGTACCTACAGTAGTCGAGTCAAGACTTCACTTAGGAACTAACATGTGCCTATCAAAAAATCAAGATTCAGAGTCTGTGGTACTTCTGAAACAATGATTATAGAGTTAGTTGGTGAGTACTTCAAATTATATACCCCTAGCCAAACCCCCTCTATAAAAATTGTTGCGTTAGTACCTTAGGATTCTGTGGGTAAATGGGTAAGTTTTATTCGTGGATAGTGTTGTAAAGGCCTGGAAAGAACCGGAAATTTTGGGTAAGAAACTAGTTTCTTTAACCGTTTTTTTCCAGAGCTTGGAAAAAAAACGGAAAAATTGGTAAAAATTGAAATTTTTGCATATTATGGTTTTTAAAATGAACACTATTTTTTATTTACTAGTTTACAGTTAAGATCATTGATTATTTACATTTCTTGTATTAGAATAGAGAAATTTTGTGCCAACCAATATATTTGCACCACTCCTTTAAAATTAGCACTGTGATAGAATGGAGTTATGGCTACAAAATATACTAAAATATAATACTAGTTAGATTAATTAATATAGACTAATTTAAATTATCTTAAGTAATCCTACAAAGTTACCGTTTTATAACAGAGAAGTGTTAAAATAACGGCCAGAATCATTTTAGTTAATACCAGTATCTTAAAATCAAATATATATTTTATGGAGATACGTATTTTCTTTGTGCTGCGTAAAATTTTCGGAAATTTTGAACCCATTAGAAGAAATCGTTTTTTCGGAAATATTTGCAAAACTCGGAAAATATAATTTAAAAAAAAAATATTCCTTCGCCTGATGCTAATCTTATTTACCGTAATGTGTCAGCATCATATATACAAAGTATTTCGCTAGCAGGAAAGATGCTTAAAGCAACAGCTTTTAATTTTACTTTTTAGTTTTCTGATTTCTAAAAAAAAAAAAAAAAAAAAAAAAAAAAAACACTATTTTTTTATATTTTTCGAACAACTCAAAAAGAGAGAGGATCTTATTTACATATACACAAATACATCGCACAAGTGTGTAAATTTGATTAGTGGCAAATATATTTAAAAAAAATTAACATGTGAAACTTCTGTTCGTTATTATTAAAGACTAGCAGAATACCTGTTCTTCACATGGAGAGAATACGTTTCATTTTGGGTATAAAGAGCACAAAAACTGTCACCTATTAACTTAAGGATCCTAAAAACTATGGATTCGACACTAATATCGGCCATTTTCGATCATTTTTATATATCCACACCTTCCCCTCTCCCAAGTTGCGAGTCTGAGTTTTTATTTAAACAGCATCGGAAGTGTTACTATTCATCTCAGCAACCCAGGAAATTATGGATTTGACACTAATATCGGTCATTTTGGATCATTTTATGTATTTCTCCTCCCCTTCCTCCAAGTTGCAGTGCTGAATTTGAATTTAAGCTTCATCGGAAATGTCACTGTTCAGCTCAGGAAACCCGAAAATTATGTGTTCGACATTAAGATCGGTAACTTTCAATATATATATATATATATATATATGCACTTTCTTCCTCCAAGGTGCACCTTCAAAGTGAAATGGTAAAATCCATCCCAGGCCCGACCCTAATCTATATTGAAAACTTTTATCGAGATCAGTCTGGTGGTTCAAGAGTTGTTAAGTTACAAATACAATCACTTTCATTTTTATATATACCGTAAGACGGGGTTAGTTAGCATATCAGGGGTTACTTTGCACAAAATATGATAAGATTTTCACAGTCCTCTGTCGGCAAAACCATGAACTGTAAAGAGAAGTTTCAACTGCCACCGTAAGATAGAACATCTAACTGTTTTCTGGCTATAATGTTGGGTGTTAACATCAATTGTAATTATCCGGAGGGTTTGTTGTTGTAGAGGTATGAAAAGCAGTTACTGTAAAGGCTGCCAAAATTTGAACGATATCATGTACAAGAATTTCCGTCAAAGTTAAATCTGTTTTGTAGAATACTACTGTGTATAATGGGACCTTCATGCAACAGTTGAAGTTGAAATGTGAAACGTTTTAAAGTCATAAAAAAAGTAAAACTGGGAGAAGGCGGTTTCTGCCTCTACTCGCGGTTACTTTACACCAGTCCAAAATACAGCTTAGATAGGAAATTATTACCACTGAAACCTCCCGCATTCTAAATTTAGGTAAATTTCCTGTTTAGTTAGAAGTTCTTGTTAGAAAATAAATTATGAGCAGTGGTGGAATCAGAAAAATAATTTGAGAGGAGCTTCACTCAAAAAGGCTTCGTTTTTTTAGAAATCACTAGACTTTCGGGGTGGCGTGGGGGCTTGAAGCTTATACGCATAGGAATGACTAAGATTAGATTTTTTTTAAATCATGCAATTAGGGTGGGCTTCAGCCTGAAAGCTCTAAACTCGTAAATATTCCACTGATTACGGCTGGGATGACATTCTTGGACATAAGGAATAACCAAGGCAAATCAGTTCACGGGGATTTTTTTTCTGGTCCTGAGTTGGAATTTTTGTGGGACATATGCTAAACTATTAGAATGTGGTTCCTATGCCGATACCAGAAAATACATAATTTTCTTTAGAAATATTGGTTATTCATACTAAGTATCAATACCGGAACCCTCATTCTAATATCATTATTTGTAGACTACAAGCAGTTTTGTGTAGAAAGTAAAATGTATAAATACTGAAGGGAAAACATGGCACAGAAACGGTATGTTCGTATGTTGAACATACTTTTTTGTATCTTGTACAAAGTAACACCATCTATGGCGTTACTTTGCACCAAAGTTTACATTTCAATAACTATGGTCATACTGAATGTTTAGTAATGAACTTGCACTAATATTTTCCTTGTATATTTAGCTATTGTATGTTTAAAATACAATGTTTTAAATCAATACGTTTGTCAGTTACATGCGATTCTCTTTAAAAGTCCTTAAATCCTTTGCAAAGTAACCCTGTCTTGAGGTATAGATAATTTGTCGCACTAGGAAACAGGTATTTGTTTACATACAAAAAAAAATGTACATAAAGCTTATATTAAAGTCCGTATTTCAATATTAAATATTAGTAATTAATTGTCTTAATGCATGAGTATTAGTGAAATTTGTCTACTACTCTTTCGATTAAGAAGTAATTTGGTTGAAATTAACAAAATGTCACCAGATCAAAGAGCACATTAAAAACTCTGTTTCATTCAAGAGCCCTATTTGTTGCAACAGAAACGCTTCATGGTGGTAGACGTGTATGCAATTGTAAAAGTTCTGAAATTAATGCACAACCAGAAGTAAACGACTAAAAGGCACATAAAGAAAATGAGTGCAAATATTAATTTTCAAGAATAATTACAAGAGTTTTATTTTCGAATTCTTCTTTTTCTTAAATATTCACAATATTGAAATTTCTTAACTTACATTTTTCAAAAAAAGGGGTTCCATTACTAGTAAATCCAACCTAACACAAATATTTTTGTTATTTTCCCAGTTTTTCCAATATTTCCGGAAAGAAACCGGAAAAAACGGTTTTTTACCAGGAGGTTCAAAATTTCCGGAAATTTTTCAACACTATTCGTGGACGAAGGTAAAATGGATGTGTTTGGTTTAGGCATTTTCCCACTGATCTGCCGACTTACTGACGTGTTCTCGTGCGAAATCAAATATTTTCTTCTATTGACTTTACTTATGTAGTCTTTTACTTGGTACCCTACCATGAAACACGGAGTATCTCAACACTCCGTTGACTGTTTCTGCGATAACGTTCTTGCCTAACTCGGAGTTTAGGGATGCCGCAATACTCACTGCACTTAGCCTGGGATTGTTCTTAATTTTGTGAAGAATAGCACGTTTGTCACTATCTGACAATTTCCTGGGCTGTCCAATTTGTGGTATGGATTCTATTCTATTTTCATTTTTATACACCCTGACAATGCATCTAACGGTACCCTTAAGGATGTGTAATATTTCAGCTATTTTATCGTATTTACGCCCTTTTACATGATGACAGATTACCAATTGCCACTGCTCGAGACTTGTATTATTACCGTTTCTACCCATATTCGCCACAGTCCACGCAACCTGTTTGAATCACAACATTCAGTACTGCTTATGCACCTCTGCCATGACGTCTCTTCTGCTGTTATCTGCAGTAAATGTCTTTTCACCATACCATGCCCTCTACATAGTACAGAAATAAGTGAACACCGTTGGTGTTATCGAAACCGAATATTAATGGGATGTATTTTTGGTCCATTATCTGTTTCACATCCTGTTACCAAGCATTGATTAGCATTTTGTGTCACATGTTTTTCTTTCAACATTCATATAGACCTATACCCACGCATCTTTTACCTTACAAATTACGTTTACTTGACCTTTTATTATCCAAATCCACTCTGTTTGTGACAATTCCTAATAAAAACCGAATATTAATGTGAGCGACTGTAGGTACTTTACCAAGTGTAGTTCTTTCTACTCAAAATACATCCCCTTCACATCATTACACCACTGGGCACGTTCAACCAATGCTAGCGTAGTTTTTAATGTCCTTTTTCGGAATAGCCTCAATCACAGTGGCGATTTCTCGGTGTTACCGTGTTTACCGGTTGTAAACAAATAATCGGAGCAAAATTTATTGTTTCAATTTTGTATCACTCCAAGTACACATAAAGTTGTCTCGTGGCTCTAACTATATCTTCACTGTGAGTACGAGATTGAAACACCAGCACCTCCTAGCAGACACAAGAATCTGCTGAGTTTACCGAGAAAGGAGCGAGCAACATATATCTACTTGTCAATATACATCTGACTATCATGTAAGCAGTGTGGAAAGCAACATCCAGGGGGCTGTTGCTGCGATCGGTGGCGAAGTTTACCGCAGAAGCTTGCAACAAACTTAAGGCTTCTGCTACAATCCTTGCAGAGGGGAAGTGGTTTTAGTGGTGGTCACGACATATGAACACCACATTTGTACTCGCGAGCAAACGGCGACGAATCTGCTCTTCCCCTCTACACAAAGTAAATAATTATATGAATATTTAGCACATTTTATTGTATTAATAAAAAATTGTTTTCTGTAATATCTATTTTGAATATTAGATACTCAGATGATATATTTCCATGACTATTTCTGGAAGTATGAGTAATTTGGTTGACAAGCAATGTTGAAGAAATCTTAACATCATTATTTTCAGTGTATTTACATACTTGAGTAGACGTTCAATATAATTACGAAAACTTCAGTGAACAAATTGAAGAAACACCAGTCATTGTTCACAATTATCGGCAAAAGTCACATACATAATTGTCGTTGTCACCTCCAACACATTCAACGTGCGTCCAGTCTTGCCACATAAGACACGCGAACCACATTTCACAAGCACAATCATCAGTGAACTTATCCGATCAGAACATATACGAAACATTACTTTGTAATGAAGCAGTGTTCAAGTGTTAAGGGAATTTCAAGTGTTGAGGAGAGATTAATTCTGAGATACTGAGCTTTCAAAATCATTGGATTCTTAGAACATAATTGAAACTAGTTTGCTTCTGTAAGTCTTAACGCAATTATGTTCGCTGAGCTCACCTTTCACCACGATCTCTTCCACGTATAGCTGGAGCCATTCTCTTGTCGGTTACATCCTGAAGTAGTTTTTGTATGATGATAAGGTAATAACGCTTGATTTGCGACCTCTTGTATGTATTTGTTTCTTTGCTTGAGGCACAGGAAAAATATAGAAAGGATTTGTCTAAAAAGGTGTAGAAATTGCGGGAACTGTGGGAATTGAGGTGGAACCGTTTGCAAGAGTAAATGGTTGACAGCTTGAGAGAGAACGTGTGATATGTGAAGTGGAGGACACAGTTCGAAAAAGGCTATTCATTGATAAGTGAGCTGGTTGACCTACATTATTGTTGATATTCTGAAAGGCAAAACGCTGTAGCTGTTGTTACTGTAGAAGTTCATTATCCAGTTTCCAGTGACTCGTTTCTCCTTTCTGCAGCATCATACAAATTGCATCCTCATCGGAGTCGTAGAGTGGAGACATTTCCTTTTCTGCTTCAAGAATGAAATCTGACTCAGCAAAGACGTTTCTATTTATAGGGTAAAGTACGTTCACACGGAATCCGTTAATCGCAATATCTGGCGTCTGACGCTTTAGGTGAGCTCTGCCAAAAAACACCATAACACGCGCTAAAAGTCTCATTACTAGTTAGCAATCATTATCGCAGTTCTTCGTTTTTAACAATGACATGAAACTTTTATCCAGAGGCTGCAGCTTATGTTTAGAATGCAGAGGAAGAGAGACAATTGCTTCATTGTTTTCCCTAATCAAAACTGATAGCGTCCATATTTCTTCTATGGAAAAGTGATCATCGTGAATTAATAACACTGGAGACTCCTCTATGGGTTTCGTGACCTGAATGAAATATTGGAACCATTTCGTGGTGATATCCATTTCTACCCAACCCCGAGGATGAACTTTAGTAATTGTTTCAGCAGGAGCACCACGCTGCAGTTGGACACATTTGATATTATGTGGGAAAATTACCATAGGTGGAACAAATCCACCAGCGGCATTTTTGTAAACAACTATGGTAATTAATCCAGCACACTCAGTGGATGTTAATGATGCGAGCTGTCGCTTACAACAAAGACCAATCACCTGTGTGATCCTACTCTGGACGACGGATAACCCACTTTCGTCGACGTTATACATTCGATCAGGCGGTTAATTATGCTTCCAAAATTAATCTTACAAAAATTGAAGAATTTGGGAAAATTTTTATGTGCAAACCCTACTGCCCTTGCAAATGATGTGCCTGTTAGTCTACACACAGAGAGAATATGCTTGGGTTACTTAAGAAACAACTTTTTCCCCGCCATCTTATTACAGACAGGATGTGCTAGATTCTTTCTCCTAGCTAACTGGAAGGCAATTCTTTTTAAATCTGCTCTACTGAACCCGATAATAAACTAGCTTCCGTTGTTAAACAGTATCCCAGCAGTTCCTTCTCAAGCGTTTCATTAAAAGCTGCAGGACGACCCTTTCTCGTCTGAGCCGCTGTTATTGGATCACTATACTTTTCCTTACATAATCTTCTAAGAGTAGTCTTCGGGATATTATACATTTAAAACGCTTCCTTCCATCCCATTTCCTTATATCTCACAGCAGTTATGGCTTGAGCCATATTTTCTTTTGACCAATCCCGACTACACTGCATGGTTTTCTTCTCTTTTCTCTCGTTAAGGTGACGCTGCAACGAGACAAAACTCTCATAAGAACTGGAGCACTCTATTTAATTTTATATAAAACTATAGGCTATAAAAATACAAGAACCATAGGGTCTAATAATGACACATATGCTATTTAAAAGAGGGTACCGGTTTAGGGCTCACAAAGGAAGAGAGGGAAATTATATATCGAAGTAGAAGATAGTTTATATACCAAACTAAAGCACTAATTACGAATATTACGAAACTGTAATTAAAAGAATTCCAAATGCATATACTGTGCGAGTTATATGAATATACAGGGTGTCCAGAAAATCCCTATCCAACGCTAGAAATAGCAAAGGATGAGACAGATGCCAAAACAGCGAAACACGTTTTTGATCATTTAAAAAAATACAACATATCAAAGCAAAAATGTTGTCCCAGGGCCACCCATAGGGCCCCAGGCAGTGTCCAACTGAAAAATCGTAGATGGTAGGGTAAGGGGGTCAAGCAGCATGTCGTTGGAAACCTGTTGGGAAATGAAAAAACACGTTCTTTGATTGGTCAGATCACAACCTTTCAGTTCGGCACCTGAAAGTTTAACCCAAACAGGGCTATCATCGTTGCAATCTTCTTTTGCTTTATTTATTTATTTTATTCATTCATTTTTGTTTGAAGGACAAGGACGAGGGAGGGGATTTTTGGACAAAACCGCAGCACAAACACAAATTGAAAAAAAATAAGAAGACGGAACAAGTCTCGACTCTCTAAATGCAAATGCCGCCATTTTGCAATTACCCTGTGCAAAATGGCGTCCGGTCAAAATGTCAGCAAAAACGTCATTATAAAGTCTATGGCCACCAAAAAAAAAAAAAAAAACTGAAATGGTGAGACAGATGTCAAAACAGGAAAACATGTGTGTCATCTTTTCAAAAGTACAATGATTGAAAGTAATATATATATATATATATATATATATATATATATATATATATATATATATATATATATATATATATATATATATATATTTGTCCCAAGCGGTTAGCATACTCGCCTTTGGCGTGGGAGACCTGGGTTCGATTTCCGGCGGGAGCTCAAGTGGTTCGGATTCCACGTTAATCAGTAGGTCCACGTCTTACATAGCCTCGCTGCTGAACGGGACGTTAAACTCAAAATCTATCCATCCATTTGTCCCAAGGTTCCAAGCGGGGTCCTACTCAAACTTTTCAAATGGCAAGGCAGGTCAAGTAGCATATCGTTGGAAAGGTGTTGGGAAATGAAACGGGACGGAACAAGTCTCGACTCTCTAAAATTGCTCTGTGTAAAATGGCCTCCGGTCAAAATGTACATCTTAATTTCGATTCTCCGAGCGCACTCACTTTCCATTTTGAAATCGGCACTTGTTGCCATTGTGAGATATTTGCACGTTTTCATTGTTCCTAGTGCAAGAATTTTCTTTGAATCATTTTATAATTCATAATCCAGACAACGAACATAAGCACCACTATTGTACAGTCACTAACATAAATAAGTAGAGGTAAGAATCTTTATTTCTTATGGCTTCAATCTCTTATTTATGATCATGGTTATCATTATATGTTAGCTAGTCAGTTCTATATTCAAAAATGTCAAATGTTATTCTTTTCTTCTCTTCGTTTCTTAATATGCTTTTATTTTATTATTTTTATTTAGATAATACTAGGCCCAAAGAGCAGAATCTCACTATAGGGGTATTTCGTTTTCGTTGAGTACAAGATTAAAGTGAAAATAAACTAAAACCCGACTACAGAAAGAAGAACTAAAACCCAAGATGTTTGCAGAGTGTTATCGTAGAGCGTCCAAACTTGTTCCATCTGCTTTCATTTAACAACAGTTTTAAACGATGTGCTACTTGACCCCTGTTGTGATTTGCAAATTTTGAATAGAACCACGTCAGGGACCCTGTGGAGGAACTTGGGACAAATATTTTTACTTTCAATCATTGTACTTTTGAAAAGATGACACATGTTTTCCTGTTTTGACACCTGTCTCACCGTTCCAGTTCCTTTTTTAGGTGGCCATAGACTTTACAATGGCGTCTTTGCTGACATTTTGACCGGCCGCCATTTTGTACAGGATAATTTTAGAGTCAAGACTTGTACCGTCTTCTTTCCCAAAAGGTTTCCAACGATACGCTACTTGACCCCCTTACCTTTTGCAATATTTGAATTGGACCCGCCTGGGACCCTGTGGGTGGCCCTGGGACAACACTTTTTGCTTTGATACGTTGTACTTTTAAAATGATTTTCTAGACACCCTGTATATTCATATAACTCGCACAGTATATGCATTCGGAAAAATTTTATTACAGTTTCGCAATAGGCGTCATTAGTGCTTTCGATTGGTATTTAAACGATCTTCCACTTCGATATATAATCTCCCTCTATTCCCTTGTCAGAAGGGTCACCGGATTAGGATTTCAACACATAACAGAAACATCCGTAATAGTCTCGAAATTAAAGCTTACAATGCCTTACTTACCCATGCTCTTTTATCGTTAAAATTTCTATGAAACTGCCAAAACTTGCAATTCATTCCAATCACAAAGACTATCGATTCTTACCTCTCAACTTTGTATAGTTACTTTCAAGTATCAGCGTCCTTTCTTAACCCTGGAACTCCAGACATATTTTTATACCTTTGTGTACCAGTCGGGTCCAATGGACCCAGAGTAATATATTGAGGCTCTCTAGCCATATAATTAAATTTTTGGGAGAAAATGAACAACGAAATACTAAACAATGTCATTTTTGCAATGCATTTATAACTAATTAATAAAATACACTTCGTAGTTTTCGTAGTTATACCGTACACTAAGATTATGGTAACTTAGCAGTATTATTATTTATTTATATGAGCTCAAATAGAAGTTCTAATTTTTAGGCATAATGAAATAGTCAACATCTTACATACACGCAATAACAACATTAGATTACAAGTAACAAATATTTGCTTCCAAAAAACTGAAAATTACGATCCCTTTGCCTTTTCTTTTGCATTTGTTAAGGCATCTTGTCAATCGCTTTGTGCTGTAACAGCGGGTCATCTGGTTAGTGTACGAAACATTTTTCACAAACAATTCTGCTATGCTCAGAACACACATTTGTCTTGCATTTGGTAGAGAATATTCTTGTCTTGCGATCCTGTTTTGATTTTGAGATCCCGCATCGAGATTTCTTTTTGGACGACATTTTTCCGTGAGCTGATGAGTTTCTGTGTGGCTTCTCTTCTGTGGAAAGTGTTCTACAATATGGGCCAATTGTTTGCCGAGGGAAATCAGGAAGTTACGGCGTTTCAATCTCTGCCTCTTGTCTTTCTTCTGTAGTGACAAGAATATAATATAAGCCTTGAGTGCGCTTATATCAATCATGTTGAAGAACACTACCAGAGGCAATCTTGTCAATCGCTTTGTGCTGTAACAGCGGGTCATCTGGTCCATAGTGTCCACGCCAGACTTTGTTTTGTTATAGTAAATGATTACTTCTGGCTTTTTCTCTGCTGTAGAAGTGTCAACTTCAGGCTGGTTATGCATTGTACTCACAAGTAAGGGACCATATGGTTGTCGCGCAAATCAGATGCAGACATACGCCATCTAATTGAGCATGAAGAGTTATGGAGAACACAGAAATTTAAGGTGCTAAGGGCCATAGGGAGCGGAGTGAGGTAAGAGGAAACATTGAATGTAGGCAAAATTGAAGAAAGTCAGGAATGACGGGAAAAGTTAATTTCTTGCAAACAGGGAAAGAAAGTCAACCAAAAGAAAGAAACTAAACATAACAAGGGCATCAAGGACGAAGAAAGATCATAATCAGGGTTGCCATCCGGACCACAGTGTTGCCAGCTTTGCATAACATTGATATGGAAAATATAGCACAGTATAGCAATTCATGCACTAGGAAAAATATTAGTAACACAAAAGACAATTGAAAAGAATCTGTACACGTGCGTAAAAAGGTTTAACGATAGTCGTGAGTGAAAAATGTACATGAGGAGAACAAATATAGATATGAAAGTGAAGGGGGTACACATGATAAAACAGAAACGAAAGTGTTTGGGAGCATCTTTCCATGATGATGATGATGAACGGTGTTCTGCTCGAAGGCAGGTTTTGACGTTTGCGTTTTTCAAATGTGGCTACTCCAATGAACATCCTGGACAGTTTGAAACACCTTACGCATATTGCTTTGAAAAAGGACTCACAGAGGAATGCTGCAGAGACGCGTGTGACCAGCTTGCTTTCATCCGCTGTGCTCACTGCGAGAAATGTTTGTGTGTTGACCACGCATTGATTCGTGATCTTCACGTCAACTGCAATTAAACTGCAAATGGTGCGTACTGTTCTCTATTTTCCTCCATTTGTATTCACGCGGGTTTAAAATTCACTCACGATTGCGTTAAACCTTTTTACGCACATTACAGAGTCTTTTCAATTGTCTTTTGTGTTACTAACATTTTACCTAGTGCATGAATTGCTATACTGTGCTATATTTTCCATATCAATGTTATGCAGCGCTGGCAACACTGTGGTCCGGATGGCAACCCTGATTATGATCTTTCTTTGTCCTTGATGCCCTTGTTATGTTTAGTTTCTTTCTTTTGGTTGACTTTCTTTCCCTGTTTGCAAGAAATTAACTTTTCCCGTCATTCCTGACTTTCTTCAATTTTGCCTACATTCAATGTTTCCTCTTACCTCACTCCGCTCCCTATGGCCCTTAGCACCTTAAATTTCTGTGTTCTCCATATCTTTTCATGCTCAATTAGATGGCGTATGTGTGCATCTGATTTGCGCGACAACCATATGGTCCCTTACTTGTCAGAAGAGTAACAGTTTTGTACTTCTTTGGACAATACAAAACTATCATGGCATCCTGTTGGAATCCAAACAAACTGCTTCCTACAGCTCTACTTTTATCCGCTTTGGTAAATGAAGTTGGGAGTTCTGGCTTGCTCTTCCGTATAGTTCCGATGTAGGTGAGTTTTCGTTCCTTCAATTTGCGTGCAAGAGAAAGACTTGACAAGAAGTTTTCCCCAGTAATATTTCTACCACTTAAAGCAATTTCTTCTGTCAGTTGAAGAACGACTCTTTCCCTTGGTTGACTTCTCTTCCCTGTTCTAGACTTTTCCGCTATATATTTGCATCTTCCACACATAGCTTGTGATGCTATCACAAATAACCCAGAACTGTATTCCATATTTACCCGGTTTACTTGGTATGTATTGCCGAAAGGGACAACGTCTACGAAAAGGCACAAGCTGTTCGTCCACCGTCGTGTTATCTCCGGGAATATAAGCGTCCTGTAGAGTTTTAACCAGTATTCCTATTTAAAGTCTACAGTGGGTCCACTGGACCCACCTAGTGCACAATGCTATAATTTTTATATATACCCCCTGACTTAAAGGAACAAAGTATTTCTGACATAACATGGGAGAGGAGCACCATGAAGAAAAAGTCACGGAATATTAGCGACCACCCACGAAAACTTACACTGTAATTAATAAACGAAAAGTCATATGGGTCCAATGGACCCATTTGGGACTCCCAGGGTTAATCGTAGTAAGCAATGTGGACAGCATAAAACTTGGCTGTTTTCATTTCACAGAGACTCTAGAGGCTGGAATGCCAGATTAGGGGTTGGAGCCGGAATTGGTAACTTTCCTCTATTAGTAAAGTAAACTTTGGCACATAAATTGTTCTATTTCTTCATATTCTATTTTTGACTTTTTTCGTTATGATTTTCTGTCTGATTAGCGCTGCTACATCGTAGTTTCTTCTTTCTAGGACTCGAGGGGAACAAGAATTAGTTGGAGATCGATACAGAGTAGCTGAGAACAATAACCTCGTACACCTCACACTTCATCACGTTAATTACGATGACGCAGGAGTCTACACGTTGATCGCTAAAAATGCTGCTGGGGAATCACGTGCAGCGGTGGAGTTACAAGTGGATGGTGGGGGAGGGTTGGATACGCCGAAGTTTCTGAGAAGCCTAAGTGACTTAGCCGTCAAAGTTGGAACAAGAACTCGATTTCTGGTTGAAATTCGCAGTTCCACGGATTTAAAGGTAAGAGCATTGACCACATCAATATGGTGGCAAAAATATTTGAGTAACATTAATTGTAGCAACATTAACATTTTTGTAGCCTATAAGTCTGATAATATGGAAAAGTGTTATACATAAGATAAGTTTCTTCAGAAGAAACGGTGACTATTTTATGTCCAGCCATAGGTTTTAGTTAGTTCTTCAAGTCTACTTACCACATTGTAGATAAAGATATGTCAGGTTCCTTGTAGCTTATACCTACGTCCCGTTATTGGCCGAGTTCTTCGATCGACTGCTGTTAGATGCTATCAGAGTAGGTTTACGTATCTCTTTTATTTCACTTACACAGAATATTACCTGTTTTGTTTGATGAAACAGAACGTTGTTGTCTGCTTTATAACACGTAAATGTTGTAGCACTATAGCAAAAGTGAGAAATAAAAGCTACTTAAAAAATAACAATATTTGCCATGACTATCTACGTTCGGTATATATAGTACAGTTCTGCGCTTGCAGTACATCAGTCAGTTCCATGATACAGGATAAAGGCGGGAATCTGCATGGCAACATAAGCACGGGCACTGCTGCGACAGGTAAGTGTCAGCCTGACTCACTGAAAACCAATATATGATGGCCCCGCCATATTTCAAGGATGGAGGTGATGTTGCCGATCATATGCTCCTTTGGGTGTCTGCAACATATAAGCACAGTCTGTGGTTTGAAGAAAGATGAACGATGAGTCAACTAATCTCATCACACGTTTCCAGTTCGGTCCATATTTGCGTCAATATTGGCGTTCTGCTAAAGTGTCAGCCCGACCGTACATTGATTAGAGTACGCAAGACAGCTGAGATGATGTTCCATATTGTAGGCAATGCAATAAAGCCTCGTACGACATGCTAAGCAAAGGCTTGTTCAAAATTGTGGCTGAGACACACAGACAAAGACACTCATGCCTCTCTCTTCTCATCGTCTCCTACCTGTCTCTGTCTCAGCCTGGCCGGCCTTCCTCTAGTCAATATACGCCTAACCTTATACTCCCTTATCAGTGATATCCGTGACATGTAACTCTTACAGATTGTTATGGTCGATACAGGCTGTAGGAGCTGCTGCTTGAGTTTCTTATTTACCTACAACACAAATGCTTGTCGAGACCATTCACTTAGTTTTCTTCCTACCAATGTTCGTTTTCGACGATGTGGCTTGCCGCCATCATCATCTTGATCACTGTCCCTGGGATGCACCCAATATCCTTCTGACTTTCGGCACACTTGAATCACAGAACCCTTGCGCCAACAATTTGCTGTTTTTTTTTAAATCAAAGAGTCCGCCTGTTCTACACTATCAGTGTCTGCTCAATTCACTGGACACTGCCGTTTCATTGCTACCTGTGTAGAACAAAGTTTGCCATTATACGTCACCACCAACAGCCTGTTCTTTGCCGTCGCTGCCTGGTAATTGCTTGATAACCTAGACATCTATCGTGTTTCCGACTCCAGGCTTTTCAGAAATTGCTTAAAAACTGTAGATAGGGTTTCAGATCCTCAGGTGCCTATGTACTGTTAGAAAATTATTGAAGAATTAGAAAATAAATAGTTTCATAGCATTGAATTTCCTGCTTTATTAAGAGAAATAATGAATTAAAAAAGAACTTGCATGTCAATAAACTTTTACAATATTGATCAAAGATGTAAAATGCATCTATTTGTTGTCACAGAAAGTAGAAAGAGAGTATATAATTTATTATGCAGTCTTCTTTAGAATAATCCTCTTGAATACGAACATTAATAACTCGTTTACTAAAGCGTGCATATATCAAAATGGCATCAAATTAAGTAGAAATCCAAAATGCTTGGTTTTAAATGGCCAATCTATAATTTGAAGATTAAAACTGCACAAAAAATTCTCCCTTTACAACTCCACACATCAACCCTGTGGTCGAATTGCGAATGAACGTTGTAAAATTGCACTTTGACGGATGCAACCCCCTCTGCTTTGCGTACTCGAAGATAATTAAGACGGATGGTAAGTTATAGGCTGCTGAAAACATGAAAAAAATAACTTTAAAGGTCCATAGTTCCAAAACAATGGGATCTATCCTAGTCGGGTCAAGACTTCACTTAGGAACTAGTATATGGCCTATCCAAAAATCAATGTTTCAGAATCAGGCGTTACTTCCGCAACAACCTTTATAGAGGTAGTTGGTGAGTACTTCACATTATGTGCCCGTAACCAAACTCCCTCTACAAAAATTTTTGCGTGAGTACCTTAGGATTCTGAAACTTGTATTTTTGGATAGGGCACATATTAGTTCCTAAATGAAGTCTTGACCCAACTACTGTAAGTTCCATAGTTTTAATGCTATGGACCTTTAAAGTTCATGTTTTCGGCAGCCTGTAACTCCGAAAGGAAGCATTTGTGCGCCCAGGTTGGTCTATACCTTTTGTCTTGTCTTGTTGTCAGGAATTACCTCCCAAACGTTGTCGATGTTGTTTTGGAACACCCTGTATAAAGCTGGATCTTCCTAACCTTTTCCTAGTGGAACAAGGCTTTATCCCTAAAGAATGAAATGCGAAATGACATCTTTGATATTGTACTACATCGAACAAGTAGGAATGTGCATATACAGACTATCCTCTACCTGCACTCATATACCACTTACAGTATCAAATTCAGCGCAAGATGTTCGAATTAGCACTTGCTCCCAAGAATAGTTAAACAAGTTTCCATATTTGATTTCTTGAACTACGATCTACACCAACTTGAAGTTTGAAATTTTACGCGGTCTGCAATCTTTGAACGCATTATCTAATGAAATTTTAGATTCCATTTCCTTTTCAGAGCGCATTCTTTCTTCGTTTACTCGTAAAACCTAATAGAAAGCCGATGTTATAACACACTCATATTATCACAATATTTAATATCATTTATTCTATATTTATTATCATTTTCTTCTTAACAATTAATAATACACTTCACGACCTAAGTCCTCGTATTATAACAATTTTTCATTAAGTTGTTACGTCTTTGCACGTTGGCACCTCCATTGTTGTGTCTTGTATCTATCTTGTTAGGGAAGAAATAAAATAAAATTTTTATGATTTTCATATATTAGAAATAATTATAAAGATATAAAAAAATGTGTTGTAATAATATTATTTCCTTGAAAAAAGAGAAAAATCATCCCCATTTAACGAATTAGTACATAATTAACCCTTTCACTGTGGAAGGCGACGGAAAAAAAATTTTTCTAACCTGCGAATGTCGATTATAGTCGACGTGTTAAAATTTGTCTGTATCTTGGGTTTGTCGATTGTAGTCGCCAAAGGTTTTCTGTGTGATTTCTATTGTTTATCGAAAACAATAGAACACAAACAAAAATGAACGGTACAACTTTGGCGACTACTCTCGACAAAGCCAAGATACGGACAAACAAAGTTTAACACGTCGACTATCGTCGACATTCGCATGTTAAGGAAATTTGGTTCTGTCGACAAAAGTCGACTTCCTCTGTGAAAGGGTTAAAGACTACTTTCAATCAATTGATGTCAGAGCTCTGTAAAACTGAACTCTATACGTTCTTGGTAGAGGTATTCTCAAGCAGTGTACACAGAAAACAAAATTACATGTTGCTAAAAATGATAAATAAATAAAAATATACAAATTAAAGTAAAATAAAAATGTGGCTGATATGAGTGAGGGCGACTCGTTTCAATACGAGTAAATTGAAGTTGTTGTTAACCTAAGGTCTGCTACCATTGATCGTGCTCGATGTGATGGCCACCAATATGGGCCATTGCACGGCATCGCAATTTTCACTGCAGCAGGCATTATTCAGTTTTACTAGGAGATATTGTCCCACTCCTATTTGCAGGCCTTCCAGATCCCATTTACCATGCGAAGAAAACGTAATTATAAGTTCAAAAGTACAATAATCCTTAGATTAGCAACTGAACTTTTAATCCGAATATGTTTGAATTGAATAGGATGGATACAAGCTACAGCAGCTGAGTGTCAGAAGAAGGCCAGCGCTGTTTCTGTCCTGGTTTAGTTCCAAGCGATGGTGGGTGTCCAAATATAGTACTGGTGTTTATTCTGTGTAAACTGTGAAATACTACATTTTACACAGTTTGGTAAAAAGCATCATTGTCTTTGACATTTTTCTATCTTCGAATCTTAAGCTTTCTTGTGTATCATGAATCTTAACAAGGGCACAAAATGTCTGTTGTGGAAACGGCTCTTTAATACAAAACATGCTAGTAATAACATCCTACCTGCTGGTGTCACATTGCACATGAAAATTTTATCTCCCAAAATCGAAGTAAGATAAAATACATCAATAAGATAATGTTATTTATACAATTTCAGCACAGAAATGGAGGCGATGATGACTCGTGGGCTCAAATCCTCACTCCATAAATCATCATCTATCGTTCATATATTTATTATACTTCTAAATGTTATAGAAACCTATATACATTGCAAAGAAATGTACTTTTTACTTGAACGTTCAATAGTTATGCTCCGATACTATGGAAGATGGTGAGGATAGCGATAATGAAGAAAATGGTGAAATGACGAAAATGAAAGTAAACAGGAGAACCCCAAGAAACACGCATTACGGCTTCTTTACTACAAGGCCTATGTAGCGCAAGCGGGATCGAACCAGGTGAGTCCTCCACCGCCGAGCCAATAAATCTCCTCGAAAATAGATTCATGTTTTATATGCATACATACATACATACATACATACGTATGCAGGGGTGGTTTTAAAGTCGGTAGCTATTTATAACAATGAAAATTTCCAAAAGTAAACAACCAATCACGGTTTTATTTCCATTGAATACATTATTTAGTGTGTACCATTTGGTTAAGCTACATTTCAACTTATGCACTCACATTTTCCACACACCCCTGGAATCTTTTAGGAACAGAATCCACGGCTCATCTTAGCATCTCAACTGGAACATTTGTAAACACTTCACGGGTATTTTGTTCAAGACTGTTAATATCCCTTGGTTTGAACTTACACACTTGTTCCTTAGCCCAATCCCAAAGGAAGAACTCGCATGGGGTTAGATCGGGGCTGCCTGCAGGCCATTCTGTCAGTGCCAGGGAAATCGTCATCAAACCATGCTCTCACTGGAATTGCGTAGTGGGGCGGAGCCCCATCTCGCACGAATAGCAATTCCCTTTCATTTTTCCATTCTTGAATCACAGGCCATACGTTCGAAGCATCTCCAAGTATCATTTAACATTCACAATTCATGGTGTTGCGCAGCACGTATGGACCATTGAATCTGGTAGACTTTATTCCACATCATACGGATACTTTGGTCTTCATTCAATTTTTTCCATCGTTACATTTGGATCAGAATGTGACCAATAATGACAATTGTGACTGTTCAGCGTTGCATTCCTACCTACATACCTACCTTCACCAACTCTGCACTTGCACCACCGACTTCCAAACTTCGTACCTGGCGGCAATTTTAGCTTTGTCTTTAACGTTGTATACATCAACCATTTTGCGGTTTTTACTAGATCAGCTTCTGAAATCATAAATAGTAAATCTCACATTAGTAAACAGTATTACACGCCAGCTAGAGTTGATGCTGCTTCTTAGGATAATCTAAATTTAAAATAGATTTATATTCTTACTATATCCTTTATTTATAGGAATTTACAAATATCCTATATACTAGGTATATATATACAGATTGTGATGAGAAGAATGGAAACACCTGTAGTTGGCAACACGTCAGATGTATGGCTTGGTAGTGGTGTCGTGGCGCCCGCAGCGCCGGACCGCTGGTGGTGGTGTGTTAGGTCGGTCTCCATACTACGTCAGGCGCAGTGGAACAGCAGTGTCCAGTGGCTGCAGCAGATGGAGGTATTGTAAAATGGGAGACCTCTCACATTTTCAAAGAGGGCAAATTGTTGGTGCGCGGTTATGTGGAGTGAGTGTGACGGCAGTGGCTACTGTGTTAGGTGTGTTGCGTGAGAGAGTGTCGAAGGTGATGACAGCCTACACAACACACGGGAAAACCACATCGGGGAAGCGGAACAGTGGGCGGAAGAAAATCATGAGTGACAGGTCACGCCGGATATTAAAGCGCATTGTCACGCAGAACCGTCGTGCCAGTGCGGAGCAAGTGACGGAGGAACTCAATCAGCACCTCCCCCACCCTGTTTCGACAATCACAGTCCGCCGCGAATTACATGACATGAACTTACGGGATCGTGTTGCACGGACCAAACCGCTCATCAGGGACCATAACGCTTTCCCACGCCGCAAATGGTGCCGCGACCATGCAACTTGGACCGTTGAGGACTGAAAACGTGTGATATGGTCGGATGAGTCATCCTTCACCCTATTCCCAACCACGGGCCGTGTTTATGTGTGGAGAACGCCCAAAGAAGCTTATGATCTGCAGTGTCTCCGCCCAACTGTGAAACATGGCGGCGGCTCGGTGATGCTGTGGGCCGCAATATCATGGTTTTCATTGGGTCCTGTGGTCACACTTAGCGGATGAATCACTGCCAACGATTATGTCGCAATTTTAGGAGACCACTTGCATCCTATGGTCCGGATGTTGTTCCCGGACAATGACGCCATCTTCCAGGATGATAATGCACCCATTCACACAGCTGGCGTTGTTGCAGCGTGATTTGAGGAACATCGGGATGAAGTTCAACACCTCCCCTGGCCCGCCCAATTCCCAGATCTCCACATAATTGAACATCTGTGGTCCGTCTTGGAAACACGACTCCGGCGACGATTTCCACCTCCATCCTCTCTCACAGAACTGGCCGATGCCCTGCACGAGGAATGGTGTAAAATTCCAATTGCTACCATTCACGACCTCTATGCCTCCATCCCTCGTCGCATCAAGGCTGTTCTGAAGGCGAAAGGTGGCCCGACACCATATTAATCTGGTAAGTTGCAATTTCGTTCAGGTGTTTCCATTTTTCTGATCGCCATCTGTATATTACTTAACTAAAGCCAGATAAAACATCTAGAGCGTTCACCTCTGGTGCTTGGGGTCTCGGGTTCGATCCCAGCCCCCGCCAAGTGAACTTTGTGGTGGACAAACACCGTGTGCGTGGGTTTTCTCGGGGTTCTCCCGTTTCCTCCCACTTTCTTCACTCCACCATTTCACTCATTTCTCATTATCACCGTCTCCTTTAGCCTAATCGGCATAACCGTGGGACGTTAAACTTAAAGATTTTCAGATAAAACATCAAGTCCATCAAACCAACGATACTACTTTACTTAGGATTACGTTATCAGTGTTTTTTTTTGGATAATTAGCAATTAACTAATTAATACAATAAATACTAATGGTAGAAATTAGTGGAGTAGTGGTTTTCACCATGTGTTCAGAAATTCATACATTTAAGAGACAGTTATAGATAATTGGAACTCATGGAAGGCTAAACCGGTTTTTTGTGTCAAGCATCCAGTTTCATACTGCCTCTTGAAGAATATAATAAATTGATGTTTCCATAGAGATCTTCTGTGGAACCACTGTAAATATAAATGCATTGATCCTTACCTGAAAATCAAGACTACAATTATTTTTTTGTTAATTTTACTGATTTGAAAATCTGATTCCTGAAAATATCTAGCATTTCGCATAGCTGTTGGGTTCCCTGACGTTTTGTTCACGGACGATAACAATAAGAAAAACGCAATTAAACATCAAGGAAGTAAATTGATCTCGAGCTCAATGAGAGAGAGTATGTACGTATGAGTGCGAGAGCTATAAATTAGCTGCGAGTCAAAGCCCGTGTCTGATCAAGTGCAAGCCCCAAATGAGGCTAATTAGCACGAAAGCCCTATTGAGGATAGGATCACAAGCCCTAAACTAGCGTGAGCGAAAACGTTATTCTTCAAACTGCTTTCAACATTTCTAAGAAAATCTATGCAAGTTTAAATGAATATACTAATAACGAAATACAATATTTTACTCAGTAACATGAAAAATGAAATTGACGATTTTTACGTCGCAATCTGTAATACAAGGAGAATTATTTCCTTTATACGTCAAAGAAAGCACCACTAAAATTACTTTTACAGATTAGTATATTCTTTTGCACCTGACTTATAAGATACTTTATTTCCTATTTTTTGCCTATAAATATTTATTTTTAGAGGCAAAGTATCTGATTCTTACTTAACTCTAGATGGATAGAAAAAATGCAGCACTCTTTGTGCGCTAAATTAAAATGAAAAACCAAGAAAAAAGAGAAACCTGGATATTTATAGAAGTGTTACATTACTTTTCGATTATAAATGCATTGTATGCATTGCTCAGATCTGTGTTATATGCTAAAACATTATTGAAATATAAGAGTGAATGTAAATAATTCTTTGCATTTATAAAAACTTATTTTCCTTTCTATTATTGCTATGAAACATTTTGTCGTTGAGGGTGGAATATATCGTATGTTAAATAACAGTAATTTCCAGTTTAACATACCCAAAATCCGAAGTCCCTTATCATTAACTGCATTGTCAATGTAAAAGTAACAGGTTCATATTATAAAGACTTATTTCAGGGAGCTGCTGGCGGCAAGTGTTGCTTTGTTTAGCGTTCCACTGTTATGCCCAAGCAGTACCAGATCTAGAAATTTTGCTCCCCCCGCAAGAAAATCTGAAAGGGTCGCCTTTATATTCAATGCTTTTTTAATAGTACATTATAATGGCATATTTCTAGTGTTATATTTGCTCTTTCACAAGAATTCCTTCCTCCTCGACTTCATCTCCGCAAACTCCCGTATAAGATCTCTCTTGTCAATGGTCGAAGCCCTCTCATGATTGATTGCCAATATTCCCAAGTCGCTCATTCTCTCCTGTGTCATTGAACACCTTAAATAGCTCTTGATCCTCTTTAACCATGTCGGTCCCGGCGTCCCCCACAGGGGACATAAAATATGACATTATTATTTCTTTACAACTCTAAAATCAGACTGACAACATTGGAAACTGGTTACAGAGGTTGATCATAGATGGATCAATATAAACAGTTTTCTATGTTGCCACTCTGATTTTAAAGTTGTAAAGAAATAATAATGTCGTCATATTTTATGCCCTTGTGGGGGACGCCGGGACCGACATGGTTAAGACCTAGAATAAGCTTTCAGCGGAAGCGACAGTCACTGGTAAAGTCAGGAATAAAGCAAGAGTAGTCAAAACTTCAGGATCACTTGGGGCAATAGTACGAAACTCAACGTATACCGCGAATTCAAGAACAGTGTGATCTTTGATTTTTTTTTCTAAGTCCAGTGCGAAGGGAAATTAATTCAATGGTAGCGACAAGCTGGTACTCCTTTTGTAGTTTATCAGCCTTAACTAAAATGTCGTAATCTGAAAGGTTCACAAGTACTTTTCGGGAATATGATTGAAAATTCATCAAGAATAGTGTGCAACGGTGTAAAACGGTTCTCTGTTTCATTGTACACGATATCTAGATGTCTATTGTAAACATTAACCATGAAGCAAGCCACTATGTCCGAAAAAAAAAATGATCTATCAGCTCATCGAAGTGCTTTTTCACTTTGTGTTGCCTCTTTTCTACAAACCCAGAATTGACTTTCCACTTCGCAACAACAGCTGTGGCCTCTCGTTTTAGTTGATGGTATTCTTCTCTTATTTTCTTCATTTCCTCTCGGCTCTCTTCAAGAGTACGTAAAGCTTTTTCAAGGTCAGTTTATTTAGTTTGTGAATATCATTCTTCTTTCAAGTGTTTTACAAAATAGTATTTACAGGCAAGGTGCAGGAGGACCTTTACCAGCCCTTGCACTGAGAAAAAAATGTAATAAGTAAAATCGTATGTTACATTTGTAAATCCTGTAGTTTCTGGACTTAACGTACAACAAACGTATAACTGAAAACGCATGTTTTATAATACTTTCTGTATAAGTGTTCCATCTATACATACTTACCGTATAATACAACATAGGTGGTAAGGATCTCACATACAAACGGACGTATATAACATATAGCTGACGAAGGTAACATACATATATGTACGTAATATAAGGAAGACTGTTAGATATCAGATGTCCTGCAACAGCATGATGTACAGTCCGCAGTATATATATATATAAAAAAAAAAAAACTTCAACATAAGCATGTAAGTTTATTGTGAAACGACTGAGTCTTTTGTTCCAAAATAAGTGTGCAGAGGAGGACGTTGACGATTCTCCTGCGTGATTCGTGCCACTTAGACGTTATATTGATTCCCTCTGCTGTTAGGCGTAGTTTCACAGTAAACATACATGCTCATGTTGCAGATTTTTTGCTGTGGACTGTACCATCTAAGGGCAGTTTCTATGTAGCATACGGATAACGTATGCTCCGTACTGATTTGTGTAGTAAGCAAGATGACTCCGTATATTTGTACAATATACCGCTGTCCGGAGAACGGATTTTTCTCAGTATGGGCCTTTTAAGGTCCGCACCCTTCTCGCTCCGCGGGGTCTTGCAGTTTATAGATTCGGTACTGTGCCCAAGGATCAGGGAGACCTTGATAATGAACGAACTGGAAAAAATGAAGACAATGAGAGGGAACTAGAGAATCCAATAGCAAAACCTATGCACACCATGTTTGTCTCCCCACGAATTGTGATCGACCACGGAACACACTCGCTCTGTCACTTAATCACCCTGGCCCCTCCGACAGTTTTGATCAAAATGTTATGACAAACTAGAAGTAACTGTTTTTTGACATATGACATATTGCAGTATTAACAATGATATCTTCTAAAGCATTGCAAAGCTCACCTTGCAATTGTATTTATACACCGTAATAAATAAATGTTCAAATCCATCCTACTCTGTTAAATGCTGTGGTGAAATTTGGTAAAAATTTGTATAACCCCTTTTTCAGGCCATCCACCATGAATGAGGTTTTCCTGGGTTTTCCTCATTCATACCAGGTTCCAGGCGCTTCCTTCCTTCCCCAATCCTTCCTTCCTTCCAGTCCCGGATAGTGTGCTCTCCGAGGGACGTCATCCCTGAAAACGTGACGGGCTAAATGGCCATAGATACCGAAAGCCCAGAAATCTAAATCTTAAATCCCAAATTGATAATCTGCACAATAATAGGAGAGGGAATATACTTCCGAAGTTGCATATCCACTACTATGATTGCAGTATCGATCCTCGCAGGAAAAGGAGCACTCCATAACTAGGATTCCACGTTACACACCTCACTATAAATTCGAAAATACTCTTACAGCAAGGAAAGTGGAGCCTCCAATGATTAGCTATATACCCCAAATAAGTCCTTGTCTGCTGCTATGATCACTCGGAATATTTCCATGTGCATGTATAAAGTCGGCTGAATCAGGAGCTGTGGTTGCAAACTCTTTGTGTGCACTGACATCCTTAAATTTTACATGTAAACAGTACTCGTTTGCACTCAAGTGCAATCCAGTAATATTCACAAAATGTACAGAAAAGTAGATTTCAACTACTCGTAAATGAGCACTTGCTGTTGATGATTCTGGCAAAAACGTTTGTCAAACAAATTTGTACTGTAATTCCTTCTTAAATTTCATGACTGTTAAAAATACCTCGAAACACTAACACCGATAAATCAACGTGGAAACACCATAATCCACTCCTTATAGTCCAATGCAGAGGAAAGTATGAATATCCAATTCAATAAAGTGGGAAGTTTCCACACGCTTCAACATGTACAAGCCTCGTCCACACTCAACACCACGGTGACAACAGCTCAGTTGCTAGACATAAAGTGATTATTTCGTACCGTACTACATATTTGCTTTGTGTATTTTTTCACTAATCTTTGTTTACAGTCAGATAAAACCGAGTTTGCGGATAATAATTGGAAAATACATTTTTTGTAATGTATAAACGAATTTTTCGTACAAGTCACATTTTCATTTGCATAACAATGACTGATGTAAAACAGGATGAATCGTGAAATTATAGGGTCTGCAGTGATCTTTAATAATAATAATAAAGCACCGATACAACTACAATAACAGTTACTTAATAAAATTTCATTAAGAAAATTAATCAACTAATGATCATCTTTGCATAGGGCCTTAGTTGTTCGTCTAGTACATAAAAGGAATTTAACTAGCAAATAGTTTTTTTTTCTGTAAACTCAAACAATTGGTTAGGGTAGATGCACGATTCACACATTGGATTTGCAAGCTGAAGGTCCAGGATCGAACCTCGATATGTCCGAACATTTTTATCACGCTTTCCTGTCCGTGAAATAAGCAAGATAATATATGGAGAAGGAAATAGATGTTAGAAATAGGGAATAGGGAAGAAAGAAATAGGGAATAAATGACGAAAATGGCGGGAAACTGGAGTAGGGCACTGAATGGAGACAAAGATTTACATACTTATTTCCTTCAGTAGTTTAATATAAAATATTTACAGTTTATTTTTACAAGTTTGAAACTCATGTATGATCATTGTTTTTTTTTTTCTTCTCACATGCAGCATGTACTGATATAATATTATACGTTTTTGATATATGGCACACATGGGACAACACATTCCAAACAATAGAGATTAATCTTAAAGGGAGAATAATTTCGTGTATCAGTTGCACACCAAAAGCCCGCTTCAGTGCTCTACAGACTTACTAATTGCTTGAAATTTTCGTGTAAACTTAGTTGCATCTGTCCAGCGTTTTTGATACCAGCAAAGTTGTATCCGACCTAATGAAGTTGTAGAAGTCAGGGTTTAAAGTACTATTGTGGCGGATAGTACACAGTGTTGAATATACACAAGGCATGTTTTAGGTATATCATATTACGGGGTTAGGTGCAGGGAAGCGAAAAGTCCGACATGAAGTAGATTGATGAAGTCGGCCGCATTTTGTTTCCGCTATACAATGGAAACTTAGTATGCAGTTAGTTGGAGGCTATTCACCATGTTTGCTGAAAATACAGTAGGAAAGTGATATAAAGTAGGATTTCTATGGTGTACATAAAAACCAGGGTTAAGATTTTTATAGCTTTACATTTTTTCTTCGACGAATTGAAATATTACTCATTACCACATAATTTTGTTTTATTAAGAACTGGATGATTTAAAAACGCATTTGTTGTTGAATGTTTGTTTTTTTTTTTTGTTTTTTTTTAGAAATTCCTACCAATTTCTGTGTATAAGTGCCTTCTTTTATTTAATATTTGGCATATGTACGTGCATTGTTTACTATTTTAACTGCATATCTTCTAAAAGTTCATGGAAAAAATTAGAAATGAAACAAGATACAGTTCTTTCTGTAAAAGGAAAACGCGTCATTCTGTCACGCTCCTAATAGTTGAAATTCACCCTAGTAGGTGTCGCCCCTGTCGTGCCTGCCTGTCGCTAGTAGATACCGCTAGCATGCAGGCAATTTACAGACAACTTAATGTCCATGTTTTGGGAAACAACTGGTATTTTCTAAGTTAAGTGCACTCCTCTAAAGGAAAAAAATACAGTTTCAATGTCTATTATGACACCCGCCATTCATTTGTATTCGAAGATCTGCACTTGATATACAGTACAGTATGTTGCATATTCTAACTCTGCTTAAAATACTGCACAAGAGTAGTAATAAAAAAGTGCTGTATCGACCTGACGTAAATACTGAAAATAAAATCACAATATTGTGAATAACGATTTTTTTTAAATTTAATAGCACTGTTTACAGCATTTCTAAAACATATTTTTAGTGATGTTTAAGAATCTTTTAAGTGTGTAAATGCATTTTCTATTCTGAATTGTTTTGGGAATTTATATTCCAATAAAATCCTAGTTATAACACTCTGTAATGAAGTGATCATACTATTATTTTCGTTAGAAAGTTGGAGCTGGCTGGTATTAATGAGCGGTTTAACGATTAGGCTGGATATCACAAGACCTGTCTCTCACATGTTCGAATTTACTAAGGGCAAAAGTATATATTTTCTTTCCAAAATTCATTTCATTATGATTTCTCCTTTACCCTAATCGCCACAACTCTGGAGCATAAAACTTATGGGAACAAAATACTAACAGTTTCGAGAGGATACCTTTCCTACTCGTGATAGAATATCTAGTGATAGGATAACGTCATAATTGTACTAAGATTTCCCAACCGGTATCCCCATAGAATGCATTGCAAAATTTTAGAATTTAAAAATACAAGAATTTACACGGCACTTTTGTTTCTACATGGAAGCCTGTAATAATAACTCAAAATCAATTTTAAAACAGCGTATAGCATTTAATGCCTTCAACGGCACTAATAAATCTTAATTCTAACTTAATCTTAGTATATCGGAATTTTGTAGGCTTTCAGTAAATTGTGTTGTCAATCAAAGTGTTTGGAAAAGACTAGTGTATTCCATAATCTAAAACCAAGTGCAGTTTTTGAATTTCCCTTAATAATATACATGATAAATAACAAGGTGTCAAGATCCACTTAATGAGTAAATGAAAGCTGGATGTCTTAAAGAGTTGACTACATTGTTTCCCCCCATTAAATATGGCTGCTTAAATACTTGTTTTGAATTTCTTTAACAAGATGCCAATATTTTCATATCTTTCCTGTGCTAGGTATCGTGGTACAGAAACGAAAAGAGAGTGGAGGATGGCGAACGCTTTCATTTGTTGAACGAAGGTAACTTTTTCTGCGTGGACGTAGCTCCCGTGACGGTTGATGACCAGGGTCATTGGACATGCGTTGCAGAAAATTTAAGTGGTAAATCCACTTCCTCCTCGTATCTCAATGTACTAGGTAAGTAGCTAAATTAAGTAACATAAAATTACCGGTGCAATAAATGCAGAGTTAATTATGATAAAAGGCTATTATTTGAAAAATCGCTTATTCTATTTGTGTGTTTCTTTGTTTAATGTTACCTTCTAATGATCTTTAAAATCTTAGGAACAGTTGACGTTCCTCTCACGTAGTGCTGTATGATCCTCAATTTTAATTTGGTAAACTATCTTTCTTTATTGAATATTAGCGACTCTTTCAGAACCAAGGATACTTCAGACATAAAATTATAATTTAAGGTAAAATTCGAACCACCAAATGTGTTCAAATTTCAATATTGAAGTGCTGGAAATCGAACCCGAGAGCACGTGGACCAGAGCCACTTGTGTTAGTCACTTGACCTACAAGGAGACTTATGCATAATTTGTATACTGAGACACAAATTTGAGATAAGTATCACACGTGTTCTCGCATACCATTTTTATTTTGATTATGATTAGATTTCATACTTGTTTCTGGTGAGTTATAATGAAAGAAACAGACGACTACTACTAAGTAAGAAGATCAGACTGCCACAGCCGACACACAAGACGCCCTAGGCTAAGTTAGTTTTAACAGTGACAACACTGCAGAAAAACTAGAGAAGCCCTCTCGGTTAGTACCAAGATAGAGTTAACATGTATGTGCTAAGATTTTAACCACTGGCATATAGTGAAATATGCACCAACTCAGAGAAGAAAGAGATTGTAGTGTAAAATTTCAAGTTCTTCTCACGACGCACATTTAAAACTCGAATGAGTAGCGTTTTTAAACGTATAGGAGTGCTCAGAATTTTGCTAATATGAACTTATACATACCCTACTATATTAAAGTACAGGGTGTCTCAAAAGTCCCCTGACATAGGGTAACTCTGTTATCAGAGTCACAACAAAATGTAAGAGGGAAAACCGTCTCCAAATATGATGTTTTCAATCAAAAGTGAAAGTTTTTTTTTTTAATTGGACGAGCCGCTTGTCTTGTAGACCCTACATTCTTTGTCGCCCAATGTTAAATGAAAATGCACCGTTGTCATTTACCTGGACCCACAAGATAAGTGAATGAAGTGACTGTTTTTTAGACTAACGTGTCGTTGCCAGCCCACATTTCAAACATGTCCCATTTACTTTATTCTCTAGATCCAGGTAAATGGCAATGTTGCATTTTCTTTTAACATCGAGCGCATAAAAGCCCAAACGGCTCGTCCGATTAAAAAAATCCTTCACTGTAGATTGAAAACATCATATTCGAAGACGGTTTCTCCTCTTACATTTTATTGTAACTCTAATAATAACAGTTACCCTATGTCAGGGGACTTTCGACACACCCTGTATATATGTAGACTGCACGGGAGAAACAGCATAAGTAAAAGAACACAGGCTTTCAAAAAGCGATTTCTTTTTTTAAATTTTACCACGCATAAGTATGAATCACTTATAGGGTCTACTAGCGATTATTCAACTCACGTTAGAATTGACTTATACCAAGTTAACCGGAGGTGGAGCATAATACATAGATCTCCAATTTTGACGTCCCTCATTTTGGCCAATTTCTGACTTCTACTGTTTCCCACGCGCAGTCTAGATATGTTTCTCCTTTTATCATGTAGTCGTGTAATGAGCGCGAATGCCAAATGTGTGGATTCAACACTGACACCACCTTTGACTATTTATTAAATCAGTTTATAACTCTAGCAGAGCAGATCCCTAGTACAAATACGAGATCAGTATTTTTATTAATCGTGTATTTAACAAACTTTCAGATATAATGTGTGATGTAGTTAATGCGGAAATAGTTAATGGGATAGAGGAGGGGGCCTCTGTGGCTCAGTGGTAGAGCGTTCACCTCTGGTGCATGGGATCCCGGGTTCAAACCCTGCTCCCGCCAAGTGAACTTTGTGGTGGACAAACACTGTGTGCGTGGGTTTTCTCGAGGTTCTTCCGTTTCCTCCCACTTTCGTCATTCCACCATTTCATTCATTTCTCATAATCACCGTCTCCTTTAGCCTAACCGGCATAACCGTGGGACGTAAAACTCAAAGATTTCACTTTATTTCATTTGGGATAGAGGAACAAGAGAATGTAGCCAGGGTTGGGACTATCTCGCATTTACGTAGCAAAATGGACGAAAACCATGAAAAGCCTACCTCCACGACATTTAGCTGAGGAGTCTGTACCCTGAAATTCACGATTCTTCCCGGTCATACATTATGTAATCTTACCTTCCGCCACTTTCAAAGCCAGGAAATGTATTAAGGTCCGATTGTAAAATGTCTGGGAGAAATAATTCGACTGTTCTCGCGCTGGCATTCTCAAAGATGTTCCCAGTAACATAATTTTTCTAAGACATATTTCATTAATAACACTACATAAGAGCATTGATAGCAGTCTAACGTTTTTCACATTTCTTTAATGGTCAATGAACTAATTCATGTTCGTTTCACCTTGCCATCAGTTCACTCACTATTAAAAATAATATATGTATTCACTTCTAAATCTATTAATTCGGTATATAACAGATTTTGTACTCAACGCATGTATACTTTGGTATGTGTTCTGTAAATTGCAGAGAGATGGATTGTACTCTGAAATTGTGTAGATTTTAAATAGTTATTTTCGGGATATAAACCAGCTACTTGCATAACTACACTATAAAATTGTTAGATCCTTAGTGGGAACTTTTTTTCGTGTATATGCAGCCGTATTATCAGCAGTTCTCCAGAACTTCCGTAGTGAGTGAAACTGTGCTGTAGGATCTGTACTCCATGTCTATCATGTCTCTTTCTGATTTTAAGTATCTGAATTGACCGTTCTTCATACGGGGAGATCCTTAAGATATGGATTTCAGTGAAAGTGTAAGGTTAAAAATTCGTAATGTCAAGTATCCTCCCAACCCGTTCCTCACTTCTTCTCACCTCTCATGCCAGTGGAGGCTGAAATTGGACTTAAACGGCATCAGAAGTGTCACTGTTCATTTCAGTGACCTCAAATGTTATGGATTGGACCCTAATGCCGGTCTTTTCGATTATTTATATGTCACCATCGGTCCATCCCTTTTCTATTTCTTTTATATGGCATACTTTTTCCGCCTCCATCTTCAGCCTCAATGCCATTGGGTCCTTAATTTGGATTTTAAACGGTAATGGGATTATCACTACTCATTTCAATGACCCCGAAAACTATAGATTCTACACTAATGTACAGTATGTCATATTAGATTATTTTTACATGTGCCCCGTTCATATTCCCTAGAGACTAGGGATGATTTACCGCACAGTACTTTCCTAGATTGGATGTCATACGTGTACTAACCTTTGTTGAAATTATTCCAGGCGCTCCAGAGTTATAGTGTAACGTTCATCCATTTATTTATGTATATACAGATTCCTTCTTGTCGGCCTTAAAATGAGAAATTTCAGAAAAACTTAGACACGAACTTCCTTAATTTAAATGACGAATGTATATACAAAGTCTCACATTTCTAATTTGACATGACTTTGAGATTTTTTTTTTGTGCATAAATTAGTTCCTCTCTTAAGATAGGGGATTTAATCACAATGACATAATAAAAATTTAAAATACGCAATGATCCAGTCATGCATCAAAATTCACCAAAACTGCTGAAGCGATGTAGGAGGAGTTTGCAGACTAACGTCGTTACATTCGAATATAGAGGGTGTTTCAATACAACACCGAAAGCGTTTGGGAGGTGATTCCTCACACCAAGATAAGACAAAAAGTATAGACCAATCTGGGTGCACAAATGCTTCCTTTCGGAGTTATAGGCTGCTGGAAATATAAAAAAATGAACTTTAAAGGTCCGTAGCTCCAAAACTATAGGACCTACTGTAGTCGTTTCAAGACTGCACTTAAAAACTAGTATGTACCCTATCCAAATATCCATGTTTCAGAACCCTGAGGTACTGCCGCAACAATTTTTATAGATGTAGTTGGTGAGTACTTCAAATTATATGCCGGTAACCAAACTCCCTCCATAAAAATTGTTGCATGAATGCCTTGTATAACAAGATGTATGTATAACAAAAATAAAACTAAGCGCATAACTTGAGAAAAGATTGAAGTTGGCAACAATTGTTTTGGCAACTTAATCCCACACCACTCCTCTATCAATGCTACCAGTTTCGACTTAATGGGTCGTGACAGTCGGGAGTATTGTATCAGTGAGTAAAACGCGTGCAACTGCATTCTGCCGAAAAATATTTAATGTAAAAACTGAACAGCGAATCAACACCAAGTTTCTTGTGAAACTTAAAAAATCAGCCTCAGAAATATTTCATATGTTAACCGAGGCTTATGGAGGTGAAACGTTGTCTTGAGCGCGTGTGTTTGAATGGTATAAACATTATTCGGGGGAAGGGACAGTGTGGAAGATGATGAACGTTCTGGGCCCCCAAAGTCAGCTATTACAGACCAAACCATGCAAACGTATATGCATTTTCAGTTGATTGATTGATTGGATTTCAACTTTTTCAGTTCCGAGACTATATGAGACTTGACCACTTGCTACAGTGGATTCCGAGCAACTATCCGGGTTTGTACTGGAGGCAAGCACTCCACCATGGATGAAAGTTGTAACCAAACGCAGATCTTCTTTGTGGCTATATGGTTAGGTTAGAATAAGTGCAGCTTTGACGCGGAAAACCCAGGTTAGATTGCTGGTAAAAGCTCAAGTGGTTTAAGTTCCACATTAAGCTCTATTTCCACGTCTCATATAGCCTTGCTACTTACACGAACGCTGAACGCAAATTTAATCATAACCAAATGCCTTAGCCACTTAACCCCGAAGTTAAATATAACCGAGTGGCATGAGTGCTTTAATGCATTGTTGTATCTCGTCAGAACTTTTTAATGTATTAATTCATGATTTAATAATTTTCACTGAAGTCAAAAGTGTATTTATACATTGGTTTCATGTCTGTTCACAATAATTATCTCGACATTACTTTATATCAAGTGAAATTTATAACCTTGGAACCTAATGTACGATTACGAATCACCCATTTATTTAAGTTATATCATGTAAAGGAATAATCCTAAACAGTAATATCAAGGGGAAAGTTTAGCTTCGAGCAGAAAAAAAAGTAATAATCTCCGGGGTACTTCTCAGTTTGGGCTCAGCCAGGAAATGAAATGAAATTAAATCTTTAATTTTACGTCCCACGTTATGCCAGCTAGACTAAAGGAGACGGTGATGATCAGAAATGAAAGAAATGATGGAATGAAGAAAGTTGAAGGAAATGAGAGAGCCCCGTGAAAATTCACAGACGCGGTGTTTGTCCTTCACAAAGCTCACTTGATGCAAGCTGGGATCGAACCAAGGACCCCATGCACCAAGTGAATACTCTACCACTGAGCTACCACGACCCCCTGGGCTCAACCAGGGTAGCCTGTATTTTCGCAGTACTAGTTTCATCCCCTGTTTATTTCGAGTTCACCTCCGGTTGAAAACTTTTAAAATCATTACTGATTCTCTGTGTTAAAGAAAGAAAAAGCAAATTACTTGATAGTTCTACTCTGATCCAGAATTTGAACACAAAAATTGTAATTAATGTTTTGCGAAACTCACCATTTCCATTTTTGTACTCTATATGACTATGCACTTGATAGTTTCCTGAAAACCATGTATATGCATTACTCAATCTTGTAGATAAAGACCATTCGTAGAGTCCTTCCTTCATGAACTCCCGTCCCAACTTTTTGACGCCAGCCGAGGTGCTAAAATACTCATATCGTTTGGTTAAGATACATCAAGATATTTTTTCTCGGTATTCGTAATACTTTAATTACGAGTAAGTGTATTAAAATTTCTGTGTTGTTTGTGCTTATTTCAACGACGTAATTCATTTTGTAAACAAAATAATAATTACTATTTAGAAGCGGAAACATTGTTAGTTTGTAGAACTATTTTCAGAACTACGCCGTATAATTGCAACTATAAATTACAAAGGGGGTTTACCCCTCATCCTCCAGGTATTTGCACATTAAGCTTATATTATTCGTGGCAACTAAAATATAAATTAAATAATGATCTTTTAATGGATATTTCGGGTTAAGTTTAGAGTTACCCCTCCGCTTTTTATAAAAATCAGGAAAATTTACAGGAGAAATGAGGTAAGAAATGATAATTTGAAGTTTTTATTTATGTTTAGGAATGTAAGTTCGGCAGGAGAGAGATGTTTAATACGAGAAAAGATATGTGAAATTTAGTAATATTTGCCGGATACGGAAGCATTGCGGAAGGTTTCAGCAGCATGGTAGTTGTAAAATATGGCGAATATGGCGAACAGGTGTAACGGATGCGCAAAAATAATAAAGAAAACCTTTTAAATTTTTGTGAAGCACACAGAGTACTGAAGTTAAGTGTAATGTAACAATTTTTAATACCTTAAGCACTGTTTTTTGTATGTTGCAAACTCCAAGGGCACCTTCAGACTTGAGGGGCAACTCTAAACTTAAGCCGATGTTTCTTCTACTTATTTGAAGTACGTATTTTATTTAATTAATTTATAGGTTAACATACTCTGTTTCGCGTAGACACAACATATAAACTCTCGAACTACCAACGAGGCGAGAGGGTACTTTGTGCCCATCTCAATACATTTTTGTAATTCCTCTTCTAATGGCTTCTTTAAAATTGTAACAACATATGTTATTGCTCAACATGTTAAGCTAAAACGTACACCTTACGTCGTTCAGATTCAACGTTAGTGTGTCTCATAAAATCCGCTATTTTAAGTTGGTGGGCAAAAAGTACCCCCACCCCGTTGGTAGGAAATATGACTTACTTTTGGTTGTATCACTCCTAGATGGCAGCATAATTAATAGCTGTTAGTCTTATCCTGTGTACTGTTCAGTTCCTGTTTATTTTTGTGAGAGTTTCTACTTAGTTTCTTTTGCGAGATATATTTGGCCTTATGCAGACTTGTTCTGACGCGTGATTAGTGCCATACTAAAGAGTTCGACTAACATATATTTCCTGCAGTTACGACTCTAATCATACGTCAAAACGACTCTGTTTAACGTCCATTTAGTCATAACAGGTGGGCTCAAAATACCCCCCTTGGTACTCCACGTTACAAAAAATTCCTATGTAATGCGAGGGTTAACATTTTCCGCTTAGGCACAATTAAATATAATGGGCCCTATGCAGAGTCGAAATGACGCACTATTAGTGTCATACTAACGAGTTTGATTAACATATGTTTCTTGCAGTAGTCAGTCCATTAGTATAATGCTAATCAGACATCAAAACGACTCTGCCTAAGGCGGATTGTTTCTTCGTTTTATCAAGATTTACCGTATAATTGAAATTAATTCTGAATAGCTTATTTTAATATGCAGGTAGCACATGTACAGAAGCCTAAAATATTTCATTAAGTCTGCATAATTTGTACTCTCTGTTTAAGTGCATAGGTTTTCTTGCTCCACTTTCAGATAGCAGTCCGAGTGAATTTATAGAAACAATAACAACAATACATTATTTCACGCTTCGAAAATATGATGCTGTTTTAATACATTAGTAATATAGTGTCTCTAAATAATTGGTATGAGTCATCCAATTCCAAAACTTTTCTTGTCCACTTTTCTGGAATGTTTTTTTCGTGATTTTTGCTTTGTTAATACCTAATTTCAAATATCTAGGATCAATATTAACAGAGGAAAATCATATTCACGGAGAAATTAAATGTCGACTAAAAGCAGGGAATACATGCTACTATTCGGTTCAAAATCTCTTGTCGTCGCGAATTCTGTGCAGGAATTTGAAGCTTAAAATATACAAAACGATAATCATACCTGTTGTTTTGTATGGCTGCGAAACATGGTCGCTTACTCTGAGGGAAGAACATAGACTGAAAGTATTTGAGAACAAGATCCTGAGACGAATATTCGGACCCAAGAGGAACGGGAATGGGGAATGGCGGAAACTTCATAACGAGGAACTACATAACTTATATGGTTTACCCAACATTGTTAGGTTCGTCAAGTCTAGGAGGCTTAGGTGGGTGGGCCATGTAGCTCGAATGGAAGAAAGTAGAAACGCTTTCAAAGTCTTGACTGGAAGACCAATCGGAAAACGACCATTAGGAAGACGTAGGCGCAGATGGGAGGACAACATTAAGATGGATCTCGCAAAGATAGGAATACAAAGTAGAAACTGGATCCAATTGGCTAAGGATAGAAGTCAGTGGAGAGCTTTTGTGAACGCGGCATTGAACCTCCGGGTTCCATAGTCCATAGAGTTAGTTAATACCTAATTTGAGCTGATTTATCCCATGTAATGGTTCAAGTATTTATTTTAGGTTTTACAAAACACATTTTACTCGTTCTCAGGTGTACTAATTAAGATGATTACAAAGAAAAGAAGATTTCCCGAAAGGTTTGTTAAATGGACAAGAGACGTTTTGGAAACGGGCAATACATATGTCTTATGGGAGTTCTAAAATGAGTTTCGCGTCCCACGATTATGCCGACTAGGCTAAAGGAAACGGTGATGATGATAAATGAATGAAATGGTGGGATGAAGAAAGTGGGAGAAAACGGGAGAACCCCGGGGAAACCCACGTACACTGTGTTCGTCCACCACAAAGTTCACTAGACAGAGCTGGGATTGAATCCGGGTCCCCATGCATCAGAGGTGAACGCTCTACCACTGAGCCACCGCGGCCATTATGGGAGTTGTAGTCAGAAATCTAGTTTGAATCTTCACTTGATAGCATCGCTTACACGCTGAAGCAAACAGCAGGCGATTGCTTTCTGCTATGCAATTTGAAATCAAATGACTGTTCAGTTGGCAATGCGCTAGTAGCTGAAATCACATAAATAATTGCACCAGTTGTGCCTCTAGTGATTATTTCAATTACTCCAAGTTTCGTGTTAAGGATATAACAGGTTTATCTCACGAATACTTGATTTTACCGCTGCACATTTTTAAACTAGTGCACTAACACTTCTTACAAACATACTGCATATAAACACGGAAAGGTGAATTAATATAAATTCTACGGATATGTCAGACTTTATTTCTGCAAATAAATCAGTTTAAGTTTATACCAATCAATCAATGTCTTCTCACTGTACGTTTAATATTCATTCCCCACTATCTGAGCAATATTTTCAACATCAAAGAGTCAGAAATGCAAAAGTAATGTCAACTACCAATTTCCAAAAATTTACTACTACTGCAAATAATGATGACTCATATTATTTATGTGTGGCCTCTCGTGGCGTAGTCGCTAACGCTCTCGCCTTCGGTGCGAGGGGTCTCGGGTTCGATTCGAAAAAGTGTAATAATTTTTCAGGCCGGCCGTCTTGAGTGGGGTTTCCTGGGCTTCACTCATTCACACCGGGCGGGTGCCAGGATGGTACCTAGCATATGCTCCAAGGCCGCTTCCTTCCTTCCCTAATCCTTTCTTCCTTTCCTCTTCATCGGATAGTGTGTTCGCCGAGGGACATGATCCCTTACATATGTGACGGATGGCCTTCGAATCCGACAGCAAAGAAACATAATTCCTAATCCTAATATTATTATTTATGCGTTCAAATTATAAACTTCTATATTATAAAATCCTAAAGTTAACTGGAGAAATATCCCTTGCAATGCATTTCTGATTTCAGTTTTGAGTTTACCACTTTAAATTCTTATTATGAATTCGTGTATCCATATGTTTATATAAGACTACTGAAGTTACTGGAGTTACTGAAAATCAGTGAAAATATCTTTGAAACTATACCTGACAGCAAACTTCTGGTATCCAATTTGAATTTACTGCTGTAAAATCCTTGTTATCTATTCGTATTATTCATATGTTCAAACTACAGTTAAATTACTGCAATTACTGGGAATTACCAAAAAACTTTGCCTGACAGAAATTGTGATTTGAGATTTTAATTTATCGATATTAAATCCTTTAGAATTGTTGGTTTTCAGGAACTTCTATAAGACACCGCAATTGTCGTCAACTATCATTTTGAATCACAAAACTGTGTACAGTTACGTGTTCAAAGTTATTGTAAAGTAACACAATTTTTCAAGGTGGAGAATTGCTGATTGCTACTTCACCAAGCTCTCTCTGTAACATGTTGTCCTACTTAAGACCTAAGTTGTATTAACATGTATGTAGAGCTTTAATGAATATTGCAGTCATTTTTCCCAGAAATGAATATTACGACAAGCATATTAACTACCAGGTAAAACTTGACAAATTGTAAATTATGATCCAATTCTACAACGAACATGATAAGGATAGAAAGAGACCTAAAGTACTGTTTTACTTTCTTTCCAGTTCCAAAAGCATACAAAGCACCCGAATTCCTGGAAGAGTTACGTGCAATTCTCACTGAACAAGGGACAGTGTCATTAGAATGCAAAGTAATCGGAGTTCCTACGCCAATTTTAAAATGGTTCAAAGAAGGAAAAGAAATCAAAGCTGGAGATGTCTTCGCTCTAACAGCAAATTTGGATGACCCTACGTCACTTGGAACTTACACATGTGAAGCAGTCAACTGTATGGGAAAAGCAATTTCTTCGTCCAAAGTCCATGTCGTCGGGAAAGGCAGTAGGGAAGGTTCTTTGAAACCTGCAGATACGTAAGTAATATTAAATAGACATTTTTTTCGCGGTTACCTTCAAAATATTATAGAATATGTAGCAAGAGCATTGTAAAATCCTGTCTTTTTAAGGTAAAGCTAAAGTGTTACACGGAAGTTTTTAGATTTTCCCAACCACCTTTAGTCATAAAATTTCTCTTGTGTATTAATTACTAGTTACAGTTCAAATGTTTATTTTCTCTTGGATATCTGATAGATTCATAGGGAATTTGTAGAATTCGAGAGACTAAGCGTCCTATAGTTATGGAATTGTAGACTGTTGTGCAAAGGAGTGTGCGTGGGTACCTCTAGGAGACAAGGCGTCCTTAGAAGAGGATAAAACTCAATAGACCAGGCGTCCGAGCAAAGGAACTTTCAGAGACCAAATTTTCTAGAGAGTGGTAAGGATAAAGGAGCTCTAAGAGACCAGGCGTACTAGACAAGATGTGATGATCAATCGCTGAAGATTGATCCTTGTGCGGTGTTTTGGCACCTTTTATCCTGAAATGTTGTTGAGTTCATTAGTCTTCATCATTTGACGATCGTTGACGATGGTTGACGATGTCTTCTTCATGGTTGTCGTCTGAAGATGTTTACAGCCAGCACATGGTGTTGGAAGCACGTGTAGAATCTTGCAATATGTGCTTCATATTCAAAAGAATGTAATTGATATTGTGATATAAGGAGTTCATTTTCCTATGTACGTAGATACGTATTTTCTTTCTAACAAAGGATATTTTAGTAGTCACTGCGGTTTTAAAATTAACGTTACAAAGGTACGAGAAAAAGATCCGATTTCAGAGTTTTATTTTGTGCAAAGAGTAAAAACGTTCCATCATATAGAGACCAAAGTCTACAAAAACATACAGTTTCACAAAGTAATACGAAGCGGGAAACTATTTTACGCTTCAAAAATATAAGAAGTACGAAAAGCTTCTAAGATAAAAATAAATATTTTCTTGGTAAATGTAACACCCGAAAAAGACAAAATATTAAGTTAGAGGAATGAAATAACGAACGCCAAAATAATAATAATAATAATAATAATAATAATAATAATAATAATAATAATAATAATAATAATAATAATAATAATAATAATAATAATAAACAGCAATACCTGGTTAATTAAAATAGCCAGGTCTGCAACAACAAACTATGCCATCGCTCAGCAAAATATTGGATTACCTGGCTAAAGAAGTCTGGAATCTGCAAAGCGAAGAAATCTTCAACTGCACTTTACACCGCACGATCATCACGGAAGGTTTCTCTCCCGAAGATGTGATCGAAACGTTAGAAGAGATGATAGCTAGTGGGAGAAATGTTGGGAGAATAGAATGAGCAATAAGTTTCATCGTGTAATTCATATAGAGCCTCCACTCTCTGCACATGTAGGCCAGTATGTCGAACAACATGAGAACATGTTTGTTGACTATTACTACAATGCGTCCCACTAGCTTTCGAATCCGAAAAAAAAAGAAACGTTACAATTTCCGAACAAATATACATAGGAAAACGAAATTCACAATACACGTACCTTGTTTCATGCTGAATACATAACCGTCACAGCAGGTGCTGAAAGTGTTCTCCCTGAACGTCAAGACATGTTTGTACACGGCTTTCCATATTGTGAAAAGTCCGATGTAGAGTCTTCGGTGTGATCTCATTAATCGCGTTCTCAATGTTGTTTCGCAACTCTTGCTGTGATCGTGGTTTGTTTCTGTAGACACAATCTTTAAGAAAACCCCATGAAAAGAAATAAGGTGGTATCAAATTCGGGGATCTTGGCGGCCACAATCCTTTGGAGATTATCCTGTCACCAATGCTCCGTCTTGTTGGAAATAACCGCGACGCAGTTCTTGATCGTCCAGCTGATTCACAAATTCACTGAAGATGTGTATGTAAACTTGTGTGTTTACTGTATCTTCAAAGAAGATGGGTCCAATGATACGCTGTCGGAAATTGCACACCAAACTCCCACCTTCAAGGGATGAAGTGGAATCTCATGGTACACCTCACCACTTGCGATTATCATAGAAAATTCATCATTCATCTGAAGTGAAAATCAGATCCAAAAGAAACTTCTCCAGTTTTTTTTTTTTTTTTTACGATTAGAGAACTGTCCACCACCAGACGGCGATTGCTATTGGACCTTGTGAACTCATGTGACACTCATGATTGCAGCCTATCGATCGTGGCGATTTCACAGAACTGACGAATAACTCTGGTATAGTATGTGCGTAACTAGTCTGCAACGACACGAGCACTTTTCCAATGGTTCACTTCCACATTTTTCCTCATGAGCTCATCCAAACATGATGTTAGTCGGTGCTCATGGGTATAATATTGTAATGTTATGTCACTGGAACGAAATTTGACCTGAATTATGCATTTATTCACCATTCAGTACCCGAATCTAATCTTGACTTTTTGTACTTGCTGTGTAGAATATCCCGATAACAATCACTCACAATTGTATGTTCGCCATGGTGCATTTTCATAGGACCCTGTTCAACAGCTGTTAGCTCTTGTCTGGATACTCGCACCCTGTTTGCTGAACGAGTACAGAATTTATACCGTTAGACGTGTGACCTTATTTTATTCCTGTGTATTGTTGCTGAAGTAGTTCTGCCACGAAACGACAAACGGACATTTCATTCGCACCAGCCGAATGTTTGAGAAAGTAAAGTATCTGTATTACACCGAATTATTTTCCTTGAATATTGATATTTCAGGTATCAATATTAGAGTGACAAATAAAATTTAAACACTAAGTTAAACTTTGTATGATATCTGAAATGAAAATTAAACAAATTTCAAAACAGTAAATTACTTTTTTCTCTGATTAATAATTGTCCAAACACAAAATAATTGGCAATATTTCATCAAAAGTCCATGAAAATGTTCTAGGATTTTGTACGTACCAAGTTCTTCATGTCACTACACTTTGCAGACAATACGTCGAATGCACTTTAAAATATATAAATATATAGGGGTAGTTGAGTTAAGTGGGGACACGTTTTGCAACTTTCAACTACTGTGCCAGTAATAGTTTTCGCATTATGAAACTGAAAGTATGGTCATATTAACTTTGGTTTGTACACTTGATAAGCATAGGGTTCATTTTGAAGTAATGCAAATACTTGTTCCACAACAAAATGTTTATTAAAAATCAGTTACTGTCCCCACTTACCCCAAAAAGCGGGGTAACTGGAGACAACCCTATTCTCTCCCATATGTTAGCATAGGCAATAAAGAAGGGAAAGTGGAGACAGAGTACCTGTTGTCTACTGATAATAGGTCCAAGTTTAATATTTCTGCTGCAGTTCTAGCCAGAGATACAACATTTTGAAAATGGTACTGTGGCAAATGTTGAAAAAACAGGTAATGTCAATATTTCAACAAAAAAAAATGTTTTATTTTGTTCAGAAAATTCTGATATTAGATATATTTTCTAAACATCATTTACTTATCCTAGAAACATTGAAATAATGAAAAATATGAGATTACAGTTTGCCCTGAGGCTTGATATTTGGTACGGGAAAGTGGAGACAAACAAAACAAGCTTTAAGGTTTAGTGTTGTACATTAGAAAAGAGCTCCTGATGAGATATGTCTCTGGATTATGATAACCAAATACTGAATACTAATAAATGTACTGCTGAATAACAGTTCTTAAAATGGACAAATAAGAATAAATGTAGGTTACATCCTAAAGCCTACATAGATTCATAGGGCCTTGCCTTAAAAAATGATGACGAACATTGTAAGGCATCTAGTACAAATCTACTTAAACAAATACTACTATGTAGTTTATAGGATACAAATAGGGTATACACAAAACATTGACTGCATGAACTAGATTTGTAGTCTACAGTTTTGCCTTAAAGAAACGACAGTGTTTATCAATATCAGCTATAATAGATGACTTAATTACGAGAGGTATCACACTGTCAAACTTAAAAGGGCCATACAAAATAGACATTTTATATACAGTATCTACATCTTCTCGAAGTGGAAAACGAAATTGCATGTCAATTCGTTCAAGGAACTTCATTTCATACATATTTTTCTAACTGACTTTATGACTCTACCAATATACCAATTTTTCACGTAATCAGCTGCTTATTTTCTTCCACGTGCTCTAAGTGATTCATTGCCATTGCACTGTCTTCATCATCTTCGATGTATTATCGGAAATACCTGCATCTGTGCCCGTGTCCCCACTTACCCTACAGGTAAAAAAATTGTGTCCCCTCTTACCCCACTGTACAAAAATGTGGGGTAAGTGGGGCACTTCAATCGTACATATACTGACAAGCATAACACAGGACATTCAATTTTATAAGTACCTAAGCATCTCTTCTTAACCGTACAATGTTTTCCCCAGGCGTTTCTGTGACAATTATCTCAGGATAGCCAAACGCTTGAAGATTACGACAGTTGATCGCATGCTAAAACATGGACCCATTTTTCGCATAAGAGTATTCTTTTATACTCTTCATGTTAGTTAAAACCACTTTACCAGACGAATGGCGCTATATCCACACTTCAAATTTGGAGCAACTGTTTTCATATTTTCTACCAGATTTTAGAAAACGCGCCTGTCCCCACTTTTCTCGTGTGTAAATTGTCAAATGATATTTTGTCATAATTTCCTTCTTTCGTCTCTTTTCATTCTCAAGAATGTTCTTGTTTATCTTACAGATTCATATTTGAGTTTTCGTTTTCTTTGTTTTCGTTTGAAGGTTTTCATGTTTTATGCAAGTGTCTGAAGGGAACAATGGTTTCTCATTAACAGAGGTATCCACAAGGGAGAACATGACACCAATGGGTTTTGGGGGATTTTTTAATGTGAAATAATTAAATTTGCCTCATTTCACGCAAAGACAAAAAAACGTAAAAAAAACTAGTTATTCAGTCAATTACTACATTATTATATATTTCTGCCTTATTAACCAATACATGTGTTTACAGCAGCTCTCGGGATTTCCAAACTTAAATGAGCTCTACAGAATTCTGCTTTTACTCTCTGTAACAAACTGCTCAGCTGAGAGAATCATGAGTCGGATCAAATTATATATTAAAAAAATCGCCTCATAACAAGCATGGAGGACATTTGGTAAAATAACTTACTAATTTTAAGTAGCGAGACTGGAATTTTGAAAGAATTATCATTTGAGGATATTATTGATCAATTTTCCTTCACCACTAAACAAAGGTAAATGTGGTTGTTAAAACGAAAGATTCATTAAGTTCAATGTTCTTGTTATTAATTTTTACTTGTGTAACTTCATGTAATTTTTGCACCTTAGAATTTCTGGAATTAATTATGTTTTTCTTTAAGAAAATGTCTTACTTTTATCACGTGGCCTTGCTTTTCTTTAATAGTTGTCAAAATAAATATAAGAATATGGCTAAATAAAGACTAATTTTAACATAAACATATCTGTAAACAATAAATCAGTAAAATACTGATTATAAGTGAATATCAAGGTCTATAGGGAATTTTAGGTCAGTTAAAAAGTAAAATAAAAATAATTTTTAATTAAGTGTACCGGAGAAAGAGGAACTGCTCTGATTAAAAAGATCTTAAAGTTTAAAGTCAGGGACGAACAACAAAAATCTTGTTGAGAATAGTCGAGCATCACAGAAAAGTCGTCACCAAGCAAATAAAATAAAGGATTCCATAGTTCGAAGTCGATTAATATAATACATGTTTAACCTAATCTTACAAGTAACTCTTCTCAAGTGTAACACTCCGATTTTGATAAAATTTGGCAAAAAGATACTACACATAAAATAAAGGAATAGGTGTTTTTTTATTATTTTCTGCGGAGAAACGGTTTTAGGGGGCAAAAGGTTCCGCCCAAAATTTTGGAAGTTGACGCCCTAAAGGCAAGAAGAAGTGAACCGAAGTGAATGAAATTTTTCACACATACTGTAGGCATAAAATGAGGGAATACGGGTTTCGTATTTTCCTGGAAAAAGCGGTTGGCTGGGACACGGACCCCTCCAAATCTTTGATTACGAAATGTCAAAAGTGCTAGTAACAGTATGTCAGATGTGTGTAAAGGTCATGAATAATTGCAACGAAACTTTGTGTATGGACAACACGCAAAAATAAACAAATACGGCATTTTTCATTTTCTGCGGAGAAACGGTTTTAGGGGGTAAAAGCTCCCACCCAAAGTTATAAAAGTTGACGCCCGAAAGGCAAGAAGAATTGGAACGAAATGAATGAAATTGTGCATAGATATTGTAGACAAAAAGTGAGGGAATACCGGTTTCGTATTTTCCTGGAATAGATTGTTGGGTGGGGCATGGACCACTCCAAACCTTTGGTCATTAAATATCAAAAGTTTTAGTAACACTGTGAGAGAAGTGCCTACAGGACATGAATAATTGGAACAAAACTTTGTGTAGGGTCAATAAGCGAAAAATAAACGAATACGAGTTTATTTATTTTCTGCGGAAAGAACGGTTTTAGGAGGATTTTGAAATTTGACACCCGAAAGGCAAGAAGTGGACCGAAGTGAATGAAATTGTGCAGAAATATTGTAGAGGCAAGATGAGGGAATACGTGTTTCGTATTTTTCTGAAAAAAAAAAATAATAAAACTGTTGAGTGGACCGAGGCGTTGAGTGGCAAAAGGAGTGGAAAAGCGAATGAAATTGTATGTAGATATTTTATATGTAAAATAAGGCCTTCGTGTTTCACAAGTGTGTCCATCCGATTTCTTCAAATTTGGCAAATCAACAACAAACACAAACAGTATAGCGTATTTTATAGTATTTCAGGAGGCACCTTTAACCCTTACATTGTTTTTCGGCATAAACAAAAACACGTGCTGATTAATTTCTTGTTTGCTGTTGATGTCCCAAATTTGAAGCAAAACGGATAGAGACACCTGAGAAACACGAAAGGCCTTATTTTATATAGGGTCTATACAATATCTACACACAATTTCATTTGCTTCGGTCCACTCTTTGTTGCGCTATTACGATAATATTTACTTTTTTTTCGGAGTGGGCCTAGGCTCCAACACATTTTTTCCGCACAAATTAAAACACGTTTCATTTATTGTTTTGCAAATTGTTCGTATACGAAGTTTCGTTGCAATTCTCAATATTCTATTCGAACTTCTGACGTAGCTATACTTATTTGAATTTTTGATATTTCATAATCAACTTTTTATTAGTTCCGTGCCTCACTCAACCGCTTTTTTTCAGGAAAATAAATAACCCAATTACCTCATTTTACATCTACAATAACTTTGCACAATTTCATTCAATTCGGTGTACTTTTTCTTGACTTTTGGGCCTCAAATTTCAAAATTTTGGGTGGGGGCTTCTTCCCCCTAAAACCGTTTCTCCGCAGAAAATAGAAAAAACGTATTTGTTTATTTTTTGCATATTGTCTCTACACATTGTGTCGTTCCAATTCTTCATGTCCTTTAAGCACTTCTAACATACTGTTATTAGCACTTTTGATATTTCATGATCAAAGGTTTGGAGGGGTCTGTCTCCCCACCCAAACGTTTTTTTTTTCTTTAAGGAAAATATGAAACCCGTGTTCCCTCATTTTTTGTCTACAATTTCATTCACTTCGGTTCACTTCTCAACTTCCTTCACTTATCACATTCCTTTCGGGCCTCAACTTTCACAATTTTGGATAAAACCTTTTTTCCGCAGAAAATAAAGAAACCCGTATTCGTTTATTTTTTGCGTATTGTCCATACGCAAAGTTTCGTTGCAATTCCTCATGCCCTTTACACAAATGTGATATACTGTTATTAGCGCTTTTGATATTTTGTGATCAAAGGTTTGGAGGGGTTCGTGCCCCACCTAACCGTCTTTTTTTTTCAGGAAAATACGAAACACGTATTCCCTCATTTTGCGTCTACAATATGTGAGCACAATTTCGTTCACTTCGGTCCACTTGTTTATGTCTTTCGGGCGTCAAATTCCAAAATTTTGGACGGTTGTGTTTGCCTTCTAAAACCGTTTTTCCGCAGAGAGAGAGAGAGAGAGAGAGAGAGAGAGAGAAACAAGTGTTCGTTTATTCCATGTGTAGCATCTACCTGCCAAACTTTATCAAAATCGGAGTGCAACACTTGGGAAGTGTGACTTGTTAGTCTCTAATTTTAGTATTACTATAAGTTTGTAATGTATAGTTTTAAAAATAAAAGTAATTACCATTGAAAAATCGTGTTTTAGCCTACTTTTACAAAACTCATGAAAGTGTGCAACTTCTAAATATTATCCAATTTTCTTGAAGTTTGTTATATTTATCTTTTACATCACTAAAACTCCGGGCATAAGCAAAATCTCCAAAAATTTTACATTTTGTTTTTTGCCTTACAAAATGGAATGTACTAAAGTGCACAAATTTTACAATTTCACATTGAGTAAACTAAAGGGTGTCCATAAAGTCTGTGTACATGGGGAAAACACATTTTAGTCAATTTAATATTAATAAATAATATTTTTCAACATGATTCCGGTGATGTTCAGTGCCCAATTTGATGCGCTTTGCAAAATTAAGGTGAACTCGATGGAATAGGTCTGAATTGCCGTCGATTGCAGCACACTGACTGGTAATGCGTTCTGTCAAGTGGTTTAAATTTCTAATCTTCATCGAGTAAACGATCTCTTTCAGCATACCCCAGAAAAGGAAATGAAAAGGGAAAAGTCTGACAAACGAGGGGACCACTCCTCATGACAGCTTCTCCCAATGCAGTGAGAAAAATTTTCATCCAACCAATCTCTTAACAGCTGCAGAAAAATAGGCAGGGGCCCCATCCTGCTAAAACAAGGCTTTTGTGGATTGCTGATCTTGGAACATCCAACTCTATGGATACCCTACGAAGCGATTTCTTAGGGCTAGCATACACCTTAGCCAAGACAGCCTTTTTCGTTTCGTCTGAAGTGTGTGGTTGTCCGGATGGAAGTTTTTCCAACACACTGTCTGTTTCTTTAAATTTGATGATTAATTTCCCGACGACAGTAAAACAAATAGATTGACGATGAGGGAGTCGAAGGTTAAATTTTTCTGCAATTTTGCGATATGACCATTCTTCTCGTCCACTTAAGAGTACTCGGTTAGCGTACGCGTCTTTGGCGCGGGAGACCCGGGTTCGATTCCCGGCGGGAGCTCATGTGGTTCGGATTCCACGTTAATCAGTAGGTCCACGTCTCATATAGCCTCGCTGCTGAACGGGACGTAAAACTCAAAAAATCAATCAACTTAAGAGTACCAACTCACTCGTTCTTTTTTATACAGAGCCCTGATTCAATCTGGAAAAACAAAAACAAATTATTAGAATTTCTTATGTACCTAGACTTCATTGACATATTGTACATTTAAATTTAAAGTTTGTGTGAATGCAGTGTGAGTTTTTAGGCCTTTTTTTTAACCAATTATCTCACGTATTGTGATACGAAGAGGTGTAAAATTAAATGTGAAGGGGATATAGACTGAAATATTAATGTCGTCATTTTCTTCTCGTTACCATGGGGATTGCCATGTTTTTTCTAAACAAATGCATGAATCCAAAGGCATACTGTTAAGTCTGCTGTTAATAATGACAGACAGTTAATTAGACAATTGAAAAGTATTTTGAAGACAAAATAAAGTTAGTGAAAAAAGGAACAGATTAAAAATATGGGGCCACTATTTAGAAAATGTACGAGTGAAATCCAGTAATTCATGAAGTAACTTCTAAGGAACCTTTTTCTACAAGGACCACATCTCTGCGTAAAGTGATAAGATTGGAATTCCATAAGAAATGGCAGCGCCATTACCATGTAATGCATAATGAACAAAAGCAATTATACGCAGCGTAAACACTCCGGTTTGTAAAAGCAAAGATACAGACTGACGAGCTGTCGGCACAATGAAAATAGAACAAATATACTATTTATATACAAGGAAAAATCACTGTTCAGTTTGAAAATAATGTTAATTATGTTGGTGCATTCAGATTTCTTATATCCACGCTTTAAAATATGAGTTACATTGGATACAAAATAAAGAAACAAACAATCAAAACAAAAAAGGGCACTAAGCTTGTAGCCATATGCGTCCTGAGAATTTTCAATCTGAACCAATTTCTGATCGGTTAAGTTTTAAACACTAATTCTGTAGGTCTACACATATGCAATCTAATGTGTGATACTGATGGTACTAAATAAAGATTTCCCAGAAATATTTAAATTTAATATCCAATAATAAGCAACAAATACACAAAATCTGCGATATCAGGGGAAACATTTCGGTTTCAACGCTTGTCATATTTTATCACATTATTTACCAAATTGCTTGCTGATCCTATCTTTTTGTAGTTTCATTCATTGGATTTTTTTTTTTTTTTTTTTTTTACATACAGGCTTACATATGTTTCTTTTAATCTAATGTTTGTAATCCAAAAGTTAATACGTCACTGTTTTCGCTTTGTACTTAGGTTCTTAGGCCATATTGTTTAGAAAATAAAACTGCGATCACCATGGCAACGAGAAAGATGTGACGTCACACTATTTCAGGCTATTTTGTTAATTTGGGGGGTTGGGCAACACCGAGGTTATGAACGACATGAAGAACTATTAAGGTGGGCCAGGAACAGCGGTCAGGACCTGAATCCCGTGTAGTTCGCGGGTGCACAGATTGTTTTGTAAGGACAGTCCTTACAGTATAATCTATTCCCAGCACACTACCTTGCCTTCAATGGAGCTAGATTGCAGAACCACGCCACCAGTCTGTGCATCAATATTTGCGATTTTTTCATTAGCTGATTTATCTCTGGAAACGATGTAGAGCAACGAATATATTGATAAGATCCAGATGATCCAGAAAATAATAATTTGGAGTTGTTCGTACTGCTTCCTTATTTTTAATTTTTGTTTGTTTATTTATTTATTTGTTTACATCTGCAACAGTTCCAATGTTTGAAGGCCCTGTTTTTTTCTTTTTTTAAGTTCCAAAATATCTCAATCAAAAATTTTCTTGTAGGCCTCATATCTGTAGAACTACATATAGTGTAGCCAAACCCAAACTATCAGTTAATTCAGTATTATGTGCATTTATTTTGGTGGGATCGCGGTGGTTCAGTGGTAGAGCTTTCACCTCTGGTGCATGGTGTCCCTGGTTCCATCCTAGCTCGCGCCAAGTAAACTTTGTGTTGCACAAACACAGTGTGCGTGGGTTTCTTCGGGGTTCTCCCGCCTTATCCCACTTTCTTCATTCCACCATTTCATTCATTTCTCATCACCACCGTCTCTTTTAGCCTAGCCGGCATAGCCGTAGGACGTAAAGCTCAAATATTTTATTTTCATTCATTTATTTTAATGTACCTTAAAGTGAAGTTTTACCATATCAGAAGATTCATCAAAGAAGCACCCCAATGAGAAGGGTAGTAATACCTTAGTGTATTATTATCCCTCTCAAATATCAGCTGATTTGGGAAGTTCCAACGAAAAGTCACTTTATCAAAAGAAACATGGAAGAAACATCTCGATGAGCAGAGAAATAATATCCTACGGAATTATTATGCCCTTTTTCTTAAGGTAAGGGAGTAAAAGTGTAACATATATCTTTATTCATCATGTTTTGAACACACAGAGAAAAATGTCACTGCTGTTCAGTTTCAGACGAACCTGCCAAATGTATGAATATGGCAACTGAACACATTTAGTTAAATGTCTGATGTGAAGTTTGCAGCGAGCAGTGTACCAGAGGTTACATTGCCTGCGTTACTGGATGCATATTGTCCAACAGTATGGCAGAAAAGTGCTTACCAATCAACCTGGCTCAGATACTGGTTAAGTTAAGCTAAGCACATTTAACGAAATATGTTTAGTTGTCATCACCATACGTTTGGCAGCTTCATCTAGAACTGAACACCAGTTACACTTTTCTTTATGCATCAATTTTTAGGGAGGAGATTTTCACTCCCAGCCATTAGAAGGTTACGCCCCTCACTTTGGGACTTTATGAACGTCGAATTCACATACTTTTGAAATAGTTGAAAGTAAAATCATACAGTATATAAAGATACATCAAGAAAAGTCCCTGACAAAAGTTTAAAATACCCTAGGGAATTATTACCCCACTCGAATTAAAATTTATTTGAGATTTTTCAGCATAAAATCATACATCGAAAGATACGTCAAGGAAACATCTCGACGAGGAGGTAACAATACTTTAGGTAATTATTACTGTTTTCGAATTAAAATTTATTTGAAATGCTTAAATGTGAAGCATACTGTATCAAAAATGCATCAAAGAAACATTGCGATGAAAAGAATAATACTAGTCTAGGGAATTTTTTACTCCCAGAGTTCCCATTTATTTGAAATGTTTTAACAGAAAATCATGCCATATCAAAAGATACATCAAAAAACACTTTGACGGGGAGGCTAATAATACTCTAGGGAATTATTACCCCCCCCCCAAAAAAAATCTCCATTTATTTGATATGTTTCAACATAAAATCCTACCGTATCAGAAGGTACATCAAAGAAATACCCTAAGAAGAGTGTAAAAATATTCTAGTTAGTTTTCACCCTAGAATTATCGTTTATTTGAAATTCTTGAACATAGGATCATACTGTATCAAGAGATACGTCAAAGAAACATGCGATAAGGGGTAATAATACTCTAGGGATTTTTTACCCCCTTCAAGTACCATTTATTTTAAATGCTTTAACGTAAAATCACATTGTATCGAAAGATACATCAAAGAAACTCCCCGGCGAGGAGCTAATAATACTATCGGGTATTATTACCCCTTTCGTAGAGTATTTCCTTGACTTTCCTTTAGTTACAGTATGATTTTTCGTTGAAGGGTTTCAAAAAATAGTGATTCGATGGGGGCCATAATTCTTTAGAGTATTATTATCTCCGTCGCCGGGGTGTTTCTTTAGTGTATCTTTTGATATGGTATAATTTTCCGCTCAAACATTTCCAATAAATGGGAATTCTAGGGGGTAATTATTCCCTTGGCTATTATTACCGGGGGTAAATTCCCCGCTACAACGGTATTCGTACCATGTATTTGTTCTAAAACAAATATAACCTTCTATCTTACATATATCCTGAAATATTTCGTACAATCGCATTGATGTGAGCTGTAATTTTGATATTTATGTAATCAGATTTTTTTTAAAAAAATTCAATACCTAGAGGAAAGTAAACTCAGTAATATATTCCACTTCAATTTCTCTACAGCTTTCAACCAACTGGTCCTGCGCCGATTTTCAAACAGGAACTAAAAAACGAAAAGGTTAAAATTGGCGATTCGTTGACACTGTCATGTCAAGGTACGTAATAATATGCAATATATCGCTTCTTTAGTGCAGAAATATGGTTTAGAAAAGTATAGTCAAAATTATAAAGATTATGTAGTACTACATAAGTGAATATGTGTTAGTATCCTCAACACCTTAGATCAAACAAATTTCAGTAGTTAAGAAAATTAAAACTAACGGTATTCTTAAACTGCGAATCAACGAACATAACTTGACTTATTACTGAAGTATAGCTAGTGAGCATGTATGAATGTTTTCGACCATTGCCGTTAAAGCAAACGCATTGGTACACTCCGCATCAAAAAATTGCGACAGCTAAGTCCGTGCAGTTAGGCCACCCTATATACACCATCTTATTCCATAAGCGTGTCAGGTAAAGAGACCCCCCTCTCTTTCCTCCTTTCTTCTCTCCCATACTAAAATTAGCTAAGAACATGAGCGCAATTCTAATTTCAAACTACACATTTATTAATTTCGATATAATGAAATAACAAAACTGAGATGAAACAAGATTCATAAGTAGATGTAGAGAGAAACTGAAACAAACACAATGAAAAATTGAAACCAATGATGTCTATTACACAGAGATTCAGAAATGATGCAGCGAAAGAGAGAGAGAGAGAGAGAGAAGAGGAGGGAAGAAGAAAAAGAAAAGGGAGAACAGATAAAAGTGTGGAATTCAAACATAGTAAGAAAAGAACCTAACAATATAAAGTTCCGATTACAGAAATTCAACAGTAATATAGAAATAACGTTTGTTTTTACATATTTTTCAGAACTATTCGAATATATAGAGGATGCTTTAAACATTCATTATGTCACTTTCATAAAGGATAGCGTACTCAATTTCCAGTAGAACTGTAGATCTCCGAGACACATCTAGGATAATGTCTAAAGTTTCACACACATGCTTTGTTTCCGCGTGGTTCGATTGCAAATTCGGTAGTGTTCATTAGGCGTATGATCTAAAATACATTCTAATAATCCCAGTAGATAGCGTTGGTCATATCCTCCATTTCAGACTACTAATGAAAACTGAACAAAAAAAGAAATAAACCAAAGGAAAAGGAAGAAAGAAAGAGAAAATTGAATGTGTGCTATTTTACTGCTAAATTTCTATCAGAAATACCCTATATTAAAAGTCCAAACTCTATCGTAATGAAAAGCTACAAATGTTCGATAGGAAAGGTTTATGGTCGTAATAGATGTATCATGTTTCAAATTTCAACGTAAATAAAACGCATTGAATTATAAGACAGAAACAAATTTTGTGACGAACTAGTATAGATAAAATTTTGTCTTCAAATAACCAAAGAAGTTACCATTTTCTAGTTTTTTCCAAAGATTTATCTGTTTCGAACGTCGAGCATTGATTTTATCTCTTGCTGATGTAACGTAATTTGCATAGATGGAATGAACACGCTAAGAGCTCAAACGGATCATCGTGTCAGTCGGATGATGTTGGTTAGGTTATAAACCACCAATGGGTCGAGGATTCAAAACCGTAGTGACCCGGTAATTCGACTCAGACTCGGTAACCCAGAGAATAAAAAAGAGATTTTACTTATTCCCTTGCGTTTAAACAGTATTTCTGTCAGAGATGAACAGAACTGCATATGTTATCCCCAGAGCACGAAAAGCACGACGTCGAAATTCAAAGTTAATTAGATTTTCTTGCTCCGTTTTAATTTTGGAACACGCACATACACATGAAGTGCGTGCTGAGAGAGATAGAGAGGGGGAGAAGTGAAAGATGCAAAGACAGAATAGGAAAACTTCAAGAAAGAGAGAGAGGGGGGGCGAATAAAAATATGAAACATATCATTATAGTGTATAATGTGGAACGCACACACTGTATACTCGAGATATTGCCAGTGATGCCTTGTAATTTCTCGAACAGAAGATGAATCTCTGTTTGCAGCCATTATTTTATGGGAAAAAATTATTCTACCTGATGGGAATTCTAACCAAGATTTTTCATTTGGAAGTCTAGTACGCTACCACTACACCACCGATTGTTTTACCCAAATGTTATTTAACTAATAGTATAATGTTTCTTTCTGAGAACGATAATACGAAAAGTGTATAGTGCAGATCAGTGGCGTGAGCAGGATTTGAACCTATGTTAGGTACCTGTATTATTCATAAGGCCAATACGTTACCCCTGCGCTATCATTACATGGACATTCCAAACACATCATTGATTTGCAGTATACACTTTTCGTGTTATCGTTCCCAGAAAGAAACACTATACTATTTGTTAAATAACGCTTGGGTAAAGCAATCGGTGGTGTAGTGGTAACGTCCTAGACTTCGAACTGGAAAATCTTGGTTCGATTCCCCATCAAGTAGTATGATTTTTCGCATAAAATAATGGCTGCAGTCAGAGATTTTTCTTCTGATGTAGAACTTACAAGGAATCACTGGCGATATCTCGAGTAAAGAGTGCGTGCGTTCTACATTATACACTGCAATGATAAGTATGTTTCAGATTTATATTCGTTCTCCCTGTCTTTGCATCTTTCACTTCTCCCCCTCTCTCCCTCACACCCACACGCACTTCATGTTCCGAAATTAAAACAGAGCGAGAGCCCGATATGTGATGTCTGGTGAATTTAATTAACTGGGAACTTCGACGTCGTGTTTTTCGTGCTCTGGGGATAACATCTCCAGTCCTGGTCGTCTCTGGCAAATACTGTTTATACGCAAGGGAATAAGTAAACTCTCTTTTTTATCCTCTGGGTTACCGATTCTGAGTAGAATTACCGGGTCACTACGGTTTTGAATCCTCGACCCAGTGGTGGTTTATAACCTAACCAACATCACCCGACTGACACGATGATCCGTTTGAGCTCTAGTGTATTCATTCCATCTGTGCAAATTACGTTACATCAGCAAGAGATGAAATCAATGCTGGATGTTCGGAACATAAATCTTCGGAAAAGACAAGAAAATGGTAACCTCTTTGTTTGTTTGAAAACAAAATTTTATTTATACTAGTCCGTCACAAAATTTGTTTCCAACCTATAATTCAATGTGTTTTATTCACGTTGAAATTTGAAACATGATACATCTATTACGAACATAAACTTTTCCTATCGAACATTTGTAACTTTTCATTAGGATACAGTTTGGACTTTTAATATAGGGTATTTCTGATAGAAATTTAGCAGTAAAATAGCACACATTCAATTTTCTCTTTCTTTCTTCCTTTTCCTTTGGTTTATTTCTTTTTTTTTTGTTCAGTTTTCATTAGTAGTCTGAAATGGAGGATATGACCAACGCTATCTACTGGGATTATTAGAATGTATTTTAGATCATACGCCTAATGAACACTACCGAATTTGCAATCGAACCACGCGGAAACAAAGCATGTGTGTGAAACTTTAGACATTATCCTAGATGTGTCTCGGAGATCTACAGTTCTACTGGAAACTGAGTACGGTATCCTTTATGAAAGTGACATAATGAATGTTTAAAGCATTCTCTATATATTCGAATAATTCTGAAAAATATGTAAAAACAAACGTTATTTCTATATTACTGTTCGATTTCTGTAAACGGAACTTTATACTGTTAGGTTCTTTTCTTACTATGTTTGAATTCCACATTTTTATCTGTTCTCCCTTTTCTTTTTGTTATTCCCTCCTCTTCTCTCTCTCTCTCTCTCTCTTTCGCTGCATCATTTCTGAATCTCTGTGTAATAGACATCATTAGTTTCAATATTTCATTGTGTTTGTTTCAGTTTCTCCCTACATCAACTTATGAATCTTGTTTCATCTCAGTTTTGTTATTTCATTTTATCGAAACTAATAAATGTGTAGTTTGAAATTAGAATTGCGCTCATGTTCTTAGCTAATTTTAGTATGGGAGAGAACAAGGGATGGGAGAGAGAGGGTCTCTTTACCTGACACGCTCATGGGATAAGAAGGTGTATATTGGGTGGTCTAACTGCACGGCATCAGCTGTCGCAATTTTTTGTTGCGAAGTGTTCATTTCTGTTAAAAAAAAAAAATCAAACTACCTTCAAGGAACCTAGTCCGAAAAAATAACTCTAGAGGTTTACGAATTCCCTTTCGGTCTGCATCATTTTCCATGCATTTTTTCACATTCAATGTTGGAAATTAAACGGTAATATTGTGTTTTGCATATGAAAATTTTGTTGTAGATAAAATAACTACAATACAGGAAATAATGGTAATTTGTAAGTGTGCATTTTCAAGCCACTTGCTGGTTTTAATATGTTAATATTAGAATATGATAGTGAAGTTGAATTCACATATATAACCTACAGAGGTGTAGTCACAGGGGCCCCATCGGGGCCAGCCCCTCAAATTATTTCTTCGAACCCTTTAAAACATCATTATAAGATTACCTCCCTTTAGTCATTCAAAATTAGCAAAGTTTACATTTAATTAATAATTTACGGTAAATTATATACCGATCAAAAAATAGTATGGAGCTCCTCCGTGGCTAAGCTGTTAGCGTACAACCCTTTGGCGTGGGAGACCCGGGTTCGATTCCGGGCGGGTGTTCATGTGGTTCGGATTCGACGTTAATCAGTAGGTCCACGTCTCATATAGCCTCGCTGCTGAACGGGACGTTAAACCCAAAATCAACTAAACTCAACTCAAAAAATAGTAAGGTATCTCTTCCATGTCAAATGCATAAATGCACAGCTGGCCAGCACATCTACTGCAATCGATTGCTCTAGTCCTCCTGTGCGCATCATAATATTTGTTGTACATAATGTTTAAAGAGAAAGCAATAAAAAAGCTAATTTTTTTTTTGTCCGGATGGAAACCAAAAATATCCAGTTTTTTTCAAGCTCGAAAATCCCTAGATGTAACACTTTTTTTGTTTTGTACATTGTAAGTGGCCCTCTAAAAAATGACGCTCAGTGGACGAAATGCACAATCTAGCTGTGCAAAAGTCCAAAATCAAGTTTCTTGGAATTGCACACATTGTACCCGTAATGAGTCACAAAGAAATCAAAGATGACAAAAACAACAGTAGAAAAAAATATGACGTTCTGCAGGGAAATGGGTTTGCACGTATAAAAGACGGATTGTGATACAGCAGCAGGTATTACTAATGGTGGTCAGATTTAGAGGGTCAAACTTAATCTATCGTGCTCAACATTTACTCGACTGTTAGTAATCGAGAACTGCCGCATTTGCTGCAGGGATGTACTATGATTGAAATACAAATTGACTGAGAATTAAATGCGTTTACCACAAGTAGCACGCGTATAACATCAGAAGTTGCTGTTCGTATAAAAAAGGTATGTGACATTGCATTTTAAGGGAAAACAATAAAGATATCCACCTGTATCCACCTCAAAATTTCTTTATGTGCAATAAATAAATGTTCTTGTATGCAATAATAGTGACATTAGCTGCAGCAAACTGCAACCTGATGATGTATTTAATAACTTTAGATACGATATCTATATCCCTGAGAAAGCTGTTTGATATTTGGTGTGAGGAAAGAACCCTAACTGCCAAAACTGCTGCAGTTGCAACATATGTCTGGAGCAAACTGGGACTGGAGAAGACAAACACAGATGAAAACGATCACATTCAGCAGCAAGTAAACAATTTCCATAGCAAAGTGTATAAAAAATGGCACACTCGTTAGCAGCACTTTTATCACGAGATGATAAGTGGCTGGATAATAATGTCAGCTTTGTGCCTCAACAGCAACAAGATGATCCAGAACCAGGGACATCATCCTGCAGCGCACTCGGAAGGCTACCGTAGGAATTTGAATAACTGTCCGTATCAGCAAAGAAAAGAAAGCTTTCCTCGTTAGTGTAAACACACTCGACAGAGGAATTAGCATTTTCCACCCAAAGTAGTTTATGTTTTTCTGAGAGAAGAGATGCAGCAAGATTGTGCGGTGTTGTTTCACAGACCTCACACACCAACATTTTTGCTACTTGCATTAAAATTTTGGACATTGTTATCCAGCCACTTAGATATTTAATTTTATCTTGTGATAAAAATGTCTTCAGTACACGATTCAATTTCTGTTATTTTTGATACACTTTGCTATTAAACTGCTTTACTTGCTGCTGAATGTCCTCATTTTCATCTGTGTTTCTCTCCTCCAGTCCCAGTCTGCTCCAGACATATGCTGCAACTGCAGCATTTTTGGCAGTTAGGGTTCTTTCCTCACGCCAAATATCAAACAGCTCTCTCCGGGATATAAATATAGTATCTGAAATGATTAAACACATAATCAGGTTGCAGTTTTCTGCAGCAAATGTCACTATTACTGCATACGGGAACATTCATTTATTGCACATAAAGACATTTTCAGGTATATATAATTGGATACTTTTATTATTTTCCTTTTAAAATGCAACATCACATACCGGTACCTTTTTGTACGAACAGCATCTTCCGATGTTGTACGCGTGCTACTTGTGATAAACGCATTTAATTTTTCAGTCAATTTGTATTTTAATCATAGTACACCCCTGCAGCAAATGCAGCAATTCTTGATTCTAACAGTCGAGCAAACGTTGAGCACGATGGGTTAATTTTGACCCTCTAAATCTGAGTTGTGTTGATTTTGAGTTTAACGTCCCTTTTCAGCAGCGAGGCTATATGAGACGTGGACCTACTGATTAACGTGGAATCCGAACCACATGAGCTCCCGCCGGGAATCGAACCCGGGTCTCCCGCGCCAAATGCGCGTACGCTAACCGCTTAGCCACGGAGGAGCTCTAGCTCCCTCTAAATCTGACCACCATTAGTAATACCTGCTGCTGTATCACAACACGTCTTTTATACGTGCAAAATCATTTCTCTGCAGAACGTCATATTTTTTCTACTGTTGTTTTTGTCATCTGTGATTTCTTTATGACTCACTACGGGTACAATAGGTGCGATTCCAAGAAACTTGATTTTGGAATTTTGTACAGCTAGATTGTGCAATTCCTCTACTGTGCGACGGGCCTCTCCTAGATAAACCAGCTGCTACACCCCTGATAACCTACATTATATATGTTAGATTAAAGTTAGTAAAACCAGATCTAGTAGTAAGCTTAAGCATGTTATATTATTATTAGTATTAATATCATTATAAGTACTATATGTTTGTAAATAATTTATGTATCCGACGTATTCTTAATTATTCACTTATTATTTCAGCTTTAAAGAAAAACTCCTTTTCTTAGAAACACTGCTTCCAGTTTCAAAGCACCCAGATGCCAGAATGCTCAGTATATGGGGAAAGGGGGCTTCAATACAATAGTTGTAGCTTGGAGGAAACTTTCTGTCGTTTTTTAAATTTAATTTTATTTTTATTTTTAAATACGATGTACTTTGTTAAAAGGGTAAATGCGGCTCTCCTGGCTTTTCAGTATATAACAAGAGGCCTCACTCTAGGATTCGCTTTTTTATATATAAAACTGAGAGAGAGGCTTCTTTTCGGTTTCGTAATAAGAAATGGGATCCCTTGATATAAGAGTCAAAAAGACAAGTGAGTTTTTACGGGAATGCGGCGTAGGATCGACACTGCGTAGCATCGAAACTGCGTACGATCGAAAAATTCAGCACAAAACCTGTTTCGATCCTACGCAGTTTCGATCGTACGCAGTTTCGACGCTACGCAGTTTCGACGCTACGCAGTTTCGACGCTACGCAGTTTCGACCGTACGCAGTTTCGATCCTACGCAGTTGCCCTGAAATAATTTAAGTTTTAATCATGCGCTCAAAAAATATATATATTTTTTTCTCTCTCTTTAATTTGTTTAACCTGTGCAGCTATAAATTAGGGTTATATTCATGGACTCCACACGACCTAAACTGCGTAGGATCGAAACTGCGTACGGTCGAAACTGCGTAGCGTCGAAACTGCGTAGGATTGAAACTGCGTACGGTCGAAACTGCGTAGCGTCGAAACTGCGTACGATCGAAACTGCGTACGGTCGAAACTGCGTAGCGTCGAAACTGCGTAGGATCGAAACTGCGTAGGATCCACACTGCAGGTAGGATGGACAAGTTACAGGAGGCGTATGGATTGAGAATCAATTATGATTTGTAATGATGACTATGTCAGAAGTGTAATACTAACTTTGAAACAGCTTCGACGGAATATAATGTAAAATAGTTATGTAATATGAAGAATTTAAAGTAATGAAGAATATGATGTATAATGAATATTGAAGGATAAGAATAATAATAATGTTTAACGAATATTTCGATTGTAAAGATATTATTTCTAAAGGCTATCAGAAAGTTAGAGAAACAAAAGTCAGATAAAGATTCATATGCTGTTCTGTGTGTACTTGTCTGCGTAATATGAATGAAAATTTATATGATTTTATGTACAGCTTAACGACCTAATCACCAGTTATTCATATGTATGTCAACAACGTTACAATATTGTACTTCGCTTTGGGACTTTCTCATTTGTACGCTGAACCTCAAATCGATTTATAATTGGAACACGTACCCGTGGGGGTAGGAGCATTTCAATGTATTCCGTTACATTTCACAAAAATATTTTTAACCGTAAAAGATTCGAAATTAAACTACTATTCAAATAGAGAATAAAATTACGAAAGTTTACAACTATTACTGGAAATCAATGCTGTCATCCATTTTGAACATTTTAAAAGAACATAGTTTCTAATGTATTGAAATTTCATTTCTTATGAATAGTTTGAAACGTTGTAAATAGTTGTAAAGAACCTGCAGAAAATTCGTCAAAATCCTCCTACAATGGGGAAGCCATGTTAGACATGGAGTTAGTGGATGCAGATGGTGGCATTGGAAAAGTCCGGGTCTCCCGAGCACAGTGGTGATATCAGAAACCGGGCCCCAGCCATGAGGCTCCAGAAAAATGGGGTCCCGAAGTTTTGGGCGCGGGTTCTTTCTATACGCCTATTAAACATGGAATTGTATGTGGGTGGGTGGTGAAGTTTTTAAATGTTCGGGTCGTCTGAGCACAGTGTTAACGTCAGAAATTGGGCCCTTGTCTCAAAGGTCCAAAAATGGTGTCCCGAAATTTTGAGCTTGGCTTCATTATATTTTTCTTTTAAGCATGGAGTTATTGGATACATATTGTGGTGTTGGAAAGCTCCGGGACCTGAAACTCCAGAAATGAGATCCCAAAAGTTTGGGTTCAGGTCTCTTTTATTTGCCTATTTAACATGGTGTTGTACTATAGTGTTAGCGTTTGAAAGGTCGGGGTCGATTAACGAAAGCGGTAATGTCAGAAATTGGGCCCTGGCCTCGAAGCTCCAGAAAATGTGGTTCCGAAATGTTGGGCTTGAGTCCACTCTATTTCTCGTTTCAGCATGGAGTTGTTGCATACAGATGGTGACGTTGGAAAGATCCGATTCCCCTCAGCACAGTGGTGGTCAGGAACCGGGCCCCCAACATGGGGCCCCAGAAATGGAGTCCCAATGTTTTGGGCATGAGCCCCTTCTATACGCCTATTAAACATGAATTGTTGTACGAAGGTGAAAAACTTGTATCTTCGTAAAAAAAAAAAAAAAAAAAACTTGTATCTTCCTTATAATTATTAGATAATAATCTCAGCTCCTAAACACGTATAAAAGATACCGAAGTTATATTTCAGCAAAAAACAATTACCATAAAACATCTCTTTGCATGTGTAATGACTGAAATGTATTATACTTTGCTTCCCTCCCAAATAAATAAATAAATAAATAAACGATTACAGTCGATAAGCGTAAATCTGGCAGAACCTATTTTCCGAAATCTAAAACAAATCACGCAGATTGTTTATTGCTTGTTCGAGATTGTCCACATTACATTTTCGGTCGCGATTGTCCACATCACATTTTCGGTTTTTCATTGTATGTAATTAACTATACCATAACAGAAATTCCCGCTACGAACAAATTACACGTTAGGTATACGCCTATGTGTCTCGTCTCGAGGACTTCCGGGCCGCAGTGGCTTAGTGGCAGAGGGTTCACACATGCTGCGGGGCCCTGGTTCTATACCAACTTGCGCAAAGTGGGGTTTGTGGTGAACAAACACCGTGTGTGAAGGTTTTCTCGGAGTTTCCCTTTCCCACAACTCTTTCATTTCACCATTCCATTTATTCTCATCGTCTGCGTCTCCTTTAGTCTACCCAGGATGACAGTCGGACATAAAACTTAAAGATTGCATTTTCATTTTCACATTTGGAGACCTCTGTGTTCCTTGAGTGCCCCAAATGCTAAATAATAATGGGTTGGAAGGCCCATGAAGTTTAGTACCTGGTACACTCATTATCTCAACTTGCCCAAAAAGTTAAGGGGTCACGTTAAGTTAACGCCCCAAAACTTTGATTTTCACACCTTATTAACTATATTGGCCCAAAAGATGAAATTTGTTAGCCCATCGATCTTTATCTCGACTAGCCCAGAAAGTTGGGAGGCTCTGGTGAAGTTAGCCCCCAAATTTTCGGCGCCTATATCACATTAACTATGGGAGAACGAAAGCTGAAATTTGGTAGCCTATCCAGCCCGTAGACAGTACTATGTAGGCCATTCATTCTCTGGACCAGCCCAGAAACTTTGGGGAGGGGGGGGCTCACGTTAAATTAGAGCCCGAAATCTTTGGCGCGCATATCTCATTAACCCTTTCGGGACAAAATCGATTTTGGGGTTTTTGGTAGACTTTCAGTTAATGATTTATTGCCCAAACACTGTTATCCCGATTGATATCGTTTACATCTTGTATTTTAGAAGAGGGACATGGCTATTTTTTGGTGTAAGTTAGATTGCAGTGTTGCTAACGGGAGGGATTATTGAAAAAATGTAGGAGTGAAATTAAAAAAAAAATCCCTAGCCGAATTTCATGATTTTTTCTAGCTGGGAACACCGAAGCCGCAGGGGTTCAAGTCACCTAAAAAGAATTTTCTGGTATGTTGGCAAGGTACAGTAAAAACCTGAAGTCGCTGGCTGCCATACAAAGAGAGAAAGAAAAAAACTCTCTCATAATACACATCAAATTTTGGCACTTCTTACGCGTCAGAAGCAAAAATCAGCATACATGGTGGTTCACCGTCTTCCCTAATTATCCAATCGTGCTCCTCTATGGTGCGTTTTGTAGGCCAAGAATGATTCCAGACAGTTGTACGTTGGTTTGAATATAGCCAAGGACACTGAAATAATAGGGGGGAAAGGATAAACTTCCCAAATTTTTTACAAACAATTACAATTAACATTTTCTGTAGCTGGCAAAATTGCTACCACTCAGAAGCAAACAATTTTAAAGTAATCTTTGGCCCACCAATAATATATTCAGCTAGTATCATGATGATATCTCTCAAATTAAGCATGTAATTTTAAAAAGTATATCATTTTTCCTAGAAAGTCACTATTATCCTTAAAATTATATAATATGGTATACTGTAAGACCGGAATTGTAGTGTCCCCAATTATCCAAGTGAAACTTTTTATAGTGCGTTGTGTAAGTCAAGGATGAGGCTTCCAGAATCTGGTATGTTCGTTCCAATGTAGCCAATAGAAGAGAAGGAAATAAGAGGCAAATTTTAGAAGGGAAAAAAGGAAATTTTTACCAAAAAAAGTCTGGAAATAAATAGTTCTATGGCTGGAAATACTTAAGAGACAGATGCAACTATCTTAAAATAAACCTTAGCCCACCACTAATATATCCTGAAAGTATCATGTCGATATTGAATAAACGAAGCTAGTAATTAAAAATTAATAGATTATGGTAAATATAAAAGTGAGAAAAATCAAGGATTAGAACCTTAATACGAAAATGAAATGAAATGAAATCTTTTAGTTTCACGTCCTACGGTTATGCCGGTTAGGCTAAAGTAGACGCTGATGATGAGAAATGAATGAAATGGTGGAATGAAAAAAGTGGAAGTAAACGGGAGAACCCCAATAAAACCCACACACACGATGTTTAGAACCTAAATACGAATTTATGGTGCGCCTCCTAATTACGCAATTGCAACGATCTGTGCCCAAGTTTGTTCAGTAAGGACCGATGTTTGACTGACGTAGTTCACTTGCGCTCGGACGTATAGGTACGGAATTATAAACATAAACTTCGAAAATTGACAAATCTGAAAATACTTTATCTTCGCATTGAATCTGGACCCCTCCTCCAAAGTAAATTCATAAGTATGGTACGTACCACTATACTACGATTTTTAATTTCAGTAAAAATCCCTTTGTTTTCTTGCCCCCAGGATAACTATATACTCTGCCAGTTAATATGTTTAAAACATTTGGAGTGATGTATCGTCATGTGTATAGATTAACCTCTTGCACACAGAGAATGTTTCTTTTCCAAGATTTAAATAAAACTGAAATGTTTTCCATTTCCATACAGAATTCAATTCACCTAAGATGTCCAAAGTTTGTGCGCTCACCTGCTCAGACAATTCCTTCCTCCACCAACGGTTGTGCTCGATGTGGCGGCCACGAGCCTGGACTATCGCCCTGCAACGCAATTGCCACTGAAGCATTGCGCGTAGAAGGTGTGTGAGGGGAATTGTAGACCACACCGCTTGACAAGCTTTCCAAAGCCCTCTATGGTAGTGGGACGCCTTTGTGTGAGTCCTTGTTTCAGAAGGCCAAAATAGCAGAAATCCATTGGCTACGCATCTGGTGACTCCACAAGTTTGAACGAGAAGGGTATAACAGACACATCAGTCTCCGTGGCCATACGCCAATAATACGCAACAGAACTGCGAACATTATGGCTGGATGCTTTGACCATGTGGATCCACACCTTCTGGGTGTCCCTGCCATACAACTGTGGGATTTGCGTTCTGTATAAGGGTTCCATGATGTTCGTTTGAAAGTAGTCTGCATTTACCTTGCCTTCGAAATTCACACGATGCATTGGCAACTTCCCACTGGCGCAGAAACCTGCCACCATCATGAAGCAATTCGAAAACTTCTCGCGACATTCACGGACGGACTCGCCGCGGCTCTTCGCATCATGTGGTGAATAAAAAATGGCCCTGGGCTTATTTGTGTCATCAAGGTAGATCCAGGCTTCATCCAGAGTGACAACCCACTACCATTTTTCATCTAAGAGGTACTGTTCATACAACTTTCTTGAATCTCTCTTGAATGTACCTTGGTGATAACTTATGGCCCATCGCCTTATGTCGTTTTTTTTATTTGCAAATTGTCCTTTGTGAATCAACACATTGTGCTCTGAGACTTCCTGCATGAGATGGCACGTTTGCTTTGGGTAGGTGGGTTCTTCTTCACAACTGCTGCCCTGATGTTTCTCACAACGCGTGGTTTCCTGGCTGGACTCCTTTCTTCACTCTCACGACTTGATCTTGACATTTAGGGCTGGTGCTTTTACAGCGCTATTACCCTTCCTACTGCACGCTTGATGATGTTGTTGCTGCTTGCCGCACGCATTTTCACAATCACTGACTCATTGCATTTTGCATCGGGAAGTGCACATATGTGACCTTCGCAATAAGGTGTCACTTTAACAGAAATACTAGCTGCTCACCACAACAACTTCCACAGCGGTGTACGTTACTCACTACTGGATTTACAGGCTACTGACTTCTGGTTCCTTCTTCTACGCTGTGCTCGTTATCAGCACTGTAAACCACCTTGGGTGAACTGACCTGTAGTATATGAAGGACTCAATGGGAGGGGTTACAATCCCCCCTCTTCGGTACGCCACTGCCTAGGTATATGACATATTTAAACGGGATGTGTTGAGTAATAGAAAAGATCTTTTCGCAAACTCTCTCTAGTGCATTTTCTATTTACAAATTGTGGTTAGGTCATTATTAGGTAAGTAAATGTAGGCTCAGAAATATGTCTCCATCATGAGACATAACAAAATGGAACGAAACTTTATTCGGCAGGCCTGTACACGGCATTGAACCAGAAAACAGAAAGTCAGCACCAATATCGAATGGTAATATTTAAACTAAACACATGTGAGCATTGACTTTCATTTATGAAATACTAGCTGAAATGCCCGGTGTGCACAGGGAAATATAGTTATAGGAAGGTCTCAAGGTATACTTGAACTTAATTTCTCCTTCCTGAAATATTTTATTTTTGACAAAGTTTAAACCACTCCCCATTGAACCCCACCCTAGGATCCGCACCCAATAAAATTAAATATAGGCCTACTACAGTCTTTTCCAGACTATTATGTCCTTGATGAATTTACCTAGAAGGAACTTATATATTAAGTTTAATCTTCCTAACATAAGTGTCTCGACAGATATTCTCCCGAATTCGATCTCCGGTGGGGTAGATCCACGTCTTACATAGAGTCGCTGCTGAAAGAGACAGTATTCTATACATCACCCCACCTCGTAAGATATTATAATTTTTCATTACTTCTTAGCCCCTTTTCCGTTTTTAACCTTTTCCTTCCCCTCTTTCTCCCCTCCCCGCAAGATGCGCACCAAAAATTCTATATAGTCTACGTTTTCTTCTAGACTACGATATATTTAATAAAGTTAGTAGAAAGGAACTTATATATCAAGTTTCATCAACGCCTTAACCTTTGACCTTGAATATCTCAAAATATCCCCTCTTCAATTTATTTGAAAAAAAAAAAATTTTTTATAAGTCCAATATAGTAGCACTGACATGACAAATATAAAGATGGCACACCAGGGGCATCGTACAAAAAATATTTATCCACATGGCTGCATCACCGAAAATCACGAAAAAAGCACTTTGATGCATCTTAAGTACCATTTACTCTTATAAGCTTGAAAATTAATTTTACTAACAAGGGATGTATCTGGACTCGGACGGAAGAATCTAAATGAAACCATGTAGGTTATATAAATTATTGGACACAAAAACCGTGGGGTCATCCATTCCCATGTAAAAGTATGTGTTTGTCGACAGGCGGCATCTTTGTGTTCGGATATGGGGTGAACTATTCATCTTGATACGCCTTTATAACTTTTAAGCGAATAGATATATAATGCTGGGATTTTGCACATACAAATATCAGCAGGGTGACATTTTCTGGCATACTCTTCAATACCGCCAAATTAACAGTGTTGCCAACCCATCACAAAGTTATTTTTTTTAATGGCACTACGTCAGGTTATTATAAATTTCAAATCTACATTCAAAGCAAAAACAAACCAAACCAAACTTGTTGTTCATTGTTGCAAACCGAGGACGCTACTGCATCACCAATATTCAGGAACGCGAAAATTTTGGAGGCCTCTACAATGCTAATAACTGAAGTAAGACGGACGGAACAGTTGCAAGGAATTGAAAATTGCATTTCCAAGGATTATTTGAAAAAAAAATAGTGCTTAGATACGTACCATGTCTAATTACGTAGATTCTTTTTAAAGGTTGTGAGGATCATAATACTGTTTACGGCAATTTGATAATCCAAACCGTTCCGGAGGTATAATAATTATTGTTAAAGTTACCAATATTTCCTAAAATAACGTAGTCCTAGTTGCGATAAATTTTGAAAATGACATTTTTCTTCCCGATCAAAATGTAATGTTGAAAAGCCTGTCAATAATTTTCAAAATGTACAAAATATTCCTCTCACACACAAATTCCACATAAAAGTTGTGCAATTCATATTTTCTTTTCTCAATTTAAAAAAGCATTACATTCACCACATTAATAAAATATTGTTCACGAAACCAGTCAATTAAAAAAATAATAAAATTTACAATATAATTAACCATATTTGCAGTGTAAAAAAACATATTTACAATATTTACCATAGCCAATTACATTCGGCATCATTGCTCATAATTAGGGATGCACACGAGACGAGTCGAGACACGGCTCTTCTAATAGAGAAATATACATTTTTCGAGTCGAGACATCACTTTTACAGCACATTTTCGAGACGAGACAGCCACAAATCTTGTCTCGTGCGCATCCCTACTCATAATTCAAATACGTATTAAAGTAAAATAAATTGAAATGTCCCTTAATTTTTTAAAAAATCCACATAAAATATACATTCACTACAATAATGAAAATGGCAATTTAACATTTCAATCGTAGACTTCAAAGCAGCAAAAGCAATTTTCTTTTGGGTGAATTTAGGCACCCCAAGTTTTGTAAACACGTTTCTTGCAACATGTGTTTTAGCTCCCCTGGATCCTATGACCAAGGGGAGAACCTCAAATCGCTTGTTATCATGGACCTAATGTTTAAGTCTTTCATACTTAGTTATTTTCTCTTCTTTTGCCCTTACATCCATGTCATTTCCTTCAAACGTAATGATAATGTCAATCACATACTAACACAGTTATTCTCAACAATTAGGTCTTGTTTCAATTGTACATTCTCAATATCAAACTCTAGCTCTTTACCCGTCTGATAGCCTCTTAACGCGCAATGTCTTTCAATAATTTGAACAATCTGGTTATGCCTGACTATACGTCTGTTGGCATAGTGATTTCTGATGATAAGTGATTTGGAGATACGCTCAATTTTTTGAAATTCTTAGAACCCCACTTCCTCCCCCTCTTCCACATCGAATTTCCAAAAACCCTTCCTTAGTGGTACCCTACGTCATAAATTATACATACTGTGCACATTTCAAGTTCCTACCTTAAGCGATTTGGCCTGTACGAGGATCAGTCAGTCGGGGGGGGGGGGAGGTTGTTCATGAAGAACACCAATGTAATGTATTTCTATAAAACTGCGTATAAGACAAAACAACTGGAAGTTCCAAACAATAAGTAGAAGAGATTTAAATTCAAACAGATGTACTGATGCCATTAAAAATTAAAACAACATTACACTACTACAATTATCCATATTTACAGTGATCTCCATACACACACATATATATATATACATATCACATACACACACACACACACACACATATATATATATATATATATATATATATATATATATATATATATATCAAAGGCACCGAATCAATGGGGCTTAGGGAGGCCGGAGCGCCCCAATGTTAATGATGTGGGGGAAGAGCCCCCTCAATATTAACGGTATCGGAGTAGGGCCTCCTAATAAATTAGCTTAACATATTATTTCTCTTGTATTATAAAGTTTACTTGAAATGTGCTACATGAATTTCACTTTAAATACGCATTTGAAATGTTATTAGGGATGGTATCGAGACGAGACGAGACTTTGTACAGTCTCGGTCTCGTCTCGGTTGAAAAATAGCTGTCTCGGTCTCGATCTCGTCTCGAGTCAAAAATTGCCGTCTCGGTCTCGGTCTCGTCTCGGTCAACAAATGCTTGTCCCGAACTCGGTCTCGGTCTCGAGGGCCATACCTCGGTCTCGTCTCGAAAGTCTCGAAATAAATTAAAATTGTAAAAGTATTATTATCGTACAGTCTGTCGTTTCTGCTTCTTATTTTTGGCCTTATTCTTGACTTAGAATTATGGTGTACTTCTTCAGAGCTAATTTGCTAGCGCTGATGCCTTCCATGTGTGTGTTCCAGGTTCAATCATCAGTGGGGATATCATATCTGGGATATAATTCTAATAGTAACCCACATTTCACTTTCAGCATCCCATCCAAATATGAAATGTGCACAACAGGTGGACTCCATGACACTACACAAGATGTGTTGTTTTGACGAAAATCAGGAATGCATTTTTTCACATATTTGAGGTGAAAGATTACAGTGTGTGACCTTGACCCCAAGAAATACCAGAAATGGTCTGCACCATTTTTTTGAAAGGGCATTCCTTCAGCTTTACAACAAGCCCACGATGACGTTTCTATTTAACTTTGGAGCGAAGTTATTATTCATTTTCATTTAACATGTTTGCGAAAAATTGCACATTTTGTCAGGTTGGCAACACTGCTATCTGACAACTACTTGTCACTGGAGTTTACACCTTGACAAATGTTGACTCCACAAGCTCTAGCTTTTCACCAACTTTCATCACAACTTTTATCATAAAGTTCTTTTTCCTGTGATGATTTGGCGTGGATTGACCCCGAAGGGAACGTGAGAGGAAAAGAGTTAATCTTTTAACGCTGCATTCTTACTTTATTTTTAGTCTCACCTTGTTCCTATGTTTAAGTCGATATTTTCTAGCCCTTTCAGCGCCACTCATTGCTTTTGTTGATCGTTTCAGTTCATCAGTGACAATATTACTTGAAACAGAGTTACTTGCCTGTGAATTCATATTACTTACTTAGAAAACTCACACTAAAGCAAATCTTCACTGTGAAGTAACAGTCAATCATACCAAATAACCAAAAACCAACTATTTTCCCTTCAGTTCACTTTCCCGAAATGGCATTCAAACGACTCAACGTTTGGTAGATACAACAGAGGATCGAGTAGCTCAACAGTTGTACAAGATTATGTGGTTTGAACACCATCAATCAGCGCTCAAACAAATACCCCAAAGAAATGGTAATAACACTGAGCGAGTTGCCTAGCAAAGTTCGACTTTGATATTTTGGAATGTAATTTAATTCATTTAAATTAAATTATTGATACAATTTTTTTATGCTTGTTAATGCCCAAATGTTAGTCATAAAATATCAATCTCTTTAGTAAGGATATTGCATAATAACAGTCTTAGAACAACCAAACAATTGCATGGTTACTTTTCTGTCCCGTGCGTAACGGTGAGTCGGAAAAGAAAACTTAATATAAAGGTCATTAAATTCTATTTTCCAATTTAAAAATATAATGCACAGTAAGGAGAATGAATGTAGAACATAAGCGATGGCATATAAAATGCTGATGCTGCCAAAAATCGCAGAGAATGTCCAATGAAATTGAGGTTGTCAAATGAGCTTTTTGTCTGAGTCCCGTGCGTAACGCTTAATTTTGGCTTATAACTCAAATTTGCAATTGTTTAGTATGTTTTATTTTATTTAACTATGCAGTAATAATTTCCCCCCTAATTTTGACATACTTTTCATTTTAATTGAAAATAGATTTTTGTTAAAAAAGTAGTTTTTGTGTACAAATGTCCCGTGCGTAACGTTGAGAATCGTATATATATATATATACAGGGTGGGCCATTTTAATTAATCCACGGAAATATCTGAAAAATGATAAAACATAGAAGAAATGTTTCAACTACACGTTATATATTGCTAAGGGGGAAAACCGATTCCGCCAAAAGTACCCCTCCACGTCCCCTCTAAATGGGGGTAACGGGGGGTAACTTTGAAATGTCAAATGGGAACATGGGTCGAGTAATACCTCGTTCGAAAGGTCTTGGAAAACTAAGTAAAGCTGTACCAAAAGATGTTCCATATTGTGCACCGGTTTCAAAATGGCCGCCATAATATGGTTCGGAAACTCCAGTACCCGTAGTGTGAAAACCATGGAAGGTAAATGAATGGAACAAAATTGAAATACGTAAATATCATAGGGCATATCGAACGGTGTGGTCCCTGTGATCCCATTGGCCTCCCTAAAAAGGTCTTTGGGCTAACTTCAAAATTTCAAATAGTAACATGAGTCGAGTGGTACCTCGTTCGATAAATCTTGCAAAATCTAACATGTTGCAGGAGAAAACGATTGATGTGAAATGGCAGTGTTCTCAAAAGGCCGCCGAAACATAGTATCCATGTCAGAGAAAAGGTTTAGTACCCGTAGTATGAAAGCGATTGGAGATAAATCAACAAAAGAAAAACTGGAGTAGCTAACTGACGTAAGGCACATCGAGAGGTGTTGTCGGGGTGACTCCAAGAGCCAACTGAAAGGTATCCGGGGCCAACTTGAAAATTTCAAATAGCAGCTTGAAGCGAGTAACATCACGTTACATAGACAAATTAATATCAAACAGGTTCTGTAAGAAAATTTTCGACACGAGACACCGTTTTCAAAATGATCGCAAAGACATGGTGACTGTGTCTAAGAAAACGTCTAGTGCCTATAGTATGAATACGGTTAGACATAAATGAAAATAACGAAAATTAAATAGGTAAACCACGGAGGCGTTCCAAGGCTCGAGAATAATACAACAGAGATAAAACTATTAGAGTAAAATTGCCACAATGTATAGAGAGAAATCCAAGTCCTGCAAAATAATCTCTCCCTGCGCTCTGTATGTGAGTGGGATGGAAAGTAAAGTGAAAGTTCAAACGAGAACTCTACTTTAATTCGTAAATTAAGGCTAACCTTACAAATAGGTACGGTGTGGTTGAAACATTTGTTTGTAGGGGTGACGCTGTAGTGACTAAAAAAAGAGAAACTTTTATGCAATGCGTGCTGGTTATTCAGAAAGCATTTCGAGGATATACGTACACACCGTTTCGTCCCTCAAGCTCACAATATGACATGAATGCTAATAGTTAATCAAAATGTAACTGTGGCCATCCGCATTAACTTAGTGCACCAATTCTCTATGCATGAAGTCTGCCTCCGAAACAGCATTGGGTAGGTCAAGCGTACGCCCGAACCGTTGTCCGGTCGGACATTGAAATTTTGAAGTTAGCCCACTCCCCTTCAGGGAGGCCACTGGGATCACAGGGATTAAATCATTCGATATGCCCTATGATATTTACGTATTTCAATTTTGTTCCATTCATTTACCTTCCATGGTTTTCATACTACGGGTACTGGAGTTTCCGAACCATATCATGGCGGCCATTTTGAAACTGGTGCACAATATGAAACATCTTTTGGTACAGCGTTACTTAGTTTTCCAAGACCTTTCGAACGAGGTATTACTCGACCCATGTTCCCATTTGACATTTCAAAGTTACCCCCCGTTACCCCCATTTACGGGGGGCGGGGAGGGGTACTTTTGGCGGAATTGGTTTTCCCCCTTAGCAATATATAACGTGTACTTCAAAAATTACTTTCATGTTTTATCATTTTTCAGATATTTTCGTGTATTAATTAAAATGGCCCACCCTGTATATATATATATATATATATATATATATATATATATATATATATATATAGATAATGCCTGCCATACGTCCCGTAAAAAACGGGAGTCCCGATTTTGGACTCAAGTGTCCTGCGTCCCCATCAATTTAGACGGGACAGGCAAGTGTCCCGTATTTTAGTTCCGTCCCATTTCAGCTCTCAATATAAGCTTATCTATATCAATATGAGCAAGATGCAACATTCATTGTTTAAGAAAAGAAAATTATGTTTCGTATAATAAATGAATAACATTTCTTGTACTAATATTCTTTGTGAAAATCCATTAACAACTTTTTTTTTTTTTTTTGGTAAAGACAATTTTCTTGAGTCATCCTAGAATGGGACATTGTAGATTGATGATTTTTTCGTCTGCTAGATTCTTAAATAACATTATTTGGGTAGCATTTTCAAATAAAAATCTCATGTAAATGAAAAACACTCTACAGAAGCATAAAGTTTCCTGAGAACGCCTTAGATTGTTCGCTATTTCTTTGTATCCATTTCAAATATTGCAGTGAAAATGTTTCAAAAAAATGTATTGCGTTGTAAAGTTCTTTAAGTGGGGGAAGAGATCGAAGGTGTCCCGTATTATCATGGAAAAAATATGGCAGGCTTTATATATATATATTATAAAGTACTATATGAATGAAATTGAGTCGTATATTGTAATGTATGAATGAAAAAGGATATTAAAGTAATTTTTATATAGGGGAAAGTGGGATAGAAATGGGTAACTAAGGTTTGATGTGTTGTCAAAGTCAAGATTGGCAACAAAATGGAATGATGATCAGAACAATTACTCTTGACTTATAATTCGTGAATACTACAAAAATGTGATAGGTTCTGTCTATTGTTTTGCATATATGTTTTTCACAAAAAAGCAAATCACCCGGAAGTACCCTAATGGTGGGGTGAGACCAGGTGTACATGCTAATCGGGTTTCACCCCACATGTATCGAGTATGAAAAACGTGGCATCGCTAAACTAATACAATTTTATAGTTTATTTTATGTATGTATTAGTATGTTCATTTGTGTTACGTAAGTCCTCATGAAATGTGCAACAAGGAGTAATAATTACCTATTCAGTCACTAACAATCATTGCAATCCCGTCGACCACTGAAAGAAAAACTACAGTAAACACGATACAAGACGCTGACGGTTGTAGCAGCGGGGCGAAATGGCAGTTCCTTCTTTACGTGTTAAAGGCTGCCGAAAACATGAAAAAATGAATTCTAAAGGTCCATAGCTCCAAAACTATGGGATCTACTGTTGTCGAGTCAAGACTTCACTAAGGAACTAGTATGTGCTCTATCCAAAAATACATATTTTAGATTCCTAAGGTACTCACGCAACAATTTTTATGGAGGTAGTTGGAGAATACTTTATATCATAGGCCCGTAGTTAAACTCCCTCTATAAAAATTGTTGTGGAAGCACCTCAGGATTCTGACACACGCATTTTTGGATAGGGCACATACTAGTTCCTAAGTTAAGTCTTGACCCGACTGCGGTAGGTCCCATAGATTTGGAGCTATGGACCTTTAAAATTCCTTTTTTCATGTTTTTGGCAGCCTATAACACGTAAACCGTCGCTTGTAGAGGGATAAATTCTTAAGGTCTTTTGAATTTGGCTAATCAGAGTGCTCCTTTAACCCGCGTATATTCGACGATAACCGTTCGGGATAAAATCTGCTCGCCATGTAGACCTAATTTTATTACAAAATAACGACTGTCTATTTACTTTATTTTATAGTTCTTCCATATTCACTTTCAAATGATCGGCGCCAGTTGCCATCTAATAAAGTTGATGCGTTTGTTGCTTCTAGTACACAACCACTTTGAAAAAGAAGCAATAAATGCATCAAATGTGGGAGATGAATTTAGAACACCAAAATGGTACATGCCTAGCACATCTTGTGCTGTTAGGGTTTCTTCAGAAACATTTTGTAAAACAATTGAAAACACATCGCGCGGTTTGTATTTTGAAATTTTGCGTATACTTGGATTTGTTTAAGTATTTCTTTCTACTGTGTTTGCCTGTAGCTTCAGTTCATAAGCCTTTATAATTAGATACCCAACATATTTGGCAATCACGCAGAAAACAACACCGAAGATTCTACACTTGTGTTAACACACAGGCTGTGTGTCATTTCAACTAGCGGCATTTGACACACAACTCCAAACGGAGAGTGAGTTGTTCTAACCACTTGTTTGTGTTATATTTTAACACAATCGTGCTAACACATAGGCATGTCGTTGAAATAATACAACGATTTTTTTACAGTATAGGCACTTCCAGTAGAACTACAAGGATTAAATTTGGCAAAGTTTTTAGCCTCCTGGGACTATATAGAAAATTTCCAAAAGTGAATATTTTCCATTTTTAGCAGCTTTAAAGAGACAAAAAACTGTGTAATTTAAATAGACTTTTTGGATGTACAAAATCTCATATTTTAGGTACCGTAATTGAAATCGGAATAAAAACTAGGAATTTTGGTATGTTAGTAGGTTTATGAAGCGCGAGGCCGTAGGATGAGAAATTTTGTATCTGGCGACAAATTCCCACCTACTTAAAACTAAACTGATTATATAAACATTCAATTTTGCCAATTGCCAAGTTCATAAAGAAATTGAAAATCACAGCAACTGGGTAAGTAAGAAAATGCTAATCCAAATGTCAATTGAAAGAAACGGAAGTCTTTTAAGTAAATATTGGCAGCAACGCATTCTAATTTTCCAACTTGGTTAAAAGTTAGCAGGGTTGGAAAAAATACAGTTTTTTTTTTAAAAAAAAAAGAACAAAACGCGTGTTTAAAACATGAAAAAAGTGTTTAAAATGTTTTAAAGATGTTTTAAAAAACACACAAAAAAGTACATGTTTTAAACATTTTGAACAGTTTAAAATATTATTTTAAACATATTTCAAAATCGTGTAATCACGTATTTATTAAGACTTTTTGCTCTTTCAACCGATCTTTTCATTTATTTTATTCTCTTTAAGACTACACAGTGTTGGGTACAGAACATTTCCGTATAGATTAGTAATTTTCAACTTATTTCATATAACGACCCCTTTTATTACACCCTCTTGCCAGTGACTCTCATACAGTAAGTATTTTCTTGGATATAGTAAGCTTTTAAGGTAGATTTTAAAATTTACCAACTATAGAGGTTTCACACAATCTATCAATATACATGGCAAAACAAAAGTCCTCATCATCCTTGTGCGTTGACAACGGGTTGAGGGAGAATGATGAATATTGGAAGTGGTCTGACACATCAGATGGTGCTATCAAGCATCATGGCGAACATCTGTGCTTAGTATTCGAAATTTCAAATGCAAATGGTGTCATGTTACATGAGGGCTAGAATTTTACCAGAAATGCTGTTGTGCGGTTATTTTAACCATAAAGAAAATCATTTCGAGTTACCGCTTCTAAAAGTTTTGTAGTTATGCCTTTAGGGGCTAAGCTAGCGTTTCGTGGAGGCGGGTGAGATTTTTGTTGCAAAATTTGATTACTATTTCATAACACTGGTGCTAATAAAATTATTTTATAATAATAGGGCTACGTTTTCGAAAAGTAATGTTTGAAGCACACTTCATTTTGTGCTAACTTTATATTTTCTGCAAGTCTATGTAATTGGTTGTTTTTTGAGTCAAAAATTTATTGACGAAAGGTAATATTTGGGGCGTTCAGAGCACAATAGATCCAAATCCATTTTCAATAAACTTCAGTTTTCCTCAGCAAATGAATTCTATTTCAAAAAATAATACTTCGCAGTCAAGAATCCAAAACAAATGTAACTAAAACCATGCGAAAAGGCGTGGGATAGTTTCATATGACAGCCGCTAGTAAGGGAGTCAGTGGAACAGGAGGGCAACCACCCTCATCCGCACCCTGCATTTCAGATTTTGGGGACGGTAAGACAGTTTTAGAAATCTTTTGATAAGCAAAGTCCAACAGAATAAGCCTGAGGTAATTACACCGAATAAATACGAAGAACATACAGATGATTAAAACTGGGAAGTTGCTTAGGTCCAATTTCCTGAATTTTAAGCAGGCCCGAAACTCGAAAGTAGAGCCACCTTTGAAATCCTTGGGTAAAAAAATATACAAGAAAGCAATATAGGCCTATAGCTCCTTACGGCCAATGATCAAAATCCGTATTTATTCGGTGCAAGGACTTCAATTTTTAAATGTTGGACTTTGCTAAGCAAAATGTTTCTAAATCTGCATTACTGCCCCAAAAATCTGAAATTCAGGGTAGAAGACGGATAATTTCTAAACGAACGCCCCTATCTAGCGGCAATCATACAAAATTCTAGATTCCTTTTTTTCAGGTAGTTTTTCTTTCTTTCATCTCGGATTCGTGGTTGTGAAAATATGACATTTTACGTCGATGTATTCTTTTGGACACATTCTGCATTTATGTAACGTAATTATGCATCATTGACTATGACATTCGGAGCTTGACTTGTTAATCATTCCAACGCTGCAACATACACAATACAAGTATAATGTTAATATCTTAAATGTATCAGCAAGGAGGGGGAAGGGAAAATTAGCCCTCCTCCCCATTCCGTCAACGCCCTTGTCTAGCGGTTGTCCTATGAAACTCTGGTCCACACGCTTTCCCGTGTTTTTTGTTTCATTTATTTCATACCCTATGCTACGAAGATATTACGTTTGCTGAGCAAAAGTGAACCTTTCTGAAAATGAACTTGGATCCCTTGTGCTCTAAATGTTGAGTTGAAGCCAAATTTATCCTGCAACCCAAGTTTGTTCGAAACATATAAAATTAGTTTGTTTAGTTTGATTGATTACATCTTGCATCAGTAGCAAGGCTATATTAGACAGGGCTTTTTGTTTAAAGTGGGATCTGACCCACTAATTTTGAAATTTTACGTGGGATCGCAGTCAAAATCTATACAGCAAATTCCGACGCCTCGTGTCTCTATCCTCAAAAATTAATGTTAAAAGACTGAATATTGCACCCTGTAGCGTGGTACATACATACAAACAAACAAATTGAGATCAAATTGTCCCAGACCTTGACGTTCAGCACTAACGTTATAATAAGTATCACACTTGGTTAGTTACACGATCGACTGCCATACCTTGCGTTTCTCATCTGGTCTCTTCATACAAGCTATGCCAAGTTGTAAAGTTTCAAAGAAAATTTAGAACTGTGGTGGGAAAGAGGTACGAAATAAAATTTTCATAATATAATGAAAAAGATGTTGTTGATACAAAATTAGTTGTTACCTGAAGTTTCCAGTTACATCTCAGCCACACCACTGACGTTAGATTCATCAGAAGCAATTTTCGGATCAACATTTTTACCATTTGTTTGGGTTTCCATTTTTACCAAGCATTGCATTTTTCATAACGATTTTCGTTCTTGGAACTAAACCACCCATTTCTTCCTTACACGTTTTGTGACAAACTCGTTTGATCGTTTACTTACCTGATTGAGTTTGTTACTCTAATAAATTTGTATCAAATCATGTCCTTTTCTTCACGCATAATCCATGTTAAACGATTCCACGTTGTACGGAGACAGAACTAACATGTACTGTACAAACGAATGCTTGCGATATTTTAATTTCAGAACCTCAACGTCGCAATGAATACAACACAACAGTTTGTTTCCGTGATAATTATTTTATTTATTTTTTAATATCAGTTCTATAAGTAGTCCAACCTTCGACTACGACACTTTCTCGCAAGTTAACTGAGAAGCATTTAAACAATACAATATACGTTAAAAATAAGGGGGAAAAGAGACAAAATAAATTGTAGATCACCACATTGACCTGCTGTAGCCACGAGAAATCAAACCATTCACAAGGGAAGAAAATAGTCTTCTGATTGGGGAGCACTTTTGGACAGTTCTCTTGCTCTGGAAGATTTCTTTTTTTTTACGAACATAAAATAAAATGCAAATAAACATATGTTTAAGACAAGTCTTCAAAATACACGTGTTTAAAACAAAATGTTTAAAACATAAACAAAATTTGTTTTAAACAAAATCAATTGTTTAAAAAAAGTTTTAATCATTTGTTTTAAATATTTTGTTTTAAACAAAACAACCCTGGAAGTTAGTAAATTTGGGACGAAGCCCAAACTAGCAAAAACTTGAACTAATTACATGAACCTTCGATTGTGCCACCTGCAAAGTCTATAAAAGAAGTGACAATTCACAGCAACTAGGTAACTAAGAAAATGTTAAGCTAAGTCAATTGAACTTAACGGCAATCTTCTGAACAAGGAATTTGCCAACTTGATCAGAAGTAGTGGCTTTTGGGGGGAGGATTCTCCTTTCTCCCTGCTGAGACAAGACTTAGCTTTTTTGGTCCTCCTGAATAAGTCATAGTCCCCCAAGAAAAACTTCCTGGGTACACCCCTGTATGATTATTTAATTATATTTGTCACTATTTTATTTCTCAGTTTCGTATCTATGCACTTTCGATCGTACGCAGTTTCGACCGTACGCAGTTTCGATCGTACGCAGTTTCGATCGTACGCAGTTTCGACAGTACGCAGTTTCGATCGTACGCAGTTTCGACGCTACGCAGTTTCGACCGTACGCAGTTTCGATCCTACGCAGTTTCGACGCTACGCAGTTTCGGTCGTATACAGTTTTGATCCTACTCCGATTTTTCCCTATATAACTTCAAAAAAAAATACTATTACTTAATATTCTGTGATTATAAAATAATTGTTTTTTTATTGTTCGATCATAAGACCTTATCTGTTTTCGATCCTACGCCGGTTTTAGTTTCGATCGTACGCAGTTTCGATCGTACGCAGTTTCGATCGTTCGCAGTTTCGATCGTACGCAGTTTCGGTCGTACGCAGTTTCGATCGTACGCAGTTTCGATGCTACGCAGTTTCGATCCTACGCATGTAACCCGTTTTTACTAGGATGCGTCTGATAGGATGGTTCAGCTGAAGGGACAAGTATGCACATTTGAGTTAATTCTTTTCACATTTTGCTTCAAGAAACGCTTTTCTGATTAAAATTAAAGAATCGTATGTTTCTTCTCTTGTAATTGTAGACTATATATATATATAGGGTGTTTCAAAACAAAACCGACAACGTTTGGGAGGTGATACCTGGCATCAAGGTAAGACAAAAAGTATAGACCAACCTCGGTGCACAAATGCTTCCTTTCGGAGTTTTAGGCTACCGAAAACATGAAAAAAGTGAACTTTAAAGCTCGATAGCTCCAAAACTATGGAATCTACCGTAGTCGGGTCAAGACGTCACTTAGGAACTAGTATCTGTCCTATCCAAATGTCCATGTTTCAGAATCCTGCGGTACTTCCGCAACAATTTTTATAGAGGTAAGTTGTGAATACTTCAAATTACGGTATATGCCCGTGGCCAAACTCCCACTATAAAAATTTTTGCAGAAGTACCGCAGGATTCTCAAACATACATTTTTTGATAGTGCACATATTAGTTCCTGAGTTAAGTCTTGATCCGACTACGGTAGGCCCCATAGTTTCGGAGCTATGGACCTTTGAAGTTCATTTTTTCATGTTTTCGGCAGCCTATAACTCCGTTAGGAAGCATTTGTGCCTCCAGGTAAGTCTGTCTTATCTTGGTATTAGGAATCACTTTTCAAACATTGTCGGTGTTGTTTTGAAACACCATGTATAGAGAGATTCTGTTCTCGAGTCAAAGCAATGGTTAATTCTCTTCCTTTGGAATATTAGTATTCCTGGCTCAGGGCCCTTTTTTAAATATTGGTCCCACTCTCAGGTAAGGTAGAACTGGACCAGATTGTTGCTATTTTTATCTTTGTAGCCAGATTTTTAATGCAGACAATACAGTTTCTCCTTTGGAGCTACACATAACCCTTACACACCTCAATCTTGTTAATATTGAATTTGTGTACTAGTATGGGCATGTCTTGGCCGAACTTTATTGCCCTGATCCCTGATTCAAAGGCCATGGTACCTGGCCCCAGGGCAATGACTAATGCATACTAAATTTTGGCATGGGTATCTTGACCCTCACTCTAAATTTCGGAAGTGGCATAGCGCAACATCCTTTATTGGAAGTTGCCAAATTTAAAATTTCTCACGCGAGCAGGGCATGTACACTCATATCCAAAATTATTGTCGCATGTGTATAACTATGTTGTTGTAAGAGTATAAATTGATAACGAATTCTTACAATGTTAGTATGTGTATAGTCGGCGAAGACATGTATATGGCAAATTTCATATCAAAAGAGCAGTAAATTAGAATAATAAAACGAAAATAAAACTTTATTTTCCATTTAGCAACATTTTGTTTTACTCATTCTAATTTTCGTATTTATAATTCGTTTCCTATGAAATGTAGCTCAAATGTAATTTCCCAATTATACACATAGTATCAGTATTAAAAGTATCCTGCAAATTCTATATCAAATTATATTCTTACAAGAAGACAATTATAGACATGCGACAATCATTTGGACGTGAGTGTACATCTGTATGTTTGACTGGCCCATCTTGCTCCCTTTTGTGGATAAAAATTGCCAAATATTTAAATTTTGGAGGATTTTGACCTATTTTATCCTCTTTATTGAGTTTTTATTACCTTTATATTGTTATATATGGGTATATGGTTATATAGGAGTACTATAAGGGTTCATTTCCTTTTATAAGATATGGGTACATTGCTCATAGCGCGGTGGCTCAGTGGTGATTCGCTGACTGGCTGTCGCCGGGAGTAGACGTTGACAGTTAAGCTCCGGGAATAGTGATTGTATTTGCGAGTACTATAACTGAACAGGGTTTGCAAGTTTTGGTAGTGTTTTGTGGCTCCAGTGTTAGTGGTACCATGCAGGAACTTCGTAAGAATAGTGTAAAATTTGGTTTTGACAAAACCACACGCACGATACGCCCTAGCCCGGCTGAATTACATGCCTGGTTATGTGTACATTTTCCCAACATATTTGAGGATATCCAAGCTTTGCAGCTCCATAACGAAGAATATTGCATGTTTGTTCAATTCAAAAATAGTGATAGTTACGAAAAGTTTATGTCTAAGGCTCCAGACAAATTATCTTTTACCCATTTTGATCAATCTGTCAGCGATGTGTACATTATGGACGCACAAGTTAATCTCACGAGAGTTAAAATTATGGACTTGCCATTCGATTTTCCTAATGAACAAGTGTCTCAGGTATTATGTAATTATGGTGAAATTAAGAGTGTGGAGTATGAAGTCTGGAAAACTGTGTTTCCTACACGCCTTTACAATGGTAACAGGATTTTTTCGATGACGTTAAAAAAGCATATCCCTACTCGATTACATTTTGACACTATTAAAGGCAATGTCTCCTATCCAGGACAGTTACAAACTTGCCACGCTTGTGGATCACTCGATCACCTGATTTCCACGTGTAAACAGCGGCGACGTCCCGCCCGGTCCACGCGGCTGGAAGGGGACACCCCTGTAATGACAGATCTACGTCATGTTACAAAAACTACACGTCATGTACCCGAACGACCTGTGCCCTTGACATCCTCTGTTAGTGCTACAAAGTCCGACGCTACGTCCCAACAAGTGTCAACACTGCTGTCTACTTCAGAAACTGATTTCCCCCAATTGCCATCAAATGACTCATCCGCTATCATAGTACCAGCTAAGCAACCTTCAGTTCCCACTGATTTGGATGATGGGGTACCATGCCCCCCCGAGGCCCCCCCAGGCACACCACCCTCATCTCTCGCATCATATGCGACAGTAGTACTTCATGATCCAGCGACAGGTCTTCCTTCTGCTAAGCATGGCACGACCCAGGATATAGTTCTTCGTCCAGCTGTGCCTTTGCCCGCTGACGTGTTTAATGATGATACAACCTGTTTTTCGCCTATATTATCAGTAAAACACGTGAAAAAACGTAAACCGAATATACGAGAAAGTGTGAGTGACCTCCAAACGCCTGACCTTGTGGAATAGCAACTGTGGTAAGACTTCACTGGTTTCCTTGTTTCGTCTCGTCATCACGAGTTGTATGCTGTTCTGGTGTTTTGCTTCTTGCTTGTGTTACTTGCGTTATGTGGGAAAGCTTTGTCAATTTGGATTTTTCCTGCTTGTACATAGCAAAGATATTAATCTATTTTCGAGAAGTTCTTGGTTTTGTGTTTACAATCCAGTGTTTTTTTGCGTGTGTATATGTGTGTGGTCAACACTATGTATGGTGTTTCGCAGAGATACTCAGTGTGTGTGCTGATCTGCGGACGAGGTACACTTACAGGTATGTGTCCTGGATATTTTTACGGCCTTGTGAAGTACACATTTATCTTGTGGGTACGCTTTTTGTGTTTTACCTAATGAACGCTGGGGTCAACTCCCGTTCGTATTTAACTTTAAACATTAATTCTATAAGCAGCATATCGAATAAACAGCTATTAGCGCACTTCATAGCGCTTCACGATGCTGATATTTATTGTTTGCAGGAGGTCAAGGATCCCGACCTATCCTTTGTGTCTAATTATACTGCTATCGTGAATATTGCGCCCCCATCATTGGGCACTGCTTTACTTGTGAAACGAGGCCTGCACGCTACTCATATCCAACTATCCTCGTCAGGGCGGGCCATTCGATGTGTTATTGATGGTATATGTATTTTGGCTGTCTACGGCCCCTCAGGGACAAATCAGCGTATGGCCCGCGAACGTTTTTATCACGAAGAAGTTGTTGACCTGCTACCTATTACACGATATCCAATTTTGTTTCTTGGAGACATGAATTGTCACATGTATCCTCAAGATACGAGCGGTGAATATCACCCATCTCCAGCTTTTCATCGTTTTATTACACATTTGGGCTTAAAAGACATTTGGCTTCATTTTCATAAGAATCATACTTTTACTTTCAAATCAGCCCAAGTGGGCTCACGCTTGGACCGCTGCTATCTCCCGGCAAGCCTCCTAAGCAGAGTATTTGATATACAGCAATATGCGGCTTGCTTTACAGACCATACAGGTATTAAGCTGGTCTTACGCTTTCCGACGCAACTTCCCAAATTGTACGGTCGTGGTTATTGGAAATTAAACAATCAACTGTTAACCATCGACCACGTCCGGTGTTTATTTCATGCTAGTTGGACACGATGGCTACGAGCTCGCACGATCTATCCTAATATTAACATGTGGTGGTGTCGCTACATTAAACCCCAAATTCGAACTTTCTTTCAAGGCATGGGGAAATTACATCGCCAAAACTATCGCGAGATGCACGAATTCTTATACAGTGTCCTATGCGAACTGTGGAACCAACCAAGTAGCGTTTCCAATATGGCGGCGATCATGCGTGTTAAGCACCAATTGAAACAGCTGCAACATACTCAATCGCTAAGCGTTCACATTGACGACGGGACAGCAGATAGACTTGTTTCTGAACCTTCGTCTTTGTATCATTATGTTAAACGCCTAAATCGCCAACAACATCAGTTTATCTCTCATGTGTCCACTTCGGATGGGCAACAGCTCACTATCAAAGACGCCTTGTACGAGCATTTTCAGGAATATTACACGTCATTGTACGCATTACCCGACGTTAACACAGTACCTCCCCCTTTCCTTACCAAGATCCCTTCGTGCCTATCCGAACAAGACTGCACTTCCTTACTTGCGCCCATCACTCTTTCCGAAATCGAGACAACCCTCTCCCAAGTTAAACGGAGTACATCTCCGAGCAGAGACGGGATCGGGTACCGCTTTTACTCCAGTTTTTTCCCACTAGTCGGTCCAATACTCTGTGAATTATTTAATTTTCTGTTGCAAGGTGGACCGGTCTATCAACACGCAGGCGTTATCATTCTACTACCTAAAGGCGGCAATCCGACAAGCGTGGCGGACTATCGCCCGATCACACTTCTAAACACAGATTACAAACTTTTTACTAAGCTTTTAGCCAATCGTATTAAGCAAGTTATCCTTCCGTACATCTGCCCCGCTCAAACGGCTTTACACCCCACCCACAATATTCATACCGCACTTGCGACCATTCGCGACTTCCTTGCTTATGCCCAATTTCAATCCCTTCCCGTAGGAGTTCTTGCATGCGATTTTCGAAAAGCCTTTGACACCCTAAACCACTCTTATTTGTTTGAAGTCTTACAACAGTATCACTTCCCTCCTCAGATACTTACCGTTCTGCACCAGCTTTATCACAATGCTACTTCCCAGTTACAACTTAATGGCCATCTTCTTCCCCCTTTTGGGATTCATAAAGGTGTCAGGCAAGGTTGCGCGCTCTCGGGAATATTGTTCTGCCTTGCACTAGATCCTCTCCTTCATCATTTCCAGCACCCCTCTCCATCGGCTCTTCACAGCTTCAAGCAATTGACAGCCATTTCGTATATGGATGATCTAACGTTCCTCTGTGCTACCACTGCTCAACTTGTCTCAGCGTTACGAAAAGTCGAAGACTTTTCCCTAGCGAGCGGTTTGCAACTTAACCTACACAAAACAACTCTTCTGACGGTCAATAACTTTCAGACCTTGCTTCCCAGGGACGTCTTAACCTCTCTGACCTGCACGACAGAATCCCTCATTTTAGGCGTCCGATTTCAAGCTGTATGCCGCTCGTCTTACGACCATATTTGGCAGCCATTACTTCAGGTGCTGCGTATGAATTTATCATTGTGCCGCTCACGAACTTTCACTCTAGCTCAACGCATTCACTATCTGAATTTTTACATTAGTTCTAAACTCTGGTTCCTAGCGCGTCTTTTTCCACTGCCCGATAAATATGCGCGCCAAATTGAGTCATTATATGGTTGGTTCATATGGAAAGGCTACATGTTCCGCGTGCAACGACGCGTTTTATATCTTCCGACTGCGCGCGGCGGTTTAAATCTCATTAGTGTGCGTCACAAATGTCGAGCTCTTTACATGCTCACCACCCTACATCATTTGGAACATGCCTCCTCTCACACTGCGCAATGGTTCCAATGCTGGGTAGATCGCCTTTGGCCAGGGAACAATCCTGCCCATGTTCGTTTTCCTGAATCGTGTCCAACATACATCTTACAGGTCATCCTGGCCTGGTCGATGGTTCCGAGTGACAATCCTTCCCAGGCTTGGACTCCTAAATCTCTCTATATCACACTGTTGCAATCTGAATTGATAAATGTCACCCCCCTATGTGAAGTCAGAGAATCGCACCACAATTGGCCTGCTATTTGGCGTACCATTCAAGCGCCGTATCTTACATCCCCAATGAGAGAAGCCTGGTATCGTTTAGTAAATAACTTGACGGTCACAAAAACCAGACTGTTACAGATTGGTAGGAGTGCGTCCGACATATGTGACTTTTGTCCGCAGGTGGACACTTTAGAACACCGATATACACAATGCACGGCTACGCGACCTGCGTGGCAAACTCTGTGTTCCTTTCTTGGGCTGATTTGTCGCGGATCAGGGAGATATTTCACCTTTGATCTCATTTTATTTCCGGAATTTCAGTGGTTCCCGCCTACCAAACAACGAGCAGTTACCTGGCTCATCTGCTCTACTATTTTATTTATAGACAACTACCGACCTTTCTGTGACCGACATCTATACCTGGCATACTTAAACCGAGTTCGGAAAAAACAGTTTACTCACCTAGACGAGCAAAGATTGTTCGCTCGATTTCTCCAGGTGACTCTTGATGTTTATTCTTAAGCTGCAATGTTATTTGTTTTTGTATATTCTCCTTGTACATATATTTTAGGTGTTCATATTAGTCTTTAGATTTAAGCCCATTCATATAAATATGTCTCTATACATGTCTCTCACGCAACTGTAGCACAGAATGTATTCTATATTGCTCTAAATAAATACAATTAAAAAAAAAAGTGGTAGAGCGTTCACCTCCGGTGCTTGGGGTCCCTGGTTCGATCCCAGCTCGCGCCGTGTGGACTTTGTGGTGGACAAACACCGTGCTTCCGTTTCCTCCCACTTTCTTCATTTCACTATTTCATTCATCATCACCGTCTCCTTTAGCCTAACCGGCATAATCGTGGGACGTAAAACTCAAAGATTTCATTTCATTTTTCAAAAAAGTACCAAAATGTACTAAGTTAGGTTAGATGTTCCTCTTCTTTTCTGTAGTTTTAATTCGTTTCCCCTACTTACGATAAACTGTTCGCCTGTTTAGCAGACCATGCCTTTCATAGAATTCCAACAACTTTTACTCCTTATTTGTGTATAACTTGATAAAACTTAAACACATTATGCCACAATTTGTCATTTACGCACAAATGGCTTTCCCATAAATCATAACAAGTGTACCTCTCCGTCAAATAGTCCCTTTCGCCTCCAGACATAGCGCCGCTTACAACATCGAAAACAACTAAGTACTACCATGAGCAAAATAAATGACGCGTCTCTTTATTTTGAAGTTTTTTGAAAATATCTCCGTTTTCTTTATATGTTCGAAATTTCGGAAGGTTTCCCCAGCAGAACAGGTTAATAACAAACCCGTTTTTAATATTTGTGTTAGATATTAGCTTAAAATAAAGAAATTAGAAGCAAAAAAACATTAAATCGACAGAAATCTCGAGAATTACCAACTCTGCTAAAGTGGGAAATTTTCAAGAACGCGAGGGAATTCTGCAGTTCAACACGAAGCAGCGACATCTATGTCATTGAGAGAAGCGTGGATTAGATCTACAAACGAAAATTTTAACGAAATATTTCTAGTATGTCTTATTATATGCATTATCAGCGAACTCCAAATATATGAATCTGTGCTAAGTATTAACGTATAGATAGTGCAAATAGTGGAAATTACCTATGGAAAAAGACGAATTGTTAGCCCAATCGTAATGAAAAATCGTCTTCACTGTAGAACAGGTTCAGCTTACGTAAGAGAGCACATAGCTCAGTTAGGTAAAGCAACGAGTTTGTATACCGAAGGTAGACGGTTCGAATCCCGTGGAAGTACTGTTGTCATTTTTATCACTAAGGTTATTCTATTTATTTTTTATTTGGGAAAGAATCAAATTGTAACATATGTGTAAAACTCATGACGATACCAAAAAAAAAAAAGAAAAAAAGAGAAAATATCGTCGCATTTGCATAAGTGTCTCTAATTTTTGTTTGCAAACAGATTCGTAATTATTTCCCCTGTGCTCACTGATGCATAACGAATGTTTTCCAGTAAATGTTAATTCTAATTTGGAGAATTTTATAGTTTTACAATGTTTCTCACTACATAGTCTTCTATCTACGTGTTTGGATATTTTGATAACAGATTTCCCTATTAAATGTTTAATTTTCTCTATAAATATTTGTCTTAAATTGAAATTGTTTTGAATTTAATACATAAGCAAAGTTGCCCGAAGGAGGGGAGCTCAAGTAATAGATATTCTACGCAACCTATTGTAGAATGATGATGCTTCTTACCTTCAGCACATAATCTTAACGTTAGAGAGTCAGAGAGAGAAAAATCCTGGTTTTTCCTCCTCTATGACCACCCATCTTAAACCTCTACATATCATTGTTCGTCTCACATAATTTCGGCTCTCCAAAGACATTCATATTTATTATTATTATTATTATTATTATTATTATTATTATTATTATTATTATTATTATTATTATTATTATTATTATTAATGAATATGCCACCCTTACATAATGTTGTAATTTTACACATCTTAGTTTAAAGTGCTTTCTTTAGTAATAATTTGAGCAACCACGTCACAAAATTTAAAATGTATGAGGGGGCACGACGTTTTATTTCCCCTCCTCTCTTTTCAGCACCCTCCAACAGAAGGTATATAATTTCTGAGAAGCAGGGCAGACAAAATGAATAAGAAATATATTTAGAGCATCCTTTCCTCCTTCGTGAATGTAATATCACGTAGCATTTTTTATTCTACTGAAGACAACCCTAGGCCGTTATGGTTAGGTAACAAAAGAAATACCTAATATATTTATAGCGCCCCTTATCTGTAATATTACCTCTTCTTTATTTGTTCGAGGCTTCCCTACACAACCAAGGGTGACAAAAAGAATAGGAAAAGTGTCTAAAGATTACAAAAGACTTTATATTTTGTCAGAATTAAGGCAGTATATACACAACATTGCTTTCGTTAACAAGTGTTTCACCCTTGAGTCGCTTATAAAATTATGCAGAATAACTTTTGCCGATCATTGTTCTAGAGGGATTTGTCCAGGATGGTTTGGTGTCGAGCTAATAACGATAAGTATATTTATTTACATCACTGCTAAAGAAATAGCAAACTTTCTGAAACGAACTTACTTAGGAAACAGATCTTCCTTCTACTTAGCCAGAGCCCACTCTGAAAAATTGCATCTGGCATTCTGAGTGAAAGTTCTATGGGACTATTAGAAAAATATATTCCCGTTTTTACGCTGATGGTAGAATTTCTTAAACAGTTATTGAATTACGTTCGAAGGGTAGGCGTAAATAGCGCCCCCGCAACAATGTGGCGTGGGGACCGCACAAGCTGCAAGGCCAAAAAATATACAGAAAGTACGCAGGGGCGGAGCAGGCCAAATTTTCACACGGGCAAAGTGACTTTTTGGCGCCCTTCCCCTAGTAGTAGCCTATATTTTACATTTTATCATAGTGTTTTTAATAACATTAGTTTAAACCAGGAGCGTCATTTCAGATTTTGCTTTGGGGGGGCAAGACCTCTTGATATAAGTAAAATTTCGCGTTTTTCACTGATTTACTACTATTCTAATGATAAAATCTATATACATCTCAAACTCACGGGGGGCAAATGCCCCTCCCTGCCCTCCCTAAATGACGCCCCTGTTTTAAACCCATTTTCAAAAAGAAATCCATTACCTAGGAAAAGTTCACAAAGAATATGGCCCGCTATAAACAATACCAACTCCACCCCCCCTGGTCTAGTGGCTAGCACGCCTGCCTTCTGTGGTACCGGGTCCAATTCCCGGTGGATTACTGTTGAACGATAAAAGTGGTTCGGATTCCACTATAATTAGTATCCACATCTACCTTGCCTATTAAGGCATAACCGTGGAACGCTAAACTCAAGCAAACAAACAAACAATACTTAATTCCCGGCACTCTTTATTCTACATGCCATCTCTCAATTTTTCGATACAGCCCCCTTAATACTATGAAACTCTCTTCTTCCATAGTGAAATGGAAAAAGATCATATAATTGCCACTACTTTACAAGAATATAAACCAAAAACGTCAGTAGAAAGCACATTATAAAATTTACTTTTTGAGGCTCGTTTTGGTGCCTCTCTTTCTCTGGCGCCCCGGGCAGTCGCCCGGCTCTTAGTCCGCCCTTGAAAGTACGGACGCATAACTAAGGACTGCGGAGGAGAGGTTAACCTTCATGTTATGCCACTGGTTTGACGTGTTTGAAATGTTCAGTAAGTGATCAGTTGGTGAAATAATTTCGACGGTTACTGATGTTTAAAGTTTAGCTAAGACAAAGCTACCTAATCAAATACATTTGATATCGCGATGTCACAATTTGATTTTTCCTCACATAAAAAAGATAAAAACAATAGTAATAAAAACCCTTACTCGTACTGGGCTCCTAACTAAAAACCTAATTCTTACAGACTAGTTGCTCTGACCAACTGAGTTTCGATTTCTTACGCGAAAGAAGTCTGTTATATTAAGAGGCATGCTTTTCATTATCAAAACTGTTCGAAGTAATACGAACATGGCTTAAGAACAGAGACGGAACTGAATTACCACTCGATTGACCTTGAGGGCAAATCACCAAAGCGTAGCAAGCAAGTTGTGTGCAGTATTCTTATCTGCCAGTCATGCTTGTTCGTAGGAGTAATATGTTACAAACCTAACCTTTCGATAGAGCACAATGACAGAGAATCAAAATTAATGAATTCTTGCCCTTGTGAACTTGGGATACCACCATGTGCAATAAAACTGTCGCGTCTTCTGAAGTGATATTTTATCGAAAAAAAACTCGTTTTCCTTTATATATCCGAAGTTTTTGAGGGTTTCAAAATGAGGAAACGTTACTGACAAACAAGGACGCATTTAGGGGTGGGTCCAGGTGGTCCGGACTCCCCTCTGAAATCCCAACTTCTCTGTAAATTTAGCCTAAATTTAAGGATTATCTTTTAAATTTTATTATAATTTATCCTAATATTGAAGTCGGACTTCTCCCGAAATAAATTACTGCATACGTGCCTGCTGACAATTTTCAATATATTCCTTAAATAAGTAAAATAACTAAATTAGGAGCAAAAAGCTTCAACACGGGCTAACTTTTGTCCACTGCCAATATTGTTAGAAGGGATATTAATAGCAAAAACTGCTAGGCAATGCTGAACCTTGGAACTTCACTCCGAACAGCAAGCTTATTATTGAGAACTACATATGAAACATTTTATCAAAACTTATCTAGCTTTTACCTAGCATGAAATTATTATATACACCAAAATTCACTCTCCTAAAATGTGTATCTAAACATTGCTCCACGTATCTACGAAGCAATGAAAATTATTTATCGAAATATGTGAGCAGGGAATTCTAACAGCCAGCCATTTTATTTAAATCGTAGTAAACCCTGTAACCGGGCGTTAACGTGAAGACAAAGCTTGGTCCATTGGTAAAGTGTTGGAAGAACATAAACTCAATGTTCGTAGGTTCGAATCTATCCACTCACCATAACATTTTGTTCTTATGTGTAACGATGAAATAAGAAAGAAAAAATGTATAACCGTTAAGACAAAACTTCAACCAAGTCTGAAGAGAACAATACTAAAATAGTAATACAATGACGTCAACCAAAAATTATTTCATGTAGCGTTTGGACGAAATTACAGCTGTTAACAATTGCAGAAATAAAAACAGGCTGTAATGCAGTCTAGACTTCTGAATGCATTTACTTCCTGAAAACTTCCGTCTCGTCATTGATATGCCGTTAATCATTGTAAAACCTTTCAATTGGAAGTGAAATGACACAAACTAAAACAGTTTTAAATCAATAAATGTCTATGTGTAAAAGTAGGTGTCTTTTATCTGTAGTTCTGAGTTCCTTTTACTTTGAAGTGACAAATGAGAGAAGAAAGTATGGTGTTCGAAAAAAAAATCAAATTTGAGATTTCAACGAATTTACACGTATTATAGCCCCTAACACCGAAAAAGTTATTTTTCGATACATGTCCATCAGTTCGTCCGTCCGTTCGCTACACTTTTCTGTGCACTCGCCTAGAAGCCATACCTGAAGCCATACCTCGCCTAGAAGCCATACTTGAACATACCGTAAATTAGTTGAAAAATTTACGGTATGTTCAACTTATCTGCACCAAATTTTAGTTTAAGATTTTCATAGTATTTCCTATAGTTTTTTTTAATTTCCCTCCTACTCCCAAAACAAGGGTAGTTTCCTGTACGATGAAAATAAAAAAAAAGATATTTTCTCATAACTGGCTCTAACGATCTTGTTTTCTTTCTTTTTTTATAAATCAATATTTAATTAGCAACCCTATTTTGTGGTATAAGGCATTTATCTGAGAAAAATCTACAAGGGGTAGTTTATACTAAGAGGGTGAGTTTTTTCTCAGTGATTTTCTCAAAATGGACTCAAATGTTTTCGTTCATATTTCATAAATAAAGATTTCATTAAGAACTTATCAATATGGCATAACTCGTTTGTCCTAAAAAAATGCGAGGGGTAGTTTTCTTGGTGGAGTGTTGTCTGGGCGATTTTCTCAAAAACGACTCAAAAGAGTTTATTCATATTTCAAAAATAAATATTTCGTTAATAACCGAACAATATGGCAAAACTCGTTTGTCCTGAAAAAATATGCGAGGGGTAGTTTACTCTTGGGGGTGTTTTTCCTCCACGGTTTTCTCAAAAATGAGTCAAGCAATTTTGTTCGTACTCAGAAATAAATATTTCATTAAAAACCTAGTAATATGGAATAACTCGCTTACCCTGAAAGAATCCTCAAGAGATAGTTTATTCGGGGAGTTATTTTTCCCTCACGATTTTCTCAAAAATTACTCGGACAATTTTATTGATAATTCATAAATAAGTATTTCATTAATAACCCTATATTTTAGTATAAGTCATTTCTATGAAAAACAATTACAACGGATAGTTTATTTTTGGGGTCAAGGTTTTTTCTCCGACAATTTTCTCGAACGACAGGCGATTTTGTTCAAATTTCGCAAATAAATATTTCATTAATAACCAAAAGTATATCTTAACTCATTGTTCGAAACAATTCACAAGAGGTAGGTTACTCCTGACGTGTTCTTTTTGAACGACTTTCCCAAAGTGACTCATTTGATTTTTTTCATATTTCATAAACAATGATTGCATTAATTGGTCTATTGTATGTCTAATGAAAATGTGCTCAAAGTGTGAGTTAGTTTTGTAGTATGGATTTTCTTCAATCGAAGTTTTTTATTCGATAATCTGACATTCGATGTATTTGAATAATACGATAATTTTATTCGTATTATCCAAATACACACTTCAGTAACAACTGCGGCCTAACACAGTTAAGAAATTGAATTGAAAAAGTTTAGTGCGGTGGCCCTGTAATTGAATATTTTTTGAGAAACTCCCTAGCTTTTTGTGGTAAACTCAGGCTTTTCTTTTTCGAGCGACAAAAGAGAGAAGAAAATATAGTGATTGTGAAAATAATATCAAATTCAGATTTCAACGGATTTACATGTTTCATGGCGTCTACATACCGAAAATGTGACTTTTCGACACCCGTCCTTCCGGTCCGTCCGTTCGGCACACTTTTTATGCACTCGCCTAGAGGCCATACCGTTCAACTTATCTACACCAAATTTTAAACTTAGGGTTTACTTAGTATTCTTACAGGAGCTTTTCCATTTTTTCCTACCACCTAAAATAAGTGTGGTTTAATAACAGGCGAAAATCGAAAAACGCTATTTTCTCAAAAATGGTTTTAGCAATTTTTTTTTATTTTTCATTAATCAATATTTAATTAACAACCCTATATTGCAGTATCAGATATTTCTCTTAGAAAAATTTACAAGGGGTAGTTTATTCTTGGAGGTGACTTTTTCTCGACGATTTTCTCAGAAAAGACCCTGGCGAATTTTGTACACACTTCATAAATAAATATTTGACCTTACAACATGGTATAAGTCAATTGACCTGAAAAATATATGAGTAGTAGTTTATTCTTGGACTTGAATTTATTCCCAGTGAGTTTCTCAAACACGACCAGTTGGCAACCCTGTATCTCGAGAACGAAGCTGAATTCGAAAACTGCAAGAGGACCATTTGTCTCCTTTTGATGTCACGAATCACCTCCCGAAGTTTGTGGACATCTTTCAGGTTCACCCTTAATGAAGCTTCTTTTCGAAAAGTCAACTATTAACTTTAGGCATTGTTTATCTTCTTTTAAATCACAAATGTCGTTTTAAGGCAGAGAACTACTTCTGAGAGAATAGATCTTGAAAAATAATTTTAAAACTTAGACTTTTGTTTTCGAGACATTCCAGACAAGACGAGACATTTTACAAGCTATCTCGTGTCCAAAACATTTGCCTCGTATTATCTTGGATGTCACAAAGCGCGTCTTGTCTCTTTCTCGAGACATGTCTTATCTCGTGCGCATTCGTTAACACTTGGGAAGGATTATCTTTCTACTCAAAGCATTGTTTTTATAATGGTTGCATATTTATGATAATTGCTGTCCACATAAATTACAGTCCTTTCAGTTGAATTAATTTTTATTATTATTATTATTGAAATTGCAATATCTAGTTTAACGTTGGACGATTATGCACCTACGCTAAGGGAGAATGATGATGAATGAAATGGTGAAATGAAGAAAGTGGGAGGAAAATGGAAAATATCAAGAAAACACATACCCATGCACACGGTATTTGTCCACCTCAAATTTCACTTGGCACGAAGTGGAATCGAGCCACGGACCCCCTGCACCAAAGGTCCCTGCAATGCTTTATTATTATTATTATTATTATTATTATTATTATTATTATTATTATTATTAATAATAATAATAATAATAATAATAATAATTGAAGCGAGCTTAACGAGTTTCAACCGTACGACTCAACCAACGTTTGGGTGCCTGTTCGTTCGTCTGCTCCTCTCATAAAAGACATTTCATTTTAATGAAACTAGTAAGTGCCTTCTTTTAGCTCTGCGAAGTAACTATTGCTTGGAATATGAATCTGCAAACCATAAGAGGTAAAATTAACCAAATGGTGCAAGTTTCCACTTATATATACAAAACAATTTTGCAATATCAACTACGTGAATCTTGTCCCATAAAGAAGCCGAAACCCCTACACCGAAGAGCCCTCCGAGATTTGATCATTGTCCACACGGACTGAAATTGTCATTTGAAGCCAAGACTTTAATATGAAGCCAATAATTTCTTTAAAATAGACGGAAAATTCGGAAGTTATAAGCATTTTCATATTTTTGCCTTTTCCCATAAGGGAGCCGTAGCCTCCTATACTGAAGACCCCCCGGAGATTTGATCATTGTCCACTCGGACCGAGTTTGTCATTTGGAACCAACACTTTAATACGAAGCAAAATATTTCTTTAAAATAGACGAAAAATTCGAAAGTTATAAACATGTTAATAATTTTGCCTTTTCTCATAATGGGGCCGTATTAGCCTACACTGAAGAGCCCCACGAGATTTGATCATTGACCACTTGGACTGAAATTCTCATTTGAAACCAAAACTTTAATATGAATCCAAAAATTAAACTTTTACATCAATTTAAACTGACTGGGTTCCAGTTCCCCCCACTATTGTTTAGTTTAGTTAAGTGGTAATTTGTGACAGCTTCACATCATCAAAAGAATGTTTCATTTCCCCTCCCCTCCCCCAGGAGTTCGTGCTGGATCCACCACTGGAATCAATAGACACTCTTCCTATTCTTTTTGTCACCCTTGATTGTGTAGGGGCTCCCTCTTACAAATAAAGAAGCGGTAATATTACAATCAAGGGGCGCTATATATTAGGTATTTTTTTAGTTACCTACCCCTAACCGCACAGGGCCATCTTTCGTAGAATAAAAAATATTACGTGATATTCGAATCATGAAAGGGGAGAGGATGCTGTAAATATATTTCTTATTCATTTTGTCTGTCCTGCTTATCAAAAATTACTTTCTGTTGGAAGGCTACTGAAATGAGAGGGGCAAAATAAAAAGTCGTACCCCCTCCTACATGGTTGCTCAAATAAGTACTAAAGAAAGCATTTTAAACTAAGATATTTAAGATTTAAACTAGGAAACTAAGATATCCTACATTATGTAAGGATGGCATATTCAGGATTATTATTATTATTATTATTATTATTATTATTATTATTATTATTATTTGAATGTTTTTGGAGCACCGAAATTTTGTGAGACGAACAATGATATGTAGAGGTCATAGAGGTCATAGAGGAGGAAAAACCAGGATTTTTCTCTCTCTGACTCTCTAACGTTAAGATTACGTGCTGAAGGTAAGAAGCATCATCATTCTACAATAGGTTGCTTTTACGTAGAATATCAATTACTTGAGTTCTCCTCCTTCGGTCTACTTACCTTATGTAGTAAATTCAAAACAATTTCAATTCAATACAAATACATTGTAAAACTTTTCCGTAATTAAACATCTAGGGAAATATAAACATTTAATAGGGAAATCTGTTATCAAAATATCCAAACACGTAGATAGAAGACTACCTAGTGAGAAATATTGTGAAACTTTATAAAATTCTTCAAATTAGAATTAACATTTACTGGGAAACATTCGTTATGCGCCAGCGAGCATATGGTGAGCAGTGAGCACAGGGGAAATAATTACGAAACTGTTTGCAAACAAAATTAGGGACGCTAATGCAAGTGCGACAACAGCATTTTTTCTTTTTTTGGTATCGTCATGAGTTTTACACATACGTTACAATTTGATTCTTTCCCAAATAAAAAAATAAAAAAAAATAACCGTAGTGTAGTGATAAAAAAGATAACGGCACTTCCACGGGATCGAACCCGCTACCTTCAGTATACAGACTCGTTGCTTTAACTAACTGAGCTATTTGTTTTTTTACGTGAACTGAGCCTGTTCCGGTAAAGACGATATTTCATTACGATCGTCCTACCAATTCGTCCTTTTCCATAGATAATTTCCACTATTTGCTCTATCTTTATGTTAATACTTAGCATATATTCATATATTTGGAGTTTGCAGATAATGCATATAATAAGACATACTAGAAATATTCGTTAAAAGTTTAGTTTGTAGATTTAATCCACATTTCTCTCAATGACATAGATGTCGCTGCTTCGTGTTGAACTGCAGAATTCCCTCGTGTTCTTGAAAATTTCCCACTTTAGCAGAGTTGGTAATTCTCGTGATTTCTGTCGATTTAATGTTTTTTGCTTCTAATTTCTTTATTTTAAGCTAATATCTAACACAAATATTAAAAACGGGTTTGTTATTAACATGTCCTGCTGGGGAAACCTTCCGAAATTTCGAACATATAAAGAAAACGGAGATATTTTCAAAAAACTTCAAAATAAAGAGACGCGTCATTTATTTTGCTCATGGTAGTACAATAAGTATTCTTTTAACTTCATCTGTTCCCCTCACCTGACTTTCACTCACTCTCCTTCACAAACCAAAATAAATTCTTCAATTCATCTGGTAATTTTTCTAAAATTGATCCGGCGATACAGCAGTTAACACAAAATTACATTGAGAATTATAGTATTTTTGTGTATACAAGCTAGGTTTAGATTGTATACTTTGCAGTCAACTAAACTATGGTTGCATGCAGTAATATTGTCGCTTAATTTGCAACCTTGTATATAATTAAAATGCAGAGAAAATGAGTAAGATCTAAGGGGGCTCATAATTAATAAAGATCTATAGTCGTGTTGTCGACATTTGTCTCTGAAAGGCAGTCTAGATTTTTCTGAGCAGAAGTGTGTTGTATCTGAAATCGCAGATGTAAAATAATTATTAGCAACTAAGTGTGTTGTGTATGATATCTGTATACTCATATCTTTAGGTGTATAAGAATATACGCTTCAGAAATTTGAATTCAAGGCAAATGCAATGTCATATTCGAGCAACCTATTCAATGGCACCCTTTTATGTGTATATGAGAAAACAGCCAACTTTGGAAGCAAATATGACAAACTCAAAATTTTTATCGAACTGAAAATATTTAATTATATTCTAGTCTCAAACTTCAAAAGAAAAAGATTTATCTGCATTTCATTACGTGTTGATACTTAAATCTTAAGATGCTATTCTCTTTTTCGAAGTTCACAAAATGAAAGGACACAAGATAGAGAACTTGGAATTGGCTACAACCTTCAGTTACGCAATTGCTAACACAACATTTGTCTGTGTTCCAAAACTATATATATATGTAATCTTGTTTTGCTGTTGTTTTCTTTATGGATTTATTTCTAGTCCTAGTAGTATTATTATTGTTTTCGGCCCCTGTGACTTTCCATTTACTTTCTCAAATTCCTTACGAAATTCCATTCTACCCATTGATCCCGGAAAATTCTTACCCTAACTGATAAAATTATGAATGATATTTAACGCGTCTCCTCGGTTTTCAGTATTTCTATTTCATAGTTGAAGATTTAAGGTCAGTGAGGGTAATTATGAGATAGATTTCACTACTTTTCCGCGATACTCAGCTTACATTAGTTTTAAAAGCAGTTAACCTAGGCAGCAGCAGTTTATGTTGCCAATAGAGTAACAATTTGCTGAAAAGAAATTTCCTGTTATCTCATAAGTTGATGAGTAAATATCACATTTGTGCTTTCTTACAATTCCCCTCCAAAAGGGTAATTATGAGATACCTGTTGTCCCCAGCTTTCTGTATGTGATATTGAAGTATGAAGGAATTCAATTGTGATACAAAAAAAATCATTATTTTGTGTTTATTACATAAAGATATACAAATATTTGACTGAATTACAAGAAAATAACTAAGAAAGAAAATGAAAATAGCAACTGATGTTATTCTAGCACTTTTGTGAGTTGACTATAATGGGCCTATAGGCTAATAGCCTATATTAGATAGTTTCAGGTTACAAAACAGGCTTATGAAACAAATTTAGACCAACTTCTAGGCTGTTCACTAAAACAACTTAGGCTGCTTCTATTTCTTTATATTTTAGTATATTGATATGCAGCCTACGTTATTTTCAACAAAATAATGTAGGTCTACAACATTGAACGTTACTAAGAACAAGATTATAGGACTACTTAAACTACAGAATACACCTTTCTTGCAACTTAACATACCAGAATACGAAGACAGATTCAAATTATTTCTCAAATGCATTAATCTACCATGCATCTCATAATTACCCTCCATATAAGAAAAATGAGATACAACAACAAAAAATTGTAACACTGAAATGAAAGCTCAAGAAAAAATTCAACTTAACTTATAACTGCTGACCTACCAGGCATCCACCAACACTCATTGGTTTTACAAGAGTGATATTACTGCACGAGTAGATATAAAAGTTAATGATGGGATTTGAAATTTCAAAACAATTCTTTTTTGAATGAGTTTGTTTAAAAATGGTATATCCAAAATTTTGTAAACTGAAACTTAAAAATATAGACAGAGCATTGTGAAGAATGTTACTAAATGACTGTGTTCATAATTTGTATTTATCCTACAGTGTTAAAGATCAGTGAAAAGTGTCTCAAAATTACCCTCCATAAGCAGTGTCTCATAATTACCCTCACTGACCCTACGAGACGAGAAACATGACTATTCTCGTCTCATTTTGAGACGATAATTGAAATAAGACGATAAATTTCTCGAGTATACTGGGTAACACTATTCACCAAGTCTTAGATATCAAACTCTTTATAATGTTACTTGATTCATAATAGAAAAAACCGATATAAATTGACAAAGCGATTGTACGCCCATAATGAAGAGCATTTATTAACATCCAAAGATACGAAACTCATTACACAGTGTACTTCAATAATAAAGGCTTAACTGCCCTATCCCCCTTCGTGACTCTTGCGAAGGATTCTGATAACGTAGATGATATTAAGAAGACCTTAGCCCCAATTTCACCTCCCCATGAATTTGCTCGAACGTGATTGCAATCGATAGTTTCCGATGCGTAGAACATGCCTGTGAAGAAACCAGACTGATCAGATGCACCGTTTCTGAGATGTTGCGTTCCAAAGGTGTGGGATGCCACTAGATGGCGCCAGCATTGAGGTTAAGATCGACGTGGCACTTTCAAATAAAAATTACCAGAGTTCTTCTGTTTTCACGTTTTCCATCTAATACAATCGACCGGCAAAATTATCCTCAAATAAGCGCAATAAAGCAGTGGAAATAAGTGCGGTGTAATCGTTTTCTTTTCCAGTAACTATCAGCACCAAACACAAATACAATCAGTTGAGAGAAGAAAAGATAGAAACAACGAGCTTGACTTCAATACGATAAGGAGTTATATCTGTGACCACTGTAATTTGTTAGATTCACTCTTGATATAAGTACCCTCAGGGCGTGAAGAAGTGATCCCGCAGCTGCGCCTCGGTACTGATGCTGTCTCGCGGCATCCAATACCTTTGGACCGCGATATCGCAGGAACGGTGCGTCTGACCACTCTGGTTCCTTCAAAAGCGTGTTCTACGCATCGGAAGCTATCGCTTGCACTCAAGTTCGGGCAAATTCATGGGGAGATGAAATTGGGGCTCTAGGCTAATGGTTTGTTGGCCGCACTCTACAAAACGAGACAAGTAAAATTGCTAGAGACAACAGGATTATTCAACAACAATTTCCGAGGCGAGACGAGAAAACATAATTTCTCGTCTCGTCTCATGGCTAAGTCTGCATATATCCATTTACATGAATCGTCCTCGGCTCTTACATTTCTTTCATCATTTTGCAAAAATGTATTATTATGAAGTACTGTTTTCTTTTTAGTAACTGTACCTCCATGGCCCAAAAGTATCACATGGTACAACAAAGAAGGAAGAGTGGAACCAAGTGAAAAGTACCATATAATGGAAGATGGGAAAGGTGGCTACATGGTCGAAATAAATCCATTAGAAGCTGTAGACGAGGGAGAGTGGAAGTGTGTTGCCACAAATACGGATGGAGCCAAATCTATTACAAAATGTCAAGTATTTATGTCAAGTAAGTCGGATTGTAATTCCCTTTTTCTTTACAATTTTCTCTTTCAGTGACTTGAATCAAACTTATTTTTCATATCGTTTGTTTTATATAGGGATGAGCACGAGTGAGTTCGAACGAGTTTTCCTTGAAACTCGACTCGACTTGAAACAGGCATCTTTGAACTCGAGAAATTGGCTTGAAAACTTTCATCCAAGTCGACTCGAATTGAGGTCGAATTTTTAGTTGAGTTGAGCCACAACGAGCTAAATCTTTTGAGTAGTTTCAAGTACTCTCTTCAAGTATCTTACATAGAAAAATAATTATAAATATTACTACTACTACAACTTATTATTATTATTATTATTATTATTATTATTATTATTATTATTATTATTAGTAGTAGTAGTAGTAGTAGTAGTAGTAGTAGTAGTAGTAGTAGAAGAAGAAGAAGAACTATAGCACCGTGTATAACCATGATAGATAGGCGGTTTGTAACTAAATATTAAAAACTAGTTAACTACCGATCTCGGTAGTTGAGAAGTCTTCAGGAGGCAAAGGAGGACACCGTTCACGAGGTTTTGGGTTTGAGTGTCGGAGGAGCAATATTCGGCCTTAAGCCAAAAATTCTTAAAAGTTATAAGTCGCCAGCCAAACATGTTGAAAACTACTCACCTCGCGCTTAGGGTTGTCAACGGTTCGAGCGGCTCGGCTTATAATTCATTCATTATCGAGTCGAACCGAGAAGTAAGCTGAGCCCATAATTCACCCAACCGAGCTGGTTCCAGCCATGGCTTACCTGAGCCGAGTCGGTGGCTCATTCCAACCGAGTCGGCTCGAGCTGTTCGCTCAGTTGAACCGAGCCGAGCCGATTGACATCACTACCCGAGTCGGGCTTCTGCTTGGGCTCAAAAATTTGACCCTGCAGGTCTTAGCCTTGATGGTAAGAACTACAGTATATACCTTGAGAGTAAGAAACACACAGTTGTTGCTCACGACATTTGAGACAGTCTCGTTATAAAAGTCTATTGTCGTCTCGTTATCGAGACGAGACGAGGTGCGAGTAGTGTCCCCTGTCTTGAGCAACACTAAAAGTATTCGTGCGTTGTTTTACAGGAGGCGAACATCTTTTGTCAGCATGCCACACTCTATTTCTCTTCTTCACAAGCTTTTGTTAGTGCTACAGCGCTAAATGTGTTATTTTGTTATGACTTTCCAAGATTTACATTTTTACGTTTGTAGAAAGCTCATAACATTAGGTTCTCATTGTAGAAATTGGTACGGCAATGGTTATAATTTTGTTTTGAGTTATTAAAGCGATGTATAACCTAGGTATATTGCTATTTATTTATTTATTTATTTATTTATTTATTTATTTATTAATGTATTTATGCAAGGGAATGACTCAAGGAAGGGTTCGGACCTCCAACTCCGGGAACATATCCGTCTTTCACCTGGGTCTAGGATTTGAGCAGGAACTAGCCGCGGCTTTCTAGAAGATAGCATCCTGCCTTCCCCTAGTGGGAATGAAGAAAACCAGGGAAAACCTAGTCAAATCAATGACAGTGTGCCGACGTATCACCACCAAAGGAAGTCCGTGTTCAACTCTGAGCGAACAAGGTTATGATCGTTTAATTTGCGATCAGCATTTGGCATTACTACTTGCTTTCTAGGCAAAGAGTACCAGAACTACTAGGATATACTATGTCACAATGCTGCGTGCGTTGCGGGATTCTGTAAAATCCTAGAGCGTTGCATGCTGACAAAAAGTTCCTTCTGGAAAGCAACGCACCCGTTCCTGTTCGAATGTTGGCCAGACAGATGCACGGCCCCGGGTATGAAGTTCTCGTCTTCTCTTGACCGCACACCTTCTTCATTCCAGCTCTTCCCAACCATACAGTCATTTCCTAGGGGAAAATACTTTTGCGATGTTGCCACGATATTTTCTGAGGTGTAGTAATGAAGTTTGCACCACTACACCTTACTTCACGTTCGGACCTATCACACAGCAACGGTACAGAGTTACGAGCTGTACGTTACCACGTGAACTACATAGCTATACAAAATTACACGTGTAAAATTTCATCTCTCTACAATATGTGCAAGTGGGTCAGGGTGAAAGTTTCTCGCGCGTCTCTCGTTAACCGGTAAATTTCACGGAAATGACACATGTGCAAATTAGTCAGAAACTATTGATTTGCGACCCCCGGTTCATACGGGTGAAAATGTTCCAAATACTTGTAGAATTTCCCCTTGCAAGGAATGCATCGTATTACCAGTCACCCTGGATATATATGTCTTTATCATTACGGAATGAGACTTGAATTGCATTGCGGAGGTGTACGCAAAATATGGGAAAACTTGTATGAAATGATCCCTTTACGTAATATGACACTTGTCATGTGCTAGAAACATGAAGAACCACTTCTAGTAATGATGTCTGTACGTGACTACGAACATATGCGAGTTATTTGTAGTATTTAAGAATTAGACAGTCTAGTAAATGGTACATTATTTTTTTAATCTTATAAATTAACATATTTTTTTCTTACATTAATTGCACTTAAAATATCAAACTTTGAAATATTTAGTTAGTGTTTCGCCATTATGCGCTAAGCCGAAAAGAGACGGGTGATTAAAGTAAATGATGCGAAAATTGCTGAATTGAAGAAAGTGGTAGAACATATCGTAAATGTTAAGAAAAAGTTTACTTTGTGGAAACTGAAATTAAATTAGGAACTTCAGGAGGAAAGGTGAATACTCTTTATTAGTAAGGCCCTTCTTATAAAGGTAACCCAGAAAGTTCTGTCGCATTTTCACCTAACACCTTCGAACATCGATAGGTCATCTAAGGCGTACCTGGAAGATCAAAAATAGTCCCCATCATCATCAACGACCTTTGGCCAACTTCCTGGAAGACCATTGATTTCATCGCGGTAGAAATCGGTGGGCCGTGAAGCGAAGAAGTTATCAAGTGTATTTTGCACCTCTACTAGGGATTTTATTTAACTGGTGTCCTCTAAGGTGATTGTCCAAGGAATGGAACAGGTGATAATTGGACGGTGCAATGTTCGAGGAGTATGGCGGAGGCAAGTGTTTCCCATTCAAGACACAGAATGGTGTCCCGGGTTATCCTAGCCACGTGGGGCTTAGCATTGTCCTGTAACAGGACGACCACTTTGCGATTCAGAAGTGCTGGCTCTAGAGTTTTGAGTTTTTCTTGAACACGGCTCAACTGCTCACAGCACACATTTTTATTGATGCTCTGACCAACTGGTAGCAGTTCCCGATGCAGGATCCTGCTAGCAATCCACCAAAAACACAGGATGGCCTTCCTCTGGTGCAGTGCTGTTTTCGGCTGTTTGGGAACCGGTTCATGGAATGCTAACCAATGATGACGGCGCTGTGGAGCTTCGTACAGGACCCACTTCTCATCACATGTCAACACCCGTTCAGAAATGGCTTCTTCCTCAGACGAGACAGCAAAGACACACAGGTGTCTGCTCACATTGCCTTCTGGCCCGGAGTCAAATCATGTGGGACCCATCGACCCAACTTGCAGGCTCGGACTGGCCAGGGCACGAGGGGAGGAATCCCTGCCGGGGTCCTCTCTCTCTCTCTCTCTCTCTCTCTCTCTCTCTCTCTCAATGAATATTGAATAGCATGGAAAGTAACATAAAACATTCCTGTTGTGTTGGAGCATAGTTACTCGTTGTAGTTGGTTCTGTTCCCAGAGTTCGGTGGCCCCCAGCATTGAATGTAGTCTTGGGTCTCATTATTGGGAGGAAACTAACATTATTGTAAACTCCTCTTTGGGGCCCTTTGTTTGTGGTCTAATAAGAATATATTTCAACAATATGAAGAAGAGGGCTCCAGCATCATATTGTCTAAATGTGTATTGGGGCCCCATGAATGCCGAAATGAGACTGACTTTCATAAAGTCCTGCTGGGCTCTATGTTAGTCGTTTGACAAGTTATTGTAACACCGTAAAGAAACAGAACAGATCTCCACCCTGGGGACCCATTACGACGCGTGAATGAAGCTGAAAGCTTTATGAAGGAAAGCCACCCCCATTGCAAAGGTTTTACAAGACTCCGTTAAACTTCGAATTCTTCTTTATCATCATCTACTACTACTACTACTACTACTACTACTACTACTACTACTAATAATAATAATAATAATAATAATAATAATAATAATAAAATATGGGGCCCCCAAATGAGGCTCCTACTGGGGCCATATACCCCCCAGTCAGAGGCTGCCACCTTGTAGTGCTTCCCAAGTTGACGGAGGTGCTGCCGAATGGTTTCTCTACTCACACTGAATTGTAGTCTTAGTTACTCACATGTCTGGCCACTGTTCGCCACAATTACTGCCTAAAGATCTTCATTTTGTACATGTGTCGTCTTCCGGTACGTGGTGCATCTTCGAGTGTTTCGTTACCGTCCTTAAACTTTTTAAACCACCACTACACTGTCTGCGTAGTCACGACACCCTCACCGAAGGTCTGGCATACCTTCAGCCCGCTCCAGCGGCGTTTGATATCCCAGTTTGAACTCCTACAGTATACACACCCTTATGACACTCTATGGAGGTCCCATATTCACTCTGTCCTTACGCAAGTTCACGGTGTAACTGATATGCTACAACCAGGTAGTATGTTGGATATATCCACACCAACAACTGACATTCGCCTTATCTCCATTCGCATTCAACTCTTAGTGTGAGGGTCAACAAGCAAGTGATAGAACTTTCTTCGTTACTTTTATAATAATTTCCCATGTGTATTTGAATATTATATATATATATATATATATATATATATATATATATATATATATATATATATATATATATATAAGGTGCATTCAATAAAAGTATAAAAATATAAAACTTTGACAAACTTTTGCTTCTTTGTTACTTCTAGGTAGTGTCCTAGAACTATTATCAGATGGCCTGCCTCTCAAACTCAATGCTGGGAGTCAGTAAAAGAAGATGGCGGTGCCCTTGTAGGTTTGCACCAAAGTGAAGCAGCGGAGTTTCATTAGATTTCTGTTAGCTGAAGGTTTGAAACTAATCCAAATTCACCGTCGGATATCAGTGCAATATTGTGAAAGTTTTTTGAGTCGGACAGAAGTGTACGAATGGGCTGATAAGTTCTAAAAGCTCCTTGTACACATCAATGAGCTTTTCTTTCAGATGTTTTGGAACCCACCTCTCACATACTTCCTTGAACTTCAGTACGTCATGAACAATATGATGGGCTGATCCGACACTAATGTTCATCTCAAACAAATTTCGCCATATTGCACTGCCATCCAACGGTGAATTTCGATTGGTTTCCACCTTTCAGCTGACAGAAATCCAATGATTCTTCGCTGCTCCACGTTGATGAAAAATGCAGGGGTGCTGCCATCTTTTTCACTGATTCACAGCATCGTGTTCGCAAGGCAGGCGTGCCAGGCCATCTGATAATAGTTCTAGGACATCATGAAAAATTAACAAAGAAGCATAAACTTTGTCAAGGTTTTGTATTTTCTATACAACTTTTCCGGTTATTTATTGAATGGACCTTATATATATATACCATTTATGATGGTGTATACAATGAGAAATTAGTGTTAAAATTATATAGTTAGATATTTTCTCATTTAGGATTTTTACGTGTGTCTAATGATTTATAAGAAGAAGGGTATATAATGAAGGTGTTTTTAAATGGAGTGAAAATACAGGGAAAACTTCACTTAAAATATTTTAGGGGATGATAATGGTTAGATCTTTTGAATAAAATGTATGTATTGGAAGTCGAACCCTAAGGTCTTAAATGTGAAAAATACAAGGAAAGTTTTTCTCGAGATACTTTGTTCGAATCGGTGTTTACCACTTTTAGGGTGGAATGTTTGCACCGGAAATTGAACTCGAGACTTTTAGTAGGAGAAATGGGATTCATATGAGTAGTTACATATGGCCTTAAAAATATATAAAAGTGAAATGAAGATTTTTTTATATTTTACGGTCTATAGCATGGATAGTCTTGAGACTGCATAAATAAATAAATAAATAAATAAATAAATAAAATATTTTTGACTTCGAGTGTGAATGGTGATTTTAGCTTGTCATGTATGGCGGTTTACGTACCTTAATGACGAGAGGGAAAAAATGTAAGAAAGGGGAAGCAGTTTGTGATCCTGCTTTCATTTACTCAGTGTGGAAACATCGCTTAGGACGACTATCATGAAAAGCGTCACACATTTCAAGCGATTTCAAGCGTCACACTGAAAAATAAACGTAGGAGTATTCGTATTAAAAATAATGGAACGTAGATCTAAGGTGCTATCCTGTCATTTACCTCATGTGAAAAATAGTTCGAACGAGTGATGTGTTTGTGTGTGTGCTCATATTGGAATTGCTGTGGTGGCTCAGTGTTAGAGCATTCACTTCTGGTGCGTGGAGTCCCTGATTCGGTCCCAGCTCGCGTCAAGTAGACTTTGTAGTGGACAAACAACAGTATTCGTGGTTTTTCTCGGGACTCTCTCGTTTAAAATTAATTTTAAATTGTTTTAATTTAATTAATTTAAAACTTATTTATTTATTGTTCTCTTTAGAACAATGGAAGTACATGAAAAGAGCTTGACAAGTTTTAATAGTGATGCAGAATGAATGAACTGGTGAATGCAACCATAAAAAGAAATAAAAAAGTCAACGAAAACGACAGGAGGGTAAAAGCAAAAATGATAAAGTGCATATCTTACAGAAAAAAAAACTGAAAAAGAAGGTGAGAAAATATGTAGAAAGAAAATAATAAAGAGAGAAGTATTGGTAAAAACCCGAAATAATGAAGTGAAAAAGAAAGGAAGAAAGTGGAACATACAGTTATAAAAAGTAAGAGTGATATTGATGAATTAAGGTGGAATGATATCTATGATGATAAACTATTCTGATTTATGGGCAATTTTGAAGTTGTGTAGTGTGATAGTGAATGGGATGAAAAACTAATAAAACTAGTGGATAGAATTGATAAATCAGGAAAGCGAATGAACGGGGTGAAAGAAAATATAGAAGAAGAGGAAAGTTAGTGGTGTGTAAGCGAAAGGGAAAATGCACATTATATTTAAATATTTGTTAAGTGTGGTGTCTTATGTTTCATTCAAAAAGTACTTGTTGTGTTATATTAAAATTCACATTAAGAAAAAACTTTGCTTGTGAAAGTGTTGTGTTTAGTGAAAAGATGTAACTGCGGAAAATTTTTCGTGCACGGTTTTTCAAATTTAACCAGCTGAAAATGCTCCAAGAGTATTGCCAGAACGAACTTAAAAAAGAATGGAGAGATGAAGCGGGAATGGTAACTGTCATTATTCCTAAAGATGTAAAAGTAAATCTTTTTATCCACACCTTGTTTCTCGCAAAACTTCGCAAAATAGCATCTCTCTATGACTTACGGTTCCCGAGATATGGCTCCTAAAATGTTCCGAAATTCGAACTTTTTGGCTAATATTTGGTGAATGGTGGCCAGTTGGCCAGTGGCCACCGGTTACTCTTTGGTATCAAAATGTTCACCATGTTCTTAGATATTGGTGAACACCAATATCATCTCTCTATAACTTATGGTTCCCGAGATATGGCTCCTTAAATCTCCGGAAATCGGCCACTTTTTGGCCAATATCTCGGGAACGGTAAGAGTGACGCGAAATTCCATTAATTTCTTGGATAGTTTTTGATGCTTTATCGAATGGAGGGTTCAAAATTCGAAAAGAAGAGACAGACACACAGGTATAGAGAACTCAGTAACTAACTTTTTAAATTCGTTGGAAATTTGTACTATAGGAAATTTCAAATTGAATTATGTACCTTAAGAAGTTGAGCTGTCAGGTAAAGAGTACGAAAAATAAAATTACGTTTATCACATCATTATGTTGAGTTTCATAAAGAAGACGAAAATGAATGAAGTGGTGAATAAAGAAGGCGGTGGAATCCATAGTAAACATACGCACAGTTCTTTTATCAATCAGAAAATAGAATTGTTGTGAGCTGAAATTAAACTAGGGGCGGCGAAACTGAGGAAGTTAGAAAATTTTAATTTGAAGGTTCTTTCTTTAAAAGTAGTTTATGTCATATGACACAAAAGTATTTTAGACTTAAATCAGAGAAACTCTTGCTTTCGAACTAAACTTGTAAAACTTGACTGGAATTCTGACATTGCTAGCTATGATTCGTGACTTCTAGACAGCTTGTTTTAACACGGAATGAATGTCGTGATGGTACACCATATAATTGTGAGTATTCAGTGATTATAAAATCAACATGACATGATTGTTTCTTCTCGTAGACTTAAAGCAATTCTGTAAATACTGATAAAAGCAAAGATCTGCAAGTTTTTATAACTAGGATTTTAATTTGGAATAAAACTCAAACATTTTTATTTTGAATTTCACAGCAAACTTAAACAAAAGGTTTTGTAGAGCTTTGAAATAGTATTAGAGATGAGCTTATGCTGTCTGGTGTAAAAATTCCGTCGTGTCAAAAAGGTACTTTACCTTAAGATGATGACTGAGTTCTATGTTAAGGTCGATGGCGTTTTGTCGAGCGAATTAACGTAGTTCTGTCCTCCATGAAATAATTCTGTCCTTCCATCCAGAGACGATCCTCCTGTCCAGTTTTGGTTCTAGCTCCTTTTCCGGATTCCGCCCGCACATCACCTTATGACTCCAAATATGGTTATCGACGTCCAAGAAAGCACCTCTCATAGCTTCAAATGATGCTTCACGTCACACAACACAAGGTCCTCTAGGCAGGTTGTACACCTCCAAGACGATGTCCATATCAACCTCATTTGGCAAAGTTCAACCTGGAAAAATTCGATATCGAAGCAGGAAGCGGAAAAAGAAACCTCTGACTCTTCAAGGAAAACGCGGAAGATACAAACCTCATTAATATTTATCTTCCTTGTTGTTGAATACGGAAGCAATCACTAAATTCATCATTCAGCGTCTCTTAATAAGTTTGTGGATAAACAGCATAATGATAGCGTAAGCAGAAATAAAGGAAAAGGTAAAAGATTTAAATGATGTTTGCCTTTATATGGCAAGTTCAACGATTAGAATAAAAGAATATTACAAAGTGCTCTATGAGTCTTGATACTAGAAAATCATGGGGGAAAAATAAAGTTTTCTTCCAATTCAGTTTCCAGTGGAAGTCGAACCCAGAGCCTATATTCTCAACACTTGTTTCTTTAAGAAAAGGGATACATTCTGTTAACTAGAATTGAAATGTTCTTTTTCTTCTTATTTCACTGAGAACCCAGAGGAATAAATTCACTACCCGAGGCTAAAAGAACTAGGAGACAAATAGTGTAGTGTGGAATAGTTTTTAGAGGTTATAGGAGTACCAAAGCTTGATAAAAGAAACACATATAAGGAATGGGGGGAATCATACACCGTACGTAAGATAGGAAAAGAAAAATAATAAAGATTGCAGTACGAGTCGAAAAAAGAGGAATAGGAAGACCTAAGGGCAGATAAGAGTATAATATTAAGATGGACTTCAGAGGAATGGGAGTACAAAGTAAAACTGCATTCAGGGAGCTCAGAACAGAAGTAAGTGTAGAGCTTGTGTAAACATGGCAATAAATCTCAGGGTTACATAGCCTATAATGTTACCTAGTTAGTTAGTTAGTTAGTAATAGTATTGAAAATACTTTGCGTACCTGATAGGATATTAGATAGGGAAGGAAAAATAAATTTTAAAGAGCGGAAATTTTTATAAAGATTGTTATAACGTTTGAAAATATAACACTGCCTTCAGATAGGTAAAATAATGGCATAGTAAATAGGAACCATGCATTAAATTTACACACGTCTTTGCATACGGAATTGCATACTAGATACTAACGAAAGATTCTATCTACATATAGGCAGTTAGTATAAAAAATGATGTAGTAAGTGAGAAAGCATTAAATTGAGATAGGATCAGTTTTGTAGGAAATAAGAACCCACTATTAAACTCATATAAGAGAATCTTTTATAAGGAATGGGATAACAAGTAGGAATTCAAGGTTAAATTTAGACAAAATGAAATTCTGATAAGAAATGGGATAGTAAATAGTAATTGAAAATTAATGTTTTTTGGGGGTAAATTTTAGACAAAGAACGCTAAAATTGCATTCATACAAGAAAAAATATAAACAAACTATCCGTTTTTAATTACATTTGAATAAAATTTTCGCTTTAATAAGAACGTAACATATTACTCAAATTAATTTTCCATTTTATGTGTACCTATACTAAGGATTCAACTTCAGTCATTCTACATAGAAAGAAATTTGCGATTCACATATGCAGGAATAAGAGAGAAATATATTTTTACTTGCGTATCGTACGTATTTGGAGTAGGTAACTTACGACCCAAAGAATAATACGAACTTGTTTCTCTAAGGCTATGCGTAAATAGTATCTGTAAATAGTCGTGCGTAAGCTAATCAAACACAAAACGAAATTATCATAACTGTGAAGTTCTATAATTCGTTCATGAAGTATGAACATGGACCTTTTTGATATTTTTTTTAAGAAAATAATCTTCACGCTTTAAAATTGGTAACAAAAAGAAGGCATGACACCCTTAATAGGAAAAAAAAGATATTGAAAATATAAAGCAGGATTTTTTTTAAAAAAAAAGCCTGCTATTTCATGGTTTCACGATCAATGTAAAGGTAATTACAAGGATAAAAACGTTATACACTTTGTAGTAATAAAGTGCACAAGAGCAGGACAGGAAGGGGCAAACGTATGGCTAGAGGGAGAGAAAATCGAAGATGTTAAGACGTTCCCCTAGGAAATCTAATATCCTCGGACGGAAGAAGTGAAAAAGTTGTAAGTTCCAGAATAGCGCAGGCTAAACAAACATTCGATAGGAAAATAGGACTACTAATATCAAGAAATGTGTCGTTGGACGTTCGTAAACAATTTATTAAGACTCTGGTATGGGATGTGGCGCTTTATGGATCAGAGACGTGAACGTTGAGGAAACCTGAAATATCCAAGCTGGAAGCATTTGAAATGTGGTGTTGGTGTAGAATGCTGCGCATATCATGGACCGAAAGGAAAAGGAACGAAGACGTAATAAAAGAAGCTAATAAAATGAAATGAAATGAAATCTTTAAGTTTAACGTCCCACGGTTATGTCAGTTAGGCTAAAGGAGACGGTGAGAATGAGAAATGAGTGAAACGGTGGAATGAAGAAAGTGGGAGGGAACGGGAGAATCCCGAGAATACCCACGAGCACGGTGTTTGTCCACCACAAAGTCCACACGGCGCGAGCTGGGATCGAACCAGGGACCCCAAGCACCGGAGGTGAACGCTCTACCACTGAGCCACCGCGCCCCCAAGAAGCTAATGAAGGACAACAGATCAAGAAGATAATAGGAAAAAAGAAGAAAGAACATGCTTGACAATCTTATTCGGCACTCCGATTGAATCACCATGCTGATAGAGGAAAAGGCAGAAGGAAACCAAGGAAGAGGAATATCAAGGATAGATTATCTAGATGTATTTACAAAGAAAAGCCCTTATCAAAGTATAAAACAGCTCTCCCAAGAGAGAGAAAAGTTTTAAAATTTCCATGTTGCCCACCACCATATGGCTGAGTTGAGAAAGAAGAAAACATTTTGTATTTACTAATGTTTTGTTATTTAGAACTCTAAGTAGACGCTTGTTTGTGAAGGATGTAGTAAGAGTTTTCAATGTGAAACAAATCCTGTTTCTTATTACATAAAAATGTATTAAGAAGACATTAATAAGATGAATAAGACATCTGTTATTAGAATTATAACATATAGATATGCAAAATGGTATACTAGAAATATTTAATGTAAAGCATGGGAACTCAGTCAGAACAATAAAAAAAAAAATCTTTGAAAAATACTTTCTGTACAAAAATGAATTTCTATTGTAATTTTAAAATTGTTTGTAAATATAGATAAAGTTGGGTATTACATGAACGAAGTTAATGCTTAAGGTAAGAGTATGAGGCTACTTTTCTTATTTTGCCTTTCGCAGAATCAGAGTCTTTGAGAGACAATATACGTCCTTCTTCTGGGAATTGCCTTTTCATTTAAAACTGTTAATAAAAGATACCGTTAAATATTTCGCTTTCCATTGTTTCCTCTTCGTTTTTAAAGGTACTTTAAAAGTAATAAAACTCACGAAAAAAGATAATCTTCAATATTATTAAGACTGTTTTCAATATGTAAAAGAAGAACTCACGCCCAATTCCGATTTTCGTATGCATGTGGGTATTTAACTATGAAGTCAAGCTCTCAATTGTAATTCCAATCCTCTTTTTCATTAACATCCTTTAAAGGTGTGTAGAATTACAAATTAAAACAATGCCCAAATGTAAGTTTTATCAGCACGCTTAATACTTAATTTATATCGCCTTTAGACATAATATGCCTAATTGTTGATTTACTATTTGAAATTCAGGCGCACCTGCACAAATATTGTCACGGATAAATCTCAATTTTAACTAGATATGTTCATTTCTTTAATAAGAATTTCGTGAACAGATAATGTATTACTTTTCGTGTGCTCAAAAATTCGTTTCCTTTACACGTTAAATCGTTTATGTTTTCTTAATAAAAATATATTTTTTCTTTCATAACTTTGTAAAATGTTAATAACTTAGGACTTTCAAAAGTAAAAATGTAATCTTTATACACTTATTTTATGTCATGACTAATTTCTAAGACTTATCAAGGACGAAGATCAGTTGACGTAGTAGGATAAGGTTACGTTCTTTCCATGATATTATTGCAGAAAGATAGTACTGTAGGCTCGTCGTATATCATTGACAGTAGATAAGTCGAAAACGTTTGTAAAAGATTTGTTTTCTGTTCTCATTTTTAATACGCAAAATTTTGTCAAAGGACTTCTTCTTAGAACTGGTGTACTTAGTAACAGCTCTAGTTCCCTTAGTAACATTGTGCTTGTCAAGTTCGCCAAGCAAAAGAAGGCACATAGCTGGTTGGATTTCCATACTGATGATAGTTGACCGCTTGTTGCAATGGGCCAAACGAGAAGTTTCAGCAGCAATAGGTACGGAGGTATCGTTAACAAGACTGTTCATGATACTCATAGCTATGCTGGATATACCAATGTCAGGATAGATTTTCATTAAAGCTTTGTAGATGTAAATGACGTAACCCTCATTCCTCTTTTTTGAATCAAAAAATCCAATGTATTTCATTCAATCAATTTTTTTTTTTTGTAGGCCTTATATCTAGAGAATTACATATAGTGTAGCCAAGCCCAAACCATGACTTAACTCAGTATAATGTGCTTATTCCGTAAAAAATACGAAAACTTCAAAAATTTTGCGGCCCCTGATCCAAAAACTAATTATTGGCCAAGATTGCAATTTTTGATGCATGCTTTGGATCATTTCTAAAATTCTTTTTCTTATCTGTGACAACCTTTATCACATAAACTGTTGATGAATATTGTAGCAATATGCCTTAATATTGTGTTCATTCGTGTATTCTTATATTTACATGTTTTGTTTCACGAAGAAACTATTTTTAAAAAAATAAAGAACTTTAAATAGAGAATAAATTCGAAGGAATAAAATATTGATGAGCATGATGCTCTTTTATATAATGCTTTGTCTCCTTTAATTTGACAAGAATTCCTAACACAATTGAATAAAAGAATTTACATAGTCTAAGAAAAAAACTATCTTTTTGTGATCCGAACAGTTTAAAATTTTGTAAATTTCGTTTTCGGAGTTTATAGTATACGTATTATTTAAAATAATATTCGTTATTAAGATTGTTTGCAAAACTGCATATATTTCTCCACGAGAGAAACAGTTACATCATGAATGCAAAATATAATTTTAGTTATTTACTCTTGGAATTCTAATATTAAATTTGCACGCAGAAATGTAAAGTATATATATTTCAGCGCAAGAACCAACAGATGATTCTGTATTTAAAAGATATTACAGATATCGGAATAAAATTTACTTTGAATGCGAAAGTGCTGAAATTCTTAACATGAAATCAATGAATTCTGATTTTGATTGTAATTTCAATAAAGCGAGTAAACTTTGTGTAAAATAATTATTCAAAGACTATGAACTTACTGATCTCACTACTTTGTTAAGGATGTGCTAGTCGATCTGAAGATGAAAGTGTGCATAACTCTATAGCAAAATTTGATGCTATTTAGATAATATAGTGTGGACATTTTTAATTAAGAAAACATCACCTACTGAAATGTATAAACTGATTCACTAATATGGATGCGAATTTTATATGATTGTTTCGTTGGTACATCATGACATCGGGATGAAAAAGTTTCATACTATGTACAAATCTCCTGTCATAATCTTTGATTGGTCGGAATCCAAACACATCAAATGGTTGTACAAATAGTGTGCAGTTCTTTTGTATATTCTCAACCGTTATGTATTTGCCATCCGTCACCCAACTTGCAATGGACAATTTGTCTGTGAATGGACCCCAGTGATCAAGCACGTAGCAAGTTCAAACCATCAGGCTTTACTATGAGAGAGAATACTTCGGTTATATACTTTTGGCAATCGTGCATTTAGCGTTGTTGAACCTCTCAAATAGTTCTCAACCGTACATTAATTTTAGTAGCTTGTTGTAATCAGCATGAATTGGTCCTTCAAATGGCATGCTTTGTTTCTCTGCAGGCGAGTGCTTTCTCCCGAACTTCCCTTGTTAGTCAAGTATATTGTTATTAACGTATTAAACTTCATAGAAAATGAAATGTGTTATAACACAGTTTTGAAATTCTTTAGTAGAATTTCAATATTATAATATATTCTTTAGTATAACTACAATATTTACCTTATTATATTTATAATTACAAACTTTATATCTTACAGCAATATTTATAATTATATTCTGTATTCTAAAATACATGTTTAACTTACTTTCATTTTATATAGAACATAGATCTTTGGTATGATTCTTCATTCTTGTAATTAATAAACTATTTTCTTTTTAACCATTTATCAAATTAGTTAATAGCTTTGAAGTTATATATTTTTTAAACTTATTTAAAACTTTTAACTTTGAAATGTGTAGTCTATGGGAAATTTCAAGAGATAGTAGGGAGGCAAATTGAAGAAACTATTATTCCAGTATTTTACTAACATTGGTTTCAACTGTCGCAGCACTCCAATGATTTTGGATGAAACTGGAATTAAAGACATTCAGCAAAAATTTTCAGAGCTCAAGATTATACTCTTTCCTTAAAGAGGCGTAAGAACTAACATATTAAGACAAGTGAGAAAAACGCCTTGGTAATATAGGGCAAATATCTATTCTTCTCGAACAGTGAAGTGGTTTGTTTCATTATATATATACAGGGTGTTTCAAAAAACGCCGATAACGTTTGGGATGTGATTCCTTACACCAAGATAACTCAAAAAGTATATACCAACCTGGGTGCACAAATGCTTCCTTTCGGAGTTATAGGCTGCCGGAAACATAAAAAAATGAACTTTAAAGGTTCATAGCTCCACAAATATGGAACCTACCGTAGACGGGTCAAGACTTCACTTAGGAACTAGTACATGGTCTATTCAAATATACAAGTTTCAGAATCCTGTGGTACTTAGGCAATAATTTTTATAGATGTAGTTGGTAAGTACTTCAAATTATATGCACGTAGCCAAACTCCCTCTATAAAAATTGTTGCGTGAGTACCTTAGGATTCTGCAACATGTATTTTTGGATAGCGCACGTACTAGTTCCTAAGTGAAGTCTTGACCCGACTACGGCAGATCCCGTAGTTTTGGAGCTATGAACTTTAAAAATTCACCTTTTCATGTTTTCGACAGCTTATAACTCCGAAAGGAAGCATTTGTGCACCCAGGTTGATCTATACTTTTTGTCTTATCTTGGTGTCAGGAATCACCTCACAAACGTTGTCGGTGTTGTTTTGAAACACTCTGTATATATATCTGCTGCAGCCTTCAGCACTAGAATTACCTAATTATAGGTATAAATGTCTTTATTGGATGTCTTTGATGTGATGGAAGACAAGCAAAGTTGAATCATGAAATCAATCATTTTATGTCAATGACAAGTAATCTTCATTCACTTCTTTTTACACTCTGAGCAATTAGCACAACTTTTTAAATTTCCAAACCGTGAATTGGTAGGTTTAGTGTTAGTTTACTGGTTTCTAACTTTCATGCAATTATTACTTTCGTTTTCTAAAACATCGTTCTTCACTTTATACTTATTTCCAAAGTTGAGATAGTTTTCATTTGCCTAGTGTTTTGCTAATTTTACGCAAGGGACATAAGTCTTCGATTCAAAATACCTGGAGCTGTAAATATCGGTCATAACATGTGTGTGAAAAAATTTCGTATATTTTATTTCGTCTCTGAAGGAGTATGACATGAGTGCCCAGGGGATTAGGCTTGCGATGGTTCTTTATTAATAATTAAATATATCGTTGCAAAAAGGAGAATCGATAAATATAGTTATTTTATGTATTTTTATGATCTACTTCAAGATAAATGAGAGAAGTAATAAAGAAACGAGCATGCAAAGAAAAGAGTACTATAAGTCTATTGTAAAAGTAGTATTTTTTCTCTAGCCTTCTTACATGATTCAATTGATGCTGACTTCGCCTCTAAGCCAATTTAGGTCATGTAAGGCTGCTGTTCTGTCTATCGCTCACTTCAATTAGTACTTTCCTATGCCCCGAGTGAAAATCATTATACAGGGTGTCTCAAAATCCCCTTACATAGCGTAACTCTGTTATTATCAGAGTTGCAACAAAATGTAAGAGGGAAAACCGTCTCCGAATGTGACGTTTTCAATCTAAAGTGAAGGATTTTTTAATCGGACGAGCCGTTAGTGTTTTACACCTATTTCAAGCAGTAACTTCATTCACTTATGTTGTGGGTCCAGGTAAATGACAACGTTGCATTTTCATTTAACATTGAGCTGATAAAGAGTCTGCAGCCCAAACGGCTCGTCCGATTTAAAAATCTCCTACACTTTAGATTGAAAACATTACATTTGGGGACGGTTTTCCCTCTTACATTTTGTTGTAACTCTGATAATAACAGAGTTATCTTATGTCAGAGGACTTTTGAGACACCTTGTATATGCATTGTTGCAATGCTTTACTGGTGAATGGAGTTCATTCATTGGTTGATACGATACTAACATCACATTAGTTTATTACTTAATATCTACTTGAGCTAATAGGAAAACAAGTTTCGTTTACTAGATGCAGAACAATTGTAGACAATACTCGTATAAAATCCGTGCTAAGTGCGAAAACGAAAATATTGAGTAAATAGCCCAGATGTTACTTCAGAACTGATGGAACATATAGGAGTGCGCATTGTTTTGGAGATTATTTGGACTACTTCCACAGTGAATAATAGATAGCCTGTTTTTCACTGACAGTGAGTAGTGTTAGGCACTTAGGCCACATTTTTACATTAAATCGAACTTTTCCATTTTTGCCACAGCACGGATTTTATATTCAGATTCCAATTTGTACTTGTAATAATTAAATTATAGCAAAGGTCCAATTGACAGCCCCTATGAGATAAGTAGTTTCTAATTAAACATTTTTGACTATTTTCACTAACATCCGTTAAAAATATACGCCATTATTAATAATTATGAAATAGTACTTAGAAGCATATAATTTTGTTCTTGATTTTTGTTTAACGAGCAATGATGAACGATCTCAGATTAATTATTTTATTGTGTTACAGTTCCAAAGAACTACAGGAAACCCAGATTCCTTGAAAGTCTGAAAGCTATCCTTACTGAAGAAGGCTTAGTTTCCTTCGAATGCAAAGTAGTTGGCTTCCCAACACCAGTCTTAAGATGGTTTAAAGATGGACAGGAGCTAAAACCAGGGGACGTCTACCAGCTAACAGGAACTAACTCACTTGGTAAGGAGTAAACACAGCAGGTGAATTACGTACAGGCGAGAGGTCAATAGTGTGTCGCCGATCATAAACTTGCAGCACCACTAAATTTGTTTTCTTTTGTTCCATTTTCTCCCTTAATCTTTATTTCTAGTCAATATTAATTTGTATTGTTTGTCGTCTTCAGTGTCTTATACACAGATTTGTAGGACAAACAAGCTGTATGTGTTCATTAAATACGATTGCTAGTTAGTATCCTTAGAAATGAGATTTAGTGCCTGATTTATCCAAGATTAAATATGCTTCTGATTGTACTTGTGATTAGCATCTTACTTTTAGCGTTACATATAACACACACACACACACACACACGTATATATATATATATATATATATATATATATATATATATATATATATATATATATATATATATATATATATATATATATATATATATATATTATTCATTATTTAGACGCTCTCTTCAATTTTATTTTCCTTTCATACAGCTTCATATTCACTCAATACTGTTAATTTGTAGTATTCATTTCATACCACATTCTTTCCTTTTTTGGCGATAGGTCATCAGCCTTATTAGTTTGTTCTTTTACTATTGATTTCATAAACATGTTTAATTAATTAATGAAAGAAATAAGACTTTTGGTTCTATCGTTTGTTTACTACTTTTTATAACTTACTCTATCAAAGATGAATACAACAACTTAGATATACACAAATGGACATGTTTACTGCTGTCCAACTTCAATTTGGCATTATTCTTATATCCCAAGAACTATGCACAATGACGTAACTCATTCTTAAAACAAACATTATTTTTTTTTTTTGCAAAGTGACGTATCTCAAATAACATATTTTTTACGACTTAATATTACAATATTTATATAATTTGAACATGTGTATTAAAGAATATACTTTTGGCTACGTTGTGTCAAAAATTGGTAAATATTTGTTCGTAAACACGAGCGTAACAGGAAAGTAAAATAGGTGCAATGTTTTAAAACGCTCTCTTGAAAAATGAGAGAAAACTGAGATACGACACTTTGCAAACAAAGGGACGATATGGTTGCTTGGGAACAGCCATACATTCCGAATTTTTAACCACTCAGTCAAAAACATTTTCAAGCCAGCTATCCTGAGTCAGGTTTTCCTCATTCGCACAAAGCCAATGGCGGGATGGTGCCTTACATAATGCTCCCTGGCTGCTTCCTTGCTTCTACATTCGTTTCTTTCTTCCCAATTCCCAGAGTACTGTGTGCGCAAGGAAAGGTGGCTTCTGACAGTTGGGTAGAGCACGTGGAGTATTGGAGGCGCTGTTGCCAGAGGCTCCGCAACAGAGACAGCAGATCTGGCGACAAACTTAAGACGTTTAACAAGTCGTCTCAACTACCTACAACAGCGCGGTCAGTGACATTCGTTGCCTAGAAACAGCGTGAAAGAATACTGCAGTGATTGGCTAACAATCCTCCCTCTCGTTTTGTTTACAACATGTGCAGCTATCTGTCAGAAGCCACCTTTCAGTAACTCAATAGTTGTGTGACCACCGAGGGACGCCATCCCTTATATGTGACGGGTTAACATGGCTACGGACGCCAAAAGCCCAGAAATCTAATTTCTAATATCCTAATTCGAATTCTGCACCTGAAATTGCTATTCCAAACTCTAGTAATGACATTTTATAGGGCAAATATACGTTTCCCACCACCTCTAGATTGGATTGATGCATTTCTGGTTTATCTTTTATGGGCTATATCATTAAATTCCACAATATTTCAACAAGGCTGACCTTTGTTTATGGTTGGTATTTTCTTATTGTTTAGAATGACACCACACGGAGAATTAGTCCTCAAAGCTTTAGCTTGTAATTACAAAGGTCTAAGTTTGACTTTTTTTTTATTGTAATGAATTACGACTGAATGATGATAGAACAATTAAAAATGAAAGATAAAAGTAAAAATCTCAGAAAGTCAGTACCTACCGTCCAAAAATGATTCGACTGTCTTGCCGTACCAAGTACTGATTATAATTTTAACCAAGAAACAAAATTTGGTAGGAGAGAATAGTCAATGTCATTGTTTTATTTATGATTTTGTTAAATTTTTGTTTCAAGTAGGCCTGACATGAATTGTTGAATACTTGGCACTATGTAAATGATCCTCATTTGTATTTTCAGGCTCTTATTCTTGCATTGCACATAACTGTATGGGAGAAGCCACGAGTACAGCAGAATTGACAGTAGAAGACATCCAGAACCAGCTGAACGAAGACGAGAAGCTACAGCTTTTTACAAGCAACAAACCTCCGAAATTCATCCATGGGCTTAAGAGTGGAGAAGTCAAGATTAATGAACCATTCCGGTTTACAGTACAAGGTAAAACAGTAAATTCTTTTTCTTTCATAGTTACAATTCATGTTTCTTTCATTATATCGATTCATAAACTCTGCTAATAACTCGAACAATATTCACAGGTCTGCAAAACGAAATGTGTTTTTGTGATGCACTCCTTACGTTTCCTGATGCTTATTAATTTCAACGTACTGAAACCCTAAATGACCTCCATTGCCCTGCATCACGTTAGGTTTTCAGGCAAATGAATAATTTCCTTAAAATTCCGTAAACTTTTTTGTGTTGTGTGTAACTTTTTATTTAGAGACGTATTGACCCGCCCCTAATTATCGTACAGGAATGAGTCATATCTTTTTTTTTTAATCGTCCGAGAAAACACCTTTCGAAAGTATGCACATATTTTTGGTCAGATGTACTCGCGAGAAATTATGGACGGAAAATTGGGGGAAAATGCCCCTTCCTTAAAAAAAAATGTGGGCTAGCAACCATGCGTAGTAATAATATAATTTAAACTCGAAAAATAACTTTTAAACACTGGTAGTATAATCTGCTAATTTGGTCAGGGTCGGACAAAACTAAAGTGGAGAAAAAGTTACTGTATTTTGTACCTATATCCTCCTAAAAACTTTCCCCAGTCCATCCTAAATTATTTAGAAATTTCGTATGCCCTCCGTAATTGCAGCAGAGAAATGAATTCTATATCAAATTATTCCTCTAATACCATGATTCCAGAAAATATTGCAATCATTCCGGTACTCAGTACCAGCAGGGAAATTAGTTACCGAGATTACACGGAAAAATCTTTCTTAAAAAAAAAAAAAAAAAAACATGTTTATTCTTTGGTTGGCAACCTTGCATCATACTTGCATGTGAACAAAGTGTCACTCAAATCATTCTAAGCATCATGAAATATTATACCCAAAATCATTCCAATATCCATTATAGATCCAGCGAAAAGATGATATTAATAACTACAAGACATTTATGAAATTGGAATAAAGCTTACCTGACATTGATGTGTATGAGAGCGCTTCTTTTTGCCTTGTAGACTTCTCCTGGTACATTTCCGTTCTGGGAATGTTACTGGAATGTCCCTGAAATCATACAACAATAGTCCGCCATCATGTTAACGCTCCATTTGCCTTCATATTTTCTTTCCATTACCCTCAAGTTCTGATGGAACCGCTCCCCTCGTTCTTTACTGTAAACTCCCAAGTTTCCGGGGAAGTAGTCAACATGAGAATCCAAGAAATGGATGAACAACCAAAAGATTTGAACACTGCCAACGTATTTTGCACAATTTCCCTATAATTTAGCACTTTCCGAATGCCGAAGAACTTTCCACAACTTCTACAAAAGTAGTACAAGCTTGTTTTTCAGTGTTATTAATACTTTCAAAGAAACGAGGATAGGCGACGAGTTTCCTTATATCAGGTAGAACCAAACTGCCCTCCTTCGGTTTTCCATATGAAAAACCTGGAAACTTGGAGCACAGACACTTGAAACATTCACTATCTTTAGGGAGAGCTTTGATGAATTGCTTTACAAGATCTAACTTGATGTGAAGCGGAAGTAGCAGATTTTTATTAGCAGGAATTAGGCTCTCTCTCAGAATATTTGCCTCTCCAGCTTGAAGAGTATCTCTTTGTGACCCCTGTTTGCCGGTTCAATGACTTTCTTTGCCACGACTGTCCCATAAGCAAAGGAAACATGGATATTTACTATAATACGCTTGTTGTTCCAATAAAATTGGGAGCACTTTGAAGTCACCACATACCAACCACCCATATTCTTCATACTTTATTTTCTCCAGCACTAATTTCGGACTCTCAAATGTGTCTTTCAGGTGAGTGGAGTGGCCAATTGAAAGAGATGCATATATGCAGGAGGACGGCTTTTAGACTGTTTTTAGGTGAATCGATTAACAATCTCCAATCATATATATTGCATTGTATTTGACACAGTCCCATCAAACCACAAATATCATTACAATATACAAGAGTTTGCTGTTCAGTAAAATATGGAGCAAACACTTTTCCGCGAGACCAGTAGCAAGAAAATGTAAATTTTGCAAGTAAGTTTTCTGATTTCAATCGAGATCCTAATAAGTCAGCAGAGTTCTTAGGCACTGCAAGGTCCCTAACTATATTATTCAAATCCTCTTGCGAGAAAGTTCAGGCTGTGCATCCATGTTATAGTCAGTACCATCGGAATCGTTCCCTCAGTATTTTCCTTGTCTGAATCCAACATTATATCCTCCAATGTGGTGGGTGAACTTGGCACAGGTATGTCAGCACTGTGGGCAAGTGAATGTATTGCAGAGAGAAGGTTCGAGTAGACAATAGACTTCTTGTTCTTTTTGTTGATTGGATCTACGGCCCTCATTTTTTATGTGCATGTACCCAATGTCTGGTCTACATGTGATAATTATTTTTGCTTGCGTGCACCAACGACCAGGATTGACAGAGCCCGAAAAGTCAAAAAAGAAGGAATACAATTGTCTTCTTCTTCTTCGTCTAAGGACATGGAATGGAGGGACATGAGTCATACTGTGTTCCATATTTGAATCTGTGATTAGTAGGTTTCAACATTGGCAGCCCTGGCGATATCCCTAATGGGACATATATTATACCTCGTTGGAATTTGTGTTCCATAAGCTTTCCAACGAGGTATAATACATGCCACTGTGACAATTAAGGAATTCGCCAGGGCTGCCAACGTGTAAGTCTTTTGAAATACCTATCCGGCATCTCTAGAATAATAATAATGATAACTTTTTAGGAAAACGTGACGTGATGGGCGAATTCTGACTTTATTTTCAAAATCAATGCCCCAAAGTCTTTAGGAAACAACGTAAATGTCCCGGGCATCATTTTGATCGCAGAACTGTGATATTAATGTATTTACTCGTGTTTATATGTACTTTATTGACGAAAAATAGTTGCAAAGTATTAACACTGAGCGTTCTTTATCATGATCCTCTTCATTAACAATGTAATTTACTGATAAGAGTTCCAGTATGCATAAGAATGTGTATTTTGGAAGTCAGAAATTAGCATTCTTTTGCGCTGCACGTGTGAACTCGGGTGTCGGTTTTTGTTAAAGTACATTTTCTAGATCCATACAATTAGCTCTCAAAATACTTGGAGTGGCTAATAGCTGTAGGAAATGTTGTTAACTTACAAAATATAATCGAAACCTCTATGCTCTCTCATCATTCCAAGTAATGAAACTCCAAAACCGACCTTTAGTCCTGAATTCGCATACAGTTACATTCACCCTACTAATAGGTTGAACAACAAGTAGTAGGAAAGAGGTGTTGGTACCTATTGTTTCTCTTTTACACTTTGCGACGTGAATCCGGTCGTCATTTCTAATAAATTCACTACAGGTGGTCTATAGAACGATAATCTTTAAAATGTGAGGAAGAAAGGGGTATCCATAGCTCAATAAATCCGTCTGAATTGGAGTATCAGTGTATTTCAATATACTATATAAATGAAGAATTGAATGCCGTCGATCTGTTTATTTACTCGTTGACAATATACATAAGTAGAAATAATTATCGCTTCCTGTAATATTGAAGAAGTTACTCTCAATGGACAATTTTTTTCTGTCTCCATTAATATTCCTGTGAATTAGCTTTTGAATAGCATTAATAGGCGTAAATTTGTTTGATATTGGTAACCGAAACTAACATATGATTGGTTTATAGCAAAGGGAAAGATCTATGTATGGATTACAAATGGGAACATTAGAGAAGAAGGGATGAATTTAAAGAATGGAAAAATAATGAGTATGGACATACATGTAAGAGTTAGATTAGAACAGAAAGTAACTGGAAGATGAGCTCAATGAAACTATTACCGTTGCAAATACAGAATACTGCCTTTGATTTCAGGATTTGAAGAAACTGTCATAGAAGAGCGAAAATTTGTATTTTATTAGACAAATCCTCAAAATGCTTTCTTCTTGTATGAATTCTATTGAAGTAGGCGAGGGAAGGCCTCCAAGTCGCATAGTGCTATGTTCTGCCGAATTGCATTACTGATTTCCGCCTTCAAATCACTCATGTACCATCGTGAATAAAAGTGTGTTCCCATCTCGCCTGCAGAGTATACGACCACGCAAAGATAAAAGACAGAAACAGACATAAAAAATATATATTACATAGTATTTAATTTGACCGAAGGACTAGCCAGTAGATTTATGATATTCAGGATCAAATTTGCAGGATCAGTGCAATATTGTCTCTAAAAAGATTCGGGTTCCTACTTCTTGATTTGCTGCCTAACGCATTAAGCTTACTACCGTAATATGTATCAATAAGTCTTAACAGTCTTAGAAATCACTTCTGCATTCTATTTGTCATAATATTCATATCCAGGGATGTTGTAAAGAAGAAGAGAACATTGAAGATATATTTGATTCGATAAAAAGGAAGAAAAACTATTGTAATGACAGTAAAAAAAATCAAAGTTGTCTTACCTAATAGATGAGAGAAGGAATGGGAATTTAGAAACCTGAACTTCTAAATACTTCCTGGAGAGCAAAAGTGTCAACTTTGGATTAACCTCACTCAACCTTACACTCACAATATTTCGTCCTTATGCTGACAATATCTTATCATCCTCACGCTCACATCGTCAACTCATTACGCTTACCCGACTTTTTCACTTACAACATCATTTCGATATGACGCTCATATCGTCAACACTCAATCTCACGCTCACAAGATCTTTTCAACATTATGCTCACTCAACCTCACGTTGTCATCACTAGTCTGATATTAACTCACTCAACTTCACGCTCACATTACTAGTCCAACATCACGCTCAACCTAACAATGAATTCATTCTTGAATTTAACTTTTCAGAAGATTATGTCGACTAAATTAAGAAAATTCCTTTTGCAGCCCCATATTACTCTTGGGTATGTAAACTGTATGTTTTCTATTGCTTCAGAATATTTAGCGATACTTTGTGTCCAAATAGTACAACAATATCTGAGACCTAATATATGAGAAATATAACTTTGTTAATGTTGACTCTTTGTAGACATCTTGGCCTATTCTATAGAAAAAATCCTAGGATTCTGTATACACTATAGTATTCGCGCCGACTCGTGAAGCTTGACCTAGATCTATCGATTTCATCGCCCAATAGAACGCGAGGGTGTGTTCCAGTCGTCAATCCCCACCCATCAGATTTTGTCAGTGTCTTCTCTCGCGCTACACGGGAAACATCTCCCGAGAGTACAGTGTTGTCGGATTGGCGCTAAGTTCCGTTTTGTTAATTGCTTTTTTTTTATTGCGCTATATTTTCGTTGTTACTATTCGTGTTATTGTTACCATTTTGGAATAATTGTTACACTGGTTAGTGTTGTGGGGGTGTTATTATTGGTAATTTTTAAATGCTTTTTTTTTTTTTTTTTTTTTTAAATAATTTACTATGTCTTCAAAGTTTAGCAACATTGTTGGTGTATTTCAGCTGTTTGACGTTTCCCCAAGTGTGCGCTCGGGAAGCGGCTCCACGAATTGTACCGAAGTTTTCCGATGAGTCAGAGCTTAAGCAAAATATTTCTATGATTGGTTTAGAGCCCAAGCTTCACGACTGGGCGCGAGTACTATAGTTGTTATTGAATCAATGTGCTGAGTGAAGCTTAGCACAATATTGTTTTCATCCCCATTTTATCTATCTGTGGTTCTTTGATATGTGTATACTAATCTTCCTGACCAAAATCCATTAGGAAATCGGGCTTACTAACGGCTCCAGAACTCATGTCCTCATGAATTAGATGAACGCAGTTACCATATAATTTTAAACCATTTGACGCAGTCAACTGTATTCTGTTTCTTGTTCACTATATTTATTTTCCATCTCTCGGTATACCACTGTATCATACATCTTATCCTCTTTCAAGGTCGTACCGTATACAACTCAATTTACTTTGATATATTCTGCCCGATAAGATACAAGTTTCTCAGTTTCTCATAATATGTCCAATACTCAGCTCTCTTGCTACCATTCTAATATGGGTGAGTAAGATTTCAGGATAGTTCATTTTAAATAAGCCTCCAACCAGTTTGTTAATTACTAGGGGTAATGAGATTTTCCTCATTATATATATATATATATATATATATATATATATATATATATATATATATATATATATGTGCTTTCCGAAGAGGATGCAGTATTACAGTTGAAAACAGTGAGCTTCTGCATTCCAATCATAATCAATATTTAAGTTCAAATTCGATATAATTGCAACATAGAAACGTTAAGTGGGTAATAAAGCAATTCAGTCAATATAATTAGTTCAACTGTATCGTAGATTACAATTAACATGAAAAAAAGAAATATTCATATCAAAACTGATTTTATCTAGCATGATTTGACATGAAGAGAAAATTAAATTAAATTAAACAATAAAATATATTTATCCGTTGAGCTTTATTACATATGTTTATTAAAGTATTAAATTTCACAGAAATTAACACTTTCAAGGAGGAAGTCGAGAATCGAAATTGGGACGTTCAATTTTAAAGTCAACGTGGTATTTACTTAGTTGAACTAATAGTTGCTTTAGAAGTTAACGTCCCTGAGCGTTAAGGGTATATGAGAGTTGGAATTACATTTTAAAGAGGCTTCTTACCATTAGTAATGCGTTTAAAACTGTTCCAGTGAGGGGAGGGACGAAGTGGCCCAGTGGTAGAGCGTTCATCTCTCGTGCATTGGGTCCCTGGTTCGATCCAATCTGGCGCCAAGTGAACTTTGTGGTGGACAAACACCGTGTGCGTGGTTTCCTTGGGGTTCTCTCGTTTCCTCCCACTTTGTTCATTCCATCATTTCATTTCTCATCATCACCGTCTCATTTGCCTACCCGGCATAATCGTGGGACGTAAAAATCAAAGATTCAAGTGTTCTGGTTCCAGCGGCAAGCGAGTTCTGAATCTAGTGTGTCAGAGAGATGAGTTTCAAGATAGTTTTACTAAATATGTTAAATGTGACTTCTCATCACTGCTAGATGAGTTGTTGAAGGTTTCATACTTTTATACTGAATTCCATGAACATTGAAGCGAAGTAAGTAAAATGATGGAAATTGACAGTTTAAACTCCTCACTATTGCAAGGCTAGTGGGGCAAATACTTACACCATTACACAAACTCTATTTCATATAGAACCAATATTGTATAAAATTAATTTTAATGAACTTATTCTTATAGAAAGTAAATAAATTTCTAAAAACATCGGTTTCCTAATTACCTAGGTAAATTTAATTTGTAGATAATTTGTCTTACATAGCAGCTGATACTCATACTATAAAATATAAAAGAAGTAAACATTAGATGTAAATAAATAAATAAGAAACGGAAGATATTACAGATTACTGGGATTGCTATTTAATTCAGTATTAAGCAGTATGTATTTTCTATACGATTATTCAAATCGGTTTATAATATACAGATTATGAATTATACTTTTTCTAATAAAAATACAAGCATCTCTCTCTCTCTCTCTCTCTATATATATATATATATATATATATATATATATATATATATATAGGAACAGAGTTATCAGGAACATGAATAATTTTCATTTTGGACTCGTGTTCTCAGGTTGGTATAAAATTCACAAATCTGTTCACATATAACAGTGTTAGCGTTCCTCATTTTAACATGTTCCTTTATACATGATGGACATGGCAAATAAATGTGACTGAGCTTAGAAACGTGATAGTTCATCTGATTTTTTCAAACACTTCAAAACAGAATTTTATATTGACAAAAGCTTCCTTTATTGAAAGATAGAATCTTCTGCAATCAGGGTCGAACTACCGCTCTTGGATTCTAGAATTTCAACAGCATTACTAAACCCGCTTGACTACTGAGAAAACGTATTAGAAAATACGTTGTAACGTTCCTAATAAAATCGCTCCAAGTTCAGGTTCACACTTGGAGTTTTAAATAGCCTTTTTCTGTGTTTTTCATTCATTTCAACTTTAAAAAAAATTGATTGATTTTGCAATTGGAACTATGCATGAAGTGTGAATTGAATACGTATCGCAGAAATACATAGTTTTCTAATCTTTATACTTCACATGGCTGTGAACGTTTCTAATACGTGTGTACTCTGTCAAGTCATTTTCGCTCTAGTTTCCACCGGAATATCCTTCCCGTAATGATTTGCCCTACTAAGGTTTCGTAGCAATAAAGGTTTCTCCTTCTAATTTTCTTACCTCGCTTTATTTTTTCTCAAATGTCAATATTAATTGTTCATTACTACATTGCTTTGTTAAGGAAAGCACAAAGAATCAATAATATATGAAAAAACTGAGTTATTAATGAAAATGTGGAAGTTACACTATGATATATATATGTCATTTTCTTTTTGCGGATGACAGTACATTCGTATCAATAAGTAAAGCTAACTACTTCACCTCGCAATGCTAAATATTTCTGACACCTGCTCGCTCGGAGTTTAATCTGAAAGAAAAACTGGCTACACCCACCCCCACACACACACACTCACACACACACACACACACATATATATATATATATATATATATATATATATATATATATAATATACATAATGTGTGTGTATGTCACTATTCAGTATGTTCTTAACACATAGTTTTTAAAAGTAGCGTATTTCTTATTTGTTTCTAGAAGTATCCATACAATTTAAATTTCGTATTCTGTAACACTTGATATAACTATGACAAATATTTTACTTTGATATATCCATTACAACTTAGAGTGTATTTTGTATATAAAATGGTAATCATAAAAAAATATCTCATATTTCAGTGAGCATTTCTCCCGAGCCTAGCATCTCCTGGTACAGAGATGACGAACAAATCGAAGATTCTGATAGATATAGGTTATCGAAGGAAAGTTTGGGGAGCTATCACATGGATATTGTTCCTGTCGAAATAGTGGACCAGGTAGGAAATTTAAGTAAAACTGGAATATTTTCGTATTAATATTGTTGCATACAGCGAATGAATTAAAGAAATAAAAAATAAAGATATATTTAAATCAAAACAAAAACTGAAAAAGAACAGTGAATTAGTGAATGGAGTTAAGGAGCGATAGTAATAATCTCTTTTTGATACGAATGACTGCATTTTATAAATGAAACAAGTGATTTACAAGGGCACATTTAGAAAGGTAGTATACTGTAAACATTGAGTAAAATGTATACATTCAACTGTGAATATTTAATAATGTTGAGCTCGACACTCAACAGAGTATGTAAGCTTAATTGCTTAACAAATAATTTATACACTCAACACTAAAGCAATTATAACTGAGTTAAACTAGGAACGCAATGGATATACCCGATTCAATGAAATGAGCTGAGCGAGCTTAAACTACGTAATCAGGAAGCGTTTTTCGGTGATTATTCCTCGATGATACATCGGATTTTTTATTTCGACCTATGTTGTCACTCAGCACGACATACTCTATCAGCGTGCTAACTTTGGTTGAGATCGGCCAAACGGTCTAGGAGGAAGCGTTTTTCGGTGATTATTCCTCGATGGTACATCGGATTTTTGATTTCGACCTACGTTTTCACTCAGCACGACATACTCTATCAGCGTGCTAAGTTTGGTTGAGATCGGTCCAACGGTCTAGGAGGAAGCGTTTTTTGGTGATTATTCCTCGATGGTACATCGGATTTTTGATTTCAACCTATGTTGTCACTCAGCACGACATACTCTATCAGCGTGCTAAGTTTGGTTGAGATCGGCCAAACGGTCTAGGAGGAAGCGTTTTTCGGTGATTATTCCTCGATGGTACATCGGATTTTTGATTTCGACCTATGTTGTCACTCAGCACGACATACTCCATCAGCGTGCTAAGTTTGGTTGAGATCGGCCAAACGGTCTAGGAGGAAGCGTTTTTCGGTGATTATTCCTCGATGGTACATCGGATTTTTGATTTCGACCTATGTTGTCACTCAGCACGACACACTCTATCAGCGTGCTAAGTTTGGTTGAGATCGGCCAAACGGTCTAGGAGGGGTTCGCGGACAACCAAACGGCTAACACGAGTATAAGAGCTTCGCTTCGCTCAGCTCAACTAGTAATGCAATGGATATACCCGATTGCAATGAAATGAGCTGAGCGAGCTTAAACTACGTAATTAGGAAGCGTTTTTCGGTTATTATTCCTCGATGATACATCGGATTTTTGATTTCGACCTATGTTGTCACTCAGCACGACATACTCTATCAGCGTGCTAACTTTGGTTGAGATCGGCCAAACGGTCTAGGAGGAAGCGTTTTTCGGTGATTATTCCTCGATGGTACATCCGATTTTTGATTTCGACCTATGTTGTCACTCAGCACGACATACTCTATCAGCGTGCTAAGTTTGGTTGAGATCGGCCAAACGGTCTAGGAGGAGTTCGCGGACAACCAAACGGCTAACCCGTGTATAAGAGCTTCGCTTCGCTCAGCTCAATAAATTATTATCTTGATTAAGAAAGTTAGTACATATCATACTTGTATTGTATGTAAAGATCATGAGAAATGCTCACGTACATTTTCAATTTATTTAATTTGTGATACATATTGGGGAAGTAGTAGACTCAATCAAATCACTCAATGTCAAAATTGCTTCAATCACTTTACAATTTGTTTTAGAAAGTATATTTTTTAGCATTTCAGTAGTTTAAAGCATTGTTTGTAAAACTTGCAGAAATGAAAACATATCATTTAAAATTCATGAAGTAATTAATCCTTGCTGCTCTCGCTATGAATCTTACAGTTTTGATAGTGATAGCGATTAATTAACTTTTATCATTGCAATATGCTCATAACTTTTTATGAAAAACATTGCATTTCTCCGGACACATGGTATTTGCATTTCTCCGGGCACAACTCACTTGTTGAACCGTTTAATTCTCAATCACCGTTTCGACTGAGAAGACAAGAATTGCAGAAAAGATTCAGCTTCCTCTTGGACCGAACCAATACCATATGCCTCTTAAGATGGCAAGTGAGAAATTTCACCCCTCAGCGATCTCTCTCGCTTTTATATAAAACCGCTTGCCTACGGCCACAACTGTCTCTTTATGGTTAAAAATTTTAAAACTAAAGTAGAAACAAAAAATAAGTTGGAATGGTTCTTCATTTAGATTTTTTAAGTTGCTTACAGTTTCTTCGAAGATTGAAACTAGGAAAAGGAGAGATTATTTACATATACTAACAAAGCACACTGAATAATATTTCCCCGTCCGTGGTTTCCTCTATATACTGTTACCAATGTATACATTGATTTAGACTCTCTCTCTCTCTCTCTCTCTCTCTCTCTCTCTCTCTATATATATATATATATATATATATATATATATATATATATATATATATATATATGAATAAGCAGTTCCTTCAATCTTCCAAAGCAGGGCACGGTACATCAAGAGTCAGCAACACGTAACGAAATTTACAATATTTATTAACTTATAGAATTACAATTGTCCTTTCTCTGGTTAAATAATACGTTTTTACATTTTATTTCTTTCCGCAGGCCGAATGGAAATGTATAGCAACGAACGAGTTTGGCCATAGCGTTACTTCATGCTTTCTGAAACTTTCAATTCCACGCCACTTCAAGAAGCCACGCTTTCTGGAATGCTTGCGAGCTATATTGTCAGAAGAAGGCGCTGTGAATCTTGAGTGCAAGGTAATTTAATATTGAATCTTTTCCTTTCAGCTTATTATTATTCTCCTCCTTTTCAATTTCCTATATAACACTATTTAACCGCAAAACTCTCACAATATTGAAGAAATATTACTTTTTGAAAAGCCAACTAGTGGATTCTGTTTATATACGAGGCTTGTCGGAAAAGTATTCGACCATGGTCCCGGAAAACCAATATACTCAACTGAAATTTTCAACGTCCTATTCCTCTTTAAACTAGTTCTCTCCTACTTGCACAAATCTAGTTTGATGGTCTTTCCAGTGTTCGAAAGAGGCATGGAGCCCGTCATCTGGAAGTGCTACGACAGCATCCGTTACGTTGCATAAGATCTTCTCTCGGCTGTGAAAACAAGTTTCTATTTGGTACTTTTCTTTTCTTTTCGCGAACAAAGTCTCACGAGGCTATACCCGGAGAATAGAAAGCTTGACGGAACACTGAAATATTGAACTGTGCTGAAAAGGACAACCACATAAGATGCATGAATGGAATAATTATCCTGGTGCAACCTTAGTGGTTTGAAGACCACAAATTTAGTTATTTTGGACAAAGACCGTCATCTTAACAAAAAATGTCTAAAGATAAGTTCTTTTACGTGTACGACATTCCTTTACGTACATTCCTTTTGACGCTCATTGTAACGGCAATCGAAGAATACAATCAACATTCTTTGATTTTGCTACGCACCTGGCGATATTTTCTGGATCTTTGCGAACTTCTTCAGGTTTTGGGGAAGTCAGGTGTATCCACGGAGTCGGCTGTGACTGTTGTTCTCGCGTTCTCTCTGTACAATCATGTCTACCATTTTAGCCAAGGCCACAGAAGAGCATCAGTATAACCACTCTTCCACAACAGCAGATGCAAATGCAAATAGCGCCATCTGCAGGCTAAAGAAATCATGGACATGTCTTCCACGACACAAAATTTGGCCAACGTAAGCAATGCGGTTTTCTCAAAAACAAAGAAGGTCGGACACTTTTTCGACAGGCCTCGTATATACACAGAGATAGTTATCAGAAAACAGAAACATCTTTACAAATTGCTACTTGCAAAATTATGGCATTGAGCTGCCTTTCGTCCTTATAACAGCACTGACCCAACGTGCAATGGAGCAATAGAGGTCGCGAAGGAAGTAAGTAGAATATTACACAACTTCACCTGCAGTGCATCACTCAGTTCCGGAGGTAGGGTTCAGGCGTCAATAGCCCCGGATTCATATCTGCGAGATAAACCGCAAATATTCAATTATGTTCATTTTCGATGATTTGGGGGACAAGGAAAGGTGTTCAAATTCATTTCGATGTTGTTCAAGCCATAGCCTCGAGCTCCAGCTTTGTATGGAAGCGTTATCATCCCAGAAAGAACATCTGGATCATAGGTCGAACAAGGTTCTCTAAACTGGCAATAGAATCACAAGAGTCACAGAACAGTAAGCGTAAGCGAAGAACCTATTGTAAACCAAGATGTTGGAGCCGACATCGTCACAAATTCGCTGCCATGCTTGACGCTGAAGAATAGGCACTGCCAATCATACGCTTCTTTGGGCACCCCTACACATAAACACGATCAGTGGTTTGAAATAAAGCAAACAATGACTCATCCGACAATATCAGGAATTTTCAGTCATCAGTGGTCCATGTTGATTGTTCGCAGTACCAAGTGCGTCGTGCTACAGCACTTTGGTCCCTTAACGGTGGTTTTGCCCGTGCAACCCGACCTCGTATATCAGTGTCATGTAACTCGGGATGGTGTGTGATGGTCAACAAAAGCTGTGCGAGAGACTGCTTTAGTTCCCCCGTTATTTCCACCATAGTCGAACGAAGGTTCTCAGTGGCTATCTGCTTTAATACTTGGTGAGACCTTCCATTGAGTATTTTTTTTTACCTACTATTTTTCCCGATATGATTTCGCTGTGAGTTTTGATGCACGTCATCATCTTCAACAATGTCTCTAGCGACACACTCAACACACTTGCTACCTTCGTCGTGCTCGCACCACATCAACGTGCCCAACAATTTGCAATCATTGGAAATCAGATAGGTCTCTCATTTTATACTATCATTCTCTACTTAGTGTACTGCACACTACTATTCTGCTGCTCCTCTCGTAGTACGGAGCTAGCCCTAATACATCACCTTCACCTGACCGTCTCAAGTCCAGATATCTGACGTGTTTCCAACTCCGGGTGTTTCAATTATTCTGATACCCATCTGTCTATGTTTTACTGCTAGGTATGACAACAGGTAATAACAGGAAATAAAATTACCAGCCTATGAATCGAGAACTACTTGATTGAAAACTGACAGTTTTTTTTAACATATGCAAACTTTTGCATCACACGCTAATCAAATTTGTTGTTTCAGTAAAAATAAAATTATAAATTGCAACCATGACTTCTGTTGACTTTCTGATGTTCAAAACTTAACTTACGGGATTTATAAATTATCATCATCATAGATATTCTGCAATTATTGGCAGGTCACTTGCCGCAAGTAAGAAGCTCCCACGCTCCAAAGTTTTCAGTTAACATATTCGTCTTCACGTACGATACATCTGTTTTGATAACGTCCATCAATTGTAATCTCTTTCCCCCTCCCTCTCTTTCCTGCCACCATAACGTCTAGCACATCCCTCGTCATACAGTTTTTTTTCTTAGCCAATGTCCCAACCAGTTTATCTTACCCTTCTCAGTAATATCTAAAATTGTTCTTTTATCCCCCCACCATTTCTAACACAATTTCATTCGTTTTCCGCTCAACACAGCTAATTTTCTGCATTCTTCTCCTCCCAAGTTTCCAGTCATTTTTAATCATTTTGGCGTGATGTCCATGTTTCTGACTCCATACAGTACAACAATCTACACGAAGCATTTTATGAGCCTTTCTCTCAACTCTTTACTCAACATTTCAAAAAATATACATATCTTCCTCCTAAAGGCTTCTTTCGCCATTCTTATTTTTGCTTTTATTTCACGTTCGCACTTAATATCATCATTGATAATACTATGCAAGTCAGTGGTACCATGTGACTAATGGTACCAACTAATCACGCGTTCTATCCCCCTCTCCTATTTCACACCAACCGTTTTGTTCAAATCGCCAAGCGTCATGTCATCTGCAAACCGTATACACCTAATCATTCAACCTCCTATTGAAATGCCGTCTTCATTATGTAGGCTCTTTTCACTATCGCTTAATAGATAGATATTAAATAATTTTGGCGAGAGGCAACATTCTGTCGAACTCTCCTGCCTATTGCACTTTCTCTGTAATTTTCTCCCCTATTCTAATACTTACTTTTTGGTTCATATATAAGTTTCTTATGAGTCTTCGATCTTCCCATTCCAACCCAACCCAACCCAACCCAACCTTCTTTAGAATTCCCAACAACAATTTTCATTTCATGCGGTCAGAAGCTTTTCCTAGATCAATAAATACAACATACATTTATCACTTCTATCCCATAAACCTTTCACTGATTCTCTTTAATAATTCAATGGTATCTTTTGTGCCCTTACCTCCGTGAACCCAAATTGTTCCCCCTCAACTTTTTACTTGTTCTTCCATACAATTTTCTGTTTAGAATTCGAAGGAAATGTTTTGCTGTATTCAATGTGAGACTTATAGTTCTATAATCCTCACATGTCTATGGGTTCATATTCTTAGCCATCGGTATCATGATTGTCTTCACAAAGTCTTTTGGCTAATCTCCTGTTTCATTCGAATCGCAGCAATACTTTCTTGCCCTTGTCTCCCGTATTCTTAATTAATTCGATTGGTATATTATTTATCACGATTGCCTTTCCATTCCTAATCTCGGATATAGCTTTTTTTCAAATTCATCCCGAAGAATACTAAACCCTCTATTATTCTCGTGTACTTCATTTTATACTTCAATATCTAAGCCACACGGTCTATCTCTACTCTCATATATGTCCTCAACATAATCTTTCCATCTTCCTAAGACTTCCTTTCTCTAGCTGACTATCTTTCCATTCTTATTTTCTACTGCCATTGTAATACCTTCTCGTTTCCTCCGAAATTTACTAGGTTTCACTTCCTTGCACATTTCCTCGTATTTCCCAACTTTTTCTAATTTTTCTGTGTCCTAACATTTTCTTTTCTAAAACTCTTCCCTTGATCTGTTTGTTCCCCTTCCTAACTCATTCTTGAATTTCCTGTACATCTTTCTGCCCTCTTCTGTATCAACCTGTTTCCACATCTCCTTTTCCCTCATTTTCTGCAACATCTTTTCTGTAATCCATGGCTTCTTATCCGTTTTGTGTTACTTCTTCTTCTTCTTCTTCTGCAGTCTGCTGTATGCAAATAATAGAATGCTCCCACTGTCTGTTAGTACCTGCACTTATCGTTCCCTCGTATGTTGTTATAGCATCATATTAATTTTAACTTTGCACAATTTAACTTAAAATCCAGCGTTGTTGTTCTCAGAACTAACTTGTCAAATGTATAAGGCAGTGATGATCTGACTTTTATCGTTTTAAATTAGAAATGAGAGTTGCCAAAACTCTGCAACATTTCACATTTTTGTTGAAACTTTTACCACTTTATTTGTTTAGCTTGAAACAAAAATCTTAAACAGCTGGAGGAGATTCATATATTTTTTTATATGAGCACATATCTGCTGTCGGTTACGAATACAGAGCATTTTGAAAGGTTTATCAGAAATTTTGAACAAGAATGTACACAATTTGGACTATCTAACATATCAAATCATTGAATAATAATAATAATAATAATAATACTAATAATAATAATAATAATAATAATAATAATAATAATAATAATAATAATAATAATAATAATAATAATAGGGAAATATTTTTAAAAAATATATCGATAATATGTTATTGTTCAATGACAGGAAGTAAAGTGAATGGAAGGTGCAATTATGTCCAAAATGATTGTCACATATCTATAACTGTCTTATTGTGGGAATATAATTTGATAATGATTTTCCAGGGTACTTTTAATACTGTTATTAGGTGTATAATCGGAAAATATATATTTGTGGTAAATTTCATGGGAAAAGAATTATAAACTCGTCAATTAGAATGAGTAAAACTAAATGTTGCTAAATGGACAAGAAAGGTTTTGTCGTCGTATTGTTCTTATTCATTGTTCTTTTGACATAAAATTTACCACATACATGTCTTACACATACTAACATTACAAGCAATACAAAGCAAAATCGTTACTAATTTATATTCTTATAACAACATATTTATAGCTATGCGACAATAATTTTGGGCATGACTGTACATTCGGATATTCGTTTCTCTAATACTGAAAAGATGTGTTAACATAAACTTTACGTTTCTGGCACTACTTCAAGTAATCATGTTTGTTTGATCAATTTTAACTTAATGTCCTCTCTTTAACCTCAATCCTCGAAAAGGGAAGTCATCCAATTTAGAATATTATTGAAACCAAATGAGCTTTCATTAGGAATTGAACTTGAACTTCCCGAATCAAGTACGTAACTACCTCTAAACTCGATTATTCTCTCGGAACCTCAGAAATGGAAAGAGATTGGAACTTAACATTACTACTATCATACTTCAGAAATTGCTCATGTTTCTGGAAGTAGGTTAACTTGAAATCGAGGTGCCATCGCTGGTATACAATCATTCATATAGCCCTGAGAGTACTCAATACGTCACCACCAGGGCACTTGTTTACAGTTATATCTGCAAATCTACACCACAACTTTCTTAACTGCAAAACTACTTTTGTTGCACGCCGTATTGTTAATTAATTTGAGGTGAGGGTAGTTGGTTAAGCTACTACATGAGTAGTAACCTATAAGATTTTGTGACATTGTAAACCATTTAGAGCGTTACATGTACATTATAGTATATCATACAGGTTTCTTTTCTTGTAAGGAGCGGTTTCCCTTGTTGCCTACAAAAAAAAAAAAAAAAAAAAAACTTATAAAAGCTGTGTCATTTGTTGTTTACACTAGTAGGTATGTGATATACCAAATGATTTGATGAAAGGATGCTTTAAAGCTATACGTATGCCATAATACGCACTATATTATTAAGTTGTTGTTTCAACTAGTACAGACATGTTCTAGTGTTAAACTGACCAAGAAAATGTCTTCAACGTAAATTCATAACGTAAATTATTTTCGGGCTGGTATGCAGAAATATTACTTTTGCGCTAACCTAGGCGATACCGCAATTGGCATCCACCTTCTTTTGTGACATCATATTATTGTTATCATAGTTTACCTATGTGTCTTAGAAATCTTTGTATACATCAACCATGGAGCGTTGAACTCATGAGGTAGAAGCTAAATTTACTGCTGCTAAAGAACTTGACTCAAAATATGACTTTGAGGAGAGTTTCACTAAGAAATTTAATACTAGAGTTGGACGCGGAGGGGACATAGTACTACGATCCACTATAATCCCTGAACCTCTTCAAAAAAGAAGAAATTATTAATTTAACAGTGTGTGATATAAACCAGAAGTTTACTGGTCCTATATTCAGAGCAGGGGAAATTTATAACTCAACACTTCCACCATCTCCGTCATTGCTCATATTGAAAACGCGCAACTGCGGTCACACTATGTTGTTCCAGATCGCGTCAAAAAAAAAAAAAAAAAAAAAAAAAAAAATCGAGGAATGGGAAACAAAGAATTCTTTGATATACAGTGGATGTGCACAGGAGCGGCGATTAGGGTGGGCAAGAGGGACAGTTGCCCCCATTTTTTTGAAGTGACCCTTTAATGCATATAGTTTCTGTTGGAATTGTAAAATTATTGTATGTATTACTGGTTCATAGAAAAAAAAATGGTGCCTGTATTTGCCGTTGCGTGAGTACGTATTGGTTATTTGTCTGCACGTGGAGTTAGGAAAGCTAAATGAATTACGTTTTATTTGCAATTCAAAGCAATTAATATTGCGATTGCGTATTTCTTTAAATGTCGTAGCTTATGCTTGTAGTATTTACTGTCTTTCATTTTCTAAGAGTAATAACATACATTTAATGACATGTGTGGAATTAAAAATATAAGTTGTTCATTAATCCCTAGTTTCAATATAACTTCTACAAAACAAGCCTCATTATTCATTAATATGATTAATATTATCCTTCCTATTTATTTGTTTTGCAAATTTGTTATTAAATAATCTGATCACACAATTTTCCAGACATCATTCTGAGATATTCATAAGCAAGGAATCAAATCTCTTCTTACACTTTCGTTGTTTAAGAGTACAAAGGCCTAGTACCTACTTGCGTTGCTCTTCTCAATTTACCTAATAAAATATGAAATGCGATATACGGTATTTTAACAGAAAAAGATAGTATCCTGTTAGTTATACAACCTTCCGTCAAAAAAGAGTTAGAAACTAGCAGGAAAACTAACATTGATATACACATATTCAGATCATGTCTTGCCCCCTCACTTTTAACGTCCAATTGCCGCCACTGGAAGTGCATATGATTATTACAACAATATGGGAGTAACGCCAGAACCACAGTGCCTTGAAACACGTGAAATGCATTCCTCTGTGCCTTGAAACACGTGAAATGCATTCCTCTGTGCCTTGGAACCCGTTAAGTACATGCCCCAGTGCCTTGAAGAGTTATTGCCGATCCCAGTGTGGAAGAGGGCATTGTGTGTATATGCTAGATCACACATTATTGCATTATTAATATGAGGAAATCTTTATCAAGCATGTTGTATTGTTGCAAGTGATGCTAGTTATCGACCTGAACTAATGCATTCGATCGTGCGAAAATATGGAAGTACATTCAGCGAAGGTTAAAACCTGTGACCTGAATTTTGTAAATAGCTGTGGATATGGTATTTTAAAAAAATATATATATATAGTGTTGGAGCTGGTTCTCGTGGAATATGTAGTAAACAAGTATTGATTATAAATATATATTGGAAAGTATAAAAACATTCGTATGGTTAAATGCAATAGTTTGCAAAAAGCATGTTGAATTTAAACGATATTGAGAATATCTTCAGAATACTGGAACTTTTGCAGCGTGATATGTATCGAGTGATTAAAATCTCGTTGAACTTTCTGAAGTGTTTAAGCAAGAACGGAGAGAAACCAAAATCACAAATTTATGTAAAATACTTCTAAATTATTAAATAAGACGTAATACATTGGACAAATTACTCCTGCAGCATACATGTGAAATTTCGCTGTCTGTTAATCAGTAAGTTATTTACATGTAAGCATTTAAATTTTCCAATAAATTTATAATTTTTATATTTTGTTTAATTACGTTTGAAGATGGAGTAAATTTATGTTGTTTGGCAAAATCACCATTAGATTATGATCGTTTATATTTAGGTTATCAGAAAAAAAAATAACTTGTTCAGTTTGAATTTATACAGATTAGGATGGAATAATAAAAACAGATACATGCAACATACGAAACGTTGTATATCAATTATGTCCGCATGATCCAAGCTTTTATTGTAAAAGTTCAGTGAAATGCATTTAGATTAAGAAAAGTTTTGATAGGAAATGAAATGATCTTGAAACTAAACATTGTTCACCAATAAGTGAATTAGATGGTAATGTGTTTAATGAGTATTGTTCTTTCTATTGTAATGCTGCGAAAAAATAGGATGTGCATTTAGACGTGAATCAGAATGTATACCAAATAAACTTTTCATAGCAGTATCAAAGATCAATAGTATTAATTAGTGCCTTCAAAAATTTATAAGAATGTAGATATTGATAACACAAGAAGTGTGGTTGTAAATATTTTTTTATTAATCTAAATAAATATTTCTTCTTTAGATTTGTTTATATGTGTGTGTAGAGGCTTAGTCATTTCTTTCTACATTTCACGTAGTGGAAAGTTTTAAAATATTTTCAAATAAAAAATTATGTAGTGTATAATAAAAAAGAAACAATACAAAATATCCACGAAGTATCCAACAAGTTGTGTTATACAAAGTCTTTATATCTAGATGGACATTGACCTCTTTAGAACAGTATCATAGCATATCAGGAGAAATAAGTGCTTTCGAAGCTTCAACATATCTGCCTCGCATAGTCTGAATATGAAAGTAGCATTGCAGAATACAGTACTATGTAAGAGTAGTACACTAACCTCTACACCCGACTTACGTACAAGTAATGCTCGACTTAACCCTTTACCGGCCAAATTATTTAATATCTCTCAAAAAATTCCTTTTTGTAGCTATAGGATATAATTTTGTCCATAGAAACTAAAAAGTAATCATTTTGTGAAACATTTTGTGAAAAATGAATACATACTTTACAGAAAAAAAGGTATGTGTGTTGAAAATCACATCGGACGGTAAGGTTACATACACAGGTAAATCTACATATACGGACACATTTCATAAACCTTCGTTTGCACTTGAAAAAGTACAAATTCTATATGCTAAACAACAAAATATAGAAATACAGAGACTAAAGACAACACTTCTTTGTACATTTGAAGAAGGAATATATTCCAAAAATGTTCCAGGAACATTTTCCAGGATATATATATTCCAGAAACATTTTTCAGAAATGCTTCGCCAAACAGGACTTCTTGTTGATGACGCAGCACACTGAGCTGCTCCATTGTCCTGCCTGCTGGGTTGATGTTGCTGATTGCTGGAATGATGCTCCTTGATGCTGGGATGATATTTGTGGCCTGTGAATTGATGTTTCAGAAGAATCGAGATAATTACTTTCGCTATCGGAATCTGCAATAATAAATGGTTATATTTTCCATTCGAATACAAAGTGTATTAGTTTGTTCATAGAAACACACACAGGCATTTGAAAAAAGTATATCCGTATCTGTTCAGTTTTGAGTGAAGCATACGACAGACAACTACATTACAACAGATTCCTAATTTTCAATTGTTGCTAATAGGCAGCCCGATCCATGAGTCTTAATCATATTATGTAAGCTAAAGAAACTCATATACGTTAACCTAGAGTAGAGATGTTTACTTGCGTGATAAATAAGTTATCGGAAGAACAAAAGTTTTACACAATAATTTAGATGTGATAAGTGTAATGGGAGTGATAAAATATAAAATGCACGAAATGTATTATGTAAGTCGAATACACTGTGGTATTGGATGTGCGAATAGTTTTAAAATATAAAGCAAATAACATAAACACGAATATTTGAATTGACCTTTACAAATATGTGAGGAGGGAGTTAAATCAGAATGAAGAAAGTTAGGAAAAGGACACGTAAATATCTATCTCAAGATAGTAAAATAGAGAAGGCAATTATTATAAAGAGCAATAAACAACAAAGAATCGTACCTGAACTCGTATCTTTGGTCGGACTATAATCAGGGTAAGCGTCACTGTTATCTGATCAAAGATCGGAATTGTCACTTTCTACAGGTAATGGCTTTTCTTTCTTCTTTCCATAAAAATATTTAGATCCATGTCACAGTTCTGTAAGGAAGAAAGAAAGTTCTAAACTCTATGAAATCAATCGATGCACACAAAAAATATTATATTTGCATTCTTTTCTGTTTCAAAAGAATTAGAAAAAGAATATTACATTTCTACTTTGTCTTTCGTGACAGTAACCAAGTATTTTGATTGATTTCTAAAATTAAAAAAAAGTTGTATATTTTTTAAAGTAATGCTTCAATGTCATTGAAACAATCCACGCGAACAACTACTAACTTGTAGTAAATCTATTTTTCCAATGTTTGCACTTCTATTACAAAAAGCTGAGCATTTAGTATAATGAATTCTGTAACTCATTCTCCTTATCTGGAACAAGGAAGAATTGCCACAAGAATGGAAAGAATCAATCATTGTTCCAATTCACAAGAAAGGCGACAAAACTGACTGTAATAATTATCGAGGCATTTCTCTTCTGTCAACATCCTATAAAATCCTTTCAAATATTCTATTAGCAAGACTGACCCCATACGCAGATGAAATTATTGGAGATTATCAGTGCGGATTTAGACGAAATCGATCAACTATTGACCAAATATTTACCATTCGCCAAATACTCGAAAAAAAGTGGGAATACAATACGCCGGTACATCAACTATTTATTGATTTTAGAAAGGCTTACGATTCGGTTAGGAGAGAAACATTGTACAACGTTCTTACAGAACTTGGAATACCGAGAAAGCTAATTGGATTAATTAAGTTATGCTTAAGTGAATCCCAAAGTAAAGTCCGGGTAGGAAAATTTTTGTCCACGAGCTTTCACGTCGAAAATGGCCTGAAACAAGGAGATGCGTTGTCGCCATTATTATTTAACTTTGTGCTGGAATACGCTATAAGGAAAATCAAAGATAGCAACCAGGGCCTAGAGTTGAACGGCATTCACCAGGTTATGGCATATGCTGATGATGTAAATTTAATAGGGGAGGATAGGAGAACAGTAGAAATAAATGCAGAGATCTTATTAAATGCTTGCAGGGACATGGGTTTAGAAGTAAATGCAGAGAAAACTAAATACATGGAAGTGCGTCGGGACCGTAATACTGCAAATTGTGGAGGCGTTAAAATATTAAATAATACTTTTGATAAAGTGGATACTTTCAAATATTTAGGATCAATATTAACAGACGAAAATCATATTCACGAAGAAATTAAATGCCGACTAAAAGCAGGGAATTCGTGTTACTATTCGATTCAAAATCTCTTGTCGTCGCGAATTCTGTCGAAGAATTTGAAGCTTAAAATATATAAAACGATAATCATGCCTGTTGTTCTGTATGGTTGCGAAACATGGTCACTTACTCTGAGGGAAGAACATAGACTGAAAGTATTTGAGAACAAGATCCTGAGAAGAATATTCGGACCCAAGAGGAACGAGAATGGGGAATGGCGGAAACTTCATAACGAGGAACTACATAGTTTATACGGTTTACCCAACATTGTTAGGGTCGTCAAGTCTAGGAGGCTTAGGTGGGCAGGCCATGTAGCTAGAATGGAAGAAAGTAGAAACGCTTTCAAAGTCTTGACTGGAAGACCCATAGGAAAACGACCATTAGGAAGACCTAGGCGCAGATGGGAGGATAATATTAAGATGGATCTCGCAGAGATAGGAATACAAAGTAGAAACTGGATGCAGTTAGCTAAGGATAGAAGTCAGTGGAGAGCTTTTGTGAACGCGGCATTGAACCTCCGGGTTCCATAGGCCATAGAGTTAGTTAGTTAGTAAATTATTGGTAAGTCCATACATACTATATACATATTTATTCAAAAAAATTTTGAAACACGTCACTGACAGTTGATGTGACTTTCAAATCACATGCCTCAATTGAGTTTTCCTGGGCTAAGATCTTTCTCTTTTTTATCAAGACTTGGTAACATTGGATTTTCCATGTAAACTGAATGAAAAAATGAACGCAGCCCGCTACAGTGTAGAAAAACATAATCTTAACGTTCAGCGTGACTTTTAAATCAGAAACCTCCATTCTATCAATTTCTCAAATACTATATATTGTATCGAAGTAAATTACGAATTAGTGTTATTTATTAGATACATATCTGTAACAGCAAATTTTCTTTCCTTCCGCTATTCGTTTATAACATGAAAATAACGCACCTAAACATCATAATTACTGCTGATCGCTATCCACGGTGTAGGCTCTTCAACAAATGACACTCCACATTCGTCAATAGCTCATTAGTAGTCCAGTAGAGAGACTGATTCTTAATAGCAAGTTTGTATGCTCAAGAATTTACAAAGAATCGCAGCAAATCCACCGCTAACATCACGTTAAGTGTTATGACGTAGTTTGTGACTTCAAATACACTATGGCCTGTACAGGGATAAGTCAATTTGCAGCTACGTAATAAATCTGAAGAATTACTTCCACTAGCGTGTATGAACATGTCTACTTCTCCGTAAAATTTGTTTCACTTTATGCATTACTATTTATTCATTACGGCGACCAGTGTTAAAATTGGAAAATATAGGTTCCAACAGTTTTGCTTTGAAAAGAGGGATAAAAGTCGAGGTTAAACTTATTCTTAGGACATTAAATTTATATCAAAAGACAATTTCTCCCTATTTCTCACCGTTTTTGCTCTATGTAGATCAATACTGAAACCACAAGTGATAGTGGGTTTCTAGCAACTCCGGTTATAGTAAAGATATAAGGGTGGAGATGGAATCCACTCTTGAAACGACGCTGAATCGATTCCGAACGCCATCATCTTACTACCTGTTACCGTTTTTTCACTATGGCGATCAGTGATGAAGCCGGAAATTGTAATTTTCAGCACTTCTACTTTGAACTCAAAGATGAAGGTCGAGTGAGCATTATGTCGAAAGGGTTATGAGCGTGAGACCGAGTGACCGTGATGTCTGGAGGATATTATGAGCGTCTGTTTGAGTAAGCATAAGGTTTAAAATTATATTTGAGGATGAAGTCAGTGAGCATGATATCCAAATGATATGAATGTGAGATCGAGTTAGCGTGATGTTCAGATGATGTTATGGGAGTGAGGTTGAGTGAGCGTGATGTAGAAAGGATGTTCTGTGCATGATGTCGCATTGATGCCATGAGTCTGAGGCTGAATGAGATTAGGTTAAAGTGGGTACCATGAGTTGTAACTACATGGATACAATCTTTGGAAAAATAATTTTGAATACCTAGAAATTTTACAATAAGAGAAAGTAACTTACGTCTAGATCAAGATCAAAGCCTGCCGTAGTAGATGGCGAGTAAATTGTTGCGAAATATATTTTCTAGTTTTACGTTCCATGATTATGCACTGAGGCTAAGGGAGACAGTGGTGATAATAATGCTTGAAATGGTAAAAGGGAGAAATTGGGAGGAAACAGGAGAACCCAGAGAAACCAACCCACATGGATTCTGTCCGCGATAAAGCCTACATGGCGCAAGCTGGGATCAAACCAAGAACTACACAGTACTGAGCTACTGTGATCTAAATTGTTCTGAATAATAAGACTGAACTATAGGTGAACATTAAAATATATCAAATGGATTTGATCTCTATATTCCTTCTTGATCTAAATATGCCCCTATTTCATTTCTTCTAATAGAAGAATCTTTTTAAAAGTGTATGGTCATATACATAATTAAGATACAAGTAACAACTTGATAAATACCTTGTTATGTGTAATCGCAGTTGATAATTATTTTTGATAGGCTGCCAAAATATATTAAAGTATATATTTCAAAATTAATAAATATATTCATACTAAGTAAAATGCCCGTTCTTTGCATGGGGAGATTAGTTCTATGGAAAATACCTGAAAGGTATATTTGAACCCTATTCCACCCTTACGCTACACGTTAGAATCAAAGTGAAATAAAAATAATTCAGCTTCGTCCATGTGGTATGTTAAAAATGCATTTCAGACGGTGCAGTAGTTATTCTTTGCAACACATTTTAACACCTTTCTCCTTTAGGATATGAATTTTAATAAAAAAGAACTGATAAAATCCCGGATCGGCCTAAGTCCTAGTTGCGTTCAAAATTTTCATTTAAATTTTCCTAACGTTTCTCACTTTCATCCTTTTGTATATTTAAAAACGGGAAATTCAAATATTTTAGAAATTGTCCAATTGTTCCCTTTAGAAACGGAATTTCTGAGAACACTTGGAAATTACCAATCATTATTTTGTAAGGTTAAATATCGCTCAACGCCGAGAATATAGAAGTCATCTCTTGGCCACTTCCCCTGAATATATATATATATATATATATATATATATATATATATATATATATATATATATATATATATATATATTAACAACCTCCTTACGTCGTGTCTATTAAGCTTGGTGATAATTGAGAGTTGACGTAAAGAAGCTGCTGCCACTCATTATCTGAAATGAGTAGGTAACGAGCAAGTAGATGTTCTAGCGAGAGGATAATCACAGAAACACTTTAATTCAATTAAATGTCATGTATTTGAATGATGAATGTCATAGTGTAAGTGTGTGGAGTATAGGATATGACCTAATTGTTCAGATCACAGTATGTCAAATGCCTGGATTTTCGATCACGAGTAACACACATAACTGAGGTACACATACCTTGGTAATATAGCTTCAGACTGGAACGACGAATATCCACTGCTGGGCTACGTCTCTCTATCAGGACGGGGTTGGTATCTGCGACTCGGCTTCCACAGTTAGCCAACTAATGGCCAACCATTAGTAGATGGTAGTTCGTAGTATTTGAAACTTAAGGTAGATCAACTTCTGATCTACTTCTGAGCTGCGACTGATCTATCGCTCATCCGCTGCTCTCCGACTGATCCTGATTCTATCCAAATCTGGGTTTTTGTTTCTTCTTGCAGACGATGGAATTCGTCATTTCGTGATTCGACTTTGTTTGCCTCAGCTATTGATCAAACATTTGTTTCAAACCGTATTACATTGTGACCGAATTCCCAGACTATCAATTTCTGCGAATCTGAATATTATGCCATATCCGAATTGTGTCAATGTTAACAAATGATGTTATTACACATTTCAAGCTGACATTACTTTTCTTAATTTCTATTTACATAATCCTGCGAGTTAGCGTCTCGCCAGGATTTCACGATTAACAAAACATAAACATAACCATGCGCAACTGCTTACACAGACAGACAGACAATAACAAACAATAACACGTGCCATACATGTCACAATTTAACATCGTTGTAATATTCTAAGCTTTAAGTTTTGATTTTAAATTATAATTATCCCAATCACCAAATAAAATATTATAATCTTCTAATATATCTCTACAATATATACACCGAGTTTTATCTCCCGAATATGAGAGGCTAATGACATACATTTTGAGCACGCATTTTAAACACTTTCTTCTCTTGGGTACACATTTTAATGAAAGTGTATATAATTTCAACTACAATTTAGAAGATACCAAAATCAAATATCAAGCATAAACTGTCAAGTTTGTACAGAAATAAATTTTTAGAGTTTTGTGTTTAAAATTGCAATTTAAGTATTGCTAAGCACTTCCAACACAAGGATAAAAGAATTTTCTTACCTTAAGTTGACGCACCACAAACATACAAAAACTAAACTTCTATAACAGACCATTGCTAAACTAAAGATGCAAAATAAAAATATTATTCCAAGCATAAGACCATAACGAAATATTAACAGTACCGGAGTATGATAAATCTTCACGTTATCCTTATTTAATCTTAATTTGTCTTCACAAATAGTATAACATTTTCCTAGTTATGGATATTCATACACTCCTTTGTGCCAGTATCTACAATTGCAAGCTGAAGTACATACAAGCTTGCCTTTCCTGCAGAAACATGTAGCGGATATACAACCACCCAAACATCTACATATGACAATCTCGTTGTAGCATTCTAGATTGTGGACTGATGTTTTGGAACGATCATTTTCTGTCCCAAGGTAGGAGATGATGGTAACACAGGTTTTGGTATAACCGATTGCCTTCAAACCATGGTTTGATAGTGGGACCATTCCACATGAAACCGTTACGCATCGGTAGTCAGGCAGTGCTTGTGGTATCTTTTCTTTGCTCAACAGCTTTGCCTCTCAGAGCTGCTTGCATCAGATACATCATTCAGCTTGTATGTGAACCTTACTGCCTTATATGCTGTTTCTTGTTTCAATTCGCAACACAAAGATATGGTAGAGCATTATTATTAGTGTTAAATATTTTCCATTCTGTCCTCTTACTGATCCGATCCATGTAGGACATTGTGTCGCATCCAATTATGGCGTGGAATGATATAAAAGTTTCATGAACGAAAACATGATCTGTGAATAAAAGCTCCTGCCTGATTTCATGTTTCTTTCTTACTTTTTTTATGTTCCTGCTCGCAACCACAATTTCGTACGCTTAATCTTGTGAAATAACGCTACCAATATCAACAAATACATCTACATCACGTTATCAGCCTCAAAATGAAAACAGTCAAGGAGGGCCAAATATAAAAAATCTCAGTGCCCATGGGGAATTTGACCAACCTTGGACACAATTTAGGGGCTGGTCAACTCAGCCCAAACATAAAACTGTAATTGAAATTACACACGGGGACAGAAGTAATGAGGGCTTGTATAAACATACCACATTGACTTGATACCTAGTCTTCCGTTGCAAGCGCTGCTATCGGCTGAAGGAATTCCACTCGCTTTCTCTCGCTTAGAAACAGCTGAACCCTTATTGGCTCAAGGCGTTGGTGTGTGAGGGTGTGAGCTTTAGTTCGCATTTTTGCCACGGCTCAAGACATTTTGGCAGCACAATAGTTTAATATTGGAAGCCAATGAGAAACAGAATTTGATGTGCACACACACACACACACACACACAAAATAAAAACTTTTCACAGAGTTTTAACACATGAACATGATTAACATATTACTCATCCAAGCCGCTTGGCTATTTCTTCCGCATGTCCAGACCGCTTAGCTTCACTGTAATTGTCGCTGAACGATTAAAGCTGCATCAGAATGTGTTCTTTATTGAATTTCAATGTTAAAGTTCATTCCAAACCTCAACAATTTTTCCCCGGGTGTACTTCCACCTGAAATGTTGTGTTTAGGCGAAGTTGCCCATTCTCTAAACAGTGTCCAAGTTAGCGAGCACCAGCTGACCATTAGTTATTTATCTTGAGCCAGGTTTTATCATGTCACTTTCATTACAATGTATATTTTGAGCGAGGAAGGGGTGAATAAAAATGTACCTGAAACGAATCCTTCATTATAGGAAGATGAAATTTGGCATATAAACTCATTATTTAAAATTTGACACGTGCCATACCACTTTCAAAAATTCCGTTTCTGAGGAAGAAAGGAGGCAATTGCTACAATATCTTAATTTCCCATTTTGTACTCATAAAATGGCAAAAGCGAGGAAACGTTTCAACTGTTTAAAGTAAATCATGAACGTAGCAATTGGATTGACTTAATCTTTTATTATTTCGGTTTCATTGAAATGCGTATCCTATTGGTGGAAGGGGTTTTAAATATTTCACAAATAAAATTTAGGAAACTTGCTGCCTTGGGGAAGAACGGGAACTTCAAGTAATTTGTATCTGGCATTTAAAGATTTGACCAGTCAATATTTTTAAAGGAATTATTTATTCTACTTCATGAGATTTAGAATATATTGAAGGATGTTTCGACTCCATATTACGTACCTAGATGCACATTTTTCGAAATTAAAATCCGAATTTTAATTATGGATCACGATGGTTCAGAGAGAGGTCACCTTTCATACCCAGATTTGTGACTTCGATCTGCATCTGGGTTTACGTGGAAACTGTCCCATGCATGGCTTTCAGATTAATTGCAACACTTCAAGAACCACAAACAAATCATTTTCCCTCAGTCTTATGAGCTCTAAGATTGATAGGCTGGTTAGTTGGGAGTTTGGCGTCCCCTTCAGCTGAGACTATATGACACATGGACCTACAGGTTAACGTGGGACCTCAAACTAAATTATCTCCCAGCGGGAATCGAAGCCATGTTTCCCGAGTTAAGCTGTAACACTGGAAATATACTTCGATGTTTCCCACACCATCATTGTAACAATTATTTTTAAGTTCATTTTCATGTAAATTTCTCATTGAAAACTGAAATGAAATTTTTCAGTTTTACGTCTTACGGTTATGCCAGCTAGAATAATGGAGACGGTGATGATGAGAAATGAGTGAAATGGTAGAATGAATAAATGTGAGGAAACGGAAGAACCCCGAGAAAGCCCACACAGGATGTTTGTCAACCACAAATCCACTTGGTGCGAGCTGGGATCGAACCAGAGATCCCACATACCAGAGTTGAACGCTCTACTACCGAGTTAAAATTTGTTATTGTCTTTTTCAGTATAAATGTCGTAACCATAAAATGTTACCTTTCTTTTGAATCTTATACGAATGTTTCCAAATGGAATATAGAGTTTCAAGATACATACTGTTTTTCCATTCGGTAGCAACAATAGACTATTGAACATATTCTGATTAAATAGTAGAAATTATTTTTCCCAACATATTGAAAGTTGTAATAGAGTCACAGAAATAGGATATAACTGATATTTTTATCTCCTCTTTTCTTCATGGTTTCACACCACAGACCAGTATTCCACTGGCGTAATGCGTTTCAGAATTTCGTTTAAAAAGATATATTCATTTAATAGTTAAATCACAAATAAGACACGCACTTCAGAGAGCAACTGACAAGGGAACCTTCCGAAAATGATAGTTGCAGTGAAAGATGTGACCTATGCCAATTGAAAGAGCTGTAACAGAGATGAGCATTCCCAAAAAATTAGCTGCCCATAGCAATAGGTTCAAGAAATATAAGGGGTGGAAGTTCGGGAAACAGCAAGGTTGGACAAAGGGAAAAAGTGCAAATTTCGCAAAAAAAAAAAAAAAAAAAAAAAGGGGGTGGACACGGCAAAATATAATGCTGACAAGTGATGTATAGAAAGAGACTTGCCACAATAGGGAACAAATGAAGGCCACCAGTGGGGTTAACAGTGTTGCCAACTGCAATAAAAAGTACATGTTTTGCAAAGAGCACTATATATAGTGAGTGCAATATTCAGTGTCATGTAGAACATAAGATATGGCGTGTATAATCAGTGGTACAATCTAACAAAAGAAAATAGAAAAAACAGAAGTACGAAAAATACGGAAAAGACGAAGTTGGCCATAATGCGCCACATCTGATCACGAGCTGTGCATATTAGAATGAACAAAACAAGAAGCACCAACTATGCAGGAAATCGACGTACCTAGAGTCAAAAAGAAAAACGAGTTCCAAAGTTGGCAGCACTGACCATGAAAATCCAGACAATTCTAATATAGTTAGGCCACTCGCTTCACAAAAAGAAAATTCCGGCAAGAGGCATTAGTCTTCGCATCATTTGTACATGCTCGTCCACATTGTGCGTGCAATTGTTCGAAGAGACAATGGTCCAAACAGAAGATACCGGTACATTTGCAGTGAGCACCGCGGAATACTGCCAATCCGTCATACATGGTACAATGATCGCCTGTGAATGTCTCGAAACAGTACTCTAGAGGTGTCGTAGCCTTAGGTGGTCTTTCTATCACATATCCACACCTGAAAGCAAACATAATCAAAGGCTTGATCTGCTGGGTGTTGCTGTCTGCAGTACTATCACCGCCTATATGATGTATCCAGAGTGTCCCACCTAACTCTGCGACTGAAGTAGTTTCAAATCGAAAAAAATGTGACACATCCTGTTGTGCAAGAATGTACCCATGTCAGCGGGCGAGAAACTGTGAGACGCAAGTGCCTCCAAGTCCCCCATCATAGGGTCCCAGTGGCCAACTTCAAACTTTCAAATAGCACCAACGGTCAAGTTATATTTCTTTCGATAAATCATGGAATATGCAACAACGCATATCAGAAATATTTACTATATGGGATTTAAAAATGGCCGCCAAAAATATCTGCTCGGTGACAAGAACAACGTGCATTTTTGGCGGCCATTTTGAAACCCGTGCTTCATATGGCAAATGTTTCTTATAGGCGGTATTGTATATATCCAGAGAAATATCATCCGCCCCCTGTTCCCATTTGAAATGTTGCGGTTGACCCCTCGAGCCTTATGATGGGGACCCTGGGGACTTGCTTCTCTCAAAGTTTTCTTGGCTCTCGACATGAGTACATTCCTGTGCAATTGGATTTGCAACATCTCTTTTCGCTTCGCAGCAATTTAAGATCACAATGTTCGATGCCATGTTAAGACACAACATATATTTGTGGCGGCCATTCTGAAAAACATGCTTCACATAGCAAATGTTTCCTATATGTGTTGTTGCACATTCCATGATCTATCGAGAGAGGTACCACCCGGTCCCTGTTGCCATTTGAAAGTTTGAAGTTGGCTCCTGGGGCCCTATGATGGGGATCCTGGGGGCACTTGCTTCTCACAGACTTTTATCATCCCCTGACATTGGTACATTCCTGCACAACTGGATCCGTCACATTTTTGTTCGTTTCTCAAATCTTTCAGGTCACAAAGTTTGGTGGGACACCCTGTATATTCCCACATACGACCCAACCATGACATAATGTTTACTTCTATTATAGGTTGTTGGCTCAATCCAACCATTTCATGTTCACCGACTTGGCATTGCCTCAATCACTCTAGCATTGATGCATTCCAAGTGATGCCTGTTACCGGAATTTTCTTTTTGTGAAGCGAGTGGCCTAATTATATTAGACTTGTCTGGATGTTTATGGCCAGTGCTGCCAACTTTGGAACTCGTTTTTCTTTTCGACTCTAGGTACGTCGGTTTCCTGCATAGTCGGAGCTTCTTGTTTTGTTCATTCTAATATGCACAGCTCGTGATCAAATGTGGCGCATTATGGCCAACTTCGTCTTTTCCGTATTTTTCGTACTTCTGTTTTTTCTATTTTCTTTTGTTAGATTGTACCACTGATTATACACGCCATATCTTATGTTCTACATGACACTGAATATTGCACTCAATTCATATAGTGCTCTTTACAAAACATGTACTTTTTATTGCAGTTGGCAACACTGTTAACCCTACTGGTGGCCTTCATTTGTTCCCTATTGTGGCAAGTCTCTTTCTATACATCACTTGTCAGCATTGTATTTTGCCGTGCTCCCCCCCTTTTTTTGCGAAATTTGCACGTTTCCCCCTTGTCCAACCTTGCTGTTTCCCGAAATTCCACCCCTTATATTTCTTGAACCTATTGCTATGGGCAGCTAATTTTTTGGGAATGCTCATCTCTGTTACAGCTCTTTCAATTGGCATAGGCCATATCTTTCACTGCAACTATCATTTTCGGAAGGTTCCCTTGTGAGGTAATATTGTTTTGCTCTCTCTTCCTATAGCGTTCAGTAATGATTCACTGAAGAAGTGGTATAAAGAAGAGGTCATTAAGTCAAAAGCCTCACATGTAAACTAAGTCCACACTTGTACCTTTTGTTTAAAAAGGAAGAAATATGATTATATTTGTATCAGAGTGTTCTACTTTTTGTATATTGAAGGCTTTTAGTAAGATATGTTCTCTAATCTCTTCATTTTATTGTCCAACCCATAAATCAAAAAAGAGAAGACATTTAATTTTGTGTTTCCATTGACACAGGAATCCATGAAATTCTGCCTTAATTCAAACATCAATCAATGTTTTGATTATTTTTCCCGATGTGATACAAATAATCTTTATATTATGAAACTAAGCCTCTGGTTACATAATATTCTTTGTCTTCGAATATTTCAGTTATATCCTTCAGATACACAAGAAGATAATGGTGAACAAGAATATGTGTATAGCATGCAGCAGTATTCCAAACTGTAAGGGCAATTTGAAGAGACACTTTACCATGTTAGGAATGAGTCCGATTGGAATCCTTTACAAACTTACAAAATTTCATTTTATTCTAACGACACTGTTTTATTAGCTTATGTACGATTACACTTGAAGTTGGGAAAAAATTTCTACAGAAATACTTTAATCGGAAAGTGCCATCTTTATATATTGAGCCTTCAGGGGAACCATTACTTATATAACAAGGTAGCTAGGAAATGGATGTGAACAAAAATAGAATCTTAATCTGACAGCGTCAGAATTCGGTATCCTAATTACCAGAGCACGCCAAGAACAGATAATAGTAGTTCATTTTAACGATTTTCACCTCACTCGCTTTAACTACATAGCTTCTTGATGATTACAAGTAACATTTGTGTAACAATTACTAATATCTGTAACATTGTTAGGATTATGTGTATCACCGTTAGAAGATGAAACAACAACAGATAAAAGCTTCTAAACGTCGTGACAAACATCTTGGCATTTGAAGGCGGCGCTCCAAGTTCATTTTAAATGCTGCTAGCAAATGAGAGGCCTGCGGTATTGCCACGTTTATTTTGTAAACATCCACATCTATACACTGCCACCTGATTGCGCTGTATCTCCTCTGCTTAGTCATAGTCACACCCCTTTACCATTTGGCAACGTCGCGTCAAAGCTTGCGTTGTATTCGTTTTGCTGAAATGCCAAGATGTTTGTCACAGGCTTTAGCTAACAGCATTTTTTTATACAGGGCCCATACAGTACAAAAATGAACAATCTTTTCCTGTGGAATAAGAGCTACTAATTATTAATGACAATAAACCACACTCTTTTGAAACGATATTAGTTTTTAACGATTTTCTCGAAAATTGTGCAGTAGAATTTACATTTGTTTACCATTTTTTTTTCACGACGGTTTCGTCTATCGCTTGACATAAGCCTCATCATTGCAAAGCGCATTTAACAACTTAAATTATACGGCACCAAGGGGGAAATTAACCCTGTCTTTTGAAGAAATCGGGAAGGAACTTCTGGAACTTCATATTAGTGAATTCCATGTAAAAGACTTCCAGGTTGATTAAATATCCTTCAGATGCGCTTTCTGTGTTGAAACTGTACATGTTGTTTAAAGCTAAGTTTCCTGACTCTTTCATTACCTACCATTAATAGACCACAAGTAGACATACACATATTGCTTCTATGAATAACAAAACACCAACATCCAAAGCAAATCATTGTGAGAATACCAAAAAAAGCAGAAGTTGGAGAACTTGCATATGATGGACAAAAGAAAGGTTTGAAAGTTCTAATGACCAATGGATATGTTTAAAATACATTCCAAAACATATATTACTGCCTTAATTTTAATTTTCAACCTCATGTAATACACAGAACTCCATAACCTTCCTATTCAATACTTTTTAAGGAGGAGATTTAGGTGGAATATCAAGGATTTACCGCCGCTTGAACAATGTGATTTTATTAAAGTTTTGTTTTACTAGCATCGCCTTACAGTTCACCAATTACCATTCCCACGAAACGTAGTTATTTTTACCTTCTAAGAAAACATACTTTTCACGTTACGAAATGAGATGCAGGAGCGTAGTTAGTAAGATTGCGTACCAGCTTGAGGGCTCAGGTTCGATCCAATGTGTGAGTTAAATGTTTTTGTTCTTATCTCTTCTGGATCTCATATTCAGACAGGCTTTTTAAAATGAAAACATTTGAAAATCAAGGGAGATGGAGGGGAAAGGTCCTGAATACTATCTAAAATGTTTTTGGAACTAGCCGAGATATGAAGATTTTAACCAGGATGGAACGAACGGGTTGTGAGAAAAGGAGATATGGGCTAGGAGTGGTGGTGTGAACCTCGTTCTTTCAGGATATTGTTCCTCATTAGGACTAGAACAGTGAACCTAAAAAGCCACGTAAGTGATTTGTATGGTAAAAACCACTATCTTCCGGAAACGCTAGGTTTGCTGTCTTGTGTATGGTTTACTGCGAATACGACGAGTAAAGTGCAAATTTCAGAGTATCCAGTTAATATTCAACGAATGTGGAGGGTATATATAAATGTATATATACCCTAAAGAAAAAATACCCGAAAGGAAAAACATGTTCAACATGGAATAAATAGATTGTAGCTTTTCAACTTCCCTCCAATCGAAGCTAAGAAATCGAGTAAAAATAAATTGAATTTTAATACGGTTTCATGAAAATAAACGGAAGCAATGAGCCAGTACACTAAATTTCCCCACTCCTATTTGCTGCACTATTAACAATGCATTTTCTTGTGAAATAAGAAGCTCAAGTATGACATTTTCGGGAAACTTCGTACGGAAAAATCTCACCCTCAAAATTAAACTACCTCTTTAGGATTTTTCATAAAGGATGGCTTATTTCGTGTATTAGTTATTAAGCAAATATTTATTTATCAAATATCAACAAAATGGCATCAGTCGTATTCGAGAGAACTGTCAGAAAGAAACATTCACCTCGAATAGTAAACTACACATTGTGAATATTTCCATAGGAAGGAATTTGTTCACGACTAGCATTCGACGAACTGGGAACTCCCCTCCCCCAGATCTCCGCGTTTGCCCGGCCTATGGCTTGTTACTTCTCATATCTCTAACATAATAATGTGTCTTTAATCTTAAGGGATTTCGAGATATGGTCATGTTATTATAACAATTAACACTCCCACGCTTTTTCTTCCCACCTATGAGAAACATCAACCATCGCCGAAACTTGTTTCTAATTAATAGCTCTCTAATCTTAAGGGATTTCGAGATATGGCCATATAATATTTTAATAGTTGCAACCCCAACTCTTTTCTTCCTGTATTTTTCTTCACTTCAAGGAAAAATATTTTTAAAGAAACGCTTAAACATGTCTTTAATTATTTTAAATGAAAAATGTAAATTCCAGATTTAATATCTCTAACCTTAGTGAATTTCAAGATATGGCCATCCAATTTTAACAATTGTGATCCTACTCGTTTTTCCTTTTTTTTCTCTGCCTTTCTTTCTTCCTTTCGAGGGTAAATATCAACTAAGAGTGCAAAAGTGTCTAATTATTTTAAATGAGAGTTCCAAACTCCGAATTTCATGTCTCAAATTGTCTAGGAGATTATTCTTTTCCGCATTTGCTACTGTCCAAGCTTGATTAAAAATAAATTCTTAAAAAGATTAAAATACTATACTCCTATATATTAAAATGCCTACATTACTGAAGTAACTAACAATCGAAATGACTTTCGTGATTTCGATGGAACATCTCACTGTAATTACCGGTATCATTGCTAAGTTATGTTTACTGATAATGGTTAATCCCTCGAGTCTCCTATCTACTACCCACAATGAAACGCATAACTCGAAATTCTTTTGACCGATCAAGATCTTTCAATTTAATATAATTCTCTATGCTTTCTTTGCTCTCCATTTCCAATGAATATTCTTCTTCTAATCTCACACTTACGTCTAATATATGCCGTTTCAGTTCCGTCCCTATAATGAGATCCTGTTTCAACCATTTCCCATCAATGATAACTCTATTATATTTCTCAATAAGGCACTGTGCACATTCTAATACCTTCCAAGATGTGCATATCTTATTATATTAATAGTTGTAATTCCTATCTGTTTCCCCTTCTCACTCTTTTTATTATATTTTAGGTCAAATATAAAAAATCCATGATTGACGTATCTAATGAGAAGTCCATATCTATTTTAAATGAGAAGTCCATATACCAACTTCATGTCGCCAATATTCAAAGATTCCGAGATATGGACATTTTAAAATAATAATTGTCACCCCTCTTTACCCGCTAATCCCGACGAATTTCCAAAACAACACTTCTTTAGTGGAACCTTCATTACAAATCATATATATCCAAATTTCAAGTTTCTAGCTTAAGCAGTTTGGCCTAATTCAATTTAATATCTCCAACCTTAATAGTTTTCTAGATAAGGTCGTCTTGTTATAACTATTATTGTAACACTTGCTCTTTTCTCTTTTTGTTTTTCCCTTTCTCGGAATGCCAAAAAGCTATAAAATACGTCTAATTATTTTCAATGAAAATTATAAATACCAAATTTCATGTCTCTAATCTTAAAGGATTTCGATATATTTCCATCTTAATTTAATTATTGCAACTCCAACCAGTTTTTCTTCCCTCCTTTTCCCTTTATAAGGGAAATATTTTTAAAAAATGCTAAAACACATCTTTAATTGTTTCAACTAAAAACTCTAAATACCAAAATTCATGTTTCCAAGCACAAAGGATTTCGAGATATGATCATTCGGTTATAACAGCTGTAACCCTAACGTTTTTCTTCTCCCCTTTTTGCTTCCCTTATAAAGAAAATGTCAAGAATGGGAAATGTGTGCCATCCAAGCTTATGATTGGGTATTGATTATTTTATTTGACAAACGCAACTGAAGCTCGTAAACCACACCTATCCTCTCTGTCCACATGTTGTGTTTATATACCACACCCGTAATTAAGGTAACAATCGGTTGCGGATTTATATGACACGCCATTCTCTAAAAGTTTAAATGAACGTCCATATACCAAATTCCACGTATCGTTCTGAGATTTGGAGATTATAGTGAACATTTCACTATAAAAAATGGCACCCCTAAATCCACTCTAACCCGTCCATGGTGAAAAATCCCTCGTTAGTGGTATCTTACGTCAAAAATCCTATGCTTTATATTTGTTTTCGCTTACCGAATGTGTTGAAATAGCACATTATGCACCCAGTGAACTATAAAATCATTTATGTATGACACTTATTAAATATCACGCTCCAAACAATAGAGTGGATTAATATTTTTTTTGTGTGCATCAAACCAGCAGCAAAAACGTGTTCTAGTGCTTTACAGAAACTGTCATCTGCTGGCTGAGCTGTTGCGTGTAAATTGAGTTTTCCCTAAATATCTCAACACAAAAGTTCAATTATTACTTTGTTTTGAGTGAATGAACCTATGTCATGAACAATAGTACCTAGAAATGTGTTTTTGTAAAAAATACCAAATGACAATCTCTATACTTAAAATGTTAATCTAAATTCAACATACCCGTCTTTGAGGTAGCAGGAATTACCATGTATACCCCACTAGATAAAGAAAACCTACAAGTAATTTTTGCTGCTATCTGGTAAATTTCCATTCCGTCATATGTTTTAAAACAACAAATGGTCTTGAAGCTTGTACACTTTCTTTCAATGTTGGCTAATGCTCTCAATACAAATCATGTTTTCCAAATGTCTTATTAATATAAAGAATAACAATATTCAGGCCTTCAGTGACTGCATTTTATCATTTAACACACGTTGATACAAATAATTTCCAGGTGATTGGTGTTCCACAACCAGTATTAAAATGGTATAAAGATGGCGTCGAACTAAAACCTGGAGATATTCATCGGATTATATCTGGGCAAGATGGAACGTGTTGTCTAGGCACTTACACGTGCGAAGCCCATAATTGTATGGGTACAGTGTCTAGCTCAGCCTCATTGTTAGGATTTGAAGGTAGGCTGATTATTTTTTTCCTTAATTTTGGTTTTGTATTTATATTTCAGAGATTATTTATTATTTATGTTTTCTTTTGTTTTGTTTTGTTTTGTTTAGACGTAAGATGATGGTATTAACAAAATGATAATTATCATGGTATTTTTATTCTAATCTTTTTTCTGTCAGTAATAGGTAAACGTACTTCCAAAAATTCTTGTTTATATTAGATTTGTTTGTTTGTCATTATCCCTAGTTTAACAACCTTGAATGGTATTATTTGTCGTTGCAAACAGGTTTAATATATTTGCATTTAGTTTGTAAACACACTACCTCTATAAGTTTGAAATCTAGTTTTAGGGAAGCCATGTGTAGTTTCGAGAATTAGGGTTATTTCAAAAGTGCATGTGTAGACGCCAACAAAAGTACTTATCCTTCAATACGTATTCCTCTGTCAATAATAATTTATTTCTGTCAATATGGAGCCAAGGTGGCTTAGTGATAGAGCGTTCGCCTCTGGTGCATGGGGTCCTTGGTTCGATCCCAGCTCGCACCAAGTGATATTTCTGGTGGACAAACACCATGTGCGTGGGTTTTCTCCGGGTTCTCCCGTTTCCTCCCACTTTCTTCATTCCACCATTTCCTTCATTTCTCGCCTTTGGTGTGGGAGACCCGGGTTTGATTACCGGCGGAAGCTCATGTGGTTCGGATTCCACGTTAATCAGTTGGTCCACGTCTCATATAGCCTCGCTGCTGAACGGGACGTTAAATTTAAAATCAGCTCAACTCCTTCATTTCTCATCATCAAGTCTCCTTTAGCCTAGCCGGCACAACCATGGGGCGTAAATCTTAAATATTTCATTTCATTTCTTTCTGTCAATGTATAGATATAGGGTGGGCACAAAGTTGCTTGCCCTGAAACATTTATTCACATATACAGGGTGTTTCAAAACAACACCGACAACGTTTGGGAGGTGATTTCTGACACCAAGATAAGACAAAAGGTATAGAACAACCTGGGTGCACAAATGATTGCTTTCGGAATTATAAGTTGCCGAAAACATGAAAAAATCTACTTTAGAGGTCCATAGTTTTAAAACCATGGGACCTACCGTAGTCGGGTAAAGACTTCAATTAGGAACTAATATATGTGCTATCCAAAAGTGTATGCTTCAAAATCCTAAGGTGCTCACGCTATAATTTTTATAAAGAGGGTTTGGCTACGAGCATATAATTTGAAGTACTCACCAACTACCTCTATAAAAATTGTTGCGGAAGTACCGCAGGATTTTGAAACTTGGATATTTGAATATGACACATACTAGTTCCTAAGTGAAGTCTTAACCCGACTATGGTAGGTCCCATAGGTGCAGCCAGGTTGGTCTATACTTTTTGTCTTGTCTTGCTGTCAGCAATCACCTTCCAAACATTGTCGGTGTTGTTTTGAAACACTCTGTATAATTGTATACGTCGAACAAATGCAGTAATCATGGGGACGACCAATAATAATGGTGCTAACAGGAACTTTTTCCCCTGATATCTGTACTGCACGCTATCTTCTATTTATACAAATATCGATGTTAAAACTAGAATTGATAACTGCTTTTCTCGGTAGGTTATAATTAAATTTCCCTTTCCAGCACCAATGATAAATGTGAAACGTGGGCTTACAGTTTAGGATGAAATTCGAACCAAAGTAATGTGTTTAAATCTTTCAGGCTCTCCCACAGAAAATTGAAACTGGACCCAAAGGCTTGCACAAACTTCTTTGATTGTGCGAGCTTTTGAAATCCAATGTAGTCGTTCAAAATTTATCGAATAGCAACATTAATATCTGGTAAGATCCCTTGGCAGAAAGATATTGGTCTTTTATTTCTTAGGCTCTCCTCACTAGCACAGTGGCAAGTGCGCGTTCCTTTGTTGTAGGAGATCAACAATTCGATTTCCGGTGGAAAATCCATGAAATTTCAATGCATTCGGTTGTTTGGGTTTCAAATTAATGTTGAGGTTCACTTTTCATATAACCTCGCTGAAAAGGACGGTAAACACCAATCTAATCCAATCATTTTCTGAAAATTGGAAGCGCGGTGTAAGCTCATATGAAACATAATCTTCTCTGAGATGTACCGGTACTTGTACCGGAATAGGTTTCTGTAAAGTAGAGAGAATATTGTTTCCTCTTTGTTCCAAAATCTTCACCATCTCATTGCATTCATATCTAAGTTACTAGTGCACTAAACTTTATCTGAATAAAAATGGAAGTTCTAAGTAATTGTATTTTTTTAATGTATTGGAATTTAATATTTGTAATTGTTGTTCAAGTTTTGTATTAATTGGTGAATCAAATTCGCTATGTCCGTTTTCCTTTTCTGACATCTGTAAGCCATCAATTCATTGGGGAAAAATTAAACAAACAAATAATTCATAAAAGTAGTGATAAAGCATGAGAACATTATACTTGCACTTCGCCCGGAATTTAATTGCAAATCACTCTTTGTATTTAAAAATTCTTTGCGTGCAGAAAGTAGACAACTACCCAAGTTCAGATACACTGTACATAGATATTTAAAAATTCAAGGTTCAATGGATTTATTGTCTATATAAATTAGGTTATGTGTTATACGTACTTAATGCAACATTACTTGTTTGGTCTTTCTGTCAGTTAACATCACTATTTGAAGATGATCTACTGTGCTGTAACAATTTGTAATATAAACCCAGCTGGTCTCTTAGTTGGACGGGATCTAACTTTTTTTCTCTAATCTAAGAGTCAACACTTTTGTAAACAATATATAAAATGCAGAGAGCAGATTAATCTGTACTACTATATAAAAGATTAAAAAGAGCTCCTTCGTGGCTAACCGGTTAGCGTCCGCGCCTTTGGCGTGGGAGACCCGGGTTCGATTCGCGGGTGGAGCTCGTGTGGTTCGGATTCCTCGTTAATCAGTAGGTCCCGTCTCATATAGTCTCGCTGCTAAAAGGGATGTTAAACTCAAAAATCTATCAATCAAAAGAGTAGAAATACTAATTCATCATCGTCTAGGTCATACTACTGTAGGTAGAAACGTCAAATTTGGTCAGAAAACACCATTTTGTCACAAAAGCAAAGGATGAGGAAATAAATTTTGAAATAGTACCTAAGGGGTGTAATAAATTTTATTTATTTTTTTATTTTATTGTATATTTTATTTTTATGTATTTATTTATTTACTTTTGTGAACAGTAGTGTATCTCACGTATCTAAAGTTAGAAAGATAATAAGTATATAATACGTGTTTCAGCATTCCAGAAAATTCCGTTTCTAATGTGAAAATGGGGAGTTTCTAAAATACTCAAATTTCCCTTTGCTTAATCAGAAAATGCCAAATGTAAGGATTCGCTTAAGATGGAAACCTGAAATTCGGTATATGGACTTTCAAATACGAAACAAAATATTATGTATTCACGCGTTTCTGAAAATTTCGCTCCTAAGGGGAAAAAGGATCCAGTTTCAGTAATATTGAAATATCTTTCTATTTATTTGCAAATTACATAATGTAAGGTTGTAATGAAACTCCCTTGATTCCCCCATTCTCGGGATGACCACCACGGCAGCAACAATTTGTACTTGAAAAGAAGAAAAAGAAAAAAGTACAAGACATGTATAGCTTTCAACCACGGGCCTGACCTCCGGGGAAATAATCCAAAAAGTACGGATAGGTTTCGCCGATAACATATGAAAAGATCGTTAAGCGCATCCAGAAAATAATAATGTTTCTCGCTCACGTTTAATTTACTTGAATTCATTTAAAAATGTTTTAGTTTTTTTCTTGGGAATTTCGTAGCATTAACAATTCTAACATTCTGATAACAATCATAAATATTTATTACAAACATAAAACTAACAATATAGAAAAAGTAACAAAAGAGTATCTAATAGATGTGAACTTTAGTTCCCAAAAGGAACGACCTGAAAACATGTTTCAACCTGTCATTCAAATATGACCTACAGTTAAATTCTAAATTCTCCTTATAATTTCTGAAAAAATACATTTTTGTAAAAGAAAGATCTACACTTCCTCATTGCCCAAATCTGAATCGTAGAAGATTATTTAATTACATAATTTGAATATGCTCACGATTATCGAGGAGACAGTTTTCACCATGTCACACAAAACAAAAATAATTAAACTTAACAAAATGTATATAGGCTACATACCTCAATGTCAGACCAACTGATGACCGGCGTCAGTTGATCCCTGGTTTCCATTACAGATTTACAAGCAATCAATCATAATCCAGCATACAAATCAAGAGACCTTCGTCTTATTACACAACCAGCTGTAATACATACAATTTCCTGTCGTCCAATACAATTTCCTATATCATTTCTCGGGTTTAAGACTGGAAAGGTAAGGAGTAAAGGACAAAAAGAAAATATTCATAATTGTAAGTCAAAATAGGAGTAGAAGATTGCGCCATCTACTTTCAACTATATTAATAATAGTATATTTGCCTTAATGTATATCCACACAATACTCCTTTACCACTTACATGCGATCCATGTCACCACCCCCCCCTTCTGTGATGAAAAAATACCCAAGTAATATTTTTTTTTCATTTATTGACAAATTTCATATAAATAAATAATTTAACTCATTATTAAAGAAACCAGGAGCACCGTACATTGTTCAAATGAAGAAGAAATGAACTGATGATGGAAAAAGCGTTAATAGATAGCTGATTGATTATGAAGATAAACGCAAACAAACAACAAATAAAATAAATACACATAACTGGTACATCCTATTCTCATAATATCTTCAATTACCGTTATTATTACTAACACTTCTCTGTTCTTTGTATAGTTTAGGAATTATTAGGCCCCTCCAAATTATCAGTTGTAATATACCACTTCTCCATTAGCATATCCATTGGCTCTCTTCGAGAAAATAGGAAAAAGGAACTGAACATAAGCTACGCATGCTCCTGCAGTGTTTAGACAAAATTAGATTTCATCCAGGAAGCAAACCTATTTCTCGTGTTTCCCATTCAGGAACGTCCGGAGCCCATTTTAACCAGTATCACTTATTTTCGACTGCATTCTCACCAGTAAAGTACGGAGATCAGCGTATATGCTTTATCCCATTCCCAAGCAAAAATTATCTAAAGTAAGCCTATGAAAAACAAGGGTTCTAGTCAGTGAAAATGGCTCTAATAAACCTATACTTGCAGAAAATATATAGCACCTGAACTACTAACTTACTAATAGCAATGCTTAATGAGACTAAATAAAGGTAACGACTCGCGTTATCCAAGCACAGGAGGACATACTGATACCCAAAACTAGGAGGTAACGGCCCCGCCATATCCGCATAATAACGAGCATTAGTTTCTTTACAATATTCTGAAATAAGTTGTCCCTGTGAAAGAGTATTTCGTATCTCCGATAATTGGCACGAACGGACAGTTCCCAACTTCGTTGAACATATTTGGCTAGGAAAAGTATCTACAATTTCTTTGTATACCTTTAAAAGCCCACATATACACAATTAGGCAATAAAAATAATAACTGAGTAGTAGGGGTGAATATACGCGGAACGAATACTTTATAAGGCGACACCTTTGCCTTAGTTTCTATAGTGTATATCTGTTAGCTTATATTATTGATGCTCTCCTCCGTGATTTTTTACCATCGCATGTCATAGTAAACTTTCCTCATCCTTTTGAGACAATATGACCACTTCATAACGCGAAGTTGAGTCAGTATATAAAAAAAGCTCTTACTCATGTCGGGAATATTTAAGACGACTTTTTTCCCGCAAAGGTCTCTTTAATTTAGACAAGGCTAGAGTCTTGTAACAGACTCCACTCGAACTTCACTTTCGATGGTCTTAATCTGTTGATTGTATCAGTGATACTCGCATAATTATCGCAAAATTTAGCGTAGAAATTTAAAAATCCTAACATTTTGTACAGCCCAAGTCAATATATAGGCGGAAAGAGATCCTGTATGGCCTGCAGGCTATCTATCAACATAGATATCTCAACATCTTTGATAAGAAAGCCCAAAAATTCATAACTATTTTTCAAAAGTAAACAATTATCTGGAGAGATAGTAAGACCCCTTTTGCAAAACGAGATAGGACTTCTAACAACTGATTATGCTCTTCGATCGTAGGACCAAAAATCGCAAAATCTGCATAGTACTCTATCCCGTGTCCACGAAGGCCCCTCTGAATATCGACTAAGGCCCTCATAAGTGCTTGTACCTCCATTCAAATTCCCATCGGAATCCTCGTGTATTCATATACTTATATTGTGCAATGAATGCAATGAATTTACTTCTATCTTTAGTCAACTGTATTTAGAAAAATCTTTTTCCGATCAACTTTACTCACATATTTGGCCTTAGCAAGTGAACTAATACATTCCTCAACATTAGGACAAAGCAATACATCCTCACAAATGAATCTATTCAGTTTAGAGTAATTTACTACATATATTTGTAACACTTGTTTTCTTCTTTAATTCCTTTTACGTTACAGTCAAGAAACGCGTGTAGCTTTTGAAACATCATATAGTGCATCTTACAGCTGCGCTACCTTTTTGTTTTCTACCATAGTAAGTACGAAAATTTTGCAAAGAAACGCAAAGAGCAAAATATTTGTAGAAATTAATTAGTTATTAAAAAATTATAAGTCTTTAGACCTTAATAAAACAATATGAAATAATTCTACATGAAAGTAATGTAATGAATACTTTCTGAAACCACATTTTCAAATTCGAGAGAACTTAAACACAGTGGCACACCGGAACAAAGATATTGGAAAATGACAATTTCACTGAGAGAATATACATTTATTTGTATTTATTCGAAAGCTTATTTCATGTTCTAACGATGCCAAAGAAACAATTTTCTAAACTTTTATAATGATTATTTGTAAAAATGTGTAAACGAGAGCTGGAAGGAAGTGTCGTATTCACAAATCCTGACAGTTTTGATTAAGGAAACGTAACATGTGTTTACGATTGTTCGAAATTCTATTACATCCTCTACCAATAGCGAAACAAATACTTTAGAATATACAGGTAAAGTTTATTTCCAGAAATGTAAGATGAAGAATTCAAAAACGTGTTAATTTTGAAAATGGCAATAATATTGTATTTCTAGTGAGAAATACGAGTGACTGCATATCAATTTTTGACCTACATCTTCATCTCTACTTGCATACAAAGGGACTTGTTTGTTTCATTAAACGCAGCATGTTGTCGGTTTGCCACACTATTAAATCATTGTCCTTAGTATGTGCATTGCCATTTTGTTGAACTAACTTTCTTAGAAATACAGTCAGCTTCTCAGGTATGACCACCTGAAGTCCTGACACTTGTGGGATCAGACCTTCAGTTAGATTTTGTTTCTGCATGTGGGCAGAAAGAAACACAAGTAGGACATTATAAACAAATCAAGAACTTAGACATTAACTTCAGTATTTCATTTCTTTACTCATCTTATTGGAAATGATGTAATTGTAATTTTTCTTATTATATTCTTTAAGGATTTCATTCATTAATTCACTGAATTTATTCTTTTTTATAATGAATTGAAAAACTGATTAATTATAACAATTTTTATGAAATATATTTTCATTTATTTGTACTTATCAATTTTGGTTTTCTTATTTTGATTCATTGTTTTTTATTTTACATTTACCTACTTCATTGATTTTATTAGTTCATATGTCATGTACAGCGGGGGACACTTCTAAATGGTACAGCCATATGGAGATTTACGGCTCAGGTGTACCATTTAGAAGTGTCCCCCGCTGTACAATCATTCCATGTTTGGTATGTAATTTCTCTACATGAGTTTTAGGTTTTATCTTTTATATATAAAGTTCGATATTTAATGCTATGGACAACAAATTTAAACATCTGCTTCTTCTTATTTAAGAACAAACTATACACTTTGTTTCCCTAGCGGGTTAATGATACGAGTGAAACATTAGCTTCAAAGAACAGACAACTAGGTGTGATAGAAATTTCGTTTATTCTTAGGAAGACAATTTCATAAGATGCCCAAGGATAATCACAGTGTACTTATCTTGTATGAACGTTAATTCTCCTACTTCTCAAGATTAACAATGAAAGTAGAGACGCTTTACAAGTTCAGAATTATGCCTTGCTTGCTGGAATTAATCTTTCGCATCAGTTCTCAATCTACTCTCTTCCAATCTGGAAGTGAGTAATGATAGCTGCTTGTTTGCAACAAACTCGACCCACACAATATTCAATAGTGTTGGGAGAGCGAATACCAAAGTAAGGTATTGTTAATATATAAATAGAAATAATCGTCGAAGAAAAGCACAGCAACAATTGATTCCCAAGCTAGAAGAAACAAGATTTCGCACAGGAGGGAAACAGAAGCCGAACTTACGCGAAATGAAGAAATAAATATAACAATTCATTCTGATAAGATCTCCTTTACTGGTTACCTTAGGTTGCTGTTGAAGTAATTGGTTGCTGACGTCGAGTTAAACTCACGAATATCTTGGTCATTGGACGCGTGAAACAGTTCTCAGCGAGTTGGAAAGGACTATAGTTAATAGTTCGGTGGCTATATATCGTTAGCATACGTGAACAGAGTGCCATGAAACCCTGAAGGAATTCTACCACTAGTGAAGGACTCTGGAGGTCACTTGTGATCAAGATTGTAACTTTAACCTTGTGTAGAGATGCCAGTCAACCACAATGTCAATAAATACTGCTACTTTGATCTGTTGAATAACGGGCCAAGTTCTACAATGATGCGTGTACTTTTATTTTTGCCAATACATGATTGAAGCTTTTGCGAGTAAGGATTAATTTTACAAAGTATATTGTATTTATTAGCAATGTTGAACTTTTGTCTTAATTTAGCAGAGGTAACGCTCTAGTCATTGGTGTTAGCAGTCTCGGTTTCGATTTCTGGTGAGAGCATTCGACCGAAAAAGTGTAAAAGCATTTTCAGACTTGCCGTCCTAAGTGAGGTTTTCCTGGGTTACCTCATTCATACCTGCCAAATGCTGGAATGGTACCTAACATAATGATCCTAGTCCTCTTACTTCCTTCCCAACCCTGGTTCAGCCCCAATTACCCGTGCTGGGTGAAACCGAGGGAGGTCATCCTTCATATGTAACTGGCTAACATGATCATAGATGCCAGAAGTCCAAAAATCTAATTCCTAATCCTAATTTTTAATTCAGCAGATCTATATAAAAACTAATCGATGGCACAAATATGTTGGTTCAATTGTAAGCCTGGAGTCTTTCTAACATTTCAACCGAAATGTTACTTTTTCAACCCTTCAACTTAGAACCACAATTAAAAATTTAATATTAAGTTACAACGATTTTCCCGATCTTTTAGCGTTGTGGGATCAGTTAATTGTTACAATTAAGCTACTGTCGTTTTAGATAACTGCAATACTCACCTCATCATAGACATCTGTCTATCTTACTCAGATAAGACAGTTATGTTTTAAAGTTCAGAAATTTATTCTCAAATTGACACCTTCATTCCGAAGTTATTAATAAATGAACATGTAGATAAGTAATAGGATCTTCTTGCTTCTGGTTAGATAACAACAAATAAGTAAAACGTGTGAAAGCCTAGTTTACGAACGAATAAACTCGCTGATATTCTCACTAACTCCTCAGCATCAGCTCTCTGAAATCCTTAGGCAAAGAATCATGAAAGTGTGTACAAAAGTCCTCGTTGACTCCTAGACTGCATAAATTACATTTTGTGGAAATGTATTTCTAATGAAAACAAGAGTTAATTTATATATTTTGCTCTTCTCCAGTTCTCCGAAATAGTGGGACCTGCAAATTTGAATTTTTGTATAAGTGTTTTACAATAATGACTCTCGCTGATGCAATAGATACAAAAGTAGAACGAATCTCAATTTTGTTTAAGTAATACATATATGTCCTAATGTATTATATTATTTTTTATAATTTCCCTACATTCGTTACTCCCATGTTGGTTGTCAACAAAATGCTGTTTATTTACAGAAAAGTTTTTTCATAAACAGGGTTTGAACCCATCGTAAAATTGAAGGCCTGCGTACTAGGGTGAATCGAAAAAATCAAAAGATGTCCAATTGAATAGCACTAGGTGTCAAATGCTGTGTATTGACTAGTATAACGTTTGTGATTTTTTCATATTTTTGTACTTCATCTTCATTCCCCGCAAGGGCCTCAAAATTTTGCAATTTTAAAGAAAATTTCAATTGTTTGAAAATATCGAAAATTTTTAAAGCTGCCCAATGAAATCGAATTAGGTATCAAAAGTTGAATAATGACTGGAGTGACTACACCATTCATGATTTTAAAAATAATTTGCATCTTCAGCCCCTCAAAGGCCTGAAATTTTGCAGTTTTTATGGTAAATTTTGAAATTCCTCTTAAAATATTGAAAAAAAGTTTTAAAATCCGCCAAATCACTACATACTTGCTTAAGAAAGAGTTGTACTAGATACCACAACACCTATGGTTTTGAAGTATTTTTGTGCTGTATCTTATTACTTGCAGGGGCCTTAACATTTTGGAATGTATACAGTAAATCTCAAAATTCATTGAAGACACTGACAATTTTAAGAATTGTTAAATAATATTCTATTAGATTTCAAGCCTTGTGCGTGACTAGCATAATTTCGATGATTTTTAAAAATATTTTTCCTGCATTTTCGTTTCCTCAATTCATGCATTTTGAATTGAAATCATTTTTGATATACACCTCTTCGCTGGTTCCCAGGAACGTCCAGAACTCAGCACGAGGAGGTGGCTGCATCTAGAGTTTCGCCCATCCTCCCATCCCATCCACCCTACCTTTGGAAATTATCTCTTTAACTCGTTGGTTTGTATTCAGATTTTTTTTCGAATGTGCGCTAAATTGACATATCCAGAAGTTCTCCTCCGATAAATCAATCTCGAGCTAAGACACAATACACGTCAGACTAAGCTTCGGTAACAGTTTCAACGCACCTCTTGAGTGCTTGGGTATGACATGGCAAGTGGAAAACAGGCGGAAGGACAGATGAACCTTCTGTTACACATTTCTGTAGATCCTCCACCGACGAATGTCTTGTCAGGGGTGGCTCGGTTACTTCGCGTTCCTGCCAGTTGATTGGGTCAATGTAAGCCTGAGCACTAAAGTGGATTGCTGGAATACTGAACTTGCGTGCAGGAGGTGTTTGGTTTGAGCTTTTGGCCCTGTGTCAAGGATTCTACGCAAAACTATTTCTCTAATATGCTTTAAATCATTGGCGAGCATAGATACCAGTAAATTCTCCGGATACGTGAAGAAACTATTGGCTGAATTGTCCTATCTAGAATGAGCTTCAGTTCATTGCTTAAGTACCGTGAAAAGGCTAGAGTACGATATAAGTTCACAGGAGCATCCTTGGTAGTAGGGTTACATTTAATGTAAAACCACATCGGAGCATACACTTTCATAATGAATGTAACGAGCTCCTTCAAGTTCGAAGATGGGTCAGTAGTTCTTATGTGCACTCTAAGCACTACGTTAGTAGTAGTGATCCATCTTGCATGGGATAATTTTCCAGTACTTCTTGATGCAAGATTCGGAGAACACTCACCAGCAGAGCTTGCTTTGCAAATATCCCACATATATTTTTGGTCTGTGCTTTGGTTTGATGTCTTTCTCTTCCATGGCCGAGAAAGTTCCTTCATTCGCTTGAAAATTAACGACTGGTAAATCTTCACAATGGGTTAATTTTTCTTGTAATTCCCAAGAAATTTTTCCTATAGTTCATATATTTTTCACAATTTTTTGTATAGTTCTCGAAAACTTTTCAGGACCCACTGTTGCGCTATCTAAATGCTGTTGAATATGCCTTAGAATATAACATAAAAACGACAAATTTTCAGGCCCTTGTGGGGAATAAAGATGCAAATTATTTTAAAAATCATGAATGGTGTAGCCAATCTAGTCATTATACAACTTTTGTCACCTAGTTCGATTTCATTGGGCAACTTCAGAAAATATTCAGTATTTGGTTTTAAAAAAAATCAAATTTTCATAAAAATTGAAAACTTTTGAGGCCCTTGCGGGGAGTGAAGATGAAGTACAAAAATTATGAAAAAATTCACGAATGTTGTACTAGTCAATACACAACTTTTGACACCTAGTGCTATTTAATTAGACTACTTTCGATTTTTTAAATCCACCCTACTGCGCACAAACTCGTTGGCTGTTGGCATGACCATGATATTTCAAAGTTCCCCATCTCTCTCTCTCTCTCTCCCTATATATACATGTGTGTGTTGTTGTTGTTGTTGTTGTTGTTGGTCTTGCTTCCTGTACAGTCTCGAGCCATCTATCACCCATTACTTGTTAACTTTTATCTTACCTGTCACGTATGCTGACTGTATCGTAAATCCAAGTATATGACGTCGTTGATAGTACAATGTTTTGTATGTAAAAAAGTCATATACAGTTTTTCATAATTTTGCAATCAAAATTTTAGGAAGGTACACTAATATCAACAGTCATGTCCACACTAGCAATACAACCATTGTCAACGGACTTCATATTTGGTTACAACAATTATTTTGTCCTGAAAACAGCATGCAACCGATTACAGTTACAACAACGATATTTGTCTGGTGCTACGTCCAGATTGTCTTCTATTATCATGTACTTTATTATACCTATAACTGTGAATGCCGGAATCTATAGAAAATGTATTTCCCTGTTTGCAGATCTGAAGCAGTTTAGGAAAGTCTTGATTCAACGTTTTGCACTCGAACTCTAGAAGACAATCTAGGTTTCCATGACCAGCAAAATACAGAACATCAAGACAATTGTAGTTTAATGGTGTACCTTTTCTAAAAATTGCATTCATTTTGTGATACCACAAGTGACATGTAGAGTTGTATAAAATTACATATTCGAAATTTAGAGAACGTTTAATTGTATTTAGCGGTTTCAAGGGAGAGAAGTTTCACAATTTAAAAAACAGAAATAATTGTAAGGTTAATCAAGTTATTAAAAATTCACACTCCAATGCAGTACCCTTTCTTCGTAACTTTAAGTGACATCTATTAACATTGCACGAATTCATAAAAGTAAATATTGTCTTATTTATATAAGGAAATTAATGTTTAGAGATAATTGTTTCTTTCTACAAAATCAATATATGTCAATTCGTCTATTCTTTAGTTACTATAATTAAATGTTATCACCCTGTTAATTGTTTCATTCTTGTGATGCAGAGAGGATGATTGTGAAAGGAACACCAGAACAGAAGGCGATACTTGACCACGGAAAGATTGCAAGAAATCCTTCATTGTCCACAATACATGAAGAAAGGACTTCACAGTTGGTTAGCATGTATGATACACCACCAACAGAGAAATCTCTTACTGTAGACGAAAGAGCGGAAGTTTCCTTTTCATTCGATGGGAAGGAAGTATCAGTTTCCTTATACGAAACGCCTGATCTTACAGAAGAAGAAGCTTTGCAAATTGTTGAGATGTATGCGGAAGAATTATCTGAGCATGTTTCAGGTAAGATTTCTTGTCGTAAAGTTGTTTTCCATACTGTCTAATTCATTTTAAGGAGTTAGAATACCATTGCGTAAGACACTTCTGGGTTGTGCAACAACCAATGAAAGTTTCACATAAAACAAGACTTTAAGAAAGAGGGTATACCAATCCAGAATAGATTGATATCGGACAGAATAGGATCTAATGCTATTCTATGACTTCTATGTCTGTGATCTGGGTCCATCAACTCTTAGAATTAATTATTTTTTCCGTGCATTCAAATGGTTAGTGAGTGTAGTATCAGATTTAATTCCATATAGAGGCATAGAATTTTTTACATTTCCCAGTGTTGTGAAGCCTTTTGGGTACTGATTAAATTAGAAAGTAGCAAACTCCATGCAATCAGAAGTAACAGATGATAGGAATTGATGTATTGACTAGATACCACCTAACGAAACACTGGATAACAATCCATACCCAATAGACAGGTTTTAAATTAATAAGATGTGCTCTTAGTTAAGGCGTAATTCTTAGAAACAGCCGCATAGTTGTTAATCGATAATGTGTGTCTACCTACTAATGTTTTGGCTCGATTTCGGTTGAAGGAATATTTATTTCTTTTTCTGCAATCGTTCCAAAGCAACCCAGGTGTCTATCTGACTCCTGTACAGTACCTGGATGTAATAGTGTGATGCTAATACATAGTTTTCCATGGGTGTTGAAGTTAAAATGTATGGGGACTTTCATTCGTGTCCTGGTCGTACACGAAGTATGAGTCACCTCTATACACTTATATCGTAGTTAAACAAAAGTATACAAAATAACTATTACTACTACTACTACTACTAAACAACAACAATAATAATAATAATAATAATAATAATAATAATAATAATAATAATAATAATAATAATAATAATAATAATAATAATAATTTTTATTTAGTGTTGCGAACAGCTTATAAGCAATAATACGTAACTTGTAAAATGTTAACAACCTGATGCATTGAGCTACAAAATAAAATAATATTAATAATAACGAATTGTAATTCTACTATAATCTTAGAAAGTAAACTCGTACAAATTTTTTAATTAAAAACATTTCTAAAATCAAAAATCATATAAGAATGGTGAATGTTCTAAAATACTGTTTTCAAAACAATGCGGTTGAAGTTTCATTCATTTAAAATAAATTAGTCCAACTTTATAAATACTAATGCTCCCCAAGCTTAAAGATATAACTTTATTGTCAGATTGGTTAGAGTACCAAGGTACACTGCAGATAAATATAACAAATTTATTAAAGATTGGAAGATAATTATTTGTCAAAAATATAATATACTTGTAAATCTATGTAATAAATTTCTGAGTTTCTTTTAATATATAATTATGCTCAGTTTAATTTATAACATTTTCTAACTCCTTTCAGTATTTCCAATTTCGAATTTAGTTACAACAATGTCGATTCATTCCTTAATTTAGTATTGTTACTTGAAATTATATGCCCGTAGCCAAATTCCCTCTATGAAATTTTTTGCGTGAGTACCGCAGGATTCTGAAACATGTATTTTTGGATAGTGCACATATTAGTTTCTAAATGAAGTCTTGACCCGACTACAGTAGTTCTCATAGTATTGGAGCTATGGACCTTCAAAGTTCATTTTTCATGTTTTCGGCAGCCTATAACTCCGATAGGAAGCATTTGTGCACACAGGTTGGTCTATACTTTATGTCTTATCTTGGTGTCAGGAATCATCTCCCAAACGTTGTCGGTGTTGTTTGGGAACATCCTTTATAAGATTTTGTGAGGTAATAATAATAATAATAATAATAATAATAATAATAATAATAATAATAATAATAATAATAATAATAATAATAATAATAAATCTGATAATGTTTAATTTACGCACTAGAAGCAGGGAAATTGACAGTTCCAAATTAATGTATATATAGTCTAAAATAAATCCAAATTAACAGACATCAATTAAATCTATTCTAGTTAAATTAGTTGGTGAGAGTTAGCTCGGGTGTTGAAAGTTAATGCTAAAACTCTTCTATATCACGAACCCCGTACGTTAAATAATAAAACTCTGTATAAAAATTCCTCATTATCAGGGCCCGGATGTTGTTGACCTAAAAATTTTTAAAAAGTGACCTATAAAATGACACTAAAATTCTTGTAAAATGACCCTAAAAATCACAAAAATAGACCTTAAAACTTACGTTTTCTTAAACGTTTATTTCGTTAAACATTGACATTTTTTTAATATCCATTGGATTTTTGATTAACATTTCTCATTCATATTCAAGAAATCTGGTTTCAGTTAGTTGCACTCCATTGATCATTTATTTCTATTGATCAGTCCATTGTACGGCATTGTATGTACTGAAAATGTCAATTCACTCCCAAGTTGAAACTAGGAAGCACTCTTAAACAATAAAAAGTTCGCAAGTGTAGATGAAAATAATATATACTCACATGAAAATAATATATAGAAACCTGTTTAAAATCCTTGTACGCCTTCTAATCCATTTTTAGTTATTCACGTGATCACATTCTTTGTGGTCAACAACCCAAAACTATGTGTTTGGCCACCTACTAACCCCCACCTTTCGTTAACCAGCTACAGCTTAGTTTTCATTAGCTTGTTAAGAATGCAGTTTTTCCACCCCAACAGTCAGGAAGAAGAAAGAGATTATTCAACTTCGTCTTTTCCACATTCGTAAACCGTGTTCATTTAAAGATTTCCTTATGTAGAAGAAAAAGAATAAAAAGACCATAAGTGACCTAAAAGTTACCTTAAAATATTAAAAAATGACCTGAAATTTCAAAACGGCAAAAACTGAACAAAAGTTGACCCTAAAAAACTATATTTTTAGAACATAGAGTTGATGGATAACGTTTTTAGTTGAACTTGCCTTGTCCTATGCTTAACAGAAAAAAGTTGACTTGTCAACAAGATCCGGGCCCTGCTCATTATAAATAATTGGAATCATGTCCCGTCATTTTCAAGAATTCGGCTTTCAAGAAGAGAAGCGATTTCTATAGTTTTTTCTCCACATTCAAATCGATATTATCTGTGTCATAACTACATGAAGACGGCTGAACCATTTGAATTGAAGTTTCTGACTACTATACTGTATTCATATTTGTTATTTAAATTCCACAAAAATCAAGATTCCTGTGCTAAATACGTTTGAACTGAGAATAGTTTCTATCAAGAGATCAAATAACATGTTATTAACATTGTGCTGGAGAGGAAGACTATCCGTGTCCACATCTGAGAGTGTCCGTGAAATAAAGGGATCCGTCCCGTAATAATAGACACCGTATATCCTTAAGGGAACAAAAAAAAAAAAAAACGTCTGTCCATACTACGGAGGTATCCGGTGTTGGAGGTTTAACTGTATATACATAAATGCCATTTTAAGTGCATAAAGTGATATTTTGAATATTCTACAAATAACAAATAATTATGGCGAAATTTCGTCTCATACGATTAGGGATGCACGCGAGAGGAGACGAGACGAGAAATGGAAAAGTATCGTCTCGTCTCGCAGCCTCAAATGTTGGTCTCGTCTCGCGTCTCGTCTCGTCTCGCAAATGTGAAGTCTCGTCTCGCGTCTCGCATAAAATCTTGAGTCTCGTCTCGCGTCTCGCGCGAGACTTTCTCGCATGGTCTCGCAGTCTCGCATATATTCTGGGTTAAAATTTTGCAATGTTTTATTCTATGGCTGTTAATGAATGATGATGTGATATTCTGTCCGAAGGCAGATATTTGACCTAAAAGTCCCTTGGCAAGGTGAACCCATGGTGGTTTGCCATTGTTTTCCATGGGATGAATGTTCATAACATCCTAAGGAGACGGAACCTAGAGTTCAACATGGTATCCGAACTTGTGTCCACTCCGCTCCAAATTAAAAGGAAAGTTGTGCTGGAATTTGATTGCTGGACCATTAATTTTCGCATAGCATAATTTACAACAAAACCAGCATAAATTGTTTGCTGGATCCAACATTGTTTTCCAGCTTAGAGTTCTCCAGCAATATTTTCCAGTATGCCATGCGGGCACATTTTTGCCCCGAAAAAAGAAGTCGCCAATGTAGTTAGGATATAAAGAATATAACGTTTCCGTATATGTTTTTCTGAACTCATTGAACCAATCCTGGATCCTTTCACTATATCAATTTTTTTTAAGTTAGCTAGCTATGGGGTGGGCCCGTACGTGTGATGTGCTGAGGATACTAATGATGTTATAGTCCGGATGATTTGGAGGTACGGTATATTTATATAATGCAAAAAGCAGTGAGAGAGTTGTAGACGTGTGGTGATGGCTGTGAGTGTAGGGAGCGTCGCTGTAGACGGTTTCAAAAAATAAAGCGTGTTCGCTGTCATACCGTTGAGTTATATATTTAATACGAAGAGCTTCAATATGATAAAGAAATTGAGGAAATGTGATACGGTCGTACAATTTAGGGTTGGACTTGGTAATTTAATGCGGTAGGCTAGGCGGAGAGCATGTCGTTCCATTATTAACAGCTTTTCGTAATATTTTGGGCTTGCTGATGCCGAAAACCATATGTAAGAACGGGACGTAGGAAGACCTTGTAGGTGTTGATGAGCGTAGAAGATTGGAGACCCCACGTTGTGCCTATGAGACATTTAAGTAAATTTAATCTATTTTTGGCTTTGCTTACAATGGTAGCGAGGTGTGGACACCATGTAAGTTGATGATCAAATGTTATACCCAAGTATTTCACTGTCTTTGAGTGCTGTATGGCAGTATCATTGACGGTAAGGGCAAGACGAGCTGGGTTTCGATGAACTCGTGATCGACGTTTTTGTGGAATAAAGACTATGGCCTGAGTTTTGGTAGCGTTTATTGTTAAGGGCCACGTCCGACACCAATCGCTAAAGCGACGGATAGCTTCATTCATCGCATTGTTTATTTGAGAGATAGTTTCGTTAACGCCAGGAAAGCCGTGTCATCGGCGTACTGAAAAGTATGAATGTTTTGCGGTAAGGACGGCATGTCAGCGACATAAAGCAGATACAGCAGTGGGGACAAGGCAGAGCCTTGCGGAACGCCGCTATAAAGAAATACAGGATAAGAGACACTGTCATTGATGTAGATGTAAGCCAGGCGGTTTGAAAGAAAATTAAAGATGAAGCGGATGTACGTGATAGGAAGACGGAAAGACAGAAGCTTGAATAAAAGTCCCAGGTACCATACTTTATCAAATGCCTTTTCGAGATCGAATAAAACTAAACAGGCAGGCTTGGAAGAATTGTAATGATTAGTGATCATGTTGGTGAGGCGAAGTAACTGATCGTTAATACTATATCCTGGTCGGAAACCAGCTTAATGTAAAGGTAGCAATTCTTTCGCTGTTAAGTGAGTGTGAAGTCTTTTGACAGGGATGCGTTCCAATATTTTGCTGAAAGTCGGAGTTATTGTATGGGCCTGTAAGATGATACGCAATTTAGTGGTTTGTATGGCTTAGCAAACATGAGTGTTTTGGAAGTCTTCCACGGAGAGGGAAGATACCCTGTGCAGAGAATAAACGTAAATATAGTTGCTAAAAGGTGTAGTAAGGCGAGGGCGCTTCTTTGACATGACGGTAAGTGATTGAGTCCAGACCAGGGGCAGTATTGCGTTCGCGAGCCGTGACGGAGTTGATATCTGTTACAGTGATAGGCGTAGCAAGAGGATGGTCGGGAAAAGCATGAGACGTGCTGGGTTGAAGTTCTGGTGAATTTATGTTAAAGGTATGTGTGGGATGCCTGCGACGAATGGCTGCTTCAGACGGCGTGAAAATAGATTGTAGATAGGTTGCGAAGGCTTCTTCTTTTTCTTTATCTGTGTGAAGAGGATTTTCATTTTCTAGGAGAGGATAGGTAGTGTGTGTCTTGCGACCAGTAAGCATGTTCAAACGGTTCCAGTATCTGGATGGGTGTGCATCGTCTCCCAAATTATTACAAGCTTTTATCCATTGACGGAGTTTATATGCTTTAACATAATTGTGAACTGTGCGTTGAAATTGACGATGTAAATGCAATGACTCTAGATTTCCTGTACATTTGTAATCTCTGTAGAGTGCTCGTGAACGTCTGATAAGTGGTAAATAATGGGGTGGGAGCGTTGGGTGATAACTATGGGATGTACTAGTCGGTATAAAACGGCTGGTAGCGTCATGGAGTGCTGTAGTTATTCTATCCAAAGAATTATGAAAATCTTCCTCCGTTTCTGATAGAGTTGAGTTTGCAAAAATGCTACTAAGATAATTTCGATATCCTGGCCAGTCGGCTTTGTCGAATCGCAATGTGGTAATCTATATGTAAATTTCTTCGTCTTTATTTAACCGGATTTCAACCTTGTCTTTGCCTGTTTCTAGTCCGAGGAATGCTCTAACGTCACAATATCCAAAATTGACATGGATTGTTCCCTTAGAATAGGTTTTAACTTTCTTTTCAGAACGTTTAAACTCTCTAGCATTAAATTTGTGGAAACAGCAGAGAAAATATAAAAATACGTTACTTGTGTAGGAGAACAGTGCTGCCATCTATTGTCGCCTATCTCCCTTTACACCAGCCACCAAGGAATAACATTACTTGTGTGAACGGACTTGTGGATAACATATACTAATATACTAACCTAAATAACTGATATACAACATAATTATGTTATATACTAATAACAATTATATCAATGGCTCGCCGCGGGGAATAGTGATAATTAATTTTCAACACTTTAGACACTGTCAAGTATGCTATGCACTTACCTTAGTTTCCTTCTTCTGAGGGAAATATATTGTTATATCCACCTTCCTGCAGCTACTCTTCTGATCTTTGTCGCTGTCGGGGTAGAAAATCGCGTATTCTTTCTTGTGAATATTTTGCAAGTGTTTCTTCACCGCGTTATATTACGAGAATGCATTTTCAATTCTATCTTCTTAGGCTTACAAAATTTACAAATAGCCAACTCAGCATTCGTTGCAATTTCAAACTAATCCTAGAACTTACTTTTACCCCCTGCTGTTTCGGATGGATCAAGACTCGAACTTGCAGAAACAGTACCTGAATCCGTTTCACTTTCAACTGGGTCCCCATTTGGTTCTTCTAAAATATCGTCGCCACTATCAACATTTACACGTTTTGGTCTTTTCCTTGAAGGGTGATTTTCCACTATAAAGATGTTTTTAGACCACCAAAAGCGCTTGTAGATAACAAAAGAACTCCTCACAACACAATACGACCCAATTCTTTTGGTTCGTTCGCGCTTATAGCAATGTTGCATTATCGCATTTTATCAACTTTCGCTTTCAACTTATATATTGTTGCCATATCTAAAAAATAAAATTACTGACAGATATAGGGCCATTCCTACCATCTCCCACCAAACCTATAGGGCCATCCTACCAAACCAGTGTTTGAATTAAACTTCCGAACTAGAGGGGGATGTTTTTGATAAATATATAGAAAGAAAATACTTATTCCATGTAAAAATATAATGTTATTTCTGCGAGCCGGGCCGGGGATAAACTTTGACGAGAAGGGATTTCCCCGCCATCCCGCAACATTCATCGCTAGTAGTAATGTGAAAAAGACAGAAACAACAAAAATATCACATTTCGCAGCAATAGGGAGTCTTATTCGCTTTTCAGACCAAAAACAGAAGTTCATGTATTCGTGCGCGCCTGCGTGTATGTGTTTGTGTCGCAAAATAAAGTCCTAAATCGTTGCTGTAATAATTTGCAATTTACAAAGCTTTTCTTTTTAAATGATGTTTAGAAACTAAAGAAGGCTTTAATTCTGAAAATCAACCTTGAATAATAATAAATCTCATAAAATGTCTAATGCCCCAATCACTTTTTGTTACTGGAGACATTAACGCTCAACTTAGAAAACTCAATAAATGTAAAATCACTAAATATACAATTAAATGTAATTCATAAATGTTGCGAGACTGCGAGAAGTCTCGCGAGACTTCTCGTGCGAGAATTAACCGAGTCTCGTCTCGCATGGTTTAGTCTCGTCTCGCGTCTCGCATAAAATTTTGAGTCTCGTCTCGTGTCTCGTCTCGCAAATGCGAGACGAGTCGCGAGACTCCTCGCGTCTCGCGTGCATCCCTACATACGATTTTGGACGGTGAGCTTTTGTCCTTGGTGAGATTCCTTCCCGCGATATTTTGGCTAGGTGATATTTTGACCCGAAAGATTTTGGGCGTCAAGATTTTAACCCACGTGAGGTTGTGGGCCACGAGGTTGTGGGTGTGAGGTTTCGTCGCAAAATGTTATACCCAAATTAAGTCTAATATAATTGGTGGAAAGTTATTTTTGGTGAAATCAGATTGGTTAACTATAGTCATAGAACGATGTATTTTATCTGATTAGAAATTTATTGTTTTATTGAACAAAAATAAATATTTAGCCATTTGAAATTCTTGAATAAACATTTTAATATTTGTTTTTACTTTTCATGTTTTTAAGACCAACTTGAAACTTTAGAAAACAAAATTTTAATATCGTGGGCGATATATTAACTTTCAAATTATTTTTATTTTCTTAAAGTGGAAATGGTATATGAACCCATACTACACTTTTTAAACATAATTAATTGCTTGGCACACTTGTAGTTGGAAGCTAACAGAACAATTACGGAAGAAGAACCATTCAAAATTTCCTTTAGGTTTGAAAATGGCGCAGCCATTTTCCAAAACTGCATCCTCAGACCAAAATTACATTAATGCTGTGTAATTGTGACGTATTAGTATTGTCACTGATGTCTTAGACTCGTGGAACACGAATATAAGGTCGAATTAGGAATCAAACACTAATGCAAACCAGAATACTACATCCTAACTATATATAAAACTACATGAACTGACGTAAAATAAACGGGTACTTCTGGTTGACGTGGAAAGTTGAAATTTGGCATAATTCTAGTTTTTCGGAAGTAACTCACAGGAAAGTTGCCAAAAGTGGATATTTTTAATTTTTAGCGGGCCTAAAGGGGGATAAAGAAATTTCCCATGTTATTTAAATGAGCCTTTCTTTTAGAGCTATAATTTCATATTTTAGGTACTTGGAATCGGAATAAAAACTTCAAATCCGGTATGCTTGTACATTTTTGTTAGCGTTATCTAAGTAAGTTATCAAAAATAAAAATTTGCAACTTTAGAGTGGGTTTATGGGGAGATGAAAAATCTCCCCTATGTTATTTATATGAGACATCTACACCCGAAAATTACTGGGCACTTCCTGTAGGGCTACAATGATTACGCTTGACATGATTATTGCTTTTTAGGACTAACCAAAAGAAAAATTGGCAAAAGTGAATATTTTTGATTTTAAGGTGTTTAAAAGGGCGACGAAAATATTCCCCATGATATTTAAATGGACCTTTTTCGAGATTTTGGACAGCCCTAGCTCTGAAGATATGCACTTTCCACCAAAAAGTCCATATGGACTTTTTCTCTTATTTTGATGTGAGGAATCAGCTCGTACAGTTTGTCGGTATAGTTCATTAACATCCCCTCTCTCTCTCTCTTTCTCTCTCTCTCTCTCTCTCTCTCTCTCTCTCTCTCTCTCTCTCTCTCTATATATATATATATATATATATATATATATATATATTGTGGCAGGACTCGATTTTCGAGGAAAATAATTTGTATATTTTTATTTTATTTTTATGTTTATGTCACGAAATCATTAATTAAGGTTATGGGAATTAAATGTTGTATATGTGAGTAAATGCAAGCTGCACAATCTTGCTAATGTTTGTGTCAGCAGTTTATTGTAAACACATGTGTATAAGAATGTCATCGTTGAGAGTCTGGCAATGTAGGAAGGAAATGTTGACAATGTGTCTTTCCTCACATTAGCCAGATTCTAGAAATTGTATAAAGTGAATCTGTAAGATTTCACGAATTTCATGAGATTACGGATGTACGGAGAATTGCTTAGAATCGGGAAATCAGAACGTGTCGAGGGTTGCAATTTTGAGTTTCGACACATGGAAGGAATTTGTCTCTCCATGTGAAAACGGTGTTACACGTGCCGCAGCAGACGAAAAAGCAGACGATGGTAGTTGGACAACGCCAAACAAAACCGGAGGACGAGAAGGTTTTGGGAGAGTTTAAGGAGAGTTCTAAGAGAGTTCACTGACAGTTCGAAGACAGTTCTCTGAGAGATCTATGAGAGTTCGAAGAGAGTTGAGATTGAACAATTCTTGGAAGTCCATGATCAAGTTACCGTGATCATTCTTGGGTTCGAGTTTGGAGAACCACGTTCTATTGGAGTATCAGCCAGATGATAGGAGGAGACAACACTTTGTATTCCAAAACATCATAACGACGCAGAACTTCGGCAGAGACTTGCATTGAGAGGAGCCATACCTCAATGCTCATTTTCGTCTTCCACCAACAAGGAGTTTCAGCTTAAAAGGAGCAGAGTTCGACGCCAGAACGACGTGGGAATACACCAGTTTTATCCAGGTATGTGTGGCACCGAGTCAGAATTCAAAGGCTCAATACTTGATCGTTCTGTACCTGTCTGGCAAATGAATCTTAATATCCGTCATAACTAATATTCTGAGATCTTACAGTTCACTCATAAGCTTAACGAAATACAGTGTTTTATTTTAAATGAAGTGGACGTATTTTTATTTAACTAATCCCCACATGAGAAAACCTCTCGCAAGTTAACCTTATAGTTTGTCCCACTCATTCTAGATGGTGAGTGGAAGGCGCCTAGTAGCACTCATCTTTGCATCCCCAATTAGGCACAGAGTGGCTAGGTTGTCATGCTGGAGTATGCTTAGGGTTCGATGCCTAGCGGAGGTTATTTGTAAAGATTTTAGTAAAGTTAATTCCCTCCCTACCCTCCCATGGTGGACATGCTGTGAGGTCATTTTGACCATTGTAACGATCCCAGGAGTAATTTAGAGCATGGTGGTGAGATGCTGGTCTTTAGATCTTTTAGATCAAAGGTACGATTCCAGTAGTTATTTAGAACATGGTGTAGAGCTGGGATCAGATCTCAGTAAGTAGATTAAGCCCTCCCTTCCCTCCCATGTTGGAGACGCTGGTGGCTTACGCCTTTGGTAACGGTCTCAGTAGATTTAAAGAGAGTGAATTAATTACCGCCCGTCCCTCCCGTTTCATGTTGGACATGCTGGTTTGCGTTTGCAGTTGTATCGTTCCCAGTAGACATGATTAGAGTATTGTAGTAAATCGTAGTAAATTTAAACAATCGTAAATTTAAAAACCATCCCTACCCACCCATTCATGGTGAAATATGTTAAATTAGTAACTTATACATTTGTAAATGAAACCCACCCATCCCACCCTCGCTTCGATTCAGTATAAGATTATAACAGGTGCGACGACTGAGTTCGATTCTCGTCTATATAACAGAAATGTGCATTAGTGATATTTTTATATTTAAATAACGTATTACGTTCATCAAACATAGTAATTTCATGGTAGTTTGTGTTATAATCTTTAGGTTAATAATAACACATATAGTGATAATATATTACAAGTTTACAATAATAATAATAAGTGAAAAGAAAAATAGTAAAATAATTTTGTTGTTATGTGTATTTAGAACGTATAGAACGTATATAGCACACAGAACGGGATGCATGTATCAGACAGGATCTGATGAGCGGACGACGATTGTCGCTCAAGCGATCAACACGAGTGTAGCCGAGTAGACACGACGGCATACGATTACGTCAAGAGCCGCACGAATTATTTGCTCCGTTTCGAAGTTACGAGCAGAGCAGGCAGAATAACAAAGACAAAACAGTTGTTGTATAATAGATTAAATATAACCTACATTAATCTGAGAAGTAAACTATTTAGTATTTAATTAGTAGTAAATAGTAATAAGTTGTTACAATGTTGTCCTTAAAGAACAATCACAGGGTGCATTATCCTGTTCTTAAAGACAATGGAAAACCTGCGACGATGTTCAGTAAATCAAGGTACTATTCCTTAGATTTAGGAGTTTTAAAATATTTTGCGGAATATTATCCGACATACGACGAAACGAAGGAACAGACGTTTAGAGATAACGTTCTGGGTAGAAGATATAAGAATTATTATATGATTGAATTCTCAGAGAAGAATTTCAGCGTTGATGATTTGGTAGAATTAGGATTTAGGAGACACTTTTTATCTATAATTACTGGTATTTCAGAGACAAATACGTTGATACGCAACGCTATATTTTTCGCGATCAAAGAAGATCAACTAAAATACAAAGTATGTGCGTTATTCACTAGTGGTGCTAGTCAAGAACTAGTGAATCAATGGCTTGATCGTTTTAGGAATAGATTTGTCTGCACTCAGGCAGTAAAAATCTCAGATTTTATTAGTACCATAGCGTTATATGAGAAACAAGCAAAAATCGTAGTGGCAAGCGATAAATCGTTGCTAGATTTAGTAGCTTTTGCGTTGTTCTTTAAACAACGAACACCTTGGTTATCAGCCTAGAGATGACCAAGAAAGTAGAAGAGTTTTGTGTATAGATATTAATATTATTATTATTAGTTAGATATATGTATAGGATAAGGAGATATTATTAGTAATTATTAATGTTTTAAATATTTAGTAAGGATAATAATTTGATTGTAAGATATTTTGTTTTAGTAATAGAGGACATAAGTATATGGGTAGTTATAGTATTATTAATATTGGAAGAGGAAAATCTGACTATCAATTGGTTTTATTGCAGTATGTCTTTATGGCATATAATTTTAATGTAATTTTAATAGTGACGTAATAAAAAGAATAAAAGTAGGAAAAGACTATGGAGAAGAAAAGCGAAACTAAGAAAATGAAATATGAATGATTTTGTGATTAGTTTTGCATTAGGATTTTAGATGTAAGAGAAGGCAAGAATGAAAAAAAAATGAATGATGCAATTGAAGTAGATTTAGTTTAGACATAAGTTAAAATTAAGAAACCCTGATAATTAGGCAAAACCTTTCATTAGGGGAAACTCTAATCAGGAAGGACATCCCATTCTCTTCGAGTTAAAATTGGGCGATTACCGAACGTCGATGAGAATATTTTATTTATTATGCAACATAAGTCTTCCGTGATTGTTGAAAAGAGACACAGGAGTTGACTCGTACATCACGTGAAAGCCGTGCAAATTTTTTTTTTTTGGTGGAGATATCCTTCATTTTTAGCTAGTCCCTTAGCGTAAGATTAAAATTAAGATAGAAATAATTAGTGAGTAAATCATTCGATATCCTAGGGATACTAGGATAGTCAGAAGAGAGAGAGATGTTAGTAGTGCATCTAGAATATAGTAGAAATAGAAGATAGTTATATTCTTCTTGTTATAATATAAAAATAGTCTAGATTAATCGATTCAGTTGTATTAGTTAGGAAGAAAGAGGAAAAGAGTTGGTTTTAGGAATGTGAGTATTGAGAAGAAGGAAATTTTAGTAGAAGATAGATTTAGAATGTAAACAATCATAGACGGTAGACGTAAAGAAATAACCACCAGTAGATCTATAACATAGACTAAAATAATAATAAATGTGGATAGAGAGAAGAAGAGAGAAATAATAAATAATGAATAATGTTTAATAAGTAAATAGGAGTAATAAGATAGAAGTAAATAATGAGTTTATAGATTTAAGCATGCATCGACGAATAGATATATAGATAAATATGTATGCATATATTAGCGCTAGGAGTACTCCATGAGAATATAAGAAGTATATATATATATATATATATATGAATAAAGCGCAAGAAAAGAAGAAAATGGAGAAATGTTATCGGGGACATGCAGAGGATTTTTCCTGCAGATGAGAAGCCTTCCACTCACAATCTAGAATGAGTGGGACAAACTATAAGGTTAACTTGCGAGAGGTTTTCTCATGTGGGGATTAGTTAAATAAAAATACGTCCACTTCATTTAAAATAAAACACTGTATTTCGTTAAGCTTATGAGTGAACTGTAAGATCTCAGAATATTAGTTATGACGGATATTAAGATTCATTTGCCAGACAGGTACAGAACGATCAAGTATTGAGCCTTTGAATTCTGACTCGGTGCCACACATACCTGGATAAAACTGGTGTATTCCCACGTCGTTCTGGCGTCGAACTCTGCTCCTTTTAAGCTGAAACTCCTTGTTGGTGGAAGACGAAAATGAGCATTGAGGTATGGCTCCTCTCAATGCAAGTCTCTGCCGAAGTTCTGCGTCGTTATGATGTTTTGGAATACAAAGTGTTGTCTCCTCCTATCATCTGGCTGATACTCCAATAGAACGTGGTTCTCCAAACTCGAACCCAAGAATGATCACGGTAACTTGATCATGGACTTCCAAGAATTGTTCAATCTCAACTCTCTTCGAACTCTCATAGATCTCTCAGAGAACTGTCTTCGAACTGTCAGTGAACTCTCTTAGAACTCTCCTTAAACTCTCCCAAAACCTTCTCGTCCTCCGGTTTTGTTTGGCGTTGTCCAACTACCATCGTCTGCTTTTTCGTCTGCTGCGGCTCGTGTAACACCGTTTTCACATGGAGAGACAAATTCCTTCCATGTGTCAAAACTCAAAATTGCAACCCTCGACACGTTCTGATTTCCCGATTCTAAGCAATTCTCCGTACATCCGTAATCTCATGAAATTCGTGAAATCTTACAGATTCACTTTATACAATTTCTAGAATCTGGCTAATGTGAGGAAAGACACATTGTCAACATTTCCTTCCTACATTGCCAGACTCTCAACGATGACATTCTTATACACATGTGTTTACAATAAACTGCTGACACAAACATTAGCAAGATTGTGCAGCTTGCATTTACTCACATATACAACATTTAATTCCCATAACCTTAATTAATGATTTCGTGACATAAACATAAAAATAAAATAAAAATATACAAATTATTTTCCTCGAAAATCGAGTCCTGCCACAATATATATATATATATATATATATATATATATATATATATATATATATATATATAGAGAGAGAGAGAGAGAGAGAGAGAGAGAGAGAGAGAGAGGGTTCTAAAAATGGCGCCCATGGACAACAGAGCGTTATTCTTCAGGTCAAAAAATAAAGAGATTGGAACCATTAGCATTGCTCTACTAATGAATCAAGCAGTTCATCCCTCGTTACGCTGTAAGAATTTCATGGATCGGTAGGTCGGGTCACATAATGTTTTTTTGTGTCTCCAAACGAGGACCTCAAAGGGATACAATTACCTAGGTATATATATTTTTCACTTTGACTTGGAGAATAGTACTCTGTAGTCCATGGACGCCATTAGAATAGCATATATATATATTAGTGTCAAACTTTATATACGTGTTCAGGACATCAGTAAAAGAAAAGATGTATCTTTGACTTTCGTTGGGCCGCGGTTGCTCAGTTGTAGAGCGTTCACCTCTGATGCTTGGGGTCCCGGGTTCGATCCCAGCCCCCGCCAAGTGAACTTTGTGGTGGACAAACACCGTGTGCGTGGGTTTCCTCGGGGTTCTCCCGGTTCCTCCCACTTTCTTAATTTCACCATTTCATTCATTACTCATCATCACCGTCTCCTTTAGCCTAACCGGCATAACCGTCGGACGTAAAACTCAAAAATTTCATTTTATTTCATTTTGACTTTCGTCATAAAAGTCTAAGTATGGAGATAGGGACATTTTTAGAAAGGCTCCACTTAACAAAATAAACGACAAAGTTCCAATTCGTGTTTACGACCTCAAAAAAGTTTCTATTCGACTTTGGTCAGAAACATGTAACTTCTAATATAGGGTAATCTAAGGTAGTTAGTGGAATTGGTCGTAAGGTGATTACCTTAAATTTCGACATATTTGTAATTAGGAATTTGCGACGAAAGTCGCAGATGATTTTTTTCTTCTTTTGAGGTGCTGTACGCGTTTGTGAAGTTTGTCAGTTGTTATATTTAATGTATCCTCCCTAGGACCAAATCACTAATTACTAGGGCAACCCAAAAGCATAGAAAGCATATTAAAAATTTACACATATGGTTGGTACCTTGAACAGGGTTGTGGTTGTCTAAGGCTCTAGAAGGAACTATTTGTAAAAGCATAATACTGCATAATTTTAGAAAATAAAGCATAAAATGTAATTTAAAATAAATATCGCAATTCATGGAGAATTCTATTAGAATAATTCTTGGAAAATTCTGTTTAGCTGCAAGTTTAACATACTGTATTATTATTTTTTCAAATCAACATTTACAATGCAAAATCTTTGAGAACATAACAATGCAACAATGAAAAGCGTATTTTTAATTATGTAACTTTTCGGTGTAATCTTTAAAGTGGAGAAAAGAAACAAGGAAAAGAAGAAGAAAACTTTCTGCCAACAATGAATAAACAATAGTTTTCTTCCATGTGTAACTGCCCAGTTATGTAAGATGATTCGAAATGTACAAAAAGTGCACAAGAACTCCACACTATATTGTTATGTGTACCTCTTGAACTTGAGCACTTTCTGTACTTTTTGGTAGCATCTTTTACTTTCCCTTTCTGTATATATGCACCTTTAAGGTGTACACAAGTGATAAAAAAACTGACTCGAGTAAAGCATACCTCTTTACAGTGCATTTAGCAGAAAGTTCATTAAATATGAAAGAAACTGATTGCATGAAATATTAATAAATAGATCAAGATATTTAGAATATTTAATGTATAGTAAATATTATAGTTACATTATACACGATTAATGTGAAACATCGATTGAAATTAACAATAAAGCATAATAAAGGATAATTTAAAAAAATATTTAAACAAAACATAAAGCATAATGTGGGTTGATCTACTAATTACCTTAAATTGTTTTGTATTGAGGTCCTGAATATCTATGCAGAGTTTGTTAGTTTATTCTTGAAATATTCTCAATTTCGTTCAGTTAGAGTAAATAAAATTTGGATCGTATACGTTATGACAAGCCTTTGCAAACAGTGTGTCACAACACCCTTAAGCTTCTTTCACATTGAGGCGGCGATTTGCCATCGCCACTCGCGGCAGTTTGCCGCGTGAGAAGTGTACCCTTTCATATTACGCGGTGTTTCGCAATGAAAAGTATGAGAGCAGGATTGATGTGCAACTGAAGAAACAAAACCTTGTGGCTCTTATCGTGTTGTGGTGGTTGCAATGTTCAGACGCAAAAAGTGTCTTCTACTCGCCTTGTTACGACAGACAGAAAAAATGTATGAGACACATATGGATTCACCCTTTTTTAGAGAAGTGGTATCTTGAAGTAGATTTTTCTATACTGTTTCCACAATTGGTAGACTTGAGCAAAATAGCGGAAAGGTTCTGGATATTTAAAATACCATACCGATATTCACCTGTTGTGACTGGGAAAACCAGGATAAAGTCCTTTCAAGATAGTCGAGAGTTGAGATCTATCCCAGAATTCCAAGTCAACGCTCAACCACTGAGCCCAAGGTTGGTCGTTAGGAATTATTATTATTATTATTATTATTATTATTATTATTATTATTATTATTATTATTATTATAGTATTTCGGGTTTATTCGTTTGTTTCAAGCGTTCCGACCATTGACTCAAGTTTCTTTAAAGCACTAATCTACTCCCTGAATTCAAGGAATTACACCCATAGAAGTGTTATAATAGTTATAAAATATATAAAATATGGTATACGTATCCAATATCGCATCATGAATTCTCTCTTGCTTTGCGAAAGTACATTAAGGTATTATTACTAAAGACCGGATTACAAATTTTATGTAACAAATATGTAACATAAATATATAGCAAAATGACTGTAAAATATATAATATTGTTGAAATATTTGATAGTATATATTTCAATTTTGGGGCACCAGCTATTTATAGAATTACAAGTTCATCTGCCCAGCGCTGCCCGCATATTTATCCCAATCTTCTATTATATAGAAGAAATAATTTGTATTGATTTGGACTCTTTGTAGTCAACGACCTATGGATTCGGCACTTTGGTAGTATCTGTCGCTTTCGATTATTTTTACATGTCATCTTTTCCTATATATTTTATGTAACAAGTTTGGTTAAAAGCACTACAGGTGTCCTAGGCTAGAACATTAAAACACACAAACACACTCCACACACACACACACACACACACAATATATATATATATATATATATATATATATATATATATATACACGTGAAACACACACACACATACATATTATCGCAACCACCTTCTACTCTTTCTTGGCAACACTTGCTCCCTCCCCAACACCCAAGCGGCAGATCTCCGCCTATATGTAAAGAGCTCCATTGCTTGTAATGTCTTGCTTGTCTATACGCGGCACTCTGCCGCGCCGCTTTCTAGCAGGGAGAGGCAGCTGTTTTTGCTAGCCGCGTAAATTTTCGGCGACCGCCGCGCATACATGAAGAGCTCCACGGCCTGCAATGTCTTTCTACCCTGCGCGGCAATTCACCGCCAAATGAGAAAGGGCTGTTACGCTTCTTTCACATTGAGGCGGCGATTTGCCGTCGCCGAAAGCGGCAGTTTGGCACGTGAGAAATATACCCTTTCATATTACGCAGCATTTTGCCGCGAAGGAAAATTATGCGAGCAGGGTTGCTGAGAACCTAAAGAAACAAAACTTTGTGACTCTTGTCGTGCTGTGGTGGTTGCAATGGACAGACGCAAAATGTGTCTTCTACTCGCCTTGTTAAGACAGATAGAAAGCAAACAAAAAAAAAAAGTAAGAGACACATATGGGTTCACCCTTTTTTAGAGAAGTGGTAACTTGAAGTAGATTTTTCTATACTGTTTCCATAATTGATAGACTTGAGCAAAACAGCGGCCTGGTTCTGGATATTTAAAATACCATCCCGATATTCGCCTGTTCTGACTGGGAAAACCAGGATAAAGTCCTGATAGTCGGTGGTTGAGATCTATCCCAGCATCCCAAGTCAACACTCAACCACTGAGCCCAAGGCTGGTCTGTAGGTATTTATTATTATTATTATTATTATTATTATTATTATTATTATTATTATTATTATTATTATTATTATTATAGTTTTCGAGTTTATTCGTTTATTTTAAACGTTCCGACTATTGACGCAAGTCTCTTTAAAGCACTGCCCTAGTTCCTGAATTTAAGGGACAATTCAAGGAATTACACCCATAGATATGTTAAGATAGTTATAAAATATATAAAATACGACATATTTATCAAATATCACATAATCAATTCTCTCTTACTTTGCTAAAGTACATTGCAGTATTATTACTACAATTCGGATTACGAATTTTAATGTAACAAAATATATATAGCAAAATAGTACATAAATATATAGCAAAAGACTGTAAAATATGTAATATTCTTGAAATATTTGATAGTATATATTTCAGTTTTGAAGCACCAGAAATTTATAGAATTACAAGCTCATTTGGCCAACGCTGCCCACACATTTATCGTAATCTTCTATTACATAATTTTTTTTTATTGATTTGGACTCTTTTTAATCAACGACCTATGGATTCGGCACTTCAGTATTATCGGTCGTTTACGATTATTTTTACATGTTATCTTTTCCCACATACTGTACGTAACAAGTTTGGTTAAAAGCACTCCAGGTGTTCTAACCTAGAATATAACCACGTGCACAAACACACTCCACACACAAACATATATATATATATATATATATATATATATATACGTAAAACACACACACTTCCATATTATCGCAACCCCTCAATACTCTTTCCTGGCGACACGTGGTACCTCCTCCAACACCCAAGCGGCAGGTCGCCGCCTATATGTAAAGAGCTCTATTGCTTGTAATGTTTCGTTTGGCTATACGTGACAATCTGCCGCACCGCTTTCTAGCAGAGAGAGGGGGTTGTTTTTCCTCGCCGAGTAATTTTGCGTCGACCGCCGCCATATATGAAAAGTTCCATTGCATGTAATGTCTTTCTACCCTGCTCGGCAATTCGTCGCCGCCGCGCGCGGCAGTTCACCGCGAAATGAAAAAGGGCTGTTAGTGTGCTACTTGTCCCAAATGGTGTGTTGCGGAATTTTAGAATTTAATAATTGTGTTTGTTATCCAGAAAACTTGTTAATTTATACAACACATTTTATACTAGAACTAATAATAATAATAATAATAATAATAATAATAATAATAATAATAATAATAATAATAATAATAATAATAATAATAATAATATGTTAAAATTAATTTTAACACAAACAGAATTAGTCAACTCCTGCAACGACAATTGAAGACCTCGGTCCAAGAATGGTTAGAAATCAATTTATTTTACTTTAGCCTCCAAACTCTTTGTACAGAAAGGTATAGTATTCGCGCCGAGTCGTGAAGCTTGACCTAGATCTACCGATTTCACCACCCAATAGAACGCGAGGGGGTGTTCCAGTCGTCAACCCCCACCCATCAAATTTTGTCAGTGTCGTCTCTCGCACTACACGGAAAACATCTCCCGAGAGCACAGTGTTGTCGGATTGGCGCCAAGTTCCGTTTCTACTTGCTTTTTCGTTGCGTTATATTTTCGTTGTTACTATTCGTGTTATTGTTACCGTTTTAGAATAATTGTTACAGTGGTTATTGTTGTGCAGCGTTATTATTGGTAATTTTTAAATGCTTTTTTAATACTCATTTTCTATCTCTTCAAATTTTGGCCACATTGTTAATTAATTTCAGCTGATTGACGTTTCCCCAAGTGTGCACTCGGGAAGCGGCTCCACGAATTGTACCCAAGTTTTCCGATGCATCGGGGCTCAAGAAAAATGTTGCTGGGATTGGTTTAGAGCCCAAGCTTCACGACTGGGCGCGAGTACTATAGTATTATAGAAGTAAAACCGTACAATAAATTGTTTTTTTTTTTTAACAATTTATTTATTCAATCCTGAACCAAACATTAAATTGGAGTTGTTCCCTTCTTGCACCGAGGTCTTCAATTAGAATTCTAATCAAACCTCAGATAAATGTATTATGGTCTAGTGAGCTTTGTGTAAATTGTGTCGTAAGAAAAAAAATAACAAAGACTGCTTTAAGATGCAGTAGATACGAGAGACCTGGCAAGATTTGTAGAAGGAAATGAACATTGACATCTTATTGTCAAATGTAGACGCATGGCTTTGCTCAGATTACGTCTAGCTACTGACAACAGATGCAAACACCAATGAAAAAATAAAATGCTTGGTCCAACTAAGGTTTAGTTCCCTTCTTTTATTTATATGCTATTGCACATCTCAAGGGCAAACATTTTTTTTTTTGTTTATTTGTTGGAATATTTCCAATTTCATCTATCTTACATGAGACAGAACTTCACTTTATCCTGACATCGAAACCATACGGACTCTGAGTTGGAATAAAATTGACGCACTTTTGAGTATTTGACCTTTGTGATTTGCGCACATTAATATGATAATTTAGTTTTAGTTCACTTCTGCCACTGTGGAGTTGATGCCTTACGTTAAATCGTGTATTCAAAATACCAATGTGCTATCACGTACTTAACGGAATGCAGAAGGGCCTAAATGTCAACCTATGAACAATAAAATAATATATTTTTAGTACAGTAAATTATCATAATTTAATTACATAATCATATTTGACTAAAATTACTTATTTTCCAATTGTTTCAGAGCACAATGTGGTAGAGTTACCTCCATTGCGATTCGTTAAGGAAACTTCAACTTCAGGAAATCTTCTAATGGAAGCGGTTGTAATCGATGTATCTGCAGAGGGTTTTGAAACAGCTCGAACAGGTTTGGATGATGATCTACGAACAGAAGCTGACTTAGAAGAGTTGTCTATTACTGATGATGTACAAATACTCCCAGAAGTTGTTTACGATAAAGTGAATACTGACTATTTTGACCAAGCCATGAGTAGAACTGTTGAGTATTCTGTACAGGAGCCTGTAAAAATCCTAGAACCAGATGTATTATCTGGCTTTTTAGAAGAATTATCAGAAAGACAATCAGCTTCCAAGATACAAGAACAAGTCATTGAAGTGCCGGCTTCTGTACAAGAAGCAATACAAATTGAGGAACGAGAAGTAACTACTGACAAAGAACGTTTCAGAAGTTCCGATGACACCTTCTATAGCCTATCTACCAAAGCAAAGGAAGCTGAGGTGTCAGCACGTGAAGTTGCTGTGAAAGAAGAACATGATCTTCAGCTACGTGAAGTTACACTTCTTCCTTTAGAAGAAACTTCTAAGACTAAAGCGGAAGAGATTAAGGTGTCTAGGGCCTTAGGGGTTGCAGATATTGAAGAACCAAGTGTATATACAGACGCTGTGTGTCAGCTTTCCGATCAGGATACGTTATCTGTGTTAGAAACATTTGCTAGTGCTAAAGAAAGTACCAGTGGTTTAGGAAGGGTTGCAGAAGCTCTTGAGCAGAATGTTTTGAGTCAGAATGTAAACACAATGACAACACTAGTGGGAAATGAAAGTTTGAAAGAGTCTGCAAAAGCGAAGCAAGTTCCAGCGTACCAAGTAGCAGCAATAGTTGAGCAACAAGCTATTTTATCTGCTGCAATGTCTCTTTCCGAAGACGAGTCCCTTCAAAAATTAAAGCAGGAAGCGAAGAGAGAGACAACTGTAAGACAAGCTGGGGTTGTACAACAGCAGGAACTTCTTGATAATAATGTTGAACCTCTATCCGATAGAACCAATGCTGAAGAACTTGTTACATTTGTTAGCAGTAATGAAACTTCACAGAAAGGTATTGGTATAATTGAACAGCAGGAACCACTGGAAGGCGGAGTGGCACCAATTGTTGATAATACTAAACTTGGAGAACTTACGGAAGCCATATCTCGTACTGAAACACTTAAAGAGCTTGCTGTTATACAAGAGCAATCTATAGCGGAAGACGTTGCACTTCTTTCGGAAAAAAATAAAATATCAGGATTAGCTACGATGGAAATAGCTGCTCAACAGTCGCAAATTGCTATGACATCGCAGCAGGCTTCGTTCGAATGTCTAGGTGAATCATTGTCGGATAAATCGACTCCGTCAGAAATAGCTAAAACTGCTCATCCAAATCAAGAATATAACGAAGCTATTGCATGTGCTCAACAGGTTCCTTTAGAATGTAACGTAGAATCTTTGTCTAGCAGAAGTATTGTTTCAGGACTTGTCTCTTCAGCTCAAGTACTACCTGAAAGAGAAAAAGATTTTGCAGAAGTTCAACAACAAGAGCTACTTGAAAGTAATATAACTTTATCTGATAAAACTTCAATAAGTAAATTATTAACGTCAGCGAAACCTGCACAGGAAGACGCAAAACAGGTAGCAGTTATTCATAAACAACAACATCTTGAAGGACGCCTGCAATCGGTATCGGATAATACTAGCCTACAACAACTTGAGACAATGGCCCACACTGCTCAAGAATCTGAGAGAAACGTACCAATATTTCAAGAACAAGAGCTTCTTTCAGAGCTTGCAACTTTGTCATCAGTGTCGGAAGCTTTAACAGGAGAAGCGGTTCAACAAATCTCTCCACTAGGTGTAGCTGCCATTTCCAAACAAGAAACCCTACAATGCGAAGGAGAAACACTATCAAACATTGAAAGTTTGTCGAGAACGGAAGAAATATTGTCTGAGACAGAAGCTTCGCTTCGTGAAAATGTTGTAATTGAACAGCAACAAACTTTGCTTGGAAGCCCTGATACGTTGTCTCTTACATCGAATGTGTCAATTCAGGGTACTCTGAAAGACGTAAGTCTTCAAGAAGGATTAATATTAGAAGAACAAAAGTCTTTGGATAACGTAGTTTTAATGACATCCCTGGAAACTACAAAATTAGGCACCCAGGGTATAGAGAATTTAGAACTAAATCAATGTACTCTACAAACAGAGCAACTTTGTATCGAAAGTGAAAAAGCAATGGGTAATATAAATTCTGTTTCGGAACTTTCCCACGAAGCTTTAGTATTAGAGACTTCAATAAAAGAGCCTACTGTTGTCAAAAAACAAGTAACAGAAGTTCATTTACACGCTCAGACCGATCCGAAACAATACGAGTCACTTCATTCGCCAGAATCATGTAAAGCTGATTTGAATACACATTTGTTGGAAGGAGAACAAGAAATGGAAATAATGCAGAAAATTACAGATATAGCGAAAAAGTTAACAGATTCAGCTAAAGAAGCTTTGAAAGTTATTTCGGGACCAGAATCAGGAATCATGACGGAAGTTGATACTAAGAAACCAAACCAACTCGAAGGTAATGAAGTAATGAAAGGAAATTTAGCAGAGCCTACAAAACGACAAGAACAAAGTGAGACGGCAGAACGTTTGAAAGCAAGTAATTTGGAAGAAAATGTAGAAAAAACGCTAAAAGTTGAGAAACAAGAGTTGTCAGTTTTGAGCAAGAAAGCTGAAGAGACGGAAGGAAAAGTCAGAGAATACGTCACAAAAGAAAAGGAAATGTTATCTAACGATGATGAAGGAGTAAAAATGAAAGAAAAAAATAGTATTAACAGAGATAATGAACACATTGACAACAAACAGGAAGACAAAAGAAAATCTGAATATGTAGCTAATGAAGAAAAGAAAATGGAAGACAAGTTAACAGACCACACAAAGGTTGAACTTAGGAATACTCAAGCTATAGAAAACAGAAACGAAGAGCGTGTTGTGAACGAGAGCGAGAAAGCTGAAGATAATAGAAAAGAAAACGAAGAAAGTATGAAAAATGGAAAATTTACATCAAGGAAGCTCAAAGGAGAAACTGAACACAAAGAAAGGGAAGAAGAAAAGGGTAATGTAGACAAAGATCAAAAGACAAACCAAAAATATGAGGAAACTGAACGAATGAGAAACAAAGAAACAGATAAGCACTTAAAGAAAGAGAAAGAAAGTGACCACAAAATGGAAGTAGAAGGAAATAAAAGGAAAGAGGAAAACATTTTAAAGAGGCAAGTTGAATGTAGAGGTAAAGAAGAAGAGAAGAAGGAAGAAGATAACCAAGATAAGTTACAAATTGAAGCTGAAATGAAAAGATTAGGAGACAAAAGGGAAGAGGAAAGAAAGAAGTTAATGAAAGAAGCTGAGAATAATAAACATAATAAACAAGAAGAAAAACGAAAAGAAGGCGAGGAAAGTATCAAGAAAGAAATAGAACAAAAGAAAAAGGAAGAAGCTACAATAAAACTAAACAAAGAATGTGAACCCGAAAAGAGCAAAGAAGATGAAAAGAGAGGGAGAAATGAAGAAGAAAACTTAAAGAGAGAAACTGAAAGTATGAGGAAGGAAGAAGAAGAAAAAAGAAAAAGGGGAAATGAAGAAAAGTTGATCTCAGAAAGTGAATATAATAAAAAAGGAGACGAAGAAAAAATAAGAAAGGAAATTGAACACATTAAGAAAGAAGAAGAAGTTAAATTAAAGAAAGAATCTGAATACATGAAAATCGCCGCGGAAGAAAAGGAAATGATAAAAGGTGAAGAGAAAACAAAGAAAGAAATTGAACATAAGAAAGAAGAAGAAAAGATGAACAAAGAAGAAAAATCAAAGGTAAAAGGAGAAGCTGAACTGAAGAAGAAACAAGAGGAAGAAAAGTTAAAGAAAGAAAAGGAGGGAAAATTGAAGAAAGCAACGGAACACCAAAAGAAAGAAGAAAATATAAGTAAAACTGCTGAACATAGAAAAATGGAACAAGAAAAGAAAGAGAAAGAAGAGGAAGCAAAACTAAAGAAACAAGCTGAGCGTAAGAAGGTAGATGAGGACGTAAGAAAGAAGGAGGAGGATGAGAGATTAAGAGAAGTTCAACGCAAAAAGATAGAAGAAGAGGAAAGACGAAAGAAAGAAGAGGAAGAGAAAATAAGAAAAGAACGTGAACAGAAGAAGTTGGAAGAAGAAAAGAAAAGAAAAGAAGAGGAGGAAAATGCAAAGAGAGAAGCTGAGCGTAGGGAAAAGGAAGAAAAACGAAAGAAAGAAGAAGAGGAGCGATTGAAAGAAATTGAACGTAAGAAATTAGAAGAAGAGGAAAGACGAAAGAAGGAAGAGGAAGAGAAAATAAGAAAAGAACGTGAACAGAAGAAATTGGAAGAAGAAAAGAAAAGAAAAGAAGAGGAGGAAAATGCAAAGAGAGAAGCTGAGCGTAGGGAAAAGGAAGAAAAACGAAAGAAAGAAGAAGAGGAACGATTGAAAGAAATTGAACGTAAGAAATTAGAAGAACAGGAAAGACGAAAGAAGGAAGAGGAAGAGAAAATAAGAAAAGAACGTGAACAGAAGAAGATGGAAGAAGAAAAGAAAAGAAAAGAAGAGGAGGAAAATGTAAAGAAGGAAGCTGAACGTAGGAAAAAGGAAGAAAAGCGGAAGAAGGAAGAGGAGGAGCGATTGAAAGAAATTGAACGTAAGAAATTAGAAGAAGAGGAACGACGAAAGAAGGAAGAGGAAGAGAAAATAAGAAAAGAACGTGAACAGAAGAAGATGGAAGAAGAAAAGAAAAGAAAAGAAGAGGAGGAAAATGCAAAGAAAGAAGCTGAACGTAGGGAAAAGGAAGAAAAACGAAAGAAGGAAGAAGAGGAGCGATTGAAAGAAATTGAACGTAAGAAATTAGAAGAACAGGAAAGACGAAAGAAGGAAGAGGAAGAGAAAATAAGAAAAGAACGTGAACAGAAGAAGATGGAAGAAGAAAAGAAAAGAAAAGAAGAGGAGGAAAATGCAAAGAAAGAAGCTGAACGTAGGAAAAAGGAAGAGAAACAAAAGAAGGAAGAAGAGGAGAGATTGAAAGAAATTGAACGTAAGAAATTAGAAGAAGAGGAAAGACGAAAGAAGGAAGAGGAAGAGAAAATAAGAAAAGAGCGTGAACAGAAGAAGATGGAAGAAGAAAAGAAAAGAAAAGAAGAAGAGGAAAATGCAAAGAAAGAAGCTGAACGTAGGAAAAAGGAAGAAAAACGGAAGAAGGAAGAAGAGGAGAGATTAAAAGAAATTGAACGTAAGAAATTAGAAGAAGAGGAAAGACGAAAGAAGGAAGAGAAAATAAGAAAAGAACGTGAACAGAAGAAGTTAGAAGAAGAAAAGAAAAGAAAAGAAGAGGAGGAAAATGCAAAGAAAGAAGATGAACGTAGGAAAAAGGAAGAAAAACGGAAGAAGGAAGAAGAGGAGAGATTGAAGGAAATAGAACGTAAGAATTTAGAAGAACAGGAAAGACGAAAGAAGGAAGAGGAAGAGAAAAGAAGAAAAGAACGTGAACAGAAAAAGATGGAAGAAGAAAAGAAAAGAAAAGAAGAGGAAGAAAATGCAAAGAAAGAAGCTGAACGTAGGGAAAAGGAAGAAAAACAAAAGAAGGAAGAGCAAGAGAAAATAAGAAAGGAAAATGAACAGAAGAAGTTGGAAGAAGAAAAAAAGAAAAAAGAAAAGGATGAAAATGCAAAGAAAGAAGCTGAGCGTAGGGAAAAGGAAGAAAAGCGAAAGAAGGAAGAGGAGGAGAGATTGAAAAAAGAAGTTGAACCTAAGAAGAGCAAAGAAGATGAAAGAAGAAGGAAAGAAGGGGAGGATAAATTAAAGGAAGAAAATGAACGTAAAAAGAAAGAAGTCGTTGAAAGTAAGCTGAAAGTAGAAGATAAGGTAAAGAAAGAACAGGAAGAAAAGTTGACAAAAGGGATTGAACCTAAAATAAAGGAAGAAGAAGAACTTAAAACGAAAGAAAACGAAAGAAAAATAAAATCAGAACTTGAATTTAAGAAAGAAAAAGAAAGTGAAAGGAAAACGAGTGAGGAGGAAAGTAAATTGAAGATAGAAGCTGAACGCAGGAAGAAGGAAGAAGAAGAAAGGGAAAATAAAGAGAAGGAAGGAAAAGGGAAAACTGAAGTTCATCGTAAGAAAAAGGAAGACAATAGGAGGAAAGAAGGGGAAGATAAATTGAAGAAGGAAACGAAAGTCAAGAATAGGGAAGAAGAAAAGAGGAAGGAAAAATCGGAAGAAAAGTTGAAGGAAGCAGCTGAACGCAGTGGGAAAGAAGAAGTAAAATATGTAGAAGGGGATGCAAAGATAGAAACTGATTACAAGAAGATAGGTGACAGAGAAATCATAGAGGAGAAAAAGAAAAAGGAAAAGGAACAGAAAATGCTTAGAGATAACGAACGAGAAGAGACTAAAGACAGAAAATACGGAGCAAACAGAGAATTCAAAGACAAAGACCATTCTGAAAGATCTGCTGATACAGAGACTACAACCTCCACTTATACTGCGTCTGTAACTACAACTTCTACGTTAGAAGAGATTCGTCCTCGTAGAAGACGACCTTCTAGAGATCATGGGGATGACAGTTTGGCAGGCATGGAAGAGCTACCAGCAGATGCGACTCCAGTTCGGCCGCCCAGAATTAAACCAACGATTACCAGTGAACCCAATAAATTTGGAACTGACATGAGTACCGGAATATTAAATTCTAAAACTCAAATAGCTACTAACAGAAGCTCAAGAGTAAGGGATATCTCAACACAGGATGGAACCCCAGAGGTAAGTACTCTCTTACTTTTAGTAGAACATTTCTTTCTCTACTAACTTTTCTTAATTCGGTATGAGATTTGGGAACTTAAGTCAAAATTACGCTTTAATGATATGCAATAATCACTTATGTTTCATTAAGGAGCACTTTTGTTTTCTTTAAACTTGTTCAATGCTTTGCATTAATGTTGATTTTTAGTTCCGAAGCATTAACATCAAGCACTGATTTATGAAATTTCAAAATATGTTTTGAAAGTAATGGCAGATAAGAATGGATCCCAAGAAAAATAGTGTGAGTAGCACGCTTACCTTCAGTTGAGTGAGCTTGAGTTCTGTTTTATCTTTACCGAACTTCATGGAAACAAGTATTGGTCTACTTGAATTAAGAAGTCTTAGCATTACACCCAAACAAATTACGGATAATGAATTTGGAAATCGATACACTGGCTACTCGTCACTCAAACAAATCGCTGGCCAGACTTCAAAAAATAATTGCAGAAATGTTAATCTAGAGCGTACCAGTTGGTTAGTAAAATTTTGAAGTATGGAGAGTGCACAAAGAATATAACAAGTTCTATGCTTTCAATTTTCGTTTGTTTTGTCTAGAAGAGCATAGAGCTAATTCTCCTACTGTACGGAAGCCGTGTTAGACATGAAGTAGGTGGATGTCGATAGTGGCGTTGGAAAGGTTGGGGTACCTTGAGTACAGCGGTGATGTCAGAAATTGGGCCTAGGGCGTGGGCCACAAAAATGGAGTCCCGAAGTTTTTGCACCGGTCCCTTCTATTCGCCTATTAAACATGGAGTTGTTGGAGCGAGTGGTGGCGTCTGAAAGCTTCGGATACCCGGAGCACAGTTGTGATGCCAGGAATCGGGCCCTACCTCCGAGGCCACAGAAATGGAATTCTGAAATTTTGGCCTTGGGTTCCTTCTATTCGTTTATTACACATGGAATGCTTGAACACGAATGGTAGCGTAGGAGAGGTCTAGCTCCCCTTAGCACATCGATGATGTCAGAAATGTGACCCAGAACCCGAGACCCTATAAATGCTTCTATTTCCCTATTAAGCATGGAGTACTTCGACGAGAGTGATGGCTTTGGAAAGGTCCGGGTCGTCTGGGCACAGCGTCTGGGGCCTAGCCTCAAAACTCTAGAAATGGAATCCCGAAATTTTGGGCCCAGGTGCCTTCTATTCTTCTTTTAGACATAGAGTTGTCGATGTCTTGGGCACAACAGAAATCGGACCGGGGCCTCGAGGTTCAAGAAATCGAGTCTAGAAATTTTAGGCTGTTGCCCCTTCTATTCGCCTATTAAATATGGAGTTGTTGGACGCAGGTGATGCTGTTGGAAAGTTCCAGGTCGTCTGAACACAGCAGTAATGTCAGAAATTGGACCTGTCTTCAAAGAACCATAAATCCTGTCCCAAAGATTTGAACTCGGTGCAATGACAGCTAACATTAATTGTGGACAAACCAATTTGAAACAGCAAAGATGGTTCGTTAGTGTCGATGAACTTAGCTACGACAGCACTTACTAAATCAGATACGAATTCTAAAGTATTACTTGTACTCCTCATCAGCCTTGTTACTTCGTAACATGTGTAAACGCCCGAAAAAAATTAAAAATCATTGTTTTTATTTTAGTGGGTTCGGCTTCGATTTTTGTTGGGAAATATGGGCGGAAAGTGCTCGCTAATATGCGAATGGCCGTTACGTTTTAAGGAAAGCCGGATGTGTAAATAATGTCGGATGTTTCAAATGTTTTTTGATATGTGTAACAATGAATATTTAGAGCATAGAAATTTGGTCTAGAAGTGGAATTATAAATATGATTTGTGTGAAGCAGAGAGTGCAGGGTGCACAGATTTAGAATAAAGATTTATAGGAAGAATTCAAGTATTTGTAAGATAATAAAATAAATAAGGCAAATTACTTTTATACAATTTTAGCAACCATATCCACTAAAAAGAGAAAAAAAAAACATTAGGTGCCTTCCATTTCAACTCAGGCAAAAAAAAATTATATATTTTTAAGACATGATTTTAAGAGACCCATATTTTTTTGTTTTGTCGAAAAAAATTTTCCCGCCAAGTAATGGGCCATCAAAGACGGGGAGTACAATTTATGAATTGTAAAAGACATGGAAAATGGTCAACTTCGGAGCCCCACCATTCAGCTATGAAGACAGGTAGAGTTATAATTCTTGTTGTGGTATGTACATAGGGATATAAATAAACTATATTTTATTGTACTTCGGTTTGCGCATGCGTACCTTTTTGTACATAAATTAACAAATGAACGTCAATTTATCTGAAAAGTCGAAGTTTGCGAATTTTTTCGAGCACTTCCGATTCGAATTTTAAAATTCTGTTTTCACGGTTGGTAAGACCTAGTTACCCGCTTTCCGAAAAAAAAATGTGTCGCTTGTGTGTGCAACCGTTTTGCCGCAAAAAATTCGAGAAATTGTAAAATTCTCAAAAATCGCCGTTTTTGTGCGTCATTTTCTCGAAAACACCATCTTTTAAAATTCTGAAATTTTGTCAGATGGTTTAACTTTACATGAATAATAAACACGCCAGATACTATTCTCGACCAATGCTTCATGAATTAACTACAGCCTTTTGAAGTTAGCGAAGCTTCGTTTACTTTGATGTCACAGTTAGCAACACTGGAAACAATAAAAATGCAATGATTTGATGATGTTTGTGGTTCACATTAATTAAATGAAGAATAAAAGGTTTTCCTGGCTGTTTTTTTTTTATTATTTTGATGAAAAAAGCGCTCTGAACTAGTAAAATGAGCCTCCCCCCTTCTTCTCCGTTTTTTTAAAAACGAAGTAATCTGAGATGGAAAATACGATTAAGAAAAACACAAATTTTAAGTTCACTTACTTAAAATGGTCTTCGGAAGCAAAATTTCACTGATTTTTTTTACCACATGGACCAATCATTTGCTTGCTTGGTGTCTTCTTCGCTAATAGCAGTAGTACACTCAACTCGTCCAGAGGTGGATCCAAGGAGTCGATCGCCCTCCCAGAAGAAACTTTCGTATTTTATTTATAAATAAAACCCATTCCAGAGTTTGGAGCTCTTAAAAGTAGCTTTAAGTAGCAGTATTACCTCCCTCCCCTTCCCAGAAGTCTGTCCTGGATCCGCCCCTGCGTAGCACGTTGTCGATAATTACAAAACACTTATTTTCACTTCTCTTATGCTCTTGTGGAAACCTGTATCCTGCTGGTAGTCCATGTGGAAGCATAAACAGCACTTCAACTGTACGGAATTCATAATTATTCTACGCACCACTGGTTATCATAAGTATATGCAAGGGCTCCGATCCTGGGGGGGGACCGGACACCCCAAAGCTGATGTGGGCCCCCTATTGTATTTATGAATATACTAGTGTTGCCACGAGACGAGACGAGACGAGACTTCAGGCTGTCTCGTCTCGTCTCGTGCAAAGCATGTCTCGTCTCGTGTCTCGTCTCGAAAAAATGTGTTCGTCCCGTCTCGTGTCTCGTCTCGAGAGGTTCTGTCCCGTCCCGTCTCGTCTCGTCTGTCTCGTTTTGTCTCGTCTTGTCTCGTAAAAATATAGCAGCATACCATGGGAAGAAAGTAAAATGTAGCAGGCTGCACCATGCTAATCAAGATACAACTAACAAGGGAAGAGAGGAAGATTATATATCGAAGTGGAAGATGGTTTATATACCAATCGAAAGCACTAATGACGCCTATTACAAAACTGTAATAAAAATTTTCCGGATGCATATACTGTGCGAGTTATATGGATATATAAAGTGTCCAGATAATCCGTTACCACCCCTTGAAATCGCAAACGATGAGACAGATGCCAAGACTGGAAAACACGTTTTTGATCATTATAAAAGTACGATGTATCAAAGCAAACATTGTTGTCCCAGGGCCACCCGCAGAGTCCCAGGCGGGATCCAACTCAAAAATTACAAAAGGTAAGGGGGTCAAGTAGTATATCGTTCGAAACTTCTTGGGAAATGAAAGAAGACGAACAAGTCCCAACTCTCTAAAATTACCCTGTGCAAAATGGCGGCCGGTCAAACTGTCAGCAAAAACGTCATTGTAGAGTCTATGGCCACCCTCCAAAGAAAGAAAAAAATGAAACGGTAAGAGAGATGTCAAAAAAGAAAAAGATGTGTGTCATCTTTTCAAAAGTACAATGATTGAAAGTAAAAATGTTTGTCCCAGGGTTCTCCACAAGGTTCCAGACGGGGTCCTACTCAAAATTTTCAAATGGCAAATATGGTCAAATAAAGCTGTTGAGAAACAAAAGAACACGCAACAAGTCTCGATCCTCTAAAATTAAACTGTGTAAAATGGCGGCCGGTCAAAATGTACATCTTCATTTCGATTTTCTGAGCACGTTCACTTTCCATTTTGCAATCGGCACTTGTTTTCATTCTGAGACATTTGTACGTATTTACTTTTCCTGGAGCAAGGAATTCTTTCGTTTGAATCATTTTATAATTGATAAACCAGATAACGAGCATAAGTACCACTGTTTTGCAGTCATAAACATAAATAAGTAGAGGTAAGAGTCTTTACTTCTGATGGCTTCAACCTCTACTTATTTATGTTCGTGGAAGTACATTATATGTTAGCTAGTCAGTTCTATACTCAAAGATGTCAAATGTTGTCCTTTCTTTTCTGTATGTCTTAATTTGCTTTTATTTTATTATTATTTTTTATTTATTTAGATATTATTGGGCTCAAAGAGCAGAATCTCACAGTAGGGGCATTTCCTTTCTTTCCGTTGAGTACAAGAATTAAAGTGAAAATAAACCCTGTGGCAAATATTTTTACTTCCAAACATTGTACTTTTGAAATGATGACACACATGTTTTCCTGTTTTGACTTGAAATGATGACACACATGTTTTCCTGTTTTGACATCTGCCTCACCGTTTTAGGATTTTTTTTTTTAGGGTGGCCATCGACTTTACAATGACGTTTTTGCTGACAGTTTGACCGGCCGCCATTTTGCACAAAGTAATTTTTGAGTATTGAGACTTGTTCCGTCTTCTTTCATTTCCCAAGAAGTTTCGAACGATATGCTACTTGACCCCCTTACCTTTTGTAATTTTTGAGTTGGACCCCGCCCAGTACACTGCGGGTGGCCTTGTGACAAGAATTTTTGCTTTGATACGTTGTACTTTTAAAATGATCAAACACATGTTTTCCAGTTTTCGCATCTGTCTTATCGTTTGCGATTTCAAGGGGTGGTAACGGATTATCTGGACACTTTATATATCCATATAATTCGCATAGTATATGCATTCGGAAAATTTTTATTACAGTTTTGTAATAGGCGTCATTAGTGCTTTCGATTGGTATATAAACCATCTTCCACTTCGATATATAATCTCCCTCTCTTCCCTTGTAAGTTACAAGTATTACCCAGAACACACAAGACAAGAAATGTCACGGTAGCTACACCGTGAAGCCTTCACCTCTGGTGTATGTGGTAGTCGGTTCGATCTCGGTTAGTGCCATGTGAGCTTTGTGGTGGACAAACATTGAATGTGTGTGGGGACCGCGGTGGCTCAGTGGTAGAGCGTTCACCTCTGGTGCTTGGGGTCTCGGGTTCGATCCCAGCCCCGCCAAGTGAACTTTGTAGTGGACAAACACCGTGTGCGTGGGTTCTCTCGGAGTTCTCCCGTTTCCTCCCACTTTATTCATTCCACCATTTCATTCATTACTCATCACTGTCTCCTTTAGCCTAACCGGCATAATCGTGGGACGTAAAACTCAAATATTTCATTTCATTTTTCGAATGTGTGTGTTTTCTCGAAGTTGTCTAGTATCCTACCACTTTCTTCATTCCACTAATTTTCCCATCATCATCCATTCGGCCAAAGTTGCCTAAAGGTCTTAAAAATAAATTCAAATAAGCTCACAAGGCAAGGACAAACAGTTTACAAGATAATATATCTCTGCTGTTAGTTGTCTGAGGCTTCTCGACCCTGGCTTTTTTTTTTTTTTTTTTTTACATTCTAAAACATTGAAATTTGTTTCACCAGTTTCAATACCCGAATATACAGTAAATTGCTGCTATATATATATATATATATATATATATATATATATATATATATATATACAGAGAGAGAGAGAGAGATGTAAAGATATATAGATAAATTGAGAGATAATATATGTGTACACTTTGATTTCATATATTCCAGCCTTTAGGTTTCACAGTGTTAACCCATAACAATCCAAAAACTACTTTCCATTTTAGCATATTTAGATTTGTTGCAATTATTTTTTTTTTTAAAAAAAAAGCTCGGAACCAAATAATTTTATTGAGTAATGGAAAGTATTTGATTGACATTTTATGTTACTGCACACTAAGCTCTCAGTAATGGGAGCTGAACGACACATCGGACGAAAGAATGCTTGGAGCCAGTCTTCACCTCCATGGTTCAAATCTGTTCCCATAACCGCGGGGTGTGTGCTACTATGTGGTGCTTGCCCCGTTTGTGTAACAAACTCATGACAGTACACCAAGATTAACTAATGGCTAAAAAAAAAAAAAAAAAAAATTGATTTTTGGGTGGCCATTTTGGATTAAAGTTTCTTATATTGTCGGGATCTATTCGCAATCATACAACGTACATCTTCATACCAAGCCGAGCGGTCTGCGGCGATAGACTATCGGCTTGAAGGCCCCGGGTTGAGTCTCGGAAGGGTCATGTGTATGGATTTTAACAACATTTGTTTTTTCGTACTATGTCATGGGGGGAAATCGTACGGGATAAAATGATTTCAGTCTGAAAAAATGGAGAGAATATCCTCCCCAGGATACTTTCATGGGAGTAAGGAATTAGTAAAAATATAGGATATACATTTTATAGCAGGTTTAAAAATATGGTTTGGGTATCCTATTTCTTTTCTGTTAATTATGTTCTTCAATGTTCGAATTTTGATCATTCTCATGATATTTTCTGCTTTCAACGGAGTTCCATGAATATTATACCAAATGTTCTTTACACTTATCAAGTTCGAGAGGTTTTATGCGCCTGTAAAAAACAATTTCTGAAGATAATTCAGGTCCTAATGAATATTATTCACTAGGAAAGGGAAGTATTCCTCTCCTCTCAACATGGAAGCAGAAGGCAATTTCGCACTCTGGTCAGATCAAACATTTCCGCGTAACAAAACGAAGGTCCTCCTGTAAAACTTCTTTACCTAAAGTGTTATTGTTTGTATCATAAATTTGCTGAAAGCAAACAATTTGAAGGGTTCGTCGATAATATCTTTGCTTCCTTTGTCGTCCGCCCGCCTTCCAAACGAAGAAGTGAATTTTACAACATGACTGCTGTATAATAAGCGAGCGATTGGTAAAATGGTAAAAGTGTGTTTTTATGTGTGTGTGTGTGTGTGAGGGAGAGAGAGAGAGAGAGAGAGAGAGAGAGAGAAGACAAAATTTTAGTTGCAAGATGACATACTTCAATTGCCGTTTTCGGTTCATATAGCAAAATGAATACCGCCACCAGAGAATAAAGACAAGTGTAGACCTTACCCAGTTTTCAAATTGAATAGATGGTGGTGGTAGTTCGGTTTCTTGACCTTGTAAAAATCTTCCCTGTCTTTGATTTTGTTTGTCATCATTCCAGCCAGAAATTTAAAAAAAAAATGAGAATTCCTCAGTTTACAGCAAGGGGAATTGGGGACAAGACATTAAGGATGATATTCCTGGAAGCTCATGTATCACGATTGTTTCATTCAATAGACAGAGGACACTTTTCTATGAAGGCTTTTCAACATGTTTTCTCACAAAGGGGATTTTCCTTTTGCAATCTATATGACCACTGGCAATTTCAATCTTGGCCATTCCCGCCAGCGTTTTCATTTTCGAGACACGAGACGAAACGAGACATTTCACGAGACGTCCCGTCTCGTCTAAGAGGGTTCTGTCCCGTCTCGTGTCTCGTCTCGTGGCAACACTAGAATATACAATATTTGGCATAATTTGAATGCAATTTGTCTTAAAATCCTCATATATATACCTTCTGCATCTGAATCCCCCCCATCTACAGAGAAATCGGCGCCTTTGCGCGTATGTTTGTAACAAAAGTTCCTTTTTGCAGGCTTCTTAAATCTACACTTTGAATTGCAGAAGCTCCATTTTGGGGGAAGCATGAACTTAGTTTATGGTGACCCGTTAGTGCCATAAAAACTTCGCAATTTTCCGAAAGCCAAAGGTGACTTCGTTGAATACCAGTTACCGGTTGCATACTTTCCCATTCTTGCTTCTCTCTCTCTCTCTCTCTCTCTCTCTCTCTTCCGGAAGTTGTAGAATTCAGTTCCAGGCAACAAAACGAGAGTAATACCCAGAGTTTGTACTTGCAGTATACTCACGAATTCTTCTGCGGTTTTAATACTGTGTATCTGTTTTTGCCTAAGGTTATGCCGCGTTGCCACATTCTTTACACCCCCCCCAATACTGTCGCAGAGACCCTAGCATGGCCGGTTTCATTGCAAAACCATTGCTTTATCGGACCTGTCTGCATCTCGAACATCTGAAAGCGATTTTTAAAGTGGGATGCAGCACCATCATAAATCACTGACACGGTTTGGGAAATTGCAGACACTTATTTCCACATATTCGAACCTTTTTCTATAACCTATATTTTCGCTTTTCTTCGAGTATTTTTATAATCTTGTCTATGGCTATGAGTTCATGAGTCGAATCGTGTGTTTTGTCGTCGCTTATTCCAACAAAACTGTCAGTTGTTCCATATTCTGGTGATAACTCTGAACTTCACTTTGCAGAATAACAGTCCAGTTTTCAAGGAAGTCCACATGAAGTAAAATAGAATTTGTATCTTGAAATTTTATACGATGCTTTTCGGTAGCAATTAGTGCTGTTGAATTTTTGTGACATTTGCGGTTTTCGGTTTTTTAGAAAACCGGTTTTCTGAAAACCGAAAACCGCAAAAGCGGTTTTCAAAACCGAAACCGCAAAAGCGGTTTTCAAAACCGAAACCGCAAATGCGGTTTTCAAAACCGAAACCGCAAATGCGGTTTTCAAAACCGAAACCGCAGAAGCTCTTTTTGAAAGCGAAACCGTGTTTGCGGTTTTATGAACGAAACCTTGTTCGTCCTTTTCAAAGCAGAAACAATGTTTGATGTTTTTAATTACACCTTTTAACAATTGTGAAAGCATTTATCGATCGAGACAATTGTATTGATTTATGTCTGTGTTTTAACTCTTTTTATTTGCTCCAAGACTATTATGGTAATATATGCAGCACTGTGCGAAAGGGATTGTTCGATGGTTGTACAAGTCACAGCTAAATTAGGGTTGCAATATTTTAAAGACAGAAAAGTGGGGAGTTCTAAACCATAAGTACTGATGTGAACTTGTGTGTTACAAATACTGACCTTGGATCCTTCGCACTTTTTTTTTTTAAGTTACTTCTTTGATGACACTTCCAATGTACTTTTCGGCTGCAGGGAAGCAAACTGGACCCCACCTGATTTTCATATATTTTGTAAACTAGACTATGAGGAACACGAATCTGAAGGAATTTTGACATTCCGAATTTCCGATCTCGAGATATTCGAACATAAAGTGACCACGGAAGCAAACTGGACCAAAACTAATTTTTATATATTTTGTAAACTAGACCACGAGGAACACGAATCTGAAGGAATTTTGACATTCCGACTTCCCGAACTCGAGATACTAGAACTTATACAGTAGTTTTACATAGTATGTATAAAATTAACGAAGAAAGTTATGTCGCTTTTTGACCTATCACCTTAGAGCATCGATATGTCACCTAAGACCAGGGGTGTAGCCAGCAGGTTTCTGTAGGAGGGGCTCGTCGTTTTTGAAGGGGGCAAGCTACAATCTAAAAAAAAAAAGATGTGTTGCAGCTAGTGTTTTTGAAGCCTGAAAAAACCTGGAAAATTTTGGTTTTCTTCCAGAAAACTAAAAACACTGTTTTCAGCTTCTTCTTCTTCTTCTTCTTACTATTATTATTAACAACAAAATAATAATAATAACAATTTCATAAATTATATTACAGATAGTTTGTATTATGTTTAACCAAGAACTACTGCCCCCGACCAAACATTATATCTTTGTTCATAACTATTTCAATACACAGAACCGATCTATAAAGGTAAACAAGAAAGTTCTATCGCTTTCTCACCCACCACCATTCATATGTCACCTAACACGTATCTGGAAGATTAAGAATACATCGATAACCTTCTGCAAACGTTCTGGAAGGCCATTTATTCCATCGCGGTAGAGGTTGGTGTTCCGTGAAGCGAAGGAGGTATCAAGTGCATTTTGCACCTCTACTTGGGATTTGAGTTGGCATCCTTTAAAGGTGATTGTCCAAGGAAGGGAACAGATGATAATCGGACGGTGCAATGTCCAGTGAGTATGGCGTATACAATAGTTTCCTATCCAAGGCGTAAAATGGTGTCCCGGGTCATCCTAGCCACGAGGAGCTTAGCGTTGTCCTGTAACATAAGGACCCCTTTGGGATTCAGAAGTGCTGGCTCCAGAGTTTTGAGTTTCTCTTGAACACTGCTCAACTGCTGACAGTACACAGTTGATTGATGCGATGACCAGCTGGTAGCAGTTCCCGATACACGATGCCGCGAGCAGTTCATAAACACACAGGAGGACTTTCTTCTGGTGTAGTGCTGGTTTCGGCTGTCTTGGAACCGTTCATGGGATGCTAACCAATTATGACGGCGCCGTGGAACCTCGTACAGGACCCATTTCTCATCACATGGCAACACCTTGTCCAGAAATGGGTCCTTCCTCAGACGAGACAGCAAAGAAACACAGGTGTCTGCTTGCGTTGCCTTTTGACCCGGAATCAAGTTATGTGGGACCCATCGACCCAACTTCTAGTGTTTTCTCAGTTGATGAAGGTGCTGTTGAATGGTTTCGCCACTCACACTGAATTGTCCCCATGCCGTAAGCGTCGGTGGACCACAAATGGGCAATTAGCGACATCTCGCCAAACATTGGCGGCGCCGCAGCGACGATTCCCGGTGGCCCCTCTACCGTTTTGAAAATTATACCACCAGCGGCAGAGACGCGACAAAGCGCCAACGAACCACAAACTTACTCCCCCAAACGTTAAATGTTAAATCGGCTATATGTGTGATTTAGTTACATTAAGGTGAGTCTAAAAAACACTTTATAAAGTATCAAAAAATTACCCTGCAGGGGACTCAAACCACCAACCTTATGATTACTAGGCAAGTGTTCTTCCTACTTCGCTACGAAGGCGATGAAGGAAACGTCGCTTGTAAAGGGATAAATCGTTAAGATCTTTTTAATTGGGTCAATCAGAGTGCTCCTTTAACCGTGTATATTCGACGATAACTGTTTGGAATTAGATAAAATGTGTGTAATTTTGTAACAAAATCACGCGTGTCTATTTACTTTATTTCATAGTTCTCCCATACTCACTTTCTAATGATCGACGACAGTTGCCATCTAAATTCATGCAATTATCGCACTTATCTCAAGATTTTTCACTTCATGATGTTGAGGCAGAGGTTATTCTTGATCCCCGGAGCTCACTCCAGGAAAAAATAATATATAATAATAACCGCATGCACATGACTGGCGATAGTTCGTGTTGGTTCCTTCACGATTCTCCGCAAAGAATCTAAGAAGTGCGGACCAAAACAAAGTTCTCGCTGGTCGCTGCTACGCGGTGGTAACTTCAACACCCCGACACGAGATATATGTTTCGACTCGACGAAACCCTGCCGCCAGTGAGGGCCAATTATCGCAGACTCCACAAAAAGCGACAGAACTTTCTTGGTTACTTTTATACATAAGACTGATTTTCTTTGAAATTGCACTTAATTTATTTAAGATTTTCTGACAAAAATGTTATTTATTATTCGTGACGAAAAAGACATAATTATTTTATTAACAGCTATATTTCACTTACTGTTTTACACGAAATAGCATTTAAAAAAGGGAATGAATTCCAAACTGAAAAACTGAATAAAAACGTTGCTTTTCACCAAATTTTCTATCTGATAAAAAGTTTTCTTAAAACACTAATTACAGGATATAAATAATATAATGTACTTACGATTTAGTACCATTGTTTTATGATAGAATTTATAGTACCTTGTCAAAACGTTTGTCTTCAAACTGTCAAATACAAATCGCCGTAAATTGTGTAATCTGCTGTCACAAAAAGTATACCATACTATTTTCGGATGGCTATACGGAAGAAATACCATACTATTTTGTGATCGGTTTTTTCCATATTATTTTACCGTAAATTATTAATTATATGTAAACTTTGTTATTTTTAAATGACTGAAGCGAAGTAATCTCACGATGATGTTTTAACATCTGGCCATTAGGAGTGCCAGGAAATCATTTGGGGGGGGGGCTGGCCCCGATGGGCCCCCCGTGGCTACATCCCTGCCTAAGACGTACCTGGAAGATCAAAAATAGTACCCATCAGGATCAAAGACCTTCTCCCAACGTTCGGGGTGGGCATGGATTCCTTCGCGGTAGAACTTGGTTTACCGTGAAGCGAAGAAGGTATCAAGTGTATTTTGCACTTTTACTACGGAGTTGAACTGGAGTTCTCTAAGGTGAGTGTGCAAGGATTGGAACAGGTGATATTCGGACGGTGCAATGTCCGGGGAGTATGGCGGTTGCAATAGTGTTTCCCATCCAAGGCGTAGGATGGTGTCCCGGGTCAATCTAGCCATGTGGGGCTTAGCGTTGTCCCGTAACGAGAGAACCCCTTAGCGATTGAGAAGTGCTGGCTCCAGGGTTTTGAGTTTTTCTTGAACACGGCTCAACTGCTGACAGTAAACAGTTGCATTAATGTTCTGCTCTGACTAGCCGGTAACAGTTCCCGATGCACGATGTCGCGAGCAATCCACCAAACACACAGCAGGACTTTCTGCTGCATTACTGGTTTCAGCTGTTTTGGAACCAGTTCATGGGATTTTAACCAGTGGTGACGACGCCATGGAGCTTCTCATCACATGTCAACATCCTGTCCAGAAATGGCTCCTTTCTCAGACGAGACAGCAAAGAAACACAGGTATCTGCTCGCGTAGCCTTCTGGACCAGAGTTAATTCATGTGGGACTAATAGACTCAAATTGTACTGCTTTCCAAGTTGATGGAAGTGCTGCCGGATGGTTTCTCCACTCACATTGAATGTTAGCCCCAGTTTCTCACAGGTCCCTCCGCTGTTCGCCTCAATTGCTACCTGAAGATTTTAATTTTGTACATGTGTTGGTCTTCCGGCACGTGGTGCGTCTTTCGTGAGTGTTTTGTCACCGTCCTTAAACTTTCTAAATCACCCTTGCAGTGTCTGCGTAATCACGACACCCTCACGAAAGGCCTGAGATATCTTCCGCCCCGCTGCAGTGGCATTTGACCCAAGTTTGAACTCGTACAGCATACACGCCCTTATGACGCTCTGTGGAGGTTCCATATTCACTCTGTCCTTACACAAGTTCACGTTGTAACTGAACTGCCACAAGCAGGTAGAGTGTTGGATATACCCACACCAACATCTGACATTCGCCTTTTCTCCATTCGCATTCAACTCACGGTGTGAGGATCAATTGAACACAAACCTCCACAAAAAGCGACAGAACTTTCTTGGTTACCTTTATATATCTCACAGGACATAATATTTTTCGTATAGAGAATATATCTACATTAAACTTAAAGTTTTAATATCTCGAGTTCCGGAAGTCGGAATGTCAAAAATCCTTCAGATTCGTGTTCCTTGTGATCTAGTTTACGAAATATATAAAAATCAGAGGTGTAGCGGTTAAGATTGTCAGAGTTGTAGCGGTTTACGTTGAATATGCCAAAACTTTATCCATTAAGTCGTCTTAGATTTTTCTTCAATCCCAAAATGCGGGTGGTTTTTCGTGATTAAGATACGTTTAAGTGAGGGACGAATATAGAACCTGAAAATCGGGTGGTACCCGCAAAAATCGGGTAATATGACAACACTAAGCTAAATAGAAAATAAGGTATATCCCTATTTAAGATCACTACACCTGCAACTCATGAAATCCAACTTGAAATCTCATCCACTTAGACTGAGATCTTTTATATTATCATTACTCTTTCACCTTGTTTTTAAATAGTACTGCCACTCTTTCTTATGTTAACAAAAAAACACCACCTCCATTTCTTAAAAAAAAAGAAAAGAAAAAAAATAGATCGCAATACACAATTTTATTGTTGATTTGTTGTCACTCCGATAAATGAGAATGTTGTGGTTTTGCATGTGTTGACTGGTTTCTTATCGCAAGTCCCAGGCACCTGCAATAGTTCATACGTGAAGGGAACGCCGATCATATTTTATTCTATCATTTTACTTCCCAATAACGATAGCCGTGCCTCTTTGTGAGAAACTGCAACTTATTTTTTTTTATTCTGCCAATTGTAAAAGTATACTAAACAAGAATTTCCCTACACATTAAGACATTTTAAGAAAAAAATATCTTCTTTCCCCTCTGCAAATTTTGAGCATTTTTTTCCTCCATCTGGCAACTGAGAGTCGAAGATGGGAAAGATTCTTTGCTGTCTTCTCGTCATTACTTGACATTAGTGCTGTCGAATTTTTGTGACTTTTGCAGTTTTCGTTTTTTGAGAAAACCGGTTTTCTGAAAACCGAAAACCGCAAGTGCGGTTTTCAAAACCGAAACCGCAAAAACGGTTTTCAAAACCGAAACCGCAAAAACGGTTTTTAAAACCGAAACCGCAAATGCGGTTTTCAAAACCGAAACAGCAAAAACGGTTTTGAAAACCGAAACCGCAAAAACGGTTTTGAAAACCGAAACCGCAAAAACGGTTTTGAAAACCGAAACCGCAAAAGCGGTTTTCAAAACCGAAACCGCAAATGCGGTTTTCAAAACCGAAACCGCAAATGCGGTTTTCAAAACCGAAACCGCAAAAGCGGTTTTCAAAACCGACATTTCGGTTTTATGAAATTTCACTTTTTTCAAAAACCGGTTTTCGGTTTTTTCAAAAACCGATTTCGACAGCAATAGTAGCAATTAATTCTCTTTGAATTTTCTTGATGTAGTCATGAATTACAATTTTTACAGTTAAACCAGCAATGTACGATACGAAAACGGAAAGTGGCACAGTTTTTTTTAACGAGATCATTGTTTTCCCATATGGCGTACGTAACACTTTCATTTTCAGCAAGATCAAAGACTCCACACTTATTCCTTTCATTCCAGGACACTCACCACATCCTTGAAGAAGACAGCCGTCATTTTCAGCGGATCATACTACTAAAGGAAATAGGTCACTCATGACAGCTTCAATACAGGTTGCACCTTTGATTTGTTGCAACGCAGTAGCAGATAACTTAAAATTTGCACAATACACACACAGACACACACACACACACACACACACACACTTCCCTCGCAGGTTGCGGGCTGACCCACTTTAGTCGAATACTATAAAATTCCGAGTGACCCTTCTTATGCTGAGATTGTTCTGTTTAAAAGAAAGTCCGTAAATTTCTTTGATGGAACGCGTAAGAAAATGTTTCGATTTTTTTTTTAACTTTTTGTCCTTTTTCGAATACTGTAATGACATCACACTTAATTGAGACTTTGTCTGGATCATTCCAAGTCATCACTGAGGTAATAGTTCAGGCTTTTTATAGAATTTATTGGATGACAATTTTAAGTAAACTTAAAATTTGTGTGTTTCGTAATCGTAATATCTATTTCAGATTACTTCGGTTTAAGAAAACGGACGAGTAAGGGAGAGGCTTAATTTACTATTTCAGAGAGCTTTTTTGATCAAAATAATAAAAAACCAGTCAGGAAAACGTTTTATTCTTCATTTAATTAATGTGAACCACAAACATCATCAAATCATTGCACTTTTATTGTTTCCAGTGTTGCTAACTGTGACATCAAAGTTAACGAAACTTCGCTAACTTCAAAAGGCTGTAGTTAATTCATGGAGCATTGGTCGAGAATGGTATTTGGTATGTTTATTGTTCATGTAAAGCTAAACCATCTGACAAAATTTCAGAATTTTAAAAGATGGTGTTTTCGAGAAAATGGCGCCCGAAAATGGCGATTTTTGAGAATTTTACAATTTCTCGAATTTTTTGCGACAAAACGGTTGCACTCAGAAGCGATACAATTTTTTTCGGAAAGCGGGTAACTAGGTCTTACCAACCGTGAAAACAGAATTTTAAAATTCGAACCGGAAGTGCTCGAAAAAAATCGCAAACTTCGACTTTTCAGATAAAATGACGTTCATTTGTTAATTTATGTCAAAAAGGTACGCATGCGCAAACCGAAGTACAATAAAATATAGTTTATTTATATCCCTATGAACATACCACGACAAGAATTATAACTCTACCTGTCTCCATAGCTGAATGGTGGGGCTCCGAAGTTGATCATTTTCCATGTCTTTTACAATTCACAAATTGTACTCCCCGTCTTTGATGGCCCATTACTTGGCGGGAATTTTTTTTTCGACAAAACAAAAATATATGGGTCTCTTAAAAACATGTCTAGTTGCTATAAAAAAAAGTTTCAACAATATCTGAGAAGTGATGGTACATGCTCTGCCTGAATTGAGATGGAAGGCACCATTAGTAAGCTAGGTATTTCGAGTAGATTTTCTCCTTAGAAATATCTATTTTTATTTTCGAAATAAGTTTAAGTTAAACTAATTATTAAATTTGAATTGATCTTTCTACCAATAAAAAAATCAAACCAGTTCAATTTTGAAGTCTCGTGTAAATTCAGTGAAAGATATGAAACACTGCATTAACATTAGTGTTTATGATGTTTGAGTTGCAAAGATAAATGATACAACTATTTCCCATTGTCATAATATTCATTTTAACAAAAGCGTGACATTAATTAAGTTAATTTCGTTAATTTACACAAATGTAGATCTCCGACGAAATGGAACACATTTATTATTTATATGAGAGTCGCAAGGCTATCTTCAACAGTTCTTGGCTTTTAGTTTCCTACACGGTGACTTTGTTTATTCCAAATTTATTACATATGTAAAAGACTTAACTAACATGCTTTATTCTCTGAAAACAAACTCAGATACATAACACCAAAAATTTAGTAGCTGTCAATCAAAGTGGGATTTTAGTGTGTGTATGTGTTAAATAGATATTGCAACCTTACATTTCAGTTATTATATGTACACTCATGTCCCAAATGATTGTCGCATATCTATAATTGTCTTCTTGTAAGAATACAATTTGATAATGATTTTGCAGGGTAATTTTAATGTGTATAATTGGGAAATGTATATTTGTGGTAAATTTCATAGGAAAAGTATTATAAATACGAAAATTATAATGAGTAAAACAAAATGTTGCTAAATGGAAAAGGAAATTTTATTTTCGTTTTATTGTTCTTATTTATTGCTTTTTTGACATGAAATTTGCCACGTACTTATCTTCGCCGATTATACACATACTAACATTATAGGAAATGCCGGGCGAATTCGTTATCAACTTACATTCTATAACTTATTTATAGACATGCGACAGTAATTTTGGACATGAGTGTACATTTCCGTTATTGTCTCTTTATTAGCTGAAATGCCCGTCCTTTGCATGGGAAAATAGCTGTGTATGAATCCTCTTTTCCCTCTTTAGGATACGCATTTCAGTGAAAATGTAATGACAAAAATCAATACTTTCTGCCCATTATTTATTCAATTCACCGAGCAACGCTTTCCGCGTTGCACCTATCAGAAAATCAACAACTGAAGAGAACAAATAACGATGAGTAGCACCTTCTGCTTTGCCCCTCTCAATTTCCGGGTCACCTGACGTGCAAGTTCTTGACGAGATTACAGCTTAAGTATAATCGGAATTGTCACCAATTAACATGCTAGGAACCAAGATAACTGTGGATTTGACAATAATCTCGCTCATTTTGGACATTTTATTGTTATTCACTTCTTCTCACCACCTCCCGATGACGTCTGAACTTAAGACGATATTGGTAGTCATCTCAGCAACCCCAATTCAACAGTAGTATCGGACGTTTTCGACTATTTTATTTTCACCCTCTTAATCACCCTTAGTTCTCATATTACTAGCCCTCAACTAAGTTTGATTTAAGTGTCATCAGGGCTTCCACCAATGAACTTATCGCTTCCCCCTTTAAAAAAAACTATGGATTTGACACCAATGTCAGTTGTTTTCGATTATTTTTACATGCTACCACTCTGTTCCCCACATCCAAGAGCGCTAATGAGGACTTGAATTGAACTTAAAATGAATGAGTGGCATGGTAGCTTCCTGATAGAGCGCTTACCTCTGGTGCCTGGGAATTCTGGTTCAATTCCCAACCAAGTACGTTTGAGTAGACATCGTGTCTGTGGGTTTTCTAGGGGTACTCCTGTTTCTTCCCACTTTCTTATTTCAACAATAATTCCGTAAACCTTCGTCTCACTTAGTCTAAAGGGCATATTCGTGGTTCGTTAAACTAAAAGATTTAATTTCATTTAAACTTCATCAGAAGCATCATTGTTAATGACAGCAATCCCAAAAACTAAGAATTCGACAGTAATGTCTGTCTGTTTCAATCATTTCCGCATGTCATTACTTCCCACTGCTCCTAGGAGTGCTAAGACGTGTTATCCTCACAGAACTTTTCCTACATGTTATAAGTAACATGTGTACACTTCTGGTGGCAAGATTGTGATACAAGATTTTGTATCACTAGAAAATACCCATTTAAATAATTTGGAAATTATTTCATCCCCTCTTTAGACTCCTTAGAAACTAAAAATATTCACTTTTGGCAATTTTCCTGTAGGTTGGTCCCAGAAGTCTACATTCATGCCAAATTTCATCATTCTAATCCTAGCGGAAGTGAATAAACATTTTGCGGTGTGACGTGTGTGTGTCTCATAATCTCACTCAAAAACACTTACTAAGGGGGCGCGGTGGCTCAGTGGTATAGTGTTCACCTCTGAAGCTTGAGGTCTCTGGTTTGATCCGAACTCGCGCCGAATGGACTTTGTGGTGGACAAACACCGTGCTCGTGGGTTTTCCCGTTTCCTCCCACTTTCTTCATTCCACCATTTCATTCATCTCTCATCATCGCCGTCTCCTTTAGCCTAACCGGCATAACGTGGGACGTAAAACTTAAAGATTTCATTTCATTTTCATTTCAAAAACACTTACTGGATCGAATTTCCATACGAAACTCTTTCCTGAAACATAAAGAAATTCGAACAATTTTTGAACCGGTTAATCGCAAGTGAAGAAATGTGGATAACCCACGACAACAATGTGCGAAAAAGATATTGGTCAAAACGCAGAGAAGCTCTACAATCTGCGGCAAATCCCACACCGACACACAGGGAATATAGAGTGCCGAACGATGAACTCGGATCTTTATTGTTGATGATTAGTGTGAGTACACCTGGCAATTCAAGAAATGGGACCGAAGTGGATCAACAGAAAACGTGTCGTATACCACGCTGAACACGAAAGACCAGATACATTGTTAACGAATGAGAAATTTGGAGAAGTTGTCTGGGGAGTTCTGATGAATCCACCATGTATTCCGATCCTGGCACCGCCGGACTATTATTTGTTTCTGTCTGCAGAACACGTTGTATGGTATTAAGTTAATATCAAAAGAGGCCCATGGAAAACACATGTAATATTGTTCTGACCGCAGGAACCACAGAAGTCCGATAGCAACGGGATTATGGTGTTGCAACAAAAATGGCAGGTCATTGAACAAAATGGGGCATAAATGATTTCATAACGTTCTTTTTTTCAAATACCAGTAAATGTCGTCTCAATTTTGAACTTCCAATCTCAATTCTTTTTAGACAACCTGATATTACTAAATCCTAACCTGAATTAGACGAGCTTCCTCAAAGTATAATAGTGTTTTCAATTTTGCTTCAGGAAGTGGGAGTTTACTTTTTTTACTGGATTCCACAAGTGACAAATAGCTACCTACACAGCATTCTAATACAAAGTGATGTGCCGAAAATGGCACTGCGAATATCTTGGAAACGAATTATCCAAGATACATGGTTGTCAAAAAGTATGGGAAACACCTTCATCTAGAATGGATCGACAATTGTTGACAATGGTATATATGTGTTTCAAATATAAATACGCACGGCACTTCGCTCATATAACTCCCAGGTCTCATTCTTGATATCTGAGCATTTGAAATTAAGGAATAATCACTTATAGGCCTACCTTATTCTGAGAGATCATGGGCCTTATGCAGAGTCGTTTTGACGTATGATTACTGTCATACTAAAGGTCTGACTACTGCAGGAAACATAGTACTCTGCATAAGACCTTACAGGCCTTATACAGAGTCGTGTGATGTATGATTAGCATCATATTAAAGGCCTGAATACTACAAGAAAGATATGTTAGTCGAACTCTTTAGTATGGCACTAATCACGCGTCAGAATGGCTCTGCATAAGGCTCCATCCGCCTTATGCACAGTCGTTTTGACGTATGATTAGCGTCATACTAAATGACTGACTACTGCAAGAAACATATGTTAGTTGAACCCTTTAGTATGGCACCAATCATGCCTCAGAACGACTCTGCATAAGGCCCCATAAGTTTAACCCCATAGCTATAAGGAAAATCAAAGATAGCAACCAGGGCCTAGAGTTGAACGGTATTCACCAGGTTATGGCATATGCTGATGATGTAAATTTAATAGGGGATGATAGGAGAACAATAGAAAGAAATGCAGAGATCTTATTAAACGCTTGCAGGGACATGGGTTTAGAAGTAAATGCAGAGAAAACTAAATACGTGCAAGTGCGTCGGGACCGGAATACAGCAAATTATGGATGCGTTAAAATATTTAATAATACTTTTGATAAAGTGGATAGTTTCAAATATCTAGGATCAATATTAACAGAGGAAAATCATATTCACGAAGAAATTAAATGTCGACTAAAAGCAGGGAATTCGTGTTACTATTCAGTTCAAAATCTCTTGTCGTCGCGAATTCTGTCGAGGAATTTGAAACTTAAAATATACAAAACGATAGTCATGCCTGTAGTTCTGTATGGCTGCGAAACATGGTCACTTACTCTGAGGGAAGAACATAGACTGAAAGTATTTGAGAACAAGATCCTGAGACGAATATTCGGACCCAAGAGAAACGGGAATGGGGAATGGCGGAAACTTCATAACGAGGAACTACATAATTTATATGGTCTACCCAACATTGTTAAGGTCGTCAAGTCTAGGAGGCTTAGGTGGGCGGGTCATGTAGCTAGAATGGAAGAAAGTAGAAACGCTTTCAAAGTCTTGACTGGAAGGCCAATCGGAAAACGACCATTAGGAAGACCTAGGCGCAGATGGGAGGACAATATTAAGATGGATCTCGCAGAGATTGGAATACAAAGTAGAAACTGGATGCAGTTAGCTAAGGATAGAAGTCAGTGGAGAGCTTTTGTGAACGCGGCATTGAACCTCCGGGTTCCATAGGCCATAGAGTTAGTTAGTTAGTTAGTTAGCTATAAGAGTAAGCTCTAAAAACAAAGATATTTAAAATAAAATTTACCGTTCACATACCCATCCATTAATGTCTTGTATGAACAGAGCAAAGCAAGGTTCTTTAAATAGGTAAATTGTTTTTGGCTGTGAAAAATTGTATCCAATAAGTTCTCCATTCCAGTTGTATGTGTGTGTGTGTGTGTGTGTGTGTGTGTGTGTGTGTGTATGCGAGAGAGATAGACCGCCTTATGCAGAGTCATTTTGACGTGTGATTAACGTCATACTAAAGGCCTGACTACTGTACGAAATATATGTTAGTCGAACTCTTTAGTATGACACTAATCACGCTTCAGAACGACCCTGCATTAGGTCCAGAGAGTTTAAGACTTCGTATGACAAACGGTTCTGCGAACTCGAAATATTCTAACAACCGGTTCTAGCGACCCGGTGCGAACAGACTGAATAGCACCACTGAATATATAGGCTTGTATTTCAACATGATTCGGATTCCAAAAGCTGGTCTGCTTCTTAAGTAGCATTGGTGCTGAAAAGAGATATTAAAATTAGTAGGCCTTACGCAGAGTCGTTTCGATGCGAGATTAGTGTCATAGTAACGAGTTTAACTAACACATGTTTGCTGCAGTAGTCAGGCCTTTAGTATGACGCTAATCACATGTCAAAACGACTCTGCATAAGGCCCACTATGACTAGTAGATATGATGCACTAGTTTGCTTAATAATATTTAAGAAATCAACCTTTCCTCCATAAACTTTTTCCGTTATAATTGCGCGAACACACACACACACACACACACACATATATATATATATATATATATATATATATATATATAAGTATAGGCCTTTATAGAATGTATGATTCAAACCCTAAGCAGAAATACTTTTGTTGCTACAGAAGCTGTTGAAAGTGTGAACCGTTGGTGTTATGGTGCATCTCAATCCTCTTGAACAGGTTATTGAACACTCGAATAAGCATGTCCACAGTGATGTTTCTTATTTCCCATTCAATGTTCGATTTCAAATCTTCAACTATTCGTGGCGAGGTTTAAAATTGTACAACCTGTACATTGTTTTCTTTTTCTCTCTGAATTTCTTCTAACGTGTTTTAGACCCCTAACATCAAACCGTGCTACCTGTGGGTACTAACTAACTAACTAACTCTATGGCCTATGGAACCCGGAGGTTCAGTGCCGCGTTCACAAAAGATCTCCACTGACTTCTATCCTTAGCTAATTGCATCCAGTTTCTACTTTGTATTCCTATCTCTGCGAGATCCATCTTAATATTGTCCTCCCATCTGCGCCTAGGTCTTCCTAATGGTCGTTTTCCTATGGGTCTACCAGTCAAGACTTTGAAAGCGTTTCTACTTTCTTCCATTCTAGCTACATGACCTGCCCACCTAAACCTCCTAGACTTGACAACCCTAACAATGTTGGGTAAACCGTATAAACTATGTAGTTCCTCGTTATGAAGCTTCCGCCATTCCCCATTCTCGTTCCTCTTGGGTCCGAATATTCTTCTCAGGATCCTGTTCACAAATACCTGTGGGTACAGGTAAGAATATTTTACGTAAAAGAAGATAGTATTTATTTTACAATTACTACATTATAATGAAATTGATGTTGACACGATGTAAGTGCATTACTATATTATAAGCCATTTGTTTTCCAGGCTCCTCGTCGTGATTACCGGAAGAAGCCAAAATTTAGTACAAGACTAACAGATCGAACTGCAGCCCAAGGTTCAAACATAAAATTGACATGCAGTATTCTGGGAAGCCCTGAACCTCAAGTTGAGTGGTTGAAAAATGGATTCCCTCTTCCGTACGACATCAACAAATATCAAACGAGGTATGATAATGGCCTAGCAAGTTTGGAAGTTCTGTCAGCCTCCACTACTGATACGGCAGAGTACACATGTGTGGCGAAAAATATTCACGGTGAAACAAGTTCCAGTGCAGACTTACGTGTTTTCACAGGATTTGAACCAGCGCCATTTCCTCCAACCTTTACAAAAACTATTCAAGGTCAGTACACGTAGAAATAAATATAGTGAGTCTGTTATTCTGTAGGGAAATTGTAGGTCCCATCAGGATATGTGTAGGTAAATTAATCTCAGATGTCAAACAACAAAGTTAATACATACATCCCAGAAATTTTAATCCTAGTAACACACGGATAACCTTGTTCTGTGCAGTCAAGAACACTACTATCAGGAAAATGTTAAAATCAACGGTGATAATTATTTTAAAAAAAATCAAATCCATTAACTATTCACCATCTTGAGTCTTAAACAATCAGTGGTTCACTCACAGAGGCGCAGAGAGATCAGGCCGTCAAACTTGCAGATGTCTGCACATATTTGAAGGGTTTGTTAATAACATATTTGTGCACATGAATTTTCAGTGACTAGGGTAATTTTGGGTAATACGGGCAGTTCGATAATATGGGTAGAACTAAGGCTTCAATAGTATTACTCATACCAGAATTAATCTAAAACTGAATTCGTTAGTTGATAACACTTTGTACACTAGTTAAAAGCTGGATGAAAATGTGCACGACGGTTGTACGGTTATTTTGTGTTATTTTTTTTTAAGGTGAGTAATTGTCGTTATTTGACTTGCACATTATGTTGTTTGTAAATTTCAGTATCATGGATATAAGGAATTCGTGCATTATAATCTTTTGAATACAAAACTCATCTCATTTATGGTAATCTACAGGCATTGCATTATCACTACACGGCAAAGGATGGAACTGCCCCATTACATTCTAACTGCAGTATTGCAAATTACTAAACATTGTCGTTACGTATAATATGGGCATACTCATTTTGTACAGAATGGGCAGTTATAATAAACATGTATAATTATCAGATAAACAATGAAGCATTTTCATATTACACATACCTTTTCCATCTTGAAAGAGAATGTTTTGAAAAATATTGTAATTGCAAAAATTATATTTTATTTCAAAGTACGCCTCTGTCTGTCTTCAAATAATTGGCTACAACCAACTAACAAATACCTCTTAAGACCACTGAAAGAATATACATTACAAATTTGTATCAAGTATTTAAATCCGTGATCACAATGGTCGATCTTTTACTAAACTTGGGTTTTGCCACATTTTATCACATGCGTGGTGAAAATAGGCAAATATGACACAGGCAGTCAATGGTTTCTGCGCTCGGCCTTTCTAACCTCAATGCAATCATAAATGACGCGTACGTTGGAAATAAACTGAAACATATGAGCAAAAATTATATTTTAGTTTTATCATGTCATATACATTTAAATTTATCACATTTGGATTCGGTGTCTAACATTGTAGTTTTCAAGTAACTAAGAATATTACAATGCACATTGTATATTTCCTTTTTAATGTTTTCACGTATTTTGTAGTGTTATTGTACGACTTAAATTTGTCTAGTGTTTAATACAGTTTCATTTATTATTATATTTTGCTCTTAGTTTTTCATGAATAATTTAAGTACCAATGAGAGGCACCTGCTCCTTTTATCCATAATGCCTGTCCATATTACACATACATTTTGCTAAATATAGGCAATTGCAGTAAGGTTAGTATTTTTAATTTTATCGACAACCATTCAAATATTTTTGAAAGCAAACTCTATGAGAGTAAACACAAGGTATCAGTCTATATTGCTGTAATATTTGCTAAATTATATGTTCATATCTATAAGAAATTTTAGCATTTTTCTTTCACTGTCCATATTACCCGAAATTACCCTAACTACTGAAAATTAGGATTCCCTTTGTACGTTAGAATTGCAATTTCTTTTAACATAATTGTTCCAACAAATAGAAATGACACTACATGCAGATTTTAATCCGTTGAACTGTTCGAAAAAAAAAATTCTATAGTACAAATTTCCAATATGCTAAAAATGGAACACACAATCTATCAAATTCAGTACTGTGATCATTAGGTCTTTATAGAGCCTTATCTACTTATTATTACTTATCTTGTTAAGCTTTAGAACTACCGTTGTATTGAATAAATTTTTCTCATGTTTTTAAAGAAAATCACTACTAAAATTATGGAGACTATAACGGAAACAAATCCAACAGATTTCATGGTCGTGGTGAGTTTTCTGATATAACATTAACATACATACATTATGCATCAGTTCGATTTTACTTACTACTTCAGGTAAAAATAATAAATAACTAGGTTTGGGCACGAGCGAGTTCGAGCGAGTTTTCTTTGAAACTCGACTCGACTCGAAACAGACATCTTTGGGCTCGACTCGAAAACTCGGCTCGAATGATTTCCTGCAACTCGACTCGAATTTGGGTCGAGATTTGAGTCAAGTCGTATCAAAACGAGCCAATTCCAACAAACCCCGTTTGTAATTCCAAGTACTCTCTTCGGGTATCCTATATAGACAATATAATTATCAATGATACTACTACTACTACAACTTTATTATTATTAGTAGTAGTAGTATTATAACAACACCATGAAAGTTGAGCGGTTTGTATCTGAAGACTAAAAACTAGTTGACTGTCGTTCTTGGTCGCCGAGAAGTCTTCAAGAGGTAAGGACATCAGTCACGAGGTTCTGGATTTGAGTTCCGGAGGAGCATATATTCGGGCGCCGGCCAAACATGTCAAAAACTGCTCGGCCGGGTTTAGAGTCGTCAACGGCTCGAGCGGCTCGGCTCACAGCTCATTTACTGTCAAACAAAAGAGAGAAGTGAGCCGAGCCAAAAGCTCACCCAACGGAGCTGGCTCGAACCAATGGCTCACCCGAGCCGAACCGAACCGAGCTGATTGCTCACCCCAACCGAGCCAATTCGAGGCATCGGTTCAGTTGAGCAGAGTTGAACTGAGCCGATTGACTCGTTTCACAGGATCTGGTTCGAGCTGATGACTCACATGAGCCGAATCAGTGGCTCATCCCAACCGAGCGGCTCGAGCCATCGGCTCAGTTCAGCCGAGTCGATGGCTTGTCCAAACCGAGCCGGCTCGAGCAATTCGCTCAGTTGAACTGAGCCGAGCCGGTTGACGTCACTATTTTGGTTGGGCTTCTGCTTGGGCTTAAAAATTCGATCGTGCAGTTCTCAACCTTGATGATAAGAACTACAATATATATTTATATTGGTACTCACATCATTTGAAGCTGTCTCGTTATAAAAATATATTGTTTCGTTATCGAGATCAGACGAGACACACTATGCACTAAAAGTACAAGACGAGATGCACACCTGTCGTAAGCAACACTAAAACTGTTCAACATTACTGCTTACTTTTCTCATGGCTTTCGCTTTCCAGGCCATGATTTCAAAACGAGTTAAAACGAGCTGAACGAGCGAGCAGTTAATAAAACGCGACTCGACTCAAAACTCGTCCTCAAAATAGTGACTCGACTCGAGAAAATTACCTTTGGCTCGACTCGAAACTCGAGTCGAATTCGAGGTGCCCATCCCTATAAATATCATTAATACTAATTTAGTGACGTACCCAGAATTAGAGCTAGAGCGGACTAAGATACAAAAAGTGATAGTTTGTGATAGAAATAATCATGTATAAAACATATAGGACCTCTATTATATAAATTTCACTCATCGGTTTTACCTTATCACTGTTTAGTGTGTGAGTTTGAAGTCTAACCTCATCTTCACTTACTTTTATTTCGGTACATGAGGAGGATGGTGATTGAAGGTGACTGTGGAGGAGTACATTGAATGTAAGTGTGAGTGAGGGTGAGGGAGTCAATAATATTTGAGTGTGAGCATGAGTCTGAGGGAATCGATTGAAGATGGGTGCGAGTGAGGGTATAAATAATATTTGAGCGTTAGGGAGAGTGAGTGTGAGTGAAATGATTATGGGTGAGTGTGAGAGGGCATCATTAAAATTAAAGGTTGTGAGTGCGGGTGACTGTGAGTGTGAATGAGGTAATTAAGGGTAAAGACATACCGAAGATTCCTCGCGATCGAGGTCAAGGTTTAAGTAGCGGTCACTACCTTGATGCCTAAGCCTAGATAGATGAAGGGCACACATAACAAAGAGGTCGCGTCCTCGCTGTAAGTTTCTCAGTTTGAGGAGAAACATTACTGTGACGCGTGTGAAATTATTCCGTTAGTGCATACAAATCACTGCAAAACCATATTTTGAAATGAAAAGGACAGTTTATAAGTAGGGATGGTCGCAAGACGGGACATGAAAAATGTCAAAGCATTGTCTCTTGTTTCACAAGAATATTTGAGTCTCATCTCTTGTCCATCTCTATCAATAAATCAAAGACTTTTACCTTTCATTTTTCAATTTTCTTCAAGAAATGCTCTCTTTCAGCACTCAGGCGAGAAATCATTTCCCAGTAAAAAAAAAAAAGAAAAGAAAAGAAAAGAAAAGAAAGAAAAGAAAAGGTATGTCTTCAGGTTTCGAGGTGGAGGGGGTATTAACTTCACCAAATGCACTAAAAATACAAGACGAGATGCACACCTGTCGTAAGCAACACTAAAAGTATTCAACATTACTGCTTACTTTTTCATGGCTTTCGCTTTCCAGGCCATGATTTCAAAACAAGTTAAAACGAGCTGAACGAGCGAGTAATTAATAAAACGCGACTCGACTGAAAACTTGTCCTCAAAATAGTGACTCGACTCGAGAAAATTACCTTTGGCTCGACTCGAAACTCGAGTCGAATTCGAGTCGAGTTTTAGTTTGACTCGTGCCCATCCCTATAAATATCATTAATACTAATTTAGTGACGTACCCAGAATTAGAGCTAGAGCGGACTAAGATACAAAAAGTGATAGTTTGTGATAGAAATAATCATATATAAAACATATAGGACCTCTATTATATAAATTTCACTCATCGGTTTTACCCTATCACTGTTTAGTGTGTGAGTTTGAAGCCTAACCTCACCTTCACTTACCTTTATTTCGGTGCATGAGGAGGATGGTGAGTGAAGGTGACTGTGGAGGAGTACATTGAATGTAAGTGTGAGTGAAGGTGAGGGAGTCAATAATATTTGAGTGTGAGCATGAGTCTGAGGGAATCGATTGAAGATGGGTGCGAGTGAGGGTATAAATAATATTTGAGCGTTAGGGAGAGTGAGTGTGAGTGAAATGATTAAGCGTGAGTCTGAGAGGGCATCAATAAAATTTAAGGGTGATTGAGGCTGGCTGTGAGTGTGAATGAGGTGAGTGAGGATGACTTTGAGTGTGAATGAGGTGATTAAGGGTAAAGACATTCCGAAGATACCTCGCGAACGACGTCAAGGTTTAAGTCGCGGTCGCTACCTTGATGTCTAAGCCTGGATAGATGAAGGGTGCACATAGCGAAGAGGTCGCATCCTCGCTGTAAGTTTTTCATTTTGAGGAGAAACATTACTGTGAAGCGTGTGAAATTATTCCGTCAGCGCATAAAAATCACTGCGAAACCATATTTTGAAACGGAAAGGACCAAACAGTTTATAAGTAGGGATGGTCGTGAGACGGGACATGAGAAATGCCAAAGCCTCGTCTCTTGTTTTGCAAGAATATTTGAGTCTCATCTCTTGTCCATCTGTATCAATAAATCAAAGACTTTTACCTCTCTTATCAATTTTCTGGAAGAAATGCCTTCTTTCAGCACTCAGGTGAGAAATCATTTTCCAGTAAAATAAAAAACAGGTATGTCTTCAGGTTTTGAGGTGGAGAGGGCACTAACTTCACCAAATGAAATTTTGTCACTGCATTTCCATTATTTGACGTTGCCCCTATGGATACGTGCCTGTCTTTACCGGTATTTCTTTACCTTATATCAGTAACGAATTTAGAAGAAATTCTTTTTTTATTAATCTCGGAATTGGGGGTGTGTGAAGTTTTTAAGCATAGATATAATTAACACTAGCTTCTTTTTTATTCAGAAATTCCGGAATTTAGGGACTTCAGCCCGAAACTCCCCTCCCTGTAACCACCACTGCCTTATATAATAATAAGCTACAGTATAATTCTGAAACAAAGATGAATAACTTATCTGACACTCCCATTTGTGTTGCTAGTTTCTTCCATTCTCTATTTAAAAAGTGCCTATTAAGATGTTGTTTGTGCTTCTTAACCCATATTGCTGAAACATTCCCCATTATTTCTACTAATATGTCTTTCATAATCAAATTTAACGTACAGCAAAACCTCTTCAGCATAAATACACTCAATCCTCTGCAGACGAAATTTTAAACAAATGAAGGCTTTATTCCGTGCAGCGCTTCAGGGAGAACCAATGAGAACACGAGCCACAGCAATGCTTCCACTAAACATCGATGTAAAATCAAACTCGGTTATTTATAATCGCGACCACTAATTCACCATCGCAATCGACCGCTAAGTCACGATGTAGTGTACATCTCCGGCGTGCGCTTACCCATTTGAATCCATGTGTTTGTGCCATTATCGAGGTAGCGACTGCGACTTAAACCTCGACCTCGATCGCGAGCTATATTCGGTATGTCTGTACCCTAAGGGTGTGTGTGAGTAAGGATTAGGGCATCAATAATATTTGAATGTGCGGATGAATGACGGTAAGGGCATCCCTAGTATTTGAGAGTGAGGACGAGTGAAGGGTGTGTGCGGGGGCGTCAATAGAGGGTGAGTATGAGTGATGATTAGAAAAATTGGGCATCTCAGCGTACATCATGTCTTCTCAACGTGTGGTGTGCCAGCCGTTCTGGGTGGTATGTACGACTTACGGTATTACGCCAGTGGAAAAGTTAAGAACTTGTGGCGTACATTATTTCATGTTTCCTGCAATTAAGTTAGACATTATTACATTTATATTAAAATGTGTACAATATTTTTGTTCTGGGACTTCCTGTTTCTGTCATATTTCTTTTTAAACGTACAGTGCAATACATAACAAATATTTATAAAGTATTGGTTTGTATTAAGAGGTGAGAAAATATTGAGATTTGATATAGAACGTCCGTTTCTAATGATGCAGGTGCGGTAAATGTGAGTAATTACAGAACTTCGGCTTTTCGTTATTCACACTGTAAAAATTACGGTCACATTTACTGACGGATTACCTTCAATTCTGGCTGCTAACCAATTACCCTAAAATTTACGATATTACTGTAAAATTTAAGGTTATAGACCATAGGAAGGCCGTATTTATGCCCTATTACCATAACTTCAACAATAATACCGTAAATTTATGGTAATCATTTGGCAGCCAGAATTGACGGTAATCGGTCAGTAAATGCGACTGCAATTGCTTACAGTGAGCCTATCCTCCCGTTACATTAGGCCAGATAGTCTGGAGTCAACTGTATATATGCGTAAGAGACGAGACCAGACGAGAAATTTTCAAATCTAGACAAGATTTCTACAAAACATTTAGGGGACAAGACGATAAAGCCTTATTTCTCATCTCGTCTCGTCTCGTAAGCTACACTACTCGTGCTCAGAGATTCATACTCGTACTTACGCGAGCTTGGGCTCGCTATCCTCGCTAAGTATCACGATAGCTTGACATCATATTCATTTACCTTTCTATTCTAGTGTTCGTCAAGAGCTCGAGCTTGTTTCCGATGGGGATTGCAATTACTGGTACTCGTGTTCTCTATCCACATTGGAGCTTGCGTTCGCTAGGGCTAGGCCTCTGGCTTGCTATCGCTTTATATATCGTTTGTGTTCAAGTATGATCGCTAGCTAAATTATTGAGCTTGAGATCGGTTGAGCCTGAGGCCAGGCTTGCAAGTTTGGTCATTTGTGGAAAGCACATTCCTATCTATCTTCTCGTTAGGCCAAAATAGTTATCATAACTGTGTTTTCCAACTACGTCCCAGATATGTCCAACAGTGTCAGCAAAAATATAGCGAAGGTTTGCTTTTAAAGTGGTCAACAATTAGAAGCAGGTATACAGCAGGGTGGCCCAAAAGTAGGTATACAGTCGCGTACTGATCGGCTCATGACATTTTATATCATTTACTTATTACTATCCATACAGGTATTGACTTAGTTTCTTCGTTATTTGTTCTTAATTTCTTTTCACTTATACCTCAAGCTCGGAACAAACCAAAACAAATAAATATATTATCTTAAATTAAAATGTCGTACTTGATCGATGCTGGTCTGTATACCTACTTCTAGACTACTCTGTTTAAACTACTGGAACGCTGTTTCGAGAATGAGTGCTTTCTCGGTGAGCGCAGAACACCTTTTAACTGCTGCTTTAGCCATTTTCTCCATAAAATCAGTTTCAAAAGCGTTTGTGTACTGTTTTAGTTTTTGCAACGCAGATTATCTCAAATACAGTATAAGATAAACTGAAAAAATCCAAAACATATCTTACGAGTCCTAATGTTAAGAAATATGCAATTTACAATGTTGAATGCCTGTGCCGCACAGTGCGTCGACCAATGGACAAAAATGAGAAAAGAAACCATTTTCTTCGGACTTGCAAATAGCACGGAATGAAGTACAAATGATTCACAAGACAGAAATCTCTAACCACAAACTGATGACAACCCGTCATCCTACAGAGGGCGCGCGTAAAGTTACCACATTAGACCGACCCGAGTCGAGATGACACTCTTACAGATAACAATTTGCATGCACAACTACTATATTAGACAGACCTGAGTCATTATCTCGACAGCGATTGCATTGATGTTTCAGACCAAAGCAAAAGGTGAGACTTTTTGTCACTAGTGTGCAGTTATAGCACAGGTACGTTCTTTCCTTTACGACGAACGATTGGTAATCATTTTTTACTGGTATATTTGGAATATCTCAAAAAAACCTAAACATGTCTTGAGATCTCTTCAGGAATATCTTCCTTTAATGATTTCCTTTGGAATCAGCAATAGTGTGTGTGCAAGTGTCCGCAGTATTGATTGCAATTAGTGAAATTGCAAAAGAAGACGCCATGAAAAACAAGGACATTTTTGAAAGATGGAGAACAACCACCAGCGCTAGTCGGAAGAAAGCGGAAACTATGCAGGCTACTTGTAGTCGTTATAAACTTGAAGGCGCCACGGAAGATGTGTACAACAGTTTAGAGAAATTTAGTAAGTTATTAATATGACCTAGAGCAGAAAAATTGAAGGATGTCGCAACAGAGTTTGGTCGGTTTTCCTAGCTAAAAATAAAGAGTGGTTTGATCGTGCATGTACATTTCCGGACTATGTCTCAACAGTGCTCGATATCACAGCAACGTGAAGACCGATGTAGCTTGCTCTACTCGAAGTAGAACCAGTAAACAGATCGGAGAGTGCTCAGTAAAAACAAAGAAGAGGCGCTTAGATCTTGATAACTTAGGCAGTGATAGTACTGACTGTTCTTTAAAAAACTAGAATTGTTTCAGTCATTTCATGCACTGCTCTTCATTATAATTTAGTGTCATGTAGTTTTGAGTCGTATGGGTTCGTGTTTACGAGTGCCGTAAACACTAAGGGTCTTATGCATAGTCGTTTTGACGTATGTTTAGTGTCATGCTAAAGGCCTGACTACTGCAGGAAACATATGTTAGTCGAACTCTTTAGTATGGGACTAATCACACGTCAGAACTACTCTGCATAAGGCTTTAAATGTTTAACATAGTTTTTTACGTCCCTGAACGGGATATTATTTTCTATATAAATACAGTTGTCAAGTTCGATAACTTCGAGAACAACTTTGCTTCAATCTAAGTGAGCAAAGAACGCCTTGCGACACAATAAACATGTGATAAAAGCTTCAGTATAATTTGTTTTATTTTTGTCCATTACTCCCATATGCTCGACGCACTGTGTGCCGTCTTGGCTTTTAGCTCATTAATTTACACATGGAGTTATCTTTCCTTTTCTTCTAAGGGGAGTAAAATTTTAATGTTGTGATTTCAGTAAGTTCTTCTTCGAGTCTACTTAAATGTTTCTCATTTTTAAAAATTAATTTACGTATTTTGTAAATAGAGAGTAACTTAAATTTAATCTATAAATATTAAAATTATATATCACAAAATTTAAGTTTGACAAAGAAAAAACTAATTAATATACTTCAAGAAAATAATAGTAAAATCATACCTTCGAAAGTAAACTTCGCTTCAAAGGAAATATAAGAATTAAAATATAAAGCAATGGGCTAGAAATAATTATGGCCCAGTTATGTAAAACCATTCAGTTTAACACATAATATTTTAACGAGTTTTTTTTATAAAATTCTATGTGATTCCCAAGAGTATTTTAACAAAACTCCCAGAAATGTTGTTTGGTTCGAGTAACATTTTGTAAATATGCAACGAATATTGACATCAACAAGAACATTCTTTATACCATAATTGCATTTTAATGCTGTTTACTGTCTCGTATATAATTTATTCCATTCAAAACAAACCAATTTTTTAAACTACCAGTAGTATCTTAAATTTTATCAAGGAATATATAATAACTTTCTAGTGTTGTTGATTTGAAATCAACCAAAATTTGTCTTAATTCTGAAAAATTAAACTTTGTCTCAGTGTCAATTTATAAGTACACAAACGAAGGGATATAAACTAGCTGAATAAAACTCAAACCACAATATATGTAATTTATGTGTGTTCATTTTCTTTTAATTAACTTTTTACGACAGCTATAGGTTATGATATAAGTTGTAAACCAGAACCGTGTCGGGATACCAGTCTTCTATACTAGTTTGTAATAGAATATTACATGGTTCATAATGCTACTGGATTACTATTTAGATTATAATATTTCTGTTGCTTTCTAATATATGTACATTATAATATGTTGTTTTTACAGATGTTTATCATTATGGAGATGACGAATTGATTCTTGAATGCAGAGTTCGCGGTCAACCACAGCCAAAGATTAGTTGGTTAAAAGATGGAACATTTGTTCGACCAAGCAGTCGGTTCCAGCAAAAAGAATTACCTGATGGTATTTGTAGGTTAGTTATAAGTTGTCCTGAACCTTCGGATAGCGGAACGTACACGTGTCGAGCAGAGAATCAAGTATGGACGGACCAAATATCCACTGTCATCGAATTCAAAGGTAATTAAAATATAGAGTGAGCAATTATTTGTAAATATAAATAAAAAATACATACATAAATAAATACATACATACATAAAATACATACATACATACATAAATAAAAAAAATATAATTCTCGATAAGAATGCATCAAAATACCTGTTCAATTCAATTTAATGTAACACAGGAAAGTAAATAGTAATCTTGAGGAACATGTGTCCCAGAACTACAAGTTCATCTTAGAATTTTTAAATCTTGAAATCAGAAGAAAATTTTGCATAATTGAATTGCATGTATTTAACTTTTGTGGAACTAATTGAAAGATGTAGAAGCACAGTAGTGTCCCAACCCAACTTATCTCACTCACTCAGAGTTGGACCACAGAGTACTCACTCAGAGTATTTACACGAAGCAGCTCAGATTTTGTTCGAATATCCAAAATTTCCATTCCCATGAAAATAGTGCTACGAAACTTGAGAGCATCACTAACCATCTTCAAGTTGAAATTTCAATGTTTTATATGAAATCGTTTACAGGATAGGGTGTCGTGAAAACAGGACAAAAGAACTCAAATCATATAAAAAACTACAAAAAGGAAAACACAAAAGCGAAACTATTAGACACTTATGGCGTCCTTTCCGTAAATATGGTCTACTGTAAGTAAAGATTAAAATTCTAAAACTGGACTAATTCATGAATAATAATAGAGGCAGATAAAATTCACGGTTTGACTGTTGATAACACTGAAAATGTTATGTACTGTACCTAACATTGAACATAGCAATTCATATTTTATATCAAGAAATAACTTATACATGTTTCATGCGAAAGATTGGTTGAATTGGATGAGCAGGCGTACGATTCATGGGTTGTGGAATACAGTGTTGGACAAAATAGAAAGGAAAGAACTAAAAGAGTAAATAACTAACATGTAAGCAGATGAGCAGGTGTTCAAAATTCAGAACAGGTGTATACATTGTTTGGGAAAATATGTGACAAACACCTAATTAAAAATTTACATTTTGCATCTAATTAAAAAATCACGTTTTGTACAAATGAATGTAAAAATTGAAGGGAAAACTTGATTGGCTCTGGGAAATGTGGGTGTGTCCTCCTCTCACTTTCTATGTTTATTTAAGCTATTCTTGGATTGGTCTGTCATAACGTGTCTGATGAATGCGAGTTACATTGCTGAAACTGTTACATAAGTATTATTAATATATATTTTGCGGTTTGGTTACTTTTGCTTTATTAATACTGTTAAGTTTCATGCATATGAAAACCCCAGCCTACGTATTTTATTTTAATAATGATGACTTGAATTCTTAACAGATTGACTGAAAAGTCAATTTTAAAGAATGGTACTAGAAGACACAACGCTACCAAAACAAAGTCTATTCTACCTGTTTTGAACATTAACTCTATTTATAAAAATATTCATGGGTTTTCATTTTACTTCGATTTCAACAATGCAGGTTGTTTAAAGGCTTTGTTGGAGGATTATGATAGTTAAGTGTACTGTCCATCATCAATAATGGATTATTAATAGGCTTTCCTCTTCCTTTAAACCTTACTTTTGAAATTAAAATACCAGTGATTGTTATACACCCTTTAACCAATATTTAACTTGCAGGTCGTGAAGGCCATGAGGAAAGACGAACAGACCGATCAATCTATCGTGGAGTTCGAGATACAAGACCGCAGTTTGCTTCTAAACTCACTGATCATCTAGTGCCTGTTGGAGGAACGATTGCTTTGCAAGTGGAAGTATCAGGTCAGTCGTTTTGAATAGATAATGTGGAATCCATATAAATAGAAATATTTACCAAATATTTAAGTAAAAATATGAAACAACAGAATATTTTGGTTTAGATACTAAAGCATCATCACGGAATAAAACGTTAATTATAAATGTTTTTGCTAAAACTTTCTAAAGCTCACATATTATACTTAGTATTTTTTTTTCTTTTCTGGTAATACTCTCACACTTTGTGAACACGTCCATACATATTCAGCTTCTCAACTAGATAACAAAAGATGATGATGTTCAAACAACTAAATTTGTCTAACACTCTTACGGCTTCATTCCATACAAGTCTTCATAACATTTTGCGGACCACAACACAACGCAAAACTTAGAAGCAACAGAAAGGCTATATTGACTGTCGAAAACTCATTCAGAATAAAGACCCTTAGTTTTTCATTTGAACACCGATTTTTTAAGTGCAATTTCATTCCCATTAGCAGATGAATGTGCCGCAGAAGGTAACGCCTCCTATTAAGACAATGACATTAAGTTAAATCTGGTGAAAAGGTATTTGTGTTGGGTATCAGAAGTTATTTATTTAACTATTTACTGGCATTATTACATTATAATGCGATGAGAGATAAGCCGATGATAAGGATGAAGTGCTCTTAACACTACACAAGGACACATTATGTTATATGAGAAGAGGCCGTTAATATTCTGCTCTGGACCTATTTAGAGCGAGTTTAGACTGACCTCTATTAGTGAGAGCGAAGAAGTATAATAATAAAATTATGTGCAATAAGTGTGCGGATGTTGGTGGAAAATGCGACGACTGGATATATAGAAAGCAATTGGCTGATCAAGTTCATGGAGTGCAAGAAAATGATTTTACTAGTGAATATGAATGGCGTGGTACTGCTGAAGGCTGATCTAATAGCTCATGAAGGATCAGGTAAGCGGCATTGATCCAGTGTTGAGTGTAGCGACAGCGGAGGCGGTACATATACTGTGAAAGAGTAGGGGTAGTTGTGCGGCAATATAGTTCATGTGTTGGAGTTCGTGCTGGTGGCAAATATGCCAGGCGTGAAGTATGGCGCTTGAGAACTTGTAATCTGTCATACAACTGTACCGGGTGAATAAAATGGCGACATGTCCATGAGTAAGAGCACAACGAACAAAAAGTTTGTACGTATAAAGTATGAGTTTGGTATTCAGGCCTCAGTTGATGACTCGTATACTACGTAACAAATTGATTCGTCGGCTATATTAATTTACCGATCCAGCCAACCAATTTACCAGCGTGCCAAAATTCAAGGCAAATCACTGTGAGAATGGCAAGAGAGCAGCAGATGGACAACTTCCACGTATTATGCACAAAAGAAGGACTTAAAAGTTCAAACTAACATTGGATGAATCTGAAAAACACCCCAAAACTTGGATACTTCACGGAGCAAAAAAGATAGAAATGTACGATCGTTGTTCCATAATACTAATAAGATAATATATGTATTGCTAGTGGAGAGAAAATCATATTTATCTACTTGATAAAAGGAAAGTGTGTTGTAAAAGTTTATTCTTATTTTGAAGACTGTATAATAACATAGAAACTAGACTCCATTGAGAGGTCATCCAGGCGGCGTACGAGAAGTGTAGCTGAATGGAGGAGTGCGTGGTGATCAGTTGACGCAATTTCACAGATCAAGCAACACGCAAACATCAAGTTCATGTGAAAATTTGGGAGAAGATCTTCAGAAACTTTGGTAGCCTTAAAAGCAATTTAGCACCATCAGATATTTGGATCTCCCCAAAGGTACCCGTTTTGCTACAGTAGAATAGATTGGAACGAACATGACGGCTGAAGTTCGGAATATAGCAAAAGGACTTTCGTCGGTGTTTCCAGCAACCCGGTTCAGTGTAGGAGCGGTGGAGCAATTGTATGTGTTCCGGAGGTGTATTCTTTGAAGGAGATTAAATGAATGTGTAATAAGGGAGAAAATTGTGTGTTTGCTTCTCTGCATCGTAGTTATATATGCTTACTGAATTGATATATTGATATATGAAGTTACAACACTATGTGTGGGCGTTTAGGGTATTATTTACCAAAATTATGAGAAAAAGAGACATAAAATTTGTACAGTACGTATAAGTACAAGGGAAAGTTAACACGGTTGTTTACATTATAAGAGCTATTTACAATATCTGGTCATGAAACTTTTAAGCTTTAAAAGAGTCTTCAGACAGAGATCTTAAAGATGACATATGTCCAGAATGACCAAATGTGGACTTGATTTCACGTTTGCGCTGAACACACCATGCCAAATAAAAGTACCGGTGGTATGCAATGCATAGAGTATGAAATTAGGTAATTGAATGTGTAATAAGGGAGAAAATTGTGTGTTTGCTTCTCTGCATCGTAGTTATATATGCTTACTGAATTGATATATTGATATATGAAGTTACAACACTATGTGTGGGCGTTTAGGGTATTATTTACCAAAATTATGAGAAAAAGAGACATAAAATTTGTACAGTACGTATAAGTACAAGGGAAAGTTAACACGGTTGTTTACATTATAAGAGCTATTTACAATATCTGGTCATGAAACTTTTAAGCTTTAAAAGAGTCTTCAGACAGAGATCTTAAAGATGACATATGTCCAGAATGACCAAATGTGGACTTGATTTCACGTTTGCGCTGAACACACCATGCCAAATAAAAGTACCGGTGGTATGCAATGCATAGAGTATGAAATTAGGTAATTGAAGCGAGTGTAGTAGTGAATTTCTATCATTCGAAACAAAATGAAGTGAAATCTTTTAAGTTTTACGTCCCACAGTTATGCTGGCTAGGTTAAAGGAAACGGTGATGAAAAAAGAATGAAATGGTGGAATGAAAGAAAGTGGGAGGGAACGGGAGAACCTCGAGAAAACCCACGAACACGGTGTTTGTCCACTACAAAGTTTAGTTGGCGCGAGCTGGGATCGAACCAGGGATACCATGCAGTAGAGGTGAACGCTCTACCCCTTTTTTTAAAGTTAACTGACTCACCGAACGTGCCTCAGTAACATACTTGAAATACTTACTACTACTTTTACTTGTTTTACTCGTTTAACTTGCTTTTTCCAATAACCTATAACGACAGAGACACAAACACAGAAACATCAAGGAAAGTTAAAATTAGAAAGACTCTCCCACCTGGAATCGAACCCGGGACCCCGTACACGAAAGGTGCATATGTTAGCCAATAGACTAGTAAGAAGTGCCACCACTAAGCCATCGTGGTGCCTTATATCATTTGACTCGACATGTATGTGTGAGCCTGTCCATCTGTTTCACGATAACTTCTGAGCGTTGGTAATATTTTTGAGGCTTATTATATTACTCCTGAGGCTTAGTAATCATCACCATTGGTTTAGTTTAAAATCAAAGGAGTGGATTTATCGCACCCCTCACTCCCACAATATATATATATTTTAAAATATTTACACGATATATATCGTAAAAATATCCGACTTCTAAACAATAACGTATATTTTTGTTAGTTTAACGTCCCACGAGCATCCGGCGGGACTAAGGAAGGCGATGATAATAACCTGGTGATGATTGTGGAATTAATAAAGTGATAGGAAACCGGAAAACCCTGAGAAAACCAAAGGCTCAGTTGGCGCTGCCAGGAATAAATGAGGCTTATTTGTTATTTAAGATTTTCTAACTGGGTTTCTAATCAATTTAGAATTGAAGTGAATGTACCACAGAGCGGCTTGGAAGAACATAATAGCAAGTGCCATTTCTGGTGAACTTGAGTTACTAAATTGAATGGGATGTGATTGAACCACAGAAGACTATGTAGGTGGTTGTATTTGAAAAATGTACATTTACAAATTTCAGGGGAAGTTTGTTTGCTATGCATCATTGTATTGGATTGCATGAGAATGTTAACTCTTCTTTCCCAGTTTGCTCGAAACTTAGAAAATGTAAAATACCATTATGTTCACCCGAGTCGCTCATATGTTCCATGGTAATTTTAATCAAATTTCAATTTTGTGCAACTTTGTGGTGGACAAACACCGTGTGCGTGGGTTTTCTCGGGGTTGCTCCCGTTTTCTCCAACTTTCTTCATTCCACCATTTCATCCATTACTCATCATCACCGTCTGCTTTAGCCTAACCGGCATAATCGTGGGACGTAAAACTCAAAGATTTCAATTTTGTGCACAAAAAAAACTATACCTTCGTTGAAAATTAGTGAAGAATGGGAGAATCAGTTTAACTGAATTTAATAATTAATGAATAATTTAATCTAAACCTTAGTTAAACGGTCAATGTAGCTTAAATTATTAGATTTTTATACAGTATGGCGCATGTGTTTGTTTATACAATCTCTATTGATTTGGGTTGAATGTATCCCAAATGAGGTGTCAACAGTGAGGTGTGAATGCATCACCTCTTCCTAATAAAGTGTGCTTGACGATAAAATTCTTTATTAAAAAAAAAAATGATGTTGATGAAATATGTCGTAAACTTTCTCAAACTTCTCAATCTTCTTCACACTTGATAAAAATGATAAAACATAATTAGTCGTTTTTGTACGGAATTATGATGTATCTAAATGCCATTGCTAAAGTAATGCGATTATTTTCAAATCTATCCATTACTCTTACGCAAATAAGACGTGAACTTAGTTACATTGAAAGTTAGATAATGATGCATGTGAAGAGGGGGTTTAAATATGACTTTATTACTCTATTCAGTCATGATTTTCCAAGATATCAAAGATGTTTGAAGATGTGCTTGTTGAAAGATGAACTTTAGCGCTATTTTGTATTTTATTGACTTTGAAATGTATAACAAGCTACAACTTTCTCTTCCTCCCTGTCCGAAAGATAGGATAAAATCCTAGTTACATTATTCCGGTACGATTACTCATACTGCGATGAAGAACAGATTTGTATTGTTTCTTTAGCCAACACACACTACGCTAATGTCAATTATACATTAAATTCCAGCCTGCTGGTTTCCAATTCCTGTTCCTGACATGCCGTTTTCTGACAACACTCTTTGGTGTGGTCTCTTGAGTATTGTTTCAACCAAATGACAGGAAACGTGTTTTAATCACAAGGCTTGTAACTAAATATAATAACTGTATATCTTAGGATTGTGTTTTATTTTATCTCTTAATACGTTTAGAAATTGCTGTTGACTATATTTTTAGTGCTTAAATTGTTTCTATACATAGTAATACTATAATAGCATTGAATATTAAGACTACTGTTCTATTTTTGCTTTCAGCTGTACTCAGAACGTTAATAAAGATTATTACTATTATTATTAGTTATTTGATAACTAGCTTTTCTAATTATATAACACATAATTGTTTTGAAATTTCAGGTACACCAAAACCGGACATCATGTGGCTGAGAGAATCTGAAGTGTTACCACCATCTCCCAAAATACGAACTTACGAAGAAGGAAATCTCCACACTCTCACCGTCATTAACGCAACTCCTTCTGAAGCAGGGAGTTACACCTGCCGTGCTTCTAATGTATTTGGAATTGCAGACACCACGGCCCGAATCCAAGTCACATCAGGAAGAACATGGACTGAGCGTCCAGCTATGTTTGTGGATAGACCGGATAATACGTTGTCTGTTGCTGTTGGTGAAGATATTGTCGTTTCGTTCCGAGTTACAGGAGATCCAAAACCGAAAGGTAATTTTAATACCACTTTATACCAAATAATTTAAATATACTAGTACTGTCAGAAACAATATTAATTATAGGTTGGAGCTACCATTTCTTATACTTCCAACTTATATTTCATATTGTTTCTGACCGTACACGGGCGGTAAATATCGTACGACGTATGGGGTTAGTGCGAATGTAATGTACGCTTTCAGGTCAGGTGGGAAACTAAGCTACTCAGCATAGCACAGGGACTAATTAAAGTTTACTCAGACAGGAGGAGGTTCGTTCTTTAACAGGATCATATGAAAGTGCATCATGGAGAACACACAATTGAGAGGATTCTTCTTTACGAATTCAAAGATATGGGCATTCTACATAGCAAGGGAGTAAAAAGGAAAGAAACAGTGCACTAGCGCCGGGAAAAGTGAATGAACCCACTATTCGTCGTTGGTTTGTCAATCGTTTTGATGATACAGCATTCGAAAATTAGCTCCGTGAACTCCAACCAGCACCAGGTTCGAAAGAATTCTTGTGGAAACGGACCCTCGGTAAAGTATTCGTGCCTTTGTACACGAGTTACACATACGCCATGCCATTGACGTTCGGCTGCTCCGTATAATCAGTAAACTTGGATTCATGGGTTCTACATGAGGTGACACAGCCAAAAACAGTATCTCCGTCTGAAAGAGTGCAGTTCTTTGAGTGTAAGGAATGACCAAGAAAGTTTCCTGCATCAGATTGTCATTTTTGATCCAAAATAGACATGGTACGACAAACGTAAACAGCCAAGTCAATTGCCGGATGGTCTTGGTGAAAGTCTGGAACAGTTTCCGAAACTTCTAGATGATGTTGCTGTTATGGTGATCTATAGCGAAGGTGATCCATTGTGTCATTTGAGGTAAAACCATCACTGCGAATCGTTACAATGCTGACCTTCATGAAGTACACGACAGTTTTGCTTGCATCCATCCACACATGTTCAAATGTCATGGTGTCTTCATGTTGCACAACAATGCAGATGTTACTGACTCTCCATGAGGCAAACCCTTCCTCCCCATTGTATTCTCCTGACTTCTCTCCCACCGACTACCGTTTCTTTCGGCATCTTGAGCACTTCTTTGGGAGGGAAAGCATTAAGTGACTATCGAGCAGTGCAACGTACGGCTGAGGATTTCTTCTAATCGTATACTTCAAATTACTTTCACAAGGAAATCCGATTGTTTGCTGATCCATGGAAAAATTGTGCGGTTGTAAACGGTAACTATTTTGACTAACCAGAAATAGTAGTTTTCGTTTCTTAGCTTTTGAAAATGCATTTAGAGATGACATTTCTTTACTGACAACATAGCAGTTGCATGTGTAAACGTTATTTGTAACAAAGCAGAATCAGTAGATCAAATTATTAATTTTGTTAATTGATGAAGCTCAAAAATCAGATATAAGATCAGCAATCAGATGTAAGCTGATCAACTTCATCTATTTACCTAAAGCCGTACTATGTTCCACTGTTATCTTCAAACTTAAAAATACATTTTTTCAAACACCATAAATATTTATTTTTTTTCTACATGAGGTGAGTTTTAATTATTTTACTCATTGTAGGAAATATGTTTCTAAAGAGAAGGTAAAAAAACATATATAGGGCGTAATATTTTTCATATACTACGTTATATATCGTGGTCTCAGAAAACGTTTATGTATTGGTATATTTATTTATCTAGAAATATACTTAGCCTGATCGACTCTAGAAATGATTTCTACTTTTAAATGTGTATTTCTTTTCAGTTATATGGATGAAGGGCACAAGAGATATAACCAACAGCCAACGATCCATGAAAGAGGTAGTCAATGACTATGTGCGATTAACTCTCAAACGAGCTATGATTTCAGATTCTGGAACTTACTGCATTCTCGCCAAAAATGTGTATGGATGTGATAGGTCTTTCGTTACTGTCAGAGTAAGTATTGAGTAATTGTGCATTAGTACATGTTAAAAATAATATAGACATGTTGAAATACTCTAGAACAATCAACTTCTAATCGAAACTTATTGTGGATAGCATATAGCAGGAGGTGAGTAAAAAATTACAAATTTCAAAGAGAGCGTAAAATAACAGAAATCTATACAATATAAAACATAAAGGAGGACCAAACTTTCAGTAATGTTTCAGTGATGATCCATGGAACGAATTTTGTGAGGAAAATCTATATATATATATATATAACAGTTACTAGGGGAAGTCGCGAGGTGTTACTCTGACTTCATATCGATACTATGCTCAATCGATTCCTTTTTACATATGAAACAAGTAGGGAATCGGAATAACCCTCAATTCCAAACGTGTTCGAATTACGAGCGTTAAAATTCGGAATTGGACAGATTTTGCTAAAAGTTTGAATTAATCATTTTTTTTAGATAGACGTTTCAGTTTTGGTATCAGCTGGTTTTCTTGGGTGCCCAACACAGTACTGAGATCAAAATATACACATTTTGTGAGATAAGGGCACTTATTGGGGAGGGAGCAAAGGGTAATGTCGTCCTACAACTTGAAAATTGCTTCCCGTTTCGCGCACACGGTCGTTATGCTGATAAAATGTATTTTCCAACTGTATTGCCATTCAAATATCACTTTCCTATGTGGCCACCTTCAAATTGTAGAATGACATTTGTCTCGGAAACGCTTTCCCAGGCGTGCTAAGTTCAATGAAGGACGCCTTACAAGGAAGGACGCTTTACATGAACCTTTCATCGGACATCTGAATCAAACTTGGTCCATTTGATAAACATAAGAAAGATGTGTTCATGCACAAAAAATAGGTGCCATGGAGAACGGAGTAAGCCCCTGGGGCCCATTAATTTTGTTATACAAAGAAAACTGTAGATTATCAATGAAATAGCTATTACATCAACACTCTTCATTGGAAAGCCATGGTTTATAGTCCACTTTCTTCAGCATGAAACAAACTTTGCAGAGGTGTTATGTAATGGGGACCATAGCGTACTTGAACGGGGAGAATGTCGTGAAAATTCCCTCCAGAAATCCTTCCCATCAACTTTGGACCCCTCTGGAGTAGCCCCGGGTGAAAGCACACCAAGTTTTGTATTGATAGACAGAATAGGTATGAGGTTAAAGCATGTATTGGTATACAAGCTTCTCCTTTATATCTATTCTGCTATGGATGGTCAGATAGCTCGAACAGAGACTCGTTACGAAAGCAACAAAATTTGCCACCTTTGCAAAAAAAAAAAAAAAAAAAAAAAAAAAAAAAAACGTGGGATGACTTGGAGTATGAACGCTTTCTAATAACAAAATCATTCTTGCCGCCGATAAAAGGATACGCAACTATATGCATTACCCTTATAAACATGGTAAGGTCTAGGTGGCTAAATCAAGTGTCGCGGAGAGTTCTCATCTACATTGTCACCATTGGTTAACTCTGTCTAACGACGTGTTCTGTTTGTAAGTCTGTTCGGAATCGGTCATTGAGTTCCCAGTTCAATGAATCGAAAACACGATGAAGAAATGCAAAACGTGCATTTTGACGTCAGATAAGGCGATCTTTAGGAATGCGGAGGAATGATCTCTATGTTTATTCATGAAAAAATAGTAAGTTGTGCTGAAATGAATGGAAATTATAATTTTAACGGCGATCTGATAATGAAAAGTCACTGTCCATGATTTCAAATGAACAATGTTTGTTGTTTTTACATAATTTTACTCCATTGTATCACATAGTCTAAAACTTATTATTACGAGGAGCATACTGAAAGTCATATCGTCTCAATCTACAGACCATTGTTTCACTTTTCCACATAATCTCCTTTTTTTGACACATTTTCATCATCGTTCTGCAAGTTTGAAAGTACCCTTGAGATAGAATTCCGTCCCAGCTGCCCGTAGACACTGACGCACAACTTATCGAATATCCTCCAGTGTCTCGTAGTGATGTCCTCGCATCTGTTCCTTCACAAAACCGAAAAGATAGTAGTTGGAGGGTGCCATGCTGGGCTGTAGGTAGTATGTGGAAGTGTTTCCCACCCAAATCTCCTTATCTGCTCCATAGTGGCAGATGCAGTATGCGAACGCGCGTTATCCTGTTGAAGGATGATCTTTTTCCAGGACGTTTATCACGCAAGGCACGACGGAGCTTCAAAAGTGTCTGAATGTAGCAAGCAGAATTTATGGTTTGTCCAGGCTCAAGAAAGTCAACCGGAATGCCACCCTGTGCATCCCAGGAAGACGCTCCCCATAACTTTCCCTGCCGATTTCACTGTCTTCTCTTTCTTCTCCGGTGGCGAATTTAAGTGGTGCCATTCTACACTCTGTCGTTTTGTTTCAGGTTCATAATGATGAAACTAGCTCTAATCTCCAGTCACAATACTAATCAAAAAGTCACCACCTTCATGTGGAAATCTCTCAAGAAGGGTTTGGGCAGTGGTTAGTCTCTGACATTTGTGGTCCTCGGTTAATAAACATGAGACCTAACGGGCATAAACCTTCCGATAACCTGAGCTGTGAATCATTTCTTGCACGGCACTATGTTCAATGCCAACTTTTGCAGCAATTTCATTTACAGCGATACGCCTATCTCCCCTAATCAGCTCACGAACCCTTACCTTGTTGCGTTCTGTGGAGGCAGTTCGAGGGCGCCCGCTGCAAGGCTCATTTTCGATACTCGTGTTTCCATCCTTAAAATGTTTTACCCACCTTCTAACACTGCTGGCACTCATGCACACATCTCCATAGGCACGCTGCAGTCTGCGGTGAATTTCAGAAGCAGATGGTCCTCTTTAATAAGGAATTCAATCACAGCACGCTGTCGAAAAGAAACATCGCTGTCCGTCAGGTTGGAAATCCTGCCTGTGGCCACGTGCTAGCAACAAACTGCGTCAACTTTGGGAAAGAAAGAAAAAAAGGTCTGTAAATTGGGATGATTTGGTTTCACTTACAACTAAAGATGATGGTTGTGAAAATTTGTTGCTCGCGACTTTCAGAATGCCCCTTTATTATTATTATTATTATTATTATTATTATTATTATTATTATTATTATTATTATTATTATTATTATTAAAATCAATATTCATCATGCTGGACACGATATCTTCACAAAAGGATAAAGTTGAATTTAAATAGCACCGAGAGTGTCACTATTTATCACAGCAACTCGGAAACTATGGGGTCGACACTATATTGGTCGTTTTCGATCGTCTCCTCTTCCTACACGAATTCCCCTCCTTCTCATTTTCATGCGTATGCGTATGGCTGACAAATTTGTGCTCAAACGACATTAGGGATGTCACTATTCATCTCAGAGATCTCAAAAACTTGGATTTGACTCTAATATTGGTCAGGGTTTCGATTATTTTTAAAATTCACTCCCTTCCCATCCTCCCCTAGGAGTACTAGGGGTATTTACACGGCATCGGGATTTTCGCTGATCATCTCAGCACCAAGAATCATGATTTTGACATTAATAACACTGTTTTTCGATTATTCTAACATGTCATCCTCCCCCACCCCCATGGAAGCTAAGGATGTCATATTTCCAGGCTCTAAGTCATATATGTATCAAATTTTGTTCATATTGTTTCAAGGTTCCACTGTTATGATAGAACGTAAGCACATCCAATTTCATATGCCGGTATAAAGAATATATATTGTATATAAGGAAGACCATTTAACTTAAAACGAGTTTGATCCTTATAAATTAATAGATAAATGTAACTAAAACTTTGCATGACAAGGGAACATTCTTGAATGTACTCTGTACTCTGAAATACCTTTAGATTAACAGTGTTAACACCCAACGTAAAATATTTTTTTTAATTGCATCGTTATATTATTATACATTTCAAGTCTACATTTTAATATAGAGTTTGCTGTTGAATTTTACAAGGTGAGAACACTATACAACAATCACAAACATGCGCAAATGTCCAAATCTTGATCGCTTCTACACAAATTCAGGGAACACAAAAATCCCATCTGCCATCTTTTCTTCTTCTTAAGTAGAAGTTAGGTTTCTGGATCAATCTTAAAACCTCAGCTTTAACTTGAGGAACGTTTCCAGACATGTCCCTCATTGAGGATGATCTACACCAGGCCTGTCCATGAATTGGCTCCCGGAGCCGAAGCGTGAGCGAGCACGAGCGGAGACAAGAGCAGGTGAACACAGATGGTGGTAGCTTCGTCCCTTCCACTGCATCCGATAAGTGTTGCCAACCACACATGATGGCAAAAAACCTACGGCCAAGCCCGGTCAGAAATTCGTACGATGTTGAAGCATTGAGCAGACGCAAGCGTGAAATGTGCAAGTGTGCTCTCCCCCTCCCCATTTCGAAAGCAGTGACGCGAAAACACTGCAGGAAATAAAATTGGTACGTTTCTTGGTCGAGGAAGACGCATGATAGAGGTTACAGTTAGCGTTGAAGTAAATAACAAATGAACAAGAAAGAAAGAAAGAAAGAAACTAATATTAAACATGTCAGCTTACAGACGTAAAAACGACTGCAAAAATCGGAAACGAATTGTTTCAGACCTTTTTAGCTTGCTTACTCAATTCGTGACGTTGTATTACATTAGCACTCGGTCTGTAACTTGTCACTCGCTTCACGTTTGCTAAGTTGTAAACGCCTTTCGTTCCTAGATTGATAGCAGAACGACGGGAGATTGAAAATAATAATAATAATAATAATAATAATAATAATAATAATAATAATAATAATAATAATAATAATGCGTATTATTATTATTATTATTAGTAGTAGTAGTAGTAGTAGTAGTAGTAGTAGTAGTAGTAGTAGTAGTAGTAGTATTCGGACCAAAGAGGGATGAAAATGGGGATTGGAGGAAATTCATAATGAGGAACTGCATGGTTTATACCGCTCACCTAACATTGTTAGGGTCATTAGGTGTAGAAGGCTCAGGTGGGCAGGCCATGTAGCCAGAATGGAAGAAATTAGAAACACTTTCATAATTTTAACTGAAAACCCAATTGGAAGAAGACCACTAGGAAGACCTAGGCGTAGATGGAAAGACAATATTAAGATGGATCTTGCAGAAATAAGAGTACAGAGTAGAAACTGGATCCAGTTGGCTAAGAACAGAAGTTAGTGGAAATATTTTGTAAACGCGGCATTGAACCTTTGGGTTCCATAGGGCATATAGTTAGTTAGTTAGTTAGTTAGTTAGTTATTATTATCTAAAAGAAATGTTCAAATGTTGTTAAGAGACAATTACACAGAAGAACTGAGTTCCGACCAAACACTAATTTGCCGGAAGGAAATTCCAGTGCAGTCCAGCCCACTTTAAGCGTTATCCGTGCAACCCACGTTTCATGTTCAAGATATTGGGAATAATTGTTCGTATCATGCAGTTGGAACGTTTCCTTCCGATTTTACGCTGTTACAGTAGGCCTATAACATTGTGACTTTCAAAATCAATCAGTAACTATCGAAGAAAGACAAGCGTGTAGCTTCGTTGATATGATTTAACATACTTTTTCACTTTTAACAAGCCACCGGCAAGCAACCAGCCAGGGACAATATATTTTTCATTATTAAAAAGACACTCCTTGTTCAAAAAAAAAAAAAAACACTAAAGGTAGTCACTAATGGTCACTCTTAAAATGGGAAAATCTCTTTGGCTCTCTTAATATTTTGTTTGATTCTTTGCGATCAAAGTAAGTTTAAAAGTGGAGTAAGAAATATTATTCTTCCTATTGATAGTGTAATAGTGGCTTCTAACACACATACATTCATAAGCTAATTTTCTGGAGATAATACTTAGATAATTACAAACAAGTGCTACAGTATTTTTTTGTATCAACAGATTCTCTCTTTTCCTAAAAAACGAAACAACATAATATCACAAACCCACACTCGGATTAAGAACTTGATAATATATATATATATATATATATATATATATATATATATATATATATATATATATATATATATATATATATATATATATATATATATATATATATATATATATATATATATATATCTTGAAAACCGGTTTTCCATTGGGCAAACTAGCAAATTTTTATAAATGTAAGCATTGGTTTGGTTCCACCACATTCTTCTTTAACAAAAGGAAAGAAAAAAGAAGAAAAAGAACGTACATAGTTTATCATTTGATTGCTGTTACAAGTTTGTGTTGTCTATAGTTAACGGTTACCACATTGTAAAAGACACTTTGCAGTAAATGGCAATCAGTTACCATACATACTTTTTTTTATTTGGTAAGCTAGTGATTACCGCCAAGGTTGACAACACTTCCGCTCCTCGAAGGACGAAACCCGAAGATGCACGAAGCACGAACAACGGCATTTGCACGTAGAATGCTCGTGAGCGTTCACGAGGAGAGTTTCCACTATCTGCTCGCCGTGGCCAGGGCTGATCTACACTGAGAAAAATGTGTTATCCGGACAGTGGTATATTGTACAAATATACGGAATCCTTATATTTCCTATAGTGACGTACCTATTTTATGGGCAACCGAGGGTACTGGCGGTAGCTCAACAACATTAATAAAGAAAGCTAATGTAACATGTATAAATTAATTTAAAGTAACACGTTTACAGTTTGCGTTCTTTTCATAGTACTAGTTTATCTATATTTTCGCAAACGTGAATACGTACTAAGGCAGCCATTAACGCTTAGAACGCAATCCCTATTGCTTTCGTAGACACTGATGACTTAACAACCTCTGGGATTCCGCTGTCTACTACTGGTAGCACAGAGAAACGTGTAACTGTTTGCGCGCCCACGTAAGTTAGTCCGTAACAGTGTGCTGGCGAGCCACGGCTGGTAACCAAGCAGGTTTCCTCTCTGTAGATCGGTTTCCGTAGGCGGAGCGAGTAAATCAAAGTTAAGGAGAATGACATAGCAGCCATTTTGGGGCTATCTGAGAATTTCGGAGCATCATTTCGTAGCGCTTTGCGTCAACGCAATGAAAAATTATTGTTTTACTTAGCGATTCTTGTTATTGTAGTTATAATTATGTATTGCTTTATTTGCATTGAGGCGAATCCGCTGATTTCGCGCCAACCGTTACGAAATGAGGCTCGCAAACAGCATCGTAGATTGGAGAATGTATTAACTTCTATTACTCTGGTGAGTATTATGAGTAATATCTAGCGGGAAAATGAAATGCTACGAAGAAAATTATCATTTTTTTTATTTTTGTTACAAAGTAAATTTATTATAGAACTTTTTTGTAAGGCTAAAATCAATACACAAGTGGATTTAAGACCAAATAGCAGGGACAGCTTTAGGATTTTAATTTTGGGTAAGCTCGCTCCCTCGCTTATGCATACATATACGCATTTGACTGATTAATGACAGTAGGAAATTACTTTTATAGTAGTGGTTGATGCTATTTGTTAAATAATTATCTACCATTAATATAAATAGTGAAAAAATATTTACTCGGTATTGTATATTCTAGTTTATATATTTTTTAAAAATTTTTTGGGTAGGCCCGTGTCTACCTGGCCTGCCTGCTAGAGCCACCACTGCCAAATAGCAAAATCACTATACATATTTTGTGATGAACGAAAAATATTGTATGGCACATTCCGTTACCGTTTGCGTAACGCTACGCAAAATTTGCGATTTATGTAGCAATAATGAACATAACAATTATAATGACTACATTTTTGCGTTAGGTTGCTATACTCAATTTTTGCGAAGACTGGTACGGAATGACAACCAACATCAGTATTAGAGGTTACTCTTGAGGGAAGTGATATTGGTAAAACATAAAATTTTACGAATGCAATCCACGAGAAGTTAACTCCTTCAGTGTGGGTGGCGAGTTAGCTCGTGTGTTCAAAACGCACCTGCTGTGCGGATGGCGTATATATACGCTTTCATTTTGCTTTGGCTATTTTGTATTGCGTATGGCGAATATACTTGCCCATAGTATGAGTAATGTTATCCCAACAATATTTAGCGAGTTTGCGCTCAGCTGATTTCAATTGTTGCTTAATTAAAAGAAGAAGAGGAAAAATAAATAAATTAAAATAGAGTTTGGGCTTCGTCAAATACAGTTTTCATTCTTTGTTTTGTTTGAGAGCAGACAGCGCAGTAATGGCTTCAAAACGATATTTCAACGATGCTGACATCGAGGAAGAGTTATTGTGATGTAAGTTATTTTGAAACAGATTTAGAATCAACATCCAAAGTTCTCAAAAAAAACTACACTTTTTACAGCGGTTCGCATTTGAAAATTACGCACTGAAGTGGTTAACTGCGCAAATGTATGATGAAATTTCATTTACTGTGAAAAACATTAATGGTCTGAAAGCAAAAATTCAAACAAAACACACTAACCACTTTCTGTTCATTGTTATTCATGTTTTGTATATTATTAGAGGAAAGTACCTAAATATGGAATACCGATCCATTTTTTGGCAACTGTAGCTCACCTTACACGTTTCTACATATGAAAAAATGTGTGCGCATTCTATACACATATGGTAATAACTTCTGCCATTTCAAGTCAATCAATAATAAAAAAGAGACCCCAAAAATAAATGAAAATCAAAATAGTACAAAATTGTTACTCGAAAAAAAGTGCTCTAAATATGGAATACCATAGACAACTCTCATGAAATATACCAGAATGTTCTACATTCTTCTAATATAGGTATGCTAAGTAAAACAAAGGAAGTTGACAATAGAAATATTTTAATTACATGATATAAAGATGCAAATAAGTCCAAAAATCATTTGAAAAATGCAAAAAATGTAGTAAATGAGCTGTAAAGTTACAAAAAGAAGCATAGAAGCAAAATTTGCAAAGAGACATTTATATCTTAGAGGAGTTGTAAAGTTAGGTAAAAGAAAACTTATTAGGTACGGTGCCTAGTGTTAGATATGCTGCAAAATATCCAGTGAGAAATCTATGTCTATTTGCAGATATAAACACCTTCGTCATATCCAGCACATTCATTGTGAACCCAGGATTGGCACATCATACACATCACCCACTTTTCACCGCCTTTATCTTCAGAAAATAAGCAGAAGAGGCACTCAGCATCTTCTCCTGTCTCTGGTTGATCATTATCGGGAATGCTACTAAACGTTGATGAGTGAATATCATATGCGCTGATGGACATAGATGTTTCGGAATCTGAAGTTTCACTTTGGGGACGACTGTCATCACATTTGTTTCGTAACGTACTTTTCGTGCCTTTCTTAGTTAATTTTACCTTTTCTTCTGTTTCTTACCTTTGTTTTTTGCACTGTTCTTCATTTTTATTTTTTTTCCACTATCGACAGCTTTCACAGACTTCTCTAACTGATTTTTGTAATGTGATGAAGTAATTATGACTGCAGAGCCAGTCTTTCTTCCTCGACTGCCTTCCCTCTTCTTCACTGCAGGCACTGGTGATATTTGCCATGGAGTTATACTGCTGCCAGATGATCCACTTCCTGAAGTTTGAATTGCGATTGGACAAGCAGAGGTAGTAGAAAGGTTGTCTGAAGTACATAAGGGAGAAGTGTTTGGTATGATTGATGTAGAAGGAGGAGGGACTCCAGATGAGGGTTCAGAGTCTAGTAGTGGTATAGGAGGGGAACAGAGATCTCGTGAAGGTTCAAAGCCAGGTACTGATCTATGTTGTTGTGCGTGCTTTGCTTCAAGAAAGTCACTATCATTGAGAATGTAGAGATTGAGGGGCCAAATTCCCGTTGTTGTAAAACCATTAATGGCGTTTGAAGCAGTTTGTGCTTTCACGTACGCTTTTTCAAAGAGTTCTGCTACCTCAAATGCAGAGAGAGAGGCCGCACACAACCGTCTTTTGCCTTAACAGTTCTCATCCAAGCCCTGATCTCTTCACTGTAGTACGTTTTTAAGGGACTCATGAAGGTTCTGTCAAGAGGCTGCAGTTTGTGTGATGAATGTGGAGGAATACAAAGTATGGAAACATTATTTTGCTTCTCGCCAAATATAAAACTTCTAAATTCCTTGAGCAGGCATAATGGCCATCAAGAATGAGCAACACTGGAGATTTTTCAGATGGCCTTGTGTGTTTAATAACATGTCTGAACCATTCAGTGAAGAGATTACTCTGTACCCACCCGGAAGGTTGACACGCTCCAATTGATCCTTCAGGAGCACCGCGCATGAGGTGATTTGACCACTTTTTCCTTGGAAATATTAGCATGGGAGAAACACAAATACCCGTGGCACCCATACACGCTTTACGGTCACTAAAGAGCCTCGTTCTGCAGACATAATTGCGCCTATTTGACGTTTCCATTTGTGTGCAAGAACTTGAGGAACTTTTGATTGAACGACAGTCAGGCCTGTTTCATCAACGTTAAATATGCGATCAGCAGAAGTGTTCTTATTATCAACCTCCGATTGCAAAAAGGTCAAAGAAGTGGGTCGCTTTATCTTTACAAATACCAACGGTTCGATTGTATGAGGTTTGTGTTGGTTTTCTGAAAGAGTTTTCCCTTGTGTCTCTTCATAAACAATTTCAGCCAAGTCTTTCCTGCAAACTCGTGGCACTTTGAAAATGAGTATGCAAGTTCATTTTGTTTCGCTAATTGATATGCCATAGTTCGCACATCCCTCGGAGTAGGACCAAAAAATCTGTCTGCCATAACTAACAGGTACTGGACCAGTTCCTCCTCCATTTCCGGTGTTAGAATTGGTTTTCTTCCTAGCTTCTTCACAACAGCTTCTTCAGGACTCAATTTAGATTACGCCAAGCGAAAAAGTGTTGTCCGAGGTACATTGTATATATTGGCCGCCTTCAAAAATCTCATTTTCTTCTTCCTCACATCTGAATTGCACTCCTCATTGCGTTGTGATCCCAAGTCTTCCGCTGTTTATTCATCTGGGAAACGAAACAAAAAGATTGCATAAGTCTCTAAATATGGAATACTATTCCATATTTAAAACCTTATGGTATTCCATATTGCAAGCCTCGCCATATTTGTTTTCATAACCACAAAAATGGTACTTAGCCTATGTACAAAATAATCTAACTTGCATAGCCTATAGCTAAAAAACACCAACTTTTCGCGTGATTCATTGTCAATAATTTCAAATTACAATGTAACTAAGAAAATTACTTCTGAAACACTCACCTTCGATAATCAACAATTGCAAACATCCACTCCTTGAAGTATTACGTGCAACAAACTGCTTACTTCACTACAAACTGGCCAGAAACGCATGAGAGGATACATAATCAAGCGTTTCCGGGCACCTTTGCGAAAGTGCACCACCTACCAGGGTAGATACGGTGGTATTCCATATTCTCAACCCTATTCCATATTTAGGTACTTTCCTCTATTATTATTATTATTATTATTATTATTATTATTATTATTATTATTATTATTATTATTATTATTATTACTAATAATAGTATACAAGGGCAGTGGTAGCCCTTGCCTTCAAAACAGTATACACCACTGATTTATTACAGTAATCAGCACGGAGCATACGTTATCCATGGACTACATACGCACTGCTCTTAGGTGTTACATCACGCCGTTGCGGAATGTCTAACATCTTAACACTCTTCCGTGAATTACATACATATACGTATGTTACATACGTCTACTTGTATGTGAGATCTTGACCACCTATATACAGTTCTTTCGTTTGTACGGAAAGCATGTTTGTTCCGAACGCTTATACGGAAAGTACGTATAAAATATACTTTTTCAGTTATACGTTTGCTGTACGTTAAGTCCAAAACCTACAAGGATTTATATATGTAACCTACGTTTTAAATACGCTACGTACGTTTTTTTCTTCCCTCAGTGTATGTAATCTGGTTGGATTTGAAGAAGGAAATGATTAATAACTCAGTGAGTCACTCATCTCAGGACCATATCTTCATTGGTGACTTAGTATCTCGTCTTGCATGAAAGATTGTTAACTAGCTAACAGTTTGTGTGAAACATTAAGTGACTAATTGGCTACGTAAGTTGTTACTACATTTAACTTCCATAAAAGAGAACCGGGTTCAAACGCTGACCGCTTCGAACTTTTTGATATGCTATCATTTCAATTTTAATCAATACTCAGTGAGATAAGTAAAATCTTCTCCTATGGCGAAGGAAAAGGATGTTTGAATGACACTAATGAATGGGAATTGGAGAAGATAAATCAATGGACACAAAACATTTTACACACTCATTTCCTTGAATTGTTATAGATATAATATTTTCATTTATTTCAACCATCTTTTAACTTATTTATTAACAGTGTTCTTTTACGCACATGCAGTATGTGGGAAATAATGCTTTATTCACACAGTGATATGCTATATTCATTAGATCTGCCTTTCCCAACCTGGGGTCCACAAGTTGATCTCAGGGGATCCACAGATCAATCTGAGAAAGGCACACACAGCGATGAGAATACATGATTTTAAATTAAATGATCGAATTAATAATGACAAATCAATTTGCGTGAGAAGTGACATTCGACCTGCTAGAAGTTGCCTATGCTCGAACGGCATTTTCTTTTCTGTGGCAGAGCCAAAAAGAGTGTAAAGACTGACGTGCGTGTTTGTAAAATACCTTCAAACGAATATTTTCTTTGACACAATAGGTTACTCGGAAAGGAAAGAGGAATGAGCAATCTTTCATTTGTCAAAAACTCTTGATTAAGCTATTTTCTGTGGTACATACATTCTTCCCAATTCCCACTGCATCCCTCCCATAGCTTTTGTTGATACAAGTGGAAAAAATTATGTTTCCTCAAGGTTATGTATTAACAAATGTGTATATATATATATATATATATATATATATATATATATATATATATATATATATATATATATATATATATATATATCGGGTGTTGCAAAATAAGTGTTACAACTCTTGGGAGGTGATTCCTGCCAATGAGAAGAAAAAAAGTTATCTTGAACTTTCGGCTATCGGACATAGTTTCAGATCTACAAGGTGCCGAAAGCGTGGGAAAGTGACTTTCGGACGCCAATAGTTCGGAAACTATCCAACGTAAAGAGGGCGGGTAAAAAATTTACTGAAGAAGTCGTACCAGCTCTATTGAATTTTGCATATTTCACAATCCTACCACGCACGCGCAAGGGATTCCCTAAAGGAACGTAGGGATTCCCGGATAATCTGCCAAATGAAAATTGCTGTAAATGATATGAATTGATAGGATTTCTACCAGGTAACAATAATTCGTTTGTATCAAGTCGATATCTGGAACGAATACAAAATGGCGAACAACTTCATGCCCGTTGTGTGTGGTTGCATAATCGCCAGGTACGAATGTTGGCCAACAGTGACGTTCTGAGTATTAAGTGTAGTGAATTTGTATTCAAATGCTCTAGAAAGACATCTGGAGTGTCGGTAGAGAGTAACAGATGAAGGAAGGTGATTCACATGTGTGGAAACACGTAACGAAAAATGACCAGAAATATACTCTATAAACGTGAGTTCAAAGAGTCGGAAATGTAAGGAATACAACAAGAACATGAAAGTCATTGCCAATTCACCAATAATATTCCCTCAAACTGATGCAATATAATGTGTACGGTTGCATACCAATAAGGATGCAACAACTGAGGCCAAGGAGACTCACAATGAAACTGGGGAAACTAAAGGAATGTGACTAGTGGGATCGCATGATCGATATTGAAATGTGGCAAATGTGTATGTTGATATCGACATATAGCTAAGGGAAAAATGTTAACATGTCCCACTACAGCTGTGGTATCGTCCCATGTGGGAAAAATAGGAAACTAACTTTGTACATGCTGCTATTACACTTGGTTCGTATTGTAGTGCAACGTAAAAAGCACACAATTATATCCATGTCCCACCTATACTGGAACATTGTCCCACACTCGAAACATAGGAGAATAACTCTAATATGTTCTAGTACACATAAGTCACATTCTGGTACAACGTAAGTAGAACACAATTGAATCCACGACCCCCTTCGTCTGGAACATTGTTCCACACTCGAAACATGGGAAATAACTTTCTAAAAGAAATGGTTCAAACTCTGATACAGCTTGAAAGTAACTATATGTTAGCATGTCCCACTTCTTCTGGGACAATATTACGCACTCAAAATATAGAAAAAGTAAAGCCTCAAATTTGTACAGTGCACATTTCAACGAAGAATAAATAAAACAAATCGGCACAGGTCCCACTAACGCTAGAATAGCATCAGAAAGAAAAGAAAATGAGCTGAAGAAAAGGGGGGGGGGGGGCAGAACAATTAACAATTAGAAAAAAATTAACAATAAGCTTCAGGATCTGCAGTATTTGTATATTGTACCATGCACTTTAAGAAACTATGTAGTACGAAGAAAGCCTTACAAACACTATAATATTCAGAGACGTTGTTGGAAGTGTTCGCCATTGACATCAATACAAAGATGACACCGGCGAAGCACAGCTTGTCTGGTAGGCGCAAATCCATGTGGCATATCACTAATGGTCCCAGCAGCGGCATTGATGCGAGCAACGAGGTCCTCAGTACTTTCCACGGGGGTGTCATACACAAGCCGTTTCATTTCCCCCCACAAAAAGAAATCCACCGGTGTGAGGTCCGGTGACCGAGGTGGCCACGGATGAGGTCCACCCCTGCCAATCCAGTGATCGCCAAAAATGTTGTTGAGTACGACCCTGGTTTCCCGGTCAAAATGTGCGGAGGCACCGTCGTGCTGAAACCAAATACGTTGTCTATCTGCAAGCGGCACGTTTTCTAAAAGTTCTGGCAATACGTCCTGAAGAAACACACGATAATTCCCACCATTTAAGGTAGTAGGCAAAATGTACGGACCTATCAAATGGTCACCTACGATTCCACACCACACATTCACTGCGAACCTGTGTTGATGATGGCGCACAAGTATTGCGTGGGGATTGTCCATATCCCAGACGTGACTGTTGTGGCTATTCAAGATGCCATCTCTAGTAAACATTGACTCATCCGTCCACAACACTGTTGTTGGAAAATCTGGAATGGTATGTGTTTGTTGCAGATACCATTGACAAAAATCCACCCGCTTGGGAAAGTCCGTAGGTAGTATGTGCTGCACCTTCTGCAATTTGTATGGGTACAAACCCTCTTCCTGAAGAACGCGGAACACATTAGTATGATGGGTTTGTCTCGGCTGAGCAATAGCACGTGTGCTAGTGTCAGGATCGTCCCATATCGCATCCAACACCGCCTCTTCAAACTGCACAGTGCGCACAGTGCGAGGTCTTCCACAATCCCACTTACGAGGTAGTAGCGAGCCAGTTTCACGCAGTCGAGCATCAAGTCGTGCAAAAAGTGTATGTGCTGGTAGCTGCCTATTTGGAAAGCGTTCCTGATACATACGGCGTGCTTGACGGCTGTTTTGGTGTGCCTCCCCGCAGATGAGGTGCATATCGGTGAGCTCGTGGGTAGAGTATTCCTCCATTATCCTGTTCCAGAGCTGATGAACACGGGAGGGGGGAAATTTACGTCCCAGTGACAAATGACAACTATTTCGATTCGCACCCACGTAATGTCACATAGGTGTTCACGCACAAACCCAAAAGGAACATCGAAATACGCACTGAAGGTAGAATACTCCTTGGCGCAATTCAACGACACACACAAGCCAGACTAAACTCAGAACAGCAAAACGAAGGACGTACAAGACAATCAACTGTCGACTAAAAACAGTTGCTGGGTGTATTCACCAACGCTAATACGTCACAGCAGACATAGGTACACATCCCATGCCTCTAGTGGCGCTTTCTGTATTACATAGCTGAAATCGTTATCAACCTATTCTGACTACATAGCGTCATTTTCAGATGTAGTTATTCAAACATCCTATTACGATTATTATGATTATGTTTAGTTTACTATTATTATTATTATTATTATTATTATTATTATTATTATTATTATTATTATTATTATTATTATTATTATTATTATTATTATTATTATTTGCCTTTGTGGTCGTGCCTTTCATGGTAGCAATTTCACACCAAGCTGTCATTGAGTCGTACGGAACCATTAGAAAGGATGGCTTTTATTCTTTCACTTGTTTGTGGAATGACTTTCCTCGGCAAATCACAACAGATGGTGATGAAGCTGATGTGGAGTTCTGGATGGAAGTAAGTGTTCGATTCGAAGATTTTTGTGCAAGGTAAAGCTGATGGTTTGCCATTGCCTTCAATGGGATGATCATGACTTTCTACAGTTTAACATAGGATCCGAACCACTTGTGTCTCCACCCCGCACTACTTGATTACAAGCAAGAAATATCCCTGTAAATGCCTCGATGCGTTACCTGTCATCGTGCGTGTTTACTCCACTTTCTTCTTTTGCTTATGTTATGGCGTTTAGTATCTTTTTCAACGACAGGGCTAGGCACAGGTGGGACCTACAGTTTCAAGTGGGATCCGAACCACTACTCCGGTTTTGAATCTGAGACCGTGGGTTCCAAGCAGGATTTGAAACTGCGACCACGCGCGCGAGAGCGAGCTCTCAAGCCCTGAGACTACGAGGGAGCATCACTTTCTTTGTATTCATTTCTTTGAGTAGTACCCACTTTCTTTGGCAAGTACTCTTGTCAGCATCCCGATATGCATGTGTGTTTCATTTTGTTATTCTTATTGCACAGTTGTAAACAATCAGAGCTTTCAGACTTTTTTTTTGTTTTGTTTCTCATGTCGATTTATTTTCCATTTGTATGGTGTTCAAGCAGTAGTGATACATGTGCCAAATTGGTTCATTTTCCTCTTTGTCCTGGTATGTACACTGTGTGCAAGATACGAATTTCTGGAGGTATTTTCCTATATTTCGAGTACGTCATATTACCCAGAAAACGGAAGGCAAGATACAAGTTTGCTACTTTCACGTTCTATCAGAATTTGGACCATGAATTAAGAGATTTCTTTTCATATGTGTCGAGTGTGGGACAACATCTTAGAAAAGAGGGGACATTGATACATTCGTGTTCTAGTTACGGTTTACCAGAAAGTGCACCAGATGTAATAGCAGAGTTTAGAACGTTAGTTTCCAATTTTTCCCCACGTGGGACGGTTTCTCAACAGCAGTAGGACATGTTAACATTTTTCCATTAGCTATATGTCGATATCAACATACACATTTGCCACATTTCAATATCGATCATGCGATCCCACTAGTCACATTCCTTTAGTTTCCCCAGTTTCTTTGTGAGTCTCCTTTGCCTCATTTGTTGCATCCTTATTGGTATGCAACCGTACACATTATATTGCATCAGTTTGAGGGAATATTATTGGTGAATTGGCAATGACTTTCATGTTCTTGTTGTATTCCTTACATTTCCGACTCTTTGAACTCACGTTTATAGAGTATATTTCTGGTCATTTTTCGTTACGTGTTTCCACACATGTGAATCACCTTCCTTCATCTGTTACTCTCTACCGACACTCCAGATGTCTTTCTAGAGCATTTGAATACAAAATCACTACACTTAATACTCAGAACGTCACTGTTGGCCAACATTCGTACCTGGCGATTATGCAACCACACACAACGGGCATGAAGTTGTTCGCCATTTTGTATTCGTTCCAGATATCGACTTGATACAAACGAATTATTGTTACCTGGTAGAAATCCTATCAATTCATATCATTTACAGCAATTTTCATTTGGCAGATTATCCGGGAATCCCTACGTTCCTTTAGGGAATCCCTTGCGCGTGCGTGGTAGGATTGTGAAATATGCAAAATTCAATAGAGCTGGTACGACTTCTTCAGTAAATTTTTTACCCGCCCTCTTTACGTTGGATAGTTTCCGAACTATTGGCGTCCGAAAGTCACTTTCCCACGCTTTCGGCACCTTGTAGATCTGAAACTATGTCCGATAGCCGAAAGTTCAAGATAACTTTTTTTCTTGTCTCATTGGCAGGAATCACCTCCCAAGAGTTGTAACACTTATTTTGCAACACCCGATATATATATATACTCTCATGGGGAAGAAATATAAATACTAACCGTATATATTGCAAAGGATCCTTCATATGTATGTAAACTCGAAAGGGGGAGCAATCTGGAGAAAGTTCGGAAAGGCTGTATTAGGTAATAGAGATTTATATCAGAATGGAGAAATTTTCCTCATAACAGTAAATCAATGTTTCAGACTCTTACCAACCATAGATCTGTTTGTATATGTTGGGTTACTTATCTGTCGAGGCCTTTGATAGTTAAAAAAAAAAAAAAAAAAAAAAGTGGACCTTCACCTAATGGAAACATAAACCTCAAGGATCTTGATACTTATGTAAATGGCTGTACGAAAGATCCCTTTTCTGAATTCCAGGTGTAGTGAAATTGCAGTAGTAGTAGGGACCCCGTTATGTCCAGCCGAGTCAGCAAAAATTTTCTCGATTCTGATTGGCTGAGAGAGGTCCCGTGACGTTAGGCCCCGCCCACGCGGGAAATTCAAATTTTCAGGTCACGTGGTATGACGTCATGAGTCACCCTGCGGGGAAATCCCTCACCCGGGATTTTTGAAATTTGTTCCCTTTTACGGGTAAGATGAGTGTTTATGATTGGTTGACAAATGTCACGTGATTTTAGACCCTGCGATATTTGAAATTCGTTCCCTTTTACGGGTAAGATGAATCCTTTTGGTACCCCAATGCTGATTGGTTGATAGAGGTCACGTGATCTTAAGCCCTGTGACTTTTGAAATTCGTTCCCTTTTTACGAGTAAGATGAGTGTTTTGGTACCTCGATTCTGATTGGCCGACAGAGGTCACATGATCTTAGACCCGCCACACACCCCATGAGTGAAATATAGAGCGATATGTCGGTGATCACCCTAGACCTGTATTTTAGAATTTTGTTCCCTTTTATGGTTATCCTTAAAGTTCCCATGGAGGATTCAACCTCCTCCTTAAATAACCCTTTTTTGGTATCATGATATTGTACTGAAGTTTACATTAAATATTATCGTTCTCTTTGACAGATAAGATGATTCTTACCTTGATGGAGATCTTGTCCTTGAATTAGTAGCCTATGTCTCTGGAAGTAACAATGGTGAAAGAGGGGTGTCGCTTGTAGATTTCTTATAACACATTGTTGTGAGTTTAAGCGATTTATTGCTCAGTAAGCGCTTCATTAATGGAAACAGTGTTGCCAGATTTTTCTTACTTAAACTGCTCCGATTCTTTTCGAAACGGTTCCGCAGAGTACAAGAAATTTTAAACTAAAAAATTTTTCGAACTAAAAAAATTTCAAAACTAAAAAAAATTTTAAACAAAAATTTTCGAACTAAAAAATTTTGAAACAAAAAAGTTTCAAACAAAAAATTTTCGAACAAAAAAATTTCGAAACAAAAATTACAAATAAATTTCAAACTAAAAAATTAAACAAAAATTTTTCGAACGAAAAAAAATTTAAACAAAAAATTTTCGAACCAATTTTTAAAAACAAGTTTCGAACTAAAGTTGTAAACCACATTTGAAAGTTTTCAAATCAATTTTTTTCGAACTAAATTAAAACCAAATTTTGGACACTAAAAAATTCTTTAATTAATTTTTCGAACAAAATCATTTAAACCAAATCTTGGATATATTTTCCACCTTAAATTTTCAAGATTACCATTTATTTGAAAACAAGTGTTCAGGGTTTCAAGAAATAATAAAACATATTTTTTTTCAACTTGTTGTATTTTAACGAAAGGTATGTGCTCTTCTCATACAAGTTTATTAACATAATAAATACAGGATCTAGTTTAATGAATATGTTGGACGTATCATCATCTTCGAATGTTGTAGACGTATCCTGTAAAGAAAAAGAAGAAACGACGGATTACTTTATGAATTCTCTTTTTTTCCTGAAACAATAAAAAATGAGTAAATATTGATAAGAGAGAAATAAAACTTACTCGTAAATGATGGATCTGTTTAGGTTCATCTTCCTCCTCGGGTACAGGATGACTGCATTTTTTTTCACTGATGGATGTTTATGAACTCTTCTGGGTACTGCATTTTTCTTGGTGTTGCTGCTTTATGGTCAAGGTTCCTCCTTCGGTACGAGATGACTGCATTTCTTCCACTGATGGTGGTGTTGATGGTTTATGAACTCTTGTGGGTACTTCATTTTCTTCTTGGTGTTGCTGCTTTGTGGTTAAGGAAGGGAAAGAAGAAAAGGAAAAGGAAAAAAGAAATGGCGGCCTTATTGGGTATTTACAGTTTTTTCTTCTTCATCTTCTTTTTCCAGTTCCATCTTCTGTTTTTTAACGTACCCGTACGGAACCGTATCATAGGAATTGAATTCTTTAAATCGACGTTTTGTGTACTGGATACTGTACATTTTTTCTTCTTTGCGTGTGACGATGGTATGGTCTTTGGTCCTGCATATCTTATGGGGGATAGTGATGGTGACTTGTCCACGGCATTGATTTGTAATCATTTCTTTTAGCGTGTTGAAATTTAATTGTTGTCCTGCATTGTAATTTAATGTAAATCCTCTAATTTTGCATATGTAACTGGTGACGTTGGTATCCGGATTGTATATTTCTAGGCTGTAATTTTTTGGTCCTCCACTGACAAATGTCTTGATGTATGCTCGTGGTCCGTAAGATTCCATCTCATTCGATAAGCATCCCAAGTACGTTGAAGGTTCAATGGTTGGCTCCCCGGGCTTCTCCGTAAATATTACAGAATCCGTGTCGAAATATAAAACACGTTCCTGCAACATTTCCAGGTACTTGTACAGTTCCAGACGTGCCTGACATGTTGTAAATGCACCTAACACGACATTGGTGTTTCGGTTTTGAACAGGCACATGTTCATTGTACTCCCAGAACGCATACAACATCGTATCATTGATGGGTACAATTTGATGGAGTTTAATGTCGGGGGAAGTGAGTTTTTCATAAAATTCTTCCGGCCGATCAATAATTGTGGTCTGGCTAAAGTTTGTACGCTGGCAAAGCTTTCCCCATAGAGAGTTCCCACAAAGCTTAGATAAACTTCTTCGTGCAGGATTACTTTCAATTTTGGACGGATCCAATGCAATACCTTCACGCTCCAGGACGGTTTGTATGAACTTTGTTTTGTCTTCTTCGGTGACACAGGAACTGGGCCAGCCAGACGCTTCCATTTTTGATTTTAAAAATGTATTGATATATTCCGTGAACAAGCCACCTGTTTTCGTGATGGGATCATATTGTTCAATGTCATAATCCCAAATTTCAAAAATTTCCACTGGTTGATATCCTAATTCTACTGCTTTTTGGATTTCATATGATACCCATGTTCCAGTGAGGCATCGCTCCTGGTCGTTGTGTGTACACGTTGCTGTAGGGTCTGGGTTCATTTCTTCGGCACACGCAGCACACAGTGGAAAGAGTAGTTTCTTGTTACATCGGTAAGGCAGGAGACCATGATAAAGATGTCGACTTGGTAATATCGACATTTTGATTAGACCATTGACTTTATTTATTGGTGGTATATTTTCATCACCCTGTAGATAAATTCGTGGATGGCCTACAGGGTATTTAGCACACTTATTGATGTAAGGATAAAGCGAGACAATATCGAAATATTTTATTACTTCCCCCGCTTTTTCGTCGACTTGGTGGTACAATTTCACGCAATTGGTCCTTCCTCCAAAAAAACTATCTCTTGGATTTAATGGTCTGCGGTTCATGTACGGGTGATTCTTCAGATACGTCGCCATTGCAGGATTTTGTTTTAAGAACTGATTAAATTCGCACTCCCACATTTCATGTACAATGTACCCCAATTCACGCAGTCTTGCATTTTTTCTTTGCGTTCGTTCATAACGGAATTCCATGGTGTCTTCTGGATTGCTGTAGATGGGCTGATTACGGCCTGTAGTAAAACATACTTTACACCCGTGATAAAAGCAGCCGGCATGCTCGTAGACGTGCTCCTCTAACGTCTCAGGATCTTGGTAGTAGCCATCAACATGGAATCCCGCAATAAACACTTCTTTTTGTCGGGCCGCATGTAAGATTTGTTTTTCTTCGGTTTTTTCAATGTAGGCCAGCCATTGCATTGCAGCGATCGATTGGGTACTTCTCCATCGATAGCCATGTGCCGGTAGAATTCCTATGGTGTTGGGTTTAAGGAAATTCCGGCGGAATACTAAATTGGAAGCACTTGCAATCGTGATCGTCTCCAAGAAGGGATTCACTTTGGTTTCTGTTTCAAATGACGTCATAAACGAAACGCATGCTTGTCGCAGTACATTGACATCTTGAATACAATATTTGATAATTTCTTTCTGGAAATCAAACGTATCATTACGATGATCGTTGTACCACTGCATGAACTTGTTCCTGTCTTCGACGGCCATTTCATCTGCACCATAATACTTTGTTTCTGGAAGTGGTCCAATATACGATTGATTCTCCTTGGTGTTGAAGAAATGCGGGAAGTAGCCTTTGGTTGCGGGTAAATTGAACGCTTTTGACAATTTACTTAATGCCATAGGTAGGAAGTTCAACGAGTCAATGAACGTCAGATTATTCAAGGTTAAACTCAGTATCTTGGTCCCATTTAATATGACGTCAGGTCTCCATTGGCATTGTTCTACCATGGTCTTTAAAATAAAATGTCCATCGTATCCCTTAGCGTTGTGCGCGACACAGAAAATCCTATTTATATTGGGACGACGTTCCCGCAAGTACTGGAGAAAATCATAAACTGGATCCTCTCCTTGGAAAATATGCTGGCGCTGACCACACGTACTGCAAGACTGCTGGATATTATTGTTTTCAACACATGCATAACATACTTGTTGTGCAACCAATAAATTTGGAATGTGTACATACGTATTATCGCCAATATTTTTGTCCTGCATAGATTCTATATCATAGAATATCAACAAGGCTTTCTTTGCGTGCATGAGTGAAGGAACACCAGGTTTCAAGCATTGTCGATCAGGAAGCATAAAACATTGATGGGATCCCGGAACAATCTTCTTACAAACATTGCAAAAGATCTCATTACAATCATGAATGCGTTGTCCACTTCGTACAAAAGAATAAACTCTGTAGCATTTAGTACATTGCTTCACCATTCTGCATACAGGTTCCCCACGATGATATACAATATTACGATGATTATTAAAACATTCTTCGCCGTAAAATTGCCGATTGCAGTCTTTGCATAATATCGGCGTTTGGTTCTTGTCGCATAGTGGTCTCTGTAAACATTTGGAGCACGTTACAGGACAATTTTTTACATGTCTGTTACGCTGATCATACTTTTTATGGCACGCTTCACAGTAGAACTTGGTTGCAAAACAAGCAGTTAAAGATTGAATGATGTCAAAATGGCCAGCCAAACAAATCAAATTTATGGGAGTGCGATTTTCATCGTTCGGTCCCTCGTACATGATATCACGGCCTGTGAAACTGGTATACACAGTAATTTTATATTCTTTAAGGTATGACTGGAATTGTCGAATTTCATTTACACTGGCACCATGATCCAAATTGACTCCTGCATTTGCACATAACGCATCGACTTCATCGTCCACAATACATTTCGATTGATGTTGATACTGCTTATGTCGTTTGACATCTACATTCTTGTATTTTTTCAGGCCAATAGCAATAACAAGGGCGTACGCCAGGCACCTTGAATCTTGATTTTGTACACGTACAATCCCTCGTTTGCAACGTAACAATTCTTCATTTTGAAGTATTCCTTGTGCTAAACGATCTCCATATCCGTATCCTCTTGGAATATCCACACGATGAAAATGCACGGTAAATGGCTCGTGCAGGAGAAATGCATTGTTACTTTGTAACACTCTTTCGAATGAGGCCCACATCGTTTCCAGTGTCAAGTTTCGTGCTTGGCGAAAACTCACCCAAAACGGTTTATTCGTGTTGCGTGGTGATATTACTGATAAACCAACCATCGCCTCATCGTCGACATTGACTAACAAATGGTCCAGCATCGCTTGGAAACTGTTATGTACATACTGTATGATATCGGTTCCTACGGGCGGTGCGTTGAATTGAATTTCGAGCATTCTGCCTTCAATGTTAAATCGTCTATAATGACGAGTGATTTCATTGCGAACAGTAAAACCCGATTCGGCCATGTTAATAAAAGGAGAAAACAAACAAACAGGTACGGTAAAACAAATATGTAATGTGGGGAAAAAAGGAATTATGCAGCGTGAATTTACTACAAAAGAAAAGAAGAAAGAAAAATCTTAATCACCTGATAAACAGGAAATCATAACATTCATGATAAATTCTTAACTAAGTAATTCATGTAAAGGTCCTGAGTTTGATTCCTGGCGGGGCGTTCAGAATCTCATTATGAAAGCACACGTACTAGAAATCAAAGTTTTTTTTTTTTAAATAATTATGTTACTGAAATGAGTGTTTTATTGCTGTCAAACTCGAGACCATTACATCAGCATGTAACTGACCTACCATTCTATAGTGATAAAAAGAATGCATGAAATGAATAAATGTTTCATCAGTACTGAGATGTGATAAAGCACGCGTAAGCATTTTTTTTCCCCACTCACAACGACCTTTAAATGATGCGTTTGCAAGTTGAAGAGATTCATCAAACATTAACGATACCCATGCGTAATTGTCGAAACAAAATCTGTATAGCGTATTTTTTTTTATTATTATTGTGACTAAGCGGTTAGCGTACATGGTTCGGACGTGGAAGTCCCTGGTTCAATCCTCGGTGAGTTTGCTTTCCACGTCGGTGCATGTCAAGCCTTTTCTGAAATTTAATATTCTCACACGTTATCATACATTCTTTTCAAAACTAAGCTAAATGACTGACGTACACGCCTCATAATACATAAACGTACATAAATCGTCTATAATGACGAGTGATTTCATTACAAATAGTAAAACCCGATTCGGCCATGATTAAAAAATGAAAACAACAAACAGGTACGGTAAAACAAATATGTATGGGAAAAAAGGAATTGAGCAGCGTGAATTTGAGTTGATTTTTTGATTTTTTTAGTTTAGCGTCCCTTTCAGCAGCGAGGCTATATGAGACGCGGACCTACTGATTAACGTGGAATCCGAACCACATGAGCTCCCGCCGGGAATCGAACCCGGGCTTCCGACGCCAAAGGCGCGTATGCTAACCGCTTAGCCCAGGAAATCATAACATTCATGATAAATTCTTAACTAAGCAATTCATGTAAAGGTCCTGAGTTTGATTCCTGGCGGTGACGTACAGAATCTCATTATGAAAGCACGCGTACTAGAAATCAAAGTTTTTTTTTAAATAATTATGTTACTGAAATGTGTGTTTTATTGCTGTCAAACTCGAGACCATTACATCAGCATGTAACTGACCTACCATTCTATAGTGATAAAAAGAATGCATGAATGAATGTTTCAACAGTACTGAGATGTGATAAAGCACTCGTAAGCATTTTTTTTCCACTCACAACGACCTTTAAATGATGCGTTTGCAAGTTGAAGAGATTCACCAACCATTAACGTTACACATACGTAATTGTCAAAACAAAATCTGTATAGCGTAAATCTTTTTAACCACATATTCATGTACTCGTGGCTAAGTGGTTAGCGTACATGCTTCTAACGTGGAAGGTCCTGGTTCAATCCTCGGTGGGGTTTGCTTTCCCACATCGGAGCGTTGTCAAGCCTTTTCTGAAATGTATTATTCTCATGCGTTATCATACATTCTTTTCAAAACTAAGCTAAATGATTGACGTACACACCTCTGGCCCAGGTTCAATCCCGGGGCGGTTGCTCGAATATCACGTTAAGCTGAAGGGACGCTAATGCTTTCAAAGGGTATCGAACCATATTATTCTCAGGCATAGTTTCTGAAATTTTGTAATGCATTCTTTTCAAAACTAAGCATACACATTTTTCTGGCCATGGTTCAATTCCCGACGGGTGCTCGCTGAAGGGACGCTAAACCATATCATTTTCTCGTGCTTACTTCTAATGTGTGGGGGTCCTGATTCGTACTCCCACTTTCCCATTCCACTAATTTCTTCATAGTCTAAATATTTCGTACTAAAAGTAAAACAGTGTATGAGTGATCCGCCCACAAATATAAAATAAAAATGATTTTCGAATCTTGTGTGAAAAATAAAATCTCACTGAACTTACCTCAAATTCAATGAACAAAAAGTCGGTGCAGTAAAGCTTCTTAAATGAAGACACTTTTAAAAGTAGACCTTATCACTCGATAGTTGAGAGCGATGTAGGATTTGAAAAATGAAATTTAGATTTTTATTTAGGTCGCTGCGAAAACGACGTCACCGTCAGCCAATCAGAAACGAGGAAATTTATAAAATGATGTCATAACGAACCAATCAAAACGCTCGCTGCTTTTGTCATGAATCACGAACCAAAACGATGTGTAACAATCGATCGTGACATCATTCACGTTTCTCAATAGTATCGCAATTCCGATCCCAAATGATTTCTACATGTCACTACTTGTCGTAACTGTGACGACATTTCATTTTCATCATATTCCATACGAGAATGTCAATGTTTGCTTTTTTCATGAATCATGCTGACACGTTCGTAGTAAAACTAAAGTAATGCGATCCGTTGACGTTTGCATTTTTTTCAATCATATGTGCTTCTATGTCGTCACACAAAGAAGTCTATCAGCATTTTATTTTAATCCACGAACGGAAGCGTTACACTGTCAGATTTATTTTCTTAAAGTATAAGTGTATCCTTTTCAAGGACCATGGTTCGAAACCCACCAAGCATGATTAAATCCGAATTCATTCATAGCTAAGCGGTTAGGATACACATCTTTGGTTTGAAAGACCTGAGTTCGATTCCTGGAGAAACATTTCTTAGGATTTTTCTAAAACTTGGTTTCAATTTCTAGTTCGAAAATTTTAAAAGTTTAGTTCGATAAAAAGTTTGATTTGAGAAGCGTTACACTGTCAGATTTATTTTCTTAAAGTATAAGTGTATCCTTTTCAAGGACCATGGTTCGAAACCCACCAAGATCGATTAAAACCGAATTCATTTAAGCGGTTAGCATACACATCTTTGGTTTGAAAGACCTGAGTTCGATTCCTGAAGAAACATTTCTTAGGATTTTTCTAAAACTTGGTTTCAATTTCTAGTTCGAAAATTTTAAAAGTTTAGTTCGATAAAAAGTTTGATTTGAGAAGCGTTACACTGTCAGATTTATTTTCTTAAAGTATATGTGCATCCTTTTCAAGGACCATGGTTCGAAACCCACCAAGATCGATTAAAACCGAATTCATTTAAGCGGTTAGCATACACATCTTTGGTTTGAAAGACCTGAGTTCGATTCCTGGAGAAACATTTCTTAGGATTTTTCTAAAACTTGGTTTCAATTTCTAGTTCGAAAATTTTAAAAGTTTAGTTCGATAAAAAGTTTGATTTGAAAATTTTTAGATGTGATTTACATCTTTAGTTCGAAACTTTTGTTTTTAAAAATGTTTTAGTTCGACAAAATTTTGTTTCAATTTTTTTTTTAGTTCGAAAATTTTTTTTGGGTTCGAAAATTTTTTGTTTGAAACTTTTTTGTTTCAAAATTTTTTAGTTCGAAAATTTTTGTTTAAAATTTTTTTTAGTTTTGAAATTTTTTTAGTTCGAAAAATTTTTTAGTTTAAAATTTCTTGTACTCTGCGGAACCGTTTCGAAAAGAATCGGAGCAGTTTAAGTAAGAAAAATCTGGCAACACTGTTTCCATTAATGAAGCGCTTACTGAGCAATAAATCGCTTAAACTCACAACAATGTGTTATAAGAAATCTACAAGCGACACCCCTTTTTCACCATTGTTACTTCCAGAGACATAGGCTACTAATTCAAGGACAAGATCTCCATCAAGGTAAGAATCATCTTATCTGTCAAAGAGAACGATAATATTTAATGTAAACTTCAGTACAATATCATGATACCAAAAAAGGGTTATTTAAGGAGGAGGTTGAATCCTCCATGGGAACTTTAAGGATAACCATAAAAGGGAACAAAATTCTAAAATACAGGTCTAGGGTGATCACCGACATATCGCTCTATATTTCACTCATGGGGTGTGTGGCGGGTCTAAGATCATGTGACCTCTGTCGGCCAATCAGAATCGAGGTACCAAAACACTCATCTTACTCGTAAAAAGGGAACGAATTTCAAAAGTCACAGGGCTTAAGATCACGTGACCTCTATCAACCAATCAGCATTGGGGTACCAAAAGGATTCATCTTACCCGTAAAAGGGAACGAATTTCAAATATCGCAGGGTCTAAAATCACGTGACATTTGTCAACCAATCATAAACACTCATCTTACCCGTAAAAGGGAACAAATTTCAAAAATCCCGGGTGAGGGATTTCCCCGCAGGGTGACTCATGACGTCATACCACGTGACCTGAAAATTTGAATTTCCCGCGTGGGCGGGGCCTAACGTCACGTGACCTCTCTCAGCCAATCAGAATCGAGAAAATTTTTGCTGACTCGGCTGGACATAACGGGGTCCCTACTACTGCAGTGGAAAGCATTCTTTACAAGGGTTTTCTCGGCGATTTTCATATTAATTATCAGCCTTCTTTAGTTTTAAGAGCATATCCATGAAACATTACCTTCATACTTGATTTCGAACATGCATTTGAGTTCTTCAAATGAAACTAAATTTTCTGCTTCTATCTACGTATTTACTAGCTCTACGAAGACACTGCACTTTCTCACTTGAAACTCTTAATTTCAAACCAAAACATAGCACAGAAAATCAATCAATTTCGTGACATATGCTTTTCATCAAATACGATATCAACATCATCTTTATCATCATATGTATTCTGCCATTATTGACAGGTTACTTGCTGCAACTAACACGGGAAGGTCCCACAAGTTGTCGCTAAAATCTGATTGCCGCATAGCACATCTGATAGAACATCATAAGAAATGAAAATAAGCAAAATTTAAGGTGCTGTGGACCAGAAGGATAGAAGCTACGGTGCTTCAAAATTTGAATATCCAAAAAATTATATCATGGAATTATGTACGTTTAAAGAAATATCTTGAAAACCGTTAAAGCAATCAAAACAAAAGTTGTACAATATATTGAGAACAAAATGCTTTAGCGAAAACCACAAACAGTGTTGCCATAGGTGAAGCAGAGTTGCCAACACAGCATAAAATATTTTGTTTAAAATACCACCAGAGTGTGCAGAGATTTAAAATTCGCTATTATCAGCACCATCAACGACCTTCTGCCAACGTTCTGGAAGGCCATGGATTTCAACGCGGTAGAACTATATGGGCCGTGAAGCTAAGAAGGTATCAAGTGCATTTTGCCCCTCTACTAGGGATTTGAACTGGAGTTCTCTAAGGTGATTGTCCAAGGAATGGAACAGGTGATAATGGGATGGTGCAATGTCTGGGGAGTACGGCGGATGCAATAGTGTTTCCCATCCAAGCGCAGAATGGTGTCCCGGATCATCCTAGCCAAGTGGGGCTTAGCCTTGTCCTGTAACAGGATGACATCTTTACGATTCAGAAGTGCTGACTCCAGAGTTTTGAGTTTTAATTGAACACGGCTCAACTGCTGGCAGTACACAGTTGCATTGATGCCCTGACCAGGTGGTAGTAGTTCCCGATTCACGATGTCACGAGCAGTCCAACGAACACACTGGAGGACTTTTTCTGGCGCAGTGTTCGTTTTGGATGTTTTGGAACCTTTTCCTGTGATGCTAACAAATGATTACGGCACCGTGGAGCTCCGTATAGGACCCACTTTTCATCACATGTCAACACCCTGTCCAGAAGTGGCTTCTTCCTCAGAAGACACAGCAAAAAAAGCACAGTTGTCTGCTCGCGTTGCCTTCTGCTCCAGAATCAAATCATGTGGGACTCAGCTACCCAACTTGTAGTGATTCCCAAGTTTATGGAGGTGCTGCCGAATAGTTTCTCCACTCACACTGAATTTTAGTCCGATTTCCTCACATGTTTGGCCACTGTTAGCCTCGATTGCTGCCTGAAGATCTTCATTTTGTACATGTGTCTATCTTCTGACACGTAGTGCGTCTTCGAGTGTTTCGTCACCGTCCTTAAAGCTTGTTAAACCACTGCTACATTGTCCGCGTAGTCACGACATCCTCACCAAAGGCCCGGCTATATTCTGCCCCGCTGCAGGAGCGTTTGACCCCAGTTTTGAACTCGTACAGCACACACACCCTTATGACTCTCTGTGGAGGTCCCATGTTCACTCTGTCCTTACGCAAGTTCACTTTGTAACTGAACTGCCACAACCAGGTAGTATCTTGGATATACTCACACCAACAACTGATCTTCGCCTTATCTCTATTCGCATTCAACTCACGGTGTGGGAGCCAGCGGAACACAAACCTCCACAAAAAGCGACATAACTTTCTTGATTACCTTTATAGGACACGCTCTTCGTTGACGGGTTCCGAATTTCTTTAATGGTTAGGTGTACTGACGCAGTTGTAGTGGGTACAAGTCCCAGTCTATTGTTCTGCTCTGTGGGAGCAGTCTACCATGAACGATGTCCTTTCAATCCCAGCAAAGCGTACCGTAACCTCTCTGGGAATCAGCGTCCCCTTTATAACACATTGTAGAGCTTCCCTTACATTGACAAGAATCTTTATCGTACATTGTTGTCGTAGGATTATCGACTTTCCATCACTCGTGAGCAACCACTTGGGAAATGACTAAAGTTTACTACGCTTCAATAGAGATTTATAGATAGTAATTTGATCGATAAATGTTTTTGAGTCAGATCATGTGGTACTCCAACGTCAATATCCTTTTTGTACTTAGGTTTCGGCAAATGGTTTATAACTTTTGGTAATGAATTCAACTGATTGACCTTGTCTTGAATGCCTACACATCAAGTTTTCTCGACTTTGGCAGAACATCATACAATTTTCTTGTGATTGTTCGCCCACTTCGAGTAAGATTTAGATATTGAAATACCCCGAACAAAAACGACTAAACCATTTTATGGCTGTTACTCTTTGATAACATATCTATCCCATAAACAGTACAAATTTCTTTGCGTCTTTATCGAAATGAAGTTGTAAAATGTAGCGCAGTTTTGCGGAAGGTTCACTGATCTTTGGGATGTCTGATTAAAAGAATTACATAGAATTTTCTACATCTCTTAGCTTCAACTATCAGCTGTCAATTGGCTTAAAGCTTGATCTGCTGCAATTCATACCTAAAGATTTGGTTGGCTACTGTCACCTCCTGCCAGAGTGCTCAAAACTTTTTAGACTAAGTAATAGCTTTACTATTTAATGTTTTGAACACTTGAATTTCAAAACAATAATAAAAAAGACTGCAAATGAACGAACCCCATTTTCCTTATAAATTGTCATTTAGTCTATGGCAGTGAATCGGTTCTAGAGTATGACAGGTGAGAATTCAAAAGAAAAAGTATGAATTCAAAATATACCAGTTGAGAATACTCCAAGAGGATTGCCAGAATGAACTTTAAAAAGAATGGAGAGATGAAGCGGGAAGGATAACAGCGATTGTTCCTACATGTAAATCACCTTCTGTTTCTCGCAAAAAAATCGCCAAAATTTCATCTCTCTATGACTTACGGTTCCCGCGATATTGGCTACTCAAATTTCTCGAAATTCGAAGTTTTTGGCCAATATCTGGGGAACGGTGGTCAGTTGGCCAGTAGCCAGTTTGCCAGTGGCTACCGGTTACTGTTTGGTATCAAAATGTTCACCATCCTCTTAGTCATTGATCAACATCAATGTGATCTCTTTTGTGACTTATGGTTCCCGAGATATGGCTCCTTAAAACCCCCGAAATCGGAAGTATTTTTTTGGCCAATATCTCGGGAACGGTAAGTCATAGATAGACAATATTGGTGTTAATCAATACACAAGAGGATGATAAACATTTTGGTACCGGCATTAACTGGTGGCCAGCACCAAAACACAGAGAAAAGGAGGATGTTTAATGGGAGACCGTATACAGGGTGGGAGAGAAATTATGGCAAAGTGCGAAAATAGAACGTAGAAATGTCTAGAAATGCCATGGCAATTTTGAAACTAGTAGAGAGATTGAGGTCAAATGTTGGACATGATGAATGCATGGAATTATTATCTTGTTGCAAATTGTTTAATCCCTTGTAAACTGTTTTAGAATGTAACATTTCTTGATTGAAACGTACTGTCTATATCTTCTGCGAAACATATATTCGCTTCTGTAATTAAGATTTCTGGCAACAATATAGAAGCACACAGAAGAAATTTTTCTCTTGAAGGTGGAAACGACGCGCCATACTGGAAAACGTGAAAGCTAAAAACCAAATAAAATTTCTACCTTCGGTCAAATTCCATTCCGACTTCTTAGTTTTATATAGGGTCTATATACAGAAGGCTGTTTCAGCCTTATGGTAGTGAAGTACAGACCCGTGCCCTAGGGCGTAAAATCCCGTTTCCACCAGCGATCATCTTCGATGTGAGAACCTCGTTAGTGAACGATTACGCGACATCGTAGTTTCCACTGAAGAAGACCGCTATTGAGCACTGCCTGATCCAATTTCGCCCACTCCTCCTTGCACACTTTTAAAAGGCCACCAAGTGTGGTCGGACGACGCTTATTGGTGTTTCGTTTGAGGAGGCCGAAAGCACAGAAGTCCATACGGAATGCCTCTGGTGACTTGAGGGTGATGTCTCAAAATGGGATAGCCTTTACATCTGTCTCCTGTTCCATACGTGTCATGTAGACCACCGTTCGTTTGGCAGTATGGCTGCTGGCCTTGTCCTGGTGGATGAACACTCTCTCAGTGTCATTGCCATACAAAGCCGGGGTATGTTGGCGATAGATGGGTTTCAGTACATGCTCGATATAATATGATGCACTCACCTTGACATTTGATGACACCCGGTGTATCGGAAGCTTTCCTTTTGCACAGAAACCCGTCACTACCATAAATCCCTTTGGAAAACTCTCCTTGCAGGAGCGAACCCACTTTGCATGATCGGTTCCATCACTGCGGCGGTAATAAATTGCACGCATCTGCTGGAATCCTGTCAAATAGACACATGCTTTATCTAAAGTGATCACATAACGCCATTTGTCACCTGCCAGGTAACCTTCATACAGCCTTTTGCATGCCACCAGCCGTTCTGCGATGTGCGTTGCCCTCAGAACATGGACCCGCCGCCTGTATGCACTTCTGAGTCCCAAATTGTCGCGTATGATTCGGTGTACAGTTGCAGTTGACCGTCCAACACGCCTCGCTATGTTACGTTGGGTGGGTGGATTCTCCTAGGTCACAAACCGGCGGACCTTGGCAATGACGTCTTGACTGCATTGTGGAGCCGGTTGCTTCTTTTGCCCCTTTTGACGACGCATGACAATGGTTTGCTCTGGGTTTGCATTGCGATGAATGGCTGCATTATTTCCCTTATCAGACACTGTGAAACCTTTCTTCTTGTAGTGTGTTCTTATTCGGCTATAGCTGTAGCCTATATCAGAAAGTGCTAAAAAGAGTCGATTTTCGGCGGCATTTTGCTCATACAAGTATCTCCTCTGCACGGCTTGTACACAAGTGTCTGGTACTCCGAACTGCGCGAAACTAACGCCTCTGGTGGCGACTGCAAATTGCTACCATAAGGATAAAACAGCCTTATATATATATATATATATATATATATATATATATATATATATATAGATAGATAGATAGATAGATAGATAGATAGATAGATAGATAGATAGATATATAATAGTAGTACAATGCGTGTAAGACTTTAAAAGTAATAAGAACTGAAACAGTCTAACATGTAAGGCAATGCTATTTTTCATCTTTAATATAATAAGTTTGATAATGTAAGACACTCTATTCATGGATTGTTCATCGATGTCCAATAACATTCGACTTTGTCATAAAAGTATGCTTTACGATATGAGCTATCATGACCTATGGAGTGCAAACCGAGAATTAACCCCCACCACAACAATGTGACTTAGAATTAAGGAATTAGGTTTATGGGCTTTCGGCATCTAAGGCCATTTACCCTTTCACGATTTGAGGGATGACGTCCCTCGGCGAGCACACAATCAGGAGAAAGAGAAGGAAGAAAAGATTGGGGAAGGAAGGAAGCGGCCTGGGACCTATAAGTTAGGTACCACTCTGGCCTTTGCCTGGTGTGAATGAAGAAAACCCAGGAAAACCTCATTCAGGGTGGCTGGCCTGAAAAAGTGTGTTACACTTTTTCGACCGAGAAAACAATGTGACTCATCTAATATTTGATAAAACTGGCATTTTATTAACATTTCACTTTTACATCGCCTTACAGTTCACCAGGTACCATTCTAACGAAGACTGCTAGCTATGACCTCCCCCCCCTAAAATAACCTTTCACATTGAGAAAAGATGTGCCATAGCATAGTTAGTAAGATGGCTGCCTACCAACTGGGCAGGCCAGGTTCGATTTCTGTTGTTGGCAGAAAGTCATTCTTCAATCTTCGTTCCAACGCGGCTCTGAGGCTCACATAACTCCTTTAAAATAAATATCTTTGACAATCTAATGAAGGAAACAGTGGCGTCCCGTGACATAATTTTTTGTTAGTGCACGCACAGTCGTTAGAAAATTCTATTCTGGAATTCTTTCAGTACTCTAAATAAGAAAAACTATAAATAATCAATGAAAGTAACCATACATATATTTACACATAGTAAAAAGTACCAATTTATAAACAAATGCTCCATTTCATTCGTATATGGCAATTAACTTATCAATACCTCTTCTGAAGCTTTTTATTTTTTTTTCTCTGTTGATACTAGAGCTAATGCACTGAAACTATCTTGAGCTACAGTACTCCTTTAAATGCTTTCATTTTTTTTTTAATATGGTCACACAACTTTCAGTTTCCGAAGTCAACTTTGGGTTATTTGGATAATTTTGAAGAATTTTGTTGTATGCCATTCTCTTTCTACAGACTCACTATCAATTTCACAATATACTAAATGTAATCTCCGTTAGCATCAACTCTGCGAACGTCTGCTATCTCGTATGTTTGAAGAGCTCCTTCGTGGCTAAGCGGTTAGCGTACGTACCTTTGGCGTGGGAGACCCGGATTCAATTCCCGAAGGGAGCTGATGTGATTCGGATTCCAAGTTAATCAGTAGGTACCGTCTCATATAGTCTCGCTGCTGAAAGGGACGTTAAACTCAAAATCAACTCAACTCGTATATTTGAATTACCATGTATGCTCTTTAGTGAACTGTTAACAATATACACGAAACACGCAATGTACCAAATTATTATGATAGTTGCAGAGGCACCTTTAATTAGAAACGCTTTGTCGATGTAATTTTCCATTGTTATCTCAATACACTTCATTACTGTTCCGCCCCTCCAAAGAAAAAAACTTTCCGATTACAGCTAAACGTACGTTACTGCAAATCTCAATACTCGTCTTTTTCTATTTTGTATATGTTAAAGATGAATGTTGAAAAAATTCAATTCCTAAATTTCCTTCCCACAATTTCCAGGTTCCCACAATGCAGAAGGTAAGATGTTACCATTGTAGCAATATTTAGTCTAGTCCCTGTCCATAAGACCCGTAGGAAAGTCATGTCTGACGGCTGTTCTCTTCAAATCCTGTTAGTACATGTCTGAACAAGTGTAAATCACGAGGGTAGACTTTTTGACTTATGGGCAGTTTTTTTCTACAGGGGCGTAATCCTAGGGGCGGCGCCCCTTTTGAGTTGTTGATGACTTTTCTTAAAATGATTGTAGCTGCCATTGTGATTGTAGCAGAACAATGAATGAGGGTTGTTTTCTTTCTAAATAGTCCACGAAATAAACCTAGATATAGATTTTTGGCGTAGCCGTACAAATAGAGGGGGAAGAGGGGGCAAAGTCCAATTTTGGCTAATTTTTTAAAAGTTGTTTTTATTTTCTTTCCATAATGTCCAAACGGTGATAATTTGTGTGAGAACGATTTCTTGGCCAATACTTACAACAATCCTCTATACAAGGACACAATTTTTGACAAAAATCTTCCAAAAGTTATCTCCACAAAAAAAAGTAATATAGTCAGATGCGCGAATTTTGTTCAAAATGTAAATTTCCGTGGTTTCGTGATTGCTTCACTACACACATTGCAATTCTAATAGAAGTAGAAAATTATTAACACATCGTTGTATTATTATTCACGATTCTTAGAATAAACAGCATTGTTAATGTTCTTGGGATCCAGGAGACATTATTCGAGATTGATGTTTTCCGTTTTGAATGATACAGTATGTTGTTATATTATTGGAGAATAATTACGTAAATAGATCAGGTGAAGAATTACCTCTTTATAAATATATGTATACAGTATTTAAAATTTTATATTTTTGTTAACGTAATCACCCACCTGTGTTAAATGCGTTAAAGTAGCTAGAAGTCATTTTTCTATCGATTTTCACAGAATTCACAGCACTTGCAGAAATCTATGCAATACACAAAGTTGGAGATACAGCGACAACGTTTTGTACATTTCATTTTTCAGCCACAAGTAATCAAGAGATCTTCTGGGAGGAAGTTTAAATGAGAGTCTGGAATTATCGTACCCTCATCATCCACTGACCAACCATAATCTTCTGATAAGAGTGACGCGTTTGAACTCAATACAGAAGAGCAAGTGTAAACCATGAAAAAGCTACGCTGAAGATGTACACTTAATGAAAAGCTTGTAGGTGGTAGTGATAGCAGATTTGGAGTATTTGAATGTGAAAATAGTTCGAGCCGTAGCTGATCAAACGTTGCACCTGTACAAGATAGTTTTCTGCTAGTCGAAATGTATCCGGATTTGCAAATAATTGCTGGCCAAAGTATAGAAGGTACTTTTCAGGATTTGCTTCAAGGCCGAAAACTTGGTCCCCACTTTAGAGTGACGTCCGAACCTGTGAGAAAATGCACTGATAGAATAACGTCACATAATGTGCCAATGTTTCGTGCTAACGTGTGAATTGGTATGCACTCTTTTGAAGATTTTCGCAGCCAAAGAGCCTGAAGACCTTTCGTTTGAAATAACTTCAAGAAGTGAAGAAGAATGGCAAGTACATCTGTATCATTTGATGCTACGATTACTTGCTGGTAGTCTTCTTTAAGTGCGTAATATATATGTCGAATTATTCTCAAATCTGCTTCTTCAATAGGCTTCATTAAATCTTCATCCGAAACTTCATTGCACTTGCCAGATTTGATTGTTATAGTCGGAATTGGTCCTCTATCACGTACTTCACTACTTAGAACAGTAGTTCCTTGCAAAGAAAGTGAATGTTCTTGTAGATAATATCACAAAGCGCTCTCAAGCATACTTTTGTTTTCAATGGACGCTCAAAATTTGTTCATTTGAACCGGTAATCTAGTAGAAGCTGAAATGTTAGATACAGTTATTAGTTGAACCTTAGCTCTTCGTTCCCTCTCTCCGTTCTTAATCGAGTTTGTTACGTAGCTATCAAAGACAAAATCCGTTCGTGACTTTTCTTGGTAAATGGAATTCATGCTTTTAACGAGGGCAGCAAAAAGGTAACCGAAAGTGTTAAATTCCTTTAGAGGCATCCTGCGGATTTGGTTCATAACATCCACTATCAAACACGTCGGTAGATTTTTTCAAAAGTAGAACTGCACTTGGAATCGTCTAATTTCCTTATCAAAGCAGTCATCAAATCCGATTTATGCGGTTTAATGGTTGCACTGTTTTTATCCATCAATGTTGTAACTGGTAAAAGGTCATAACTTAGAATCTCGCTCAATAACATGCCTCTCTCCTTACAAATATTAACAAGTCTTTGCGCATAGATGATATATGTATCTGAATTAGACCTGTCATTTTTTGCATCCTGTGAACCAACATAATTGAAAGATGGCAACTTCACTTGGTGTATGGGGGAAGATAGTGCTTTTTATTTGGAAACAAACCTCTCATTCCTAAATTCAAGATAAAGTGCATTCCCATTTGCAGCAAAGGAAAGTATTGATTTTGCATTATGTGCCGGTACAAGTTCATTTGTCTATAGATTTTGGAGTTTCATCGTTCCAGTGGTATCATAAGGATTTTGTCTATCCTCAATATAAGAGCACATCATCTGGATGCTTGCTTCAAGCTCCTCACTCTGTTTCCCTACTAACTCGTAATGTATCTGAAGATCGTAGTCAACCACTGCAACGTCTATTAATGACCGAAAAGCATTTCTTATTTCAAGAATCTCGTGGTAGATTAACTGCCATTCAACAACGTACTCTTTTCTTTTTGTTTGGCCAATTATTCCTCCTTGTGATTTTTGGGATCTATTTATCGTCTGCTAGAATGTCATGTCCAAGCCAACCGCATTGAATTTTCCTGTGGTTCTTCGGACTACAAAGAATCCTTTCATGAATTTTTCAAAACTTGTGGATGTTGAAATTCCAAGTTTCGCATCTGCTCTAAATACAGGGATGTCCACCTCAAGTAATTGATTCTATCAAAACGTGAAACACTGGAGTTGTTGAACGGTATTCAAATGAAGAAGCCAACTACCTTCTCTGTCTGCTCGAATAAGATTCTTCAAAAGAGACACAAGTAACAAAAAACCTTCCAAGTACTGACACGTTTCTGATCGCTCCGCATTCATCTGAGAGAAGTCTTTCATCCCTTGGATTAAGCTTATAGAATTGTTAGTAAGATCTTGAAACAGGAGTTGTGCTTTTTCAATATCTTTATCTTTAATTGCTTTCAATGTGTCGGTGGCTATTTTACTAGGTGCACTGACATTACCTTTCAAAAATGTTTTCCATTTCAGCCTTTCAATTACTTCAGCAAGCATGAACATTGCTTTTGTAGAACGAATGTAATTACTTCCTTTCAGTACACTTTCGACTACTCTTGATCCAAATACTGAGTTTTCAATAAGGATGTTTTCTAATCCACTTCTGATATATATTTACCTGGGCACGCCAATAGTGCTTTGGTCATATGGAAAGATCCCATCATCAGGACGATGTCCGGGAACTCGTTTGAAGTAATTTGGATTTCTGAAGCGATGTGGTAAACTCCCTCGTCGCAAGCTATAGGTAAAGTGGATTGATGAAGATGATTGAGAAGGTACTGGAAGTTTTTCATTACAGAATAGACACTGTCGTATGCTGTAATAGGGTATGGCAATATAGGTAAGAACCCAACTTGCTGAAAAGGAACTTCAGATTTCGATATCACTGCGCTGACAGCTCCCCAGGTTAAATTAACGTCCCTATCACTGAGTGAATGCAAAGCTTTCATCATGCTGATCACAAGATTCCCTTAATGTCACTTCATTTACATCCGCATCAAATAAATCTTCCAACGGTTTTAAATTCTGAGATACCATCAAAGGCAGCAATTGCTTGCGATAATGCTTTAGGCTTTGACATGGGAGTTGAGACGTCACACGTTTGGAGAAATTCTTCTCAACAAAATTCAGTGAATAGGACTTTTTTGTTGCCTCTTTAGGTTTCTCTTGAAATGCTATCAGAACAGTGTCATGACTTCCTTGCAAACCTGAAAGTGTAGCTTCTTCGTGGTCGAAGTTATCCATCGCACCCACTGTAAATTCATTACTAACAAAATGACTTGGAAGTGAAATACCGTCAGAACAAGACTTGAGAATGTATTGGGCTAATTTGGCACGTGCATGCATAACTTGGTTGTAGCTTGCAGATACACCAAGTTTATTGAAATATGTTATCAAACTTTTACTTTTACATTTTTCATGTATAACATGGACTATCATAAGATGTAAAGGTGTCTTTTTCTTGCCTCTATGTATTTTATAGAAGAGAATCTGAAAAATTGACTTAATTCTACAAGAAAGAGAATTTTTTGTCAGTACGTCATCTTCAGCTTTATCAGTGGTCTCACTATCAACGACTCCATCGTCTTCAAGTAAATCCACGTCTTCCGTGGAGCTTGACATAAGAGACAATCGTCCTACTTGGAAAAGTTCTGATAAAAAATCAAGCAGTGTTTGTGGAACAGGGGTATTGATCCAAGACTTCTTCAGATCCTGAGCATCACCAATTGTTTTGTCAAGGTCAAAGTTGCAGCTTTTAAGGGAGTTTCTTATTAATCTTCCGGCATCTCTTATAGCATAGTGGTTCCGGACGGTCTGTGCTAGTTTCTCAGCAGTCAAATTTGATGAATAGGCAATAAGAGACTCATTGGTTTTTGTAGGTTTAGAAAATTTAATCGTAGTTCCGAAATCTTCAGTAAAAAAATGCTTGACTTCTTTGTTGCTTATCACGATTTCTGTCCCTTTACCGTTTAAATAATCTCGTATTTCTGACAAAGTCACACCGCAGCCATCTTCCAGAAGCTGTTTGATTACAGGTACTTTTTGGAGCAGGAATATCACACAATACAGTGCTGTTTATTCTAAGAATCGTGAATAATAATACAAACATGTGTTAATAATTTTCTACTTCTATTAGAATTGCAACGTGTGTAGTGAAGCAAACACGAAACCACGGAAGTTTACATTCTGAAAAATTTCGCGCATCTGACTATATTTTTTTTTTTTTTTTTTTTTTTTTTTGGGAGATAACTTTTGGAAGATTTTTGTCAAAAATTGCGTCCTTGTATAGAGGATTGTTGTAAGTCTTGGCCAAGAAATCGTTGTCACACACGTTATCACCGTTTGGACATTATGGAAAGAAAATAAAAACAACTTTTAAAAAATTAGCCAAAATTGGACTTTGCCCCCCTCTTCCCCCTCTATTTGTACGGCTACGCCAAAAATCTATATCTAGGTTTATTCGCGGACCATTTAGAAAGAAAACAACCCTCATTCATTGTTCTGCTACAATCACAATGGCAGCTACAATCATTTTAAGAAAAGTCAGCAACAACGCAAAAGGGGCGTCGCCCCATAGCATTACGCCCCTGTAGAAAAAAACTGCCCATAAGTCAAAAAGTCTACCCTCGTGATTTACACTTGTTTAGACATGTACTAACAGGATTTGAAGAGAACAGCCGTCAGACATGACTTTCCTACGGGTCTTATGGACAGGAACTGTATTAATTACTAACACGGGAGGGTCCCACAAGTTGTCGCTGAAATCTGATTGCCACATAATACATCTGATAGAGCATCATGAGAAATGAAAATCAGCAAAATTTAGGGTGCTATGGACCAGAAGGATAGGAACTACGGGGATTCAAAATTTGAATATACCAACAATTATATCATTGAATTATGTATGTTTAAAGTAAATATGTTGAAAACCGTTAAAGCAATCGAAACAAAAGTTGTATCAAAACAAGAGAACAAAATGCCCTATCGAAAGTCACAAACAGTGTTGCCATAGGTGAAGCAGTGTTGCCAACTCAGCATAAAATATTTTCTTTGAAATAGCACCATATACAAATGTGCACAGATTTAAAATGCATTATTATGTCTAAACATACCAGTGAAGTGTAGTGGTACAGTGTTGCACACTGCTGAAGCTACGTGTACTGAAAATGTACAATGGAGAAGTCTGATATGTGGCAACAGTGAATAATAAAGGAATGCACTAGAAAAAAGTGAGGGATCTACATTACACTTCCGTAACCCTGGTGAATAAGCAGACAACTCATGAAAACAAAATGATACACGCGAGGAAAGAAACACATGTTTTCTAATTCTGTAAACTGGTTCTCCAGATTATCTTATCAATATTTGGAAGAGTACTTTCTTAGTTTGTCTTTCGTCCTCTCCTCCATACCATATACCTATGTTTGTACACTGTAATATTACCATATTCACATTGGAAATAGTATAATTATTTTATTACTAGGGCCTACCTCATTTCGCTTTCAGTCGGCCCGGATACCGTGTGGTCTAGAAGGCTAGACAACTGACATATTATTGATCGCGGGTTCCAATCCCGCCTCGGACATGTTTTTGTCATACCTTACATTTCATTCTTATCTTTCTCTTTCATAATGGTTCGGATCACACTTTACACTATAGGTCCCGTCCTATATGTCTTCGGAGCTGACACAGGACGTAAAAGTGGTATCACTCAATTTCGTTTTTCAAATGCGTCAATATTTTGTGACATTGCTCACATTTTGCTATGTTATACTATCGGTGTTATGCATTTGAACTAAATTCATAGTATGAGACCCAGATTCCTTTATTACCTCTTCCTGCCACATATCAGACTTCTCCATTGTACATTTTCAGTACACGTAGCTCCAACAGTGTGCAACACTGTACCACTACACTTCACTGGTATGTTTAGATATAATAGTGTATTTTAAATCTGTGCACATTTGTATATGGTGCTATTTCAAAGAAAATATTTTATGCTGAGTTGGCAACACTGGTTTACCTATGGCAATACTGTTTGTGGTTTTCGATAGGGCACTTTGTTCTCATTCTAATATACAACTTTTGTTTTGATTGTTTTAACGGTTTCTAAGATAATTACTTTAAACATATATAATTCAATGATATAATTTTTGGTATATTCAAATTTTGAATCCCCGTAGCTCCTATCCTTCTGGTCCATAGCACCTTAAATTTTGCTGATTTTCATTTCTCAAGATGCTCTATCAGATGTGTTATGTGGCAATCAGATTTCACTGACAAATTGTGGGACCCTCCCGTGTAAGTGCAGCATGTTTTGATCACTATTGCCAACACTTATTGGCAAAATGTCGCTAAATTTAGCTCCTAAAGTCGCTAGAAAGTTGCTAAACAGTTATTTGTCGAATTTAATCCTTTAAAAAACGATGTTTCTTTTTCTTTAATGTCCTAATTTAGTGATGGACAAACTACGGCCTGTAGGCCAGATGCGGCTCCTGAAAGATTCCGTCTGGCTAGCGACATAATAAACCTAATCCGACGAATGAAAAGTAGAATAGGGTTTCCTCGAAAGAGTTATATTAGAACCAGACCAATACATGAACATTTAACTTCAATTCTGAGAATCAGTGGATTCCAGTCCAAACCAGATTATGAAAATTTTCAATCACTTTCAGGGGTCAGTATTACAAAAATTATGTCAAATGTGTCATTCTTATTTTTATAAATTATATTAGCCTGTCTAAGAATTTTTCCTTATTCTTTGGCCCTCTTACAAAAAAGTCAGCCCATCACTGTTCTAGTTCATTCTGTTTAAAAAACGAGCGTGCAATAAAACGCGCGCAAATATTTTTTTCCTCGCCCTATTCCGAACTATCAACTGACCTGACGCACCACTACCGTTGCCAGAGGGTTGTGATGTCAGTTGTAACAAGCTATAAGGGGACTTTCCAACTTGTCACACGTAGTGTATTCACGTAGCGAAGTCATGAACCACATAAGTTATTCCCGAATTGTACTCAGTGGCACTCGTATAATGATATATGTACGTTTTATTCACCAATCTCTTGACAATCGCTCAGCAACTAATATCGAAACTTTTATAAAGCAAAGCACTGAAAAATCGCCAGTTTTGTCGCCACTTCAAAAGTTGTTAAAAAGTCGTTAGTCGCTTTTATTAAAAAAAAAAAGTCGCTATCTGCCTCTCCAAATCCGCTAGATTTAGCGACTTGTCGCTAAGATTGACAACAGTGGTTTTGATAAGCTGTTCTCTTTTCTTACAAACATTTAGTTTATTAAGATAGAAAAAAAACATAGCCTAAAGAAAAATCAGAGATTATACATATTTAAAAAGGTTTCGAAAATAAATTAAAATTTAATTTAACTCTGTATTAAGTTAAAAGTCTCTGGGGTAGGGTTTTAAACCTCCTATTCTCCTTGGTATGATCTCGGAAAGCCGTAATTTTGTTTGTTCCGTTAGTGTATTTTCATTACGAGAAAATGAGATAAAAAGAAATGTAGATAACTGATTGAAAGAATGACTTAGCCTTTGGCGTGGGAGGCCCGGGTTCGATTCCCGGCGGGAGCTCATGTGGTTCGGATTCCACGTTAATCAGTAGGTCCACGTCTCATATAGCCTCGCTGCTGAACGGGACGTTAAACTCAAAATCAACTCAACTCAACTCAAGAATGACTTATATAGTACTACTATATTCTTCTCTATATTTTAAGTGGCAGCTCATTGTTTGACTTTGTTTAAAGCGCCACGTTACTGGAAATAAGTCAGCAACAGTGCTGTCAACGCTGCTCGTGCAAATCTTGATTTGAACGTCAGAAGACCATAGTTCCTCTCCTCAGCTGCCCGCGTTTCCCTTCCGTAATACACACAGAGCAGCCTATCACACTCGCCGCTCTGTTGTGAACGTGGTGTGATGATGGAATGCATATACGCAAGGGGTAAAACAAGCGAAAAATAGAAACGAAACAATATAATAATATTCTAGATCAGTGGTGTCCAATTATAATGAGCCTGAGGGACAAACCGTCTTAACTAGTAAAGTGGAGGGCCGCAGATAATAATAATAATAATAATAATAATAATAATAATTATTATTATTATTATTATTATTATTATTATTATTATTATTATTATTATTATTATTATTATTATTATTATTATTATTATTATTACAATACAAAATAAAAATAAAAAATGTATTTGAAACTTTACATATACCTATTCAATGTGACAAGTGAGGGTGACTAGCAGCGTTTACAAGGGCTGGTATATCTACTCTACATCCATTCCTGTTGGTGAGCTGCAGGAGATGTAAAAGAGAAGAATCTCCAGGGCAGCTTCTGAAGCGATTCTTCACAATTTTCATGGTAGAAAATGCACTTTGACACAAAAATAAGTACTATCAAACATTGACACTCTTTTCCGACCAAACACCACGGTTTAGAGAAAGATGTTACCGTGGATTCCCTTGACTTTTTGTTATACTGAATCGCTAAATAGATGCCTTATTTCGAAAGAAGAGTGGGAACGTCAAAAGAATGAATAAATATAAATGAAAATAGTATCAATAATAACAATCGTAAATCGTAAGAGCTTTGTGGGCCGCAGAAAATGGTTTGGCGGGCCACATGCGGCCCGCGGGCCGCCATTTGGAGAGCACTGTTCTAGATATTATTAAATATCTTAAGGAGCAACAAACTGCCCACGATACTTGGTGGTTCACGCTCTCTTGCGAACTGCACAAGGGGTCGCCACTAGAAGGAAAGGGGCCGGAGGAAGGTGTTCACTACATAAATTTCGACGATTGAAACAGTTATGCTCGACTGACCGATATACGACGCAGTAGTGGGGATTTTGCTACGAAAACCAAATAAAAAGTTGTACGAAAAAAGAAGATGAACAAGAAAGGCGGAAGTGAGAATACTAGTGTTGTAGGAGTATGGATACTCATGAATTAGGAAACAGTAACTACGAAGTATGTTTGCCCTTAGGTCGCCTTCACACTAGAATCTTGTGAACCGCTCGCTTGAGACACTCATGTGAACCTGGAGTGTGTAGACATTGAATACTTCTGAGCCGCTCTAAAGATCGTGATACCAAATTGGCAATCATACTAGAGACAGAAGAAGCTGCAGCTTTAATCTTGGCGATACGTTGCAAGAAAAAGGGAAAACAAAATATAAAAGAATTGGATTCATCCTTTAAATCGTTCAAGACTGGAAATGTTTATTTTAGTCTGTTTCCTAAAGTGAGATAAGATGAAAGATTTTTTAAAAAATTACTTCAGGATGTCTGTATTTTTGTTTGACGAACTGTATAATAGTATAAAGTGTGCATTTCATCATAGTAACACCAAAATTAGAAAATTTTCAACACCAAATATATGTACACTTTTCGCTGAGTTCACGCTCACATATGAAGGGTTCTGATAAGACTGCGTGTTATTTTCTTCCCCGCTAGCAGGTCGCTCGAGCCAGCTACTGGTTGAGTGATCTTCATTGCAGCTCAGTGCCATGGCTCACTTGCACCGAAGCGCATGTGTGAAGGCGTACATGTACAGGCAATGTAAAGCTAGCAGCTGCAGCTCACGCGAGTAGCTTACAGGGTCCTAGTGTGAAGGCTACCTTAGTGGCTCCCCCAGCCAAACAAGTGTTTAGCAGGGTGTTCGACACTTTGCAAGAAGTTGAAAAGACTAAAGTTAAGGAGTTGGTAAAAGTTTTTGAAAGTTTCTGAAATTCTTTCATGTTCGTTTGAACTTTTAAGTTCTTGTTTTATGGATATACAACTGAAGCTTTCTTGCTGTTACCCCGGTGATTTTCTTTGGATTTTAATAGACTCCAATACGATTTCAACACTGGTAGCTCAGCTAAAAATCATTTGCTCATATCGGAAGAGTAACGTATATCTTTCCAAAGGAGTTCGATGATATGAAGTCACTGATATTAGGCTCCCCTAAAATTGAACTCTGGTCCATTTCTAGAAAAACATCACATTCAAATTTGTATTTATTAAAATAATGATAGATTCTAGAGGAATGGGTCGACTGACGTAGAGATTTCTGGTCAAGGAATTTGATCATTGTCGTAATGGTGGCAAAAGTGTGTGGATGCAGCCGGAGGAAAATTTGACTCACCCAGTACTGCAGAGCTAGTTTTCAGTTTTCTTGTATTTGAAAATAATATACATCAGCCGAACATTTGAATTGTACTAGCCTAATAAAAAAAAGTCTTACAGTGGGATAAATCCAGTAAATTTTATGTATTTTCAACAAACTCAAAAAGTTTGTTACTGAATTCTCTCTGTATATATGTGTGTCTGTCTGTCTGTTATTTATGATTTTTTTTTTCAATTTTGAGCCATCCATTCGAAAAAGCATCAAAAACTATCTGAGAAAGTGATGGAATTTTTCACGTCACTCTTACCGTTTCCGAGATATTGGCCAAAAATGTTCTATTTTATTAGATTTAAGGAGCCATACGAGAAACATAAGCTATATAAAAATGTTGCTGACGTTGATCAATACCTAAGAGGATGGTGAACATTTTGGTACCAAATAGTACCCAGTGTCTATTGTCCAACTGACGACTGGTTTGGCGAGTGGCCACTAGTTAATATCGGTACCAAAATGTTTGCCATCCTCTTAGGTATTGATTAACACCAATATCCTCTCTATGATTTACCGTTTCAGAAATATTGGCAAAAAAGTAGTTCCTATTTCCGGAAATTTAAGGAGCCATATCTCCGTAACCGTGAGTCATAGATAGATCATATTAGTGTTGATCAATATCTAAGAAAATGATGAACATTTTGGTACCAAATAGTCACCAGTGGCCACTGGGTAGCTGCCCACTCAAATATTGGCCAAAAAAGTTCGAATTTCAGGAGATTTAAGGAGCCATACTTCGGGAACCGTAAGTCATAGATGAATGATATTTTGCGAATTTTTGCGAGAAACAGAAAATGGTACGGATAAAAAGGTTTTCTTTTACATGTAGGAACAATCACAGTTATTCTTCCCGCTCCATCTCTCTATTCGTTTTTAGTTCTTTCTGGCAATGTTCTTGGAGCATTCTCAATTGGTTAATATATCCGTTATGTTTAACAGAGGGCAGCAATAATTCCATCGCAAAATAATCCCTTGTTCGATTTGTATTGTTTCCCTTTGGCGGTGAAAATACTGCTCATCGTCTTTGCAGAGTCATTGGTTTTATTGTTTCTTGGAGTCATAACATGAGACAAAACAAAGCTCATATATCTTGAAATGTGAGGTAATGTGAAATAGTTTGAATTAAAAATTGTATCAATTGAGTTCTGCAAAAGCCATAATCTGACTGTAACGAACACCCTCTTCGAACAACCACTAAGGAGAAAATACGCATGGACAAGACCACTAGACAAAAAAAAGATATCAAATAGACTTTATGCTGGTAAGACAAGCATTTAGAAATCAAGTGAAGAACAGTAAGAGTTAACCAGGAGCAGACATTGACTCAGACCATAATTTAGTTTTGATGAAGAGCGAACTCCGACTAAAGAGGAAACGAGTGGTAGCACCAAACAAAAGATGGAACACAATCAAGCTAAGAAGAGATGAAAACATGAAAAGGGAATTTACAAATGCGAAAGACAAAAAAAAAAAAAAAAACCGTCTACGGTACCTTTAGCAGCTGATGACATCGACTCGAAATAGGAAGCCATGAAAGCAAGGATTACAAAAGCTGCCGACGAGCACATAGGAAGAGAAATGAGAACCCAATATAAACCCTGGATAACAGCAGAAATATTAGAAATGATGGAGCAAAGAAGACAGTTCAAGATAACAAACTAAGAAGAGGAATACAGAAGGTGCAGCAATCACATTAACAGAGAAGTAAAGAAGGCCAGAGAAAACTGGGTAAACACATTATAGAAAGAAATCGAGGAAAATGTAGTCAAAGGCAATACAGAAATGGCATATAGAAAGGTTAGAAAACAGTTCGGTGAGAAAAAAAAAACGCACAGACATTATCATAGAGAAGGACGGAACAACGTTAATAGAAGAGAAGCAGATAACAAGAAGATGGAAGGGATACATTGAAGAACTCTACAAAGATGACAGAGTGAACGATGAAGAGATAGAGAATGAGCAGGACGTTGATGAAAATGAATTAGAACCATCAATTTTACAGTGTGAATTTGACAACGCTTTAGAGAAAATGCAACATGGTAGAGCCCCAGGAATAGATCAAATACAAAGGAAGTGATTAAGAATCTCGGAATAGCAACAAAGAAGGAACTTTTAAATCTTATTAATGAAATGTAGATCTCGGGAAAATACCAAGAGACTTCGAGAAAAGCATATTGGTACATATTCCGAAGAGGAAACTCGCACGGAAATGCGAAGAACACAGAACGCTAAGTTTGTTTTCTTATGCATCAATAATACTGTGCAAAATTATCGCACAACGAATATAGGGGAAGATCGGAGAATGGTTATCAGAGAACCAGTTTGGATTCAGGAGGAAAAGAGGAACAAGGGACTACAGTTGATCATGGAACAGCACATCAGAATAAACAAACATTTTTAGCATTTTTAGATATAGAGAAAGCTTTTCCCAGCGTAGATTGGAATATTATGTTCAGAGCGTTGAAGAATCTGAAAGTAGATTACAGAGACAGAAGAATAATATACAAACTTTATAGGAACCAGACAGCCATTATAGGAAGAGATCAGAAGGAAGCAAGAATAAGTAAAGAAGTGAGGCAAGGATATGGATTTTCACCTCTTCTGTTCAAAGTCGATATAGAAGAGGTTATGAAAGAATTCTTGCATAAAAACGAGAAAGTCGTAAAAGTAAATGGTCAGATTTTCAGCACAATAAGATTTGCTGATGACATAGGGAGAACGATGAGGACATGCAGGAAGCACTTTCAAACTTGAACGACCAACTGAAAAAAACATGCAAGTGAGGATAAATAAGAAGAAAATGAAAGTGATAAAGTGCGCAAGAGCAGGACAGGAAAGGGCAAACGTATGGCTAAATGGAGGGAAAATCGAAGACATTAAGACGTTCCCCCATTTAGGAAGTCTAATATCCTCGGACGGAAGAAGTGAAAAAAGACGTAAGTTCAAGAATAGCACAGGCTAAACAAGCATTCAATAGGAAAACAGGACTACTAACATCAAGAAATGTGTCGCTGGACGTTCGTAAACGATTTATTAAGACACTGGTATGGAGCGTGGCGCTGTACGGATCAGAGACGTGGACATTGAGAAAAGCTGAAATATCCAAGCTGGTAGCATTTGAAATGTGGTGTTGGCGCAGAATGCTGCGCATATCATGGACAGAAAGGAAAAGGAATGAAGACATACTAAATAAAGGAAGCTAATGAAGGACGACAGATCATGAAGATAATAGGAAAAAGAAGAAACAGCATGCTTGGCCATCTTATTCGACACTCCGATTGGATCACTATGTTGATAGAGGGAAAGGCAGAAGGAAAACCAGGAAGAGGAAGATCAAGGATAGAATATCTAGATGCAGTTACGAAGAAGACACCTTATCAAAGTATAAACAGCTCTCCCAAGCGAGAGAAAAGTTTTAAAATTACCATGTTGCCCATCAATCTATGGTTGAGGTGAACAAGAAGATGATCTAAAAATAATATGTGTATAGTCAAGATAAGAAAGAAAAGTGCTAATATATTATTATTATTATTATTATTATTATTATTATTATTATTATTTGTAGGTTCGCCAAAGGGCAAGGTCTCTAACACCGACACCAGATTGGGATACTAAAGATACCGCCAACCTTTTGCGAGACATACACCATGACCAAAAATTCGATAGAGTGCACAAAGGTAAGTGTTTGGTTTATCTATTTGGTCTAGGAATTAATTCGTGCGGTTTTTAATAAAAATTGAAGCTGTATTTCAAAAACAAAGTAAATGAATACGTTAACAAAAATATTGTCCATCGCTAGCCACTACTTTCTCCCATCTTTCAGGCAATTTACGGATTCCGTGTCGAAAGAATTCCTCATCTTTTGACGCAATCTAATCAAAGATCCATTTTTCGATATTTTCTGAAGAAGTGAACCGCTGTCCAATCAAATCGTTATTCATGCAATCGATCAAGTAGTAGTCAGACGGAGCAGTGTCTGGTGAATATCGCGGGTGGAGTAACACTTTCCATCCGACATTTTCCAAATAGGTTTTGACCGGTTTTGCGACATGTGGTCGAGCGTTATCATCTTGATAAATAAGTTTATTATGCCTGTTATTCCATTCTGGTCGTTTTCAGGCCAGAGCTTGCTTCAAACGCATTAATTGTTGTCGATAGCGGTGTCCATTAATAGTTTCACCAAGTTTCAGAAGTTCATAGTACACCACACGTTTCAAATCCCACCATATATACAGTATAACCTTTGCACAATGAATATCTCGTTTCGGTTGTGAAGGACCTGGTTCACCTTGCTTCACCCAGGCCTTTTTTCGTTTAGGATTCTCGTAATGAATCCACTTCTCATCACCAGTTACAATTCGATGCAAAAATCCCTTCCTTTTCTGTCTTTGAAGCAGCAATTCGCAAACGGTTTTTCTTCTTTCAACGTCTTTCTTTTCAATTCATGTGAAACCCAATAAGACATCTTTTGAATCATTCCTATGGCTTTGAGACGTTTGGAAACTGTTGTTTGCTCAACTCCAAATGCTTCTGCAAGTTCGTCCTGCGTTTGACACGAATCCTGATCAAGCAATGCTCTCAATTCTTAATCTTCAAATTCTTTTGGCTGTCCAAATTGCTTTTGGTCTTCCAAGCTGAAATCACCACCTTTAAACCGTGCAAACCACTTCTGACACGTTCGCTCAGCTAGAGCATGGTCACCAAACACTTCCACTAAAATATGATGACTTGCGGTAGCACTTTTCTTCATGTTAAAGCAATGAAGAATAACTGCCCGCAAAAACACTTTATCAGGCACAAAATGCGCCATTTTCAGTTGAAGAAAAAATGTTGTTGTTTCCGCTTCAAGCAACTGACATATACTAAACAAGATGCTCAATGACAGTAGTTTTCAACGCACGTTTGGATCAACGAAACTATGGGACAATAAGCTAGTTACGCCATCTTTTGTAAAACCGCACGAATTAATTCCTAGACCAAATACATAAATGCAATTCGCTCTGCATGCATAATTCATCATTGAGATACTTAACATATTATTAGAAACAGAAGTTTTGACGGGTAATTGTATAACAAACAACTAGCCTACGGCCTTGGGTATCTTAAACACACAATTCTACATAATTTCCTGTTTATTTTCATATTTCAACTACCTAAAAGATAAGATTTTGTATCCCAAGGAAACGTCCATTTAAGTAACATGGGAATTTCATCTTCCCACTTTACTCCCCTTAAAAACTAAAACTATTCACTTTTGACAATTTTCCTATAGTTAGTCTCGGAAGGCTACAATCATGTCAAATTTCATAAGTCTAATCATGCCAGAAGTGCTAAACATTTTGGGGTTAGATGCCCCATATAAATAACATGGGGAAGATTTTTCAATTCCCCATAAAATCTCTCTAAATTTGGAATTTTTTATTTTAGTGATTTCATTAGGTAACGCTAACCAAAACATACAAGCATACCGAAATTAAAGTTCTTATTCCGGTTCCAAGTACCTAAAATATAAGATTATAAGTGCAAATAAAGATCCATTTAAATAACATGAGGAATTTCTTCAGCCACTTTTAGACCCTTAAAAATTAAAAATATTCACTTTTGGCAACTTTTCTATAGGTTAATCCCGGAAAGCTACAATCATGTCAAATTTCAACTTTCCACGTCAACCAGAAGTACCCCTTTAATTTACGTCAGTTCGTGTAGTTTTATATATAGTTAGGATAGGATATATGAAATTATTTATTATATACAAAGGCTATTTTATTTTCAAAAAACATTTTCCTAAAATTTAAGTATTGACAAAAATAATTTCAAAGTGCAAAATGAGTTCTCAGTAATCTGAAAGCAGATTTGGATAGCCCTTGTGAATGGATAATATATTACAAAATTTTAGTTAGTAAAATAAATAATAAAACATAGGCATAAATAATAAACCAACGACACAGTAAATATTTGTTGAACTTGAGTCCGAACAATCCTGAAACATTAAAATAAATGTATTTAGGCAGTCTATATAGTCTATATAGTCTATATAAACAATTTGATAATATTTTCATATTATGGAAGTTTCCAGAATAAGAGGAATTCATTTTTGTGAAAGACAACAGTGGGTTTACATTTTCAAGCAAACTCAAGCATGGTTAGGTCATTCAAAACTAAGATGTGTAGAAACTAAGGCCCCTTTGATCGCTATACTTTAACCTCATAGAACAAATTTGTGTGGTTCAGGAAGACTAGATCTCAACGACGAAATGTTCAAGATAAACGTAACGGACTTCGGAATCATTTCCAACAACATCTAGCTGTACACAGGGTCAGCCCTAGGCAATTTGCCGCCCCGTGCAATCGTATCATTTGCTGCCCCCTTTCTCTAGACAAAAGCCCCAATTTTAAGTTTGCAACCTATCATGAACAGCGAAGGAACACTCGCACTCAGAAAGGCCTAAACACCACAAATAGAGTCTCGTTGAGTCTGTTTTTTTCTTAAAATAATGATCTATTATGATACTGAAAGACGAAACAAACACGCCAGCAGACGAAATGTGGTAAACTTTTTTTTTCAGAACTCAATATCGAGCTTCAATCTCAATATATCAGTTTACAATTCCTGTAAAACTAGCTCTTTTACCTTTGTTTCTATGTTTTCCTCCTACATCTATTATTTTTTTTAAATAAAGCTTGTTTTGACCTTCAATGATTAGGAAATTCTTTGTGGCAAACAATAGTTTTTATATCAGAATTGTGATAGCTAACTAAATAGAACAAGTGCTCGCTACTGTTCAAGAATTGAGTTCTTGTATTTGAGAACAATCAAGCAATTCATGCTGGGATTTGTTTGACCATTTGCTTATAGCACTGTTCATGTGACCTTAAACTAACACGGCCTAAATATTATGTATGAATGTAGTATTCAAATAGAAGGTCAGCTTAATAAATTTAGCTACTACTAGCTGAACTTGCGCTCTCTACACAGCACATCATTCACATATGACCATGAGTCTCCATGTCTATGTGTACATGTTCCTTTACAGACACAAGTGATAGACGTCTTGATTTAAAAAAAAAAAAACGGCAAGGACAAGCATACAGGGGAGATTTTTTCGTTTATTTTTTTTCAGTATTTTTCAAGATTTGAGCCTACTTCTGGTTGGAGTTTCTAATTCATGTATGATCAGTGTTTTCTCTTTTCTTGCATGTAGTATGTAATAAGCAAACACATTACACACTAAATCAATTATAATGTCAGTGATATATGGTGTTCATTAGGCAAAACAATCCCAAGAATGAAGATTAATCTTAGACTGGAGAAATTGTTAGCCTTCGTTTTTCATTATCATTTTCATTATCATTACCATGAAACAAACGCAGGAGAAATGTACTAACAGCATATACAAATGTGTGGTGTTGGAATGTATAACTCATAGTATATGCTATTTAAAAAATCAGCACTTCCAATGTACCTCTAAAAAATGCAATAAAGAAATAACGGCCATTTATTAAATATGCAACTAAACACTCTACACAAAATTTGAAATCAAACAGTGAAAACGACATCTTTCTAGAGACTATGATTCTCCAGAACTCGCTCTCGAAAGGATTGACCACAAACATATAAATTTTTCTTGACGACAAACATATAAACTTAGCATTTTAATATACAGGTCATCATGAAGACTGTTTCCAACAAGAAATATTTATTTTAAATATTATATTTATGACAGATTTTGCAGCCATTCGAAAATTCACGTATTGGATGTAGGGTAGAGCCGGCCTTGACTGTTCACTCGAATCCCGTAGATAGCATACCTAATCATCCGAGTGGGCTATTGAATTCCAAAACAGAAACGACCCTATTAGCAGAGACAAATTGCAAACTGATTGCTGTAAGCTTCAATTGCAAATCGGCCAAGTTTTCATCCAGCTTGATTGGAGAACGTGCAAGCATGCCGCAAGCTGGATTTCAGTAACGAAGTTACATGGAGACAACTTTTATTCAGTGTTCAAGTTAGACGCAAGAGGTTTACAAGTCAAGTCAATAGCCAACGAACGGCCAGTGATGCTATGACACTATGCGAAGGGTATAAAGCATCGCTTGCAAGTACAACAAAAGGCAGATTTTGCGAAAGCATGCGTTTCAAGTGCAAGCGTAGAAAGTCAAAAGCCAAGCACGCGCCAACTGGCCGAAAGCTGTCTTGCTACTAAGGGATTAAAAACTTTAGTTGTTTTTCCTCCCAACTAATCCTAAGAAGCACTTGGGGCTGAATTGGGTATCTTATTTATGTTTACAAAATTTAATCTAATATTATTTTCGTCCCAATTAATGCCCAAGAGATTTTTGGAGATGGTGTTATATATTTCATTTCGTCTTTGTAAGTCCATTGTTGATTTTATTTTTTTATTTAGTCCCCAAAAGACATCTAATGCTACAATCACGTTTCTTATTTCGTATTCATAAAATTAAATATTATTATCACTAGTGATGCTGCGCATTCAAGAGGAAAGCGAAAACTTATTTAATTTTACGTTTTTATCGCATTTACCTTCTCCAGTTTCAAAACAAAAACTTTAACGTGACCGATGAGGAACGAAAGTGAATGATTATGAAATTATACATTTTTGTACTACCCCACCCGAGTATTTTTAATTAATACTTAATTTGCAAAGCATTACATGTTTACAATGATATGTTTAAAATTACATGGTTTCTGAACTTGTAGTTTAATTACACTGTTTCCCTTGAATTAAGAAACTACTTTGTTACAACTGAATATTCACCAAAGTATTTTCGTTTGACTGCAGCGATAATGGGACTAGCGTGATATTTGAGATAATGTTTGTATTAGCCCAGGCAATATTATTCAGTTGTATTTAAAATGAATGGCATTTTACACTAGAACTATGAGATATGCATTAGCCAACAGATTTTACAAAGTAACGTGTAAAAATATGTTCATATTGTATTGCGGAGCGCGTTTGGACACGATTAACAAGATTATCAATATTGTTATAACAGGTGCATATGTTAGTCGATACAATATCTATACAATATAATTTATCTAAAGTTCCATACACGTTATAGCCGATAAGTATCATGTTGTTGTCATTCCACTTATAAGTTTCTGTAACTTCCGTATCTTTCGACTCTTGCCCTGGACTCTTGGTCACGGAGGTTAAAAACAGGAAGAAGGAAAACGTAAACATCAAGGAATAAAATTTTTGGAATCGAAAGTTTGGAACTCTAAAGATTCAGGAATTACAGAAAGCTGTAAGTAGAATAATAATTACAGTTCCTGAGCGTGGTTTTGCAATGTCTGAATCATGTTGGTTTGTGAAAAAAAAATTTGCCTTGAAATTAGCCAAATGAAGTTCCAGTTTCTATGTTGTTGTGTCATTGTAACTTTGGGCTGACAGGTGAGTGTAATCCATAAGCGAACATTATCACCGCCAAAGGTCTGTGACCAACCTAGTTTCTGTTTGGTTTTTGGCAAATAATGGATACATCATGTCAAGGACAACTGCACGAATGTGTGGATATTTATATCCCCACGCAAGCACGTGAATCGGCGCAACAGAATTGGCGCAATAGTATACAGTGGAGGCAGATAGAAACAACTTCTGCAGTAACTGAAGTCGTGTTGACAAGCAAGCTTACAACTACGGTGCAATAGTATGACATGTGCTTGTGCGTGGATATGAAACAAGACGGCCCTTCCCATCTGTGCAGGCAGACAGATAGAGTTAAGTTTCGTCCACTCGTAACGTTTCCGAATATCAAAGAAAGAAAAGCTTCACTATCCAACTGTTGAAGTGAATATTTGACAGGTATACCAAAAGGTTAAAGGCTGATTACTTGATAAATAAATTTCTAGGGCTTTATCCAGAGCCGTTTTGACGTATGTTTAACATAATATTAAAGGAATGCCTATTGCAGGAAACATATGTTAGTCGCACTCCTTAGTATGGCACTAATCACACATCAGAACTACTTTCCATGAGGCCGTACGTGTTTGACTACTAAATACTGCTCCTTTTCCACGTAGCTTGTAACTGTTTGTTTTTAACTTTTTTTTTAAACAATAGCATTGACTCGTATAATTGGAAGGATTATCAGTGTTGCTGGAAATATTAAAAACATAACAAATGCGTTTAAGTAATTTATGACTGATGCACAATGAGCCAATAACGTATACTTAAATACGCTGTTTCTCGTAGGTGTTTAACCTACAGATAATGTATTATGAATGATGTAATAGAAAAAGTGTTAAATTAAATACCGCAGACTATTTACGTAGTATAACACAAAATAACTACAGAAAGAATTTTACTGTATTTAGAAAGAATTGTGGTTTCATTAAAACCAAAGCCAGTAAAAAGCAAGACGATATCACAGGGACGCACCCACGGTAGGAATCCACCGAGTCCGGACCCACTCACCCCTAAAACTTAATAACTCAATAAAACTATACTTGATTAACAGCGAAATGATTGCTGTAGCATGAAAATTTGATCTTACGTTTGATCTGTATTCTTCCTTTAAATATATATATATATATATATATATATATATATATATATATATAGTTCTACCATTTTGTTTTTCTAAAAATATAGGTGGAAGTATTTTACAATTACCTAACGTCTTTTCTGATGCAGAATAATACCCGTTCAATATTACCCAAGTATCAAGAAAGCTTTCGGCCAATTGGCGCGTCTTTGGTTTTGGCTTTCTACGCTTGCCCTTTCAACGCATGCTTTCATGTAGTCTGTCTTTTGTTGTACTTGCAAGCGATAGACCCTTCGCAGAGCCTCATAACATCACTGACCGTTCACTGGATATTAACTTATCCCTAGCGTAAAACGCTTGCGTCAATCTTGAATGGAACACTGGATGGAAGGTTGCTCTCATGTAGCTTCGTTACTGGAATCCAGCTTGCGGCATGCTTGGACGCTTTCCAATCAAGCTGAATGCAAGCTTGGCAGACTTGCAATGCAAGCTTACAGCAAGCGGTTTGCAAGTTGTCTCTGCTACGAAGGTATATGGACGTAGTGGCTTGTAGTATTGGACCCTCACAGCTTGGACCCCTCCCAAAAAAAAAAATCTGGATGCGCGCCTACGGTACCATAATGAGACTCAGAAGTCTTACTGAAAATAAATATAAATTGAAAATATTATTATTATTATTATTATTATTATTATTATTATTATTATTATTATTATTATTATTATTATTATTATTATATTGGTTCACAAAAAAGTTAAGCTCCTGGAAAAAATGATCCGATGACCATGTAACTTTATACAAGTACACACTATCACTGTGTGTGTAAATAATTAGAGTTACCATGGGCTGTGACGGTTAGAACAGCCATCAGATAACATTAGTGTTGTCACCACGTTATTATGTGATTTTAATGCAGCATATTCTCTGGCTTGGATGCATGCACTGATTCGATTAGGAATGGTGTCATACAGCTCTTGGTTCTCTCGTCAGGCAAGTTGGCTCACAACTGTTGTAGCTGGCTCAATTACCTGGATATTGGCATTGGAACATATTTGATGTCCGAGCTGGTAGATCAAATGTTCTATCAATGACAAATTGGGAGTTCTTGCTGGTCAAGAGAGTACCTCAACATCATGCAGGTACTTCATAGAGACACATGCTATGTGTGGACGATTGGTGCCCTGCTGAAAGATGGCAACAGGATACTATCTCTCGAGAGACAACCCAAGGAGACGCTGAATATCTGTGACGATCCGTTGTTCCGTTAGAGTTCCAGAATCACTACCTGATACGACCAGAAGTCATGCCCGGGTGGTTCCTCACACCAGGACGCCAGGATTATCACCAATATCCCCTTGGCCCCACCACACTTGCAGGTGATGGTCATCCGAGGTGGTACAGAGCCGGAGTTCATCGCTGAAAATGATCTGATCCCATTGGTCAGCAATTCATGCTTTCCGAGTGCGTCACCATTCCAAACGCAGCCGCATGTGTTGTGGTGTTAACTTCAGCCTACGCATTGGACAGTGACACATAATCAAACTGTTGGTAGTCTCCGACTAATGGTGCGTGGTGACACGGTGTGTTGTAGTGAATCAATTAGTTGTATCCGTATGGCAGGCGCGGATGTAAAGAGGTTGTAAAGTGCTCGGGATACAAAACGCTGATTCTTCCTTGTGTGACCAGGCTTCGTTGACCGAAACCTTTAGGATGTGCGAATATGGTTTTCCTCACCTTCTCACGTATTTCAACATGGGCATTGTCCCACTTGAATGCCTCACATGCCTGAAAATCGCACGATTCAGCTAGCCGGCCTCGTATTGACCTATGGAATGAGGCCCCTTTCAAAGTCTGTAAGGCCGGATAACCTTTTCTCACACGAGTATGCGACATTCTCCGTTGTCCTTCACAGTACTCACTAACCCAATGACGCTGTGCATGTACCTCCTACGCGCTGTTAGGCCGAAGAACACGGTTTTGTCCTGACAATACCAATGCACTCTGATTGCTGTTCTAGTCCCCACAAATCATTGCACTTTTAATCATTCCATATACGCCGATAGTAGGCACGTGTATCAAATCATGTTGGAATTATTCTGTTCCTTCCAGATGCTTAACTTCTTTTCATCAGTTAATATATCATTATTATTAATGAAGAGTTTAAAGTTCAATACTGTGTCTGAAATCACAGAAAGGTTCAGACAGAAAACGCGTATAACCAAAGCTGAAAGGAGGGATGTGTGGATTATGCAGATTTTACGAAAGGAGCGCCAGATAAGCAAGATTGGAAACCACCCATATAGAAAAGTAAATTCATGAAGACACAATAGGTTTGTATGCTATAGAGTTGTGCATCGGAAACCTGTTGATATAAAGATAATATGCATTGTAAACACTCCAGATCATTAGAACTGAATAATAATAATAATAATAATAATAATAATAATAATAATAATAATAATAATAATAATAATAATAATAATAATAATAATAATAATAATAATGTTGGTAACAAGTAACTACACAGTTATTTTTATATATGGAAATACAAGAGAGTGTGCTCTGAGTTGCACATATGAGAGGAAAAAGAGAGGAACTAAATAACATAGTGAACATTGGATCACCTTGCAATATACTAGTATTTATATTCATTGAGTTGCTGAAGGCTCCTCCAACTATAAGTTTGGTCTATCTGTTAGTATAAACTTCTCTGATAAGTGACGAAACAAAATCATATTTCTCTAGGACTTTAAGCAGGTATTCGTGATTAATCTTATGAAAGAGAGCTATTGGGACAGGAGCAGTTGATTCATGGTACGAAATAAGTTCTCTAATATTGGATAATGCTTTAGATTAGATTCTTGTGTCCAATGCCATATTAATGGGATAGGAAAGAGCGTCACTTCTAGTAAGACAACGTGTTAATATTTTGAAGTCGGTACACAGAAAGAGGTAACGAGGTAAAGAGAAAGAAAAAGGTAACTCAGTGATACTAGAGGCACGTGGATGCTTAGATACTAAAACTGTTACACCTGCCCGTACTGGTTCACCTGAAAACAAGGTGTTCCCTATGCACATTTAAAAGATCAGCAAGAAGAGGGCTATGAACTCAACAAAAGTAATATAAAATTCTTAAGGAAGGAACTCAACCTGGTAGATCTGCCGCGTAGTTCTGACTACTTGGCTATTTTGATTTCGTCTTGTGTCAAAGGTCTCGATAGATACTCTTGATCGATTTCCTGTAATACAATGGAATTATATTTTAGAATGTCATCACTAGTACTGGAATAGGTTACAGTTCTTTAAAATAATTTGTAAATCAAAGTATTACCTGCACACCTTCATGTAGCTAGCCTTTTCGTTATTCCAGATTCTGTAAGAATGTTGTACAATGTTTCCCTCCTAACCGAATCGTAGGCATTTCTAAAATCAATAAATAGTTGGTGTACTTTGATATTGTATTTCCATTTCTTTTCGAGTATTTGTCGAATGGTAATTATCTCGTCGATAGCTGATCGAGTACGTTTAAATCCACACTGATAATCGCCAATAATTTCACCTCTGTATGGGAACAATCTTGCTCATAGAATATTTGAAAGGAATTTATAGGATGTTGACGGAAGATAAATGTTTCGGTAATTATTGCAATCAGTTATGTCGCCTTTCTTGTGAATTGGAACAATGATCGATGTTTTCCACTCTTGTGGCAATTTCTCCTTGTTCCAGATAAGGAGAATGAATTTGTCTTGTTCTATAATTTTTCCCTTTACTAAAATTAACTGAGCTAAAATTTCGTCTACATCCGGAGATTTGTGTTCCTTTAATTTCCTTATAGTGATTTCTACTTCTATTCAGTTAGGTTCTGGAATATACGGTTCTGCGGTGTGTATCTCCCTTTCTCTATAAACATTAGTTTTTGGCTGCATGCTAAGCAAATCGTCAAGGAAATCTTTCCATCTATTCAAAATACTGTCTGTGTCAATCAGAATTGTTTCTTGGGCTTTCCTTAATATATAGAAGCACAAGGTTGATAGTCTTTCTTAAATTCGTTGATGCCTTTGTACACTCCTGTTCACAAAAACCTAGAAACTCGTTCAGAAACTCGAAAGTGCAAATCCAAAAACGTGAGACTAGATCCATCAGAATTCCCACAGATCTGTACAGAGGGAATTGCGCTTTCCCTCCGCTCTCTATATAAACACTAGCTGCAAGAAATACTTATACTGACGGTAGCCAAGTGTGATGAGGGGAGGCACTGAGTCTTCGTAAAGAACTTGTGAAACTTGAAGATCGAGAGTTCAAAACTCGGTCTGAGATACTTTTCTATTTATTTTTTAAACATGAAAATATGATTAAATAACTAAAAGTGTAATAACTAAAGTGCAAATTTTAAATTTAATATTTTGGTGTTAAAATTGTTGTATATTGCTATATTGCATTTTTTTCTTACATTTAGTGCCGAAGTAAGACTAAGACTTCCCGGTTTAAAATCTCTAGAATAATCAACGATACTTGGAAATGTGTGAAATTTTGACTGAGATAAACGCAAATAAGCATATAATTAGAAATTTATACGCAAAACTAATTTTATATATCTGATAAAAATACTTTTCTACTTCAAACATATTTGACAACCAATTAATCATACAATACCGATTTTTTTTAAATATTTTTGATAAAGCCCAGTCACTGCAATGAAAATATTTTCTTTACTATCAAGAATATAGATATTCGAAGAGCTGCGTCCCCATTTATATGAAGAATGTCAATATCCTTTTCCCTTTTCGTAAACAATCGTCCGGTATGAAGTTTTGAAATATGTGGTAAATGAAAAGGGGTACGAAATTTTCTCAGGAAAGGGACAACCGATCTCTGCTGTGGCGTAACGTGTGAATGAAAAGTTTAAGACAACCGTTAAGAATATAAACTGATCACCCGACATTCAGCCGGTAATTATCAGCTGCTGTCTTTTCGAAACGAATGGCTGTCAGGGGAGAAAAAAGAATCCCAGGTCTTTTACGTTGAGATTCCCAAATTTCACTCACTTTTTCTAGAAAAGAAGTAAAAAAAAAATTGAAGAATTCAAGGAAATTAAGTGCTGCGTATATTTTATTAAACCATTCTAGTAAGTATTATAGAATCGAATTGTTACTTATCAGGGGTGGTTATATGTTAAGAAACGGAACAATAACGTTCACTTTTTCGTAAGTTGTAAATATTGGATGATATACGAGCTAGGCATTCCCGTTTTGGAATAGCTTGTTTCGAGTCAAGATGAGAACTACTAGAGGAAACACACTCCACAGCAAACGTCTAATTTTGTATTGTAAATGCAATTATCATCAGTGGCGAAGCGTAATCCTACAAGTAGGATAGGCCCGAGAAACTAATAACACAAATAACATTTAATGTATCATAAAATGTTTGAAATTATAGTCAGAATTCTATTTTCCTTATTGAGTGATACAAAAGAAACTACCAAATCTATTTATTTTGAATAACTTTCTAACACTGTTTAGAGTTAAATTTATATGCATTCATACATAGTAGTCTTTTGTTGTTGTTTAATTTAAGAAGAAAGTATGAATATTTATATAAGCAAAAATAGACGGAAAGTATTATTATTATTATTATTATTATTATTATTATTATTATTATTATTATTATTATTATTATTATTATTCAACAAATATTTACATGGAGGAAAACACGCAATGTGTATTAATGGAATATTCCCATTTAGCTCCATTATAAATATTTTGAAGTAGCCCCGCATAACGTACTCGTTAACGCTTTCGCTTTCGGTGCGAGCGGTCCCGGGTTTGATTCCCGCTGGGAGAACTCTGTCGAACAAGTGTAAAACGCTTTATCAGGCCAGCCATCCTGAATGAGGTTTTCCTGTGTTTTCCTCATTCACACCAGGCAAGTGCCGATGAAGTATCTAACATACAGGTCCCAGGCCGCTTCCTTCCTTCCCCAATCCTTTCTTCCTTCCCTTTCATCGAATAGTGTGCTCGCCGATTGACGTCATCCCTCATACGTGTCAGTCTAAATGGCCATAGATGCCCAGAAATCTAAATCCTAAACAAATATTTTGAAGTGCAGTTCATATTTTCTTCTGTCTAGAATTTGGAAGGGGATGAAGGGAATTTCCACCTCACTTGCTGTTTTCATTTCTTGCATATTTGAAAATGGAGGGAGAGAAAAAGTAAGTACACTCTTACAGTTAACTTTCACATTTCTTGGATAAGCGTTTGTTACTTCTATCTCCCATTTTAAAGTAAGTACAATACTGAATTTACGCGTAGCTAATGCAACACGGGATAATGACTTCACTGGAAATGTTAATGCTCACAGTCAGAAGGAACTTCATTTGAATCAACGCAAGATATTAAATATTACACGCATTGACCTATTTAAGGGCGTGGCTTCTGGGCTTCAGCACTCACGGAAATTTTATCGCAACTTCTTATTGTTTCATATACTGTAGATTGCAGAATTTTCACATTTCCAGGAATAAAGTTAGCAAAGCCCCTCACGAAACAAAGTCCCCCGAAACAAAGTCGTAAATACCCCACTGATTCTATGAAACGGGAAACTCAACTGAAATAACACAGTAATAATAATAATAATAATAATAATAATAATAATAATAATAATAATAATAATAATAATAATAATAATATCCTGTACGGTAGCGTTTGGTAAATTTGTATATATGTTTATTGTATCAGGCCTATATTCAACAAGCTGAACCGAAATCATATTATAACATATTAGCATTGAAAGATGCCTTCAAGGCTAAATCTAAACTGCCAGAGGCGAGCCTTCGCATCTTCCCAACAATGCGTGCAATTCCCAGCGATAACAGCTTCGCTCTGTAAGCAACATTGCCCGTAAACCTGTCTAGCGAGCTGGTGAGGCTTAGACGGAAGGGACTGCAAGTGTTTCCAACCTACTATTTTGTTACCGAAAAAACGAAATGTTGAAGTATTGAATTTATTTTATAAGAAACCAAAGATAAAGAAAATATACGGTAGAAAACAGAGTAGGCCCGGCCTCAGAGCTTCATAATACGCTTCGCCACTGATTATCATAATGAAATAGGGAGCAAATATTCACACAAACAGTTATCACGACATATTTAATAAGTGCCAACTCTGTAAAAAGTGGTTAGAAGAATGGACTCTGAGCCTTCCTCTGAGTCTCAGACTTTTATTCACACGTTATGCCACAGCAAGGATCTATTGTTTCTTATGTGTGGAAATTTCGTACCCTTTTTCATTAGCAAATTACCACATATTTTAAAAGTTCATATCGGATGATTATTTACGAGAAAACGAAAAGTATATTTGGAAATTTGTGATGAAGCTGGGATCACAACTCTTCGTTTTACAGTAAGTAATCGATATCTATATTCGTGATAGTAAAGAAAATTAAGTTACCATCACTGCAGTGAGTGCATTTTATCTAAAATATAGTTTTTTTTTTTTTTAAATTTATCAGTCTTCTATGATTAATTGGTTATAATGTATATTCACAGTGGAAATGTATTTATCAGATATAAAATGAGTTTTGCGTATAAATTTCTAATTGCATGCTTATTTGAATTTATTTCAGTCTAATTTCACACCCATCCAAGTGTCACTGATTATTCTAGAGATTTTAAACCGAGAAATCTTATAAGTATTTGTTTTGGAACTAGAAGTTAAACAAAATGCAACATAAGCAATAAACACAAATTTTAACACCAAAGCAATACATTTAAAATTCACATGTGTAACAAATATTAGTCTTTTAATTATTTCATCATATCTTCATGTTTAAAAATAAATTTAAAAAATCTAAGACCGAGTTTCGAACCCTCGACCTTCAAGTTTTACAAGTTCTTTATGAACACTGAGTGCCTCAACACGCCCGGCTAACTTCCGCATATGTATATCTTATTATTATTATTATTATTATTATTATTATTATTATTATTATTATTATTTAACAAGAGCTTCATTCCCATCCGGGGATGGACGACCTTCTCTGTGACTTGAGATATTTTCAAGTTTATGGAACATTTAATGTGTAGAATGGTTTCAGACTGAATGATATTATGAGTTGAAATAGGAAAACGTATAAAAGTGTATGTCTTGCAAGAAGTGTCTATATAAATAACGCAGGGAAAATGCAATTCCCTCTGTATAGATCTGCGGGAATTCTGATAGATCTTGGCTCAGTTTTTTGGACTTAGTCTCTGAAATGTTTTCTAGCTATTTCTGAACAGAAGTGTACATGTACCGAATGTGTTTGTTTTGCCTGTTTTCTCTTCTCTGTTAGTTAGGTGCATTTTTTATCGGTTCGTGGGTTGTTCCAATGTATTTCCATTGTCCCAATTTTCTTTTCATGAAATGTTAATGCTATCCCTAATTTCAACCCAAATATCCTCAACGCCAGTGCATTTCTAATCTACTAAAAACTGAGAATGTATTCGACAATTCAATCTGGTATTTCCCTATCGCCTGGCTCTCTTCTAATTTCTTTAAATTAAATCTCTCCGTTTTCAGATATTGAATATTTCCTTTATTCATTGATGATCTCTCTCTTATTATTGCTGCTACCAGGTAGTGATCAGTGTCACAGTCAGCTCCTCTGAACGACGATCGTCAATTGTGCTATACTGTCTTCTTCTATCTACTAAAACTTGATATCTGGCGTGGGAGACCCAGGTTCGATTCCCGGTGGGAGCTCATGTGGTTCGAATTCCACGTTAAGCAGTAGGTCCACGTCTCATATATCCTCGCAGTTGAAAGGGACGCTATACTCAAAATCTAATAAAACGTGATATATATTTGACTATTTTTTTCATCTGTTGAGGACCAAATATATTTATGAACTCTTTACAACAATATTTTTGGATGTTGCAAAGTTCACGAGCCTCACGCTTTCGTCATTGTTGTTCTTATCCAAACTTTTATTTCTCATAATCGGTTATTGAAAATATCCTCTCGTCCTGTTTTTTGCATTAAAATTCCCTAATAGAAGTTTTATATGGTATCGCGGGAGTTGGTCAAATATCCGTTGTAATTATTCGTAAAAACTGTCCTTTATATCATCGTCTTGATCTTCTGTTGAGAGATGTAATTTAAAACGATAATTTTACACCCTTGACTCTTAAGAGTAATAAAACAGGGTCTATCACTAACAAATTCAACCCATCTAATTGTTAAAACATTCATTTGTGAGCGAAAATCCCTGTTCCTAGTTGATAATTTTTATTTCCTTCCCGGTAAAAGAATGTAAAATTTCCGGATTTCACTGCTCCATTCCCTTCTCATCTAACTTTCTTATCCCCAACCAGGTCTATTCTATATTTCGCTAACTGACTCGTTACGGATTTTACATAACGCCTGCTCTATAAAGACTTCTTACATTCCATGTTTCAAGTCTCATGTCCATTTTACTGAAATCGTGCCAAGTTATCAACCCTGGTCTGAAGCTTTTATGGATGTTTCTGTACAAGCGTACTTTTTGCAGGATGAGGTTGTTAGCCGCATGCCAATCCCCCAAGCTGGAGGACCACCCCTTGTCGTCTGTCTGCGACTGCTTATTCAATGTATTTGACGATAAACTCTCTATCTAGATGCCTTCTCCTCGATCCACAATGTGAGGATGCACCATACTACGGTGACAGGGACCCACGTTACATGGCATAAGTGACTATTAGATTGTTTAAGGCAGATAAATAATAAAAAATACTGCTTTTGGTCTATAGAATTAAGCATTGCATTAAAATTCCCGCTATGAATACAGAGTGATTGAAAATCGTATAATATCTAAACAATGTGTGTTTCAAGGAAATAATTATTATACCATGTGAGCGAGGAATCTGACTTTGCATAGGCATTACAAAGACGAATATGTTGTTCTCTTGTAATGCTTTAATTTTGGTGTTGTAAAGAGTCAACAATATTGGGATCACTGCGATAAGTAATGATCGTTTGCGATGCAGCTTCAGTGAATCGCACTACAAAGTCATGATTAGGAATGTAATGGGGAAAAAATATTCCATCTTCCTGAGTAAACAAAACATCAATCTTTTCTTGATTTATAAATTCATTGAGTTCATGGTGTATGAGTATAGAAATAAACTTATTTAAATTAACAGCTGCTTACTGGAAAGTAAACAAACAGTAATGTATGAAAAAAAAGGATGTGCAGTTACCAAACCATAAGAAATGAGAAGTTGCCCTCACAGAAAAATAAGAGTAAATAAATTTAAAATGTAGTATTATAATTGCAGTAATCTTTTAAGTAGACAACTCTCCTCCTAAATGAACCACTGCTTCGAAACTTTAAGTTAGTAAAAGCTCGTGTTTGTCTCGATCTAGTAACGATTTGATATTTACAATACGGACAGCCGTTTATATATAAGTAAATACGTGAAATCTAACAAGTCAGCACTACACGTTCCAGGAATACTCATTTCTGAATCATCGAAAGGCAGTTATTTTGTTTGTCTGTGCGGTAGAATGTTGGATACGTACTCGGAAGGTCTAGGTTTAAATTCTGGCAGAGAAACAGTTCTTTTTTGCTGGCTTAAAGATTTAAAATGATGTTACTATTCCGCTTATCTCGTAATCTTAGAAGGATGCTAAAATGAGTATTTCTAAAAGATCAGAAAAGAGAGAGATGTTACAATATTATATTGGCAATTTCAATCATATTTGCGACTCTCTATGTACTTTAGAAGTTAAGATTTTTTAATTTCCTTCCCCTATGTTACCTCTTTTTAAGTCGGATTTTTAAATTTGAAGAGTTGTTTAGTGAACCAAATAGATATCAAATACGTTATATTTCTTTCTTTCTCTGCTATCTACTTCATCTCTTAAGGTGAATGTTCTGGCAAATAAGTACCAGAGTGGATTTTTTGAAGAAAAAAAAGGCATTCTACATTGTCATTCATACATATTGTAATCCCTAGCTTCAAACAAGAAATCGTGAAATTGAGAATACGGGTCTTTCCAGAGATAATATTGCACTAATGCTGCGAATCTGAGCCTTAACTATATACATGTAGACCGACTCCTTACTTCTCTAGTCAAATCAGTAACTCTATCACAAATTCTTGTGCAACATTTCTTTCTATGCATAAGTTGTGGTCGCATACTCTGCAAGGCAGTTTTGAAGTCATTGTAAAGGCACTTCTGACGTTCAGGATATATGACTTACATACACAAAATGAATAGCAGTTCAGAATAAAAACTGAATAGATATTTTTAATTTATTTTTATAAGTTTAATGAACCACTTTATGCATCGAGGGTAAGAATGACGGTGACGATAAAATGGATAATAATTATTAGATGACGAAAGTGGGAGAAGATGAGAGAACCCAGAAAAAACACACGCGCATGTTGGTTGTCTCCGCAAAGCCCACTTGGTGTGAACTAGGACCAAATAAGAGACTCGACGCAACAGAGTTGAATGCTCTACCACTAAGCTACCACCACCAACATTTAGTATTCAGTTATAAGAACTGTGAGCTTCAAATGGAGAGTTCGGGGTCCCCCGTGACTTGGTCGCTTGCGTTGCCGGTTGTTTCGGCTCTGCTCACGAATTGATAATAGGCTATGTATCAACAAAGAATAGAACAATTATTAAGTAGAGTTATTGAGAATAAAAATCCGCTCACACAATTCATTTTCTTATATATCCATTGGCAGCAAATAAACCAACGGTAAGCCCTTTACCTTTCAAAATGTAAGTGAAGTGATTTGAGTTTAGCGTCCCTTTCAGCAGCAAGGCTATATAAGACGTGGGATTACATCAATGAGCCCCCTCAGGGAATTATACTCGTGTCTTTCACACCAAAGACACGTACGCTATCCACATAACCGTAATGGAGCTCACCAAATGTAGCAAATTTGCCATAAATGGTACCGGACTTTCACGACTTTGCAGCAGATAACTTAATGTAAGTTTATATAAAACAATGATTTAAATCAACCGTTCAGTTTTATTAATTAAAAAAAAAGAAAAAGAAAAGAAAAACTAGCTCGCAAATGCCAAAGTTATGAAATTCAACTTTATAAGGAGGTCATTGTACTGAGAATTTGATTTCAATTGTAAGCTTATCGTGTGGTCTTGAATATCTTTAGTTCTTATTACCCGAACAGCTTATGTATCTTTCTAGGATACATAGCCGATGTATAACGTATTTTACGGACTATAAGATGCAACGGACTGTAAGACGTACCTTAATTTTTAAGCATGTTTTTTTAAATACCGTAACATTTTTACCATTTTTATTATTAGATTGCAAAGCCATACTGAAAAAAATAAAATCTTAGTTTATAAAACCGAACTATGCGCTATTGAATAATTTGTATCGTCTGCATGGCGAAAGAGCCAAACAACGTTTGGTGGGGAACGATGTTTCGTCGTAAGTGGGTTGGCGCTGCCATCGGTTTTCGAGCGTGACGTCATGGGTTCTCGACTAACAGATCGACTGGCTGGTTCCGTCGTCGCATGTTAGAGGCGCTATGGTTCGCCTTGTTTCCAGTTTTTCGCAGATTTTACGGTCTGTATATTCTAGTCTGTGGTTCTGGGATTGTGATGGCGGGGCCGGGAGGGAGACAGTGTTAGCAAGCTTGTGAATCCCCGCAACTCATGTTCGTTGGATTGGTGCACTGATGCTGCCAGTTGAATCCAATGTTGCCAGATGGAGATAGGTTTCCCGCGGCATCGAATATATGACCATTTTTAAGACTGGCGGGAATTTTAAAACAAACACTGGACATTTTTATATTAATTTCGAGTATAAGACGCACCTGAATTTTTTAGGCAATTTTTCGAAGAAAAAATTGCGTCTTGTAGTTCGTAAAATATGGTATGTGTCTGCCTACGATTGTTTACTTAATTTAAAATAGAGCAGATATTCCACTAGTCTACACAAGCATCCTCCGAAAAGGTTATACTAAAACACGTCTTCATATACTTTAAGATTTAAATGATTATTTCCAAATGTGAGTTCATGTAAATTTTCATTTAGAAGAAGAAGAAGAAGAAGAAGAAGAAGAAGAAGAAGAAGAAGAAGAAGAAGAGAGAAGAGAAATAAAACAGAAAAATAATCTATAGCTCGGAAAGCGCGTTTTGAGATAAGTTTTTAATCGTATATGAACTTCTCCATTTTCGGTTCTATTTTTCTACTTATGGGAATAATTTTCCTTATCTAATAGCACCTTAATATTTTGCATCTCTTAACTTAGCAACACAAACTCAGAATTTGTAGATAAAATAACAGTTTAATCCGTGCAATGATTATTAGCTAAACCACTACAGCACAGACAATCTCAAAGGCTGACATAAGTGGAAATCGACACACTTTGGAAATCGACTCAATCGAATAAAACTGAACGCTATGCGCCGAACAAGTCTTAGTGTTATATATTTACATTCTGCTGTTTGATCACGATCGAAGAGCAGAACTTAAGCTACATCTTATTTTGACGATCATTACGTTCACTCCACGCGAGTATTGGTTGAGTGATTTTCTACTCAAACTTTTTATCAAGCTGACAGTTGAAGAACCTATGGCACAACCTTAAGAATGTTGATGACCTGTTTTCAATTCTTGGCCAGGATCTATTTTCCATAATATGTGTGAAAGTATCAGGGTGATCACCAAGATACATAGACTCTTCTCAGCAACCATATAATGTTTGGATTAGGTGAAGTGTATTCCGAAGTCAGTCTTACTCATGGGCAAAAGTGGAGTTGAAGAGATAGGGGGATGCACGACGTCATGGCGCCTCCGTGCCTATCTTTGCCTATTGTAGTTTTAGTAAGTGGGGGGATGCCATAGATATATTTTGGAAGTGGGGTAACGGCGTTCCCACGCGTTTTCCTTCACCTTCACCACTGATCTTACTGTAAATCACTTCGCCTAATTTGAAACATCAAGAGAACTCCAAACGAGACTCGAACTCCAAACTATTCGGGGCTTGAATAGGGTATTACAATGCAGTATCAGTGTTTATGACTTCTCTATAAATATGATATACTACTTAAACTGGAACAACGTATGAGTAGAAAAAAGTCATTAACGTGGATTTTAAAGGGTATTTCTGACCCCTTGGCCTAGCTAGTTGCTAGTTGATTGCTATGAGTTTGCCCAATAAGAGAAAATTTTTGATGATGTCTATCTTGTTAATTTTTTGTGATTTGAAACATCTAAATCCCCGGGACTATTCTCCATGCACCCAATTTAAGCTGCTATCAATGTAGAGCATGTTGCTAAAAGTCACCGGACATCCCTTTACGTCAAGTAAACGACCCCAGAATGACGTTAATACACCTTACCGACGCTTTATGCGTGAAGGCAGATATGCTAAAGCATCAAACGCGTGTTGTCTGTCACGACGAGTCAACGGAATGAGTTCAATGCGTTCGAAAAAGCCATGATTGTATGTAGTTATAAATTTGGACATACGGTCAGAGCGATTTCTCAGCAGCTAAACGTATATTGGTCCAGAGTTAGCGATGTCATAGTCAAGTCGAAATGCCATGGAACTACTCAGACGAAGGCCCGCTCTGCTAGGCCCAAGAAAGATCGAGACCTGAAAACCTTCGATCGTGTTGTGCGAAACAACCGGCAGACATCTTTGTTAGAGGTTGCAGAGGACTTCTATCTCAGCTCATGTGCAGAGGTCAGTGATAGGACTGTCCGTCGAGGTGACCGATGAACAACCACACAAAGTTTCAGCTTTAATTAAATTACTTCAAGGTTAAACCCTAATTTGACCATACTATTAATGTCAATGGAACATCAATGAAAAGTAATTCCTCCACGTGTCTCAAAAACCAGAGGAGGGAGATGTCCGAAATTCGGCTCAAATATAGTACAGACTATGCAAATTCTACATTCAAAAAATAACTTGTCCTAAAATGCATGGAACATTATGAAAAACGCACGAAACATTAACATTAATGTCAATGGAAAATTAATGTAAAGCAAATACTTCCTCCACTTATCTCAAAAACCAAAAGAGGGAGATGGCTGAAATTAAGCTAAAATATACGACAGACTATACAGATTCTACATTCAGAACAGAAATTTTCCTAAAATGGATTAAATATAGTCAAAAACACACAAAACATTAACATTAATGCCAATGGAAGATCACTAAACAAAAATGAATTCATCCACGTATCACAAAAACTATAATAAGGAGATAGATAACTGAAAGTTTATTGCAAGGACATAATGAAAAGCTTAAAAAATATGTATAGCACGTAAGGTAAATATGGATGAAACATTGTCAAAAATGAAGTTGTTCGAGTAAAATAAATACTAATGATAAAGTTTGTGCACCTTCTTCGAATTAACCAGAGCACTCCACGTGGCGGTTACGGTCTTGAAATATCTCACATCTCCAATCTCGATTTAGGAAGCCACTTGACTTTTGACCTGATAATGTGACCCAGTCTGATCCTTATGGCAAACCGGATAGGCTCTTTAACACCGATTCTGTATCAATCTGGTAACACCAGCCATCCGTGATCCTCAACAACATACTTCTGGTATTAAATTAAAGTGCTAAAGTGGTAGTCATGTTTTAACTATTAGGCTGTGTTAAAAATCATCTGTATTAAAGGCGCTTTTTTTTATTATAAAAGCACTACATTCGCTTAATATTCTTTCCCGTATGAAAAAAGTTAATTCCTTTGTTATCCAGTCCTTATCCCAAAATGGATGAGAGTTGGCAATGCCCATTTCTGTCCTATATACACTAATTGTATACCAAATAAAAAAATTGCTGCGCAATGGCGTATTTAGGGGGTACCGGGCTCCCCCGAAATAAGTTTTTTTAAGTTTCTCGTATTGCATGTATAACAATAATTCTTCTTACCATTTCTAAGAATTTCATTGACTTCCATTTTCTTATGCACTTTGTTCAGAGATAATACTGTATTTATCAAATTTTATTCCATGTAAGAACTGCGTTCTTTCTTTCTTCTTTCGTCCATTCTACTCTTGTTTCTTTTTCTTAGTTGTTACTTTCTTTCCTTTCTTCTATCACTTTCTAAAGTTGTTAACTGTGATTCAAGTCGACCGTCGTCAGTAACAACAAAACTAAGAGGAACTGATAAGCGAAACTGGGACTTTTAGTTATTATAGCAAAGGAATATTTATATCGTTTAGTTATAAATAAAGATAAATGCTTGAATTAGAGAAAGAAAATCAAGAGGGGAAATAAGTAGCCCGGGAAATTAGGTAGACCAAGAGGATACTTCCTTGAAAACAATAAAAGGTTAGATTCATTGTTAAATTTTTGTGTGTATCGTATCACATAAGATTCACCAGCCTGCAATTCTTGTCATTAAAACTACAATCAGTATATTTCAGCTTCAACTTGCCTAAACATTTTCTTTCAGGTAAAAACGCACACATATAAAACTGAATATTTCATTTTTTTTTTTTTTTTTTTAACTGAAATCAATTACGTTGAAATGAGATTGCAAATATTCAACGTGTGTTTGCAAGAGCGTCATTTCAGATTTGCCTGCGAATGGGTAACATTCTCTACCACATATGAGCTTCACGATTTTTCTTAGTATATTAGTAGACGATCGATTCAAATATATTTAGTTCTCCAACTCAGATGGGCAATCGCCCCCTGGTTCCCCGTGGTGTGCATAGCCCCTTCCTCCGAAACAAAATCCTAAATATGCACTGAATGTATACAGAAAAAATGGCTGTGTAAAAGCTCAAAAGCTCTGTGTTATCCGAGCTGTTATATTTTAACACAAACCTGATTCTACTTCAAATCTATCGAACTTTGGAGTAAAGTATTAAAGTGGTAATAGCTAAAAACAACTCTTAAATACGATAAGAACATTGTAGTAACTCAATATTAGGTTCTTTTATGTATAGCTGCTGAACAGCTACTTTTACAAATATGTTCTTTCTTGTTCTTGTTGCTTGAAAAGAGAACATAGTAAACTTTGGAACAGCAAACGGTAGGACCTCTACTCATGTAAATGTTGCCAGAAAGTGCATACGCTTAAAAAACTATTGTAGTGAAAGTTTACAGGAAATATATTCGCATAAATGTTACACATACCGCGTAAAGCTTTGCTCACTGCAAATAATAAAGCTAATAAAATTTATCAATGTCAATTACTAGGCATCAGAGATGACGTGGGCCAATGAACATTTGATCCATGACCCACTGACCCACACCCACCAAAACTCATCGATACCAACTCTGACCCATTATCCACGCCCTCCTCTTCAGTGACTAAAAGTTTACACTTGGAATAAAACCAGGCTGTGGAATTATCACTAATTGGAGTTAGAATTTCTACGGTTAATCGCTCTGTCGCAATCAGGGTTGGAAAAATACATTTAAAAAAAGAACAAAACATGTTTAAAACACAAAAAAAAGATGTTCAAGATGTTTTAAACATGTTTTAAATATTTCGAACAGTTTAAAACATGATTTTAAACGTATTTCAAAATCGTGTAATAACGTATTTATTAAGACTTTTTTGCTCTTGCAACCGATCTTTTCATTTATTTTATTCTCGTTAAGACTACACTGTGTTAGGTACTTAATATTTCAGTATAGATTAGTAATTCTCAACTTATTCCATATCACGACCCCTTTTATTACACCCTCTTGCAAGTGACTCTCGTAAATACTTTCTTGGTTGCAATAAGCTTTTTAAGTAGATTTTAAAATCTACCCACCATAGAGATTTCACACTATCGATCAATATACATGGCAAAATAAAGTTCTCACCATCCTTGTATATTGAGAACGGGTTGAGGGAGAATTATGAAACTTGGAAGTGGTCTGACACATCAGATGATGCTATCAAGCATCATGGCGGACATCTTTACTTAGTATTCGAAATTTCAAATGCAAAGAGAGTCATGTTACATAAGGCTATAATTTTACCAGAAATACGGTGCGTTTATTTTAGCCCTAAAGCAGGTCATTTTGCAGCTATCGTTTCTGAAAGTTTTCTAGTTATGCCTTTAGGGGCTAAGCTCGTGTTTCCTTGGAGGCGGGTGAGATTTTTGTTGTAAAATTTGATTACTATTTCAGAACACTGATGCTAATAAAATTATTTTAAAATAATAAATTTTCGAAATGTAGTGTTTGAAGCACACTTCATGTTGTGCTAACTTTCGAATATTTTCTGCAAACCTAGGTAATTTGTTGTTTTTTTGGTTAATAATTTATTCAAGAAAGGTAATATTTGTGGCGTTGAGGGCACAATGGACCCAAATCCATTTTCAATAAAGTTCAGTTTTGGTCAGCAAATGAATTCTATTTCTAAACGTAATATCTTTGCAGTCAAGAGTCCAAAACAAATGTTACTAATACCATGCGAAAGGGCGTGGGATAGTTTCATGACAGCCGCTAGACAGGGGCATCAGCGGACAGAAGGGTAACCTCCCCCATTCCCAACCTGAATTTCTGATTTTGAGGGCATTTTTAGAATTCTTTTGATAAGCAAATTCCAAAAGAACAACTTTGAGGTCCTTAAACCGAACAAATACGGAGAACATACGGATGATAAAACTGGAAAGTTGCTTAGGCCCAATTTACAGAATTTTAAGCATGATCGAAACTCGAAAGTAGAGCCTTTGGAATCCTTGAGTCAAAAAATATACAAGAGAAGAATATAGGCCTATAGCTCCTTACGGCCAAAGGAAATGGATTATAACTGATCAAAATCCGTATTTATTTAAGGACTTAAATTTTTTTATGTTGGGCTTTGCTCACCAAAAGGTTTCTAAATCTGCATTACTGCCCGCAAAATCTGAAATTCAGGTTAGGGGGCTTATGACCTCTCAAGGAACGCCCCTCTCTAGCGGCAATCATATAAATTTCTAGATTGCATCTTGTTATATAGTTTTTCTTTATTTCATCTCGGATTCGAGGTTATGAAAATATGACCTTTTCCGTCTAGGGATACGCACGAGTCGAGTCGAGTCGAGGTTTAATCCTGTCTCTCCTCGAGTCTCAACTCGATAGTTTTTGTCTCGACTTGGCTCAAATTCAAGACGAGACCTCTCGAAATTCGAGTCGAGACAAAATATACGTGTTAAAATATGCGCATACATCAGCCAGAACATAATGACTACCTACCTACTTGTTAGTATGTCCACCTTTGGCACGGATAACAACGGCGATGCGTCTTGGCATGGACGCAATGATCCTTTTTAGGTCACTGGAGAGAGTTAGCATCATATGTCACAGAAGTCCCGTAACACACACAAGTCACAGAATTCCCGTAAATTCCGGGGAGGGGGCGATGTGCTCTGACGTCACGTTCAATCAGATCTCAGATGTATTCGATCGAGTTTAGATCCGGCGAGTTGGGGGGGTAGCACATCACTTGGAACTCGCCCCTTTCTTCCTCGAACCACTCCATCACACCCCTGGCCTTGTGACATGGTGCATTATCTTGTCGAAAAATGCCACTACTACCGTTGGGAAACGTGGTCGTCATTAAGGGGTGTACGTAGTCTACCCTTGAAAGATTAACTATTAAGCTTATGCGTTCTGTACCTTTCTAAAGTAACAAATGCTGGAATTGGTTTCAAGAGTGTTTCTGAGGGAATACTTCCTTCAAAATAATGTTAAAAAATATAGAAAGATTTTCGAGACATTCGAGTCGAGTCGAAATTTTTACGAGCAGTCTCGACTCGAATTTTTGACCGTGTGCGTGGGTTTCCTCGGGGTTCTCCCGTTTCCTCCCACTTTCTTCATTTTAAAATTTCATCCCTTTTTCATCATCACAGTCTCCTTTAGCCTAGCCGGCATAAGCGTGGGACGTAAAACTTAAAGATTTCCTTTCATTTTTTTCGAATTTTCGAGTCGAGAAATACGTTTGTCTTGACTCGTTTCGAATTTTACAAAGTTTCTCGACCTGTACGTATACCTATTTCCGTCGGTGTATTCTTTTGGATACCCCCTGCATTTATTTAACGTAATTATGCATCATTAACTGGCATTCGGAGCTTGACTTGTCAATCATTTCCATGCTGCAGGATACTCAATATAACGTTAATATCTTAAATTTATGAGCAAGGAAGGGGAAAATTAGTCCTCCTCCCCCATTCCATCAACGCCCTTGTTTAACGGTTGTCCTATGAAACTCTAGTCCACACCCTCTCACATGGTTTGTGTTTCATTTATTTCGTACCCTTGGCTACGAAAATACTACGCTTGCTGAGCAAAAGTGAACCTTTCTGAAAATGGACTTCGATCCTTTGTGCTCTGAAAGCCCCATATCTAAAAATATTTTATAAAAGCTGAGTTGGAGCCAAATTTATCCTGCAACCCAAGTTTGTTCGAAACGCATAAAATTAGTTTGTTTAATTTGATTGATTATAGTCTTGCATCTGTAGACAGGCTATATGAGACAGGACTTTTCTTTTTTTTTTTTTTAAAAAAAAAAAAGTGGGATCTGAACCACTAATTTTGAAATTTCACGTCGGATCGCAGCCAAATCTATACAGCAGATTCTGACGTCTCGTGCCTCTACCCTCAAAATTTAATGTTAAAAGACCGAAAATTGTGCCCTGTAGCGTGGTGCATACATACAGACAGACGAACAAATTGAGATCAAAATGTCCCAGACATTGAGTTGATTTTGAGTTTAACGTCCCGTTCAGCAGCGAGGCTATATGAGACGTGGACCTACTGATTAACGTGGAATCCGAACCACATGAACTCCCACCGGAAATCGAACCCGGACCTCGCACGTCAAAGGTGCGTACGCTAACCGCTTAACCACGGAAGAGGTCTCCCAGACATTGAAGTTTGGCACTGATGTTAAAATAAGTATCACGCCTTAATGGTTAGTTGCGCGGGCGACTGCCATACCTTGCACTTTCTGGCCTGGCCCCTTTATGCAAGTTATGCCAAGGTGTAAATTTTTTTAAGAAAATTAGAACTGAAGTGGAGAAGAGGGACTAAATAACGTTTTCATGATATAATTAAAAACTATTGTTGATACAAAATTAATTCTACCCGAAGTTTCGAATTGCATCTCAACTACATCAGAAGCAATATTCGAATTAACACTTTTACCATTTGTTTGGGTTTGCAGGTTTTTTTTCCACAGCATTGCATTTTTCATAATGATTCTTCTTTCTTTGAACTAAACCAACCATTTCTTTCTTACACGTTTTGCAACGAGCTCGTATGGCCATTTTCTTATCTAATGGAGTTTGAGTTACTTTAATAAATTTGCTCCAAATGACTCTCTTTTTTCTTCCTGTAAAACTCATGTTAAACGATTCCAAGTTGTATGGAGACTGAGAACCAACATGTACTGTATCAACGAATGCCTGAGATTTTTTAATTTCAGAACCGCAATTTAGCAAATAACATTTTGTTTGTTTTCTGAATACAACACAAAAATTTGTTTCCACAATAATTATTTTATTTATTTTTAGTATCAGTTCTACAATTAGTCCAACCTTCGACAACGACACTTTCTCAAGTTAACTGGGAAGCATTTAGACAATACAATATACATTTAAAATAAGGGGAAAAAGACAAAATAAATTGTAGATCACCATATTGCCCTGCTGTAGCCACGAGAAATCAAAACATTCACATGGGAAGAAAATAGTTTTCTGAATGGGGAGCACTGACAATTTCCTTTCTCTGATAGATTTTTTTACAAAAATAAAATAAAAATAAGCATATGTTTAAAACAAGTCTTAAAAAATACACGTGTTTAAACAAAATGTTTAAAACGTATACAAAATTTGTTTCAAACAAAATCGATTATTTAAAACAATTTGGACAGAGTGAGTCGGTGGGCCAAAGTGGGTCATGATAGGTGGTGGGTCGTAGTGAGTCACGTCCTGTTCACCCACGATCGACTGACCCAATCCATCTGTGCTAGACATGAGACTATGATATCCGTGGAAGACAATGTTAAATGACAGTGTGTATATAACTGATACATAGGATTTTGAGGCGGCTATGAAATCTTTGCTAAGTCGTTCTTAGTAAATGAAAGATTTCGCTGACCACTGATTAATAAAACCGTTATTATTATATTAGTATTTCAATTGCTTGCGTTTTCCATGTTAGCTGGGGTGATATAACAACACAAGGCAAATATATACCTATTACCTCCGTCACGCTATTAATATTTCTGCGTTTCTTCGTTCATTTACCTAGTTCTGTAATACCGTAAGGGTATTATTTTCGCACCTAGCAATACTGTCTCCGTGTCAAATCGGTAACAGTAGGCCTTTGCTAAACTTGAGTTTATATATATATATATATATATATATATATATATATATAATTTTGAAATTCTTCTGGCATATTTTAATAAAACAAAGTTGATAAATACTTTAACGTTGTACAGTTAGAATGTTTTAATTTCAATGCATTCATCATGCAAGTTTTTTTTATATATAAAATTAGGTATTTTCTCAGTTTCCGCGTATTTTAGGTAGTAGTATTTTTTTTTTACCTGGCGTCCATTTTTAAAAATCTTTAACTAAATTCATCACGAATATGTTACGTGTGTTAGCCTTATTTCTATAGAAAAAAACTATTTAAAACGTTTATTTCATACACCCTAAGCATGTAGAAGAATAAAATATTGGACGCAACATTGCTGCACGTTGTTAGATGTAAATAGCCTTGTAATTTTTTCTTTAAAAAAAACATTAAAATAGTCCTTAATGAAATATGTGCGTTAGTATGACTGATGTTCATTGAAATTAATCAGCAATGATATATGGAGTTTGCAATATTTCATTCAAATCTATATTGTTATATTTACGTTATTAATAACTTTCACGTTTAAATTTTGTAAGGATAAAATATTAACTTACACTATTAACATAAATATTGTAATTATATAACTGCAAACATATTCAGTGTCTATTAAAAAGATAACAAAAGCATTAAAAAATATTTTATTAACAACCATGATCCTGTGTTGTGTTATTACTGTATGACTCCGCAAAATGGATATAAGGTCAAAAAGGAACAAGCACTTGTGTAATGTATAGTTGACTTGCAACATTGCCTTTACTGCGCTTTTAGAAACATACACCGTACATCAAAAACAACTTTAAAAAAATAACTATTATTTGGTCCGTTTATATATATATATATAAAAAAACTGAGGGCCGCGGTGGCTCAGTGGTAGAGCGTTCACCTCTAGTGCTTGGGGTCCCGGGTTCGATCCCAGCCCCCGCCAAGTGAACTTTGTGGTGGACAAACACCGTGTTCGTGGGTTTTCTCGGGGTTCTCCCGTTTCCTCCCACTTTCTTCATTCCACCATTCTATTCATTACTCATCATCACCGTCTCCTTTAGCCTAACCGGCATAACCGTGGGACGTAAAACTCAAAGATTTCATTTTTTCCGCTTATAAAAATATTTTTTAATGCATGTGTATTGAAAAAAGGAAGAAAACACGGGAGAACACGAGCACCCACTAAACATGGGCCATCAACGTTATTATGGAAGTCATGAAATCAAACCTTTAGTTCTTCATTAAAAATTGCAGTATTTTGACAATATTTCTACGTTTATATAATAGAACAAATCAAACTCCATAGTTAGGATATCCATTCTACTAGATAACGAAACTAAAAGCCTATCAACTATCGATTGGTTGACACTAATGTATATCCGTTCATCAGGAACCATTTAATGTTTTTATTTGGTCCTTGCGAACTTCAGCGTTCAACGACTGGTTGCTATTGGCATCTTCTGAGGTAAAATCCAAGGTCAGAAATAAATAGTTCGTGGATTGGCTTTCAACTTGCTAAAACCCAGGGAGAGAAGCACTGAATCCCTACCGTCAAGTTAATCCTTATTTCACACACGTTCACTGTTGTTTGCTTGGCAAACTTTTCCCCTGTCTTTCTAGTGATTATTCTCCTCTGACATACTTTGAATGTAAGTGTAAAATTGATCAGTGTCACACGACCGTAAAATCAGCTTTCCCAATTTTGTAAACTCATAATTATATATATATATATATATATATATATATATATATATATATATATATATATATATATATATATATATATATATATATAATAAAGCACGAAACGGATGACCAGTTAAACCAGTGCTGCCACTTCTAATCAGAGCAGTGGCGCCTATAAAACCCTATCATAATTAGGAATGATATCAATACGCGACTGTATACAGTCTCGGCCTTGTTTCTGTTGAGAAATAGCTGTCTCGATTTTAGTCCTGTCTCCAGTCGAAAATTGGAATCTTAGTCTGGAAGGCTAACTCTCAATCTCGCCTTGGACTCGAAATAAATTTGTGAAATTAATAGGAACGACCACGAGTCGAGTTAAAACTCGACTCGACTCGAATTCAAATCGCGTTTCGAGTAGAGTGAAAGATAGTTTTGTCGAGTCGGGTTCCTAACTGAGTCACTGTTTTTGAGGTCAAATTTCGAGTCGAGTCGAGTTCGTTAAGTGGTTCGCTCATTCAGCTCGTTTTAAGTCGTTTTGAAATCATGACCTAATTAGACTGGAAAGCTAAAGCCATGAAAAATGTAATCAGTAATGTGGAATGCCTCTACTGTTGCTCACGAGAGGAGACACTGCTCGCATCTCGTCTCGTTTCGATAACGAGAAGACAATAGATTTGTTTTTAACGAGAAGCCTCGAATGTCTTGAGAACGAATATTATTATAAACTAGTTCTTACCATCAAGGCTGAGACCTGTACAGTCGATTTCTTTTAGCCCAAGCAGAAGCCCAACAAGGGTACTAATGTCAACCGGCTCGGCTCGGTTCATTTGAGCGAATTGCTCGATAAGGCATGGTTGGGATGAGCCATCGACTCGGTTCGACTCGACTCAGGTGAGCCATCGGCTCGAGCCGGCTTGGTTGAAACCTGTCCATCGGCTCGAGTGACGTGAGCCATCAGGTCGGTTCCGTTCGGCCACGTGAGCCATCGGCTCGAATCGGCTTGATTGGATGAGCCATCGGCATGATTAGGCTCAACTGAGCCGAGTACTCAAGCCGGTTCGGTTGGGTGAATTGTTGATTCGGCTCATTTCTCGGTTCGACTCGATGATGAATGAGCTCTGAGCCGAGCCGCTCAAGCCGTTGACAACCCTACACTCGAGTCGTGCAGTTTTTAGCATGCTTGGCCTGCGTTCTATAACTTATAACAATTTTTGGCTCTAGCCCGAATACTTGCTCATCCGGAACTCAAACCTAGAACTTCGTGAACGATGGTCTTCCCTCCTAGTCTTCATGATTACTGAGGTTGGCAGTCAACTAGTTTTCGGTATTCAATTACAAACCGCTTATATTTCATATTTACACACAGTGTTATAATAATAATAATAATAATAATAATAATAATAATAATAATAATAATAATAATAATAATAATAATAATAATAATAATCTTTAATAATAATCTTTATTTTAGTGCCGCGAACAGCTTTTGGCAAAAATGCAGCACTTGGTATCAGAGTATGCGATGGCATAATAATACTACTAAAAAATAAATAATAAAGAAAACAATAAAAGAAGGGTACTAATATAAAACACAATGTAGCTAAAAGTCAGCTAAGCAGAAATAATTCCTTGTCAACGCAGTAAAACTTATCAAGTTTTCCATCCATCTAAAACAACAAGAAGCTAAGAACAGCAGTCATAAAATTACATTTGGCTTAATGTTTCTAAACGTCATTGATTAAAAACTATCAGTCAGATCACATAAAACTTTCACATTGTTTGATACAATAAGTCTAAAATGAGCTTAAAGAATGTGTCAATCGTTTTAAAATTTCACATTTCCAATTCAGAGGAACTAAAATCATGGTATTTCTTATGCTATGATTTGGCACTTTAAAACCTATGTTTTGTAAACAATATTCACTGATATAAATGTTATCTAGTATTTTTTGCATGCATACTCTGTCGAAATTTTTTCGTCTATTCATAAGGCTTTCTAAACCCCAATAATCAGTAAAATATTCATAACTATGTGAGTAATAGCTCATTTTCATTTTAAAACATAGAAGTCGAATAAAACATTTTTGCACAGATTCAATCTTGTTTGTCAAAGTTTTAGAAATGCTGTTCCAAATTACCGAACCAAATTCTAATTTTTGTCTTACAAGTAATTTATATAGAAATACATACGTTTTATCTCTTTGAAATACAGGCCACTGTTTAAAAATAAAACCTATTATCCTTCTGGCACCTTGTACAGCGGGGGACACTTCTAAATGGTACACCTTAGCCGTAAATCTCCATATGGCTGTACCATTTAGAAGTTGAGTTGATTTTAGTTTAGCGTCCCTTTCAGCAGCGAGGCTATATGAGACGTGGACATACTGATTAACGTGGAATCCGAACCACATGAGCTCCCGCCGGGAATCGAACCCCATTTAGAAGTGTTCCCCGCTGTACAATACAATTTATATGATTAGACAACTTTAACTGACTGTCAAATGTAATACCTAGGTCTTTAATAATGCTTACTTTCTCAATTTGTACACCATTGACCTCATATTTACTGACATAATATTGAGTTTTATTGGTGAGAATAATAATAATAATAATAATAATAATAATAATAATAATAATAATAATAATAATAATAATATTTGGTCTAGGAATTAATTCGTGCGGGTGGACAAGAGATGGCGCAACGAACGGAGCGTCCCACAGTTCCGTGTATCCACACATGTGTTGCAAACCCCTGTCATCGCGTATCGTTCGTAGTATAGGGCAGTGGATTAAAGCGTCAACAACACCAGTTTGTAGTTAAGTGAACATGGCGCAATTTGTGCCTGATAAAGTGTTTTTGCGGGGTGTCCTGCTGCATTACTTTAACATGCAGAAAAGTGCGACTGAAAGTCATCGTATTTTGGTGGAAGTGTATGGTGACCATGCTCTAGCTGAGCGAACGTGTCAGAAGTGGTTTGCACGGTTTAGAAGTGGTGATTTCGGCTTGGCAGACCAAGAGCGAGCTGGACAGCCAAAAAAATTTCAAGACGAAGAATTGACAGCATTGCTCGAGCAGGATTCGTGTCAAACGCAGGAACAACTTGCAGCAGCATTAGGCGTTGATCAAACAACAGTCTCCAAACGCTTGAAAGCCATGGGAATGATTCAAAAGATGTCACATTGGGTTCCACATGAATTGAAAGACAGATACGTTGAAAGACGAAAAACCAGTTGCGAATTGCTGCTTCAACGACAGAGCAGAAAGGGGTTTCTGCATCGAATTATTACGGGTGATGAGAAGTGGATCCATTACGAGAACCCTAAACGAAAAAAGGCCTGGGTGAAACCAGGTGAACCAGGTCCATCACAACCAAAACGAGATATTCACTGTGCAAAGGTTATGCTGTGCATATGGTGAGATATGAAAGGTGTGGTGTACTATGAGCTGCTGCAACCGGGTGAAACTATGAATGGAGAACGTTATCGACGACAATTAATGCGTTTGAAGCAAGCTCTGGCCAGAACACGACCAGAGTGGGAGAACAGACATGATAAACTTATTGTTCAACATGATAACGCTCGCACACATGTCGCAAAACCAGTCAAAACCTATTTAGAAAATGTCGGATGGGAAGTTTTACCCCACCCGCCGTATTCACCAGACGTTGCTCCTTCGGACTACTATTTGTTCGATTGCATGAACAACGATTTGATTGGACAGCGGTTTACTTCTTCAGAAGATATCGAAACATGGGTCTCTGACTGGATCGCTTCCAAGGATGAGGACTTCTTTCGCCACGGAATCCGTACATTGCCTGACAGATGGGCGAAAGTGGTGGCTAGCGATGGACAATATTTTTCTTAAGGTATTTATGTATTTTGTGTTTGTACTACAGCTTCAATATGTGCGTACCAACCGCACGAATTAATTCCTAGACCAAATAATAATAATAATAATAATAATAATAATAATAATAATAATAATAATAATAATAATAATAATAACAATAATAATAATAATAATAATGATAATGATAAATTTTTAGTAAAAGTAGTATCATTGATAATAATTATATTGTCTATGTAGGATACTTGAAGAGAAACTAGTACTTGAAACTAGTCACAGGATTTGGCTCGTTTTGCCTCGACTCCGCTCGAAACTCCACTCGAATTCGAGTCAAGTTTCCAGTCGACTTGGAGAAAAGTTTTCGAGGCGAGTTCTCGAGTCAAGCTCAAAACTGCCTGTTTCGAGTCGAGTCGAGTTTCAAAGAAAACTTTCTCGAACTCGCTCGTGCCTATCCATAGAAATTAAAAATATGTAACTAGTATCGTCTTACAGCCTACCGTTTTCTCTTTTTATTTTTTCACTTCATTCTTGAGTGTACAATTATTTTCGAATGAGCACTCCATCACAGCTAAGTTGCTAACGCTCAAGCTTTCAGTGTGTGTGTTCGTGGGTTCAATCCTCAATAAATGTATCGAACCTTGGATGAAACCCTAACAATGATTCACATCCCACTTTAAGCCATAGATCTTGTGCCATATAGTCCCAGTACTTGCTATATAATTAAACTCTAATCAATTAATTCCAATACTATTGACATTTCTTTCCATCTCAAATGTTGCTATTAAATTCAGCACACTAGATACCGGAGTGGATAGCGTTTAGAATTTGTTTAATAAAATTGAAATTCAAATCTTAAGATTTCTCGTCTATTATCCGCTACATTCTTCTCTGACTGTTGTCATCACCACAGAAAATCATGCTCATTATCTAATCTAATATAAATACTTTAAAATAAAGAGTTTGTTTCTGTATCTGTCTGTCTCTATGTCTATGTGCTCCCTGGGAACCAGAGGAGTGGACTGAGCGTTACCAAGTTTTGGCCACGAGTACCTTGGTCTAAGCCCCATCCAAGACGACTTTTTTTTTAAAATTCGAACCAGGGGGTCTCAAGGGGGCGTTTACCGGGACATGTCAAAGTAGTAGAAAATGACCGATATTAGTGTCAAATTTATAGATTTCGCAGTCGCTGAGATCAATGGTGAAACTCCTATCGCACTAACTTCCAAATCCAACTCAACTCGGCTCCGGGGCGAGGGTCAGCAAGGGGGACCGAGACATGTAAAAGTAATCTAAAATGATGGATATTAGTGTCAAATTCATAGTTTTCGTGGTCACTGAGATGAATGGTGATATTTCCACATACGTTAACTTCCAAACACAGCTCCCATCGGCTGGGCGCCAGAGGTGTTTCTTTTTTTAAATTCGAACCAAGGGGCCTCAGGGAGCGTTTACCGGAATATGTAAAAGTAGTGGGAAATGGCCGATATTTTTTTTCCTTTCGGTGTTCAGTTTGCTTACATAGATATTGTATCTACATAGATATGAGAAGAATTGATATATCAGCTAGTCTTATCATATATGAAATGGTAAATTATTAAAAAACGTAACTTCACTGTTTGCCTTTGGCGTGAAAGACCCGGTCTCGATTCCCTCCGGGAGCTCATGTGGTTCGATTTCCACTTTAAAAAATGAAATGAAATGAAATATTTGAGTTTTACGTCCCACGATTGTGCCGGGTAGGCTAAAGGAGACGGTGACGATGAGTAATGAATGAAATATTAGAATGAAGAAAGTGGGCGGAAACGAGAGAACGCCGAGGAAACCCACACACACGGTGTTTGTCCACCACAAAGTTCACTTGGCAGGGGCAGGGACAGGGATGCATGCAGAACAATAATTAACTTTATGTTCATATAATATTCACTTAGTACATTAGAATGAACCCGAACTGTTTTCTTCATTCTGTATAATATCCATGTTAACATTGTCATCTTTCTACACTAGGTCTTCCTAACGACAGTTTTTCCAATTCGGTTTAGCAGTTAAAATTTTAAAGCTTTCCCATTTTTCCACTTTTGTTGGGTGATGTCTACACTTGTGCCCTTTAGACTTAATGAAATTAACAGTGTTGGTAAAATATTCAAATTGTATTCTCATTATGAAGTTTCCATTATTACCATTTCCGAACCTCTTGGGTCTGAACATTTTCTTCCGTACTTTATTTTTAATTACTTTGAATCTGCGACCTTCCCTCAAAGTAAGTGATCATGTTTGTTAATTATACATCAGAATATGCATAATTATCGTTTTATACATTTAAACTTGTAAATACGTAGACAGAATTCGTGAAAACAAATAAGTTCGGATTAAATAAGAACATGAATTCCTTGATTTTATTTAATATTTATTTTTGAATTTTGGTCTGTTATAGTTGAAGTCACCCTACGGATTTTAACAAGCCTGTAATGGAAAACCTGTGAATAAAAAGTTCTCAACATGTGAAGTTTTAAGTACTCCTTGTAAAGCTGATCTCTCAGTGAAGCTGGAATTCTACTCGATATTATGTTTCTCTCTTAAGAAATCGTACACAGTAAAAAGTGGTTGTGTTAATTCAACACAATTTTAACACAAGGCAGTGATTCCAGCGTGACTACCACTATGCGGTGTTAGTTCAACACATACCTCGCGGTGTTGGCGTTTAACACACAACCGGTGTTGAGCCGTGCCGTAAGCGTTAATGAACCACAAAATTACTCCCTCAAAATATGTTAAATCGCCTATATGTGTAATGTGTTTACATTATGCTGAGTCTAAAAAAACACTTTAGACAAGTAAAAAAAATACTCCAGTGGCGGGTGGAGGGCCCGAGCCACCAACATTTCGGTTACTAGCCGCGCGCTCTTCCGACTTGGCCACGGAGGCGATGAAGAAAACGTCGCTTGTAGAGGGATAAATTATTGAGGTCTTTTGAATTTGGCTAATCAGAGTGCTCCTTTAAGCCGCGTATATTCGATGATAACCGTTTGAGATAAGATAAAATCTGCTCGACATGTAATTTTATAACAAAATGACGATGTGTATTTACTTTGTTTTATAGTTCTTCCATATTCATTTTCAAATGATCGGCGACAGTTGCCATCTAATAAAGTTGATGCGTTTGTTGCTTCTAGTACACAATCGCTTAGAAAAAGAAGCAATAAATGCATCAAATGTGGGAGATGAAATTTTGCGTATACCTGGATTTGTTTAGGTATTTCTTTCTACTGTGTTTGTCTATAGTTTCAATTCATAAGCCTTTGTAATTAGATGCCCAACATATTTGGCAATCACGCAGAAAACAGCACCGAAGATTCTACACTTATGTTAATTTAACACAGGTTGTGTGTCATTTCAACTACCGGCATTTGACACACAACTCCAAATGGAGAGTCAGTTGTTCTAACCACTTGTTTGTGTTATATTTTAACACAATCGTGTTAACACATAGGCATGTCGTTGAAATAACACAACGATTTTTTGCAGTGTATAAATCAATTTATTCTGCTTCAATGAAATGAGACCTTTTTAGTTTTTACGCCTCAACGATTATGCTCGGAGGCTAAGAGAGCCTGTGATGATCAGAATGAATGAAATAATTGAATGAAGAAGATGGTAGAAAAGAAAGAACCAGGAAAATCAACGCTCATGGGGTTTGACTATGTCAAAACCTGCTTTGCTCGAGTTGGGATCGAATCAACAACCCACGCATAAGCGACTCTTTCTCCCATAATAATTAAATTGAGTGTCCATATTTTAAGTATAAACATACATATTTGGAAAACTATACAGAGTTTGTCCGGAAAGTAGTGGAGTAGAGCGTTTCCAGTAACTCTGCCAATGACTGAAGATTCCCTGGAACGCAGAAACTGGAACGCTCTTTAGCTCCTTCGTTAGGCCTTTTGAATGGCCTGGAGCAAGCCGTTCTGCCGTCCTTTCATGACTCTTTTCAGTCGGGGGAAGAGGAAGAAGTCTACAGGAACGACATCTGGGTTGTAGGGTGGCTGGGAAAGCTGTGTGATGTCATATTTGGTCAGGAAGTCCACGATAGCAAAGGCGGTGTGTTTCGACGTATTGTTGTGATGAAGCTTACATGATTCAGCGATTGCTGCACGGACGCAGACAACTCGTTTTCTGAGACTTTCAAGTATTTCCACGTAGAATTAGCATTCATAGTCTGACCAAGTGGTACAAACTCTCTGTGAACCATTCTTTTGATGACAAGACACCTTGAAAGGGGTTCACCTCAAATTCAATCTACACTCCATGAAGGCTTGGAGACGACTGGCGATTAGTGCGCTGGTAGATAAGACACCACCACAAGCTAACCAGCGCAGTTACATTCCCCTCCATCACCACGTTTTGGCGGGAATAAATCAGTCCTGCTACTTTCCACACAGATCCTGTATTGTTTCCTCTTATTTTTCATAAACAGAACAGTTAATTATAGATATCTTATACGTAAGACGATAATGTTCGCATATTAAAGTGCGTGAAACATTTGTCTTGCGTCTTTTCTTTGTATCCTATTTACTATCAGTAAAATATTGCTGATTTGGTTGCAACAGACATATTATACATACATTTAACATAAAGATGGAACCAGACGTTGTCACATGTGTTTCATTTACCTACCTATAAGAGTTGAAAATTCCAGATAACACACAACGTGTAGTTCGAATTCGGGAAAAAATATAATTATGTCCACATGTCTTGTTCAAATTATTCACACTACTGTCTTGTTTTATAAATTAACATATGATTCTAAGTTTTTGGAAACTTATCCCGTTCATGTCAGATGATTGGATGATGGGAAGATGTGAACAGAATTCTGTTGATGATAGTACAATACAATTTGAAGATTATATCTCGTAAGAATATGGATTGAAATGAACAAACCAGAATTATGATGTGTAATTAAGATTTGACAATACCATAACTGTATTGGACTACCACTACTCGTGAGATCAACGAAGTTAAGCATTTGTACAGTTTGGTCGGAGATAGGATAGCTAACCGTTTGTACTCAAGAAATGATAGTGATATTGTAGGGATTTCGTAAAGCCAATTGGAGAGCAAGTTGAAATAAAGAATAGAAGTGGCAAAGTTGGTTTAGAAAACCAACATTGATAATAAGAAGGCGACGAGTTAATCACAGATCACGTTAAAGATGTGAGTAACATAACTGGACTATTAGGTGGGAATGTACTTGAAAGAAAGAAAGGTGTAGCAAACTATGGTTTAGAAACACATTAACTTTAGGAACACCAAAGTGTGTGTGTGAGAGGCCCACCCCATGATTTTTAATGTAACCCAAAAATACCTTGGTGTTTCTAGGGTTAATGGGGAGGAGCGATGGACTGACTACACATCGCATTAAAGACACGAGTACCATAACTGCACTGGTAGGAAGAAAGTACTTGAAAGAAAGAAAAGGAAATTGTGACTTCTTGTCTAGAAAGCCAACATTAATGGTTAGGTGGCGATGGGTTTACCACACATCACACTAAAGACATGAGTACTATAACTTCAGTAGTAGGGCATGGTCTCCGAGGGTTGTTGTGTTAGGAGATTAATTTAAGAATAACTTTGTTGAAGAAACTTAAGGTATTCGCATATTAGCTTGGTATATTGAGTGGATTTTGATAAATAAAACATATAGGTAAAGATTAAGGGCCTTATGCAGAGTTGTTTTGACGTATGATTAGCGTCATACTAAAAGTCTGCCTACTGGAGGAAAAATGTTAGTCGGATTCTTTAGTATGGCACTAATCACGCGTCAGAACGACTCTGCATAAGGCCCTAAAAGTTTATAGTAGAAGATGTACTCACATGTTAAGTTACAGATAATAATAATAATAATAATAATAATAATAATAATAATAATAATAATAATAATAATAATAATAATAATAAATATATGTGTTCATATATACTCCAGCCCTCGACAATTTATGCCACGTGATTTGTAGTGAGCATAATAAATAACAAATCCCAAGGTTAGTTGTTTTGAGACTGTTAATACGCTATTCTCGAAGCTTCAAAATATGTTATACCAAACGTTTTGTGAACGCAGAAAAGCGTAAATAAATGCTTTATTCCTTCTTCACACAGAAGATTTCATTAACTGGAAAAAAAGCAAAGTATGGACCCTCCATAATAACCAGAAAGCTTGGAGGGCATAAACCTCCTGAAGCTTAGGAGTAACATTATACAGTTTGCTAATATATATATATATATATATATATATATATATATATATATATATATATATATATATATATATATATATATAATGTATTCTTTATGAAATGTGTATACAAAATATGCCATTTTTATTTTTTCAATGATTTTATAGTTCTTTCTTATTGAATTATATTAGTCATTTATTATACTTGTAAAGGAAGTTGTCTTGTTGGTCTCCGACCATTGAACATACGTCTTAGCTATGCATTTTGCAGACCCATTTGGACAAGGTTTTTATGGTATAATGCTGGTTACATGATGCGTTCCTCAGGGCTCCCTTTTCAACACCGAATCGAGGTTGTATCAGAGAGCAAAGATTGCTTAATATAAACTCTTCGCTAGTAATATAGTTTAAATGGGATTCAATACGTTCAGCGCAAGATCCAACCCAACATCTCACGGTTTAGACACCTGAACACAAAGAACCATAAGATTATTAGCTTTCATTATTATTATTCTCAATCAAGAGCGTCATTAAATTAAATGAACATTTCTAGTTTAACACCTCTGTGGTTATATTCTGTAGGTATAAGAAGATGGATGAGAAATGATAGTGGTTGAGCATAGCGGGAATTAATGAAAGAAGAATGAGAAAAGGAAAGATCTTCGAGAAGAAAAACATGATGTCTGCTATAAACTTATATCAGCTAGGCACGAGCCTAGAGCACCTCACATCCAAAGTGAGAGCGCTACTATTCAGCTACCGTGTTCCCTACAGTGATACAGTTCCCACTTTTGTCTTACATGATCTCTCTACCGAGGGAATAATAATCATTTAAACCTAGCAGTCCTCTTCTCCATTAAGTTGTGGTGCTATGTGGTCAGGTGTCTAACGCGTGCGATGTTTAGTTGGATCCTCCGGTGAAAGTATTGCCTCTGATATAAACTGTATTACTAATAAAGAGTTTACATTAAATGACATGTCCTGTCTGATATATCCTTGGTGCTGAAAATGGAGTTGTCTGAAAAACACATTGTGTAACCATATCATACCATAAAACACTGTCCTAATGAATCTAGGTAACGGTATAGCTAAGACGTGTCTTCAAGGGTCGGAGACAAACAAGACAACTTCCTTTAGAAGTATCATCATTTAGTAATTTAATTTTATAAGGAATGAATTATATAATCATTGGAAAAAATAGGATATATTGTGTACAAATTATGTACAGGATCGATATATATTTTCACATACTGTACAATATTACCCCTAAATATTAGAAGGTTCATTCCCTCTGAACTTTCTGGTTATTATTAAGATTCCGTACTTCATTATCATTCTGTTAATGAAATCTTCTTTGTAAAAGTGTAATAAAATATTTATCTACGTTGGGGGCCGCGGTGGCTCAGTGGTAGAGCGTTCACCTCCGGCGCTTGGGGTCCCTGGTTCGATCCCAGCTCGCACCGTTTGGACTTTGTGGTGGACAAACACCGTGCTCGTGGATTTTCTCGGGGTTCTCCCTTTTCCTCCCACTTTCTTAATTCCACCATTTCACTCATCTCTCATCATCACCGTCTCCTTTAGCCTATCCGGCATAAACGTGGGACGTAAAACTTAAAGATTTCATTTCATTTTTTTAATCTACGTTTTCCAGCATATCGTTCTCCCAAAAAAAAAAAAAAAAAAAAGAGAGATCTTTGAACAAAAAAAGTCTGTTGAATGCTAATAGTGTTGTTGAATTTGTTAGTAAAATGAAATGAAATCTTTTAAGTTTTACGTCCCACGATATATGTTCGCTAGGCTAAAAGAGACGGTGATGATGAGAAATGAATGAAATGGTAGAATGAAGAAAATGGGAGGAAACAAAAGAACCCCGTGGAAACCCACGCACACGGTGTTTGTTCACCACAAAGTTCATTTGGTGTGAGTTGGGATCGAACCCCATGCACCAGAAATGAGTGCTCTACAACTGAACTACCGCGGCCCGATTTGTTAGTACTGTATTTTTTAAGTATCTTATTATTATTGATATTAGTAAAGCGTTAATGTTGAAATGTCATAGGAACATTCCATGAAAATAAGTCACAAGCTGCACGCATTACTATGTTTTTGTTTATTTTTTTAAAAAAAGTTTACTAAAGTAAGTTATACAATATGATAAAGATTCGCCGACAACGGATTCAGTCGCGGTATTAATGCATTCGTTGTTTCCATGAAGAATAAAATTCACTCGACTAAAATTAGTTTTTAACGCACAGTTTGTGTTAATATTGTATTCATTACACAAGTACCAAACCCTTTACTACAAAATATTTTTACTGTGTACGCAGTACGAAAAACATAATTCACTGTGTATTTAGGGTCTACACATATTTAATTTTTGTCTTTACACTTAGGATACAGAAGATTTATTTATTTATTTTTTCAAAAACACGTTTACAAGTTCAGCAAAAAAAAATTCAAGGGGGTGCATACAGTCTGTGGGAAATATTAAGCTTTTCTCGTGTTTCTTTTTACTAATCACATCGGTGTCTGAGTACGTGTAGAAAATTTCTTCTTCAATTCCAATACGAACACCTACCCCAAGCATTTCATAGTATGAGTAGTAACACATATGCGCCCCTAGAAGTAATTGTGACGAGAACAAGTGTCACAAAATAAACTATAGTCCGACCTATACTTTTTTTAATGCAATTAATATCAACATTCTTCTACGTGCATCCACATGTGGGCCAGTCCAATTCCGAGAGTGGAAGGTACAAATGTTGGAGAGACCACCTCTTCGGCGTCAATAATAGTAGCAATCTCATCTAATGATGAATCACATATTTCATCATCATTTCAAGTTTCAGTTATTTCCTTACTTCCCAACAATAAACAAGAGTATAGATTTCTCATTAAAAGAAGAGTTAGGAAAATTCGTGTATTTAGTTAACTTTAACTTCTTACTTGAAGGTTCAACCTTCTCTTCAGCCGCGACGGGTTCAACTACTACGAATCCCTCCATGTATATACTAAAATTCGAATCTCCTGTGGTTGATCATGCTTGAAGTGATGTCATCGCACGTTCAGGTTCCCGCGGTACCCATCATCTTCTACCAGAGAAATATAGATAAATAGTCGATAAATAAAATTCGTTTTACTAAAGGAATACACTCTCCATTCCAAAAGAAACCGAACTTTTGAAAACAAATAGTACCACTAGTGCCATCTGTTGTAATATTTTAACGGTAGATGGCGTAGTCCCTCATTGACAACTGGTATAAATGTCATGACATTTGGATGCACGGCAACAAAGTTATTGCGTTTCAATTGTCAGTGTGTTGTGTACATCGGTCGGAAAATGAGTTTCAAACAACGAGCTGCAATTGAATTTTGTGTTAAACTGGGTAAAACTTTTAGTGAAACGCATCAAATGCTACAAAATGCATATGGTGATGAGTGTCTATCCCGTACGCAAGTTTGCGAGTGGTTCAGGCGATTCAAATCGGGTAGAGAGACGCTGGATGATGACGAAAGATCAGGCCGTCCCAGAACCGGATTATCGGAAGAAAACATCGAAAAAGTGCGTGAATTCATCAAACATAACAAAAAATCGTCGGTGAAAGTTATTGAAATGGAATTAGGCATTCCTCAAACAACAGCATACCGCATTTTGACCGAAGTTTTGGGCCTTAGGAAGGTTAATTCGCGGTTTGTACCACACAAACTAACCGAAGACCAAAATGTTGATCGAATTGCGCATTGCAAAGACATCGTTAAAAGTGCTCGGCAGGATCGAAACTTCTTGAAATCTATTGTAACTGGTGACGAGATGTGGTGTTTTGAATATGAGCCCGAAACAAAGCGGCAAAGTGCTGAATGGAGAGCGCCGGATGAAGGAACACCCAAAAAAAGTCGCTTGGTGAAGTCAAAAGTTAAGGTGATGCTGATTTGTTTTTACGACTCAAAAGGAATTATCCACAAAGAATTTGTTCAGCCCGGCCAGACAGTCACTGGAGAGTTTTACTTGGGCGTCATGAAGCGTTTGCTGGCAAGAATTCGTCGTATTCGGCCCGAATATCGCGAAATCGGCAGTTGGACTCTTTTGGACAATAATGCACCATCACATCGTTCGCGACTTGTAACTAAATTTTTGGTCAAAAATCACATTATTCGGTTGCATCATCCGCCCTATTCACCAGATCTTGCTTCGTGTGATTTTTATCTGTTCCCGAAACTGCATTTGGCTATGAAAGGAAAGTGGCACGCATCGATTGATGCCATTGAGAAGGCGACGACCGCCGTCCTAAAGACCATTCCAATAAAGGACATGGAGAAGTCGTTTGACAACTTGTTGGAACGTGCAAATATGTGTATCGATGCAGAAGGGGAATACATTGATTAATAAAAATGATTTGTTCCAAAATGTACATTGCTTTTTTGTTTTTTTTTAAACGTTCGGTTTCTTTTGGAATGGAGGGTGTAAATCTTGATTTACTTAAATCCCCAAAGTAACTGAAATTCCAATTATCTTAATACCACTATGTAATTTTCTTCTTTCTCACCTAAGCTACAGGTTGCTGGGCAACATGGAAATTTTAAAACTTTTCTCTCGCTTGGGAGAACAGTTTTATACTTTAATAAGGTCTCTTCTTCATAGCTGCATCTAGGTATTTTATGCTTGGTCTTCGTCTTCCTGGTTTACCTTCTGCCTTTCCCTCTATCAGCACAGTGATCCAATCGGAGTGCCGAATAATAAGGCCAAGCATGCTGTTTCTTCTTTTTCCTATTATCTTCATGGTCTGTTGTCCTTCATTAGCTTCCTTCTAATACGTCTTCATTCCTTTTCCTTTTGGTCCATGATATGCGCAACATTCTGCGCCAACACCACATCTCAAATGCTTCCAGCTTGGATATTTCAGCTTTTCTCAATGTCCACGTCTCTGATCCGTAAAGCGCCCCGCTCCATACCAGAGTCATAATAAATAGTTTTCGAACGTCCAACGACACATTACTTCATCTTAGCAGTTCTATTTTCCTTTTGAATGCTTGTTTAACCTGCACTATTCTTGAACTTACGTCTTTTTCACTTCTTCCATCCGAGGGTATTAGACTTCCTAAATAGGGGAATGCCTTAACGTCTGAGATTTTTCTCTCCTTCTAACAATACATTTGCCGCTTCCTGTCCTGCTCTTGCGCAATTTATCACTTTGGTTTTCTTCTTATTTATCTTCATTTCGCATGCTTTTTTTCAGTAGGTCGTTCAAGTTTGAAATAATGTCATAATGTCCGTAATTGAATGTTCTAAGATGCCCAGGTGTTCATTACAAATTAAATATGTTGTGCATTCCTCTCCTGCTAAGAGAGCTTACGTACTATTAGCATTCTCAACTTTTTTCTATTTATGGTTTGTCTGAGATAGGTTAATAACAAAAATAACAGAAGTAAAAGCAGCAGCAGTTTAGGTCTATCAGTGAATTGCTTACTTCAGTAATATTTAAAAGTGTTCTAAGGCATTCGTTAGCATATTAACAGGGATCCCTAGTAAAAGTGAGTAGGCATTTTAAAACTGTCTTGAGTGTTTTTTTTATTATCATTATTGCCTAAACAGCGTAAAATAAAACTGTTTAAATAAGTATTTTCTGTACCCGTCGTCCCGGGACTGATTTCTAATAAGCAATTAGATTTATATGTTTTTACACCTCGCAAAGTAGTGTCAAATGCCCCATCAAATTAGACAACCCACACGATTCTGTTATGTTTCAGAGTACATACTGTTCAGTTCGTATAAAGAGCGAGCACTTCGGCTTGCTACTTGCATGAAACCAATGTACTACATCTAACAATGCCTATAACAACGTTCTAAGAATGAATTTACTGTTTATAATTTCTGTAAAACAGCACAATTCGTCATCTCTCCTTTTTACTAAGATTTGTGTCACAAAAGTAACAATTAAGAAAAACAGCGAGTGCAATTATTATTATTATTATTATTATTATTATTATTATTATTATTATTTTGTCTACATCAAAGAGCGACATTTTGATCAATAGGGATGGTCACAAGTCGAGTCAAAAGTAATTTTCTCGAGTCGAATATCGAGCCCAGTCACTGCATTTGAAGTCGAGTTTTGAGTCGAGTCGAGTTTGATAAATAGGTCGCTCGTTCAGCTCGTTGTTTTAACTCGTTTTGAAATCATGGCCTGATCAGACTGCAAAGCGAAAGGCATGAAAAATTTAAGCAGTAATGGTGGAATACTTTTAGTTTAGTTCACGAGAGCGGACACTGCTCACATCTAGTCTCCTCTCGATAACGAGACAACAGTAGATTTTTATAACGAGACACCCCCAAAGTCGTGAGCATCAATAAAAGTATATACTGAAGTTCTTACCATAAAGGATGAGACCTGCACGGTCGAATTTTTTAACACAAGCAGAAACCAACCCGGATAGTGATGTCAACCAGCTCGGCTCGGCTCGGTTCAATTGAGTGAACAGTTCTAGCTAGCCCGGTTGGGATGAGCCCTCTACTCAGCTCAATTGAGCCGATGACTTGAGCCGATTCGGTTGGGATGAGCCATCGACTCGGCTCAATTGAGCCGATGGCTCGAGCCTGGTCGATTGGAATGAGCCACCGACTCGATTCGATTCGGCTCAGGTGAACAATCGCCTCAAGCCGGCTCGGTTGAAACAAGTCCATCGACTTGGTTGAAACGAGCACATCGACTCGGTTCAAGTCGGTCCAACTAAGCCTATGGCTCCAACCACCTCGGTTGGAATGGGCCATCAGCTCGGTTCCGTCCGGCTTAAGTGAGCCATCGGCTCGAGCCGGCTCGGTTAGGTGAGCTGTTGGCTGGGCTCACTTCTCGATTCGACTCGATGGTGAATGAGCTGTCAGCCGAGCCGCTTGAGCCGTTGACAATCCTAAACCCAGGACAAGCAATTTTGAACATTTTTAGCCGTATAACTTTTTAACAATTTTTGCCTCGAGCCTCAATACTTCCTCCTTTGGACCTCAAACCCAGAACCTCATGAACGATGTTCTTGCCTTCTAGGCTTCACGAATACCTAAGTCGGCAGTCAACTACACTGAGAAAAAGAATTGCAGGTGGCGTACTTAAAAAATAGGTTACATGCGTAATTCCTGTACTTTTTGAACTTAACGTACAGCAGACGTAACTGAAAACGCATGTTTTATAATATTTCCTGCATAAGTGTTCCATCTATACGCACTTTCCGTATGAAACAATGTAGGCGGTCAGGATCTCACATACAAATGGACGTATATAACATGTAGCTGACGAAGGTAACATAAGTATATGCATGTGATATACGGAAAACTGTTAGATGTCAGACATCCTGCAACGGCATGATGTAACATCTAAGGGCAGTGCCTTTGTAGCATACGGATAACGTATGCTCCGTACTGATTTCTATAGTAAGCAAGAGGATACCGTATATTTGTACAATATACCACTGTCCGGAGAACGGATTTTTCTTTGTGTAGCTTTTAGTTTTCAGATGCAAACCACCGATCTGTCATGCTTATACACGGTGTTATAATAATAATAATAATAATAATAATAATAATAATAATAATAATAATAATAATAATAATAATAATAATAATAATAATAATAAAGTTATAGTCGTAGTAGTATCACTGATAATCATTATATTGTCTATCTAGGATATTTGAAGAGAGTACTACAAACTATATACGAGATTTGGCTCGTTTTAGCTCAACTCGACCAGAATTTGAGTCCAGTTGGAGGAAATTTTTCGTGCCGAGTTCTCGAGTCGAGCTCAAAGATGTCTGCTTCAAGTCGAGTCGAGTTTAAAAGAAAACTCTCTCGAACTCACTCGTGGCATTTCCCTATTGATCGAAGAATTCATTTCCGGCAAATAATTATTAAATGCTATTAGAAATAAAATTAATATTACAAACACGATAAAATATAATTATCCCTCAAATCTGTAATTATATATAATGCATGCTATAATATCTCCTTGGACTAATTTCTTTAAACTTCCAATAATTCCCTGTCAGGTATCTTATATACTGTTCAACATCACCAACTTCCGGCTATCACTAAGGACAATTAATTACTTCCGGCTGGTCTGAGTTAGGTATCTCTATTTCCTTGTCAGATTCGTAGCTAGAGATTTTGGCGCCCGGGGCGAAGTCGAATTAGACGCCCCCCCTATACTCACCTTACCAGGTTTCTTCTTATTCTTATTCTTATTCTTTTTTTAACATATAAGAGAAGCATCTTTTGTTGTTGTTATCTAGCTGCTTGGACAGACCACCTGGAGAACAGTTGTGGAAATTTACAACTATTTAGGATGTTTCACACTATCGATAAGAAGTGAAATTTTAATGCAGTAGAAACTGTGCTTTTAAATGTTCAAAATTGGTGGCAGCAGTGTAAATTTCTGCAATTTTATTCTGTATGTAACTACACAAATAAAATTTTAACTGCAATCCTTTTTCGGTAAAAATATTTTGTGAAACGTAACGGAAATTCAGGAGTCTTTGCGAATTTCTCAAAGTCTTCATTCTCACCGTCATGACTAATACGATTGGGTAGAAAAGCGTGATTATCTAAGCAAGCTCATCACCACCAAATCGCCGATCACATCTTTCAGAGTTTGACCATTTCTGATTTTGAAAACGCTCCTGTGTAGACTATAAATCATTACTCGACACCTTGTATATCACATCGTCATTAACAAATCATATATAATAACTGTTTAAGGTAAAAGTAAAAATTTGTTGTGATTCTTATTGAAACCTTTGGGTTGCGAGCAGAGCGAGCGAGGATTTTTTTAAACAAATCTATTTCTTTAGAAACTGGTAACAATATTGAATTAATAGGACGCCAATACGTTTTCGGGGCGACGCGTCGTTTTACTGATTTCCAACACTCTTTTTCTTCTTGCTCGTTCGGCGCCCTCTTGCTATTAGCATTCGTGGTGACCGCCCTGTTCGCCCCTTAGCTACGACTCTGTTCCTTGTGCTTGTTTTCAGAGCTGAATTTTCATTTTGTTAAAACCTTGTTACCTAGAAAGGTTCGAGCCAGAAATAGTCACGGGAAAATTCAGTTCTAAAGATCGTATTTATGAGTAAGTCGGGTAACATTAAGCCGTACTATCAAGTTACACTACACAGGTAAATTACTGCATTCTTAATTAACTTGCAGGTAATTCTTTGCGTGGCACAACCAGTGTTTAAAAATCTACGTATTTACTCCATGTTTGTTAAAACTTTCAGTTAATCATCCAAACGACAACTTTTCTATTAATATCTGTCATTTCGGATCCACACTGAACGAGGTCGCTTTTCTTCTTTACATAGTGAATAACTTACAAATTGTGCACAAAATTCAAGTTATGACGAACTGGCATAAATTATGAATACGGATTGTGGCTAGATGTTGATATTTACTGAGGAAATAAAATCAAATTAAATGAACTAAATGATCCGCAATTCTTATTTCTTTCATCTTCTCAAATATTTTCTTCCATCCCCTTTTCTCTGGTTAAGTCAAGGTTTTCACTGTAAGTCTCAGTGACAACAACTCTGGAGGAAAGAATCAGCTGCGAGGGAATATTAGTACGAACCGAAGTGTAAGTTATGATTTCACCATCATCTATTTAAACAATGGTAAACTTTAACAATATAGAAAATACGGAAAACAAACCGAGAGCTTACGGTTATCAGTGGTCGGATTCTGGAGCTCTGAAATAGCACGCTGATCCAAAGCCGCTTCTAAAAATGAATTGAATTATCAGAACGTAAAGCAACCACATGTTTCTCTGCCCTCACAATGTGTGTACAACTGGTAAAGGTAAAATATATATCACATAATAGGAATCAACCTATATATAATTGTTTGATGATACATGTCATAAATAACAGATCATGTTTAAAATTGAAAAAAAAAATCGTGACACCAGTTTGTTTTACTATTTCCTGCGATTACTTTCTCGAGATCTCTTCTAAAGATTATGTAAGGTTTTCGATGTGTGACTAGTGAACAATTCGTCAAATCGACGTTTGGCGTCGCTCTTGTACGTCGGCGGTCACTATTTTTAGATCTTCGATTTGGTCGAGTTGAATCAGAGTTAGAGTGCCAGTTAGAAGATGCGACAACCAGTGGATTGTAACTGTGGAGGAATTGTGCGCGTGCCTTCGCTGGTATTAAGGACAGCCTGGGCATCAAGGTCATCCATCTTGAAATTCCCCCAACCAGAAGATGACGAAGGTGAGAGAGAAAGGAAATCGTGAGTTTTGACAAGTGCTTAGTTTTAAAACCACAAATAAATATAAAATGTCATTGGAAAGTTAGATTCGCGGGCCTCTTTTACTTTAAGAAACTCGAAACTTTCTTCGCTCATCATAATCGATACCTCAGTGTTTCTATATCATAACATCAGAATATATATCGAGAACAGAATTAAGCACTCCGATTTTTCAAATCGAATTCAGAGTCGAAAACGGGACAGGCTTTTATAGAATTTCAATGATCTGTGTGCTTTAGGTAATTTAATGTGTAAACTATAGTGGCGTTTTATCGTGTACGTCTGCAAATAAGGAGGAATTTACTTGCTATTAAAGCATTTTGTTTACTTGCGTTTTGTGTAAGAAAGTCCACTACTGTAAAGATATAACATTTGCGTAAAGTAATTTTCCATTCGATTGTTGTGTCTTTATAAGGATATCGAAATCGATTTCCTCTGCAAACAGTCGAATCCGAGTTGATTTCTAGGGGGGAACGGTGGCTCAGTGGTAGAAACCTTATCTCTGATGCGTGGGGTCTCTGGTTCGATCCCAGCCACGTAAGTTTGTGGTGGACAACATCGTGTGCATGGGTTTACTCGGAATACTCCCGTTTCCTTCCACTTTCTCATTTTACTTATTTTTTCATCATCATTCACTTGCCTTAATCATCTGTCTCCCTTAGTCTAAAGGACACATTAAAATAAAATATTTCATTCTCAATTCATGAATTGATTTCAGTTTATGTCAGTATCTCAACTGAGTTGTACAGACACACACAGACGAAGCAGGAAGAATATTTGTAACTTTACATGATACTTAAAATTATGGTGATACAATTAATTTTTCTACAAATTTTGAGTACCAAAAATCTTTTATATTATTATTATTATTATTATTATTATTATTATTATTATTATTATTATTATTATTATTATTATTATTATTGAATGAATACTGCGACTGTACATCGAATGTACACATGAAGTAGATCCTGTCTCACTCAAATTTCGCGATTTGTGTAACGAAAGAAAGGTATAATATGAAGCATAATGCGTCTTTTGACTGTGCAAACAAAAAGTATTATTTTCATCATCACTTAAGGACAGAAATTTTATGAAATTTTAGGTCATATATTGAATCCTCAGACTATGAATAACAATTAGAATAAAATATCTCATTCACGCGTATTCCACCTTTGACATACACGAATTCTACGTTCCTGATGATTGATATAGAATGTGCTGCTTTGCTTTCAGAAACATCTAGTAGCAAATAATTTGTAACAAATGAGCTCCTATATTGATAGAAAAGTGAAACTATAGTGACGTCGTCCAAGGGAATTCATTTAATGATTTTGTAAGAGCCCGTAAGAGTCAAATAATAGTAATGTAGTCAAACGTAGTCTCTCACCAACATACACAGATTTGCAGCCCATATACAGTCTTGTTTTCGAACGTCCACAAGACTCAAGATTCTCTTCTCATGGCAAAAAAAAAAAAAGAATCGAAATAGGGAGTTTGATTGTCATAGACGTTTCATTATCCCACAAACCAGGGAAATGAATTAATTCAATCAGATGATGAAATGCAGATGCTGAGACACATCATTGTATTCATTGGGATCTATATCTTTCCTTCTCACCAGTAATAATAATAATAATAATAATAATAATAATAATAATAATAATAATAATAATAATAATAATAATAATAATAATGAATGTAATGAATGAAAATCGAAAAATTATTTTCTTGAAAATTCTTTACCAATACTTTTCATATTTTCTGTATCAACTTTGTGTCTTTTTCTTTCTTTATTTCGAAAATGAAATGAAATCTGAAATTTAACATCCCACGTTATTTGTTATCTGCAAACTAAACAAGACAAGTGATAAATTCAAATGAAGATTGGTTCACAGAAAGTGAAAGCGCAAGAGAACTGGGAAACCTCACGAAAAGCCTACAGCTACCACAGCTTACTACAATTTAATCGGATCTCCTTCGTGGCAAAGCGGTTAGTGTACGCACCTTTGGCGTGGGAGACCAGCATTCAATTCCCGGCGGGAACTCCTGTGTTTTTGGATTCCACGTTAATCAGTAGGTCCCGTTCGTATATCCTCCGTGCTGAAAGGGACGTTAAACTCAAAATCAACTCAACTCAAGAATTTAATCGCTTGAGGTGTAACCTACAACTTTTCTCATCAGAACTGAGTACTGTTCCGCTATTCCATCTTGTCTACATAAAACTAATTCATGTTTCGATTCCTGTAGGACTACGCTTTCTTCGAATCCCACAACAAATTATTAGTCTATGTCTAAACTATCCTTTTCGCTAAAAAGACGTTAAATCTACACATTCATTCATAAATTAGTTATTAATTATTAACAGTCGTTACAAAATGTCACCATTCACTTCCCTTCGAAAAATGTGGTGAGAGTTACTTAATTATGTATATACAAGAAGGGAGATAGGCCAGCAAAGTGCATGAAACTACCCCAATTTATTCGTCTATGTGTCAAGTAATATTTTAACAGAAATTTCGAATTAATGAAACTTGAATCATTCCAGAGTTACAGGTTTGACTTTTCTTTAATTTCTTGGCCTAATTACTACAACAATTTGGGTCATAAGCAAGTAAACTATTCTTGTAACTTAAGACGCTTGTTTGCTTAGAGTTTAGTCATTTGTTTTATCGGTAGCCCTAGAAAATTATAAAAGAATATTATAACACAAACTAATTTATGTTAATAATTCTATGAAAATAAAATGAAATTTTTGAGTTTTACGTCCCACGTGTATGCCGGATAGGCTAAAGGAGACGGTGATGATGAGAAATGAAAGAAATATTGGAATGAAGAAAGTGGAAGGAAACTGGAGAACACCGAGGAAATTTACGCACACGATGTTTGTCCACCACAAAGTTTATTTGGCGCGAGCTGGGATCGAACCAGGGACATCATGCAACAGAGGTGACCTCTCTACCATTGAGCCACCGCGGGCCGTAATAATTCTGTAGTAGTCTCTTCTTTCGGTGGCATACATCTGGTCACAAAAACCTAGTATGGCTTCCAGAGTCTAGTCCCAAATGTTGAACACGAAGATCCTTATGTTCTTCGAATCTCCTTACAAGGGAAATCTGTTTTCCTTCCATGCTGTTACACAGCAATATGCGTATTTCCAAATATATTTAGACCATCTGGACATTGTCTCCAAGTAAATTGACAAGTGATATATACAAAACAATCATAAAATATAACAATAAAGACTATAAAAGTCAAAACCTGGCATACTACATGGTACCAGATTCAAGCCTGTGAAAAGTACAGCCGCATAGTAAGACAAACAAACGAAGGAAGCTAACAGTCATGTGCGCTTGGTCTGGTAGATATTTCGCGCAACGGGTATCATTGTGTAAGGAAATAAACGATCGCTAAATTATATCAGTACTAACGGAAGTGACGCTCTGCGTGCGGGAAGAATAAGATGTAATAAATATAAAGCCTATAATTTGAATGTTGCAGAAATTATTTTTTTTCTTCACATTTGGAGTTTAGGAATATGCTGAGTCACATTTATTTAATGAACACTCATGTCCAAAATGATTGTCGCATTTCTATAACTGTCTTCTTCTAAGAGTATAATTTGATAATGATGTTGCAGAGTACTTTTAATACTGATAATATCTGTATAATCGGGAAATGTATATTTGTGATTAACTTCATAAGAAAAGAATTATAAATACGAAAATTAGAATGAGTAAAACAACATGTTTGTAAATTTACAAGAAAGTTTTATTTTCGTTTTATTGTTCTTATTTACTGCTCTTTTGACATGAAACTTTCCACATACATGTCTTTGCCGATTATATACATAGCTACTAATATTATAAGAGATACCGGGCGAAATCGTTATCAAATTATATTTCTACAACAACATATTTATAGACATGCAACAATAATTTTGGACATGAGTGCACCAAAAACCACACCTCCAACTTCAGCAAATTCAAATATTGGGCACTTTATAACTAAAGAAAGAGAAATTTGAATATTTTAGACGTTCACCCCCCTTTTTTTCTTAGGAGCGGAGTTCCCGAAAACTCGGAAACATGTATTCCGATTCTTTTAATTGAGAGTTCATATACTGAACTTCACACATCCAATTTGAGCGTACTGAGATTGGGTATTTTCTATATTAAGAAAGGAAATTTGGATATGACAGAAATGATTTCCTTTCCACTATTAGGAGCATATTTTTTAGAAACACTGAAACGTGTGTTTTCTTATTTTCAATCGAGAGTTTATTTACGTCCATCCAATGGTCGAAACGGAAAAGGAGATGTGCCGGTATATTTTTCTACTTCAATTATACTGTTCAATAAAATTCAAAATTGTAGCATTAAAGTAAAAACCTCATTTTTTTTTGCTGCTACTACTACTACTACTACTACTCAGTGTTGGGCAAAATCAATTGAAATCAATTGCAATTGATCAATCAATTGAAAGTAATTGCTCTGAAAATCAATTGCAATTGATTTCAATTGCAATTGATTTCAATTTGTAATTGACAATTAATTTCAATTGCAATTGAATTCAATCATAAAATTAGCAATTAAATTTTCGTCAATTGTTAATTGTTAATTGGTCACCAGGCAATTGAAACTTTTAATTGTTAATTGTCAATTGCAAAGGGTGCAATTGAAACATTCAATTGTTAATTGCAATTGACAATTGAAACTTGTAATTGTTAATTGTAATTGTTAATTGCAATTGAAATCAGCAATTAAAACTGAAGATAAGATGTGTGTATATTGTATTGTCCGCTTGTTACTGTTTTACATATTTCAAATAAGGTACTTATAAGAAATGCTGGATACCTACCATCCATTCCCCCCCTGGGAAGAAAGCCGTCAAACTAAGTATTTTTTAAATATATTATGTTTATGGTTCTATCCCCCTTGAAAGAACTCAATATGCCCGTCATGCATACAATAGGAATGAGCACGAGCGAGTTCGAGCGAGTTTTCTTTAAAACTCGACTCGACTCGAAGCAGACATCTTTGAGTTCGACTCGAGATCTCGGCTCGAAACATTTTCCCCCAACTCGACTCGAATTCGGATCGAGTTTCAGGTCGAGTCGAGCCAATTCGAGCTAAATCCTTTGTGTAGTTCCAAGTACTACTATCTTCAAGTATCCTACATAGACAATATAATTATCAATGATACTACTACTACTACTATAACTAATTATTATTATAACACCGTGTACATGTATAAACATGGAATATAGGCGGTTTGTATCGGAATACTAAAAATTAGTTAACTGTCGATCTCGGTAGTCAAGAAATCTTCAGGAGGCAAGGACATCGGTCACGAGGTTCTTGGTTTGAGTTCAGGAGGAGCAAGTATTAGGGCTCGAGCCAAAAATTGTTAGAAGTTATGGGACTCCAGCCAAACATGTTTAAAACTGCTCGACCCGGGTTTAGCGTTGTCAACGACTCAAGCGGCTCGGTCACAGCTCATTCACTTATCGAGCCGAACCGAGAAGTGAGCCGAGCCAACAGCTCATCCAACCGAGCCAGCTCGAGCCGAACCGAGCCGAGCTGATTGCTTACCCCAACCGAGCCGGTTCGAGCCATTGGCTTAGTTAATCTAACTCGAACCCAGGTTATGGACTCGTTTCAACGGAGCTGGTTCGAGCCATTGGCTCCAATTGAGCCGAGTCGATAACTCGTCTTTACCGAGCCGGTTCAAGCCATTGGCTCAATTGAGCCCAGTCGATGGATAATCCCAACCAAGCCAGCTCAAGCTGTACGCTCAGTTGAACCGAGCCGGGACGGTTGACATCATCACTATTCCGGTTGGGCTTCTACTTTGGCTAAAAAATTGAACCGTGCAGTTCTCAGCCTTGATGGTAAGAACTACAAAAAATATGAAATCTTTAGTTTTACGTCCCACGCTTATGTTGGTTAGGCTAAAGGAGACGGTGATGGTGGGAAATGAATGAAATGAAGAAAGTGGGAGGAAACGGAAGAACCCCGAGAAAATCCACGAGCACGGTGTTTGTCCACCATAAAGTCCAAACTGCGCGAGCTGGGATCGAACCAGGGACCTCAAGCACCGGAGGTGAACGCTCTACCACTGACCCACCGCGCCCCCAGGTAAGAACTACAGTATATACTTATATTGGTGCTCACGGCGTCATTAACTTGTTCCACTACCAACGAATTTCGAGGTACTTTGTTTTGCATCTTTTGTGCGTGTTTTGTGTCGCTTTGTGCGCCTATTCCCACATTTTGTGCATCACCGGAAGTGGGTCAAAATGGGCCTACAAATATGGCGGAACAAATTATTGCTCTTCCGCCACCAATGAATTTCGAGTTCGTTTCCTTCATATTGTTTTGTGCCGTTTTGTGCGTCTACTTCCGTTTTGTGCGTCATGGGAAGTGGGTTAAAATGAGTCCCCAAGGTGGGACGAAAATGACCAAGAGTTCCGCCACTATTAAATCTCGAGGTCGTTAATTTCACATCGCGTACCCTTTTGTGCGTCTATTTCGACGTTTTGTGCGTCACTTGAAGACGGTCAAAATGGCCTCAAAGGTGGGACGAAATTGACCCACTGCTCCGCCACTACCGAACTTTGAGGTTCTTCCTTTCGCATCGACTAGTGAATGTGTCGTGCCGTTTCGTGCCCTTATTTTCACGTTTTGTGCGTCACCGGAAGTGGGTCAAAATGGGCTTCCAAGATGGGACGAAAATGACCAAGGGTTCCGCTACTATCGAATTTCGAGGTCGTTAATTTAGCACCGCGTACCCTTTTGTGCGCCTATTTCGACGTTTTGTGCATTACTGGAAGACGGTCAAAATGGCCTCGAAGGTGGGACGAAAATGACCCACTGCTCCGCCACTACCGAATTTCGAGGTCCTTCCTTTTGCATCGACTACTGAATTTTCGTGCTGTTTCGTGCCCCCATTTTCACGTTTTTTGAGTCACCAGAAGTGGGTCAAAATGGGCTTCCAAGATGGGACGAAAATGACCCACTGTTCCGCCACTATCGAATTTCGAGGTCGTTAATTTCACATTGCGTACCCTTTTGTGCGCGTATTTCGACGTTTTATCGTCACTGGAAGACGGTCAAAATGGGCCTCGAATGTGGGACGAAAATGACCCAGTGCTCCGCCACTACCAAATTTCGTGGTCCTTCCTTTCGCATCGACTAGTGAATGTTTCGTGCCGTTTCGTGCCCTTATTTCCACGTTTTGCCAGTCACCAGAAGTGTGTCAAAATGGGCCTCCAAAGTGTGACCAAAATGACCCATTGTTCCGACACTATCGAATTTCTAGGTGGTTTCTTTCGCATCGTTTAGTGCCCTTTATTTTAAGTTTTCTGCGCCTATTTCTCGTCTTGTGCATCACCCGAGGTGAGTTAAACGGGGCTTTAAAGTGGGAGTTAAATGGCTCACTGTTCCGCCACTATCGAATTTCGGGATTGGTTCTTTCGCACCGTTTAGTGTGTATTTTGTACCGTTCTATTCGCCTACTTCCACGTTTTGAGCATCACCAGAAATGCGTCAAAATGGTCCATCAATGTGTGAGGAAATAGAGCCATTGTTCCGCCACTATCGAATTTGGAGGTCGTTTCTTTCGCATCGTATAGTGCCTACTTTGTACTGTTTTGTGCTCATATTTCCACTTTAGTGAGACAAGAAAAATGGGTCAAAAGGGCCTACAAGTATAGCGGAATAACATAATGCTGTTCCGTCACCATCGAATGTCGAGGTCGTTTTTCTTCACATTTTTAATGCATGATTTGTGTCGCTTTGTGCATCAGTGGGAGAGGGTCAAAATGGACCTTTAAAGTGGAATGGATATGTCTTTTTCTGCCATATTGGTAGGTCGTCTTTGACCCACTTTTGATTGATTGATTGATTTTGAGTTTTACGTCCCGTTCAGCAGCGAGGCTATATGAGACGTGGACCTACTGATTAACGTGGAATCCGAACCACATGAGCTCCCGCCGGGAATCGAACCCGGGTCTCCCGCATTGACCCACTTTTGTTGGCCTACAAAACGTGAAAATATGCGCAGAAACGGTAAAAACATGCACTAAACAATGCGAAAAAGCGACCTTGAAATTCGATACTGGTGGGAGAGTGGATCATTTTTCTTCCCACTTTGAATGCCCATTTTGACCCACTATCATTGATTCACAAAACGTGGAAATAGACTTACAAAACGGTAGAAAACACGCACAAGATGATGTGAAGAAAACGACCTCGAAATCGTTCCTGACGGAACAGCATTAAATTGTTCCGCCATATTTGTAGGATAACATTGACCCATTTCCGGTGACGCAGAAAACGAGGAAATAGGCGCACAAAACGACGCAAAAAAATTCCATGTAATTAAGCTGAATTTCCATTTAAGTTTGTAAGCTTAATTATATGGAAAATTTTATAAATTTTTCCTTTACGTTGGTCTACTTTACGTTGATTTTGGACTTTTAAATTTTATTCAGTTTTCCACTGAAAAGTATCTATAATTCAACAAGGAAATAATTATTAATTATAATTATTATCTATATAATTGAATTCATTGTAATTTGTTCCATAACAAACACTTTACCATTTCGTACTAGCTGTTATGCCCGTTCTTCGCATGGATCAGATAAAATATCAATGTAAACGAACTGAACAACGGGAGAACAATCAAAAAACATTTCTAAAATTGGATATATTTTGTGTGAATATATATCCAACAACCGTTTCCGTACATGTGTTTTCATTGGGAAGGCTGATGGGGTTGAATTTGAACGTATACACTATCGGAGGTGTCACTATACGTCTGAGTAACTCCCATAAATATGGATTCGATACAAATTCTACTACTTCGACATGTCCCGGTGAACCACACCTCAGACCCCCTTGGTTCATATTGTGAAAAAATCTCCTCTGGCCCCCACCAACCCCCAACCAATACCGCGAAAACTATGAATGTGATACTAACATCTGCCATTTTCTACTACTTTTTACATATGCCGGTAAAAGTCCCTATAATCCTCTGGTTCCAATTTTGAAAAAAAAAAAAAAAAAAAAAAAAACAATGCCTCTGGCCCACAGCCGATGGGGGCTGTATTTGGAAGTCAACGCCTGTGAAAGTATCACCATTCATCTCAGCGACAGCGAAAACTATGGATTTGACACTAATATCGGTTACTTTCCATCATTTTTACATGTCTCGCAATTTCCCACCCCCGGTGACTCCCCGCCCGCATACAATGGTGGCTAAATTTGAAAATCATCGCTAATGAAAGTATCATCATTGATCTCAGCCACCGCGAAAACTACGGATTTGACATCGGCCATTGTGGATTATTTTTACATGTCTCGTGATCCCTTTTATAATGCCCCCTTTCTTAGCTGATGGGGGCTAAATATGAAAGTAAACGCGGTCTTGAGTTTCACCATTGAGCTCAGCTATCCCGAAAACTATGGATTTGACATTAATATCGGTCATTTTCGATTATTTTTACATGTCTCGGAATTCCCCCCTCTGCTGACCCAAGGCCCGCATACAACGGTGGATGAAAATGAAATGAAATCTTTAAGTTTTACGTCCCACGGTTATGCCGGTTAGGCTAAAGGAGACGGTGATGATGAGAGATGAGTGAAATGGTGGAATGAAGAAAGTGGGAGGAAACGGGAGAACCCCGAGAAAACCCACGAGCACGGTGTTTGTCCACCACAAAGTTCACTTGGCGGGGGCTGGGATCGAACCCGGGACCCCAAGCACCAGAGGTGAACGCTCTACCACTGAGCCACCGCGCCCCCCACAACGGTGGATGAATTTGAAAGTCATCGCTAATGGTAGTGTCGCCATTGATATGAGCAACCGCGAAAACCATGGATTTGACACTAATATCGGTCATTTTGGATTACTTTTACGTTTCGGTATCCCCTTCCCGTTGACCCACGGCCCACAGCCGAATACGGTGAATTTGGAAGTTAATGCGATCGGAGGTTCACCATTGATCTCAGCGACCGCGAAAACTATGAAATCGACACTGATATCGTTCTAGTTTTACATGTCACGGTAAACGCCCCCCTGAGACCCCCTGGTTCGAATTTTGTTGAAAACGCTTTGCCTTGGTGTGGGACCTGGACCAAGGTATCTTTGACCAAAATTTGGTAACTCTCGGTCGACTTTTCTGGTCTCCAGGCCGGTCCCGGTAAACGTCCCCTGGGACCACCTAATAAGGAATTAAAAAAAAAAAACTATTCGTCTTGGTCTGGGGCCTAGACCAAGCTACCCGTGACCAAATTTTGTAAAGTTTCGGTCCACTCGTCTCTTCCACAGGCTGCACAAAGATAGATAGACAGACACACGAACAAACTCTATTTTATTTATATTAGAAATGTCAGATCCGCCGTTATTGTATTAGTGCGGTGCTTGAGCGATTGATCGTATAAATTCAAACTCCGATGAGTGAAAATTTTATAGGCTTGTTTTATTACAAGTTTAGACTCTTTAGTCAGTAGAGAATAGGGCGTGAATCATGGGTCAGAGTTGATGACAATGGGTTTTGGTGGGTCTGTGGGTCACAGTGGGTAAGAGTGGTTTATGATGAGTGGTGGGTCAGAGTGGGTCACGGTGGGTCGTGGGTCACGACGGGTGGTGAGTCAATTGGTCGTGGCTAAAGTTTTCATTGCCCCACGCCCTCTCTGAACTATAGTGTTGAAAATTAATTGTGAAAATCAATTGCAATTGATCAATCAATTGAAAGTAATTGCTGTGGAAATCAATTGCAATTGAATCAATTGCCAATTAATTTCAATTGCAATTGAATTACAGAATTCAATTGCAATTACTTTCCACTGCAATTACTTTCAATCAATTGATCAATTGCAATTGATTCTCCTTTTTCAATGGCCAACTGCAATTAACAATTAACCATTACTTATTTCAATTGTTAATTGCAATTAACAATTAAATTTACAGATTAATTGTTAATTGTTAATTCAATTGAAATTTGCCCAACACTGCTACTACTACTATAATAATAATAATAATAATAATAATAATAATAATAATAATAATAATAATAATAATAATAATAATAATAATAACGTAATTGAGTATTGATTTCTCACTCGGAAGGTCCTGCGACCAAATCTCAGCCGACCGTCTTGACGGGCTTTCCAGAATTTATATTCAGCTGTATCATGTGAATACTGGAGTGGTACCTTCAACGTATGCTCTGGCCGGCTCCTTTCTCATATCACCTCTAATTTTCATGCACCCATCTATTGTACACTAGCCCAATGAAATTTTATAAAGAATTGCTTTTATAAAGACATTAAGTACTTCATTTTGCGATGTAAGTCAAAATCACTACTCCAACATTAAAAAAGAAGTACTTCCTCTGTACTTACAAGCAAATTTGAATTAACCTCACCGCAGTGCTTCCAGACAGCTTCTAATGCAAGATAATTTGTTTTCATTTTATTTTCCGACAGTCGAGTTGCTGTAAAATCTGCGTGGTGTATTTCTTTCCCAATCCAAGATCAAACAAGTATAATTACTCTTTACTGGACTGGGTTAACACTGTAAAGCCTTAAGACTGGAATATATGGAATCAAAGTGTATACATATAGGCATTATAGAGAAAATGGACTGATAGTATACGGTAGGGTCGGGGATGGTAACACCTAGCTGCGGCACTGTGGCCAGTGCAGTTACATCGAACTTTGCATAATTGGCAACACTTTGTATAGTTGGCATAAAATGTATAGTTGGCAACACTGAATCATAATAATAGTGTCAGTGCATCATAGTAATAGAATGCCCCTGCATGATGTAATATCAAAATTGTTTCGAAGGAAAATAAAATAAATAGCCTAAACACTGGAATGTAACAGTTAGCTTATCCGGTGAATAGCCCTTTAATACTATCAAGGAAGGGGCCTCTGAGGCCCACAATGTTTTGTTTATATAAAAAGACTAGCATCGTTTACCCGCTTTGCTGGGTTAAATTAAGAAACAATAGTAATATGTTTCGTTAATCAGTCACTTTTTACTATTACTAAATTGCTCCTTGATATTGGTTATTTTCAATGATTTTTATATATATCCCCTCTTCTCCCCATGTTGCGGGCCACGGCATCGGAAGTGTCGTTCATCTCAGCGTTCATGTCGTTCTGATATTGGTAATTTTGATCTTATATATATATATATATATATATATATATATATATATATATATATATATATATATATATATATATAGTTGCCCCTCCCCTCCCACAACTTTTGCGGGGCTCAATTTGGATTTAAATTACATCAGAAGTGTCACTGCTCATCTCAGCGACCTCAAAAGCTATAGATTCAACACTAATATCGGTCATTTTCGATCATTTGTAAATGTCTTTTCCCTTCTTTAAGCTACATCCACCAAGTGATATAACTAAAATCATATCATGTTCGAACTTAATCTATGTTGAAAATTTGATCGAGATCGGTCCGGTAGTTCAAGAGTTATTAAATTTTATTTATTTTTATATATCTACCCCTCCTATCTCCTCCCCTAAAATCTATCGTCAAAGTGAACAGATAAATTCCATCTCAGGCCCGAACCTCATCTATGTTGAAAATTTGATCGAGATCGGTCAGGTGGTTCAAGAGCGAAGGCACATAGACAGTCACTTTCATTTTTATTTCTGACATATATATATATATATATATATATATATATATATATATATATATATATATATCAGCCTCCTCCTCCTCTACGTTGCACTGTCAAAGTTTAATGATAAAATTTATTCCAAGCCTAAACGTCATCTATGTTGAAAATTTGATCGAGATCGCTTGAATGGTTCAAGAATTATTAAGTGTTATTTATTTTATATATTTGTCCCCTCCCCTAAGGTCTACCGTCAAAGTGATATGATAGAAACCACCCCAGGTCCGAGCTTCATCCATTTTGAAAATTTGATTAAGATCGGGCCTGTGGTTAAAGCGTGATGAAGTCGCAAAGACGGTCACTTTTATTTTTATTCTTTTTACGTCGTATATCTAACCAAAACTAACACTTTACTCAGTATGATGTGTTTATTCTGTAAAAGAAATACGAAACTCGATTTAGGGGTCGTTCAAAAATTTTGTAGCCCCTGATCAAAAAATCAATATATTTAATACAATCAAACATTTTTTGTATGCCCCATATTTTGAGAACTACATATAGTGTAGCCAAACCAAAACACAATTTACTCAGTATGACGTGTTTATTCCGTAAAAAAAATTACGAAAACTCGATTTAGGGAACGTTGAAAAATTTTGTGGCCCCTGATCCAAAAACTAATTTTCGGCCAAGATCGCAATCTTTTGATGCAACTTTCTGATCATTCCTTAAATTCGTTGCTAAGATCACAATCTTTTGATCCGTTTTTGGATCATTCCTAAAGTTCTTGTTTTCACATATGAAATCACAAATTATTACTTTTATATAATACAATAAAAGTTTTGTTTGTTGAGTATTCTATTCACAATGAACTCTAGCTTTACTAAAACTAACATGTTCGATACTACTTTAATTCTTGTTTTGGTACCTTTTTAATTTCCATATTTGACAACACTAGACTGTTGAATTTGAGCTCTTGCAGTATCACTGACCGTGTTGTTGTCTCGGTTAATGCCTGGGCCTAATTGTTGTATGAATTTGTATAAACATCACGACATCGGAAATTTAATTATGGTGCTATTCATGTTAACATAATGGAGTAACTTGCGTTACAATTAAAAAAAACTTTCAAAATTCATGGCTTCCAGATAAAGAATCTAGCAAATGAATTAAAGAAGTGGGGAATAACAAGCATATTGTAAACGTTGTAAAGTGTATTTTAGAGCGCACAGAACTGACATGTTTCCTTTTCTCTTTGGAAAACAGAAAGGTCGGCTATTTTATATTATCAACGTCTGTCCATTCATTGCGCACTGCAATTCGGCTGATCCTGCAGCTCATTGTGCACTGCATTTATGGAGTTTGCCCTAACACACTACCGATAACAATCCGAAACTGCGGTCGCTGCCTGACCATTGACAAACAGGACATCTGAAGTACAGTATTTCCAATTTTAGTGTTTCCATTAAATGGATATAGAGGGCGTAACAAAAATGTATGGCAAAATTTCAGGGGTGGATTCCTTATGGTTAGACAAGCAAAAAAGTTCATATGACCATATGTCGGAAAATGCATCATCGTTACAGTGTTACGACAATTGAGCCGCCTAATGGTGTGAAACAGTCATACTCTGATCGCTTCTTAATGTGATTCAATTTAAACCTGAATAACTCAGACCCTAATTAAGCTCGGAAGATAATTTGTGTAGCAATGTGTTAGTGACGGATATCGCTTTCCGCCTATTGCATTTTATGAGTGTACTTCACGGAAGGAATTCTATCCCTAAAATCCTGATACAAAAAACAATACACGTAATTACCCTCCCCTGTCCGCCGTGGTACACCCACATACATAAAATACATATCGGCGGAAAGCGTCGTCCTTCAGAAATACATAGATACCAAAATTCTCCCAAGCTTAATTAGGGTCTGAGTTATTGAGGTTTAAATTGAGTCAGGTTAGGGAGCGACTAGAATGTGACTATTTCCCACCATTAGGCGACTCAATGGCCGTAACTCTGTAACGATGCATTTCCCAATATATGGTCATATGAACTTTTTGCTTGTCTAACCATAAGGACTCCACTCCTGAAATTTTGCCGTACCTTTGTGTTACACCCTATATATATATATATAAACAGAGGGTTGATTAATTCGTGTGTCAATTTCATTTGTTCACTGTGCAAAAGTGGTATGAGGTAAAGCCGTGCAATTTGGTGTAACTTTAGACGAAGGACATAAAAGCATGTCACTTGTACTAAAGATTGAAGAGATATAAGGTCAAAGGTCAAATTTCGATTTTTTCTTTATGGGATTGCAATGGTAAATTCTGAAAGAACGTAAATCGAAGTGATAACAAAGAAAAAGCTGTATGGTATGATTCTATGTCGCAAGCCGACCAAATATGCGTCAATCAAGTGTCATGGTCAGAGGTCACTGTCAGATCAAGGTCACACGTCACCTTGAGAACCCATTTGACATGATGAAGTACGGACATGACGTTGTTTTCAGTGTATTCAAATGGATTCTCAAGACGACCCGTGACCTTGATCTGACCGTGACCTCTGACCATGACACTTGATTGACGCATATTTGGTCGGCTTGCGACATAGAATCATACCATACAGCTTTTTCTTTGTTATCACTTCGATTTACGTTTTTTCAGGCTCTTTCAGAATTTACCATTGCAGTCCCATAAGGAAAAAAAAATCGAAATTTGACCTTTGACCCTATATCTCTTCAATCTTTAGAACGAGTGATATGCTTCTGTGGCGAAACAAAACTTATGTCCTTCGTCTAAAGTTACACCAAATTGCAAGGCTTTACCTCATACCACTTTTGCACAGTGAACAAATGAAATTGACACACGAATTAATCAACCCTCTGTATAACCATTCATATCAGAACAATGATTAACTTGATATACAGATAATATGTGTATGTATAATTAGTAAAAGTGTATCGCTGCAAAGAGTTCATTTTTACCTTTGGGCTACAAATAGTTCACATCCGCTACTTTTCGAAAGGAACCTTGCTACTTTTTAATCTTGATATCTGGCAACACAATCCAAGAGTATACACTAATTACAAACAAAATGATATCTTTAAGTTTTACGTCCCATAGTTATGCCAGATAGGTTAAAGTAAACGGTAATGTTGAGAAACGAATGAAATGGTGGAATGAGGAAAGTGGGAGGAAACTGGATAACCCCGAGGAAACCCACGAGCACGGTGTTTGTCCACCACAAAGTTCACTTGGCACGTGTTGGGATCGAACCCAGGACCCCATGTACCAGAGGTGAACGCTCTACCACTGAGCCACCGCGGCCCCTACATTAATTAAAGTTGTAATTTTGTTTCGGAAATATGCGTGCTCATAAGTACTATATTTAATAATCCTGATATACGTGTTTTATAGTTTTTAATAACTTTTCGGGTGTATTAAGAAAAATTTCCTAGAAAAAACATTATTTTAGGTGACTGTCAAATATATGTCAAAAAAATTGTTTATACCTTATTAGCTTCTTTGTTCTAGTAATAGCAAAGTGAACCTTTTCCTCACAATTTTGCTTTATTAGTTTCATTATTTTGCTTCATTATTTTAATATATTTCATTTACATATTTTTCTAGTGTACTAGTTCTAATTTTATTTATTTTTTATTTCCTTGTTTTGTTGATGATATGGATTTCAATCTCTTTTCTAAACAACACTGATAGGTGCTTACTCAGTTAGCTCGCTAGAGCCTTTCTATTTGAACTGTGCCCCTTCCGGCGCTGCTGTCGATGTGTATTTTCCCGTACCTCCCTCAAAAGAGGGGGGACAAATTCCTGCGACCGAGATCTTTCAATTGTTGGATGCAGAAGCGTTGCCTCGGTGAATTATTTCACGGACTTCGCTGTGCACTGTCTTGTTAGCCATTTTAAGTAGCATACGATCTTCACTCGTCACGACCAAACGACTGAATGACAAATTGGCAACATATCTGAGGTCATTCACTTCTTTCTCTTAAGCATATGGAGGGTTTTCCCCGTCAAAAGTGTGGTGGTGGGGCCGAAGTATGTTTCACATATTTTCCGAGGACACACCTGAAATAGACAGGCACTAGAATGTCGTCACTGCAAATGTGCCACAAACAAAATTACAAATAAGTGAATGATTTAAAAAGAAAACTCATTAGCAAAAACAACAAAATAAAAGGCACTCCCAGCAGATAATGTTATAGCAAGGGGAACACTGGCGCTTCCATGATTTATAAATGCATGGCCTGTAGATACACGAATAGACGATAATCGTGACGAGTCGTCTGCTAGAGTACGTTTGTTTTATCTCGCCACACTTCCCGCCAGTGCATTTGGTTGGCCTTTAAAATACTTTCTGCTAGCACTCACGTGAACGTTTTAATATAATAGGTGTCTTATTCATTTTGTCGTGTAGATGACATTGGTTGTAGGCCAACCCATCAAATGAGGTCATTGCTGTTCGGCGGGTATTTGAAGTGCTTAGTTGCCACACGCGTCAAGTGTGTTAGAGTGATTTGTGAGTGGTGTGGCGTTTTAATGTGTTTCCTAACGTATTGTAACTCTCAATTTAACCGTGGCGTGGCAACAATGCCTTGCAGACAGGTCCATCTTTTAGGCAGGAAGCGTGCCAAGAAAAAAGAAACGTACTCTAGCAGTTTCCCTTCAGGGGATATACATACCTCGAAAGCACACTATTTGTTTACGAAAACAAAAGCAAGTAGCATTTTTTATATGGCAAAATTGATGTAAGAAAGTTACTCAATTCCGGAAATACAACAATATTAATGTAATTAATAAAGGAATTATACCCCACTTTTTGTTCATAAATATATTAGGCCTATATACCGAGGTCCATATCCTTAACATGAAAGTGGTACGATATTCTCTTTTGGCGTACGTTTAATATTTCTCTCCCCATTAGGATACGCATTTTAATAAAAGTTAGATGACAAAAATTCAGTCCAAAATAGGTACTAACTATTTCAAAAATTCATTTCAATCTGCTCGCCCATTTTACCGTTATCATGTAAAATATAAAGTCCTTTTCTTTAGTTATTTTAAGATACTAACTGTAATACCCGTTTTTCGCAAGTGGAGTATAGGTTTATCAAAAACATTTGAACCTATTTACCCCTTATGATACATATTCATATGAAAGTATAAAAACATAAGATACTCTAATTTTCGCATACATTTTAAAAACACCTACCCTCGTAGTACTAACTAACTAACTAACTAACTCTATGGCCTATGGAACCCAAAAGTTCAATGTCGCGTTCACAAAAGCTCTCCACTGACTTCTATCGTTAGCCAACTGGATCCGGTTTCCATTTTGTATTCCTATTTCTGCAAAATCTATCTTAATATTGTCCTCCCATCTCCACATAGGCCTCCCTAATGGTCGTTTTCCAATTGGTCTTCCAGCTAAGACTTTCAAAGCGTTCCTACTTTCTTCTATTCTGGCTACATGACCTGCCCACCTGAGCCTCCTACATTTGATGACCCTAACAATGTTTGGTAAACCGTATAAATTATGTAGTTCCTCGTTATGAAGTTTCCGCCATTCTCCATTCCCGGTTCTCTTGGGTCCGAATATTCATTTCAGGATTTTGTCCTCAAATATTTTCAGTTTACGATCTTCCCTCAGAGTAAGCGACTATTTCACAACCTTTCAGAACAGGAATCATTATCATTTAATATAATTTAAGCTTCAAATTCCTCGACAGAATTCGCGACGGTATGAGATTTTGGATAGAATAATAACAGGTATTCCATGCCTTTAGTTGACATTTAACTTCTGGTTTTCGTTTGTTAATATTGATCCTAGATATTTGAAAGTATCCATTTTATAAAAAGTATCTATATATGAGGCGCCTAGTATGAAAATCCGCCACATCCATTTTGCGTTACATCCATCCGCCACATCAAGTCTCCAGTAATCTCAAAGAAACGTGCAGTGAAGCTCCATATACACGCGTACGAAGTCCTATATTAGAACTAATTTTTTATTATCTATATATGAAAATGTTAGGTTTATATGTTTGTCCCAGAAGAAAAGTGTATATGTTTGTATCCAATCTTCTCGACAATGATCCGATTGGATCCTCTCGTATACTGTATATTCAAAGAAATAAAAACACCGGTCACATATGAAACAGAAAATGCTTTAAAGTAGCTGAAAATATCAAATCTAGAATAACTGCTGGAAATAACTTTGTAAATGATTTTCTCCATTGAGAAATCTTCTCTAATTCTAAAGGGATAAATCGTTGAGATCTATTTAATTTGATCAATCAGGGTGCTCTTTTAACAGCATATGTGAGACGATAACTGAGATAAGATAAAATGCGTTCGCCATACAATTTTATAACAAAATGACGCGTGTCTATTTACTTTATTTCATAGTTCTCCCATACTCACTTTCTAATAATCGATGGCATTTGTCATCTAAATTCATAGAATTATCGCATTCAAGATTTTCCACTTCATGATGTTGAGGCAGAGGTTATTCTTGACCTCCGGAGCTCACTTTAGGAACAATTCGTCAGGAAAAAATAATATATAATAACCGCATGCATATGACTGGCGATAGTTCCTGTTGGTCCCTTCGCGATTCTCCGCGACGAATCAAAGGAGCGCGGAACAAAACGAAGTCCTGGCTCTTACGCGGTGGTAACTTCAACAACCCGATGCGAGATATCTGTTTCGACTCGACGAAACCCTGCCAGCAGTGGGAAACTAGCGGCAATCCTTCGACTCGTCTCTATATTGACGATCGACGTTTCCCGGAAAGTGAGCCACTAGATGTTGGCGACGTTTACGGCATGGGTAGGTCCATGTTTCATATATCCTCGCTGCTGAAAGGGACGTTAAACTCTAAATCAACTCAACTCAACAAAAAATACGTTTCTTCGCATCATATATCCATATATGCTTACCATGCACTTTATAACAATTGCTGAAACTTGTTTCTTATATGGAGCGCTTATAGAACAGGGCAATCAACCCATAAACTTGTGAGAAAAATATACATAAAATTTGTAACGTAAGCTTCTCTATGTCGGTCTACGTGCCTTGATTTCGGACTCTCAAATTTCACCCTTTTTTCACTGAAAAGTATCGATAATTCAAAAAGAAAGTAATTAGACCATGATAATTTAATTAAAATTCATCGTAATTTTGTCTATGACAAACACTTTACCATTTTATATCGTAAAGGTCAGATCCATCATAATTGTAACAGAGCGGTGCTTGAGGGATTGATCATAGAAATTCAAACTCCGATTAGTTAGAATTTGACAACCTGGTTTTTTACAGGTATAAACTCTTTAGTCGGCAGAAAGAGGACGTGGATTATGTGTCAGAGTTGATGACGATGTGTTTTGTTGGGTCAGTGGTTCATGGTGGGTAGTGGGTCAGAGTGGGCCAAGGTGGGTAGTAGATCATGGGTTAAAGTGGGTCGTGATGGGTGGTGGGTCAAGTTTTCATTGACCCACGCCATCTCTGATCAAATCTGTAAAACCAAACCAGACAAGGCAATATTACTACACAAAACACTCAACATCTTAGCTATTCATGACAAACTATTGCATGATCCGAATAACTCTAGTATATCCACAAACCATCATTTGTCATATTTTACCGAAATACGTGATGTCTTTTCTGACAACCTGATACTTTAAATGTTGTTAATATGCAAAGTTCATTAATATCATCACTTATTCACTTATTCCCTTATGATCATCACAACCTTTAGGGCGCTTCCCGTAGATATAGAAAGGTGACATGTACTCTCCAGGCTTGGTGTAGCGTGCAAGTAAACCAATGAAAAAGCAACAGGATAATATTTCCCTCTTCCGAACCCCCTAAAGTGGAATGTGCTGATTATTCAACAAAAAGACTTGAAATCCAATCAGAAAATTCATAAACTATAAAATATGTAGCCAAGTCTCGTCTTTGCAATAATAATAATAATAATAATAATAATAATAATTGTAGTAGTAGTAGTAGTAATAGTAGTAGGAACGGGTTAGAAGCCCCGCAGGGGTTGGTTAGGTTCTGTTCTCTTGCTCAAATTTTTCTGTACATTTTACATGACCAGCTTCAAACAGCTGGCTAGGATAGCGCGCGAATACTGAAACTCTTGGGATCGGCGTAAATACTGCCGGCTCTTCTTCTTTGGAAATTAGAAGTTACGATGAGGAAGAATAGTAGTAATGTAAATCGGGAGCAGTTAGAAACGATGACGTAGCCTCAACTTGAAGAACGTTTCGTGATAATTTCTTCATTGACGAAGGTCTATATAACTTACTTTTGAGTTAAAGAAGGAAATCTCGAGTAAGTCATTGTGACACTTATAAGGAACGTCGTCTCATACGAGTATTAGGTTTGTATAGTCTTACATGCAACGATTTTAACTAGCTAAAAGTTTAGATAAAAGGATAAGTGACGCGGTAAGTAAGTGGTTAACGTATTGAACTTCTGTTAGGCGTGCCCGGGTTCGAATCCCTGCCAGCTTGAAACTTTTTCAAATGTTTCAATTTCAATTCATACCCAGTGTGACAAGAAAGATCTTCTCTCCTCCAGAAAGAAAAATATGTTGGAATGAAGAGAATTGGAGAAGGTCTTTCAATGAAGGCAATCCTTTACTAACTTATTTCCAGCAGTTTTCTAGATTTGATATTTTCAGCTACTTTCAAGCATTTTCTGACTTATGCTTGGTCACTATTTTTATTTCTCTAAACATACAGTATATAAAGAAATAATACATTACATACACAGGAATATTAAGATAAATGTATGGTGTTCTTTGGAAAACACGATCCGAACCATAGAGATTCATCTTAGAATGGAGAACTGTTTCGTTAGTCACTTACTTTACAATGTTACCTGAATAAACACCTGGATCAGGGCTACCAACTGCTGTCAGTTGCGAGAAAAGTTATGTGTAAGTTGGGTTGCATCTGTCTAGGCGTTCTCACAACTGCGAAAGACCTGGACCCCAAGTAATGGAATACCCCAAATACAACATTCTCACAGAATTTGGAATACCGAAAAAGCTAATTAAATTAGGGCTATTTAAAATATGTTTATTTGAAACCCAAAGTAAAGTTCGGATAGGAAAATTTTTGTCCATGAGCCTTGTCACCATTATTATTCAACTTTGTCCTGAATACGCTATAAGGAAAATCAAAGACAGCAACCAGGGCCTAGAGTTGAATGGTATTCACCAGGTTATGACGGATCCTGGTGATGTAATTTAAATAGGGGATGATAGGAAAACAATAGAAAGATATGCAGAGATCTTTCTAAACGCTTGCAGGGACATGGATTTAGAAGTAAATGCAGAGAAAACTAAATACACGGAAGTTCGTCGCGAATCGTAATGCGGCTAATTATGGATGAGTCAAAATATCAAATAACTATCTGAACTTGCGCTCTCTACACAGCACATCATTTACATATTAACATGAATCTCCTTGTCATTCTTCATAACCATAACATCTGTACATGTTCATTGAAAGTGAAAGACGTCTTGATAAACATGGACAAGGAGTATCATAAAGGAGGGATACGTAGAGCCACCCATGAAATTTAGAGATAGCGCCAACGGTGAATTGACCGAAATAATGGAATTGTTTTATTGACGTTGTAACATGATATGTGATTCAGTTATAAATTCCATTATTTTAAATGAAATACCACTTTTATGCATGTTGTCACAACTAAAAGTACAACAGAGCGGTCCACTAGGCCCGGCTCTTTTTGCTTTGACTCTCCAACCCATTGTAAATGACATTAACACAGAGATGAACATTCTGTATTTGGACGATGGAACCATAGCAGGAAATACGGATGCTGTATTGCACACATTAAATAATATTCGAACTAATGCGTCAACCATTGGCTTATTTCTTAATTACTCCAAATGCAAAGTGAGTTTTCTGGAGCCAAAAATGATCAATTGATAAACTCGATCAGAATTTTTAATCAATCAGTACCAGGAATTCAGCTTCTGAACATTATATAGTGCAATTGTTAGGAGCTGCCATCTTGGCCGATGCACAGAGCAAAATATTATCAGAAAAGATTTATTCTTTTCCAGGTTAGCCGGAATTTCAGCCCATTATGCATATTATACACTGCGAGCATCATTTTCAATGCCAAGGCTATTGTACTTCCTTCGATGTTCTCCTTGTTGGCGAGAAGATTACTTACTAAAGAAGTTCCATGAAAAATTAAAAACCGGATTAGAATCTATTCTCATCTGCTCCTTAGACGACAAATCATGGCTACAAGCTTCTTTACCGATTGGAAATGGAGGTCTTGGGATTCGTCGAGCACTATATGTTGCCATTCCGTCTTTCCTCCCTTCAGTTTATGGCTGCCGACAATTAATAGGATCTCTTCTTCAGTGGGAAGTCGGCATAAGTACTGATCAAGATGTGCAGGACTGCATGGCCAATTGGACTAATTTAGTAGGATTATATCCCCCAGCACTCGAAAGAAGAAATATCCAACCATCTTGAGATGAACCCAGTGGCGTAACTAAAGGCTTAGGGGCCCTCCTGCAGACAGCTTAAAGTGGGGTACCTTCTCTACATCTCACTTCACGATTTGGGGCCCTCTGATGGCTTGGAGCCCTCTGAGTCATATGGCTTCAAGCCTTACCATCGCTTTTTTGGGTTTACATCTATCAAACGAAAGTTTTTGAATAGCAACTTATCTACAATTAGGAGTGGATATCAGCGTTGCTCCAGATGTAACGCTCATGTAGATAGCAGAGGATTGCATGGCTTATCATGTAAAAAGAGTGCTGGCAGGATTTCACGATATGCCAGTGTAAATGGTATTATTCTAAGAGCTCTCATTTTAGCAGGCGTTTTATCAGTGAGAGAACCAAATGGATGCAGCCGCAATGAGTGAAAGAGGCCTGACGGAATGACGTTATTGTCAGGTAAAAAAGAAGGAGGGCGCTTGTTTGTGATTTCACCTGTGCACTCACTTATGCTCCCTCAAATGTCCCAGATACATCGACTCGACCAGCACTCGTAGCAGTTCGAAGAGAGGTCGAGGAAAGGAATAAATATATCAGTCTATTGGAGAAATATTTGTTTGTTACAATAGCAATTGAATCGAGTGGTTCATGAGGCCAAGAGGGGTTTAATTTTATCAATGAAGTTGGCCAATGCATACCGCTAAAATCGGGAGATACCTAAGCTAGAGCATTTCTCACCCAACGGATTTAGTATAGCCATTCAACGAGGAAATGTGTCAGCTATTTTGGGAACTTTGAACCAACCGAACCAACAGAAAAACATTAGAAGAGATCTTCCTTTTGAAGGCAATTTATGAACTATTCGGGACTATTAAACTAAAATATTCCTCAATTAACATTATTATTATTATTATTATTATTATTAATACGAATATTGATGAAGAAGAAGACTGCTAATATAAATTTGAATGTTATAAATTTCAATGAGGCCGTGGGTTACATCAATATTTGATAGCTAAATTTTAAATGAAAAATAATTAGGCAAAAGCTCGCTTTGTTTAATAATATTGCACAATTATACATAAAAGCACATTATTGCTGATTATATTTGCATTGTTAAAACTTCGTAAAATTTGTATTAATTTGAAAGGCAACAATTAAAATTTATTTGTTTAAAAAAAACTTTTATGTTGTTGAAATCATAAAATTTCGTGGTAGGTCCAGCTTCTTTATAAATCCAATCGCAAACATTTTATTTCAATTATCGAACAGTTTTATATAAATTTTAATTTTAATTATATAATAATAATAATAATAATAATAATAATAATAATAATAGGGGAGAGTAGCCAAAATCGCACCACATTTTACATAAATGGTTTTAATTCAAAACTTTTGAAGAAATTTAAAATGATTTTTGATCTATTGAACTTTTATAGTTTTCCAGTTCTTTTACATTGATTTCGTAACGATATCTTATTATTATCATGATAAAAATGATGGTATTTTAGAAGCCTGCGATTGGTGCGATTTACGCAACAGGTTTCCCAAATCGTACTATGTGAAGCCAAAATCGCACCGCCATTTGAATATATGCAAATTTTACAGTAATGCATATGGTAAAACAAATTAATATTTCCATGAAATATCGCATTATTTTATTTTCGTTACGTATATGAAGATGAGGTATAATACATATTTAAAGAGAAAAGATACTGCAGTATAAATAGCCGAGCACAGAAATAACACCTTAGAAATAAGCTAAGTAGAAATGCAACCTAAAAGTAAAACAAATTAATATTTCAATGATAAATCACATTCTTTTAACTCAGGGTTCGAGGAAGAACATATTATTAAACAAAAACATATCCATCCATATTGTTGATCCAATGAGCAATATTGTTCATAATCCTATGAAACGTAAAGTATGTATATTTATGAAAAAGAGACAGCTACACCTTATGTGCACAAACATCACATTGGAATGCACGTTCATCTCCTAAAACACCCACACAAGACTCGTGTTACACAAAACTCTCTGTACAGTACCATATCTTCGACTAAATTTTGTTGACAAAGAACGCAAAACCAATCTTGTTCATTGATTTCAAAAGCCACATTTGAAACACTGCGAATATGTAGCTCGGAGCATCGTGATTTGGATGTATCTACTTTTCGAATACACTTTTTGGTGTTAAGGTTTCCTGAAGCACATGCAGACCTAGCTGACTGTTCAGAAGGATTAGATCTCCCCACACGTTTGAATACTCTTGATTGTCTTTGATATTCTTCAAGATGTCTTTTGTAAGGAGTTGATGAGAGTACTTCTGTTCTTTGTGGTTGCATGTTGGTAGTTCTATTCCCTCCTACTATTGGGCTGAGCAGCGTCACTTTCTTTTCTATATATTTTTTCAAAGCACGATTCATAGACTCCGGAGACCATTTTCCATATTGACATGTACCCGCCTTGTGTGAATTGTAACCGAAAAACAATTAATTCATCATGGGAGCCAAAATCGCACTGGTGCGATTTCGGCAACACGGTAGTAGTGCGATTTGGGAAACTACATCATTTAAAAAATATTCTTTACATATATACCTCACAAATTAAGAAAAGAATAACTTCAGTTTGTCAGTATAATATTAATGGTATTTTGTTTATTACTACTTATTGAAATATAAGCTAATTCTCCTACCATAATCCCTATTTTATTGTGAAATACGCCGAAAATTAGTAAGGAATACTCCAATTATATTGTACTGCAACTGCACGCGCACACAACTTACTAAACATCGTCACTTTACTCTCTGTAATTATGGAAATATGCTTAAGTACTTAATTTAACTACAAGATGGCTTGTTAGTATTACTGTTCTTTTTAACTAGGGGTGGTGCGATTTAGAACCCGGTGCGATATCGGGAACTCTCCCATAATAATAATAATAATAATAATAATAATAATAATAATAATAATAATAATAATAATAATAATAATAATAAAAAGAAGAAGAAGAAGAAAAAGAAGAAGAAGTGTAGTTAAAGTAATGCTATTTACGAAGTAAAACACATGTTTTACATATTGTAACTCTTTCCTATTCTTTCCTTTCATTTACATAGCAGTTTTGCCAATGGTGACGAAACCTCACCAAAGTGGCAACTCTTTGTTTATTGGAAACTTATCCATTGATTATTGCAAATAATATTATCTTCAAATATGCAAGATTTGTATCAGATTTCTTTTGTTTTGTTTTGTTATATATAAAAATGTACACTCATGTCCAAAATTATTGTCGCGTTGTAGGAATATAATTTGCTAACGAATTCTTCCGTTATTTCTTATAATGTTAGTATCTGTATAATCGGCAAAGACATGTATGTGGCAAATTTTATGTCAAAAGAGTAGTAAATAAGAACAGTAAAACGAAAATAGAACTTTCTTGTCCATTTAGCAACATTTTGTTTTACTCACTCTAATTTTCGTATTTATCATTCTTTTCCTGTGAAATTTACCACAAGTATACATTTCCCGAGTATACACATTAAAGGTACCCTGCAAAATCATTATCAAATTATATTCTTACAAGAAGAGAGCTATAAATATGTGACAATCATTTTGGACATGAGTGTACAACCAAGGTGTCTGGTTTATTTATTAACCGTGAATAAACATATATTGCTTAAACCTACTCAGATGTGACTTGATCCTTGGTAATATAGTTGGTTTGATTTAACTTTCGTATCCCCTTCAACAGCGAGGATATATGACATGTGAAGGTACAGCTTAACATGGAGTCCAAACCGCATGAGGTTCCGCCGTTAATCGAACCCAGATCCTCCCACTGAAGGGCACATATAACCGAGCTCCCGGTGTAACATGCTTTAGTGACAAATTAGAATTTAATTATAAAGAGTGAGTGAACTTGAAACAAACTCGAGTCTCCTGAACACTGGTTTGCCAGAATTATCAACGTATTTTTATTTTTTTTATTTTATTTTAATAGGGAGAAACGGAACACAAAAACTTCCTCCAACTTTCTGAGGAATCATTTAGAATCGTTTTTCGAGTTATTCTGAGTACTGTTTTCTTTGTTCTGTGGAAGACTAGAAAATAGGTTTTTAATGAAATCTATTGGGTCGATGCATAAGTTCGTGCGGTTTTATATTTTATATTTAATTTGTATTCTGCTGTTCTGATAATTCAAACGCAAATACAACATAGGCATATCATTAACATATTCTGAGAGTATAACAATACATTGTATACATTTTACTGTCACTCACATTAACTCACAATCACTCAGTGGTGTATTCACCTCCACTATCTATGACCTCCTGCCAACGTTCAGGTAGCAGTTCAATGTCTGGCCTGTAGAACTGTTTTGATTTTGACTGGAAAAAATCTGGAAGACATTGGTCAAGATAAGCTTTTCTCTGCTGTTCTTTCAGCAATTGCTCCGTTCCCGTACCCTTCACAAATTGTTCTTGCAGCTTCTGCTGCTCTGGATCCTCGTTTAAACTCGAAGAGTAAAATGTGACGGAAATTATCACTTTCCTCAACTTGACATTCCATATTACTTTGCCTGAAATATATACAATAATACGTTCACAATCAAGAAAACCTGTGTTTTACAACACACAGACTTCAAACTACGGCAAAAGAACGGAATAACGATAAACAATCGCTTCACTCCGTGTTGTTGCCAATCCAAAACAAAACCGCACGAACTTATGCATCGACCCGATAGAATCGACTCAAGTCGACTTGACGGACATGATATGCAAACTAATGAAACAAATTAGTCGATTAGAATTTTCTGACAAATGTTTTGACATTTCTTTTTGTCATTTCAAACAACCAGAAATTTTTTGAAGCTTGCATTGCTTTTTCCTCACAGGTTACCTCTGATTTTGTCCAAATATTGTAGAAAATTTCGCCATATAAATTTATGATGAAATGTTTTTAAACAATAGAGCGTAAAGAAGCACAACCATTATCCATGTACATTTTATGTGGCCTTTTTAAGAGAGTCGTGATGAAAGTTTTGGTTTGTACAGAACAAGGAAGAAAAGAGAGAGAGAGAGAGAGAAAGAGAGAAGAAGAAGAAGAATAAAAGAAGAAGAAATATTTCAATTAAACAATAGGCAACTGGAACAATTAGGAATCTTTGTAAGATAGCTGAAAAGCCTTGAATTTAGTACGATGTCTGAAGCACCCACTTGTTACCTCCATATCGGGAGCGCAGCTCCGAAAATAGCGTCAATCTGTTTTACTGGTTCAGATATTTCCGTAGGTCCGCCCGCCGTTCAACGTCATCGAGTCTTTTCACCACTTCCGCGTACGAAATCATGGAATGTCAGAACATCTCTATCTTTCGTCAGAAACGAAGCAACAAGGAACTTTATGTTGGAACTTGTCCTCGTTTTAGAAACAAATGATGTTCAACAGAATCAATCGCATTTATGTTGCCATACTTTTTTTCTTAAATAAAGTTTGTACTACTTCCTTCTATAAGAATTGTATTTTTAACTGCTTGATTGTAACTGCTTCCGTCACGTACGTAGGCCAACATCGAAAATATAATAAAATTTAACAAACTTTGTATATCATTGGAAAATTCATTTCGTCAATCCATTAATTACATTCACTTTCCACTATTTACCAAATGATTATCGTATTGATTTCGTTCTTTATTTTAATACTCACTTATAATATTCTAAGTTTCCATAAAGGCCTATACCAATTTATGCACAGTTACAACGCAATACAATGCAAACAAAAACTGGTCACCCATACAATGAACCAATCGATTCCAATATGAAGTTACTTTGATGTAATTTTACACTTACTGGTAGGCTTACTCACAGGTAGTGCTGCCCTTGAGACGAGATGGGGCAAGAATTGAGGTTTACTCGCCTCATCTCGATGTTTGATAAGCTTCTAATCTCTTCTCGAATTTTTCGTCTTTTTGTTTACTTGATTTTTGCAAGTTCTCTTGGTAGAATATTGAAGTTAGTAATCTTGAAATGTTTGGATAACTGAGGAATAGTTGAGAGAGATATACACTCAAATAATTTTAAAAATTACGTTATTTATAGCGTTATAACGCTATTAACATTACGTTATTCATAAAAACAACTTGAGAGTTAGCAATCAACCTTCCCTAATATTTAGAAGCTAAAACATATGAATGTCCATATGTTATGTAGGCAGTACAGGTATTAGAACATATACTGTATATAAGAATTTTTTCTTTCCTTCAAAATGGCGTAACTAAAACTAAATACAATTTTGCAAATAAAATGTAAACAGTTATATATTTATTATATTTTATACTGAACATAGATGAGAGCTTAGACAGTAATACAATGGTTAATACAGTGCATATTACATAAATTTTGAAAAGATTGTTTATACATAAATCATGAAGAAATACAGTAATTACACAACTATCTCGTTTTGCGTGTTTAGTTTAAACCTACACCTTTAAAATATGTAATGGCTATGACCAAGATCTATTTTTAGACCTGCATTATATCTTTTCTAATCTATTTGCAATAATAATAATTAAATATTTAGATAGATGCACTATGTGTGCTGATTATATTAAATTATAAAATATATAGGTCACGACTATAATGTATTAAATTGTATCTTTGACCCGTTGAACGTTGATGAATGCTCTTATATTACGTTTTATAATCGCTTTACTAATTAGTCGTGTTAATACAATTAATTAATTAACAATAAAATAGTATTTTAAATATAAAGACTTGAGTGTATGTAGTGTTTCCCACAAGACGAAAAATTCCTCGTCACATCTCCGTTTTCGTTCCGAAACCGAGAAGAGAACTGTTCCGTTTCTTGTCTCGCCTAGAATTTAAAAATGTAGTTTCTGTTTCGGAAACATCCCTACTAGGCCACTAGGGGATGAAAATTCAGCAGGAAAAGTAAAGAATTGTACAGTCAGCGACAAAAATTCTTTCTGTTTGGTAATACATATTTATTTTGGGGATAACGATGGTATGACCGAAACTTACAGAAAATTACATTCTTTTTAATTAACTGGAAACTATACTCAAATTGTCCTATTCTGAAGTTATTTACGAAACTAATGTGACCAAACGGAAAGAATTATTGTTACTGAATGTAGAAGGTAGCCCGTATGTAAGAAAAGGAGCGGCTTATAAGATTGATACTAGGCATGGAACGTAAAACTAAACGGTACGTGACGTTTGAGCGCCGCCGTTTGGGCGCGGACATTTCTGCCCCGCCGTTTATGCACTGGACGTTTAGGCGTGAAGCCATTTGGGCGCGAGTTAAATTAAAAAGTTATTATGTTAGGCGCTGAGTACTAAGTTCGAATCAAGATATTACAAGGTGTCTACTGTAGTAGAAGTCCTTGAATCATACTGGATAACGGCGTGAAAAACATCTTGGCATTTGAAGGTGGCGCTCCAAGTTCCCTTTAAATCCTGCTAGCAAATGAGAGGCCAGCGGTATTGCCACGTTTATTTTATACACACCGACGTCTATCCTCTGTCACCCGATCGTGTTGTAGTTCGTTTGCTTAGCCATAGCCACTCCCCTTAGCACTCGGCAACATCGCGTCAAAGCTTGAGTTTTATTCGTTTAGCTGAAATGTCAAGATGTTTGTCACAGGCTTTAGTAATTGAAGCTGGATTTCTGTCTGAGGACAAGAATATTCGCCACTGGAAGTAAGTTATATTGCTTTCTATCATTAATCAGATTATTTTATATTCCAGAATAATATATTTTATATTATTTTATATTGGGTTGTCCGAGTCAAGCATGCGTAAGCATTCACATTAATGTAAAATTATCAGAAAATGCTACAAAATTTAAACGTTACTATGTCTTTAATAGAGTCCATCACAGTCGATGACACTGTCAGCGGTGGTACGAGAAAATATAATTATTGTAATTTAGTGTTATGAAAATATTAGAATGTTCTAGGCGAATAATTTAGTTGGATTTCGTTCTTTCTAATAACTTGCCTGCGTATATAACATTTCATGTAAAGAAACATCGATAAAGGACTTTTTTATTTATATATATATCGTTAGCTAATTAATATAGCTACTTTTAAGGAAATATATCTGACTTCTATTATAATTACCACCAAACACACTAGAAAATTAACATGTGAATAGAAAATATGGATTTATTAAAAGAGGCTAGAAATTGATTGTGGAAAATTTTGTTTTAGTTTATTATAAAAATAAATAGCTTACTGAATCTGGAAACCCGTCTTTAAAATTAAAAAAATCTGGTGGAGAGTTGGATGTCCGCGCCCAAGTATGGAAAACAAACGGGACATCATTGACCACAAAAACGATTTTTGTATGTGTAAAAGAGCAGGGATTTGGACTGGAAGAACGACAGGGGTGTAGAGAAACAAGTGAAGTATTGATATGTATAGAGTCTGTCCAGAAAGTAATGAGACTTGCCGTCATGCGCCGCTCCAGTCACCGCTAGCAGCGCACTCCCCAGCAAGGGAATTTGTAGTGAGGGTTCTAAGCTGAGCAACGCACTGGACTTCAGTCGCGTCCGAGCTCTGATGCAATAAGGGTCACGCGAAGCGCAAAAGCTGTTTTTTGAGTTTTTGTCATGGCAGATTTTCCGAAATAATTTTGTCAACCTTGTTTTACACATATTGAGGTCTTCGGCGATTAACCTTACACTCAAACGACGGTCGGAGTTCAGGAGATTTTTCACTTTCGCCACATTTTTGACGAAACCTGTCGTTGCAGGGCGTTAGGTTCACTCCATGTCTTCAGTGGTGTCCCGTCTGTTCTTGAACTTACTGAAGCACCGGAAAACTTGGGCCTTTGACAAGGCTTTTGTTTTTTAAGCCTTCTTGACCAGAAAAAGCCTCTCGGACGCGTCTTTGCCCAGGTGAAGGCAAACTTTAATGCGAATGCTCCAATTGTTACGTTTTCTGTCGAGACAAAAACTCAAAAACTGCTTTTGCTCCACGCGTGATCCTTACTGAATCAGAGCTCGGACACGATTGATCTGATGTCCAATGCGTCGCTTAGCTTAGAGGCCCCACTACCAATTTCCTTGCCAGGGAGCGCGCTGCTGGCGGCTGGAGCGCCGCGCGACGGCTAGTCTCATTACTTTCTGGACAGACCCTGCAGAGTTGACTACAATAATTATTCAGTAAATGACCTTTTGCAGTAAAAAAAGAAATCATCGGAAGAAACTGATGCAAGTGAAGGGAAGGGAAATACATAAGAGAAAATTGTGTTAAAAATTCATTAACATTTTATGAACATGTGTATTAGGGAATGTATTGAATTAATCACACCTATTCTAACGTCATTTTTTACTTCATATTGTCTTTGTTATATAACACTATAAAGACTTGATTTTATTTTGTTTTCTTTAAAGGAAGAAATGATGAAGATGGAAATATTACTGAGAGTGAAAAAACAGTATTATGTACCGATTGAGTGAAATATTTACAGATTTATGTATATATCATACGTTTGGTGTAAAGCGACATAGATGTTTTTATCACTGAGTTTATCGCCTTTGTTTATGCTTTCAAGGCACTTAGTCAATACATTTCAATAATTTAGTATGTTATCCATACACAACAGAGAAGTTGTGTGTTAGAATTAAAATGGATTTGAGGTTAGCGTGCCTTTTTTACTAGAGAGGTTATTAAAGAGATAGACTTAATAGTAATATGGGGACCTACCATTAATCGAACCGGGGTCTCCAACGCCGAAAGCAAGCGCTAACCATGTAATCTGTAGATTTGAGGTATATTTGACTATGAATTGCGTGAACTAAAGTCCTTTGTAACATCGAGGATACACGAGACAGGGGGTCCCAACAGTGGCGTATACTGATTTGCTGGCTTCGGCTACCACTAACCCTTTATAAAACCTGTACATGAATAATAATAATAATAATAATAATAATAATAATAATAATAATAATAATAATAATAATAATAATAATAATAATAATAGCTCTCCCTCTTTGGAATAGTGAGTAATTGCTAGGTAGCCTAGTTTCCCTCTAATTACGCCTATGCTTTGGATAGGTTGTAACCCCACTCACCAGAGTTAATGGAAGTTGTGCGAGCAATAAAGAACGTCGAGGTAGGCAATTAGCCTATGAAGGAGGCTCAGTCTGTAAGAGCCTTAGCAACGTAACGCAAATAATGAAACAAGTAATTCTACAGCTATGCCGGTTCTCGCAAAATACTGTAGAACAGAAAATTTGAGTTGCGTAGACGAGACTCGGAACGACTACGGAATGAGGCTCCACAGACACCAAAATGTTCTATCATAACTCGTATAATTTTCTTTTATTCTTCGCTCATGACCAAGAAACCGATTTCTCTAGAGACAACTGGTCCTACCTAGCAGTTCGTTCGTACTCTTCGGGTGTAGATGGAGCAAAGGGGAATACGCTCATAGCTACACGATTCTTGCTGCAGAGATGTTTCTGCTGTATTGCGATGTCAACTGCAGGCAAAGAAGATAGTGGATGTTTCTAAATACACAAAGTTGTCAGAAAATTGTATCATTGAAAGAAGATACTGAAGAATTAAAAATTATTAGTATACAAAATAAATTAGTTTATATAATAAGAACTGTATTTTGCAATATACCAGGGCTACCGCCGGTAGGCCCGGTAGCCCACAAAATACACCACTGGATCCCAATCGCATAAGCCCACCGGAATGGAACTGAATGGCTTTCACACTGAAAGCAGATAGTACATGAGACTATATATATACTTGACTACGATATATTTAGACTTTAAACGTCCCGTTTCAACACAAGCCTATGAACCTTCTGCCCGTAATGGATTGAGGTTTTCACCTTGAAGATTTAGAAATTAAAAAGAAAAGGAAGAAAACATAGGAGGTAAAATATGGCAAGTGACAGAAAACTCACTTATAAACACTGATTGATGGGTCAGAATCGAATGAGAGTCCACACACACAGCTCATATGATATAAATTTGGAAGAATGTGTGGATATGACACTAGCTCATGACTTATTGATTGTTAGCTCTTCGCTGAAACACTATTAAGGTATAAGTGTGTGTGTATATAGTCATGTGTCCTCATCATATATCTTTCAGCATACTTATTATCATCTGTTATTATGATAGAATGCCACTAATTATTTTCTCGTACTTAATCATCTTGGTATAATTATATTATTACCGAACTTGCGTATAGATCATATTGGATAGAATGTCGATGATCTTTTAGTGTGTATAATACTTAACATCTGAGGGTTGCAATTTGATGTGATTTTGCCTATCTTGAACATCTATTTGATGTCTTAGTGATTTTTAGCACTGTGTACTATTTTTAGACTTCCAAAATATGTTATGCGTGAGTGTCGGAAATCTCATAAAACAGCTATATCCGTCCGTCTATCTATCAACAGGTATGAGATCGAAAAAACGAAAAGACATGTCAAGAAGCTATTTATTGCAATCGATTGACCATCCCAAGAATAGTCCCATATTTTCCGTAACCTTCTATTCAAACTGGAAAAGGTTCAAACTGTTTTTCCATTTCCTGTTTTAACGTTTATCTCCATAGAACGAGAACAGAAACATATACCGTTCAGTGGTTGTTTTGCAAACAATTCAGCGTCTCAAGGCATCACACTATGACTATCCTCAACACTGTACCTAAAACGAAAGGGGAGGGGAAATTTACTATTTCCAGTTTCAATTTAAAAAAAGGAATAAAATAAGATACAAATACTGATTTTTTATAGAACAAAAACTATAAAAGATATCGAGATTATTTTTCAATAGATTCAAATTTCCAGGAATAGATTTCTTATTCTCTATTAACCCTCTATTCAAACGGTATCTTCCCGTTTTGTCTAATCTTTGGAGACGGGAAATTCTGTGCAGAAGGAATTTATTCTAGGGAATTACTTTTTTTGGTAATTGTAACAGATTCTGTAAGAAGAATAATTATTTCCTTCAGTTTTATCATAAATTTAGAAGTTATTATTTTGTTCTTCTCGGAAAAATTACTAGGATACAGTTCTGTTATTAGCAGTGTTACTCGCATCTAGTTCAGTAAAAATGAATGTTTTTTTTTTTTTAATACCTGCAGAAAAATGGAAAATTGATTGATTCAGTTTCAAGAAAGCAGTTTGACATTGTAACTGAATCAAACATAAAACAAACTTAATTCGATCTTATATCAAATCATTTCAAAACAAAATTTTATTCAGTTTTTCAGTAGTTCATCTCCGATATGCTAAAGCTCGTAGTACGTAAAAGGTGCCAAAGTTCACATCCTCAAGGCATGTTTCGTGTTTGGCCACATATTAAACAAACAATGCAAGAGGATGCATAAGACGATCCTTATCCTCGATTATCTGAACTTTTGATTTGATTGGAACTCTACACAAAACATAGACCCTAAAATTATTTCAATATTTGATATTTTGTATTGCTGCTACTTACATTGATAATATAAATATGAAAATAGAAGTGTATATATGATGCTATTGCATATACAGTAGTATAGAATTATGTATAGGAGACAAATTATCTTATAAGGTGATGCCGAGAAAGGAGTTGTGATGTAGAAGACTAAGACCCTTTCTTAAGGGCCGTCTTATGCGTCCTATTGCATTGTTTACTTAAAATATGGCCAAACATGTCTTGAGTATGTGAACTGTGGCTAAAGATGCGCACGAGACGAGTCGAAACAGGATTTTCCTGACAAAATTCGAGTCGAGACACGGCTCTTAGAATAGAGAAATATACATTTTTCGAGTCGAGACATCACCTTTACAGCACATTTTCGAGACGAGACAGCCACAAATCTTATCTCATGCGTATCCCTAACTGTGGCGCCTTTTATGTGAAGTTTGATCCCAGCTCACGCCAAGTGAGCTTTGTGATGGACAAACACCGTGTGCGTGTGTTTTCTCGGGGTTCTTCCGTTTTCTCCCACTTTCTTCATTTCACCATTTCATTCATTTCTCATCATTACTTTCTTCTTTATCCTAGCCGGCATAACAGTGGGACGTAAAACTTAAAGATTTCATTTCGTGTTTTGAAGATATAGTTATTCTTCTTACAGACTCTGTTAGAATTACTAAACAGATTATTACGAATGAAGGACAACATTCAAGAGGACAAAACTCAAGGAAAATTCTGAAAAAAAAAGGGTTAAAATCAAGGGACAGAATCGCAGGCGCAGTCTAGTAAAAGGATAATTATGCTTTCTTCAACTGTCATACATCTAAAATGTTACCTGGAATTCTTCACTTTATTGAAACAACATTTTTTTTTTCAATACTGAAAACCAAATAAAAGGCGTAAGACTGTATAGTAAGTATATATTTCACATTTTGATCATTGCTAAAAATAATCTTGATAAGAATTTCAGAATTAAAAGAAATAAATATTTATACAACACTCAAAATAAAAGACTGCTATATGCTACCTCAATAACAATTTCCCGTTTCAACATTTGTCGCAATAGAACGAAAATGGTTAGATAGCGACAAGTGATTTTCCAGTACGATTTAGAGTCTCAAGAGAGTACATCATTACAACCCGCAACACACCATCAAAACTCCGGTTTTAATACTGATTTTCATATGAAAAGATCTTAAGATTTGTCGAGATGCGGTTTCTTAAAATGGATTGAGCTTCCCAAGAATAGGTACCATATATTCAAATGAGAAGTGGTTTAAATTAATCATATACACTTTCAACATTTATCCCCATAAAACAATAATGGTATTAGATGGCGACAAGCGGTTTTCTGTAAAGGATTCAAGGTGTCAAGAAAACGTACCACAACAACCCGCCACTTTATCAAAACTGGTTAAAGTTTGTACTAATTCCGGTTTTAATACTGAGTTCCGTAGAGAAAAAAAACGGTCAAAAGTACGGAAATATGGCTTTTCGCAATGGATTCAGCTTTTCAAGAATCGGTTCCATCTTTTCCATTAATCTTCTGTTCAAAACGAAAGTAGCTAAAGTTAACAATTTCCTTTTCAACATTCATTGCCATAAAAGAAGGTAATAGAAAGCGACAAGCAGTTTTCTGACATTTATTCAGGGTCTGGAGGGAACATTATTACAACCGAACACTCTACCGAAACCGGGCTTGCTTGAAATTTACTAGTACTTCCGGTTTAAATACGGATTTCCGTAGAGAAAAAGTTAATCAAATCTTATTCACTATCCTAGTGACTTCGATGCGCATCTTTAGTGTGCGGGGTTTTGGGTTTAATTCTCACTGAGACTGCTTTGAAATTTCAACGCATTACAATGGTTAGGCCGCATACTGTAAATCTAGAAATGCATACAATGTAAACATCGGCACTAGAAAGGTGTTCTGAACTACATCTAATCAACCATAATAAACGAAGTCAAAGACACAGATTGGGTCACAACAATATATAGGCCATTATTTCGAACTACATCTTGGAAACTAGTTAAAGGGAACAGTTAAATCTCGACTCATTAGCGAGTAATATTTTCCTTAATCCCTTGGCAAACCGTTCTGATTACCATTTTTCTACCTTTTCCCTCAGTTTCAAGAGTACTGTGAAGAGGTGATACCAATAATACGCAGACCCTGACACGACTTTTAACAAAATATTCGTTTCATTTTAAGTTTTTAAAGATTCTGAATGTTTATATTTTTTTAAAAAAAGTCATCACGGAAACTTCATCAAAGGTGAACCGTTTGATTTGGTAGAGTTGGCGTTTAACTTTCCCTTCCAGCATCAAGGTTGTACGAAACGGAAAGAGGGACCTACTGAGCAAATACCAATCAATTGTTTGTAATGAAGCAAATAAATTATAACGTAACAAATAAATTGTTATTTAATATAAAATCCAACCTACTACTTGAGTTTGTATCCGTGACAAATATTCCTATTAGGAATCAAACATGGACACACATTCGCAGAGAGTTCGCTCGTTATCCAGTGACCAGTTAACATGTTCATAGTTTGATGTAGAATCCAAATAACATGTATTCTCAAGCAGAATTAAACTTATTATTTCCATGTAATAGGCGATGAAACTTACCGTTAAACTAAATAACCATTGAAGTTCGTTTCTAAGATATTGTGTCCCTATTAAATAGACTCTTTCAGTTCTGTCTGGAATTTTATTAGTAAGAAAATAATAATTAATACACAAATCTGGGATCATGGTGGAATCCGAACCCTATGTGATCCCACTAGGAATTGAACTAGAGCCTCTCTCACTAAAGACGAGTACTCTAACTCCATGTCCACGAGGGAAGTCACTAGGAGTATAGGATATTGAGTGGTTACTTTTCACCCTTATTCCACCTTCAAACTTGTTGATTGATTGTTTGACTTGTATCTAACTCTAGCAGTGAGCAGAGATGCTACATAGAATGAGACCTAGCATTTAAGACTATGGCTATACGAGGATGCGTTTCCGATGGTTTACCTTCTCCCCAGCGAACGCGACCTAGGTGGCTACTCGGTAATTTTTCTTTCGCCAGAGTTATAAATCATATTGTGTGCCAGTCAGAGTTTCCAGGTCTTTCTTTTTTCATTTCCCGCGCCGGAAGGGTAGAGTCAGAATGACCTGCTTCAGTTGGTTTCTTGTGAGAAGACATGAAGGTCTTGCTAAAATCCCCTTGTGTGGTAACATGTCTTTCCTTTCATTCCTTCCCTTAGACATCTTTTACTGATTCCGAAACAGCAGGCGATCTATTGTTCTGAAACGCACCAAATACGCTCGAGCCAATGTATTCTGTGCGTTTTTATTGCTTTCACGTTTGCAGCGCACTGCGATTAGCCATCCAAATTTAAATACATGGACAGCGTATTCCAAGGATACGCACGAATCATAAAAACACGTTGCAAACGCATTGGATGCTGTGCACTAAAGAGGGATCTGAAGCAGTGTAGTCCGTTTGACATTCTCCCACAGCGAACTGAGCTTTCTCGTGGCTATACAGTTAGCGTATTCGGGTTCGATTCCCGGCGAAAGCATACCCTAAGCTTTAGATCCATGTCTCCTGTAGCCTTGGTTCTGAAAGGCGCTTAATTCCAATCCAATTACCGAGCATTGAACTTTGGTTCACAGAGTGTGTGCGCATTACCCATTTTCTTTTGTTATTTTTATTTTCAATAAAAAACTGAACCACTAAATGTAATCGCCTTTGCTTTTTTTCCCCTCGCGGTGTATTGAAACTTCTTTTCTGATACTTTATCGTAATACACTGACTTTACTCACTTTGGTCTACTTTTTCATATAATGCAAATGACGTGGATATAACACAAACGCTGTGGGTAGTAAAAAAATGCACATGTTTTTCAGTGGAGCTCCTACTCAGGATAAACTCCAGCTTGTAATGTGCAACCGAAAGCTACAGACCACTCATCTATGGATGTCGGCGACTAGATCAACGAGAAAGATTTCATCGTTTCTTTGCTATTAAAAGTTTTTTTTTTCAATTTAAAGTTTTCTGGCATACTAAATAGCCGCTAATATTTCTTCCATGTGCAAATAATAATAATAATAATAATAATAATAATAATAATAATAATAATAATAATAATAATAATAATAATAATAATAATAGAGGGTCAGTAAAAAGTTTGTTGCACTGATTAAGAAAATAAAACAGGATAGAAATTTTATAATAACTTTATTTGTATCGTAAAGTTCCATTCCCAGTCTACTTTTCAACATAGTTATATCGTTATTTAAGCATTTATCAAAGCGTGGTACAAGTTTTTCTATCGCTTCTGCAAAGAAATCCCGTCCAATGAACGATAACCATTATTGAGCTGTAGCTTTCATTTTGTCATCCGAGTGGTATCGTTGCTTTGAAAGTTCGTCTCGCATGCGTCCTCCACACGGTGAAGTCACACGGAAAGCCACACGGTGAAAGGTCTGGGCTATAATGAGGGTGATCCCACATTTATCACTTAACATTTCTCAGAAATTCACACTTTGTTGTGCTGCATGCAGTCTTGCATTATCAAGCAGATTTGTCGTGGCATTGCATTTTCACCATACATTTCATGCAACTGTCACTAAATTTCAGTGCAGTTACACCTTTTCGCCCACAAAAAAAAAAAAAAAATCACTGCACGCATTTCCAATTTGGACGCCACTTGCAGTTGTTGAGACATGTTTACGACTGATTCTCAAAGCGCTTCCACTTACCTCGAGAAAGCCGCTACGTCACACGATACAGCTACATGTCTACAGTGTTGCTACACAGTTTCATCAAAATAGCATTTGACCGAAAATATTTACGAAGGAATGCAACTAACTTTCTGACTGACCCACGTAATAAGCAGTGATGAGTTGAATGGCGGCTACTGAACCATTTTTCCCATTATTAGTAAGTTTTCATAAAGGACAACACCACGCTATTACTCCATGTCGAATTTCATGTCAAAGTCTATTTTTTACCTCCCCAATTATTTAAAAGATGGCAAGTAATGTCAACCTTTCATTTCCTAATGAAATTGACAAGTTTTGCATTGCTAAAGTAACCTATATTCTTTTGTAATTTATTGACTTTTTTTCCTACATAATGAAATACTGCAAAACTGTTCGAAATACTAAATAAGTAGTTTCCTTGATTAACATCTTTCCATATTGCTGTTTATTCAATAATATATATTGGGCTTCTCCATGGCTAAGCGGTTAGCGTACGGGCCTTTGGCGCGGGAGACCCGGGTTCGATTCCCGGCGGGAGCTCATGTGGTTCGTACTCCACGTTAGTCAGTAGCTCCACGTCTCATATAGCCTCGCTGATGAGCGGGACAATAAACTCAAACTCAACTCAATAATATATATTAAAGAAAAATAAAGATTTGTTTAACGCCCCATGTTTAGGCGCTTTAGAGTTGTCGATTTAGTTTAGTGTCCCTTTTAGCAGCAAAGCTATATGAGACGTGGACCTACTGATTAACGTGGAATCCGAACCACATGAGCTCCCGCCGGGAATCGAACCCGGGTCCCCCACGCCAAAGGCGCGTATGCTAACCATTTAGCCACGAGGGAGCTCATTACGCGCTTTAGACTATGCTGTAAAGAAGACAGATAATTAAAGAAAGTAATCAATTGTGAAATTAATTTTTCTGCTTTCCCCGAGAATCAAACCAAGGACGACGTCCACATTAGAGACAAGACAAGTATTTGTGATTTGGTTTAGTATGTACGATTTAATTTTACGAGGCTTTCGAGAAATAACTAGTTATTTCTAGTTGGCCTTGTAATTTCATATATTACGTAGCTGTGTTGTATTTTAATATTCTTTAATCTGTAGCCCTACATGATACATCAATGTTCGTTCCAATAACATGCAGATTCATTACTTTAAAGAATAACTGCTAGGAGACAGGATTCGAATCCATGCTAAAATATGCAGCTCTACAGAGTTCTGTGAAGCTAAGAACTAAACTTCAAAGGCATGACTTTGGAAGAGCTGAGTTAGCTTTCTTCGTGGCTTGAATTACCCCGTATCACTCAGTATGCTAGGCTTTTAATTCTCTCTCTCTCTCTCTCTTTATATATATGAGTTGCGATTGGTATTTTTGTCAACTTCAGTATGGGAGTTAAGACCAGCAACTTTATTTTATAGTTAAAATAACTACATGTGAAGGGAACTTACTAGGTCAGTATATCTGAAAACCGGGTTTTTAAACGTTTAGGGCCTTATGAAGAGTCTTTTTGACGTATGATTAGCGTCATACTAAACGCCTGACTACTGCAGGAAACATATGTTAGTGAACTCTTTAGTATGACACTAATCATGAATCAGAACGACTCTGCATAAGACCCTTAGAATTTTTTTTTTTTCTTGTTTTACTGTGTAGACCTACAATTTTTAAAAATTATTTTGCTATTTTGTGACGTGTTTAAATGATGCACAGGATTGCTTATTTACTTAACCTAAATAACTCGAACTTAATAATCTGATAAAACTTCTCTGCTTATTTTAAGATATTTAAATTGTTTATCTTTCATTCCTCAATTGATTTTTCCAGATGTTCCAGGACCAATTGGTGGAGAGCCTGTTGCTACAGATAGTGGCCGTAACTGGGTTGCTCTTACGTGGCCAAAGCCTGATCATCGCGGAGGAGCCCCCGTGATGGCCTACAAGGTAGAGGCTTGGCTTGTTGGAGAGGGAGCTCAATGGACAGAGGTAAGAGATTCGAAACGTATCCTAGTTTTACAAATTTGCAATAAATCTCATATTAGGCAACATCTGAGGATGATAGCAGGTGAGACCATCTCAGTGATAAATTATTTCTACAGATTATAGCCAATTATTAGAAAAAATAGCTTAATTCTTACTTCAGAAGACTATATACGGCATCAAATAAGGGAATTATGGAGAAACAGTTTGAGTTTAGAAATTGGAGTACAAGAGGCATCACATTTAGGACAATAGGTGAAAAGTTTACCAATTAAGCGAAGGTAACATATTTACTTATTTATTTCACTAAGACACGCTTTCAACCGACTAACCTAAGATACCTATCTTGATGGAAATGCTAAAAGAGCTTAGGTTGGAGTGGAAGGACTGAAGATCTGTAAGAATTTTGTATATTAAGTAATAGGTAAGGAAAAAGAAAATTAAATAACGGGAAAAATCAAATTAGAAGAGAAGTTCCGACATAAGCATACGCTTTCAATTAAATTATTTAATACCTAATAGGAAATAATTAATGGCGTACCAAAAATATATTTCAACACAAACGTGCTCCCCAAAGGAGGAAAAGCATATTTAAAAATCTGATTCGGATCATTTTGTCGCAATAGCTTTGTTAAGGCTAGAGACAAGTAAGATATTTGACGAAAATTGTCTGAGTTTTAGGCTAGGTTAGGTTAAAGCTGAAAATTTAAATTCTGTCGACATCGTGTGTGTATTTCCGGTAACTCACGCATTTTCTAAGACTAAATAATAATCAATAATTTGTTTAATTACATTTACGTTTAGAGTTTACAGGATATATGATCATACAATGGTTATTGTCAGGATGCACATTCCATATTTTGTATGCTAAAGTTGAAATTCTTTAAACGGATGCTCGAAACTCAGTTAATCCTCTATTCAAACAAAGAATGTTAGAAATCGAACGTTTTCGGTTTTAACGTTGCTCGTCATAGAACAAAAACTGTAATAGATAGCGAAAAACGGTTTTTGTAATTGATTCAACGTCGTAAGAGTACGTATGATCTCACCCCACAACACTCTACTAAACCGGAAGTAGTTGAAATCTAAAGTACTTCCGGTTTCAATATTGATCTCCAACAAAGGAGAACGGTAAGAGATATCGAAAAGCAATTTTCCAACACAGATTCAACGTTCCAAAAATGAGTTATGTTTCAGCCTCTATCTATATATTCAAACTTGAAGTGGTGAAATGTATATTTATTTGGTTACAGCACTGATAGAATAATGGATAAAATGGGAATAGACAGTAATAAGCGGTTCTTTTAATAGATTCAGTCCTCAAGAATGTCATCACTGGTTTTATTTCTTTACTCTAACTAGAAGCGTTGGACGTTGTTTAGCACTTGAAATTTCAATGTCAATCTCCATACAGGAAAAATAGTAAGAACTAGCGAGCAATAGTTTTTTTTTCATATGGATTCAATGTGAAAGGAGCAGGTTCTTTCTTCATTCTTATTCCTCTATTGCAACCACTATTTATAGTAATACTAGTTATAAATGTACTATCTGAAGTTTGAGTATTGTATTAAAGCAGTTTGGGAATCTATCGTTGTTTCACACTTGTTTAATTCTACAGCCATTCATTATCTCTCTCTCTCTCTCTCTCTCTGTGTTGTGTGTGTGTGTGTGGGTGTGTGTGTGATTTGCAAAATAAATTACAAAAATGGTTTACCTTAAACGGTTTAAAAGTAAATACAGAAAAATCGGTGGCTTTTAACTTTCACCATTTACGAAACAAACACACTCATGACAAATGTATCAATCAAGAATTCTGACTTAAAGTATGTAACTGCAACGACTTTTTTTTCAGATCTTGATATAAGTAACACCCTTACTTGGGATGCCCACATTATGTCGTTAGCACAAAAACTCAATAATGTTGTCTATGTCTTGAAAGTTATTTAAAATATTCTGTATATAAATAGATGTAGACGCATTTATTTTGGTATTTTTCAATCTTTGTTAATGTACGGCATCTTCCTCTGGGAAAATGATTCAAGAAGTGCATTAATCTTCCGAATTCAAAAGAAAAGTTGTCATTATATTAGCCAATGCGAGAGTAGACGAACCGTGAAAAAAAAAACTTTTTATAAGGCTACAAATATTACCACTGCCATGTCTTTATGTGTTACAGTTATTAATTTTCACGCGCCAAAATCTTAATACATTCCTTGCAAATAAAGGAAACTTTCACTGTCATAATATAGGGAAATATACTGTATAGTGCAGATATAGGGAAAATCTCCACATTCAAAATCGCCATACGTATTGTTTCAAAACGTTTCCATATATTTAGGTTCACATTATAAATAATAACCTCCCTAAAGATATTCGTAACAATGAGTCAATGAATATATTTAATGGACAATTGTTTTTATTCTGTGGATGAATACGCGTCTGCCAAATGCGACTTGTAGATTGTATAGTGTATTTTTTTCTCATATAACACCGTTAGGGAATTGTTTTTTAGTATGTAACAACTATTTCTTTGTATCCCATTTATTGACGTGTCCGATTCATACGCTCGTCTTCCTTCGAGCTTCATGTATGAGTTAAGGATGAAAATAAAATGAATGAATGAATGAATGAATGAAAGTTTTTCAAAAAAGTTATTATGGTTGAGTTCAGTTTTAGAGTTGTTCTAATAAATAATAGTAGCTTCTCGAACTTAATTTAGTTAATTGTTGTGATGTTCTGTTGGAAACACTGTTGATCCATGGATTCCTCTGATTATGGAGCAATATATGGAGATCTATGGAATGTAGCAACTCGATTCAGTTTCTACTTTGTATTCCTAGTTCTTCGAAATCCATCTTATACTGTCCCCTATCTGCGCCAAATTTTCCTAATGGTCGTTTAGTGATTGGATTTCCATATAAAACTTCAAAAGTATTCCTACTTTCTACTTTCTTCCATTCTGCCTACATAACATATCCACCTTAGTTTAATGACCCTAGTAATGCTTGGTAAACGGTATAAATTATGCAATTCCTCATTATGAAGTTTCCACCACTCCCCATTCCCATTCCTCTCAATATTAGTCTCAATATTTTATTCCCAAATATTTTTAGTTTGCGTTCTTATATACTTTTATATATTTCAAGATTCAAATTCCTATACAGAATTCGCGACGACGAAAGATTTTCAACAGAACAATAACACAAATTCCCAGCTTTCACTCGACATTTAATTCTTTCGTGGATATAGTTTTGGTCTGCCAATATTGATCCTAGATATTCGAGAGTATCCACTTTGTCGAAAGTATTATTTCACATTTTGACGCCTCCAAAATTACCAGTGCTACAATCCCGGCGAACTTGCATGTATCTAGTTTTCTGTACATTTACTTCTAAACTCATTCCCTGCAAGCGTTTAATAACACCTCTGCATTTCTTTCTACTGCTCTCCTATCATTCCGTGATGTAAACTGATTTACACCTAATTACAGGTAAAAAAAAAAAAACATTCAAGTCTAGGCCTTGGTTCGTGTCTTTGATTTTCCTTATAACGTACTCCAAAACCAAGTTGAATGATATTGGCGACGACGCATATTCTTGTTTCAACGTGAAAGCTTGTTGACAAGAATTATCCTACTCGGACTTTACTTTGAGATTCATTTAAACATATCTTAATTAATCCAACTAACTTTCTCCGTTTTCCAAATTCTGTAAGAATGATGTACAATGTTTTTCTTCTAACCGAATCGCAGGGCTTTCTAAAATCAATAAATGAGTGATGTACCGGGGTATTGTATTCCTATTTCTTTTCGACTATCTGTTGAATGGTAAATATACTGTCAATAATTGATCTATTTCACCTAAATTTGCACTGATAATCTCCAATAATTTTATCTGCGTATAGGGCCAATCTTGCTAATAGAATGTTTGAGAGGATTTTATGGAATGTTGGCAGAAGAGAGATGCTTAGGTAATTATTACAATCAGTTTTATCGCCTTTCTTCTGAATTGGAACAATGATTGATTCTTTCCACTTTTGTGGCGAATTCTCCTTGTTCCGGATAAGTAGAATGAGTTTGTATATCTTGTTACACAGTTTTTCTTCCTCTAGCTAAAATTTAGTTAGCCGAATTTGTCAGCGAAATTTTGTGTAGTTATATCATTCGGATTTTGTAGCCAACGCAGTTTTGCCAGTTTTCTCTTCTCTGCTAGTTTAGTGCATTCCTGGCTAAACCATGGTTTGTTCCCATGTATTTTTGCGTTTCTTCATTTCAACCCAGGTATCCTTAACGCTAGTGTATTTTGAACCTTTTAAAACCGAGAATCTATTCGACACTTCAATCAAGCATTCCTCTTTCGCCTGGCTTTCCTCTGATTTATTTAAATTAAACCTCTCCGTTTTACGAGTTGAATATGTTCTTTATTCAATGTTGATATCTTTCTTATTATCGTTGCTACCAGGTAGTGATCAATTTCACAGTCAACTCCTCTGAATGACCGAATATCAATTATGCTAAACTGTCTTCTATCTACTAGCACGTGATCAATTTGATTATGTATATTCCATCTGGTGAGGTCGAAATATACTTCACGAGAAGGTTTTCAGATGTTGCAAAGTTCCTTACGTATACTTTCCTCTCTAAACGGTTTGAATATATTCTGTTGTCAAGAATTTTCACATAGTATCGCGGGAGTTGGTCAAATACCATCTCTACAGTATTTCGTAAAGACTGTCTTTTATATTGTTTTATGTTCCTTGTTTACAAGAAGGGATTATTGCTTCGAGATTCGGAACAGACATTGATCTAGAGGTATCCTTAGCATGTATGAATTTTTACTTGTTTCGCTATTTCACCTCGATGGCTTCATGGTTATGCCCCAAAATACTAGTACTCTTATGCTAATTTTAGAGAATGTCGGAAAAGCTGTACAAGATGGGAAACACACATGAAATTTACTACTCCAGGAGAATATAATATCTGTCCAAAAAGTTAGGGACTCAGCAAATCGTAAGCTAAAGGTGAGGAAAGAATGGAACTGGAAGAAATTGATTCAATACAACCAATGGTGATTAGCATTGAAGCACCAATCAAACACAAATCTGCTTGTTCTTCAAGCGTTGGGAAAGCCAGCCCATATAGACATATGTCTCGATTTCTTTACATAAAAAAATTACAATGAAGATTCTTTCATCCCATCCAGAAACAAAAGATGAATTAACTGCTTATGTTTTAGAGAAAATTCTCCTTCATGCAAGCAAGTCGAGAAAACGATTAATTGGCAGTTGGATAGAAGGAATCTCTCCCGAAGGAAAGAACATCAATCAGTTAAAGAGTACTCGTGAAGAAGCAGATACTGACACAGGTCATACACATAGCGTTCTAAGGTACTGATGTCCTTGTTCGATCCGTGTGTTGGTCTAGCCACTCACTTGCACGTGCAAGGTTTGTCACAAGATTTGGAGCTAACAGGAGGAGGATCGATATTCATAATATCTGTACCTTTCCAGGACGCCTTAGAGTAAAAGCTTTACTTGGGCTTAATACTATCGCAAGATCTTTACTTGGGCTTTTGGCATCTATGGCCATGTTAGCCTGTCACATATAAGGAATGACGTCCCTCGGTAAACACACTGCCCAGGGAATTGGAGAAGAAGAAAGGAATGGGGACGCAAGGAAGCTAGAGGGGACCATTATGTGAGGCACCATCCCAGCATTTCTCTTGTGTGAATGAATCCTTACTCAAGATGGTTGGTCTAAAGAAACTTTAACATTTTTCTGACCGAATGTCCCCAATGGAAACCGAATCCAGGACCGCTCACACTAAGGGCGAGAGCGTTAGGGACTAGGGTACGCAGTCCACAGGTTGAGAAGAGGAAAATAAGGATGAAAACAAGATTGTTCGTTTGATGTGTACATTACCTTGCACTTCAAAGACTACAATATAGCTGATTCACTATAGTTTCACAAAAACTAAATGTTCTTGGTAGGCAGATATCAAATCTAGTCCGTGGAATGTACAGAACTGTGTATTTGCGATGAAGATGAAGATAAGTGTTTTAACGTTGAATTGTAATGGGAAGATTCAAATTATGATAGTGATGAGACTTTAGACTAACATAATGTATTTATGTGCCCTTTGTTTTGTTAAATAATGGCATCAATTCGTGTTATAGTGAACTGAAGAAACATAGAGTAAACTATAGAGAAATACACGTTGGCGGCCATATTGATGATATTATATCTTGGTTTTCCGAGCGGAAGTTTTCGGGACTTTTATTGTATGAATGCATAGGCATAGAGCAGCATAGTCTTAAACTGTCATCTTGTTAGTAGGAATTTTCATCTTCCTAAATGTTCTAGACCAATCTTCATGATCCCATACTAAAAGCCATAAAGCACTACACGAACTATTACATAAAAAAGACTAGTTTCGTTAATTTTGAAGATACAGCAATAGTACCTACCTCATTTGGAAGCTCTTGAATTGTCCAGCAACATTTATTTCAAAGTTATTTGATCTTGGACACAAAAAGTGATCGAGAATCCTGGACGCCGTATTTAGAACATGGCCTCGCCATAGCTGCGAATTGTCCTAAAATATAACTTCTAATGTGTTATCTAAATATTGACGCAAGCACAAAGTTTTCATTTTAAAATTTGTAAAAGTTATAACTAGAAAGACGAATTCCGCCAGCGGCCACATTTATTCTCCTCTTCCAGACCCCTGCCACATTTTTCGTGATGACACCTAATAATGCATAATTACGTGAGTAATGAACACATTCCTTATAACCGCAATATCTCTTCTCGCAAAACTCTTGAATTTACTCCTCGATTAATGGTTGGAAAACAAGTTCTAGCATTAAGTAACTGCTTCATCTGCATTTCCAGTGCTTACTTTTTTTTCTTACAAATACTTTCCTTACTAAAAGAATTACTATGTTCATTACTCTATTTTCGCCTTAAAATGTTACCACAAAGAATTAAAATATTCTTACTAACCTTCATTTTTATTCTTAGTGTTCTTTCCAAATTAGTATTCCCACAAAGATAATTCTGTTCATAGAACTTGATGTCCAAGATTGCAAATCTGGCTGGTCTAACCTAATTGATTTATGTCCTCCTGAAAGTACTGGCAGAAATTCACAATAAATTTGGGACAACCCGATCATCAATTTGCATCAATCAGTGTTACTACAGGAGACAACCAAGAGAACAAGACCAGACTTCTCGCCTCCTCATCTCCAATTTCAGGTGCTTGGCTACAGACAGTACCTTCACACAATCTAGGACTGCACCTTTCAAGCGAAAATTTTTGTATTACAGTTAAGGGGTAGATATCTGTGAATCACACAACTGTTTTAAATATGCTGCATCAGACAACCAGAAAGGCTACACGGTCTCTCTTGAATAAGTAGTTGCGGAAGACATGTGGGACATTCGAATATGAATGTCATTATCTGGAGAGCACTCACATCGGCGGAAGTTCCACCTGTTCGTGAAGCTCCGGGATGTAACAGATCTGATGACGAAAGACGAGATGGCATGACGCTGGTACCATGTAAGAGGTGGAGGATTATTCTCCGGAATTTCGCCTGTTCTGACACTATCGCGTCTTTCGACACTTACTCTTTCGTCATCACGAGAATGAGCTGTTGCAGCCTGCAGTGAATGCGAGAAAAGAAGAAAATATAAAGCACTACTCGAAAGATAAATGTTAGTGACTGTGGCCATTGAATCGATTGGTTGGGCAATTTAGAATTACAATTGGGTTGGCAACACTGTTTGTTGGGTGTTTCTGTTTAATACGTATAAAGATGGCCCTCTTCTTATAGTTACTTTCTTGCAAAGTTTCACTTCTCTCCCTGTTTTTTGTTTCTCCGTTATAGTGGATGATCAAGATAAATGCTTCACCCTATATATATATATATATATATATATATATATATATATATATATATATATATATATATATATATATATATATATATATATATATATATATATATATATAATATTAATATGAAACGATATATTGCTAACGGACAGTACTGTACAGAACGCTTTACCGAGAACCATTCTCATTTACCTGATGGAAGTAGGGAGCTGAGAGAGAGTTTAATTCATATATCTAAATGTTAAAAAAAAAGTAAATTAAATAATATATTGTTTAATTAGTTCTCAACTTCATCTTCTGCATAAAAATGCTATAGAAATGTGTTAATTATATTGTAGTATTAAATTTATGCGAAGCAAAATATCATTATTTTGGCTCTAGGCAAACATCTGCATTACACATTAATAAAAATGTAGGTTTTACCAGTTGATTGAAATAACTTACTGTCTTATCCATAATATATCTATATTGTGTATTATCCATAATTGTAGCCTGTTCCCAAATCTTTGCAACAAGATTTTCTTTATTTTGCAATTTATCTGAGGATTTTGTCGTTTCATAATTTGTTATGTTAAACTTTTGTTTCTTCATTTATTTTCCTTTATCAACAAATACTATAAATCCCTCTAATTTTGTGTAAATGTGAATTAATTCTGTTACAGAATTATTTTCGTCATCCCGTTCTTATCAAAATAAAAAGCTAGTAAGCCATTAATATGAATGTTATCACTTATTTGCTGATAAATTTCACTCATGCTTTTCAATAAGAGATAATTGTACTTGAAATACGATAATATTAGGTTGTGTTCCCTCGCAATCTACCTTTAAATTTTTCCTCATGGTCTAACTGCCATACTGAAATTTTGAAATGATTTTTTTTTATTTTTTCCCTATAATTCTTCAAACATTAAGTAACCCATTTCAGCGATTTGCCTTTTAAAATCAAAATCACACCCGCTACCTTCTCCCTTCTTTCCAGTTATCTACATGGAATTGAGAAATTTAGTTTGAAATTCCAATAAAATTTGCTTTTTTGAATTACTTTGAAAGTTAACAAATATCCATAGCTAGTGAAATCTGCATGCTTCCTTTCGAGCGCACCTCCATGTGTAATATTTGTACGAATTCCATTCAGAACATTTAGTCATATATTTTTATAAAGAATTGCATGAGACTAATTCTTAATTTGGTGGAATATTCAAAATATGAATTTAGTAACTTCCGTATCACTATTCTAATATTTTTTATTTACATAAATAACTGAAAATGATTTGTTTGAAATAATAATATAATATCTATCAATTAATTTGTGTCTAAAATAAATTAATTACTGCAAAACAAAGAACATTTTTAGTAAGTATATAGAGGAATCAGCGAAATCACATATCTAAAATTAAACACAAAACATTTTGTTTTAAAAATTACCGTTCAACCATAAAACTCGCTATAATGTAACCATATTAAAATTCCTGCTTTTGAATTTTTAGAATGAACACCGAAATCAATAATAAATATGCTATTTTTAACTTTAGAAATGCAAAAATACTTTTAGTGCATTTTGCTTACATTATATATTACGTTACTTTACTTATGTGAGAAAATGGATTATGCAGTTTAGTGTGGCGGAAAAATCAGTTCTGGACCGCTTAATCTCTGGATAATATTGAAGAAAATTGAATACTAGTTCTCGGTGGTCAATTTTCTTCGAAATAGTATTAGGTGTTGGTAATTGTGTTAAATTGTAGACAATTCTCTATTTATTCCAGACAAATGATACTTCTTGCACGTGTTTAAATCAATAGGAATTATCTTACAAACTAAGAGTTGTCTAATTAAAATATATGTAATTTGCAAAATAAGTAGAAGATTTATTGGGGAATCTCATGGCAAAACAGACTAACTACATTTTTGATAAAATGGAGACAGCGTGATATTTGTGTTAAGAACTGAAAATTTTATCACTCATCAGAGAATACGCTCGTCACAACAACTTACTGATGGTAAACTCTAGAAGCAACAGACTGTGTATTCTGCCATGATAAAACTCTCAGCTTACAAAATGTAACTCTATCTTAATTTCGAAAAAAAAATAGCCCATTTTGGTATGGGACTCACCAATTTATCACTCTTTATAGTCGAGAACACAATACCATCGCAAGTTGTTTGAAAACTGTTGAAACGAACTTTATTTAAAGTGATTGTAAAAATATCATAAAATCCCTTTGTCCGCGCAGATCCATATTTGATCTCAACCAGAAAGGCTTAAGTTTGCAAATTTTTATGCATTTTAGGCCAGAATTGGACCTTTTTTGAAGTATTGTAAAAATGTGTTGTCACCTGGTATCAACTGTACGAAGTTGTAGTAGAGGGAACTTATGAGTGAGGAGTGCCGCGTTACTTACTAACAAAAACTGTTATATATATATATATATATATATATATATATATATATATATATATATATATATATATATATACATTCGTACACCTTTCAAATCCTCGTCTGGAAACACAAATTGCACTGTGGCAACGTTGCAAATAAACACCAAAATTGATTTTGTTCGTATTTGTGGTCAATTATGAGTAACTAAATTCCTTCCTGAAGGTTCAGTAACAGAGCACTGCGAGCTTATTGGCTGATACCACACGCCAATTCGGGTGACGCGGACTATACCTATCTATCAAATAGTTATATTGATTCTTTCCAGATGGCAGCTAAAGTCGGTATTGATTGACACTAATGTCACTTATTAGTGTAGCAATCGATTCAGCTGCTTGTTGTATTCGCAGAGTAATATTAATGGGTTCAACACCCGATATATGCATATACAGGGTGTTTCAAAACAACATCGACAACGTTTGGGAGGTGATTTCTGACACCAAGATAAGACAAAAAGTATAGACCAACCTTGGTCCATAAATCCTTCCTTTCGAAGTTATAGGCTCCCAAAAACATGAAAGAATGGACTTTAAAGGCCCATAGCTCCAATACTTGGGACCTACCGTAGTCGGGTCAATATTTCACTTAGGAACTAATATGTGCGCTATCCAAAAATACATTTTTCAGAATCCTAAGGTACTCACGCTACAATTTTTGTAGAGGGAGTTTGGCTACGGGAATATAACTTGAAGTACTTACCAACTACCTCTATAAAAATTGTTGCTGCAGTACCACAGGATTCTTAAACATGGATATTTGGATAGAGCACGTAGTAGTTCCTAAGCAAAGTCATGACCCGACTACGATAGGTCCCATAGTTTTGGAGCTATGGACCTTTAAGTTTATTTTTTTTTTTCATGTTTTCGGCAGCCTATTATTCCATAAGGAAGTATTTGTGCACCCAGGTTGGTCTATACTTTTTGTCTTGTCTTGGTGTGAGGAATCACCTCCCAAACGTTGTCGCGTGTTGTTTTGAAACACCCTGTATATAGATAGATAGATGGATAGATATATAGATAGATAGATACAGTACAACATTCCACACGAAGCATTTTATAAGTCTTTTTCTCAATTCTTTCCAAGGTCCCACAAAAGAGTACGTTCTTGCTCCTAAAGGATTTTTTCGCTATTCCTATCCTTGCTTTTATTTCACGTTCACATTTCATGTTATTATTAATAATACTATCCAGGTATTGAAAACTAGTTACCTGTTCTATTTTCGCCCCTCCTACTTCTATATTTGACACCCATCCCTTCGTTCCAATATCATGGCTCTTGTCCTTCTAACATTTATTTTCGTCCCATATTCTTCACAGCCCTTCCTCAAATCTTCTAACATCTTATTGACTTTATCTTCAGATTCTTGAACAAACACCATATCATCTGCAAACCGTATAAAAAGTATTTGTGTAATACTGTGGCAGGATGTTGTTCATAATTCTGTATAGAAACATGAGAAATTAAGAGTTCATTGTTCTCATTATTTCTGAATAGTGAGTACAATTTGAAACGCTTAACAGTTGGAAGATACTAGTTTTGGAGCAGTAATATACAATACAGATGAATACGTTTCTGGTGAAGAGCAAAGAATGCATGAAAATAAGAAATATTTGTGATTAACCGTTAAGAGTGAACAACAGATATGAAAGAAGAGTAATCCTAGATAAGGTATATTATAATAACAATAAATAAATAGTAATAAAACATTGAAAACAGGTTATGTGAGTCTAACCTGCGACCCCCATCTGCAGAAGATTAGCCGAACGTTTATCTCTGCATGAACTTGCCTATATCCCTTGAGCCGCTCTCCATTTTATAATGATGTATTATAAATTTTAGAAAAAATACTGTAACAGTGTAAATTTTACTTAACGTTTATCGACATTACTGAAGCGGATTTTTCAGATGGCACTCAAATTTAAATGTATCTGTTGTAGTAGCTAGCTATGCGGTTCAAAGTTTATTACTGGATTTGTTCTTTTCTTTTCTTTCTTTCTTTTCCTTTTTTTTAGTTCTCGACTTCTTCAAATTGTAATCCCTTTTAAGAATTTTGCAATAAGTTGTTTTGTAAGATGGTTTTTAATTGCAGAGAAAAGCCAGAATCTATATGGCATTATCTCGTGTTTTTCACTAGTGATGAGCGCAAGAGTCCAAGAGTCTTGGTCTTGCAGTTTTTGCAAGAGTCTTCCATGCAAGACCAAGACCAAGACCAGGAATACCGATGCAAGACCAAGACCTAGACAAAGGGGTGCAAGACCAAGACCAAGAGTGGGGGCCGCGGTGGCTCAGTAGTAGAGCGTTCATCTCTGATGCTAGGGGTCTCGGGTTCAAACCCTGCTCCCGCCAAGTGAACTTTGTGGTGGACAAACACCGTGTGCGTGGGTTTTCTCGGGATTTTCCCGTTTCCTCCGACTTTCTTCATTCCACCATTTCATTCATTACCCATCATCACCGTCTCCTTTAGTCTAACGGCAGAAACGTGGGACGTAAAACTCAAAAATTTCATTTTCATTTCAAGACCAAGACTCTTGCGCAAGAGTCTTGCACAAATACTGGTACTACCTGAATTTTTTTATAGAATGTAAAAAAGGAGAAAAATCATTACATCTTTTACTTGAAATTTTTGGCTTCAGTAAAAATGCCACTGGAGTGAATGTATCCCCAGTAGTTTTATGCAATCCGTGTGAGTCGATCTGTCCCTGTAGCATATAGCTACAGTATATCGTTTCCTGAATTGGTTGTTCGCGATTTCTGTAGACATTGCTCGTTTTCAAGCCACACAGGTGTCATCTTGCGCCATGTAAGCTATTTTGGTGGACAAACATCGTGTGAAAGGGTTTTCTCAGGTTTTTCCGTTTCCTTCTACTTTCTTCATTCCATCATTTCAGTCATTTTTCATCATCACCGTCTCCCTTAGCCTTGGTGCATAACTGTGGGACGTTAAACTAGATACTTCATTTCATTTAAAAGCATACTAGTGGTGTTCTTCTTCCAAAACTGAAGAGAAATGTAGTGTTAAACACCGGTAATTCCGTACACCATAGGTGCTGACTACATGAGTATGGCCTTGGATCCGAGACTCAAGCATCCGTTGGAAATTTTTAATGTGTGCTCATAAAATTAATACCGAACTAACATTTTCATGACATTGACAAAAACTTAGTGCATGTGACCGCAAGTTTGATTTCATGGGCGGATGTTTATATACGTTGAATAATTGTTTATCAATATAACTTTTAGCCTCCTTAGGTATACGGCACATCGAGGATTAAGCGATATAACATTATACTACAACAGTAAGTCTATATTATAAAGTGACTATGTAAATCTATATTATATTGAAAGTGACTATGTTTGTGACTCCTAATCTCTTGAACCACCCGCTCGAGATCGATCAAATTTTCAATATAGATCAGGTTTGGGACTGGAATGTCATTTGTCAGTTCACTTTGAAGGAGCAACTTATGGGAGAAGGAGGGGAGGTATATAAAATCAAAATAAATAAAAATAAAAGTGACCCAGTTTGTGACTTAATAATTCTTGAACCACCAGACCGATCTTAATCAAATTTTTAACACGTTTGAGGTTCGGAACTGGAAAGTTTTTTATAGTTTCACTTTGATGGTAGAACCTAGGGTAGGAGAAGGGGAGGGGGAGGTGTATATATAAAAATAAATAAAACTTAATAACTCTTGAAACACCCGACCGATCTCGATCAAATTTTCAATATATATGAAGCTCAGGCCTTTCACGATTTTTATCATTTTACTTTGACGGTGCAACATAGGGGATGGGGAGGAGGGAGATATATGTAAAAAAAATATAAGTGACTGTGACTTCATCACTTTTGAACCACCCAATCGATCTTAATGAAATTTTCAACATAAGTGAGTTTCGGACTTGGGGTGTTTTGTATCATACCACTTTTACGGTAGAACTAAGGGCAGGAGTAGGGGAGAGGAAGTGTACAAAAATATATAAAACTTAATAACTCTTGAACCACCCAACCGATCTCGATCATATTTTTTAACATAGATGAGGTTTCTACATGAGATGGTTTCTATCATATCACTTTGACGGTGGAGCTAAGGGGACGGGGAGAGGAGAGATATTTAAAAATAATCGAAAATGACCGATATTAGAGTGGAGTCTATAGTTTTGGGGGTCGCTGAGATAAAGTTACACTTCCGATGCTGTTTAAATCCAAATTTAGCCCCGTAGCTTGGTGGTGGGAGGGGAGATATCTAAAAATGATAGAAAATTAATATTAGTGTCGAATTCATAGTTTTTGGTGTCGCTAAAGTGGACAGTGATACTTCCGATTCCGTTTAAATGCAAATTCAGTACCGCAACTTGGGAAAGGGGAAGAAGGAGATATATATAAAAATTATCAAAAATGATCATTATTATAAATGTCAAATTCATGGTTTTCGAGCTCATTGAGATGAACAGTGACACTTCCCATGTCGTGCTTTGCAACATGGGAGAGGAGAAGATATATAAATTTGTTAAAAAGGAACGATATTAGTGCCTAATCCATAGTTCTCGGTGTCTCTAAGATTCAGCATCGCAACATGGGGAGATGATTTTTTTTTTTTTTTTTTTTTGTATTTCTAATATAGGTCAAAAGTATTTATACAAATTGAGTTTATAGAAAGGCCATAGGCAGATGAGTCGTTTTTAGTTTTCACTCAAATTATTCTAAAATATTAAGTTTCGATTATAATAATTATTTTATTTTTTCTCTCTTTTTTTTTTTTTTTGTCGATATGCTAAACATATCATCATAATCATAATCAAAGCTACTCTGCCATTATTGGCAGGTTGCTTGCTGCAACTGAGAAACCTCGATGTACGGTGGTCCTCAGCTAGTCTCTTCGTCTTAATGTAGCAATTTTCTGTTTTAATACCTTCCTTCAACTACAATCTCCTTTGCTCCCTCTCTCTCTTTCTTTTCACCATACCCTCTAGCACGTCCTCCACAGCCAATATCCCAACCAGTTCCTCTTTCTCCTCTTATCAATATCTAAAATTCTTCTTTTTTTCTCCTACTGCTAATATTTCTAACACCTTCTCATTCGTTTTCCGTTCAACACAATTCTCTGTTTTTTTTCTCCATGCCCAGGTTTCGAAAGTCTGCAATTATTTCCATCGCTTTTGTGTAATGTCCATGTTTCTGCCCCATTGGAATCAGTAAAACAAAATCTCAATATTTAATTATAAGTTTGTTTAATACAAAGATTAGCTAATCGTGGTTGAAAAGAAAAATCTGATGCCTTTAGAATGTAAAAATTATTTTGCAGTTCTTGGTATTTCAATAATCTGTACCGTTTTGATTTTCTTTCATTCGTCTCAGGGGTAGTCTCCCCAGTTAGGGAACCAGTGGAGTGTTGGATCTGTTAAAAATATAAAAAGATTATGAAACGTCGTGATTTATCTTATAGGTAGAGAAGCGTGGGCAACCAATAAAAAATAAAAGTCATCACTTATGTTGCACACTATTATCATACTTACACGAAGATAAACTGTTACATTTAGAAACATACATTGTATTTCCGTTACTATTGGAGCATTGTAGAATTTATTATCCCTTATATCCAGAATAAAAAATCCCTATGAAATGCATAAGATTTCTAAAAGCAAGAATTCCAAGACTCTTGCACGCAAGACCAAGACCAAGACTGGGTGTGCAAGACCAAGACCACCCCGGTCTTGGTCTTGGTCTTGCATTTGCTCATCACTATTTTTCACGTGTTCTTCATTTATCTTTACTCTTTTCTTTCAGTTATAATTATCGTTCTCCAACACTATTCTTCCCCACCATAAAACTCACTAAACCACTGGGAATGTAAAGCAACTAATAGAGTCTGAAGGGACTATAGACCTCCTGCAACTTATTTATAATTTATCAAGCATAGTTTTTTTTTTTTTTTTTTTTTTTTTTAGTGTTCTTCACATATTATGTGCTTCTTAACCCTATAAGCTAGGTGTAGTTCGAAAGTCTGTAGCTCATTTGTTGAATCTAAATATGGATTATGCGAAGTTTTGTAGTCATTTGTCATGTGAAACTACTATCCCAGAAAATAGTTCTGCCAGCTAAGATTCAGATCGACCCGTTTGACGATGATTACCAGAGGAATCAGTGACCATTTTTAGCTTCTAGTTCCTAGAACAGAAATTGGTGCATCGTACGGAATGGACCATATTGATGGGACACATCTAAAGTGCACTTATGGAGCATGTTGAACACAACGTTTATTATGAATTATGTGGATCATATTGCTGAAGTACGAGAGTATCTGCTGCAATGGTTGTTATCTCCCTTCGAATGTTGTCCTTCAGTTCATCGATGGTAGTGGGCTTTGTAGTGTACACCTTCTTCTTTAGATAACCTTACAGGTTGGTGCCACCAGTCATACTGCAGTAGTGTCAATGACAACCCTACGACAATACTTCCAGTGACAAATCAACTCCAGATAGATGTATATCCATTGGCCACCCAGATATCCCGATCTAACTTCACCGAACTATTTCCTGTGGGGTTATGGTACACCAGGAGAAGGTGTACACCACAAAGCCCACTACCATCGATGAACTGAAAGACAGCCTCAAAAGGAAGAAAGCAGCCATTCCTGCCCAAACTCTGCACGGCACTATACTGAACATGATTGTTCTCGTCAAAAAATGTTCTCGTCAAGGTGGTACACATCTAAGGGATGTAACCTTCTGGCACTGAACACAGTGCGAAACTCCCGTCCTTTGGCAATATGTTCCACATAGTTGCTAATAAATGTTGTGTTCAACATGCTCCACAAATGCATTTTACAATGCACCTTTAGGAAACCGAATGTTCCAATAATATCACAAATTACATCGAAGCACTCTGAAAAATAGAAGTCGACTCCGTACACATATGAACAATCCCAACATCTCTCCATCTGCCGTGAAGTAATAAGCCATACACTCGAAACAAGGCCAAGAGAAGTCTGTGTGGAAAGATTTCCTCGTGTGCAGTAACAATGCTGTGACGTAATATCGTCGCATAAGAACCAGAGGAGCGTAACTCCATTTTCGTAGGTTTACAGGCGAGAGGACAAAAATATTATTTTCTTAGAGAGATGTGTTTTTAATAAAATATTGAGCTACGTTACAACAGATGATCGACAAGGAGAACAGATGGTTTTACCTTCCATTTAAACAAAATGGGGCTTTCAAAATTGTGTTCAAACATAAGGAAAACGAAAACAGCATCTGGCTCTTAGGCGACGATATTGCCTAGATTGGTTCCGAAATTAAAGTATCTTTTTGATTTTTTCAAATGTCTTCACACAGAGGGTTTGGTCAATCATATACTTCTACAAACAACCTTATATGCGACTCAACTGAGACCAAATAATCCAGGCAGTTTATTAACAATGATATTACACAGTTTAACGATCTTCTGAATATATGATCCAGTAGCCTTTCTGCAGAGATTATAGGAATAATAAAATAATCATCCTCAAATATATAGACAGACAAGCTGTAAGAGTTCCTTCGTCACATTCAAATGAAAAAAGCGTTCATGTGTGCATGTGGGGAAACTCGCATAATTTAGTATCTAGGCCCATTCAATGTGTCAAAAAGTATACCACATGACGCGTTCTTCCCAACAGAAAACCCTGAAGATAGCGGTAGGCAAGTAGCGGAAACTCTACTTGCCACCGAAGGATGCTGTGCTCATTGCTATCAATGGTTTTACTTGCTTTAGACCTATCTTTAATCTAAGCCTATCAGGGAATTATGTTAGGAGCATGTTTGGGAATTAAGACGTGTGGGCAATACCATACACATTGATTCCCATTGCTGAAATATGCATTTCTTGATGGTGAATGCGTGACGTTCTTTACGCTAATATACGTATACACTGCCACTCTACGGTTCCTCGTTTCGAGATAACATCTGTTATGATGTATGTTTTACATACTTTTGGATGGCATTAGTTCTCAAACTTTGCACTTTCCAACACAGGTCCATACAAACTTTATTTTTTTTTCTTATAAATATTTTGATTCGCGGACGTACGTCATATAGTTTGTCGATAGAGTTCATTAACACTTAAATAATGTTATATTGTTGTTTCTGCTGTACAAACTGGGCTCTCCAAAGTGGAATTCTTATGTACATTGTTCCAAATATGATCCAATGTATCTTCTTTCAAATTTTTCGTAACCTCATGTTGTACAGTCAACAGCAAAAATATTCCCCCCTGACTACTATAACTCCATTACGTCGGGTTAAATGCTTTTGCTGCTATCACAAACGCCTGGACATATACAATAAATAAGCATACTAACATTTTAACCAGCAGACAAGAATTGGTAAGCCTGTGGAATATTGAAGCAAGACTTTACTATTAAATTCATGAACAAAGGAAAATTGTCCACTTTGACTTTAATATCAATTGTTAGAAGCGTGTTATCCAATGACTGCCATGTATCAATGACATAACGTGTTGTAGTCTACTGCGTTATTTCACTACATTCTGTATGGGAGAAGAAAGAAAAACACTGATATACATGAACTTTGAAAATCATTGAAATTGACTGAAAATATCAAATCTGCACCGATTGAAAGAAATCAGTTCGTAAATTTTTGTCTCCATTCATCGACCTAATCAGAACTTATTCTGTAAAATTGGAGGGAGAAATGAGTCAGAGCGGAGCGTCGAGATAAAGTGGTTACCACCTTACAATATTTATGAATAATATACTATATTGAGATTTTATTGTGAGACTACAATAAAATATTTCAATATATAGATGTAAAATAAAATATCCTTTCCTGTTCATACTTCTGTAGAGTAGAAAATCTTGTCTGTAACGATATTTTCTACCAAAATTCATCAATACATACAAACTGTAATATTTAAAAAAAAATCTTTACATACTATAGAAACCCATTTACTCGAAGTACTCGCGTAATATAGATTTATGTACTTCTGGTTAGTGACTTTTATTGTGAAATATATTTATTCGTATCACTGTGAAGGAATATGGATGAAAAAATAAGGATAAAATACCTTGACACTAAGAGTTTCGAATGAAATTATAACATTGCAACTCAAATAATGATTCAGGTACTATTCAGGTACTACTATTGGTCTCATTTATTTATTTGTAAATTTATGTATTTATGAACTCTGGTATTTGACTTTAGAACCTAAGATTAAACATGTTCCTAGAAGAATATAATAATGTGAAAATTTCAGAGTGGTTTTAGATCATCCTTATTATTTTTTCAGCTGGGAATATCACCAATCAACAGCTTCGATGCTTTCAACTTGAAACCAGAGCGTGAATACCTTTTCCGCGTAACACCAAGGAATCGTTATGGCTGGGGTGAAGCAGTAGCGACATCTGTACCAGTGGTTGTTGGTCGGAAGGTGGAGTTACCGGAGTTTATCAGAATTTTACCCGGTCAGCTAAAGGCTCTGCGTGGAATGACAATGAAGTTAGAGTGTCAGGTATCTCTTTTACCTATAATACTTATTGTTTTTAAATAAATAACGTTGTATTCACTAATGGAGATCACGAAGTAATATCTATAATTTCAAGTAGACTTATTATTTATTCATTGTTATTTGAATCAAGTATATAGATCGACAAAATTTACAAGAGGACGCAAAAATGGTTTCTTACAACAGTGTTCATGAGAAACCGCTGTTTAGTATTATTGCAATTCTAGTTTGTTTTAAAAAGTTTAAAATACAACATTAAAAATACAAAGTCTATACGCAATAATAAATTTTAAATAGGAAAGAAATTAAACCTAGATACTAGCCGCCTTATGCAGAGTCGTTCTGACGGGTGATTAGTGTCATACTAGAGAGTTCAACTAACATATGTTTCCTGCAGTAGTCAGGCTTTTAATATGATGCTAATCATACGTCAAAACAACTCTGCATAAAGCCGTAGAGGTCTTAGGCAGAGTCGTTCTGACTCGTCGTTAGTGCCATACTAAAGAGTTCGACTAACATATGCCCTTAGTATGACGCTAATCATACGTCAAAACAACTCTGCATAATGCTCTAGATATCCAGGGATTAACCCTAGAACGTACAACGTCCTTCCGGCAGGACGTATCGCCCTAAAAGTCCTACCATGTTTATCTATAAATTAGAATACTTTGTGTACATTCAGCAGGACAGAAACTTCTCCTGGTGGAAGGAGCATAAACTCTAGTTTTAGTGCAAAAAAGAATCATGTTGATACGACTGTTAGTTTAATAATGGCGAGATGTTTTCCAAAGTTGATCGTGTATATGTTAACGCTCCTTTTTTTCATTCACCAAACACCAATCATGTGTTGAGTAGAGCGAATTTCGGTGATAACTGGGAAACACTAAACCTACTCTTATATTGTTTATTGTATATTTTAAAATGTGTACTGCTGGAAGGTTTCAGTCCTTCCGGAAGGACAAACTCATATTTTTTTTTTCATTGAGGAGATAGTGATGGGCAGTGGGAATATTCCCGGCTTTTCTCCCTGGCCTATAAATTCCCGGCAAGGAATTTATTTCCATTTCTTTACTTTATCTTTCAAATTATAAGAACTATATGACTAATTACTTTATTTTAATATATTATGATTTACTTCTGAATTTTAAATAATTCGGAAGTTAAAAAATTTAAGATTCTTTGATAGTACTTTATATAACTAATAATATGATTTTTTAAGTCTCATTTCCATTTGCATTAAAAAGTAGAGTAATTGTTTAGTATTAGGGGGCCAAAACTGGCAAAAAGTAGGATGATTTACGGAAGAAATGAGTTGATATGGTGTTCAAGTAGTCAAGAAAGTATCGAACACATTTTTTTTAAGGTAGTAGGGGACTTGTACAAACCGTAAAGGTAAGTCGAAGTGATTTCTGTGAGAAAAGAAAGTGAATTGTTGGTAACGAAGATAGAAAACAACTGCCCTGCGGGGTTCTAACCTGCCTTCACTCGCTGACGCTCGCTCGGCAATGCTGCCTAAATTTAATGTTGGTAACGTAATTTAACGTATGAAACCATAAAACAACCGCATCGGAATAGAATATAGCAAAAAAGTAGGTGCAAAATCTGACCGGCCAATCGCCAAAAGTAGCAAAGTACTAATTTACAAGTGATGGAAAGAAACCATTTTGTAAAGTAATGTAGAGTTATGTAGAAATAGAAATGAAGTACTATTAATAAACACTGAACCACCGTTAGTAATAGACGTCTGTCTCCTCTCTGTGTCTCGAATTTCTGAAGAGGTACTCGAACTTCTTTTACGTGTGAATTAACGCATGGCGTTTTGAGAAATGGGCAGGAAGAAAAGTCGTGTGTGGGAATGTTACATAAAAAATTATAAAGACAGGAAAGTATCTTGTAAATATTGTGAACATACATATTTATGCGCAAATGTTGACAAAATGGTGGGAAATGTGTGTTCTGGCAGTTACTAAACCTAATTTGTTTATAATATTTAAAAATTTAATATGTTTATAATATTAATAGTAGAAGTTTAGAAAGTCCACTAACATGTAAATTTAAACTGTTTAGCGGTGTAAAAGTATGTGGACTTACCATTTTTGAAACATATTTACTTTCATAGAGCATATTGTAAATAAATATCCATTTTGCGTACTCTCTAAATATAATAAAATATTAACAAAATAACATAACATCGTTCAGAATATACATTCTGAGTACTCCCCTGGGGACAACAGTAATAATATATACTGTGATGTAAAAACGAATTTAGCTTTGAAATCATAATATAGTAATAGAATGCAATTTTCTTTGTGATTGTACATAAATTCCCGGAAAATTTCCATTTTGGGGAATCTTCCCAGGGAATATTCCCGAAAAATATCTTCCCGGGAATTTACCCATCACTATGAGGAAGTGCGTTCTGTCGGCAGGACGGCAGCTCGTGTACAGATGTCCTTCCGGAAGAGCCTTTCGGCAGGACAAAGGCTTGTACGTTCTATCATTAACGTACCTTTTGTCTTTAATAAATACATACCTATCAATTCACTTATTCAATATTGCATCCCTCTTTCCTTACAACTCCAATTCGAAACTATGTTTAAATATCTTCACTGTCCCTATCTATTTTACTTAACACAACCAAACAGACAACCTAGCAGTACGATTACATAGCACTGAATATTCACATGCACACAATGCTCATATCAACGATGCACAAACACACAAACTTTGTTTTGCACGTTAAAATCTTTCAATTTATATAACGCTTGTTTCTCGCTGTTTTCTTATGTTTCATTTCATATTAATGTGTCATTTTAAATAACGGTAGTAAATTAAATTATCTTTAATTTTAGCAGAAAATGCATACAGGTTTTGCTCCTCAAGATAAGAAAACCTATCACTTTTCCTTAGTACTTATTCAAACTCCCAAAATAATTTAAGCTTTCCACAAGCCTATAGTATCATGGTGCAAGACACGTACACTGATAAAAAAAATGTAGGTGGCATACTTAAAAACGTAGGTTACATTCGTAATTCCTGTAGTTTCCGGACTTAACGTACAACCGTATATAACATCCTGCAGCAAACGTATAGCTGAAAAAGTATGTATTATACACACTGTCTGCATAAGTGCAATGACGTCATTCGTGTGACGTCATCTGCAGTAACAAGTATATACGGAGGTAATATCTAGCTTTGTGACGTCACGATCGTATGTAGCATGTGGGTTAATAATGACGACACTCACTGACTATCAGGACGGAGCATAATTTCAAGAAGTATGCAATATACGTTCTGTACGTGTGTTTCTTGCGTTCAACCCCGAGACAGCATCTATATTGTACTTGTGCCCCGTACGTACGACTAGATACAGTGTACGTATTGTACCTATGTATTATACAGATTTTCCTTATGTCGCACACAGCTTGTCCCGATACAGCATACAGAATATCCGTATGCACCATACAGAGTGCACATATGCAGCTTACAGACTGTGTGCATGCAGCATATAGATTATACGTATGTCGCGTACAGGCTGGCCATATGTAATGTATGGATTGGATGTATGTAGCTTATAGATTGTCCGTATGAAATATACGGATTTTACCTGTATCGCATACGTATTGCCTTGTTGTAATATATGGATTGGACATATTCAGGATCTAGATTGTACGTATAGTGCACCGTTATTGAAGTGCTGCAACATACTGAGAAATGCATGATACATTCTTACTGTAATGTTGTCACATATTGTTTTTCTCTGTATGGAAACAAAAATAGCTTAAAATATGGTTGATCTTTTTTGCCAATAATAATAAAATTAAAAATACTACACTTTTCAATCTTAGTTTGGAGCAGTGAAACTGTCCAGAGAAATGTATTTACCTGCAGGGTGTAAGTTTGGACTTCCTGCTAATTCTTTGGAAAGCTACTGCAAAGCCAAGGTTGAAAAGTGGCACAAGCGTTAATTTTTAAATTATTGACACAAAGGAGGTTAACCATATGTTAAACTATTTTAGTTTTCATACAGAGTAAATCAATATGTGACAATATTACTGTAAGAATTTATCATACCTTTTGCAATAACTTAGTTGCAGCACTTCAATAATAATGCAAAATGCACAGCCATGTACAATCCTATGTTCAAACTCAAACTAACTTACGTACAGTCATTTATTAAGCCGTTATCATCCATTGCTTGTACAGTCACGAAATTAAATATTCTTCAGTTGACAAAATTTGTTTTCCTAAAAACTCAACAATAAATTAACCTATTAGAGTACCGACTTTGGCAGGTTGTCAAGTTATAACTATTCGAAGAATAACAACAAAAAGATCCAAATAAATTCATTTGTTCCCAAGCTATTGGCAAAAGAAAATTTGTCAACTGTCAAATACTTTCTTTTCCGTGTGTACTATATAAAGACGACTTTACCTCATTCTTTTCCTTAATAATATCCTCTTCCAAAATGCAGAAGTTGTTACCACAAGAGGCGTGAATAGGATTTTCCAGAAATAACTTCTCTGCACATTTTAATTAACAGATAAGTTATTTTTTAAATGACGCTATAATTAAAAACATGGTGTCAGCTGAAAACGTGTTTCCTCACAAGATGATTCCTACACAGTACTCGCCATTAAAAATGCAACTTCAGGGAGACAGGGTAGCTACGCCAAAGTTCCCAAGCCGATATCTAATAGTAAGTGTCGAATATGCTTAACCCTTAATATACCAAGCGGGGTACTCTAGGGACCCCAGAGAGTGATATTTAGTGATACTGCCGCAATCATAAGAATCAATTTCTTCTCAATTTTTATATGTATCCAGCAACCCTTTGAGATATTAATTACATGATTAGATCAACGACTCGTTTCTTTAAAAAATACAAAAAATAAAAACACACTTGAAAATGTAAAAACTCCATTGTTAAACCTGTGTTTCAGATTTACGAACACAAAAATATAAAATTGTATGAAGAACTGAATAGTGCTCAAATATACATAATATTTGATGTCAACAATGTTCATTTAACTTAAGTATGCTTCTAGACATCCAAAAAATAATAGTTGGAGTAACCCTCTGCAATACTATGTTGAGAAATTAAAATAATAGTTGGGGTCTCCAGAAGACTCCAGCTTGGTAAACAACTTTGACGACTTAGGCTTGGTACGTTAAGGGTTAAACTTACCGCTGTTTTCGCTGTGTGACAACGTGGTGACAAAGGAGCAGAACTGACCCAACATTGACAACCAGAACGAATGTAACACAGCGAGACATCGAGAGGATGTTCTCTTCTGGTATGGTAAGCCATGCGTCTTACGATCCAATGCCACAGCTCATCAACTGTAGCTGGCGGATTTCACAGGTATGAGAAGCTGTGCAGCCATCGACCAAACATATTTATCCTTCCCTGCTCTATACATTCTGCAAATTTGGACTTTCCTGGATGTATCCTTCTTAGTTCAACATTTTAAGTAACGAGCAGTGTAATAGTCTCATACATTATTTAAAGAAAGAGCGATGATTCTCAGAACTACTCGGAAGTTTCTAGTTTACAATTTTATATGATATAGATATAGATATAGATAGATAAATAGATAGATAGATATACAATAATTTAAAACGGTTATATCAAAGTTTGCAATTCAGAGTACAAAAAGAAGTATAGCTCTCGGAACACTGATTATAGCCAGATAATACCACTAGTAAACTCAACCACACTCAGTACCGTTAGTTGCTTGGTATTGTCTATGAGACAAAGATCATCGTATCTCATTGCGTGTAGATTTTTGTATTTGTTTAACGCTAAAAATTGTTTGTCGCTAATCGAACCCAGTAACATATATACCGACAGGACGTACGTTAGTCACAAGGTTACATGAGTGAAACACTAAATTATTCGATTGACACTTGCGGCCTTGTCAACACTAGAGAAAGGTACAAAGTGATTAAATAAATACGAAACATAGTTCATACAAAATATAGCGATGTATGAAGTCTCCTTTTCATACGATTTGGATAAAGGATACATCTGTAGAGAGCAATATAAATGATTTCTCTGGATAATTTGGATTAGTCCAGAATTCGAACAAAAATAATTTTGAAATTCGTTGTTAAGTCCAACATTTTTTCTTTCTTTCTTCGGATTCTCAATAAAGTTGACTACTTAAAAGCTGAGTTACAGATTTTATGTTAAAACATGTTCACTATACCATTGCCTTATTCACAGAACAATACATTAGTTATTAATGTATGTCTGAAATAATAGTGCTTCGTGCAGATACTTTATCCAATCGGAATTGCACAATGATAAAAAAAAATGTTGCAAGGTATAATGTTCTTATTTACAGAGAAAAAGAGTTGAAAGGACTTAACGCTAACAAACGTTTTCTTTAAACAGACATACATTTATTCTAATTTATGGAAGAAAGAAATATTTTGTGGAGCAGTATATTTATTAAGGTTACATATTCGTACAAAAGAATGTAAATATAATCGGGTCTGTCTTCAGAAAGGACGTGCTTTTAGCCACAAATTACACTGCTTCTTTTCGCTGTCTTTCATGCAGAATCCTGGTTTTGTTTTGATGCATGAAATACCTGAAACAAAAATTCAAAAATTATTTAAAATGTTACATTTTAAAATATTTAACATTTTTTTTTAAATTAAATGGACAAAATCTGTTCAGTCAGGTATGGACTTTTGGGTTTCTGGTAGAAAAACGATTAATTAAAAAAAGTGTTTATTGATGCTGAACAACTCGAAATGTATTACTATGCAAAAGTAAGTGGGTACCCAATGGCGTTCGAGGTACTATGGGGTACCTAATGTCTGCATTTTTAGATATGTGGAAATATATGTCTCTAAAATGTAAAGAACTGATATCTGTTTAGTACAGAAAACCGCAACTCGGTAAGCCTTATGGATACCGAGGTATGGGAAAATAAAGAACAACACCATAGAAGTGTGAGGTTTGCGTACCAGATTGTGCAGTTTCGAAAACGTAATTACTGAGAGCTAACAACAACCTCAAAAGTAGTTTCAATTCAATACACTACACACACGTCCCTATGGGGGTTTTCGGGTACTATGGCATTCACAGATCTCCCATTTCTAAACATTCTAAAATATATCTTAATAAACTTATAAAGAACGTTACAGGTGTGTGTTTACCGAAACCGCAAGTCGGTACGTTTAACAGTTACCGAAATATGGTGAAATAAATAGGAACACCATAGGTATGTGGGGCTTCCATACTTGACAGTACAGTTTAGAAAATTAATAAAAATATGACTAATGGCTATCAAGATATTGTCAAATAAAGGGAGGACCCACACAGTTATGGGGTTTTGGTGTTAGGTGGTAAAATTTCCGAAACCGGTCATGAAATCTGAATAAGCACCAGTAGCAATTTCATCCTAAAGTAACTGGGTATTTCCATGGGGGTTTTAGAACATCATGGGTCTAAAAAGATTAAGTTTTAAAAGCTTTGGAAAATATAATTTGACATTTGTAAAGAGTATTAGAAAAGAGAATAGAGTTACCCAAAACTTCCAGCCAGTACATCTTGCAGCTAGAGAGACACCGTGAAATAAAAGAGTATTAGATCTTGAAATTTCATAAAACAACTTTTGATCTTAATAAAAGTTAAATAAGATGGTACTTATATGGGTGAAGTGAGTACCTCACACTCGTCAGGGCAATTCCGATCGAAAGATTAATTCAGCTCGAAGTTTTCTTCAGGTAAATCCAAGCGTGATAATTCCTAGCGTACAAAAAGAATGAAAATTCTTTGTCAATATCTAATATAGCAACCGAGATATAAGTAATTATGTATTTTATGACGTCGTAAAAATGGAGACTCACATGGATTTGTACTGTTGAGTCTTTGCTGTAAGAAGAAGAAATTTCAGAAAATTACCGTATATACCTTAATAGACAATTAAATGGGTGCAGGCACGGTGGCTTAGTGGTAGAGTGCGTACCTTTGGTGTATTGGGTCCCTGATTCGATCCGCGGCCAAGTCAGTTTGTAGTCGACATCGTATTCGTGGGTATTCTCGGGGTACTCCCGTTTCCTCCCACCTTTACACTCCATCAATTCTATCATCAACATTCATTTGCCTTAATTTCATTTTAAAATTAAATGGGCAGTTAAGTGTGATCGTATCTCTGTGGATTAAGAGAATACTCCAGTGTAGTTTCTGCAAAACATACTAGGTAAACACCCCACCACGAAGTTACTGTGTCCTCACTGATTTAATTGTCTATTAAGGTATATACAGTAGGTTTTTGAATTTCTTTCTTATAACAAAGACCCAGAAGTACAAATCCTAAAAGATCTCTATTTTTACGTCATAAAACATATGACTCGTTATATTTTGGTTACTATATTAGATATTCACAGGGAATTTTCACTCTCTTACACAGCTCGATGAACCTTTGGAACTGCCTGAAGAAAACCTAGAACTAATCTTTCCATCGAAATTGTAATGAGGTACTCACTTAACCCATAGAAGTACCATCTTATTTAATTTTGTTGGGACCAATAATTTTTCCGAAGTTTCAACATCTCATACTCTTTTATTTTACGGTGTTTCTCTATATGTTAGATGTACTGGCTGGAAGTTTTAGGTAAACATATTTATACTTACATATTTCTAATACTCTTTACAAATGTCAAGTTATATTTTCAAAAGCTTTTAAAATTTAATCTTAGTAGACTGTAAGATGTTCTAACACCCCATGGAAATATCTAATTACTTGAAGATGGAATTGCTACTGGTGCTTATTAACTTTCCATGACCGGTTTCGGAAATTTTATCATCTAACACGAAAATCCCATACTTGTATTGGTCCTCCCTTTATTTGACAATATCTTGAAAGCCTTAGTCATATTTTAATTCATTTTCCAAATTGTACCTTCAAGTATGCAAGCCCCAAGCCCCACATACATATCGTGTCGCTCTTTATTTTCCCATATCTCGGTATCCGTAAGGCTTACCGAGTTGCAGTTTTCAGTAAACAAATATCTGTTCTTTACATTTTAGACACATGCATTTCCATATATCTAAAATGCAGAAATTAGGTACCGCATTGGAACCCCATTGGAGTACCCACTTACTTTTGCATAGCAGGGTAAAAACGCCAGTGGTTCTCACTTTAAGGTTGAAAACATACTATTTTGTCTCTTCTCTGAGCATCGTGAATCTGTCGGAGCTGTACCATAGTTGGAAAGACTCACTGATCCTTCCTATAATGACCATGTAGTCAGAATTCAAAAAGGAGTAGCCGTTGAAGGAAAAACAATATTTTAAAATCCTTGCACCAGTAGTCGTCAGCTTAAAATCAAAATGTTCCAGTAGTAGTCAGAATTTTCTATTAGTGTTCGTCACTCAAATAACTTGACATAATTTATTCAGAAACGCACTGTTTATCAGTTTAAAATTAAGAATAGAGTATAAAGTACTAATGTTAATAACTGTGCATCACTTTTGGCACTCAAGAAAGAAAATAAAAACGTTTTTACATACTTTTTTAAAGCAATTTCAGTAAGAAAAATGTTAACTGAATTCAAAAGTTAACTGTATATTATTTTAACGTTAAGAGTACAATATTAAATACTATGTTTAATAACTATAGTGACTTTAAGCACTCAAGAATGAAAATAAACATGTTTGTACATACATTTTTAAAACAATTTGAGAAACAAAATAAGTTAACCGAATTCAAAACTTAATTATACATCACCTTAAGATTAAGAATGGACTATAAAATACTGAGGTTAATAATAATGCATTACTGAAGAATGAAAACAAAAATGTTTTTAACTACCTATATTGTATTTACATGTTGTTATTTCTCATTAACATGCTTTTTGATAACGCACGATATGGGCTAGGGGTGCGCACGAGAAATGATTTGAGACTGTCACCTCTCGCAAAGATGTCGCGAAAGTTGTCTCCTCTCGAAATCTGTATCTGTTTCTATTGGAAGAGCTATGTCTCGTCTCGAATTTCGTAACAAAAATTCTGTCTAGTCTCGTGCCGTGCGCAACCCTAATCAGGCCATAGACAAAAACTTCATTTCGGAGGGGTTTCGATAGGGCTTTGTGATATCCAAATTTTGAAATAGATAATCGATATTGAAATACTATTGAAACTTGTTCGAAATATCAAAAAATACAGCAATAGCAAAATATAAGCAATATCAAAAATCTAAAATATAGAAATTGATAAAGATCAAAAACATCGATATATCGGTCAAAAATTTCGATATCGATAGTTTGATATTTGAAAATATTAATCGTTCGATCGAAATATTGCACATCCCTTGGCTCCAACTGTTACCACCTTAAAAAAGAATGTGAAAATTGCTAACTACCTAGGTAATCTGTAAGTACCTTAAGACGGGGTTACTTTGCACTTCAGGGTTAACTTTGCACAAAATACTGAAAAAGTTACACAGTCTTCCGTCGGTAAACCCATGAACTGTAAAGAGAAAGTTTCAACTGCCACCGTAAGATAGAACATCTAACTGGATTTTGGCTATAATGTTGGCGGTTAACATCAGTTCTAATCACCTGAAGGGTTTGTTGTTGTAGAGGTATGGAAAGCACTCACTGTAAATGCAGACAAAATTTGGAAGATATCACCTACAAGAATTTCCGTCAAAGTTAAGTCGGTTTCGTAGAATTCTACTGTGTATGATGGGACTTCCAAGCAATAGTTGAAACTGAAGGGTGAAACATTGTAAAGTCATAGAAAAAATAACACTGGGAGAAGGCTGTTTTGAGCCTCAAATCGTGGTTACTTTGCACCGGGTCAACGTAACCCCTTAAATGGGAAATTCTTACTACTGGCACCTCCTCCCGTCTAACTTTAGGAAAATTTCCTCTTTAGGTAGATGTCGAAATGGATTTCTTGTTGGAAAATAAATTACGAACAGCGGCGGATTCAGAAGAATAGTTTGAGAGGGACTTCACACAGAAATACTTCGTTTATTTAGAAATCACTAGACTTTTTGAAGGGCTTGACGGGCATACGCATAGGAATGACTAAATTAGATTTTTTAAAAAAGAAATCCTGCAATTTGGGTGGGCTTCAGCCTGAAAGCCCCAAATCCCGTAAATCTTCCACTGATTACGGTTGAGATGATATTCTTGGATATAAAGAGCAACCAAGGCAAATCTGTTCACGGAGATTTTTTCTGTTTTTCAGTTGCCATTTTTGTGGGTCATGCTAAACTATCAGAATGTGGCTCCTATTTCGGTACCAGAAAATACATAATTTTCTTTACAAATATCGATAATTCATACTAAGTACTGATACCGGTACCATAATTCCAACATCAATATTTGTAGACTGCATGCAGTTTTGTGTAAAAAGTGAAATGTATAAATACAGGAGAGAAAACATTGCAGACAAACATTATGTTAGTATGTTGAACATACTTTTTTGTATGTGGTGCAAAATATCTTCATCTATGGGGTTACTTTGCACCAAAGTTTATATGAAATGAAATCTTTGAGTTTTACGTTCCACGATTATGCCGGGTATGCTAAAGGAGACGGTGATGATGAGTAATGAATGAAATGGTGGAATGAAGAAAGTGGGAGGAAACGGGACAACCCCGAGAACACACGGTGTTTGTCCACCACAAAGTTCACTTGGCAGGGACTGGGATCGAACCCGGGACCCCAAGCACCAGAGGTGAACGCTCTACCACTGAGCCACCGCGGCCCCTCATATAGCTAAACACCAATACAATTGTTACAGATTTATTTACTAGCACTGTTTAATTATCTACGGTGCTGAACATCGCAACACCAATATCATTATGTCACATCCTTTCAAAACTATGCTAACTGCAAAGTAGACCTGCTTTGCTTCGTAATGTCCAAATAGTTTATTACTGTGCTCGAATGCAGGCAAGTAGCATACAAATTTATGATGTTGAAGGCGTTATTTTTCACAGCTATGAAGAAAAGACATGAAAACGAAAAATAAAAATAAATCTTTGTTTTACGTCCTACAGTAATGCTGTGTATGCTGACAGTCACAAATGAGTATTGAAAATTGATGATCTTGGAATACGATTTGGTGGAATAATGAGGGGGGAAAATAGACATTGATTAAATATAAAATTGAAAAGAAATAAGGGCCTGACGCTCAAATATTTATCTATCTGGCAGCCATCTTGATCCCTCTAAAATATCATGAAGTACTTGATTGATTCTAAACCCAATAATAGTAATAGTAATTATAACAATAAACACAGAATATACCTAGATATAATTTACGCACCTTGAAGTCTAGAAATTAATAATTGCAATCCTCAGCATTCCAATAGAACTTTGGTTTCTCCAAATGAAGATTCGGACATCGGTTTTCTTCTCAAGCAATAATGGGGTACAATAATCAGTTGCAGTCCAAAGCCAAGTCACTAAGCATGAATATAAAAGATTTTGTGTTAAATATTTCAATGTAAATTTCATGAAATACAATTCATTAGTTAGTTACATACAAACTCTTACGCATGTAAGTCAGAATCTACTTGTAATAACTTGAAAATTTAAACAAAATTATACTACAGTTATAGGGACATCAAACATATATTCCATAAGATATATAGGGTGTCTCAAAAGTTCCCTGACATAAAGTAACTCGGTTATTATCAGAGTTACAACAAAATGTAATTGGGAAACCGTCTCCAAATATGATGTTTCCAATGTAAGTTGAAGGAATTTTCGAAATCGGATGAGTCGTTTGGCTGTACACTCTTTATGCGTCCAATGTTAAATGAAAATGCAACGTTGCCATTTACCTGGACCCACAACATAAGTGAATGAAGTTACTGTCTTTTACGTTAACATGTCGATGGCCCATTTCAAACAGTAACTTCATTCACATATGTTGTGGGTCCAGGTAAATGGTAACATTGGATTTTCATTCCACATTGGGCGCATAAAGAGTACAGCCCAAACGGCCCCTCCGATTTGAAAAGTGTTCACTTTAGATTGAAAACAACATATTTAGAAATGGTTTTTCCTCTTACATTTTGTTGTAACTCTGATAACAGAGTTACTCTGTGTCAGGGGACTTTTGAAACACCCTGTATACATCATACGAAGTTCCTTTCTAAATTCTACACGGGTGTAGTTTAATTGAATGTGAGATGGATGATACATTAGGCCGTTTGGGAATACTCACACAGATGGCCGCCATTTTGGATTAAATTTGTTTGTTATAAATTGGTGGGTAATGTGATATATATATATGGCCACGGGCTAGAATTTTCTCAGTATGTCAAATATGCAATCAGATTCCATGGAGCTTAATTTGGTGAAAAGTTATTGCCAATTGAACGTTGTATTTACCTCTTTCTTCTAGATGTAGAACCATACCGTTAGAACGTGAGGAATGTATCGAAATATTCAAACTGTGGGGCGGGAGGAGTGCCTGTACAGTGGTTACCGATTGCAAACAGAATCATCCACAATGTGACTGTGTTACATGTTGCAGTGTCACAGTAATTAACTAAATTTGAGGAGACGGGCACACTCGTGGACATACGTCGTAGCGGACGATCGTAGACAGCTACAGATGAAGCAACGCCTACGGCAGTGCTGACTTCCTTCTCTATGTGGCCCCAAAGGAGCACACGTCATTTATTAATGCAATGTGGGTTGAGTCATAGGGTCTGCGCGTGTAGAAGTGCATCCGTACAAGGTGCAAATGAAGCAACATCTCCACGAGAACGATCTTGGTCGCCAAGTGCAGTTTTGTGACCGAGTTATCGAGTAATTATGGTTAAACTCTAACATTTTTATGCAAATACTCTTTTCAGATGAAGCTGACCTCTACGTAAATGGGAAGGTTAATAGGCAGAACATGCACAATTGGTCACCTGACAACCCCGCGTGCAAGACCCCTCCAACATGACCAGCGCAAAGAAAATTAATTATGGTGTTGGCAGATAAATGAGGAATACGTCTAATCAGTCACTTTTTCATTCCATAAAATTAACTGCGGAATAATACCTCACGCTCGTACAGGGATAGATATTGCGAGCTGCGATGCCCGAGGATGGTACATTCTCGCAGTTTTTTCAACACCATGGCGCTTTCTTCATTATGGATTCGTGGTGCGTCACTACTTGAACAATTCCCTAAAACATGGGTTGATCGACGAGAGGCAGTTGAATGGCTGCCCGATCACCGGACCTAACGCTGTTCAATTTCTAGCTTTGTGGACATGTTAAGCCTATGGTTTGTGCAGTAAATATTCATAATTTTTATCATCTAGAACAAAGTATCGCCATCGTCTGTGCACGAATTTGACCCTATATCCTACTTTGTGTCCACATTAATTGGAAGAAGCTTCTGCAAATGTTTATTGCTCAGTAGGAACATGTGGAACATATACTACTATAACCAGGGGTAAAAGTGGACCTGAAAAGGTGGGGGGACGGTAGGTAGCGGCATCACTCCACGCCGTTCCTCCTGCCTATCTTTGCCCATTGTACCATTTTAGGGTCTGGGAGACGCCGTACATGTTTTTCGAGGTGAGGAACTGTGTCCCCCGCGTTCCCCCTCGCTTTTACCCCTGACTATAACAGGGAAATGTGTTCGAAGTGGGAACAATCAGAGGCGGTGCGTTTTATTACGATTTTGACTCGACATATCGGCTATCTAAATGTTCAAATGCAGTGAAGTGTGAAGCCTACAAGATTGCATTTCTATTTACATAATGTCTGAAAACCACTGGAAAGCCTCTTTAGTTACGGAGAAAAAATGGAGAGACTGATCCATCCATCGTGAACAACTTTCTGAAAAAAAAATAAATAAAAATAGCCCCTTACCTTGTATCAGAGAATTATACACGAAAGTGCTCAAAAACCGACTTTTAATATTAACAATTTCCAGCGGGAAAACTCCTGGACCACACACTCGAATGAGGGGTATTTCAAACTCCCGTAAGATTCGCCCCCACTGCAATCCCCTAAATCCACCCACGCTCAAACCCGACGCTTATAAGACTTCAGACAAGACGACACATACCAACATACGAAAGAAACAATTCAATATGGCACATCAAAATATAAACTAATGAACTTCTTTGAAAACACCTCATTTTACAAACAAAAGGTAGAAAAAGGTAAAAAAATGTCAGTATTGTCAACTTAGAAGTTACTTCTACATGAGAAATAAAATCTTTGTCAATATATAAAAATGGATTTATTAAAGGTATTTAGCATTTATTCTTCCCTGAAGGTATATCTTGATCACTAAAAAACCAGAAACGGTATGTCTTTATCACTGAAAAAAAAAACAAAAAAAAACAGAAGGGTATGACATACCACTACATATAGTCTCACTTGGTTCACTGCCAATAACATTTTACCAGAATAAGTTAAATGATATCTGATTGCACATTTGACATCCTCAGAACATTTTAGTGCATGGCCATATATCACACTACCCACTTATCATCCGTATTACAATTTCGAATCTAAGATGGCGACCGTCCGCGTGATGTAATCCGAAAGTATCCCTCTGGGCCTAATGTGTATCTCTTATCTCGCATTCAATGAAACTACATCCCTGTAGTTTTCAGAAGGGATGACAAGGGACTTCTGATGCATCCTGTATATAATAGTTGTATCAATAATGAAGTTGGAAGTATGTGATCTAGATCGTTGTTTCCAATTTAACCTAATGTCTTGCTGAAAAGGGAATATTTGTTGAAATCTGAGTTTTACGTGCGACGGGTATACCGGCTAGGCTAAAGGAGACGCTGATGATGATATAATGAATGAAATGGTGGAATGAAGAAAGTGAGAGGAAACGGGAGAACCCCGAGAAAACCCACTCACACGGTGTTTGTCCACCACAAAGTTTACTTGGCGCGAGCTGGGATCAAATCAAAGACCCCAAACACCAGAGGTGAACGCTCTACCACTGAGCCATCGAGGCCCGACAGGAATATTTGTTAAAGTCTACTGTCTTCTTCACTACCAAGGTTACACAAAAATGAGCGTATGGTTTGATGGAATTCGAACCAACATTATATGTATATTCTCTCAGCGAGAATCAAAGCTGGCACCAAGTTTACATATGCGCGCGCATTGTATGTTACTTATATAGCTCACAGAGCTATGGGCGAGCAAGCAAGGCACGTGCCCCGGGCGCGTGGTTGGAGGGGCTACTAAAAGAGAGGTTATATATTAGTACTTTTCCGTTTTGGTTTAATACTTCTCATCAGAGTGCGAAATCATGAAATCAAAGTGGGGGAGACTGAAGGACTGAAGAGAGCGAGAGAGAGGAAAAAACAAAAAAAAAAAGCTGTGCAGTTTTACACTTCAAAGAATTGTAGTGAAATGAGAAGGTCAGAATTCAAGATGACATTCGGATGCTTGGCACGAAGAAAAACATTGCAAGCAATTAAAAAAAAAAAAACTTAAATAATGTGATATATTTTGTAGGCTTTGGATATGTATGTTTTAGTTGGCATCAACAATTATTGGCGTGTTTTGTCACAATTGACAGTTTAGCGAGAGAGTAGGCTAACTGACAATTTTAACTTTCTGAAAGAAAAGGAAACAAATGAAAACAGCACGTTACAAAGGATACGTCTGATATTCATAGTTTGGCTTAGTATACAACAGGGGTGGATCCAGGATGGACTACTGGGGGGCGGTGGGTTGTAATGCCACTACTTACAAGTTATCGCTACTTTTAAGAGATTCAACTCTGGGTGGATTTTATTTTATATTAAAATACACAAAGTTTCCTCTTCTTGGGGGCGATAGACCCCCCCTGGATCCGCCCTTAACTCAGGACAAGCTACACCGACAAGTGGTTGAGGCAAATGTCAATTAATGACATTGGTATGCTGTTCCGTCAAAATCTCAATCTTGACCTGGATATAGGTTAGCCTGGTCCTCACTGAACCCCTCAATTGAATGTTTAATATGTAAATTAGGCACTCCTACATCACAAACAGTAAATATAACCTACCTTATTCTACGTTTTTAAATGCATTTCTACAACTGATTGTAACTTTAAAGGTTCTCGTGAAGATTAGCTGGCGGAGGTTACCTAACATAGCCATGAGTTATCAAATTAACAGTTGTGCATCGTGGGTGATAATGATGATCCTGAGGTTAGATGTTAAATTGGACTCGAGAGCGGAACAAGGGCTGATGTTATTCGTGTCTCAGACAGGGCATGGAATGGAACGAATATGAAAATAAGGTTCCTGTAATAGTTTTCCACAGGGTTTGTAAGATTTTCGAAACACTTGGCATTTTTTTTTTATCAAGACTTGACATTTTTTAAAAAAAGAAACCAAGACTTGGCAATTTCAAGTTTCATCCCCCTCCCAATCTTGTAATGCTCGCTACGCCGCTGTAAGCAATACATATTTTCGACAATATTCGTTGTTCATCCGTTTCCGCTGGGTTACAACGTGGTAAGCTGCATATGGGACTTTTAATAGTGTTATTATAATGAGAAAGAATTGCAAATTATGTTGATGTTCCTAAAAGAGAGAAATTGAAAGAGAAATTAAATTAAAAATAAATAAGGGAGAGAAAAGTAATTACTTGAAAATAAAAATAAAGTCTTTGAGTTTAATATCCCACGATTATGCTGTTAGGCTAAGGGAGACGGTGATTAAAGCAAGTTAATGGTTATGGAATATTTGGTGGAATGAGAAAGTGGGAGGAAACCACGTCCCCGAGAAAACCTACAAGCACGTATATGAAAATGAAGTAAAACATACACTGGACTATGCTTTCTTTGTCTAGCAGAGTCATAGTTTGGAATCGAAAATGTGTTTTGAATCCTTGTATTTAGAGATTGAGAGTGTAAGTAACGAAATCACTTAATACATCCATTAAGATTTCGGAAAGCGAAATCTAAATTTAGGTAAGCTAACTCCATGTACTAACTGCTTGCATCCGCTTCGTACATTGTTCGAAGGGTCACGAAGCAAATCACCTCATTTAGTCTACACATACCTAGTACTAGTGTTAATTACCTGCTTCGTTTGGGTTCGATCATTCTAAACTATTTTACTGGTAGCATATATTCGTTCGTTTAGCCAGGATTTCGTAATGGAAGGGGGTGCGTGACTTGAAATACTGTGGTTACAACACCAGGGGATCGATCAATCTAAACTATTTTACTGACAACATATCCATATTGATTTGTTAGGACAATAAAATGAGGATATGTTAGTAAGTATTTTAATTAAAGAATTATGAAGAAATCTTGCGTAAAAGAATAGAAAAAAGTATTAACAAAGACATAGTCTTCCGAGGTCATTCGAATTCGGTTCTTCTCGTCTTCTTTCTATTTCTCTTATCTTAGTTTAATGCCGTCAAGGATAGCAACGAGATCTCTTTCGGGAATGACATCCTATAAAATGGATTAGTGTTGCCGCGAAATTCAAAATGGTTCATATTATTGGTAATTCTGGGCATTGCTTAAGTTCTAACTGACAGGTTATCTGAAAGAACCGGTTTATCGATCGTCATTTTAGTCCATAGGGTTACCGGCGCAAATTCCGGGGGGATGAGGACATGTCCCTTCCAATCTTAGAACTGGGGGGGGACTTTCCCCTCAATAATCCGATTTGAAATGCGTTTTTGGGGGAGAAATGTGATGATTTGTGTCCGATTGCCACAAAGGAAAGTAAGATGAAATGATGTCCCCACCCCAGAATAAGCCTTCAATCTGCCCGCCTCACAATTTTGAAGACAACTCTGCTCCCCTGATCCTCCGCAGCATTGTTTTTCAACTTCATAAATATTTTGAACATCTTTAAAAAAAATTATGAGAACTGTCTTACGCGTCCCTCTCAATGTTGAAGACAGATTTGCGCCGCTGCATAGGGTTAACATGGAGCTAGATGGAATTCGGAATGTTCCGTTACAATAATATCCAATTTCAACTTGATCCCCCCCCCCCCCGTTTCCTCCACACAAAGCTCCTCGTAAGAAAGAGTAACCAAACGCTTCTTGTAGCTTTATATTTTTGAGGCTGATTCATCTGTTTCATCTTTCCTTAATATTTTTCATTTCTGGATCCAAAGGGGGGGGGTCTGGACCCACCCCTCGGCTACGTGCCTGCTTCCCGTAAAAAGCTTCATTCGAACCCTGAATCAAACAACTCCATCTGTAAAGCAGTGCTGAGTTGATTTTAATATCCTTTTCTGCAACGAGGCTGTATGAGACGTGGACTTACTGATTAACATGGACTCCGAACCACTCCCGCCGGGAATCGAACGCGGGTCTCCCACACCAAAGGCGCGTACGCTAACCACTTAGCCATGAAGGAGCTCATCTCTAAAGCAGTGTAAGCAACAACAACAACAACAAAAGAAACAAACACACACACACACACACACACATATATATATATATATATATATATATATATATATATATATATATATATATATATACATATACTAGAAGTTTGCCCAATTGGGGATCAAAACATTCTCAATGAAGTATGAGAAATAGTAAACGTCAATCAAAGTGGGCTTCTGTTTATTCTTTACTTCGTTAATACTTAATTTCTTCTAGAAATAGTGAAACAATACAATGAAGTCACAGTACTTAAACATAATCGAAAGAATAAGACAAGGAAACAGAGTAATTTCCGACTGATTAAACTAGTCATATATACTATACCTAACTGTTACATTGTATTTCTTACCATATTACGAAAGCGATATAACTTTTTTACCAGCGATAGAAGCTGGACGCAATCCAATACTGCAATTTAGACGCTGTAACGAAAGCTGCATGTCAAACGCCTGACACTCCTAACTCTTCAAGCTGTGTAGTAGCTGTTTCAAGCGGCCAGCAACTTATGACCTTGAAACTAAGTGCTAGTAACCAAATTAATGCCAAGGTACGATACAAACACCTCAACTTGCCACAATGACGTCAACACAAGGAAAAAAAGAAAAACATCTAATTTTTGGTTCCAAAATTATGAAACAATAATAATAATGTTTTAATCCTCAGTAACTCAAACATTAGTTAACTAGAGAACATAACAAGCAAAACAAAACAAAACAAAAAGAACTGACTGCTGTTTTTAAATTTCAGTGAGGCTGTAAAATATGTTTTGTTTTATTGTTAAAAAACAAAAAGAAAAAGAAAAATAAACAAAGAAATGAAATAAATTTTGTTGCAAATATCCTAGTAAAAATAAATTTTCTAGACACAAGTGGCTCCGCGTAGCGTAGTTGCTAACGCTCTCGCCTTCGGTACGAGCGGACCCAGGTTCGATTCCGGTAGGGGCACTTGGTCGAAAAAGTACCAAAAGATTTTAAGTCCAGCCATCCTGAATGAGGCTTTCTTGGGTTTTCCTCATTTCACACCAGGCAAATGCCGGGTGGTACCCAACATATAGGTCCCAGGCCGTTTGCTTCCTTCCCTTTCCCCGGATAGTGTGCTTACCGAGGGACGTCATAACTCACATGTGACGGGCTAACAAGGTCATTGATGCCGAAAGCCCAGAAATCTAAATCCTAAATCTTCATTCACTACACAAGAAAATGTTCGCGCTGAAAACGGTTTCTTAGCAATTATGTTAAGCAGTCCTGTAGTAAATCTCCATCAAGTAATAAACCGTCACACATAAAAAGGAATGAATAAACACATAACATTCATTTTGAGTACATTGAAATGTAAAAAGTTACAAAACATTAATATTCAAAGATTTCTCAAAATTCAGATTAACCCATTCCTTTCTCCTCAGCCATTAACGAGTTACAATAGTAAGAATTGTAGTCATAAATCACATTACTTGTTTAGTACTATATTAAAGCAAGTTATACTAAAGGAATATATAATTAATGGAATATTTAACTAAAGTGATAGTTTACTATTGCACTTACCCAGGCTTTTGTTTCCTTCCACTCTTCTTTTCCGTTTGTAAACAACCTCATTTATAAACCAACTCGCAAGCAAACGACCGTTGTTTCATGACGTCATCTATGGTGCAAGAAAGAGGTGTCTATAGGAGGTCAGGACCTCACACACAGATGGACGTATATAACATATAGCTGAAGTATTTAACATACGTATACGTATGTAAAATACAGAAGATTGTTAGATGTCAGACATCCTGCAGCAACATGATGTAATATCTAAGCGGGTAAAAGGCAATACCTGTGTACCATATGGATAAAGTACGCTCCGTACAGATTTCCTTAGTAAACATAACGAATCCTTGTATTTGTACAATATACCGCTGTCCGGATAATGGATTTTTCTCAGTGTAGGTTTGATTTCCGCTTGTATATAACTATCTCATGTTTGACACATGCATTTATAAATATTTGGGTTCGAGTCTATTCTCGAGTAAGATTGATCTCATGATTTATTGTATCGTAGTATTACGTATGTTTTTTTATGTATCATAGTATCATTATTTGCTTGTTACATATTAGCAGGTAACAAGTAACTAAAAATTTACGTTTTGTACAGATAGGTGTAAAAAGTGAGGGAAAAACTTTATCCCTGGGAAGAGTGGGTTTGTCCTCCTTTCACTTTCTGTTTATACAGTATGGCACAGATAAAAGTAGCCCGTGTGAGAATAAAGGAAATGCAGTGAAATTATAGAAACGAAGAGCTGAAACGGACTTACACAATTTATTTTCAATGAAAAATAGAGAGAGAAGTGCATTTATAGAATATGTTGAAAGTGACCCCTTGCGACATTAATACACAGCTCTGCACGTGTAAGGATATTCAAATACATTCATCGTAAAGTTCAAATATCGATCGCGGCAACTTCATGGCTAATGTCTTTCAGTTCCTGTATTGTGTGTGGATTAGTTTCATATACCTTGCCCTTCAGGTGTCCCCGCAGGGAGAAATCACATGTTGTTAGATCCGGCAAACGTGGTGGCCACAAGCCTTTGCTAACACTTCGTTTCTCAGAGAAGACATCATGGACTCGATCCAGGGATACATTAGAAATGTGGCATGTTGCCCCATCTACTGGAAAAAGCAGTATTATATTTCATATTCAGTGAGTTGAGCACAAAATGCATCAAAATTTTATATATATATGCAACCGTGTTAGGGTAGTGTAAAAAAATATCGGTCCAATGATGCACTTTCCTGTTAAACTGCACCAATCGCCGAGTTTTTATCATGGAGTGGTTGCTGACAAACAATCTTAGGGTTCTCCGTTACCCAGTACTTCGTGTTCTATGAATTCACATGATCGGAAAGATGCAACAATGCTTCATCACTCATGATGTAATGGAAAGGGTCTAACAAACTATTCTTGATGTTATTCAAGAATGCTAACAATCGATAATACTTGTATGTCGATTGTTGTATATTATCGATTGTTGAAGAAATGACAATCAATAATTGCATAAACTGTCCATTATTCTAGCTGTTTACTGAATTTCAGAAGTCAAAATATTGCATTCGTATTCAAGGAGGATGTGGGATACTTTTAACTGCGCCATCCTGTATCTAAGTTGTTATTTGAGCAATGGTCTTTCATAACGTGTCTGATGAAGTCTGTGTTACATTGCAGAAACTGTTACACGGGTATTATTAATATATATTTAATGCTTTGGTTACTTTTGCTTTAGTGATACCGTCGAATATCTTCAAAGCTAGAACGAACAATAAACCATATTAAACACTACCAGATCTGCCAAACCCCTCCCCAAGTCTACTGATAGAGTCTACCAGACGAAAGAGCTATGAGTAATTTATTGTGACAGACTTGTTTACAGATCACTACTGTGTAGTGTGCGTGTGCTGCGTGTATATCTTCCTTGTAATACCTATTTAAAAAATAAGAGTTGAAAGAAAGCACCAGTAGGGAAGAGCTTACTAAAAATACCGTTTTGACAGCACTAATTACTGCTTTTAGTGGATATTATTTAAGAGCTACATTCATTTCTAAATGCATCCAGTATGAAAACGTATCGTCGGAACAAGTATCAAATAAAGTATTTAAGATGAAAATCTGTAAATTCATAAATCAGATTGTTGCATTGCATCGGTGGGGAAGTCTTAGAAAAACAAAACATTGAGCCGCAAGGAAGTTTAAGTAAAATATTTGGTTAAATACGTTGAAAATGTGTAAACGCACGAAGTTAACCTGGGAACACATAGACAAAACCACAGACGTTAAAACATAGTGGGCTGCTGGGGCACCCAAGACATGTTATTTCCTTGTTTTATATGTTTGTGAAATATGCGTAATATATAAAGGTAGTGAATAGATGTAATGGTCTGTGAGAGAAAATATTTAATGAATAAAATTAGGAAATCTCTTCGATCCTGAATATTCACAGTGACTGCAAACAATTAGTTTATGTTCAACACAAACCGGCTTGCTACATTTCGCGCGGAATGATTTGGTCTTTCTGTCTTAAGCTCTGGAGCATACGTAGCATCTACCTTGCTTCGGTGTAAGCACATGTTCTCTTATTATGTCTTATTTTGTACCAAGAATATATTTGATCATCTTAGATAGGTCACAAATTCCACTTACACCAATTTCATCGTTTACATCAGAATCAACAACTAATGTATCGTCGCAATCACTCACATTTTCACCATTACTATCGCAACTTGCATCGTCTTGTTCAAGCCAGAATCGTATCTGCTTATCGTCTACCCCCTTCGATGTAGAGGGCCTCGAATCAGCCATATTTCAACATAAAAATATTTAAAATAATAGATACAAAGTCTCAGAAAACCTGGTACATTAACATATAGGCGGAATGTGGTAGCACCCAAACCCGCAACACGACAAAACTTTAATTGTTTGTTAACACACACGCGCACTAGACGATACTAAACATACTTCTACAGAACAAGCATGAAGTATACTTAGAATCCTAAAAAGTACAGAAACATCGCTTCCATATCATTGCTTTACTTCTTCTTCGAATATCTACTGGGTGTGGTAGAACCCCACTATGTGTTTCCGAGTTAAAATATGCAGAACACAATATTCCTATTGTTTCGTTCCAATTTCTGGCGAATAAATTTTTGCTAGCGTCGATTACGATTGACAGCAACTCCTGCCTTCATTCCTTACTTCCTACACATACTATTCCAGAGAATGTCAGTTGGACTTCGTAAGCTCTTGTTTACTCCAGTTTCCTGAATTACATCGCCTATGGTACCGATAATGAACTCTGTACCTCTTCCGTAAAATAAGGTGGTCAGTGCCTGATGCCCTGTCATCTTTACCAGGAGAACGAATTATTCCTGATACCTTCCAAATGCGCGAGTTAGATGTGCCTTTGAGTTCGGAAGGTGAACGCTAGGCGTATGTAAGGTCTCTTGGTGCTTTTGAACAAGTAGGTAGGCAGGGCCAGAAAACAAGCTCCCTATGATCATTCTGGCTTTCCTGGTTAGGGTTGAACTCTTCTTGGCGGTGGCCATACAGTGAGACTCATCCACTTGGGGGCTATGTTCTGCAAAGGAGAGGTAAGCTTGCCTTATAATGCCGTCAGTGCCGTCAGTGCGTATGATGGTAGGCTTCCACTAGCTAGCGGAGAGAGGTTAATTCGTAAGGTACCGAGATCCGTTCCCTTTGTGATTTTTAGGGGGAACTTGGTAATGACATCAAATCTTCATGTGTAATTACAAAAATTAAATTTATAAACAAATAAGAAATCATCAGTTTATCATGCTTTAATTGATAATGCGCAAGATTCCCTACGGAAGGTGTGGTAGATCCATTTTCTGTTCTCCATGATTCGATATGGCCGACTGACATGGTTGATATGGAAAAGATGTTGTATGCTTATAGAGTGGTGATACTTCTTGCTGAGTATTTCAAAACTGATTAAGAAAAATCTTATCAAACTTCCGGAATTATAAGTCTAACAAGTAGATTGTCGGTGAGGAGTTGCAAAAAGTATCACCAATTAAAAGTATTACCAGTTTCTACGGCAGAGGGCGAACGGGGATTTTCCCTTATGAATTTACAGATGACTGATAATGGAAATAGACTTGTCTAACTTGTTGTTTATCAATATTAATGGACCACTGTTAGATAAGCTCAAAGTAAACAAGCTAGTTATTTCTTGGCTAAAGGAAGGACATCATTCCGCTGCGGATGATTTACCACGAAAAAGTTCTGAAGGTCAACAGAAAAGAAACCCGATTTCAGATTTGTTTTAAGGTGGCAAATTACAAGTCACAGGAAATGTATACTCGTATTATTAATGGTTTATTTGTGTTATTCAACTTCGTACCTAATTTTTAATAATTTGCTTCTTTGCTTTTTATGAACTAGAGGTAAACTACTTTGAATAAATATTCATAATAATTAACTTATGCATATTTGTAACTTAAATTTAAGGTGGTGTTTTAGTAATTACACACATTACAATTATGAGCATACTTTATGGAGATGCTTTCATAGAGGGTACCCGAGCACCTTTATACGCTAGGAAAAACTGATTTTTAAAATCTTTTGTGAGAAAAGTACTGTGAACTGAGAAATCATAACCTTCTCCATATTGTACAGGGGCATTTTCCTGGTAGTAAAAGTTTATTTTGGAAGGCATCGAAAAATATATACTTAGTCTGCAAGAGTACTCTCCTAGTGAAGTATATTTTAGGAACACACTAATCCCCCCTCACCTTGAAGTGCTTCAGTTTCCACTCTGGACAGATCAAATACTGTAACAATCAAGGATGTTATAAAATAGAGGATTTGCCCATACGTATCTTCATCATATGAACTCAATGAAGCCAAAAAAAACAACCGAGCATCGTCTGAGCCGGCACGTCTGATTGGCTACTCTTGTTTCCGCCATGATTGTTGGCTCAAAGGATTGCGATCTTAGTGGCGCGAAGTGGTCAGAGTAGGTGTGGCGAAGCTGTGACGTATGGCTTCACGATTTTGTTGTATGGGCAGATCGTCTATTTTATAACATCCTTGGTAACGATCTTCCATGATTGTAAGGCTGCTCAATAAAGAAAGTTACCTTCGATGGCGACGAGAAGTGTGAAGTAGACACTCATTTTAACTTTCTTGCTTTCTTTTTCTCTAAAGTGTATATCCAGTTCTCGTTACTTGCAAATACATCTACAGGCTTTCTTTCTCTTTTGTACCAGAACGAAACACACTTACATAGGAATAAACACGACATTACGAGTAGATTTTCATCAAGACACTAAGCAATATTAAATTAAGTCTGAACGTATGGTTTAATATAAGTATGATTTACTATACGCATATTACTAATAATCGTTATTATGTGATTTCTCGCATATATGCAGTTCTAATCAAATTGATCTGTCCTGACAGTACGGCATTTCCTTGTAAATTGAAAATATCCTTTGAAATCAAGGGAAGTGGACACCATTATTTAGCATTTGTAGGAATTTAACACATATTTGAAGAAAAGTCTTGTTGGAAATACTGATTATTAATACAATAGAAAATACAAATATATTATGTTATATTATTTATTTTTCATAGTTCTTCCAAACCTCGAAACTCGTTAAACTCAACGAAGTGGAACTCGAAAGCATAATATCCATTGTTTGTATAATATTCTAGAGTCTATATAATGATGTTATTTGTCTATCAATAAACCAGTTGAGAATGCTCCAAGAGCACTGCCAGAACGAAGTTAAAACTAATAGAAAGATGAAGCGGGAAGGATAACTGTGATTGTCCTTACATGTAAAAGTAAATCTTTTCATCCACAGCTTCTTCTCTTTCTCGCAAAAGTTTGCAAAATATCATATCTCTATGTCTTACGGTTCCCGAGATATGGCTTCTTAAATCTCCCGAATTTCCAATTTTTTTGGCCAATATCTGAGGAACGGAGGTCAGTTACCCAGTGGACAGTTGGCAAGTGGCCACCAGTTGCTATTTGATACCGAGATGTTTACCATCCTCTAAGGTACTGATCAACACCGATATGATTTCTCTATGACTTACGGTTCCCGAGATATCGCTGCGTAAATCTCCCGAAATCAGAACTATTTTTGGCCAATATCTCGGAAACGGTAAGTCATATAAAGATGATATTGGTGTTAGTCAATACATAAGAGGATGGTAAACATTTTGGTACCGATATTAACTGGTGGTCACTTTCCAAACCAGTGGCCACCGGTTACTATTTGGTATCAAAATGTTCACCATCCTCTTAGGTATTAACACCAACATTATCTCTCTATAACATACGGATCCCGAGATATAGCTCCTTAAATCTCCGGAAATCAGCTACTTTTGGCCAATACCTCGGGAACGATAGAAGTGACACGAAAAATTCCATCACTTTCTCAGATAGTTTTTGATGTTTTATCGAATGGAGGGTCCAAAATTTAAAAAAAAATCGCAAATAACACACACACACACACACACACACATATATATATATATATATATATATATATATATATATATATATATATATATATATATATATATATATATATATATATATATAAAATTTAATAACGAACGTTTTAAGTTCGTTGAATATTATAAGGATGAGAAAATTTATTTTCACTTCTCATATTAGTTGGTGTAACTATAGATAGATGTTTCTCGAATTACTTTAAAGTCAAAATGTGACTGAAAATGCTTATAATGTCATTATAGGTTCGAGGTGACCCCGTACCGGAAGTGGTATGGCACAGAGATGGTACCCCGATAGATTTCTCGCAATACCCGAGGTTTACAAAATCATTCGATGGCTCACGCTGCACTCTTGTTATTGAAGATCTGCAGGAGAGTGATGAAGGTCGTTACATGTGTGAAGCCACTAATAAAGTTGGAAGAGTCTCGACATTTGCTCGTCTTCTGATTGTCAACGATTTTAAAATATGGGAAGCAGATAATAAATTAAAGAGGTACGTGCCCCGTAGTAGTTTAAAAAACTTATCTCTAGGTGTTAAAATAAACAAGGTGTCTTCAAATGAAACATAAACAGAAATTGAAGTATTGCTAAATGTGGCAATTAATAACTGGTCATACAGATACTGAATTGCTTCGATTCTGTGAGAGTATCTTCAGCATGGCCAATGTATTTGTATAAAGTAGTAGCATTAGAAACAACTGAATGTGAATAACATATTTCTTTAAACGAGCACCGAATGTATCCTACTTGTTCGCCGCATTTCCAGCCGCTGACTGTTGTTTGCAAACCTATCAGGCTCAAGTATAAGGAAATTATTTTAAAGCGATTTTTGTCTGGGATGCCATACCGAATAATAGGGATGACGCGGACATCATTATGTGTATGTATAGGTAGTGTTCACATCCAACTATAAATATCTCACTTACTGACTCCAATCATTCAAAATGAAATCTTTGAGTTTTACGTCCCACGGTTATGCCGGTTAGGCTAAATGAGACGGTGATGAGTAATGAATAAAATGGTGGAATGAAGAAAGTGGGAGGAAACGGGAGAACCCCGAGAAAACACACGTATATGGTGTTTGTCCACCACAAAGCTTACTTGGTGGGGCTGGGATCAATCCCTGGACCCCAAGCACCAGAGGTGAACGCTCTACCACTGAGCCACCGCGGCCTCGCTCCAATCATTCAAGCTATAAAGACAAGCGTGAAATGGTGTTGCTTCGCTTCACATAAGCATGTATGGAGATCAGGGCCGTCAGGGTGGAGTGCAACGTGGCCAATTACACACGTATCTTGAAAAGACCTGGTAGTATGATTTTTCTTACACGGGCACCCACACAAAAATTTAGTAACGAATCTAAGTTCCTAAATGAATATTAAGAAGTTCTTTGTAAATCCTAAATTGTAATCTGAGTCTTAAAACCACAAAGATGAACAAGAATTAAGCTACTATCCAATAGAAGACCTTATTTTTCCAGGGTAGCTTTGGCCTAGGCCAAGACAATTTTAGACAGATGGTAATCGTTACATAGTCAGACTTTATAGCCACCGACTTAAGATATAGTTTTTGCAATTCAGCGAACTAAAGAGTTTATTTTCTTGTAGAGTGACTGTATTTATTTACTCTTAGTAACTATCTGTATAGTTCCTAAAAGTAAATAAATGCAGTCTATGAGTGGACTGTGACCAAAATGTTCGTTAGATTATTATGGTAAAAGTTAAGACAATTTACTGAGCTTAATCACCAGAGCTTCTTAATATAAGGTGTACTTTACTAATAATTAAACATTTTTTACCAACTGGTAGTGTAAAAATCAGGAGATACTGGTAAAATATCTATGATATTGCTTGTGCACTTTACTGCCTAAAGGATGTAAGAAGTTGGGTATTACACCTATACTGCCTGTCCCGTAGTTTTAGCTCATTTTATATAAACTAGCCGAACCGAAGAACTACTTGTGTAAAATGACTAGGATAGTTTACTACCCAAGGAATAGGGTGTTACTTTAGTACCAGGTCTTGAACCTAACAAGTTAAAGTGTGACTTTGGTATCTGGCTATTAGGAGAAAGAGTTACACTTTCTACTCAGCTTGGCACTATTTACAAGACCGCAGTCCAGACAAAATTTTGATAGATTACGTATGAAAGTGACTCAACTGGAAAGAAATGTCCAGGTATCTACTTACGGAAATGCATCTACCGGACCACTTAGTTAAAGAGCGCTTTGGTTTCAGTGGCTTCTGCTTGTAATTATACCCGGGTCTCTTTTAAGAAATGCACCACACAGTATATTTGTTTAATGAACAGAGTCTTTCAAACAAATGTGGTAAGGAATACGTAGAAGCTGTTTCTTTCGGATCGGACGTGCAGACCCAATCGAATGCTTCTGACCTAAGCACGGTTTCGAATGTGACCATATTAACGGGGCCTGAAACCAGGGATTAGCGGTATGTAACCAATTGTGTACTCTTTGTAGTCATTACGCGTCCAATTACTAACCCCTGACTGAATTTGCTGGTAAGACTCTCCAGAACAGAGGATTTTAAAGAACTCATGTGTGCCGAGTGGAGTGGGCAACACAACACAAATCTACAGTCCGATTGCCCTCTCGAGTGGAAAGGTTCAGAAGTCGGGCATGCGTGGTAGGTCAGAACTCCTTTCTGGATTAATTGTAAACGAAAGTATTTGTGACTAAAAGTTCCTTTGCATACATTCGGAAAGGGTATTCATTTATCTAGAAGCTCTGTGGTTGGAACATGTCATGAAAGAAATATATCAGCGTCAGAGTTGGGTTATCAAGGGAGGAAGTGCACTTCGAATGGATAGTTGTACTTAGAGGGGAGTAGTGTGTGTGTGTGTCCACCCAACTCTGCTTAATTCTCGTAACTTTCATTGTTACAATGGTTATGCATAATACTTACAAACTTGAGTATAAAAAGAAATATATATACATATTTGGCATATTTTATCTTACAAAAATTCGAACACACAAACACTATAAAGGATCTCATAAAATCATCGTGTTTCAAAAGAAGACACAAAACCCAAAAGTATAAAGATAAAACGAACATCTGGTTAAACAAGTTTAATACAACAAATAGTAATAATAATATAAGTAATAGTGGTTCCCATAGAACAATCTTTTTCACATGTAGGCTTATGGATCTATTTAGTAGTGTGATCGCATCAAGGGGAGAAAGAAGGAGGAGTTTAAACCTAAATGATTGAGAGAGTTCAAGAAAAGTCAGCGAGCAGGAGTTTAAGATTTAACAAGATCTTCTGATTATTATTAGGCTATATGTATTTAACAGTAGAATTAGATTTAGGATTTACATTTCTGGGCTTTCACATCTAAGGCCATTTAGCCCGTCACGTTTAAGGGATGACGTCCCTCGGCGAGCACACAATCCGGGGAAAGTGAATGGAAAAAGGAGTGGGGAAGGAAGGAAGCGGCCTGGGACCTATAAGTTAGGTACCACCCCGGCATTTGCCTGGTGTGAATGAGGAAAACCCAGGAAAACCTCATTCAGGGTGTTTGGCCTGAAAAAGCGTTTTACACTTTTTCGACCGAGTGGCCCCACCGGGAAACACAGTAGAATTAGACAACAGGGGAATAAATATATATAGTGGAAGTCAGTTGAATGTGAGCATAGTTAATGAAAATGATGTATTACAGAAAACAAAAGGTCTTACCAAAAGAAAGCCTGATCTTTCGTCTGCAAACGCTAAAAGGTACAAGGTTTTGCATACTTTTGTTCATGAGTAATAAACAGGTTGGTAAGGTAGGTGCGCAGTGATCATATTTTCCGTAGTACAAGGGTAATATGAGCACTTCATAAGGCAAATATGAGCAGCATTTCTTTTTTAATATTTTCACATAAAATACAAAGTAGATACAAAAATGTACAAAAGAAGAAATAAAACGTAAATGATCACGATAACGAGCAAAAGATAGTTGCATATACATGTAAAACACAGTTCATTCCAGGAGTCCTGTCTATTGGTGTGACGTATTAAATCTGCTACTATAATCACAAACAAAGAACTCACGGCACTGAAACTTCACATATAGGACATGATAACACTCTTGGCGCATACCACACTTGATCCATTATTTCCCTTTTGCAGTTTTTACTAAACTTTCCTTCACAAATATGGCAAATACTATCATTCTCTTCACACTGTGTGGACGAGCCTGTCCTCTTCTTTCGCGTAGCATTTCTGGTGTTTTCTACAATGGAACTATTATTATCCACTTGAGCTTTAGTTTTATTTATGGATGTCTACCTGTTCACCTTCACACATACATCGACTGTGACAACACCCCTCCTACATAGGGCTGGGGTGATAGACTGGAAATGAAGGAAATGTGTCAAAGCTGATTAAGAACTTGAAGATTGTAGAATTTATATCATCCATGTTATTACAAATTATGTTATTACGGAATGTCTACTTTAGTTAACATCTGCCAAAGCTTTTCACGTCCATTTCTGTCATTACTTTTAAAAAAATGTGTGTCCATATTAAACTGAATTCAAAAGCTCAATATTTCACAGACTGCTGATGTTATTTTAACGTATTGTAGTTGGCAACTCTGTTTATAGAAAAGAAGTGAACAAAAGATTGACGTTGTGTTCCTAGACAGAACTGACTATAATTCCAGTGACAAATTATATACAACGCATAGATACCAAGTTTTATCTTGTTATCCATTACCCTGTTTTAACTGTAGCTCCAAAAAAACTAAACTAAACTAACTAACTAACTAACTCTATGGCCTATGGAACCCGGAGGTTCAGTGCCGCGTTCACAAAAGCTCTCCACTGACTTCTATCCTTCGCTAATTGGATCCAGTTTCTACTTTGTATTCCTATCTCTGCGAGATCCATCTTAATATTATCCTCCCATCTGCGCCTAGGTCTTCCTAATGGTCGTTTTCCTATGGGTCTACCAGTCAAGACTTTGAAAGTGTTTCTACTTTCTTCCATTCTAGCTACATGACCTGCCCACCTAAGCCTCCTAGACTTGACGACCCTAACAATGTTGGGTAAACCGTATAAACTATGTAGTTCCTCGTTATGAAGCTTCCGCCATTCCCCATTCTCGTTCCTCTTGGGTCCGAATATTCTTCTCAGGATCCTGTTCTCAAATACTTTCAGTCTATGTTCTTCCCTCAGAGTAAGCGACCATGTTTCGCAACCATACAGAACAACAGGCATGATTATCGTTTTATATATTTTAAGCTTCAAATTCCTCGACAGAATTCGCGACGACAAGAGATTTTGAACCGAATAGTAACACGAATTCCCTGCTTTTAGTCGACATTTAATTTCCAAAAAAACTACATTTTTTTATTCTACGTATCTATAAACTTGTCTTTAATTTTCACAACAACTGCAGCGAACGAACTTAGTCTACTCTCTGCAAATTCATGAAAATCCAAACAATGCTCCGAACTTCGTTGTTTTCCTCTTGCTCAAGTTATGTGTGTGCTGTGTGAGTTTCAGCTTGGTGCTGCTCATATTTTTGGACTGCTCATATTAAACTGACTTCCCTTACATATATATATATATATATATATATATATATATATATATATATATATATATATATATATATATATATATATATAAGGGGAATGGTCGAAAAAAGGTTCAGCTAGAACTGCACATGCTGGAAGTGAAATTTTCTACATTCTGTAACAGATACATACGTTTTTTCTTGTTTTTGTTGGTACAAAACAGTACGAAACTTTCTTGCTAAAATAAGATAATGTTGAAAGAAATTGAAGTTTGTGGCTGTCAGAGTTCCAACTGGAAGTGAAGTTTGGGTCACTTGGGACAGGTACATAATTACGATCCCAGCGAACTTGCATGTATTTAGTTTCTTTCTACATTTACTTCTAAACCTGCAAGCTCTTAATAAGACCTTTACATTTCTTTCTATTGTTCTCCTCTCATCTCCTATAAAGATTTACATCATCAGGATACGCCTTACAACATTGAATACCATTTACCTCTAAACCCTGGTTGCTATCTTTGATTTTTCTTATACCTAGGTAGCATACTTCAGAGTAAAGTCGAATAATGACGTCGACAGCACATCTCCTTTTTTCAGGCCATTCCCGGCATGGAAGCTCGTGGACAAGAATTTTGACTTTACTTGTTCAGACTTTACTTTGAGATTCATTTAAACACATCTTAATTACTCTAACTAGCTTTTTCGATATTCCAAATTCTGCAAAAATGTTATACAATGTTTCTCTCCTAATAGAATTGTAAGCCTTTCTAGAATCAATAAATAATTGATGTACTGGGGTATTGTATTCCCATTTCTTTTCGAGTATTTGTCAAATTGTATTTGGACGATAGTTGATTGATTTCGTCTAAATCCGCACCGACAATCTACAATAATTTCATCCGCGTATGAGATCAATTTTGATAATAGAATGTTTGAGTGGATTTTAATAGGATGTTGGCAGAAGAAAAATGCCTCGATACTTATTACAATCTGCTTTCTCGCCTTTCTTGTGAATTGGAACAATGATTCATTCTTTCCACTCTTGTGATAATTCCTCCTTGTTCCAGATAAAAAGAATGAGTGTGTATCTTGTTCCAAAATTTCCCCTTCAGCTAAACTTAGCCGGAATTTCGTCTATACCAGAAGATTTGAGTTCCTTTAATTTCTTTATAGCGATTTCTACTTCTGTTCGGCTAGGCTATGGAATATATGGTACTGCTGTGTGCATTTCCCTTTCCCCACGAACATTAGTTTTCAATTGCGTGTTAACCAAATCGTGAAAGAAATCTTTCCACGTATTCAAGATTCCATCTGTATCAGTAAGAATTGTTCCGTGATCTCTCTTTAAATTAAGCGCTAGAGGTTGATACCCTTTCTTAAATTCGTTGATGCCCTTATACATGTTTCGATTTTTTTACTATTATCTCCAAGTTCATTAATTTTAGCTTTCGGAAAATCGCGTTTCTTTGTTGTATACATTTTGGAAGTTTCCCGTCTGATGTCGATGAAATTTGTTGTTGTTATATCGTTCGGATTTTGTAGCCAACGCAATTTCGCCTGTTTTCCCTTCGCTAGGTTGGTGCATTCCTAGTCGAACCGTGATTTGTTCCTCTATGTATTTCCACGTGCTTCATTCTTTCTCTTGCTGAAATTTTAATGCTATCCCTAATTTGAACACAAGTATCCTCAACACTAGTTTTCTCAAAATCTTCTAAAACCGAGAATCTATTCGACACTTCAATCTGGTATGCCCTCTAGCCTGGTTCTCCTCTGATTTCTTTAAACTAAAACCTCTTCGTTTTTAGATGTTGAATATTCCCTTTATTTAACAATAATCTATCTCTTATTATTGCTGCTACAAAATAGTGATCAGTGTCACAGTCAGGTCCTCCGAACGACCAAACATCAATTATGCTAGACTGTATTTTTCTATCTACTAAAACGTGATCAATTTGATTGTGTGTTCTTCCATCTGACGAGGTCCATGTGTATTTATGAACATCACGATGTGGGAATTGTGTACTCTTCACGATAAGGTTTTTGGATATTGCAAAGTTCACGAGTCTAAGATAGTTGTCATTACTTTCCTTATGCAGACTTTCGTTCCCTAAAATTAGTTTAAAAATATCCTTTCGGCCTAAATTCGCATTGAAATCCCCTAATAGAATTTACGTATGATATTGCGGGAGTTGGTCGAATACCCGTTCAACTACTTCTTCATAAAAACTGTTTTTATATCGTCATGCTTATCTTCTGCTGGAGCATGCACATTTAAAACAATATCACGCCACCGACCCTTAAGAGTAATAAAAGAAACTCTATCATTAACAAATTCAACCTTTAATTGTTGGTATTAAACGAATCGAAATTAATATGCTATTTGCGTGGTCATATACATAATAAAGTTACATAAATCTACAATTATTACAAAACTTATATATCACCCATTTGGAACATTTTAAAAGCACATACTTGCTAGTGTATTGAAATTCCATTTCTTATCGATAGTATGAAACGTTGTAAATGCCTGTAAATTTTCATAACTGTTCTTCAAGTAGATTTGTATACAACCAAATGAAGTTTAACAAAAAGTCTAAAAAAGCCTCTTGAAAACAGGTCTTATTTGTAAAATAATACATAATGATACGCTATTTGCGTGTGTTGCGTTATGTTTTCGGCTGTGGCAATGGTCTGTCCAAGCAGCTTGATAAAAAATTAGCATAGCACAACAAAAGCTGCTTCTCTTATGTGCAAACAAAAAAGAAAGAAAAAGAAAAACGAAAAGAAAAAAGGAAGGAGGCAAAAGTTTCGTATGGTGAGTGTAGGGAGGTGTCGGATTCTGCTTGGCCACGGGCTCTGAAATCTCTAGGTACGACTCTGCAGGGGAGTTAGGTTGATGTTTTCGAAAGCTTCTATAACGTTTTTGTTTATATAGCCTAAGTCTATAATACGGTATTCTTTTCTTTAAAACCTAATAATGTGAATAACTTATATCTTTTGCCAGATAAAATAGGTAGAAAATCGAATGCAAGAATATTCACTGAGAAAAAAAAAAAAAAAAAAAAAAAAAAAAAAAAAAAAAAAAACCTCGCGTATAATGGGTTAGCAAATTCACCTTTGAAGTGGAGACCCAGATTTTGATCTAGATGGAAGCTCATATGGCATGCCTCCCGATCCATGCCTCACACTGCCCTTGTGCTGAAAAGTAATGTTACGCTACAAACTGAATATAATTCATCTGAAGCTGTTTTACAAGCACGTCTACAACAATTTTCTTTATATTTCGCAAATGCAAGCTTCACTAATACATTTATTATAGCATGATTAATGATACAATCTTCAAAGCTCTGAGCACCGTACAGTGGTGGCTTATTCGTTTATTTTGTACTATAAATGAAAGTTTTGAAGTACTGATTTTAATATTTATAATTAAACGTTTTTTTTTTCTGTGTTACCGTTACTTTAAATAATTTTATCAGTTCTTTTATATGTATTCTGTTTCAGAGGAATTTTGGATGATGCACTAACTGACTCTCCACCACAATTTACAATGCGTTTACGAGACAGGCGAGTACAGATGACGTATCCAGTCCGTCTAACCTGCCAGGTAATTGGGTATCCAACGGCTCAAGTAACATGGAAGAAAGATGGAGAAGAAATTCAAGCTGATGGTAAGAGAAGTACTTGTAGTATGGCAGATTTACTGCATTTTCCCCCCGTATATTAGTTCCTGCACATTAGAAATACATTTGCAAAATTTAGTATTTTAGAACACGTTTATATATATATATATATATATATATATATATATATATATATATATATATATATATATATATATAGGGTGGGCCATTTTAATTAATCCACAGAAATATCTGAAAAATGATAAAACATAGAAGAAATGTTTGAAGTACACGTTATATATTGCTAAGAGGGAAAACCATTTCCGCCAAAAGTACCCCTCCCCACCCCCCGGAAATAGGGGTAACGGGGGGTAACTTTGAAATGTCAAATGGGAACATGGGTCGAGTAATACCTCGTTCGAAAGGTCTTGGAAAACTAAGTAACGCTGTACCAAAATTTGTTTCATATGGAGCACCAGTTTCAAAATGGCCGCCATGATATAGTTCGGAAACTCCAGTAGCCGTAGTATGAAAACCATGGGAGGTAAATGAATGGAACAAAATTGAAATACGTAAATATCATAGGGCATATCGAATGGTGTGGTCCCTGCGATCCCAGCGGCTTCCCTGAAGGGATCTTGTGAGCTAACTTCAAAATTTCAATGTCCGACCGGACAACGGTTCGGGCGTACGCTTGACCTACCCAATGCTGTTTGGAAGGCAGACTTCAGGGATAGAGAATTAGTGCACTCAGTTAATGCGGATGGCCACAGTCAAGGGCGCCCATAAGGGGGGCAAGGGGGGCTCTCGCCCCCTAGAGGAAATTGTGCTTCGGAATATCGAAAACTCAATAGAATTTTTAGAATAGCTACAGCAAAATTTGAAACTATATTTGAAATGTCGCTTTTTCTTGCCTCCATTGGAAACCACAACATGGGCGCCCTTGGCCACAGTTACATTTTGATTAACTATTAGCACTCATGTCATATTGTGAGCTTGAGGGACGAAACAGTGTGTACGTATATCCTCGAAATGCTTTCCGAATAACCAGCACGCATTGCATAAAAGTTTCTGTGGCGACGGAGATTAGCAAATTCACACGTTTGTAAGTTCCAGCAACTGCATTATTTGACAACTTCTTTCGTATAACGTTCCTTCTGTTTTCGCATCAAATCATACTTAGCCATACAGATATGAGTTGCCATTCAAATAAAATTTCACCTTTTTTTAGTCACTACAGCGTCATCCTTACAAACAAATGTTTCAACCATACCATACCTATTTGTAAGGTAGCCTTAATTTGCGAATTAAAATAGAGTTCTCATTTGAACTTTCACTGTTACTTTCCACCCCACTCACATACAGAGCACAGGAAAAGATTATTTTGCAAGACTTGGATATCTCTCTATACATTATGGCAATTTTACTCTAATATTTTTTATCTCTGTTGTATCATTCTCGAGCCTTGGAACGCCTCCGTGGTTTTCCTATTTATTTTCGTTATTTTCATTTATCTCTACCCGTATTCATACTATGGGCACTAGAAGTTTTCTTAGACACATTCACCATGTCTTGGCGATCATTTTGAAAACGGTGTCTCATGTCGAAAATATTTTTACAGAAGCTGTTTGATATTCATTTGTCTATGTGACATGATGTTAATCGCTTCAAGTTGCTATTTGAAATTTTTAAGTTAGCCCCGGATACCTTTCAGTGGAGTCACCCCGACAACACCTCTCGATGTGCCCTACGTCAGTTACCTACTCCAGTTTTTCTTCTGTTGATTTATCTCCAATCGCTTTCATACTACGGATATTAAACCTTTTCTCTGATACTATGTTTCGGCGGCCTTTTGAGAACACTGCCATTTCACCTCAATCGTTTCCTCCTGCAAGATGTTTGATTTTGCAAGATTTATCGAACGAGGTACCACTCGACCCATGTTACTATTTGAAATCTTGAAGTTAGCCCCCAAGACCCCTTCAGGGAGGCCATTGGGATCACAGGGACCACACCATTCGATATGCCCTATGATATTTACGTATTTCAATTTTGTTCCATTCATTTATCTCCCATGGTTTTCATACTACGGCTACTGGAGTTTCCGAACTATATCATGGCGGCCATTTTGAAACTGGTGCTCCATATGAAACAAATTTTGGTACAGCGTTACTTAGTTTTCCAAGACCTTTCGAACGAGGTATTACTCGACCCATGTTCCCATTTGACATTTCAAAGTTACCCCCCCCCGTTACCCCCATTTCCGGGGGGTGGGGAGGGGTACTTTTGGCGGAAATGGTTTTCCCCCTTAGCAATATATAACGTGTACTTCAAACATTTCTTCTATGTTTTATCATTTTTCAGATATTTCCGTGGATTAATTAAAATGGCACACCCTGTATATATATATATATATATATATATATATATATATATATATATATATATATATATATATATATATATATTAGTATCCCTTATCTAAGAGGTAATTTCGTGTTACGATACGCACACCTGCGAAATGTTCTATGTGACCGTAAACACGCATTAGTGAAATAGCAGCTTTTGCGAGAACGTTAACTCGTGCCGACCTGACAACAGTCATGAAATGACGTTTTCACATTATAATATAATTTAGAATGTCCAACCGTGATAGCGGAAAAAAACAAGAGACAGAGAAACGAAATTTTGCACGAAGCAACTAGAAAAAGGAGGACATCTGCCCGTCTATTGTCAAACATCACCGGATGAACAGCGTTGCCAACCCAAGAGAAACTTGTGTTTTTGTAAATAGAATGATCTAAATTTGATATCATCATTGGAAGGAATGATGAAAATAAAGACAAAGGAGATAGTAAACGCAGATCAGTGTTGAAAACTTTCCGAGTGAGCATATACTCACAAATCAAACAACAACACATGTTTCTGTGACATTTTCACTTCCCTCAATCAATCAATACTATCATAATTACCTTTATCGCTGCATGTAATTTTAATGAAATATGCAGTTATATTTAAGGTTGGAGGTATCACATTGTGTGGACTACTTACTACAACATAGTAATATGACATTTTACAGTTGTTTCGGTTTAAAGATACCTGTATGTTACAATTTCTAAATCTGGAATGGCGGAGTCCGATCGAGAAACACCAGTAATTAGAAACATAAAAGACTTAAAGCCTAATGTTCAAAACTATGCCAAAGGTTAAACGTGGGAAGCAATCTTGAGTTAGTCGAGGTATTACTAGAGGCTATGGTATACCGAAACCAAGCATTTAGATCTTAAATTCCCATTAAATTTTAATCGAATGCACAATTCGTCCACGAATTAACATAACCATTTGTATTCCTGTTTCAGATCGACATACCTTCTGGAGCGATGACAACTTTCATACACTGGAAATAAGCAATACACTCTGCGAAGATTCTGGGTCTTATTCTGTCACAGCCAGAAATGACCACGGTTCAGTATCATGCAAAAGCCATTTGGTAGTTGATAAAGGAATCAGGGCATATGTCGCACCAGAATTTTTGTATGGAATGGATGACTGTGTAGTAAAAGAACACGGAGAAATTAGACTTATTGCGAGAGTTGAAGCATATCCATCTGTAGGAGTTATGTGGTTAGTATAGTGTCTTACTTTTATGTTATCAACATTTTCTAAATAAGATATATTCTTCATTTAAGTGCTATTTTGCAAGTTAGATATAAGTGAGTTAAAAATACACATATTTCTAATATTGTAAGAAAGGGTTACTTTGCAGCAGACTTAAGGAATTTTAAAGGAAATATCATGTAACTTACAAACGTAATAATTTAGAACACTGTATTTTAAACATATAATAACTAGATATATAAGGAAAACGTTCGTGCAAGTGCATTAGTAAACATTCAGTATGACCATAGTTATTGAAATATAAACTTTGGTGCAAAGTTACCCCATAGGTAAGGATACTTTGCACAAAATACAAAAAAGTATGTTCAACATATGAACATAATTTTTCTGTACAATGTTTTTCCTCCAGTATCTATGCATTTCACTTCCTACACAAAACTGCATGCAATCTACAAATATTGATATTAGAATTATTGTACCGGTATCAGTACTTAGTATGAATTATCGATATTTGTAAAGAAAATTATATATGTTCTGGTACCAACACAGTAACATATTCTGATAGTTCAGCATAAGTCCCACAAAAATTCCAACTCAGAAACAGAAAAAAGTTCCTATGAATTGATTTGCTTTGGTTGCTCTTTATGTCCAAGAATATCATTCCAAATGAAATCAGTGGAATTTACGGAGTTTGGGGCTTTCAGGCTGAAGCCCAACAACATTGCATGATTTCTTTTCTTTTAATCTAATGTTAGTAATTCCTATGCGTATAAGCTTCAAGCCCGCCTAAACAAAAAATGTAGTGATTTCTTAAAAAGAAACTAAGCTTTTCTGAGTGAAACCCCTCTCAAACTAATTTTCTGGATCCGCCACTGTTCGTAACTTATTTTCCAACAACAAATCCATTCCGTCATCTACCTCAATAGGAAATTTACCTAAAATTAGAAAGATGGAGGTACCAGCAGTAAAAATATCCTATCTAAGGGGTTACTTTAGACCGGTGCAAAGTAATCCCGAGTAGAGGCTGAAAAGGCCTTCTCCCAGTTTCATTTCTTTTATGACTTTGAAACGATTCACACTTCAAATTTATGATTGTTTCAACTATTGAAACGATTGAAAAAAATGCATCTTGATATCCTCTACCGTTTTTACTCTATGGAAATCAGTATTGTAACCAGGAGTAGTAGTAAATTTTAACCACTTACGGTTTTGGCAGAAAGTTGCGAGTTGTGATGGTATGTATCTTTAAGACCATGAATCAATAGCAGAAAACAATTTGTCGTTACGTATTACCATTTTTGTTCTATGGCGATAAATGTTGAAACTGAAAATGGTTAATTTTAACGACTTCCGGATTCAATAGAGGGTTAAGGGAGGAGATAGAACGTGCTCTTGGGAAGAGGAATCGATTGCAAAAATAAAAAAAGAAAAAGAAAAAGAAAAACTGCTTGTCGATATATCTTACTGTTTTCTTTCTCTACAGAAATCAGTATTGTAACCGGAAGAAGAACCAGTTTTCAACCTCTTCCGGTTTTAGTAGGGTGTTGCGGAATGTGCTGGCATATTCTCTTGACATCCCGAATCGAGTGCAGAAAATCACTTGTCGCCTTCTAATACATTTCCTTTTATAGCGATAAACGTTGAAACCGAAAATTTTAAATGTGAACCGTTTCCAGTTTGAATACAAGGTTAACGGAGGAGATGAAACCTATTCTTTGGACACTGAATCAATTGAAAAGACTGCATCTGGATATCTTATACCGTTTTGTTCTATGAAAATCAATATTCAAACCGGAAGTAGCATTAAATTCCAACCACTTTCGTGTTCGGTAGAGTATTGGGGTTGTGAAAATATGCTCTCATGAGACATTGAACGATTGTGGGAAACCACTTACCGCTATCTATGACCATTTTTGTTTCGTGGCGATAAGTGTTCGAACCAGAAATGGCTAATTTGAACCAGAAATGGCTAATTTGATTTAGTTTGAGCAGAGGGTTAATGAAGGTGATAGAACCTACTCACGAGACAACGAATCGATTGCAGAAAACCGCATCTTGGTATCTTACCGTTTTTCTCTCTGAAAATAAGTATTGAAAACGGAAGTATTGTTAAATTTTTAACTATTTCTGTTTTCGTAGGGTGTTCGGGATCGTCATGGTATACTCATGTCCAAAATGATTGTCGCATATCTATAACTGTCTTCTTGTAAGAAAATAATTTGATAATTATTTTGCAGGGTACTTTTAATACTGATTCTATGTGTATAATCAAGAAGTGTATATTTGTGGTAAAATAATTATAAATACGAAAATTAGAATTAGTAAAATAAAATGTTGCTAAATGGACAAGAAAGTTGAATTTTCGTTTATTGTTCTTATTTACTGCTCTTTTGACACGAAATTTTTCACATACATATATTTGCAAATTATACACGTACTAACATCATAAGAAATACCGGGCAAACTCGTTATCAAATTATATTCCTACAACAACGTATTTATAGACATGCGACAATAATTTTTGACATGAGTGTACATTGCTTTAAGATGATGATATGTTTGCAGTGTTTTCTGTGGCACTGTTTTTGCGTTACTTACCATTAGGGATGGGCACGAGCGAGTTTTCATTGAAACTCGACTCGACTCGAAACAAAGATCTTTGAGCTCGACTCGAGAACTCGGCTTGAAAAATTTCCTCCAACTCGGTTCGAAACTCGACTGGAATTTGACTCGAGTTTCGAGTAGCGTCGAGCCAAACGAGCCAAATCGAACCAATGCTGTGTGTAGTTTCAAGTTAATAGACAATATAATTATTATCAACGATAATTACTACTACTACTACTACAATTTCTTCTTGTTCCTATTATTATTATTATTATTATTATTATTATTATTATTATTACACCGTGTATAACCATAAAAAAGAGTTTTGTATCTGAATACTAGAAACTACTTGACTGCTGACCTCGGTAGTCGTGAAGTCTAGGAGGCAAGTACATCGTACACGAGGTTCTGGGTTTAATTTCCGGAGGAGCAAATATTCGGGCTCGAACCAAAAACTGTTAAAAGTTATAAGGCGCCGGCCGAACATGTTCGAAACATCTCAGCCCGGGTTTAGAGTTGTCAGCGGCTCGGCTCACAGCTCATTCACTGAGTCGAGCCAACATTTCACCCAACCGAGCCGGCTCGAGCTGAAACAAACCGAGCTAATGGCTCACCCCAACCAAGCCGACTCGAGCCGAGTCGGTCCCTCATTCCAACCGCATCGGCTCGAGCTGTTCGCTCACTTGAACTGAGCTGAGCCGGTTGATATCACTAGCCGTGTTCGGCTTTTGCTTGGGCTCAAAAATTCGACCGTTCAGGTCTCAACCTTGATGGTAAGAACTACAGTATATATGTATTTATATTGGTGCTCACTACATTTCAGGCTGTCTCGTTATAAAAATCCATTGTCATATCGTTAATCAAGACGAGACGAGATACGAGCTGTGTCCCATCTTGTGCACAACACCAAAAATATTCTACATTACTGCTTACATTACTCATGGCTTTCACTTTCCGGTCTAATCAGGCAATGATTTCTAAACGACTTAAAACGAGCTGGACGAGCGAGTCATTTATCAAACTCGACTCGACTCGAAACTCAACCTTAAAACAGTGACTCGGCTCGGAACTCGACTCAAGAAAATTACGTTTGACTCTACTCGAAATTCGAATCGAAATCAGTTCGAGTTTCGAGTCGAGTCTAGTTTTAGCTCGACTCGTGCCCAACCCTACTTACCATCAAAATTTGATTTTTTTTTCTTCGAAATATCTGCTCTACTAAACACTTTTCTATATCATGCCATATTCACCAATGTTAATTAAGAGGCCCCATCACGGCGAAATTAAAATACTGCTAATTTTACAGTAATTATGTGATATCTTCAAATAGATAAAAGATAACCTAAAAGTGGAACCAGAGCCCGCTAGACAATATTATTTTACATAAGATACCGTTATCACGACTCATTTATCTGCTTTCGATTTCCAGCCATTTAGAAAACCGGCATTTATTTTCGCGTTTCTAAATGTCTGCAAACGGAAAGCTACTAGGTGACTCGTGATAACGGTACCTCATGCAGAATAATATTGTCTAGGGCGCTCTTGTTCCACATTTCGATTTCCTTTTATCTATTTGAAGGTATCACATCATTACTTTAAAATTAGCAGTATTTTAATTTCGCAGTGATCAGGCCTCTTAAGGATTAAATACAGTAATGCGCATTCTTTCCACATGTGTATTTTCCTTGTACCAAATTTCACATAAGTAAATCCCCACGCTAAGCGGGTTTGCATATCCAGGCTCCTAACTATGAAAATATTTACGATCACTCCAACCCCAATCATTTCACAGATTCAACCTGTTGTATATAAGTTATTAGGACATAAAATTGAATGTAATTTATACGAAAAACCCTTTTATGCATTGCAAGATCTGTAACGTCCAAATATTCACCACAAACTTATAGTTGTATCGACATAAACAAACAAACAAAATAAAAAAAGTGTGGAGCAGGAAACCACTTTACACAAAAGTCAAAAGAGGTTATTGAAGGCATAGGAACTGGTCGAGCGGTTTGGGTGACTAGTCTGTCAATCAGAAGTTTATATGTTCAAACCCTGTAGAAAATATTCGTTTTGTTTTTTTTTTTCTTAAAAGTGTGTTCCTATTTTCATCAGAGGACTGAGAACATTTCTTTGAATAAATCTTTGGAAACTACTTTTCTCTCAAATTCGATTAGAAGCGAACATTATATGAATTGCAAATCTAACATCCACAGCTGAGAACAAAATATTAAGTATGTTCAATATGTCATTATTATCCTTTGATTTGTAGTGAAAAACTAATTATAAGCATTGACAATTTCAGAAGTTTCCCCCCCGGTAATGGTCAAGATATGAATGAGAAAAAACTGATAAAACATTATTAGTCCATTTGAGCATGATCGAAGATAACTTATGGCCACGAAGGGGAAATTTATGTCGACAGGATCTCAAATTCTCCGACAGGTCATGCCCTGAAATCTTCACTGTTTGAAAGGTATCCTTAACAAATAGAATATTATATTTATTTCTCCTTCTACGTTTTGAAATGGAAAAATCATAATTTTAAATAGAATTATAATACGATAAGCATAAAGATTTATACAACTAATGAAGTAAATATCCTTGTGTAAGTTATCGATTTCTATTCGGATTAAAACTCGAATATTCGTTTGCATCACATTTTAAAGTAAATCCTCTCTATATATAGTTCCTACTGGAAAGCATGTTTAACTCCAATTACTTAATCAATATTTTTAATAATATATTTTTATTGTAATACTCTTACTATTCAATGTTGTATGCACTTAATTTCCCAAAGCAAAACCTCACAAATGTATAATTGACTAGTAAATATTATCAAATAAATTATCATTTAGTTTACGTAAACATTGCATCGCCTGATTTGAAACTTCGTATTTTAAATAATAATAATAATAATAATAATAATAATAATAATAATAATAATAATAATAATAATAATAATAATAATAATAATAATAATAGTAGTAGTAGTAAAATCATAGCCATATCTTTATCAGAATTTCAGGCTTAGTCAATAAATGAATTCAACATAGTCTCTATTCGAAGCTCTATTTAATCGAATCAGATAGAAATACGAAGAGGAACTTCGAGAACAGGTAAAAGAAAAATGTTTCTTTGGTGGGTTTGAAAGTAACTTTTAAGAGTTTTTTTTTTTTTTTTTTTTTTTTTTTTACAATTACAGACAAATGCCTTGGACACTATTTTCTTTTCTTTAAGTTAACTGATTCACCGAACGTATCTGACATATGAGTAACTTGTCTCTATTTTCTACTCGGTTATACACGTTTTACAATCTTTTCCATTAACCTTGAACGACAAGAACACGAACACATCCATGTAGGTATGACAGTTAAAATTCCTAACTTCCCCCACGGGGAATCGAACCCGGAACCATATACACCTGAGGCACACGTGCTAGCCACTAGACCAGCGGGAAGAACAAATAAAATGTATTTTGTAGTGTCTGAAGTTTATAGCTATTTCACCCTGTTGTAGTATGTCTATTGATTTTTTAATGTTTACCGTATTCGTTACTTTGAGGAATGATATATATTATTGATATAGGTTTTATTACATATTCGGCCATAAATATTATATAAATTATCAGAATTATTCATGATCTTCCATGGAAATTCACTGGTGCATGCGCAGTAGAAACAGAAGAACACAATTTTCTGATGTTGGTAAGAACGCAAATTTCTAACAGGCTGTCTGAATTCCTTGGTGGAAAGCAGTAGTTCCCAACCTAGGGACCTGCAGCTTCCTCCTGAGTAAGCATGAAGAGCGAGTAAGGTGGCGAAAGCTACTGGCATAAAAGAATTGTGCAATAAGTAAATAAAGCACTACTTATTATGACTTTCAAATTCAGCTTGACAATTTTATAATTGCCGTTTTACAAAAACATCATATTGCACTAGGAGGGTATGCAAAAGTTTTGCTGGAAATAAATATAAATTCCTGGGATGATGATGATGATTATTATTATTATTATTATTATTATTATTATTATTATTATTATTATTATTATTATTATTATTATTGGTCTCCTACTTCTTGGCCAAGATGTGAAATATTCACTACCTTCTTCATACCGCTAAATCAATTTCTTCACTGTTTTCTCGTCACAGCTCATACCCCTAGCTATCTGAATGGCAATTTGTCTAATTGTTGCTCGACCTATGATTTTCCCTCGCATAGTAACAGATAGTTTTCTACAGCTTTTAGAGCGAGGTATTTTGACAACCTGTAGAAATTTGCATTGTGATTCGTATTAGCAATGACAGTAAAGTGGATATTTCTGTTCCTACTGTGCATCATCAGTATCATTATATCAGAAGTATTCCGCCATTACCAGCGGGTCACTTACCGCAGCTGAGAAGCTGCCATGCTCCACGATCTTCTGTTAACCTCTCCATCTTCACATACGATTTTTCTGTTTTGATATCGCCAATAGCCTAATTCTGTTTCTATATAGTCTAATTCGTCCTCTCCCTCTCTTCCCTGCCACCATACCCCTCAAAATACTATTTCCTCCATCCTAAAGGCTCTTTTCGCCATTTCTATCCTTGCTTTTATTTCACGTTCGCATGTCAAATCATCACTAGTAATAGTACTCAGATATCGAAAACTAATCACTTGTTGTTTTTTCCCGCTCCTACTTCTATATTTCACACCGATCGCTTCGTTTCAATCACCATGGATTTTGTCTTTCTAACATTTATTTTCATCCCATATTCTTCACAAGCCTTTCTCAAGTTTTCTACATCTTATTAATTTTCTTTTTAGATTCTACAACAACAACCATATCAACCCCAAACCGTATACACCTCACCATTCTATCTTCTACGGAAATTCCATCTTCATTATGTAGACTCGTTTTCGTTACCTCTTCTAAATAGTTATTAAATAAAATATAATCGGCGGAATATAGCCCTATAATCTCTGTTGAACTCATCCTCCAATTACACTGTCTGTCTACTGCGCATGCACCAGTGAATTTCCATGGAAGATCATGAATAATTCTGATAATTTATATAATATTTATGGCCGAATATGTAATAAAACCTATATCAATAATATATATCATTCCTCAAAGTAACGAATACGGTAAACATTAAAAAATCAATAAACATACTACAACAGGGTGAAATAGCTATAAACTTCAGACACTACAAAATACATTTTATTTGCTCTTCCCGCCGGTCTAGTGGCTAGCACGTGTGCCTCAGGTGTATGTGGTCCCGGGTTCGATTCCCCGTGGGGGAGGTTAGGAATTTTAACTGTCATACCTATGTGGATGTTTTTGTGTTCGTGTTCTTGTCTTACTATTATTATTATTATTATTATTATTATTATTATTATTATTTAAAATACGAAGTTTCAAATCAGGCGATGCAATGTTTACGTAAACTAAATGATAATTTATTTGATAATATTTACTAGTCAATTATACATTTGTGAGGTTTTGCTTTGGGAAATTAAGTGCATACAACATTGAATAGTAAGAGTATTACAATAAAAATATATTATTAAAAATATTGATTAAGTAATTGGAGTTAAACATGCTTTCCAGTAGGAACTATATATAGAGAGGATTTACTTTAAAATGTGATGCAAACGAATATTCGAGTTTTAATCCGAATAGAAATCGATAACTTACACAAGGATATTTACTTCATTAGTTGTATAAATCTTTATGCTTATCGTATTATAATTCTATTTAAAATTATGATTTTTCCATTTCAAAACGTAGAAGGAGAAATAAATATAATATTCTATTTGTTAAGGAAACCTTTCAAACAATGATAATTTCAGGTCATGACCCGTCGGAGAATTTGAGACCCTGTCGACATAAATTTCCCCTTCGTGGCCATAAGTTATTTTCGATCATGCTCAAAGTAGACTAATAATGTTTTATCAGTTTTTTCTCATTCATATCTTGACCATTACCGGGGAGAATCTTCTGAAATCGTCAATGCTTATAATTACTTTTTAATTACAAATCAAATGATAATAATGACATATTGAACATACTTAATATTTTGTTCTCAGCTGTGGATTTTAGATTAGCAATTCATATAATGTTCGCTTCTAATCGAATTTGAGAGAAAAGTAATTTCCAAAGATTTATTCAAAGAAATGTTCTCAGTCCTCTGATGAAAATAGGAACACACTTTTAAGAAAAAAAAAAACAAAACGAATATTTTCTACAGGGTTTGAACACATAAACTTCTGATTGACAGACTAGTCACCCAAACCGCTCGACCAGTTCGTATGTCTTCAGTGACCTCTTTTGACTTTTGTGTTGTAAAGTGGTTTCCTGCTCCACACTTTTTTGTTTTGTTTATGTCGATACAACTATAAGTTTGTGGTGAATATTTGGACGTTACAGATCTTGCAATGCATAAAAGGGTTTTTCGTATAAATTACATTCAATTTTATGTCCTAATAACTTTTATACAACAGGTTGAATCTGTGAAATGATTGGGGTTGGAGTGATCGTAAATATTTTCATAGTTAGGAGCCTGGATATGCAAACCCGCTCAGCGTGGGGATTTACTTCTGTGAAATTTGGTACAAACTATACACTTATTATCCTCAGTATAGTCTTTTGGCCAGTTTGGAAGTTTGGCTTCTAACCATTAGTGTGCAGTGTAATACTAGATTTCCTTTGTTCCTCAGGCATAGGGATGGTGTTAAACTACGACCGAGCAGGCGCACGATTATGACTCTCGATAATGAGGGTACAGTTCAACTAATAGTGGTTGGTGCAACTCCAAAAGACAGTGGCATTTACTGCTGTACAGCCACCAATGAAGTTGGAAGAAGTGATATAAGTGCGAAAGTGACAGTTACTCCAGAGACAACTACTGCTCCTCAACTTGTTGGCCCAGAAAAACCGTAAGTAATTTCTTGTGATTTCTTATAATTTTAGAATTAACAGTTTATGACGTCATAACTCAGGAACATATATATATTCTCCATTGTCTTTAACTTATACACTAAAATCTAAAAAAGCAGGGCAAGCTTACGAGGGAAGTTCCGGAGAAAGCACTCGTCTGCAGAGAAACTAAACATGCCATTTAAGGGCCAATTCATGCTGATTGCAACAAGCTAATAAAATTCCTGTATGGTCGAGAATTTTTCGAGAGATTCAACGTTAAATGCACGATTTGCACACGATTGTACAACCATTTGATGTTTGGATTCCGACCAATCAAAGTTTATGCCAGAAGATTTGTACATAGTATGAAACGTCTTCATCCCGACGTTATGATGTAGCACTGAAATAATCAAATAAAGGGAGTGTCCATGCTAATGAATCAGTTCCGATCACCTCGATACATTGGAATGTTTCAGTTTGCGTTCCACAAGGAAGGTTGCCGACCAAATTGAACCTTTTGGATCACCTGTCGAATTTAACTTTTCGCTTTGGTTATGCGAACTATTGCCTTGACGGATGCAACGCAATTGCACATATAAATTGTTCATTGTGTAAGGAAGTCTTTTGCCTGCGTCATTTCTTCATAGAACAAAAGAACAATTTTCATCTCTAACCTATCATTATTGTGAACAGCATAATGACTAATTTTAACTAACAAACCCGTTAGTTATTGCCGACCAGTTGTTTCTGTTACCTCCGATAGATTTCAATTCGTATGTCAATATTCATTGCTAATAATGTACTAAACGCGTTTAAATGCGCATATACTCATTTTTTTTTTTCATATAAACTTCCAAGATGAATGTCTCGAACAGTTCTCAACCATAGAGGAATTTTATTAGCTTGTTGTGATCAGCATGAATTGGTCCTTGAAATGGCATGCTTAGTTTCTCTGCAGGCGAGTGTTTTCTCCCGAACTCCCCTTGTTAGCGAAGAGCCTGTTAGAGGTTCCTTAGAGTCGTATCCTAACTGCTGCTCTTTTGCGGAACAATGAGAAGATCACAAACTACCTTTTATCTTCATACACCTGTAGATCGAACTGCCAATAATTGATTTCTCTGCTGACTCCAATTCCTCCACAACTTCCGCACATGATGAAAAGTACGAATGTGTGCTAGGTTAAAATACACTCGCTTCTCATCACATACCACGGATACTCATTGCGCTTCCGCTATTCAAATTAAGAATAATGCTAACGTTTACACTGCAGTCGTTCTTGGATGATACGTACTGCACTGCACGAAATGCTGTACTTAAATTTCGATTAACACTAATTATTGGTTCTTAAGAAATTTTCTAACTACTATAGAGGTTGTACAATTATCAATCTCTCTTTTTAGGTGTTGAAAAATAAGATGTAATGGAATGAACTTAATTCTTGACAAATTCGAATATTATAGTATTTCAGGCTTGACTATATTTGGATCAACAATTTATTTACTTTTTTAAAAAAATATTCAAGTCGCCATTTTAATTATAGTATGATCACCATTTTTAAAGACACCTATTGACGTTTTTTCTGTGCTCTCAACTTACTTTTATCGTTTTTCCCATTGTGTCACTATTTTGATAGGCGTGCATGCTCTTTTTTTTATTATAATGAAAAAGATAAACTTATGCTAAGGTTCTCCTCAGATGAAACATGTCCACGAGGATAGAGGTGGTATTGAAGAACGATATCCAATAGTCTAAAAAATCTAAGATGGCACTCGTAGGCTTTTCTTTTAACAGGAATAACGCAAAAGCTGATAAATATATTACTGTGCGATATGTTATATATTCATTATCGAATACACTTGACTATAATATGTCACTCCTTATTCATAAAAAAATGAGTGCGACTTTCCAAGCAAAGATCACAACTTAGTACTTCAAACAAAAGGGCATCTCCACCCAATGCATTGTTGGCTCCCTATTTTCTTGACCGGTGAGTATCAGGGTCGATATGGGTATGTAGAGAATGCATGTCACGAATACGTTGGTTTCAGGGTCCTCAAGCCATCAGGGGGCCCCAAATCGTGAAATGGAACGTAGAGAACTGGCCCCACTCCAAACTATATGTGGGAGGACCTCCAAACCTTTCGTTACGCCATTGGTTGGTTGCGATGTCGCAAGAATTCAAAAAACCGATCAACGGTCCCGACACTGTTGTAGTCACTTCTCGGGTCACCGTGTGCTACTCAAGGAGCTTCCGGTGAAGATCTTTGGGTCTATCCTCATCTCCTGACTTTGCTGCGCATTCTATGCTGTCACATTAGCCATGATACCACAGAGATCCAGTAGGATCGTCACAAGAAGTGTCGAGAAACTGCTCAGTAGCACGGATTGTTTATTTGTGGGGGCTCGTATCTCCGGTGACCGACGAGCCCCTCGGGAATGTGGATATAGGGAAAATGAGCAGACACGCTAGTTTCCCGATATGGAAACCCCGATTTCACCTTTGAAATTTCTTCCAGTGCCAGAGCTCAAAACTGCCAGACACTGCTGATCGCTCCCGGCTATTTTAGTCAGCTGAGCTTGGTTTGGTTCCACTTGAAACTCATTATTGGGCTTGGTTGTGATACCCAGCAGACCCGTAGCTAGAAGTATGTTATGGGTGAGGCACATTCCAATTTGTCTCCTGAAACACACACATCTAAAAACCAAGCTTATCGAAATAGCCAAGAGCGATCAGCAGTGTCTGGCTGTTTTGGGTCGTGGCACTGTAACAACTTTAAATGCGACATCGGGGTTTGCATACTCAGAAACTAGCGTGTCTGCGCGTTCTCCACATATTGACGTTGCCCAAGGGCCCGTCGGTCACCGGCTATACGTAGCCCCACAAGTAAACAATCTGTTCATTTCTGGCCGGTTCTCGTCACTTCTTGTAAGGATCTTGCTGGATCTCTGTGATTTTATGGGTAATATGCGACATAAAATTACAAAAAAGTCAGGAGATAAGGATAGACACATGTATTTCCACCTAAAGCCTCTTCAGTGGCGCATGGTGATCCGAGAAGTGACTACAACACTGTCGGGACCTTCGACCAGTTTTTCGAATTCTGTTCCAACACACTTCACTTAGCGACATCGAGACCAACGTATTTGTGACCTACAGAGCTTACTGGTTCTCTGCATACACATATCGATCCTGGTACTCACCGGTCAAGAAAGTAGGGAGTTACTGGAGATGCCCTTTCTGCGCTAATTATACATACGGATTTGTAAAAGTCCTTATTTCATACTTAGTAGTCAGTAGTTAAATTAAAGTGAGTAGTTAAATTCTTCATAAATGTCACTTTTTCACACTGTCTCAGCTATTTCTGCTTGTTCTTCGCTTCTGTAAAATTAACTTTCAAACTTGATACATAAAGACTGTTTAAGCGAATTACGAATTCATAAATTGTGCAGCATTCAGCTGCCTTATGGAGTTCTGAGTGATCCTGCCAGTTACACTCTACAACGCAAAGATTCACAACATTGTCAACTGGCGACTAGCAACTAGCAACGGATTAGGTCCTTTTGCAAGCTAACAAACGGATGGTACGCGTAGCTATAATTGACTATGCGTGATCACATAATATCTTGCAATTTACTTGTGAAGTGTAAGATTTCCTCCTTCTCGTAAGACTGGATATATAGAAACAATAGGATCTTTGTCGAAACTGTTACACGCCTTAGCGAGAATGACGGATTTGTTCACTATTAGTAGATGCAAGTTTTTCGCAATGCGCAATAAAATGAAATGTGTCAAAATTAATTAATCTTCAGTTTCTTGACATTTTATGATATTCTATGTGTATTTTCATTGGTTTCCGCTGCGCGATAAAACGCGAAATTGGCAGTTTTGCGCGAAATTTCTAACAAAACGCTAAATAACGCGAAATTTAAGAAATACGTTTCCATTTATTTAAAAACGCTAGTTTTCCCCTGACGGAAGACTAGAACGTGGCATGAACGGTGCATTTTGGGTGATTAGGACACGCGTTATCACGCGACATCATTACAGCTGGATGGAGAGGATTTTCTTTCAGTTTGATTTGAAAACAAAAAAATAATTTTGTATAAGTGAAAATCACAATATCAAGTGAAATATTCAGTGTATTTTGTTTTTGGTAGTTAATGGTTTATTTCCGTAATGATCTATGAATAAAAGGAACAATATAAAAATGTTGGGGAATGCCTTTCTCACAAGAGTTGCAGAATTATAAACTTCATTTGGAAGATGCGACAAAACGCGAAATATGAAAAAATGAAAGACAACATTTTGAAATGCTTAGTGCGAAAAACTCGTGCCCCTAATTATTAGGAACAAATCTTAACTGCAATAAAGAAACATTAAGGTAGAAATAATGTGATAAAATACTGCAATTTGAAAAAGATAAAACACTACAATTGTAGCAATAAGGCAGCAAAAATTCTGGATCCTTATTATTGGCTCCTCGTCTTAACGACATAGCAACTAGTGCATAATAATGAGTATAAAGTAATGAACAATAATTGAAATTTAGTTGAAGATTATACGTTGGAAACTTTAAAAAAAACTGCTAGATATTATCATAGTCATCCGATTTAGCTATAAAAACAAGCAGGATCTACTGATTCATCTTAGTATGACATCTTTTTTTAAATTCAATTCATGGATAAAATTGACTTACCTACTGCTCTCATATTTTTCATCTTGACGTACCAACAGCTATGCCTACAAAAACAATAGTTAAATTCTTATGATAATACTGAAGAACGAACCAAATGTATACTTACCACAAATAACTTTATATTTCTTCACTGGTGGTTGTGGCAACATGACAAATCTCACAAGTATTTTAACGATTTTGTTATGCTATTAGTCTTTACATTAGAAACGTTTCTCTTCAATCTAATCCACCTATAGTTTGGAATTGTTGAAGGAATGGTCTTCAATAAACCCAATATACTAGAAACGCATTGCAATAAAAGAAGTCTATATGGTACGATCACTTCATTTACTACAAGTTTCCCCTACTACAACTGATACTTGAATACGATGAGTGAGAAATTATAGGTAGTGGATAGCTGACCAAATCCCGCGCCCGCTTCCGGTATGCGCTGGCCCGTAAACTACACCTGCGGTAGTACTGCGCATGCGAGTAATCCGCCGTAGTTCTAGTCAATTCGCCAGTAGATACAGTTACACTGGAACTCCAATTACCTGCTCCGTAGCAGCAACCTCTCCTACGACGTGTAACGGCGGATTGCTCATGCAACACTTCCCTCTAGTTATGACATCGATCTCCACGAACAGATTCTGTGTTAACTGCCGTCAAGAATTCCATTTCTCCTACTTTGGACCCATCATTACATCAGAGTTTGTCTGAGTATTCTTTATGTCTCCTTATTCGTTGTACACTCATGTCACTTTGCTGAAATATGGAGTTTTGGATGGCATTATTGTGATTAACTTTTCAAGATTATACATTCCCCACTTCACGGTCTCTCCTGTTTAAAATAACTCGTCTTCCGGTATATTTTTTCACGCTTTATTGCTCAATATAGTTGGGAGGTTAACGAGGGCATAATTATTGAATTTTTGAGACTTTGAACACGCAGCCTCTGAGGTTTATATAACAGCATACTAAAGTTCATGTCTCTCCCCGCTTACTTCGTCCAATAGGGAGGCCAATCCGATATACCTTCAACCACAGTAATGTGGCGATATAATTTGATGTTTCTGCATTTTTCTCGCATCTGGTTGCATTTTAAGCAGAAGGGTCGCTGAGAAAGTACTTCAATTATGAAGTGAAATATGTTATTAAAGCACGATTTGATCTGAACTTGTCTTAAAATAAAGAAAAAAGTAGAAAAAAAGTAATATATATTTACTCACATGTAAATGTATTTGTGAAATGCATGGGAATGTTAACTGTGGTATTTATGGGCTATTCTAGTTATTAGAACTTCGGTCGGTAACTTATTGTATTTTTGGTCTCTTTACAGCCATTTTATTAAAAGTACATGTGGCCTCCAAAATAGAAGTGAGGTACCATTTGATGTACACAATACAAATACAAATTCCAGTCATCCATACGCTCTACTCTCACACTCAGACGTATTAGATACACTTGATGAAAATGTTGAAGCCAGAGATTACTTTTGCGACTGTCGACTGGCAAGGAGTTCAGCTCCTGATATATGAGCGATACTACCTGTTTCGATGTGTCAGAGAATGCTACTGAGGATGGTAAATGATTTCCTTATAACACTTCCATACCAAGGTCTTGGAACGATGGTGACAGGATTACATCTATGGGAATACTCGTAGAACGAACTGCTACTTTCAAGATTGCTTTTTGTGTTGACAGGTGTGCAGGAAGAGCTCTCGGGTATGAATCTGCTAACATTTTTTGAGTAGATAATTGTGTGTATGTTACCCTCCACAATTTCTCAATACCACTGACAGACATTAAGTAGCCTACTATGATCCTACCGGGAGGGAAAAGTTTGATCTACTACCTGTAGAGTGAGCAAACTGCAACTGAGGAATGATGTAAGATTCCAGGAATCTGGATAACGATTTCTGATCCCAGTGCAAGGGGCAGATCTGTTCAGGAAAAGGAGTCAATCTCAAACTAAAATGGCGACTTGACACGCACGGTTGAATCCGGGGTGAGATACGTTGTATCTCGATTTCTTCGCGGAGCCTCTACGCAGAAGATGGCAGCCACTGAACGATAGAGATAGGCAGGACCGGGAACAATTAAGTTTTCATCGCGTTCGCCTGGGACTTCTGGATTTGGTTGGTCTCTGCCTAGTTGTGGTCAAAGGTGGGATTCGATATCAAGTGCCTTATAACGCTCGCGCGTCATACCTAAAGAGAGTGGAGGGGCCTTTCGACCAGTAGGATAGACTGGTAGGAATAAGAATTTTGGTCCGGCTGCGTAGTAAGCATATTCCAATCCCCGAGCAAAATCAAGGTCTAGAAACAAACCTTGAAAATGCACTTCGTGGATGAAGACACAATGAACCAATGACTGAGGAAATATGGGCTAGATGGTTTAACGGTACCAGCCCATTAGAAAGGCTCACGCCGCAGCTTGTCATTGGTGGGGGGTGAATCCGCGATGATAGACCATTACATCTCTCTAAGGCGTTCAGGTAGGCCATTAGGAGATGAAACCCTCCTAAACCAATGAGAACATTCAGTAGATCACCATTTTAATTAGAAATTTCAAGAATCTCGCGAGCTTTAAAATATACAGTGTTAAAAAATGATCTTTCCATCTTTGTTCGCGTATAAGTCAGAAATGGGGACAGCTAGAAATGTGCGGTTTGGGGTATAATGTTAATACAGACCTAAAGTTTTAATAGCCGTTTAACAGAGCACCATTAGTAGCACACAAGATATCTAACTGACATTCCAGTTCCGCCGGCATTCGGCCTAGCATGCCCTGCGTAACATGTTTAGCCGTTCCGCCGATGTGAACTGGCAGTTTTTTGCCGGTCCTGCACTGGTGTCTTTAGATCACATCGTTCACAAAGCCCGAAAGAAAAACACAAGTTGAATGATGTCCGGAGACCTTGGAGGCCAGTTCCTCCTCAACTAATCCAGCGACCTAGAAATGTGTCGTCCAAAGCCTTCCTAACGATAAGGAGGGGCACCGTCCTGCTGCAGAAGGACGTCAGGTTTCAGGTGTTTCACCTGTGGAAATCAAACTCTTCCAATATGTCCAGGTAAACAGTCACAGTGATGCATGTCTTTGCAAAGAAAAAAGATCCCACCACATGGTAATGAAGCAGACTACACCATGCGTTTACCTTTAGACTGTCGCGCACAATTTCCCGACATACGTGGAAGCTTCTCCGAGCCCCATATCCACACATTGTGTTGATTTACCATCCCGGACACATGAAAGCACGCCTCGTCTGAAAACATCACCTTTGGCAGAAAGTCAGGTCCTCTTCGATCTGAATCAGAACCTCAAATACAAATGCTTTCTGCTGTGGCCTGTCATCAGCTTACAGTGCACGCAGCAGCTGCAAATTTTAGACTTGCAGTAGTAGTATTTGCAACGCCTGATCTCAATTTTGTGTCCGTGAGTCCCTACTCCAGGAGCCAGAGTCCATGCATAGGTCCCATGTCGAGGGCTGCATAGGACCACCCAGGGGTACATAGAATCACAATGGGTATCTCGACTCATCTCAAGATAAGGGTGTAAAGACCTCTAAAATTTGGAAGTTCATCTCGTTGCGTTTCATGGGTATAAAGTAACCCAAAATTTACAAATTAGAGGATTTGAACTATGTTATGCTCTTTGATGAGGCCTTATATGACTATATGGGTGTGTACAGCGTTCAGAACACGGTACATTAGTGCTGCCCTGTTAAGTTTGGAAGGGTACTATAAAAACAGCGAAAATTCAAAATTTTGGAGTTTTTTTACTCATGTTATTCTCTTTGATGAGGTCTTATTACCTCATATGATTACGTACAGAGGTGAAGACAGGAGTACATTTATGTACCCCGGAGGAGTATGTATAGGCCACCTTAAATTTTCTCTTTCCCTTTAAAGAGTATAAAATTATCAAAATATTAATTTCGTAAATTTTGACCTGCATTGTTCTCTTTGATGAAGTCTTATTACCTAATATGATTGAGTACGTGGTCCAGGACAGGTGTGCACTAACATTCTCTCCTGGAAATGGTTGTAAGTCCATCCATTTTGGACATTGCCAAATTTTAATTGCTGCCATGGTAGTATAGGACTATAATTTGTTCTTCGTGATCTATCTCATTTTCTGAAATTGTCAAAATTGAAGGCTATTAACCTCAAGGATCCTCTTGAATTATGGTTTATTACGTTATGGACAGGAATACATTAATACACTTCACTAAAATTTCGAGAGGCGTGTATCGGTTCACACTTAAATTTTGGAAATTAGCAAGTTTTAAAATTTGATATGGTAACGGAGAACCATGATTCATCTCATTCCCTAAAACTGACAAAAAAAATGTAAGATTATGCCAGGGTCCTCCTCTTTAATGTTAGTTTATTACGTTATAAATAAGCATAGAACATGAGTATATTTTTGCATCTTCTAAAATGTCGGGAGGGGTGTAGTTTCACCTCAAGCACTAAATTTGGAAATTGCCATAGTATAAGACCTTGACAAAATTTAGACGATTCATGTTTTATGGGTACAAATGACTTTTGGGAGGTAATAAGGTTAAGACCATTTGCCACTTTAACATGTGTATTCGACACTAAACGGTAAGTTCCGTGAGTATGAACAGGATAGAATGTCCCTGAGTTCGATTTCATGTGCGAACAGTTCTCACAATAGCTTCATGTCTCTTATAGCCATGGCGTTGAAAAGGAACGCAATCAGTTAATTTCTTTAGGTTTGTGTTGTTCTACTGTCATATATATTATTACATTTATGCATCTTATTTTACTGTTTTGTTTTTCTTGTACGACTTTCATATAAATTACTTCACTTCTTTCTGTTTGACCTGCTGACATCATAGGATTCTTGTAATGCAGTGCTAAGTGTTTTGTTAGTCAAAGGCATTTAAACATATAAAGAATGACACAAATATAATCTTATTGTTTAGCTCGCTGTATTTAGAGGTGAAATTCGTACTAAACATTAATGAATCCTATTAGTTTGTTTAAATTTTTTGTTTGTTGTCAGAGACCTACGTCCAAACCTAGTAGTGTTCATATATTTTGGATTCCACGTTGAGCTGCAACTCAGCGCCTTAGTTACACTACAATCTAAAACTACAACAGTCAATCACTAACAATGGTTGCGCAAATTTTCAGTATTGCCAACACTAAAATATTTTTCGTCACAATGAATCGATTCACCTGGTCGGAGCTTTTATATGTTTTCCTGATGAAAAAAATTCGTTTTGATTTTTTCAGTGTGAAAACATATTTTTCTTACACAAAACATTTTTGTGGAAAATTTTGAAAATTCTGAAAGGAAATTTTTTCATTGAAGAAAACTTTAGTAAAGAAAAAAGTTTTGAAATTTTCTGAATTAAAACATTTGAACCATTTTCGTAAAACGATTCCAGAAAATAGTATTTGGAAGCTTTAGTGCTTATAATTTTTTTTACCGGTAAACTATGATTCAGAAAGAGAAATTGAGTTGATTTTTAGTTTAACGTACTTTCAGCAGCGAGACTATATAAGACAGGACTTACTGATCAACCTGTAATGCGAACCACATGAGCTCCCGCCGGGAATCGAACCCGGGTCTCCCACGCCAAAGGCGCGTACGCTAACCGCTTTTTTTTCATTATTTTTAAATACTTTATTGTACTCTTATTTAGCCAATTACATCAGAAAGGATTAACAAAGAAAATTGTACTGTGAGCATCCAATTATACCAACAAAAAAAATACAATAGACACTTCAATAAACTGCTGCTAGAAAATTAGCAAACTTTTGTTTACGAATTGAAAGTGCTAGAGTTTGCATACGGAACAATAATTGATTGACATACAAAGTCACATTATTATTAAAATCATTACATAAAAGAATATCGATAGTTTGGGACGTGATCCATAAAATTGCGTTATGTTTAGTGCTGGGATAAAATTGATAATCCGGAAGCAGCATGAATGACGTACAGTGAATATTAGAAGGAGTTGTTCTGCAGATACGGGCAATGATTTTTTGATTATGAAACCATATAGCTGTGTTTCGTGAGCAGCTTTCGAGCCGGTGTTGGAGAGTATCGAGAACATAACAAATACCGCAGAAAGAAATATTACAGATACCCAATTCATAAAGTCTCCCGTTAGTAGGATATATATTATGAACAACACTGTACCAAAGAGATTGCATGGCAGGAGACAATACCGGAGTATGAATGTTTTCCCAGATTTTCTTCCAGTGTGTCATTGGGTAATGTTCTACAATACGGGGAACCGAAGTTGTGGTGCCATGATAATGATTATATAATTGTCTAACAGAAAGATCTTCAAGGTGACTCCGTGCGATAAGCGAGTAACTAATATCAAGAAATACGTCCTTGAGGTATGGCACAAGGGAAATCCAAGGTTGTATATGCAGGGGAGCTTGTAACTCAATATGACGTAGTGGTACACATAACGCCTTGCTGGAAAAGGATTCGGAGTAGGAGCATAATGTTTGGGAGACGCGATGAATCAGCAGCGAATAGCTCTGAAATTTAATGTCTTTAAGGCCAAGGCCACCATCACGTTTTGATAAACACGCAGTCTCGTGACTTACCCTTAGGCAGTGATTATGCCACAGCAGTTGCCCTGTGTGTTTTCGTATGATACTTAGGTATTTCTTCGGCAAGGAAAAAAAATGAGTCAGAAACCAAAGACGACTAAAAATAAAAACATTTAAAAGGTATACACTGCCTGCAAGACTTACCTGCCGGACTTTACTTTGGTGTATGAGAGCAACCAAAGTACAGGTTATGGTATGAAAATTGTAGTCTATAGTATCTGCTATGCGACGTTGCCAAGTTACGCCTAAGATTTTGATGCGATCAGTAAAGGGGAACGTAGACAAATACACGTGTTGGTCAGCCGGATTTATACACATCAGGCGTGACTTTTGTTTATTGAGAATAGCACCTGAAACGCACTCATAGTTCGATATGAGAAGTTCAACACGTGACAGTTCCTGTGGACTGGTAATGAAACAATGTATATCGTCTATAAATGCTTGTAATTTTAAGGATGTTGCACCAATCTGTATACCTTGAATGTGTTGTTCCAGTGTTAAAAGAAAGGGAACAAGAACCAAGCTATATAGAATGGAAGACAGGGGGCAACCTTGTGCAATACCTCGACGTACATTGATAGGATATGTAAGTGCACCATTAACCTTTAATCTTACATATCGTTGAGTATAAAGAAATTTAATCAAATTAACCCTTTCAGACCTGATTTTTTGTTTACTCTCCGTTGTTATTGTTATTTTGAATTATTATTCTTTATGACTTAACAAATGAAATACATTCTTGTACAACCGTCAATTCGTTTGCGGATGTCATATTTAGAGAATTATGGACGAAACATTTTGCGTGCAGTAGGGTTGAAATACGTATGTAAAATAAAAATGGGATTAATCGAACACATCATTGTGATCTATATAGTTTAGAAACTCAAAATACATCACTAATACAAAAGGAGAATTTATTGCAAATAGTTAATTTCGCCAAGAATAAAACAGCCTACGTGGCTGAGCTTTGTCCATTGTGATAGCCCCTGCAAGTAGTCTACAAGAAATGTGCATTGCTTCCTGACAACAGATTAAAACACCACAGAAATAGTGGCAAGTGATTTAGAAAAGTTCAAAGAATTCTGACATAAAAACCCAGCCATTTAGAATCCTCCAGAGTAATTATATTAAGCTTAAAACTTAATGTACACAAATGTGACCACCAGGTCTGAAAGGGTTAAGAAAACTGTCTCCAAAACCATAGTTTTCAAGTACCTTAAACATGTAATCATGTGACAATCTGTCAAATGCCTTATGAAAATCAAGCGCCAATAAAGCGACCTGCGGAGAACTTGTTTTCTGACACCAATGAATACCTTCTCGTATATTACTTAGTGCTAAATACGTAGGTTTTGTATGTTTTAAACCATACTGATCATTGTGTAAGACTTGATTCAGAAACGGTTCTAAACGAGAGGCAAAGCAACGGGATAAAATTTTCTGGTCAACATTAAGGAGGATAATCGGTCTAAAATTATCAAAGTCATGCGCACCTGCATGTTTAGGTACAAGTACCATTATGCCAGCGGTAAAGGAAGAGATGCACGTGGGCGTGAGTCGGAGTTCGTTATACATTTCTGTGAGAAAAGGCGTAAGAATGCTGTGAAATTGGCGGTAAAATTCTAGTGTAAGACCATCGGGTCCCGGAGATTTATTTAACTTCCCCGCAAAAATAGCTTGCTTGACTTCTCTTTCTGTAAAGGGGGCATTGAATATGTTACGAGCCTCCGGGGTGAAAGTACCGGTCGGACGCTCGAAGCAAGGGTCGGAAGATTGGGTTGGAGCGGGGAAATATAGGTTCTGGTATGCATCGTACAAAGCTGGGATTACCTGATCATGCTCGTGAACTACACCGTTAGGAAAGGAGACCTTGGAAATAAGGTTTTGTTTACCTCTGCGCCTTTCACAGATAACTGTATGTAAAGAGGGAACTTCATGCTGAAGCATCGTTGTTTTGCCTCTCGTGAAAAAACCTTGATTTTTTTTTCGATGTAAAGTGAGTAGGAGTGCCTTAATTTCCTTAATACGAGGGAGTACGTCTACTCCTTGAGCAAGTTCTTCATAGTAGTCACATAATAAGTGATGGTAATAATTATATTGCTCTTTAAGAAGAGAGGATTTGTCTTTGCAGTGCTGTTTACAGATAGACCGAAAGGACGGTTTAATGTGATGTAACCACCATGAAAACAAACTTTTCTTGTGAGATTTAAAGTGCATTAAATAGTTCCACCTATTGGTAATTAGCAACTGTAGATCCTCGTCAGGTAAAATGCTGTTATTGAGTGACCAAACAAAGGATGATTTTAAGTACTTACGGATGGGTAGATCAATGGTACAAACCACAGCACAGTGATCAGAAAAGCATACCGGTTGAACGTTTATGGAGCGCACAAAATTAATTAAAGTGGTACTGACATAGATCCTATCCAAACGTGAGGATCCATTTCGTCGAAAAAAGTGTGCCCTGGGGTGTTACCTTTATAATGACGCCATACGTCAACTAACTTAAAGTCTTGAATCAATTTACGTAATGTAGAAGAAGTATTGTAACCAAAACTTGAGTCTATAGGATCTAACACTGCATTGTAGTCTCCTACACAAATCAAATCTCTGGTACCAGAATGTAACTCCATTGGAACGTCAGTGAGATAGAAGGAGTTTCGCTCAGCACGTTTGTTATTCCCGGACGGCGAATATAAATTACAAAAGTGTATGCTTTCATAATTGGCTGCGATAATACGTCCTGACGGAAATTTTGAGAAAGCAGTTAATGAGATATCTTTGTGATATATAATAGCTGTTACAGAACCAGTTTCGGAAGGATTGACTTCCCACAAATGATTAAAAAGAAAGGAGAAATTGTCAATATTGCATTCTTGAAGGAAAATTATATCCAGAGACGACTGGTTGATGTAATCGGCTAGCGCTTTTTGCTTGGCGAGACTAGAAATGCCGTTGACATTAAGAGTGGCTATACGCGTGGCATACATATTTAATGGCCACAGAAAAATAAAAAGACACCAAAAAAAGCACGACACAAAGAAATGACACAATACACTTGGAAAAACAAAGACGGGGGGCAACACTCGCACACATTCCCGTTCTATACTGGAAGGTGATATGATCACTTGTCCGAAGAGGTAGCACTATCATTTTCCTTAGCACTTGCTTCACTATGATGGGGATCTACTCGTGACCTCGTGAAACCAGACACACAATTGTTGTTTACGGGGGGAACACTCTTAGTTTTCTGAAGTTTATTGGCTCTACTGGATGTATCACGAGGGGAAGACTGAGATCGACCTTTGCGACGTCTCTTCTCGGGTAGAGAGGGAAGCTGGGATGCTTCTGTAGATGGTGAATCTCTATCGAAAGAATCCGTCACTTCCTGGTGAGAGTCATCAATGCCCACTAACGGTGGGGTACTTACCGTGATTTCAGGTAGCATATCCATCTCCGATGCGGAAGATGCTGAAACAGTAATGCTCTGTTGTGGAACATCCGAACTATTAGGCGCTATGGTAGTGGAACTGGAAGAGTCACTCTGCTTTGAATTAGAAGCAAGGGTCTGCTGGGAGGCAATAGCAGGAGATCTGGTGTGAGGTGCAGCTGTAGAACTAGGGGGGACACCAAGCGGACAAGTGGATTCAGTTTCATTGAGTGCCTTAGCAAAAGGACTTGCAGCAGTTGCAGTTGAAGGTGGAAGGTTCTCCTGTAAAGTTGGAGGACGTTTCTCACTTAACACAGGAAAACTAGTAAACGAATGAACGTTCGGTTGAGTATCCACTTTATTCAAATTGCCGGGCATGGGAAGGGCTCTGGAAGGTGAGACACTGGATACTGAAGCTGGTACGGTTGGAGGGAGACGACGCTTGTACATTCCATCAGAAAATGATTTGGTGAGTCACAAATGGCGCAGGTTTTAACTTGACCTCCATACGTTAACCACAAACGTAAACCACAGATAGTCACATAAGAAGGTATGGGGCGCTTAATGCTCATACGTATTATCTTTCTCCCAGTCCTTACTTCATAGATGTGTCCAGTAGAATACATTTCGTCTGCAATTGACTTAATTTCACCGTACTGAGAAAGCACACGAGAAATATGATGATCTTCCAACTCGGTGGGTACCAAATGTAAACGGACAGTCATAATATTGGAACTGGCAGAATCGATTAAAATGTTATAAGTACCAAGATCATCTGAATAACTAACCTTTCCATTCACTCGAAACAGAATTTGTTCACAAAGCACTTGTGAGATTAACTTAACATATAACTGTTTGCGACTATAATCAAACTCAATACTGACAACTTGATCAGGAAGCAGATGAAAAGTATTGCGGATCCATTCATGCAAGACCAATGTGTTAGGCTTGTTCACAACATCTTGAAATGACAAACGTAAAGTATTCACTCGGATAACAGACATAATGCACTTAGTAGGTAAACCTGTACTTCACACTAGACAATATGAGGAAAAGAGTAAATATAACTCGAACTACTTGGTAGTAGAAAATACTCCACTTGACAATGCAGGTTGAGTTGAAGCAAGTTAACACACTCACTACTTCCACTCGAACACCTACCGGAACAACGAGGTGAACGGCACGGCGTCTGCCGAGCAACTGCCGCTTAGCCACGGAGGAGCTCTAGAAATAGAAATTGAATCCGAATCTTTTTTTATCGTTAAAACATGTTTCAGAAATAAAATTGAATTTGAATTTCAGGATGTGAAAAAATTACAGAATTCTTTTCTGAAACAATACATAATCTTATTTTTGGGGCCGCAGTGGCTCAGTGCATGGGGTCCCTGGTTCGATCCCAGCTCGCGCCAAGTGAACTTTGTGGTGGACAAACACATTGTGCGTGGGTTTTCTCGGGGTTTTCCTGTTTCTTCCCATTTTATTCATTCCACCATTTCATTCATTTCTCATCATCGTAATCTTCTTTAGCCTAGCCGGCATAACCATGCGACGTAAAACTGAAAGATTTCATTGAAAAGAAAGTTTCAATACATATTTTAACAAAATATTTTTCTCAATGTTATTGTACATTTATTTAAGATGATTCATCTTCGTACGTGTACTGAGATAAAAGTGTGTGTGTGTGATTCCTTTTCTGACGGTACAGAAATCAAAATCTGCAAGGAAGAATAAAACGTTTATATACCTTGTAATTCTTATTTTGCTTTTTCTTGAAAAAAAAACAAGTTACTGAGATCTAGCTAAAACGTGAATCAATTTAAACACACAACAAAAAGTCAGACATTACCCGCCTTATGCAGAGTGGTTTTGACGTATGATTAGCGTCATACTAAAGGCCTGACTAGTGCAGGAAACATATGTTAGTCGAACTCTTTAGTATGGCACTAATAACGTAATAGAATGACTGTGCATAAGGCCCTACATGTTTAATGAACATCATCAATGATCAGCAGGTACCCTCATGCGCAAAAAAAAAAAAAAAGAGCGTGTATACTGTAAAGCACGATTTTTCGCAATTATTCCATTTTTCTTACATTTATGGGTTAAATTCAGTTATTAGTAAGTGGAGATAATAGGAAATAATCCATCTAAGAAGATATTTTCAAAAAAGATGATTAAATAATAAAAAGTGGTCAAGTGGGTAGAGTAGCGGACTTCTAGTTCTTATACTGTTTTGATACCAGATCGAATCCCATCCCATCCATTTTACTTTTTTACAAAAAAATATAGAAAGTGCATAATTTTTATGTTAAGAACAGAAACAATAAGGAAATAACTTTTTGTTTCCTCTAATGACGTATTTATTGAGAATTAGTGTACTATTATTAATAGCGATTGTTTACAGTTTATGGTATGGTATGACTATACCTTCCCTCTCCGTTTTTGCACAGCAAAAGAAATTTCAACTCACTTCGAGTGTGTATGCGAGTCAGGTACAGAAAGAAAAACATGCGCAGTCTGCAGCTTTACAGTCACAGCGAATAAAGTAGAATAGCTCGTCATAAAAAGAAGCTGATGTTAAATTATTGTTCTAATGTTTGTATGTGTGTGTGTGTGTGTGTTTGTTTGTTTGTTTGTGTTTCTTTTTAGAGTATTGACTCTCTCTGTCTCTCCTTTCTTTCATTTCCACAAGTGCAAGAAATGCAATCATAAGTCTGTGTAAGGAATAAAGAATGCTTTCTTTAAACGAAACTAAATTATACAGCTCTATTTGTTAGGAACATGAATGCTTCCAAAATATGCCATGGGTATTAACTATAATCATACCGTTCTTCCGAATTACACAGTAGCGTGAAAAACTTATAATTAAATTACTTAACAAGCATAAGTATTTTTTCTAGCGTGACAACACATTAAATTTTTGGGATTACAAATTATCACTTTACGTTTTGGTGTAGGCCTATTCGTTTTCACATTCGAGCGACGAAAGAAGAAAGTGTGGTGATATTTATAAAAATCGAATACGAGATTTCAATGAATTCAAGTTACATGGCCCCTACATATCGAAAAAAATGATTTTTCGATGTCTGTTCATCTATTCGTCTGTCGGTTCGTCACGCTTTTACATGCACTCAAATAGAGGCCATACTGTTCAACGTATCTGAACCGAATTCTAGACATAACGTTTTTATAACATACTATCGTTTCGAATTTTATATCCTTCGACACCTAAAAGTAAGGGTAATTTGCTGAAGGATGAAAATTTAAAATAATTCAATTTTCTCAAAAAAAAAACAGCTGTGACGATTTTATTTACTTTTTTTATAAATATATATTTTATTAACAACTCTCCACCGTAGTATCAATCATTTTTTCTGAAAAAATACATATGGTGTAATGCGTTCTTTTTGCACAGTTCAGAAGGAGTAGTTTACTCTTAGGGTGAGCTTTCCCAAGATGATTTTACCGTAAACGCCTCAGGTAATTTTGTTCGTATTTCGTAAAGAAATGTTTCATTATTAACCTAACATACAGCATAAATCGTTTATCCCGATAACATACAGAAGGAGACGTTTTCTCAAGGGTTTCCTGCTCTGTAGGAAAATATTTCAACGAAACAGCTGCTAATTACTGAGGAGTATTCTTATGATATTTGACCATAATAAAACAATGCTGCTCAGTAGCTAGATATAAGACCTATTTTATGGCAATGTTGCTTTAAAAACATCCTTTATTTTGTAACCAAAGTACAAAAATACTTTAAAAATTACGAAATTATGATCAGGAAGACATGGTTGAACCATAAAAGTAAACAAAATATTTTAATGGTAATGCTACCAATGCTTGCCAATTAAAGGGTTAAGAGGGAATGTAAGCAGTCAGTCGGACAGACAACAGAGCGTTGGGAGCAGAAGGCCTCTAAACCTGTAACTGGAAAACAGGTGAGAAAGACAGAAAATAGAGGGGCGTAGGTCCCATAGCATCAGAGAAGAAAAGGAAAGGGTATACGCCATTCAAACATGTACAGAGGCCAACAGAAACATTCAAATAATATAATACTTTGCATTGTATGCATTATAAACAACGTAATATTTATTTAGTAGTGTTGAATTTGTAAACATATAAATGTTACAATTGTGTGTCTCCGAAACTATATTTAAGATATCATAATGCATGTATTTAACACACAATCTATACTGTATTTATCCTGCAATTCCAGTTATAGGACGACATAAGTTTTCTGATTTACCCAGCGAGTGGAGAAACACATGACCAAATGAATGCTTTGTCCCCGCCACACAGACGTTGTATTTATACTGTGCCTCGCAACAACAGCTCGCAGTTCTGGTGTACTTTTAAGCGTTCACAAGTGAAATGGGGTGTAAAAGTAAGGATACAACGGTGGAAGAGATAAATGTAATTAATCTGTACAAACAACACAAATTCCTCTCCAAAATTGCCAGTAGAATCAACAGAAGCAAAACCACTGTATTTTTTTTAACATTCAGCGCTTCAAACAGAGTAATAGTATTGTGAATAAGCAAAGAGGCGGCGTTCCTTCTAAACTTACTACTAGAGACACGAGGCAAATAATAAAAATGGAGATTCAGAATCCATGGGTATCTGAGATTAGAGGAAAACTTGAACAATGTTCGGGCACTGTAGTGCACACAAGAACAGTTGAACGGGTTTAACATAGTGCCGGTTAAAATGCTTGTGTTCCTCCTAGGAGGAAACCATATGTCAATCCTGTGAATCAGAAAAAAAAAACGTCTAGAATTTGCTAACCAGTATATGAAGAAGCGAACAGAATTCTGGGATCATGTTCTCTGGTCAGACGGGAGCAAATTCTGCTCCTACAAGGGCGATGGACGTGTTACAGTGTGGAGGCTACCAAATGCAGAGTGGGAACCTAATTTCATGGTAGCTGTAGTGAAACATGGAGACAGCAGTATGATTGTATGGGGCTGTATGGCTTCATCAGGCGTTCGGGAATTGGTGTTCATAGATAGAATTATGGGCAAGTTTGAATACAAGAGGTTTCTTAAAAAAAGATCTTAAGAAGAGTGCAGAGAGACTGTGATTGGGAAATGATTATTGCTTTCAGCAGGACAATGATCCAACGCATACTGAGGATATAGTGAGGCTGTGAATCGTGTACGACACACTCCCCACTTTGAACATACCGCCCCAATAGCGAGATTTTAATCCTATAGAGAACATCTGGGAAGAGCTCGATGATCGTGTTAGGAAGAATCACATCAGAAGTAAGGACCATCTGAAAGAACTTCTTCAAACAAAAATTAGAAATATCGACTCTGCAGTCATCAAAAAACATGTACAGTCAAAAAACTATCGGCGATAGTTCATAGAAAGTGGATGATAAGTAAATACTAGGTGTTCTCTGTTCGAATACTTATGTCCAGATGTAAACCAACTATTTTCGTTCTTTCTGGTAGTGGAAATAAATATCAATTGGTTTTCATGAGTGTGTGTATATATTTAGTGGAAGACTCAACTTTATTTTGCACCAGTCGTATTTATGTCTACTTTTTTGCATACCTATAGCAACGATAGAACTAGTAACCATGTTTATGTTCGGGATTTAGATTTCTGGGCTCTCGGCATCTGTGGCCATTTAGCCCGTCACGTTTGAGGGATGACGTCCCTCGGCGACCACAGAATCCGGGGAAAGGGAAGGAAGGAAGCGGCCTGGGACATATAAGTTAGGTACCACCTCGCCTGGTGTGAATGAGGAAAACCTCATTCAGGGTAGCTGGCCTGAAAAAGCGGTTTACACTTTTCGACCGAGTGCCCCCACCGGGAATCAAACCTGGGACCTCTCGCACCGAAGGCGAGAGCGTTAGCGACTACGCTATGTTCATATTCGAATATTTATGTGGGCCTCTGTATATCAGTGTATTTGTGCATCTGCATATCCGTTCCTTTCTCTGATACTCTCTTTGCTGACATATCTCATGTACTTCATGATTGTCCGCTTGAACACTTCGTTTCTCTCTCTTAAGTTTCTCCCTGAAGTAATTTATTTACGTATGAGTGTTTGTCCTCGTCTTTCCTCGCTCTCTGTAATTCCTGTGTTCTGGACCTTGGTGAGTATGTGTTTGCATACAAACATTTTATGTAGTAGAAGTTCGAGAACATTATTTCATTTGGTTTAACGCAATACGATTATGCTCTTTAGGCTAAAGAGCACGGGTGTTCAATAAAAGTGAATGTTGTGAATTTATATTTATGCTCTCTCATCGGGACCACTTGCACCAAAGGCACATACGCAAGCTAAATAAGCGAGAAGGCTTTGTAGAAGTTCGAGACTTCTACAATGTTACCATGTTAGCTTTAGACCTTTTTAACTCCTATACCCTTTAATGTCTCTCGCTCAGATTTCTAATAATAACTAGTTTCGGTTAGTACTTTGAGAATATACGTACCATTTGTATATCCCCGATTGTTAGGTTAGGAAATTTACTTGTAAAACCTATTAGTAGTACTTCAGGCTCTGTACTGTCTCACCTACCATATACCTTAAATTTGTTTCTTCGGTTCACTGCAACATATGTTTGAGTATTTATAGTAAACTAGCATCAATTACCCGTTTCGCTGGGTTAAATTAAGAAAAAATAGTAATATGTTTCGTTAGTCAGTCACTTTTTACTATTACCAAAGCGATCTTCGATATCGGTCATTTTCAATGATTTTTATATATCCCCTTCCCGCCTCATGTTGCGGGGCACGGCACTGGAAGTGTCATTGTTCATCTGAGCAACTCCGAAAACAATGGTTTCGACACTAAATTGGTTATTTTCAATCATTTTTCAACGTCTCTCCCCTGCCCCAACTTTATGTTACACCGTCAAATTGATATGACAAAAACCATCTCAAGTTTAAAATTCATCTAGATTGTAACTTTGATCGAAATCGGTCCGGTGGTTGAAAAGTTGTTAAGTTTTATCTATTATATATATCTATATATATATATATATATATATATATATATATATAGAGAGAGAGAGAGAGAGAGAGAGATTATAAAATTGAAAGTGACTATGTTTGTGACTCTTAATCTCTCTAACCACCCGACAGATCTCGATCAAATTTTCAATGTAGATGCGGTTCTGGCCTGGGAGTGCTTTTAGCTATTTACTTTAAAAGTAGAACTTGGGGGGGAGGATGAGGAAATAGAAAAAATAAATAAAACTTAATAACTCTTGAACCACCCGACAGATCTTGATCAAATTTTCAACGTAGGTGAGATTTGCGACTGGGATGATTTTTATCATTCGACTTTGACTGAGCAACGTCGGGGAGAGGGTGGAGGGGGAAATATACAGAGATCAATAAATATAAAAATAAAAGTGACTATGTTTGTGAACTAATAACTCTTGAACCACCCGATCGATCTCAATCATATTTTCAACATATATGAAGCTCAAACCTGGGAAGTTTTTTATCATTTCATTTTGACAGTAGATCTAAGGGGGGAGGGGAGGAAACATTTCAAAATAAATAAAACTTAACTCTTGAACCACCCGACCGATCTCGATCAAACTTTCAACATAGATAAGGTTCGGGCCTGGAATGTTTTCTTCATTTCACTTTTACAATGCAATGAAGGGAAGGGGGAGATATATGTCAAAAAACTAAAAATAAAAGTGACTGTCTTTGTGACTTCATCACGCTTAAACCACCTGACCGACCTTTTAAAAAGATCAACATACATGAGATTCGGACCTGAGGTGGTTTTTATCATATCGCTTTAACTGTAGAACTTAGGGGAGGGGGAGGGGAGGAGATAAATCTATAAAAATAAATGAAACTTAATAACTCTTGAGCCACCAGACCTATCTTGATCAAACTTTCAACATAGATACGGTTCGGGCCTGGGATGTTTTCATTTCACTTTCACGGTACAACCTAGGGGAGGGAGAGGGGGAGATATATGTAAAAAGAATAAAAATAAAAGTGACTGTCTTTGTGACTTGATCACGCTTTAACCACTTGACCGATCTTAATCAGATTTTCAATATTGATCATCTTCGTTCCTGGGGTGGTTTTTATCATATCACTTTAACCGTAGAACTTAGGGAAGGGGGAGGGGAGAGGATAAATCTATAAAAATAAATGAAACTTAATAATTCTTGAGCTACCAGTCCTATCTTGATCAAACATTAATCATAGATAAGGTTCGGGCCTGGGATGTTTTCGTTATTTCACTTTTACGGTGCAACCTAGGGGACAGGGAGATATATATTTTATATGTAAAAAGAATAAAAACAAAATGACCGTCTTTGTGACACCATCACGCTTAAACCACCCGACCGATCTTTAAAAAATTTCAATATGGATGAAGTTCGGACCTGGAGTGGTTTTTACCATATCACGTTGACGGTAGACCTTAGGGTTCGGGAGAGGAGAGGGGACAGATATATATAAAAATATATAAAACCTAATAACTCTTGAACCACCCAACCGATCACAACGAAATTTTCAATATAGATGAGGGTCGGGCCTTAGATGTTTTTTATCGTTTCACTTTGACAAGCCAACGTAGAGGAGGGGGAGGGGTGAGATAAAATGTAAAAAAATCAAAATAAAAATGACTGCCTTTGTGACTTCATCACTCTTGAACCACCCGGCCGATCTCAATCAAATTTTCAACATACATGAGTTTAGCGGCAGGGATTACTTTAGGCTATTCACTTTGACGATGCAATGTAGGGAAGGGGAAAAGAAATTTTTAAAATGATGAAAAATGACCAATATTAGTGCTGAATCCATAGTTTTCGGGGTCGATGAGAAAAACAGTGACACTTCTGATGCTGTTTCGATACAAGTTCGGGTCTGATAGTTGGGGAGGTGGAGGGTGCAACGTAGCGGAGGGGGATGAACATTTAAAAATGATCGAAAATGACTAAATTAGTGTCTAATCCATAGTTTTCGGGATCATCCAGACGAACAGTGACATTTCCGATCCAGCTTATATACAAAATCAGCTCCACCACTTGGGGGAGGGGGATATATATATATATATATATATAAATGATTGAAAATGGCCACTATCAGTGTCGAATGTATAGTTTTCTGGGTCCCTTAGACGAACAGTGATATTTTCGACCCATTTAAATTCAAATTCAAACACGCAATTTGGGGGAGGGGATGAAGAGATATTTAAAAATCATAGAAAATGGCCGTTGTTAGTGCTGAATCCACATTTTCCGGGGTCGCTGAGATGAACGGTGACACTTCCGATGCCATGGCAAGCAACATGGGGGAGGGGGACTATATATATATATATATATATATATATATATATATATATATATATATAAAATATCAGTGGCGGTTTCTCTTAATGTTTGCATGTTTGTACAAACCTCCTTCCAATTTTTTAATTTTTTATGCTAAATCATTTTTCGTTTTATTGTCAACATCATCTTTTCTTAAAGAAGTGCGTTTGAAACGGGGCTGGCTAATAGCATTCTGCTTGGGAGTTTGCAAACTCCCCAGCTGGGCTACTGCGGGGGTTGCAAGGTGCGATGATCTTTATAGTGCCTCATAGGAATCTATAATGTTTGCAGATCTTTTGGAAGCAAGTCTACCAGCAAAAACAAATTTTCAAAACAAAAAAGCTTTGGGACTGGAAATTCTTCACCGTCTTTCCCCCTCCAATATTGGTTGACACGGTTCTCGCCTGAAGGGGAATGGTCCGCTCCACCAAGTCGTACACAGAGAGAAAAGAAAAAAAAACTTTTGCGCCTTGCCTAAATGCGAGATCACCAAGTGGTAATAACTATTGGTTCTGTCAACTAAGTAAGATCAAGGCAGCTATGGAGACAGTAAAAGCGACCCCGTGAAGAGTGAAGACGGATTGAGGGTGTCAATAGTTAATACGCTTGTGTTTGAATGAGTAGAAATTTGGCAACATAGAGAGAATGTTTCCTTTCCATATGTGTGCGGGTGAATGAGAGTTGGAGAGCAGTTTTTAGGAAAAGAGAGTTAATGGGGGGAAGAGGTGATATTTTGAAAAAACTGCAATCCCTGTCCTCAACTCGACTGACCAATGTCCAATGTAGGAAACCCTTGTCTTTCTTCACTTTCCTCTTCAGCCTACTATCACACACGCCCTTGGCTGCTTAAATAGGAGCTAGTACCCCTCTCACTAAAAGGTCTTTGAGGGGGAGCATTTGGATGGCTTCTTTTGGTGCAAAATAAATCACACCGGAAAAATCATGTATTTGGAGTCGGATGGGAGTATGTTCACTATCAAGTTGTCGAATCTGTTCGTACTTTTTAGTGTTCTGTGTGTGCGTGTTTCGAAAGATTGTTTTTTTTTTTTGCATAATTCTTCATTTTCCGAATGTTAAGGTCTTTCCTACCTGCACAATTATCTCATGCTCCATATCGAGTTCTCCACCTTAATTTTACAGCTGTGTATCTGATGCTCGCAGATTCGACTGAGAAACTTCGATTCATCTGCTTCACAAAATCACTATATCCTTCAGAATATGCATGCTGTTCGATTTTTTTCTCATCCAATGCTAACCTTGTACTTGTGAATGTCTCTCTGTCTGTGAATGTACACTCATGTCCAAAATGATTGTCGCATATCTATAACTCTTCTTGTAAGAATATAATTTGATAATGATTTTGCAGGGTATTGTTAATACTGTTACAACGTGTATAATCGCGAAATGTATATTTGTGGTAAATTTCAAAGGAAGAGAATTATAAATACGTAAATTAGAATGATTAAAAGAAAATGTTGTTAAATTGACAAGAAAGTTTTATTTTCGTTTTATTGTTCTTATTTACTGCTCTTTTGACATGAAATTTGCTACATACATGTCTTTGCCGATTATACAGATATTAACATTATAAGAAATACCACGCGAATTCATCATCAAATTATATTCGTACAACAACGTATTTATAGACATGCGACAATAATTTTGGACATGAGTGTACCTTAGGACAACGCAAGTGGGGCTTATAAAATTGTAATGTTGATACGTGTACGTGTACGTACTCTACACAAAAATTCTTAACAAGAGCAAATCTTTGAATTATGTTTTCTGCCACAGATAGTTGAAGCGATTATATCGGCTGGGTTTGTTTGCTGCGTTTATATCGACGGAGTTAATCAATTAACATATTTACAACTAATGATTCCTTACGTCCGTCCATTACTATACACGACGATTCTTGGACAAATGCTATTTTTTCACTGTTTTTTGCAATGGATCTCAGCCGAGTTTACTTATAGAGTCAATCCTTTAACATCACGGTTAACATGACTTTAAGAAATAGAAATGCTGTAAATGTATTTTTCACGTGATCTCTACAATTCTTAGCAGAAATTATTCATCCTTACTTGATGGAAAAGTGTACTGGAATTATATGCAGAAGAGCTAGTATTGACGAGCAGCGACAGATGTCAGCATAAACTTGCACTTCTTCAAACTACCTAACACACAGCGCCAACGGACAGTGGGTGAACTATTTGAATTATAAATTTGAATACTTTCTTTGCATTATAATTTTCCGTTTTCTTTCATTTTTATATGTAAATTTTAAGCATCAACGGAATACGTAATGAATTCGAACATTTTCACTTTTACATTACATCTTCGACAGAAAATCTACCACTCCTTCAAATGAAAATACAGTCAATAATTAGAAAATTATTTCAAAACAAAATAATCTTAATAAACGGCAATATGTTCATTGCAACAAAATAAAGAACATCAATGGACAAAGTAAATTGAATACTCTTTCATCATATATATATATATATATATATATATATATATATATATATATATATATATATATATATATATATATATATATATATATATATATATATATATACAAGGGAGGATCCAAGGGGGGCTAAGGGGCTAAAGCCCCCCCTTGACGCTCAGGTTTACACTGGATAAAATGGGTTTCAATTCTGATTTACACTGGATAAAACGGCAAATTATGGTTTAGCCCCTCCCTTAATCTTATCCTGGATCCGCCACTTTATATATATATATATATATAGAGAGAGAGAGAGAGAGAGAGAGATTGATAGATAGATAGATAGATAGATAGATAGATAGATAGATAGATAGATAGATAGATAGATAGATAGATAGATAGATAGATAGATAAACATATATACACTTGCAGATGTATTCAGGTAGTCAAACGGAAATAATGTCAAATGTTAAAGCATTCTTTAGTAGGCCTAAAATCTTACATGGAATATTCTTTTTCTTTTCCCCTTGTTCCTCTGTTAGTTAAATACCATATTGATATAGGGAAACAAATATGAGCTGAACAATTTTATGTAAGCCAAGTGGAAATAAGAGTGCACCATTCCGTGTTAGGTTTTGTCGAAACGTGGCAACGAACAAAAATTTCACACATCCTCAACTACTTTCAGATTTATTCGAATGCATCTACGAAGTTGAATTTAATGTCAAACGTGAATTTCTTAAGAAGAATACTAACGAAAAGAACACGTAACAGTAAAATAAGTCTATCATATGTAGAATAGAAATAAATGTATCACCAGAGATCGATTTTAATATACGTATTTATGTGTACTAACTAGACAACAATTGTTTCTGCTAGGGTTGGAATCGAGGTCAAACGAGACTGGATTTAATACTATCTCCATCGACAAATAAATGTAAAACAATTTTCGTCTCGGTCTCATTTCGATCAACATAAACTTGTCTTGATTACGGTCTCGGCCTCGAGGGTGAGGCCCAAGTCTTCATCTCGTCTTGGTTTCATCTCGAAATGGATTGTGTGAAATTAAACTTTTTCGAGTTTAGTTGACACATCACAGGCTTCCTGTTAACTTCTCAGTTCAGTTCTTCCATAATCACGTATTTGGTGTACAGGATTCCAGGTTAGATCCCCAAACGGATTAGATTCGTATACCGATGTCTCTCCGAAACCGGTTTCGGTTTTCTACAAAAAAAACGGTTCGGTTTTTCACCGAAGCCGGTTTCTGTTTTCTCGAAAACAGGTTCTTTCTTTTACCAAAACCGGTTTCGGTTTTCTACAAAATCCGGTTCGTTTTTTTCACCGAAACTGGTTTCGGTGAAAACTTTTGGAAAACACATAAAACTATTTCCGTGGAAACGGATTCGGTTTCCGGAGAACACGAAAACACTATTTTGGTCAGAAATAGAACAAATTTTGGAAAAAACCGGAACCGGTTTTGAAGAAAACTGAAACCGAATCCGGTGAAAAACCGAACCGGTTTTGGAGAAAATCGATAATCGGTCTCGATGAAAACCGAACCGGTTTTGGAGAAAACAGAAGCCGATTTTTTTGAAAATTTTCACAAACCGGCTTCGGTTTTTCTATAAACCGAAAACCGAAAAACTGGTTTTTGTGCCCACCACTAATCGTAATTAAGTAGACATTCTAATATTCTGTTTAGTAGATTTGAGGTCCAACATGCTGTTTGATTACCAACGTTATATGAAACGTGGTATCAAGAGTAGATCGAGACAAGCTATGATCAAAGGCAGATTATTCGCGCCGAATTTGCGTTCGCTAACCCGACGCCCGAGGGATTAAGGCACCCAAATGGACTTTGTTTAAGGTCGAGAGAAATCTTGTTATTTTATTGAGATATAAAGAACATTTTATATATATATATATGCTACTACAAGGAGTATCCAAAAGTTTTAATTAATACCATGAAAGAAAACACATACAATACTCCCCACCCAACACAAGTACATACTGATCATGTGTAAAGAATGTTCCTCGAGGTACATTGGAATGTACATGATAGGTACGTGAATAGAGCAATCATGTGAAATACACATGTAAGGAATAAGGTTACTTCCGCCCAAAAGTACGTGCATGACACATACCGAGGAATGTATCTATTATGTGTATATCACGTACCGTGTATGTACTTGACACATTTACTTGGCATTGGCATGTGCCAGGAATGTACTAGGCATGTCAGTAATGTTCCTTAGGGCAGTGCTATGCAACTGGGGGTACGAGTACTTAAATACTAAAACCTTAACGCTTCATCTTTACGTTCGAATTTGGAAGCTTGTACTTTTAAAAAAAGCCAAACAACTAACTCTGAAAATATATGCCCTCCTCCGGCATCTGTGTGGCAATTTAATCTTAAAATACTACAGTAACATTTACGAGCGACCGAGCTCTAACCTATAATCTTAGCATTCAAACCTTTGATTTACGGTTATTTGTGATTTCACGTTTATAACAAAGACAAATATTTTTAAAAGAGTGTAGTTTAAATAAATTACTGAAATAAATATTTTTCACAAAGTTTATCCTTTTAAATTATTGTTCAAAGGCCTTTGCCTTTAGTAAGCCTTCTCCGAAATACATGCAAATGAATTGTGCTGCCATCTTTGGAGCTCTTTTAAAATACACATATATGTTTCTCGACAATGAGATCTCAGAAACTACAGGCTCTAGAAAGATGACGTTTTCACTGATCGATTGCAAATTTCATGTAGATTGTCCAGTTCTAATTGAATATTTAAAAAACATGGGCACTATTTCTTTAGTACATTTTTACGGGTACATTGGAAGTGTTGAACTTTCAAAAAAATAAAATAAAACATCACATCCTAATCATTACACATTCCAACACCACACTGTTGTATATAGCGGTTGTATATGTCTCCGGCATTTGTTTCATAGCCAAATAATAATGGAAAAGGAAGGATAACCATTTCCTGAAGGATGTCTATATTATCAGGCTGAATTTCTTTAAGGAGTTAGTTTATACTTAAACTTACGTCTTCCCGAAAATTTTATTTAACGTCTAGTTTTAACGTACAGGTTTTGAACTAATTCTCTGCTGTGTAACGTCACAATATAACCATCAATGCTAATTTTATGAGGACAATTCTGCCAGTGGGGTTTAGAATGTTACAACCTCGAGAACGCATCAAACGTCAGAAAATTGCAAAATGACACACACAATATATTACAATGTGGCTAAACTCAGAAAGTGGCTATAGAAGTGAAAAGCATGGTTAAAAAGCCACTATTGGCTCTTTGGAAATTATGTGACTAACGACGTTCTCAAAATGGCCAGATCTCGTCACAAAGTGGCTAAATTGGCAACCCTAGTCGCAATACGAAGCAACTTACGCACAACCATGCCATGGTACATGGGGTATGTGCCATTCACATTCCTCACATTCCAGTGAAGCATGTAAAGTACCTTTCAAGTGTCAGAAATTCCTCGAAAGGCACGTACCTAGCGACACGTGCTATGCATATGAAATGTACATTTTTCAAGTACCAGGTACGTAAACGGTACATATGGAACTTAAATGGCACGTTCCTAGAATGTACCTGGTTGGGTGGGTCACTGTAATTGGTCAAAGCTAGTTCCCCACGTAGTCACCCTGCAGAGTCACACACTTTTCCCAGCGTTTCTTCACCCTTTTAAAGCCCTGTTTGTAGAAGTTCCCCGGTTTGCTCGAAAACCACTGTTACACTTCAAAAATGGCATCCTTTCTGTCGTCAAATTGCTACCGCAAAGCGGTTTCTTCATCTCGGAAAAGAGGAAGTTGTCACTTGGCTAAAGATCAGGCGAATAAGGTAGATGCGGCAAAAGTTCATAACCTAACTGGTGGGTCGTGTGTCAACAACCGAAGAATCTATCGTGCAGATATCTTATTCATGTGCAGTTCCTAATGAATAATCCTCCTCGCACTTAAGTAACTTAGTCCAGTCTCCGCCATCACTATTTTCATGGTCGATCTTCTGTCTTCGAGGATAAACGGCCTCTACTTTCTTCAACATGGTAAGATGATCCTTGATTGAGGGTCTCCCCGCTCGTGGCTACTCTATGAGGAAAATATGACCACTTTGAAAATTCCACTTCTACCTCACAATCGTGTCATATGACGGACTTTCATTCCTATAGACCAGCGTTTCCCAACCTTTTTCAACTTGCGGCACACTACAGGTGTAACTTGAATTCTCGCGGCACACCCATATATATATATATATATATATATATATATATATATATATATATATATATATATATATATATATATATAATTACCGTGGTATTTTAATGTGATTACTAATTTCCTTCTTACAGAGAAGAAAGCTCGATCACTGATTTTCCCCCGTGCTAAATCATTATACTTATTTTTCATTCTAATTTTAAAATAGAAAACAATAGCAATGAAATATAGGACTCGGGTTTTTAAAAATCCACTTTCTCTTTCGAAAACTGTATCAAACTTCTAACTAAAAGGGAAGATCTCAAAATAACGAACAAATCAACAAATCTCCTATACTTTTAAAACACAAATGTAGGTAATTTGTATGCATGCTTGCTTTGTTGAATTTATTGAATGATATGTTAAAATTTCAAGTTACGAAATAGTCTGCAACAATAAAGAAGTAATAATGGTCATGACAATGATAAATACGTTTTTCAACATTAAAAATGTACAGAAAAGTAACACAGTATGAAATTTAAAATTGTAGATTTATAGTAGAGGTTCATAGTAATGTGAAATATAAATATACATTTTCCCCTGTCTTGCAATTTGGTTCGTATAGAATTAATAATTTGTTTCGATTTTTTCGCGGCACACCAGCGGCCCATTCGCGGCACACCAGTGTGCCGCGGCACACCGGTTGGGAAACGCTGCTATAGACAGCTTTCATTTTCTCGTGGAATTGGCGTGCGTTGTTACCCTTCAAATGAAGGAACTTTTTGAAACTTCGGGGTTCAATTTTGTTCATCGTGCAGGTTGATGTCTTCTACAAGCTGTGAAAAGAAATATACTTTAGACACATATTTGATATTTGCATAAGTATGCATAAATATATCGCACTGATTATGCACAAAAAGTTTCGTGTAAATATCTGTATAACTTCTTTATGATAATTAAAACTTTTGGATACCTCCTCGTATCATTCATCCAGAATCTTCCTAAACTTCTTCGAATGTGTCTATTTTGCCAATCATTAAAATTTATAGTATTTAGAAAAGTAAATCAGCAGCTCAACGTATATGGAAAGCAAATGCATAATCTCTACATGAATATTAAAATGTTAGCTGAAGTTTAAGTAGTTTTCCCTATTTCTTGAACCAGTAGAAGTTACTTTATTCGTTAATATGGAAATTTTAATTGTTGGTAAAAAGAAACAAGTCAACCAGAGTAGGTTAGTTGTGGATCATACTGTATATAACTGATCTATACAATCCATAAACCAATTCTAAAATCAATGCACATGGAGATCACAGTACTAAACCAGTTGAGAATGCTCCAAGAGCATTGGCAGAACGAATTTAAAAGGAATGGAGAGATGGAGCGGGAAGGATAACTGTCATTGTTCCTATGTGTAAAAGTAAATATTTATATCCGCACCTTCTTTTCTTTCTCAGAAAATATCATCTCTGTATGGCTTACAGTTCTTGAGATATGGCTCATTAAATCTCCCGAAATTCGAACTTTCTTGGCCGATATCTGGGGAACGGTGGCTAGTTTACCAGCAACCAGTTGATTAGTGCCACCGGTTACTATTTGGTACCAAAATATTCATCATCATTTTAGGTATTAATCAACACCAATATGATCTCTCTGTGATTTACGATTCCCGATATTATTAAATTTCCCGAAATTGGAACTATTTTTGGCCAATATCATGGGAACGGAAGCCATAGGGAGATGATATTGGTGTTAATCAATACCTAAGAGGATGGTAAACCTGTTGGTACTGATATTAATTGATGGCCAATGGCCAAACCCGTGGCCAGTTGGACAGCGGCCACCGGTTACTCTTTGGTACCAAAATATTTACCGTCCTCTTAGGTATTCACCAACACAAATATGATCTATCTATGACTTACGGTTCCCGAGATATGACTCCTTAAATCTCTAGAAATCGGCCATTTTTGGCCAATATCTCGGGAACAGTAAGAGTGGCGCAAAAAGTTTAATCACTTTCTCTGATAGTTTTCCGAATGCAGGGTTCAAAATTGGAAAAAAATCGCAAATAACACACAGAAAAACAGACAGAGACACAGGGACATAGAGAACTCAGTTATGAACTTTTTAAGTTCGTTGATAAAGTTATACTTTTTGGATTATTTCGAAGTCTGTCAGACAAGCGAAAAACTTGTTATCTCTTGACAACACACTAGAGATATGCATCGTCAGCATGTAAAGCTTATGACTTAACACACATGTTGTTTATTAATTAAAAAAATAATAAGAGACTTCAGAAACGAGCGTATTTTTATATTTACTTGAATTTTATATTTATTCTAGGTATTCAAAGGCGCCAATGTTTGTAACGAAACCAAGATCAAGTGAAGCAGTGGAAGGGGACACAGTTATTATTTTGTGTGAAGTTGTCGGCGATCCCAAACCTGATGTAATCTGGTTGAGGGATTGGCTTAAGGTAACTACTGCTTCTAGTTAAATTATATGTATTGTACTGCAAAATAACTTTTAAAAAATGGTTTGGTGATGTTAGTCCAATTTGAAAATTATTTCTGCCTAAAATATATAAGATCTTAAAATGCGTATGGGTCTAAAGCAAACTCGGATAATTTCATGACTAAACCGAGTGGACTTTGTGGCGGACAAACACCTTGCTCGTGAGTTTTCTCGGAGTTCTCCCGTTTCCTTCCACTTTCTTCATTCCACCATTTCATTCATTTCTCATCATCACCGTCTCCTTTAGTCTAACCGGTATAACTGTGGGACGTAAAACTTAAAGATTTCATTTCATTTTTCAATTTCGTGACTAAAAATTTGTGATAATTGATTGTAAACTCAATTATGATTGCGAACTTGTCTTTGACAACGAGATGAGGACAAATGAATTATCACAAATAGCAGATGAGTCTATTTCGTGTTATGGAAATTACGAAACAATAACAGCGTTCTGGTGGATTTTGAAAGAACTAATTTTGCAGATTAAGTTATTAACGCTGTAATACGAGAAGCGAAGAACAGTCTGTTTTGTTCGAGTGAATAGTTGTGTTTTTGGAAGAATTTGTGAGTGGAATAAGTCTAAAACAGTGGTTCTCAACCTTATTCCTATCACGACTCCCATTTCATCACATCCTCTTGCCAGCGACCCTCTTATAATTTCTGGTTTATAATTAGTGATGGGCAGTGGGAATATTCCTGGTGGGAAGGAATATTAAAAAATGGGAATATTCCCGGTCTTTTTCCCTGGCATATAAATTCCCGAGAAGGAATTTATTTCCATTTCCTTACTTTATCTTCCAAATTATAACAAACATATGGCTAATTACTATATTTTCATTTATTATGATTTACTTCTAGATTTTAAATAATTTGGAGGTTAAAAAATTTTAATTCGTTGACTGTACTTTATATAACTAATAATATGATTTTGTAAGTTCCATTTCCATTTGCACTAAAACATAGCAAAGTACTAATTTACAAATGATGAAAAGGAACCAATTTGCAAAGTAATGTAGAAATTATGTAGAAATAGAGATGAATCACTTTTAAAATAAACCCCGAACCACCGTTAGTAATAGACGTCAGCCTGTCTCCTGTATCTGACTCGAATTTCTGAAGAGGTACTCGGATTTCTCTTATATGTGAATTAACGCATGAAGTTTCGAGGAATGGGTAGGAAGAAATGTTCTATGTGGCAATGTTACGTGCAAAATTCTAAAAATAAGTCAGTATCTTGCAAATATTATGAACACGAATATTTATGCGCAAATGTTGATAAAATGGTGTGACATGTGTCTTCTGGAAGCTACCCAACCTAATTTCTTTATAACATTTAAAAATTTGAAATGTTTATAATATCAGTAGTAGAGTCAAATTTAAAAAATCCACTTACATATAAATTTCAACTGGTTAGCGGTTTTAAAGTATTTGGACTTACTATACAATTTTTTCACACGCAATTACTTCCATAGAACATATTGTAAATAAATATACATTTATGCGTACTCTCTAAATATAGTAAAATAACATAATGCCGTTCAGAATATACATTTTAAAGACTCCTCTGGGGACAACAGTAATAATATATTGTGATATAAAAACGAATTTAACTTTGAAATCATAATATAGTAATAGAATGCAATCTTCTTTGTGATTGTTCATAAATTCCCGGAAAATTCCCATTTTGGGGAATATTCCCAGGGAATAATTCAAAAAAACATCTTCCCAGGAATTTACCCATCACTATTTATAATAAGCTTGTGTGCGAGTTTTAATATGCCTATTGCGGAGATCTCTTGATAACCATCTATTTCTATAATACATAATAGAATCAATTTCTTGTATATGGGATACAATAACTTCTCTAAAAGCGAATGGATTAAAACCAAATTTGATCAGTTCATTCATATTACAAATAGCAAATCCGATCCGTCATACTGTTTCAAAATGGAGTCCGTTTGAAAATTTTAAAACTTAATAGCTCCCTTAAGTTTGAGACATATAAAAAAAAAAGTGATTTATAATTTTTGTTTTAAAAAAAACTTGGACAGCTGTTAACAAAAAGTAATTGAGTATTTAAAATGACTTGATAATATGCGTCACGAAGGTTGAACCGGACATTGCTGCACTAGTGAAATCATACCATGCTCAGATATCTCATTAGCTTTCAATTTTAATTGAATCGTTGGGTTCGAAAACCGGTCATCTCCATTGAAGCTAATTTGAGAAGAGTGACAAACAAAACTGAATTAATCAATATACATCTGACATATAGGGTTATTTCCATTTTTGGAAAGTAGACACATGTCAGTTCTACGGTCCGAAAATGAAAATAGCCCTATGTCAGATGCATATTGATTAATTCAGTATTGTTTGTCACTCTTCTCAAATTAGATTCAATGGAGATGACCGGTTTTCGAACTCAACGATTCAATTGTATTTCAATGTGCACATTTTGTTGCATTTGTATTTTTTCTGGTATTTCAATATGCATTTCTCATTAGCTTCATATCGTACTTCTTTCATTTAAATTGATTTTTAAACGTGCACCTGTTGAAAATGTCGGGTTGACCTATTTTTGTCGTTCTTAACAGTATGTATCAGAACAAAATTCCAAATAATATTTCAAAATATTTTCCGGTACTAGATTCTAATTATATTTATGTCTTTCGCTTATTTTCATGACCCCATGAAAACTTCCTGCGACCCCTAGGTTGAGAAACCCTGTTTTAAAAGATTAATGAAAGAACCATCTATGTTTTACCAGGTCGCAGGTCCTCAAACAAATTCTTAAATTGGATGCTTGTTTTCTTAGTGTTTCCATGAAGAAATTTGTAGTCTTTTACTTAACGTTTATGTTTGTTGCATAAATATATTTTGTTATTTCTGTCTATAACGTACCCTTGCTAATACATGTCGATATTCAACGTATTTCTACGTTTCCTGTTTATGTTGTTGTGGGCTATAAATAATATTAATATCACAAATATATCCGAGATGCCCTTACATACATACACACTTACATGCATACATACACATATCGCCCCCAGAATGCAGAAAGGTGCTAAGCGCCAAAATGCAAATTTCTCAGGAGAGCATAAAAACGAATGAAACACTAATTAATTCTGATTCTTTCTTTCTTCTAGAATTCAGTTTTCAGTGCAGATCTTTCATATTGTCTCCTGCCATTTGTTTTCTTTCTGCACAACATTAAACATGAAATGGGTAGTCAGGATATGCACTTAGTTGAAAATCAAGGAGAATGGCGCTTAGCACCTTTCTGCTTTCTGGGGGCGATATGTTCTCTCTTGCAGATAAGACAGACAACAACCTGAAAGTAATTTTTATATAACCTATCAATAATGATTTTCTTTTTTGGAATGCATGCATGCTAGGAAAATGGTAAAAATTCTTATGTTTTTTTAGTAGTGTAGTAATCTACAGATAACTGATTGTAATACAGTATGACTTGCCTTTAACGGACCCTTTATCAAACGGAAATTTGTCTTAAACGGAAATATTTCACGGTCCCTTAAATATTGGGGAGAAAGACGTCTTAAATTATCATCATTAAGCGTAAATTGTGATACGCGGACAACGGAAATCAAAATAAGCCTTTTAAAGGAAAAATTGAAGTTCCGGATTGCAGCGTTTAGAAAGTTTTTAGACATTCATCGAGAGATAAGATACATACATACAATAGAACTACGTTGTCATCAAAACAGATAGTGATGTGCGAACCGGAACAGGCACAACGGGTATAGATGCCTTAGCTGAGAATTATACGTAAAATCTGGAAGAAGAGGAGATATAATATGGCATTCAGTCGGAAGAAGAGCGTAGGGTAAAAACTTATCAAGATTCTGCTAAAAGTGCAAAGGAACAGCAACAATTTGCCTGACGTCAAAATGACACCTATATATTTAGTGTGGTTTCTCAGGTTAAAATGTTTGTAGAAAGTCAAGCAACTATGCAATAGTGTGTACAGAAAACTCTCCTTGACTATGGAAAAATAACGTACGTACAGTATTTTTTCTGTTCGTTGTAAATTCTGGTTGTATTAACTCGTAGAACTAGAAATAAATTTTGTAAATTGACTAAAGCAAATACAGAATATTATTTTATCTTGGTATTTGCATCATATACATGCATTATTTTGCGTATGTCTACCTTCGTTAACCGGAAACCTCTCTTTAACAGAAATTTTTGCGAGTCCCATTCTAATCCGCTAAAGACAGGTTTTACTGTATATAGACTTCCTATAGTAAACTAACTAGATCGATAATGTGCTTCTAGCTTTATGTGTTCTGGTTTTCTTCTGAGTTTTTAATTCTTTTCATTTTCTTTTTTTTCTTTCTTTCTTTCTTTCTAGGTAAGTCCAGTCTGTACTCAATATTGAGGATGTCATATTATTTTAATGAATTACCGTGAGTATTTCTTATTCTAAATCTGTTTAATTTATTACTTTTCCTATTTTAATTAAGTAATAACATTAGCAATTGTTCGAAAGACAATTAATGCTAAGGTTATTCTTATAGTACAAGTAAAGGCGCTATGAAATTCTTTGGAAGATGTTATGACCGAATATCCTTGTAATTTTAATAATTCTTCGGATAATTTGTCGAAATAGGTGTATAATTCGTTAAAACCATAATCCAACCAATTAACAACTAAATTAACTATATTATTTTCTACTTTTACCAACTTTTCTAGTAAGAAGTACTACATTTTCAAAAATTAAATTTTAGAAACTTTGGTAAGGTTTTAAACGAATAAAACGCAAGCTCTGACGCGACGTTGCCGAGTAGTAAAGGGGTGTGGCTATGGCTAAGCAGACGAACTACAGCGCGATCAGGTGACAGGGGTAGACGTGGATGTGTACTAAATAAACGTGGCAATACCGCTGGCCTCTCATCTGCTAGCAGCATTTAAAGGGAACTTGGACTTGGAGCGCCGCCTTCAAATACCAGGATGTTTGTCACGCCGTATAATTACTTAGACTTCAACGTGATGTTGTCCTCCTTTATTGTGATATATCCTTTTATATTTAATAACTACAATATCCCTGCACTAGTATATTCAAACACACATTCTGTCTTATCATTTTTTGATAATGAAACACACCCTTCCAATAATTGGTTGAATGCCAAATTATTCATCCATTCTGATGGTATAGTGACGGTGATTGCCATTGTATCATAGGAATTTAGGAAAGATTTCCATTTCGAGTTGCTTTGTTGTAACCTATAAAATTGGTCTGTATATTCTCGTCGATTAACCCTTAATTTACGACACCCTAACGCCCAGTATGCTTCACGGTACGATACGGCAAGATATTTAAATGAGTTTTTAATAGTCTGTAGTATATCAAACAAAAGCGTATAACATCACTTTTATTGTGCACAGAGACATGAAGTAAACACATTTTGTTGTTCGGGGACTCTACTATAAGTTTTGGTGGTATTTATGATACTTTATGCAAATTCAGTGGGGCCAGGAGGAACGAAGAAACGCGAGTGTGGACGACCCACGTGGTGACGTGTGATCTCATATCAAATGTACCGGACGATTTACTTTTTGGCGTGATATGATGCCCGCCAATTTTTAAGAGTTAAAGTGGTGTTTTAGATTTTAGGGTTCATATGTAAGTATCTCGTCATGTTCTCTTAAAGATTCTACTGAACGCAACAATATTTGTTGTTATATTAAATTATATAACGTCAACCCAATAGAAAAATCAAGTAGCCAAGAAAACATAGATCTCTTTTACCCTGAACCTTGGGTTTTCGACACTATGGATTTTTATCGGCACATAATCGTATTACTCTTACTTCAGTGACTATCTTACCTACCTTACTAATTAACACTATGGCCTATGGAACCTGGAGGTTCAATGCCGCGTTCACGAAAGCTCTACACTAACTTCTATCCTTAGCCAACTGGGCCTAGTTTCTACTTTGTATTCTTATTTCTGCGACATCCATCTTAATATTGTCTTCTCATCTTCACCTAGGTCTTTCTAATGGTCGTTTTCCGATTGATCTTTTAGTTAAAACATAGAAAGCATTTCTAGTTTCTTCCATCCTGTCTGTATGACCTGCCCACCTGAGTCTCTTAGAGTTGATGACCCTAACAATGTTTGGTAAACCATATAAATCATGTAGTTCCTCGTTATGAAGTTTCCGCCATCACACATTCCCGTTCCTCTTGGGTCCGAATATTCGTCTCAGGATTTTGTTCTCAAATACTTTCAGTCTATGTTCTTCTCTCAGAGTAAGAGATCATGTTTGATAACCATACGAACAACGTCCAGATTATCGATTTATATATTTTGCACTTCAAATTCCTCGACAGAATTCGCGACGACAAGAGATTTTGAACTGAATAATAACACCAATTCCCTGCTTTTAGTCAACATTTAATTTCTTCGGAAATATGGTTTTCGTCTGTTAATATTGTTCCTAGATATTTGAAAGTATTCACTTTATCAAAAGTATTATTCGATATTTTAACACATCCATAATTTGCCGTATTACGATCCCGACGAACTTCCATGTATGACTATCTTACCAATTCTGATAATAATTTTTGGATATTTTGAAATACATTAATGCCTTACAATTGATGTGCAACTGAAATTCATTACCATATAGAAGGAAATTGAATGTTTTGTGCGATGCTAAAATTGAAAGCAATTCCAATTAAACGATATAGCTCTTAACGACCTAATATAGTATCTTAGCAGTATTCAATCACCAGTATACTGTTGTTGTAACAAGACTTTCCCGATATCTTTTTCTGCTGGTATATGTCCAGTGATGTAACAGTTTCCCTTGTATCATCGTGAGCAAACGTGCATTAGCACGACTCGCACATAAGAAGGACAGGTTGCATAGGAATCTGTTATAGTTGATATTTTGGATACGGAACTAACAAGGGAACCTTCCGAAAATGATAGTTGTAGTGAAAGATATGGCCTATGCCAATTGAAAGATCTGTAACAGAGATGAGCATTCCCAAAAAATTAGCTGCCCATAGCAATAGGTTCAAGAAATATAAGGGGTGGAAGTTCGGGAAACAGCAAGGTTGGACAAGGAGGAAAAGTGCAAATTCCGCAAAAAAAAAAAAAAAAGCGCACAGCAAAATACAATGCCGGCAAGTGATGAAAGAGACTTGCCACAATAGGGAACAAATGAAGGCCACCAGTAGGGTTAACAGTGTTGCCAACTGCAATAAAAAGTACATGATTTGCAAAGAGCACTATATGAATTGAGTGCAATATTCAGTGCCATGTAGAACATAAGATATGACGTGTATAATCAGTGGTACAATCTAACAAAAGAAAATAGAAAAAACAGAAGTACGAAAAATACGAAGTTGGCCATAATGCGCCACATTTGATCACGAGCTGTGCATATTAGAATGAACAAAACAAGAAGCACCGACTATGCAGGAAGCCGACGTACCTAGAGTCGAAAAGAAAAACGAGTTCCAAAGTTGGCATCACTGGCCATGAACATCCAGACAAGTCTAATATAGTTAGGCCACTTGCTTCACAAAAAGAAAATTCCGGCAACAGGCATCACTCGGAATGCATCAATGCTAGAGTGATTGAGGCAATGCCAAGTCGGGGAACATGAAATGGTTGGGTTGAGCCAACAACCTATAATAGAAGTAAACATTATGTCATGGTTAGATCGTACGTGGGAATATACAGGGTGTCCCACCAAACTTTGTGACCTGAAAGATTTGAGAAATGAACAAAAATGTGACGGATCCAGTTGTGCAGAAATGTACCAATGTCAGGGGATGATAAAAGTCTGTGAGAAGCAAGTGACCCCAGGATCCCCATCATAGGGCCCCAGGAGCCAACTTTAAACTTTCAAATGGCAACAGGGACCGAGTGGTACCTCTCTCGACAGATCATGGAATGTGCAACAACACATATAGGAAACATTTGCTATATGAAGCATGTTTTTCAAAATGGCTGCCACAAATATATGTTGTGTCTTAACATGGCATCGAACATTGTGATCTCAAATTGCTGCGAAGCGAAAATAGATGTTGCAAATCCAATTGCACAGGAATGTACTCATGTCGAGGGCCAAGAAAACTTTGTAAGAAGCAAGTCCCCAATGTCCCCATCATAAGGCTCGAGGGGTCAACCGCAACATTTCAAATGGGAACAGGGGGCGGATGATATTTCTCTGGATAGATACAACACCGCCTATAAGAAACATTTGCCATATGAAGAACGGGTTTCAAAATGGCCGTCAAAAATGCACGTTGTTGTTGTCACCGAGTAGATATTTTTGGCGGCCATTTTGAAATCCCATATAGTAAATATTTCTGATATGCGTTGTTGCATATTCCATGATTTATCGAAAGAAATATAACTCGACCGATGGTGCTATTTGAAAGTTTGAAGTTGGCCCCTGATACCCTATGATGGGGTCTTGGGGGCACTTGCGTCTCACAGAAGTTTGTCGCCCGCTGACATGGGTAGATTCCTGCACAACTGGATGTGTCACATTTTTTTCGCTTTGAAACTATTTCAGTCGCAGAGTTAGGTGGGACACTCTGGATACATCATATAGGCGGTGATAGTACTGCAGACAGCAACACACAGCAGATCAAGCCTTTGATTATGTTGATTATGTTTGCTTTCTACTGGTGTGGATATGTGATAGAAAGACCACCAAAGGTTCCGACACCTCTAGAGTACTGTTTCGAGACATTCACAGGCGATCATTGTACCATGTATGACGGATTGGCAGTATTCCGCTGTGCTTACTGCAAATGTATCTTCTGTTTGGACCATTGTCTCATCGAACAATTGCACGTACAATGTGGACGAGCATGTACAAATGATGCGAAGGCTAATGCCTCTTGCCGGAATTTTCTTTTTGTGAAGCGAGTGGCCTAACTATATTAGAATTGTCTGGATTTTCATGGCCAGTGCTGCCAACTTTGGAACTCGTTTTTCTTTTTGACTCTAGGTACGTCGGTTTCCTGCGGTCGGTTCAGTGCTTTCTTGTTTTGTTCATTCTAATATGCACAGCTCGTGATCAAATGTGGCGCATTATGGCCAACTTCGTCTTTTCCGTATTTTTCGTACTTCTGTTTTTTCTATTCTCTTTTGTTAGATTGTACCACTGATTATACACGTCATATCTTATGTTCTACATGACACTGAATATTGCACTCACTACATATAGTGCTCTTTGCAAAACATGTACTTTTCATTGCAGTTGGCAACACTGTTAACCCTTCATGTACTGGTGGCCTTCATTTGTTCCCTATTGTGGCAAGTATCTTTCTATACATCACTTGTCAGCATTGTATTTTGCCGTGACCCCCTTTTTTGCGGAATTTGCACTTTTCCTCCTTGTCCAACCTTGCTGTTTCCCGAACTTCCACCCCTTATATTTCTTGAACCTATTGCTATGGGCAGCTAATTTTTTGGGAATGCTCATCTCTGTTACAGCTCTTTCAATTGGCATAGGCCACATCTTTCACTGCAACTATCATTTTCGGAAGGTTCCCTTGTAAGAATCAAGTCTATACAGTTAAGGTTTAGATATGCAACGCCAATGGAATATCATCCCTGAAAAGATTCTGATTCTTAGTTCTCCGGTTTCTGTCTGATGTTTGAAACAGAGCAACACAATATGTATCAACGCCCGTGTTGAACATCTTAGTTTTAAATATAGCTTTTCTGTCTCCAGAGATGGGATTAAAGAGAAGAGAAAGAAAGAAATATAACTTCTCCAAGATCTAATTCACTAAACTATTATTGAAATTGAAATACTCGACTTAAAGGCAGCAAGATAGTGAACAGTGGCGGCGATTGGACGTTAAAAGTGGAGGGGGGCCAAGACATCTGAATATTTGTGTATCAATGTTAGTTTTCCTGGGCTTTGTTTGACGACATGTTGTATAGGAAATAGGATACTATCTTCTTCAGTTAAAATACCGTATATCGTATTTCATATTTTATTAAGTAAATTGACAAGAGCAACGCAAGTAGGTACTAGCTCTTTGTACTCGTAAACAACGAAAGTGTAAGAAGAGATTTGATTCCTTGCTCATGAACATCTTAAAATTCTATCTAGAAAATTGTGTGATCAGATTATTTAATGAAAATTTGCAAAACAAATAAATAGGAAGGACAATATTAATCATAGTAATGAATAATGATTCTTATTTTTACGAGTTATATTGAAACTGGAGATTAATGAACGACTTATATTTTTAATTCCACACATGTCATTAAATGTATGTTATTACTCCTAGAAAATGATAGACAGTAGATACTACAATCATATGCTACATTTAAAGGAAATACAGAAATGCAATATTAATTGTTTTGAATTGCAATTCCTGTAGCTTTCTTAACTCCACGCGAAACAAATAAACAGTACGTACTCAGGCAATGACAAATATTATATGGCACCATTTCTTTCTATGAACCCATACTACATACAAAAACTTTACACTTCCAAACGAAACTATATACATTAAGGGGTCACTTGCAAAAAGTATAGGCAACTTCCCCCTCTTGCCCCCCTAATCGCCGCTCCTGATAGAGAAAGGGAGAACCAAAAATTTCGACTTTCATAAACGTCCTAGAGAACCTAAAGCAGAATAAGATTAATATTTCCAATATAATAATAATAATGCAACATCACTCTTTTCTTACGTTTAATATACATTTTTGAGTATCGTAACTACGTCATCGAAGATTACGAGATAAGGAGAATATAGAAACATCGATTTATTCGTCATTTGGCCTAATTCCCATTTTGCCTAACACTTTATCAGCTGTCAATCACAGATAAAAATCACATCCGCCATTTTAGGTGAAATGTCAATTCCCACTTGGCATAATTCCAAATGGAATATTTGAATTGAAATATTTGAAAGCTATTCCCCTTTATAATATATATTTGAATAAAAGTGAAATAATAATAATAATAATACGACCCAAATCATAACCCTGTTCAAAAGTGCATTTCATACAGTTTAGCCGTTGTTCTTTGATAGAAAATTAAGCTGAATAAGTCCCAAACGACAATTATCGAAGATAAATTGATTAAAACACAGATCGACTCAAATGTTACTTATATCCAAAAATTCATTTTAAATGATTCAAACGTTTCAACACTTAAGTCATTTCGTGAATACAAAGTGGGAAATTAAAATATTTTAGAAATTGTCCCGAACTACCTTTAGAAGTTTTAGAGGGTTCGCATTTTTTATAACATTGGTGCATGAGACCACTTCTTCTATAACTAATTTATTTCTCTAAGAGGGTTGCGAGATGTTTGAATTAAGGGTACATGGAAATTCCCACTTCCTTTAAGATACCGGAAGATGGGGTTACTTTGCACCACATTTAAGGAATTTTAAAGAAAATCGCATGTAACTTACAAACGTAATGATTTAGAACACTGTATTTTAAACATGTAATAGTAAACCCATAGGTGGAGATACATTGCGCAACATACAAATAAGTATGTTCAACATACGAACATAATGTTTCTGTGCAATGTTTTCCCTTCAGTGTTTATAATTTCACTTCCTACACAAAACTGCATGCAGTCTACAAATATTGATATTAGAATGATGGTATCAGTATCAGTACTTAGCACAAATTATCGATATTTGTAAAGAGAATTGTGTATTTTCTGTTGTTCCAGCACAGGAACCACATTCTGACAGTTTAGCATATGCCCCACAAAAATACCACCTCAGGAACACAGGAAAATCCCCGTGAACTGATTTGCCTTGGTTACTCTTTATATCCAATAATATAATCCCAAACGTAATCAGTGGAATATTTACCGGGTTTGGGGCTTTCAGACTGAAGTCCACCCAAATTGCGTGATTTTATTATTTTTTTAAAATCTAATGTTAGCCATTCCTACGTGTATAAGCTTCAAGCTCCCCCCCCCCCAAAAAAAAAAAAGATAGTCTAGTGATTTATATAAAAAGAAAGCTTTTCTGAGTGAAGCCCCTCTGAAACTTTTCTGGATCGGCCACTGTTCGTAATTTGTTTTCCAACAAGAAATCCATTCTGGGATCTACCTTTCTGTAGTTTTATAGTTTTGTGCAGTTAGACTACAATGTCCTTTGCAAATTATCTCCTTTGTTTATTCAAGAATTATTTGCAAACAAACAACCTTATTTATCCTCCTAACATTAATTAATTCAAAGATAAATTATTCAGAACTGGAAAAGGGACGTGGCAGCTCAACGGAAATGTAAATAGCTATGTGATTCTTATTGTTGTTAATGTAATTGTACAGAATAATAATGTAAATTGTACTGTAACCTTTTTTAGTATCACCAAGTAGAAAGGAAAGAAACAATACCAAATACGTTAGCTGAAATTATTGTTGATTGCAATATCCTTCTTTGTACTTCAGATAAAAGTAATGGGAGAGACCTTGAATTGTGACATGTCCGATAGACTAGAAAAAGAGAGCTGACAACACTAGTTACAAATGTCACCATTTGTAACTGGGATCAACCAATGGTGTTACAATGTAGATTGAGTTTTCCATCGTCGATTTATGGAAACCAACACATTTACGAACAGGGCCGGATCCAGGATTTTCTGAGAGGGGTGCACCAAATAACTGCCAGTACATTTGAATTAAATTTGAGGTTTTTAATGTCTTTAGGCATCTGTGGTGTGAATGAGGAATTGCCCTGGAAATGCTAAATGTCTGTCTCGATGAATCTTTTTCAGAAAATTGACTGAAACTATTGATTTTGCAAAACTAACTGCTAGCTTCTCACTTTAGGTAGTGTATATCTACAACGAAGTGGGGGTGCACGTGCGCTTTTGCACCCCCCCCCCCTAAATCCGGTCCTGTTTACGAAGATCATGCGCAATAGTTATATACAGTGGTCGAAGTGAGACGGTATGCGGTATGCTGGTTTTCAATGATGAAGGCATACCGCCTCTGGTTTTGCAGTGATCAAGACATACCGTCAGTGGAGAGTAGAAGCTGAATACCCTTAATAAATAAATTTTTATACACAGTAATTGACGAATAGCTTTGCAAGTAAAAAGATTTTATTTCTTATGGATACATTATTTCTAAGTCCACAATACCGACATTTTTATTGTTTTCCCTACCTTTTGGTGTTAAAATGAGGTGTCTCCAAAGAGGTTCATGTAGCGTAGTTTATATTTTGATGTCCCATATTGATTTTTTTCTACTATGTGTGTGTGTCTTCTTGCGTTAATGCATATAAGTATTGTATTTTGAGCATAGGCAGAATTACGGGTTATCTGCTGTGGGGGCATATCTTCCGGGAGTTTAGAATACCCGTCAGTCGAGTCTGGTTTCTGGGAGTTCTTCCGCAGGAAATTGTCAATATAAAAACTTGGTTTTGGAGCATTTTCATGTAGAATTCTCTATAATACAATATAAGGGGATTTTTTAGAAAGTTGTTGGCAGATCAAAGTCTCTCCATGCCCCTCCCGTAACTACAAAGAAACTCTCTAATGGTTTTTAGTCATTATGTAAATAAAAATGCCATCTTTTAGGCAACATATTCTCAATGTATTCCAACATTTAGATAGCCGGTATGTCTAGTCAAAATTGTATATATACAGGGAGTAGAAAAAATCTAAAAAACACTTCCTACAGGACACGTAAGTTTGGCCCTCCACTGTACAACACGTGTTGCGGTTGCCGATAGTTTTTTTTTGTTTTCAATGTGTCATGTGGACCTTCCTCTTCCGTCAGCAGTAACCCGTTCACCTGTGAGTCTCGTGGTGTGAAAGTGGTGCTGTAAAATGGGCGACCTGACAGACCTCCAAAGAGGCATGATCATTTGTGCCCGTCTGGTTGGAGCTTCAGTGGCAACAGTGGCGAATATTCTGGGGGTATCGAGAGGCACTGTGTCCAAAGTCACAAGGGCATACACAATTCATGGGCAAACGACGTCTGCAAAGCACAACAGTGGTCGAAAGACAATCCTGTCAGATAGGGACCGGAGGGCATTAAAATGGATTGTAGCAGCTAAAAAGAAGACCACTGCAATGAAAATTACCTCTGAACTCAACTCCGGCCTACAGATCCCGGTTTCATCGAAAACAGTGCAACGGGAACTTCATAAAATGAAAATTCGTGGCAGGGCCGCTATCGCCAAATCCCTGGTCACAGCAGTAAATCCGAAGAGGCGTATCCAGTGGCGCAAGGACCACTAGGTGTTGACTCATGAGCAGTGGAAACACGTAATGTGGTCCGATGAATCGACCTTCACCTTGTTTCCAACAACCGGTCGTCTTTACGTATGGAGAACACCGTCGCAGGCCTATGATACAGACTGTCTGCTCCCAACTATAAAGCAAGGGGGTGGTTCTGTTACAGCATGGGCAGTGATATCGTGGTTTTCTGCAAGTTCCATCATAGTCCTGCATGGAATGATGAATGATAAGGCGTGTGACGCCATTTTGGGGGTCCAGGTTCTACCCATGGCCCAAATATTGTTTCCTGATGGTGATGGCATTTACCAAGATGATTTGGCACCCTGTCACGCTGTAAGAACGGTCAATTCATGGTTTGAGCAGCATGACCAGGAGCTATCACACCTCCTCTGGGCCCTACAATCACCAGATCTGAACATCATTGTGGTCTGAATTAGAAAGGCGTGTTCAGTCTCATTACCCTCCACCAGCATCCCTTAAGGAACTGGAGCATGCTTTGGAGGAACAATGGAACAAAATTCCACACACCACGATTCAGGAGCCGTATACGTCCATTCCACGTCGGATCCAAGCTGTTTTGGACGGAAAAGGAGGCTCCATACCAAACTAGGTATGATTTTTCACACTTTTACAAACGTTTTAGATTTTTTTGTACAACCCCTATATATATATATATATATATATATATATATATATATATATATATATATATATATATATAACTACTTCGAGTATATGCATTTAAATGTGCCACTATCTGACTCACCTGGAACCAAATGAGCACGTGATAAACTATTGATGGGGAAAATCGATGGTGTAAGCAAAGGAGAAGACCCATTTCAAGATCCTTATCATTACAGTGATATTGAAAATTGACTCTTTTGCATGCAGTATGTTGCATTTGAGATCCCTGGGAATCGAACGAGGGTCTCCCACGCCAAAAGCACATACGCTATCCGCATAGGCACGAGTAATCTGGAGTAATATGATGAGGTGAATGATTAAAAGAGTAACTTAAGTACTTTTAATTCAGTCACATCTTTCCAAGAAATATTTTTTATATAAACAGTTTCAATGGGTCTATAAAACAGTAACAAGTTTGTTTTTTTTTTTCAGTTCATATCTCTAGCTGACACTAGTTATTAACAAATTCTTGCCTTAGCTGATAGATCAGTTCTCGTCATTATATTTGGCATATGTAAACAATATACAAGAGAAAAACAATCACATTAAGGTGTCAATGACCTAACATAATAGTAAGTCAAAATCATGATTTCCTCTTTATTTTATCTAGCAATGTGCTGGTAGTTGATTTTCTAATACATTGCAACACAGGGTGCAGACAGAGTTCATTCTAGAGCATTTTCTTCTTCTTGTTTTTGCCAGTCTTTTTGGTTGAGTTCTTTTACCACAAACTTCCCTCTTTTTATTTTCTTTCTTAGCACAAAACACCTACGCAAATCGCTGAACAAGCTCTGTGTCAGAGGATACAGTAGATGCATTCATATAAAGTAAAATTACACATACCGTCCTGACAGCCTCTGATGCTTTTCATTTAAAATTAAAGATTGACATAAACTACTTCTCTCTGGAATGTCAGATGGAATCATAGTAACAAGAATCTTTCCCGATATAGATAACTCTCGATTACTGAGGATCGTTCAAAACTTCTCTCTGCTTTTAGAGTGGCTTGCGACTTAAATTTGTGTCATAGCGTTATATACAAGGTATATATAAATTTAACTATTCAAGTGTTAAACTTATTGTGCTTTTGTCGAAGTATAAATATTCTCCTAGCACTGCCAGGTTACTTACTTCAAGTTTAAAAGCATTGAAGTAAGGTTTACTATCTGTAATATTGTTCGTTCTTGCTGCATTTAGTAGAAGTGTGTGAGCTAAGTGGGAAGGTAATACCAAATTGAAAAGCGAAAAATAAAGGATGTTTCACGCAGGTAATTAGAAAAGATACCATTAGTCGTAGTTCTGCGGGGTAATTCTGGGTAAGCATCTGAAAGGGAAAGTAACTAAACTGAGTTTTTTATGTCATAATTAGAAGATTAATACTTAGAGGGGAATGAAAGCATTTAATGCAGCTCGGGTAAAAACGTGAAGTCACTAGCGGATCCAGAAGGATCGTTTGGAGGGGGCGGTTCGCTTCCTGGGAGATGAGCGTAACTTCAAGTTGACTAAAATTTTAGTTAGCAAGTATGGGACGCATACCAATCCGGGGCTGGAGGGGGGTGTAAACCTGATTCCCAGATTCCATTTTGGAACCCGAATTTGTGTGTGTGTTTGTTTTTAAAAATGAAAGTATTTTCTTTCTTACGGCTTAATGAACCCGTAGATTCATTGCCGCAGTAACAAAAGAACGCAAGTGCATCCTCCCTTGCGCTGAACCAATTAAGTAATTACTTTCATAATTTGCTTGCATAAGATTACTCTTTATATTCTTCCTCTCGGTCTACTTAAAGATCAATCTAAAACTCTATAAAACTCTTTCTTGCACTTCGTATATATTCCTTTACAAAAATGACAGAGAGAGAGAGAGAGAGTGGGAGAGATGTTGAAGTATCACATCAGAAGGCAGGGGCTTACGCAGGGGATGGATCCAGGGAGTCCGGATCCCTTCCACAAAATCTCGATTTTTCTGTAAATTTCGTCTAATTTTGGTGGTGATTTTACAAATTTGAATATAATTTATTCTCATTTTAAATTTGGACTCCCCCCCCGAAATAGTCCAACGTGCGTGCCTATCACGAGATATAAGACATGTATAACTTACTACGTTTTCTTCATTCATGAGGTCCTGGTGTTACAGCCTTGAAAGCACTAACTAACGCCAATAGCACTGGTAAAAAGTGCCCTCGCTTGGAAAATTTTTATTATTATTTTTTAATCGCTAAATCCAATGCATCTATTTTTAAACAAATCCTTTCATGGGGTCACTAGCCAAATAATCTCAAAACTGGAATTTGTGAACTTCCATTTATGCCAATGGTAAAAGTTGGTTGAATACGTTTCGAATTGCTCTTTTTTATACTAATTTGAGGACACTGAGGCCAATGGAAGGATGTTTCAACACATTGGTGTATGAAGCGACGAGAAAAATGACATCAATGGCATACTCCATTCTCGTTGCTCCATGAACGTATATGCGTTAAAATAGTTCAATTAGATTCAGGGTCCTCAAATTGGTATGAAAATAGCAATTAGAAATTTACTCAAGAGTAGGCGCTTTCTACTAGTTGCAATATTGTTTGTTCTCTGGGCGCATTACAGTGATTCGGATTCCACCTAAAACTGCAGATGTACGTTTCATATAACATCGGTGCTAAAAGGAACAAGCTTTCTTCATATTTTGTTGATATTGATATTTGGGAGGGGTGTCATGGTGAGTTGTGGTATAAGCCTGTAAAACGCTTACTTCTTTCGATTTGATTCGAGTCCATGATTTTAGCCAAAGTATGATAAACAAAGCATGTATTTCGAAATAATTGAAAGCCACACATACACCCTGTTTTCATGTGCCTCCCCGAATTGCATGAATTTCTCATTACGGGATTTTCGCATGTTTATACTGCCTCTTCCACTCTCGGTCGCTTCACCAAAAATGACAATAGAGTCATGTTCTTCATGTTCTTACTCATCTTCAACACAAACACACACACTAACAGAACCACCGTAAATTAATATATAACGGATTGAATTTGAAATATGTTAAAATGACAGTCACGTAAAAATATTTTATCGCTGTCAATGTAACAGAGTAGGATCACGCGGTCATCTGTTATTTGCCATTAAGCCCCTCCCATTTCTCCTCTATGTAGATAAATATAGCTTTCCTTTGTTGCACTAAAGTGATCGCAGGAAAACACGAAGCTTCACCTAAATATACCGATTTCACTATCCAATAGAATGCAAGCGTATGTTCCGATCGTCGACTCCTATCCATTATATTTTTTCATTGTCCTCTCTGAGAGGGACATAATCTTTGAACTATAGCGTTATGGGAAGAACATTTCCTGATGGGCAAAATGTTGTTGGATTTTCGATGCGTTTCATTTTTTGAAACTCAATATTTCACAACGACTTCAATTTTTCAACATTGTTGAGGTTTCCTTAAATGTGTGTTCGGATTGCGGCTCCATAAATCGTACCAAAATCTTCTGATGTATCAAAGGTGAGAAAAACTTTTCTCTGATCGGTATAGAACCCAGGATTCACGAGATGTTGGAAGTTACTGATAAACCTTGGCATTATGTATCCATAGAATTGTTCATTTCTCAAGAAAAAAAAAAAACTTTCAAGTATTCAATTGATGCATTTAAAGATGAATGTATCAGGAATTCAATTGCTGGTACGTTCAGGAATTTTTCACTTAAACAAAAGAGAGCGAGAAGACAAATATAGGACACTGTTACAAAAGTGTATGCAAAGGGAATTTTGGTTTGTTGCTTGAGCGGTAACAACATGGCGGCTAAAGGAGACGTTCACTTACTGATTGTAGTAGAATCCGAACCAATTTTTTTTGTTCAAATGTACTCCAACCGGGAATCGAACCGGGACCATGAGCACCGTATAAGGTATTTTGTTTAGGTTCACCGCTTTTGCAGTGGTATATTTGAGTATGTGAAGAAAAAAAGCAATAGACTAGACTAAGAACAGGAGGTTAGAAATTGGCTCTATTAAGTAATTTGTTAAATGTAGCTTTTAGAAACAGTATAATTATAGTTATTCCTATAACAACAATAAAATTATATTATACTAGCCTTCGCCTAGGGTGAGACTTCGCCTCCAGACCCCCAATTTGCTTGGAATACGGGCTCGCCCAATATAGCAAATGCTCATACGTGTTACTATGGTTCAATATTTAGCGTTCTTCCTTCTGTATTTTTCATATAGAATTGACTTGAGCTAAAACTCTGTCACAAAATTCAAACACCTCGTAAGGCATTTTAGTGAACCACCCCCAGCTCTTTTCCTACATTTCTATTTATTCAGGTAAAGGTAATTGAAGTTTCGGGAACAGAATTTCATTTTATTATCCTTTTCCTAGGACAAAATTTTAAAATACACGTTTTTAATTCAAAGAGTAAGCCGTCTTACCCTCCTTCCTACAGCTGTTCGTCCAACGAATGAATCATATATTCGCTCTTTTGGGGTTTATGGTGTCTGCCTAAGGAACTAGGGACAAAAGTATTCATAATTAAAATATGTCTGCATTAAGTATTATTAATACCACACATTTTGATTAGACTCTCCTAGGCTTGTTACACAAATTGGATCGGTCGTGAAAAGGCAATATTTATTTTTGCCAATGATAAATGCTAGAAATATAAAAAAAGAAAGACCTTTGGGAGTGGTCATCCCCTCCGCCCCCTCCGTGGATACGCCAGTGCGTGAAGTTAGTGTAGTAGACAAAATATGATTTGGGTAAAATAAATAAATAAATAAATAAATAAATAAATAAATAAATAAATAAATAAATAAATAAATAGAGATGTGTCATTTCTATTGACAAGTGAAAAGTATATATGGAAATCCTCAACAGATAATCAAGTATAGCAAATAGATTACATTTAAACAACTTGTAAGGAACTTGTTTACATTTAAAATTAGGAATCACATAAAATCCCACACCAAAAATCTGTCTTTATTGTGGCCAGTTGGCTGGAAAAGAAGACTACTCACACAAATATGTATCTCATTGGATTTAAATTTTAATTGTATTTCAATATGCAGGTTTTTGTTGCATTTCTATTTTTCTGGTGTTTCAGGATTTAGATTTCTGGGATTTCGGCATCTAAGGCCATTTAGCCCTTCACGATTTGAGGGATGACGTCCCTCGGCGAGCACACAATCCGGGGAAAGGGAAGGAAGAAAGGATTGGGGAAGGAAGGAAGCGGCCTGGGACCTAAAAGTTAGGTACCACCCCGGCATTTACCTGGCGTGAATGAGGAAAACCCAGGAAAACCTCATTCAGGGTGGCTGACCTGAAAAAGCGTGTTACACTTTTTCGACCGAGTGACCCCACCGGGAATCGAACCCGGGACCAATCGCACCGAAGGTGAGAGCATTAGCGACTATGCTACACTCTGGTGTTTCAATATGCAGTTCTCATTGGTTTCATATCGTACCTCTTTTATTTAAATTCATTTTTAAACAACTCTGCACCTGTTGAAAATGTTTAGTACACCTTTTTTTTTTGTTCTTAACAGTATGTACAGTATAAAAATAAAATGTGCCTATCAGAAAAAATACAATATAATATTTAAAAATATTTTCTGGGATTAGATTCTAATTATCTTTATCTCTTTCGCTTATTTTCACCACCCCCATGAAACCCTCTCGCTACCCCTAGGGGTCGTGACCCTCAGGTTGAGAAACCTTGGTCTAGATGGTCAATATCTACTACAGTATATGCATGAAGCTCTTTAACAGAATGAAGGGGAAATAGATTTCCCTTGTAAGCAGATCCAAGGGACATAAGGATCTAGGTTTACTTTCTAGATTCACTTTAATTTGTCAAAAAAAAAAAAAAAAAAAAAAGAAACGTCTGCTAATTAAGAAACTAGTGTACCATAAGGAAGTGATTGTTTGTGTCTTACTGCTGATAATGCGACTGACAACCTGAAGTCATTTTTATATGTTAAAAAAAAATAAAAAGAAATTGCCTCTTTCCTCGATAAAAGCGAAATTTTCGGAAGCAAAATTTGCGGCAAATGCTAACAAATACTAACTTGTTTTGAATAAGGAATTTGCATAATATCTTACCAAGTTTCATATCCTGAACATATTTCTAATCTTAAGAGTCTTCATCCCGGCGAAATTAAAATATCGCTAATTTTACATTAATTATGTGATATCTTCAAATAGATAAAAGATAATCGAAATGTGGAACAAGAGCGCCCTAGACAATATCATTTTACATGAGAAACCGTTATCACGACTCACTTATCTGCTTTCGATTTCGAGCCATTTTGAAAATCGGCATTTATTTTCGCGTTTCTAAACAGCTGAAAACATAAAGCCACTAGGTGACTTGTGATAACGGTACCACACGCAAAATAATATTGTCTAGGGCGCTCTTGTTCCACATTTCAATTATATTTTATCTATTTGAAGATATCACAAAATTACTGTAAAATTAGCGGTTTTTTAATTTCGCCGGGATGAAGACTCTTAAGGAATTTCGATTTGATTTGAGTTTACCGTTCTTTTTAGCAGCGAGACTATATGAAACATGAACCTACAGCTTAACATGGGACCAGAACTACATGAGCTCCTGCCGGGAATCGAACAAGGATCTCTCATGAAAAAGGTGCGGACGCTAACTCCTTAGCCATGAGGGAGCTCTTAAGAATTTGATTTGGCTTGAGTTTAAGTTTAGTGTCATTTCAGCATCGAGGATTATGAGACGTTCATCTACAACTTAACGTGGGATTGGAATGACATCAGCTCCCGCCGGGAATCGAACCGGGGTATCCCAAGTCAATAGGATTTCGAGATATGGCAATCATATTACAAAAGTTATAACTCTCATCCTTTTCTCTTTCCACTTTATTTCCTCCCTTCAAGGGAAAATATCAAAAGGCACTGAAACACTTCATTAATTATTTTAAATAGAAATTCTAAATACCAAATTTAATGTGTATAACCTTAAGAGCACGACTACTCGAAGCGTTCGTAACGCGTTTTTGTGGCTCATGCGTACGCTTGGAAAACGCTGACCATGCATTTAAATGTGGATGGCTAATCACAATACACTGCAAATGCGAAAGCAATAAGAACGCGCAGAATTCGTATGCTGCGAGTAATAGACGGCATGCTGTTTCGGAATCAGTAAAAGATGTCTAAAGGAAAGGGAAAAAAAAAAGAAAGACGTGTTGCCAGTGAAATTCGCCATGCAGTGGTCTTTGTCTATTAATGGGATGCACTTTAAATCGGCGTTTGCCTTGGCGTCTTTTTTTTTTCATAAGAAGAAACTGCAGCTAAGAGCAATATTTCTTCGATATCCTTTATGTCTTCTCACAAGAAAACAACTGAAGCAGGCCTTTCTGATTCTACCCTTCCGGAGAGGGAAATGAAAAACAAAAGACCTGGAAACCATGACTGGCTCACAGTATGATTTATAACTCTGGCGAAATCGAGTAGCCACCTAGGTCGCGTTCGCTGTTGGGGGCAACGCATCGGAAACACATCCTGGTATAGCCATAGTCTAAGAGATTCCGAGATATGGCCATTTTACTTTATCAATTGCAACCCCACTCTTTTTCGCCTTTTTTCTTCCCTTGTAGAAGAAAAATAAAAAGAAAGGTAAAGCATGTGTCTAACAATTTTGAATAGGAAGTCCATGTAACAAATTTCATATTTCCACCCTTCAGAGGTTCGGAGATAATGGACATTTTACTATAATAATAGACAACCTTATTAAATTTCCTTCACCGAATTTTCCCAAATCCTTCCTTAGTGGTACACTACGTCACAAATCCTATACACTGTCAACATTTCAAGTTTCTAGCTTAAGTGGTTTGGGTTGGGCGTTGATCAGTCTCTCAAGACTTCTTCTTTTACTTACAGGGTTATGGAACAATATTGCAAATTTGTTTATATTATTATTATTATTATTATTATTATTACCGCTAATATCGGTCTTCCTTATCAGAGATGACTGCTTCTTCTATTCACGTTTTCTTATTATCCTTACAGTAGTTTTAGAATTTGAATGAAATTTTATTTTTACATCCCGTGGTTACGTCCTTTAGGCCAGTGGTTCTCAACCTAATTCCTATCACTACCCCCCATTTTATCACATCCTCTTGTCAGTGACCCCCTTACAACTTCTGGTTTGAATAATCTTGTGTGGGATTTTTAATATACCTATTGCGGAGATCTCACGATATCCATCTAGTTCTATAATAGTAGAATCCATTTCTTGTATACAGTGAATACAGTAACTCCCCTAAAAGCGAATGGACTAAAACCAAATTTGGTTAGTTCATTCATGTTGCAAATATCAAATCCGATCCGTCATACTTTTTGAAATTGAGTCCGTTTGAAAATTTTAAAACTTCCTAATTCCCTTAATTTGAGTCATATGAAAAAAAATAAAGTGTTTTCTATTTTTTGTTAAAAATAACTTGGACAGTTGTTAAAAAATTATTGAGTATCTTCATTTTGGAGATACCGCCACTTTGAGTTACCTCATATTGTGTGGGGGGGCGCGGTGGCTCAGTGGTAGAGCGTTTACCTCTAGTGCTTGGGGTCCCGGGTTCGATCCCAGCCCCCGCCAAGTGAACTTTGTGGTGGACAAACATCGTGCTTGTGAGTTTTCTCGGGGTACTCCCGTTTCCTCCCACTTTCTTCATTCCACCATTTCACTCATCTCTCATCATCACCGTCTCCTTTAGCCTAACCGGCATAACCGTGGGACGTAAAACTCAAAGATTTCATTTCATTTTTTTTTTTCATATTGTTGTGAATTTGGTACATTGTTGTGTATGCGTTGAGTATCACCAAACATTGTTAAAAGAACTTGCTTACATTTAAAATTGAGGAAACAAATAAAAACCCCACAACAATAATATGTTTTCATTGTGGCCAGTTTGCTGGAATAAAGACTATTCGCTCACACACATACGTGTACAATTCTGCAAAGAACAACAAAGGATTCTAAACAAAAGGAATCCCTTTTATTGCCGACAGAATAATTTGGCCATTATTGATTTATCAACAAAAGCAATACAGCTATTGTGAATTAGTGTTTTCAGTTTTAATTGTATTTCAATATGGAGAATTTGTTGCATTTGTATTTTTCTGGTATTTCAGTGTGCACGCCTCATTAGTTTCATATCGTACCTCTTTCATTTTAGTTGATTTTTAAACAACTCTGCACCTGTTAAGAATGTTTAGTAGACATATTTTTTGTTGTTCTTAACAGTATGTATAAACATAAAAATATGTCTATCAGAACAAAATTCAAAATATTATTTAAAAATATTTTCCGGTATTAGATTCTAACTATATTTATTCTTTCCGCCTATCTTCGCGACCCACATGATAGTCTCTCGCGACCTCCAGGTAGAGAAACCCTGCTCTAGGCTAAAGGAGAATAATCGTCATCGAGGGTGAATGGTAGTGAGATGGTTGCTGAATTGGGAATGTGGCAGGGAACAGGAGAACCTGAAGAAGCCCCACGGACGCAGTGTTATTCACCACAAACTCAATTGGATTGCGATCAGACGAGGAACCCCTAAGACCAGAGTTACAGCTCTTCCGATGAACCACCCCGGGCCTTATACTTCGTGCATGCAATGATAGGAACACACTGAGAAAAAAGGACTAGGGTTTCCGTGTGGATACATCGTATTTACGAGGGGGCGCCCCTTAAGTAATGTAATTTCATGTATAAAAGTACAGCAGGTTATGGGAACACCATGCCAAGTCTGGAGTCGGCGGCTGGATTTCATGTTAAAAACATCCTTCCTCCCTTTCCTTCTCACAGAATGATATGATGTCTTATTACTCTCGTAAGGTAGGAAGTCACAGATTTAGAAAAAAACAAGAGGGGACAGTCGTAGGAAGGTGGTAGCAACATTATATACGTAAGTTACCACCGTCGGAATGGGTATGGCGTTAATTCTAGATTTGAAATGGCGGTCCTACAGTACAAAATTTTCGCTGGACGGTGGTGTAGATCACACTACGGATGAAACATTACTTAATGTGGTGACGCGCGTAACCAGGTAAAAATAGCATTTACATGCCGACTGGATTATGTATTTTTGTCCATGCAGCATCTACAATTCCAATGAAGAACTTGTCGAAGAAATGTCAATAAACCAATTCCAATACAAGACAATCACATCATATTTAGTAAACTACTGATTCAGATTAATAAAATTTAAAATAAACATAAAATTTTTAGAGTGTAATAAGACCATACTTTGTCAGATACCGGTATTTACAAAGTTAACTTTGTTGATGTAAGACGTAAATTTATTTGCTGAGATATTATATCCTTTTGTGTGTTGAAATACCAATTCTGTGATTATTCTCAATGGATGTTATCAGCCGTTTCGCTTTAAAATGCTCCCTTCTAAATTTAATGTTTCGTTTTAAGAAACAATTTATTTAAGAATGATTCGTAAACACATTTCTTTCGTGAAGTGTCGGGACAAAAGGAGGATAGTTGGTGATGTAAGCAGTCTCTGCAAGTTATAGCTAATCATTTCATAAGGCATCTTTATTTGGAATTCAGCCAGATGACGCTTGCAATACTTTTATCAGTCATGACGTCAGCGATTCTATCAAAGGACCGCAAAGTCTTCCCCTACTTTCACTACCACGCATGTTTTTCTGAGAGTTCTGAAACATAATACACTGAAACAAATTCAAGCTGAACGTGAGTTGATTTTCTCACACTCACATAACATAGTTTCTGCAAAGAAATCGAATTTAAATCTAACCATGTTTACTAAAGAACAACAAGAAAGGAAAAAAACAAATATGATAATGAATGTTATTTATATACATACAGTATATACAAACTGTTGCAAATCACTGTCTACAACGCTCGAGAGAAACCAATGCATGAAAAAGATAGTTTGTGTATGAAAATGCCAAGGAATGTTTTTTTTAGTTATGAACCACCGTAATCATGGACAAAGTTAGGAATTATCTGCTGGGAAGCAGACGTTTTGGTCTGGCTCGGGCCTGTGGAATACTTCTTTGACAGGTCTTGGTAGGTGGCCATCTTATAGGTGGCGTTTTTATTTTTTTGTAAAAAAAAAAAAATGTTGGGAGGCAATGGCCCCCATAGCTCCGCCCATATTCGTAATATAGGGAAAGTGAGATTTCGGGAGCCGTAACGCTAATGCCAACGACGCCAGAGAAAGCAATGTAGTGAATTTTACAGGACAAGACACCCCTTTTAGTTTTCAGGGCCACGGGTTCGATCCCAGTCCCCGCCAAGTGAACTTTCTGGTGGACAAACACCGTGTGCGTGGGTTACCTCGGGGTTTTCCCGTTTCCTCCCACTTTTTTCATTCCACAATTTCATTCATTTCTCATCATCACCGTCTCCTTTAGCCTAGCCGGCATAACCGTGGGACGTAAAACTAAAGAAAAAAAACTTTAGTTTTCAGAAATGCAAAACCAAGATGAGTGGGAACGTGTGCAACGAATTCCCCAAAGGAAGGAGGGAGTTTCCGAGTATTCTGAAAATAAAACTAGGTTGAAATGAACGTAAATAGAACGACGTTCCCACTCAGCTTTCGTTTGGAGGTTTTAAAAAGTGAAGGTATCAAATCCTGAAAAACTCAAAACACCGCTTTCTCTGATGTCGTTGGTACGTGTATTTGTCGTATGGGAAAATGGGGTAGAATCGAGTGGTAACCTCTCGGAACTATAATTATTCTAATGCAGTGGAGTGTGAATTGATGTTTACCACTATGACCTTACAAGTTGCGCAACTCTGTTATTAATTTCTTAATGTTGTAAATAAATGAAAAACTTTGAAACATCCGGTTTTATCCCGGTGGAGTAAAAAAAAATGAAACGAAATCTTTAAGTTTTATGTCCCACGTGATGCCGATTAGGCTAAAGGAGACGGTGATGATGAGAGATGAGTAAAATGGTGGAATGAAGAAAGTGGGAGGAAACGGGAGAACGCAGAGAAAACCCACGAACACGGTGTTTGTCCACCACAAAGTCCACACGGCGCAAGCTGGGATCCAACCAGGGGCCCCAAGCACTGGAGGTGAACGCCCTACCACTTGGAGTAAAAAAGGTACCCATGTAAATAAATCTTATGCAAAAATGAAAAATAACGTTTGATTTCGGAGTATTTCGAATAAATAGGGTCGATGATCAGATATTTCGAATAAATAGGATAGATGATTTTAAATTTGATCTTTTTTGGGGAACAAATATTTCGATAAAGTGCTTAGATAAATTCGAAAGCCAACCAGGTATTCCGTTTTCAAAGGACGTAATGATTACATCGAGTTTACAGCCATTTCATATCAAACCGGTCCCGATGTATGATAAGTAGCTATTGCTAAGGTTTGCATGGCAGCTTCAAATGGTATCGGGAGACTTGTAATTGCAACTGCCAAAAAAATATTGTAATGTCAAAGCGAAAAAGAAAAGCAAAAATAATTTTCAAAATTTCCAACAGATAGGTCATTTTCAGCAGTATATCCTTATCTAGCCATATTCTGTCCATATCTATCCATATCCAATATCCTTATATATATATATATATATATATATATATATATATATATATATATATATATATATATATATATATATATATATATATATATATATATATATATATACGAGGAGTGATCAGAAATTAAGGTTACAAAGCCTGCAGTGAAACTTGTAAATATTATTTCATACAACCAATACAGTCAACAGATAGTACGTACATTAGGTTATTTTTCGACATAGTTTCCGTATCGGTTGAGGCATTTATCGCATCTTGGAATGAGTTTGAAGATTCCCTCCTGGTAAAAAATCTAATCTTAGGTGTCCATTCACGAATAGTTTCACCTCCTCGTCTGAAACGAAGTGACAGCCTCCGAGGCACAGACTAGAATATACAGACAGCAAACTCAAGGAAAAACAGAAAATTTGGCAGCGGTAGTGTGTCTATGTATTCTAGTCTGTGCTCCGAGGTGCTTCTTGAAGTGCGCGAACATGTGAAAGTCGTTCATACGTGATTCTCCTGTTGTCGTGAATCAGCTTCTTCACGCGACCTGTGCTCAAATCTGTTTCATGCTATGCTCGGTCGGTCACTGTGCTCCTTGTCGATAACGTTTCGTCTACCAGCCGCAAACTTTCGACATCATTATCCGATATGCTGACGAGACATAACAGTCTCTCCGTAAACCTCTACCAGCTGCCGAGTAATTTCAGCCGCGGTTACATGTTTCGCCCACAGAAATCGAAAAACTAGTATTTTCTATGTGGATTTCTTCGCGAGACTAGTTTCCTAAACGAGTCTCCATTTGTGTTTACCTACAACTAGCGTCGTACGTGGTAGCTGGCTGAAACTTGGCACAATTGCCAACTCCATGTATTAAAATTACCACACATTCCTCATTACTCTATTCCAGCGCTTCCCAACCTTTTTCAACTTGCGGCACACTACGGGTGTAACTTGAATTCTCGCGGCACACTCATAGATATTATTGTTATTATTATTATTGTTATTATTATTATTGTTATTATTATTTGCAAATATAAAATACCATTGTATTATTTCTGTGGTTACTGGTCTCCTTCTCACAGAGATGAACTCACAGAGATCACTGGTTTCCCCCCATGCTAATTCATTATGCTTATGTTTTATTCTAATTTAAAATAGAAAACAATTACAATGAAATAAAGGACTCAGATTTTTAAAAATACACTTTCTTTTTCGAAAACTGTATCCAACTTTTCACTAAGAACGAAGACCAGTAAATAACGAACGAACAAACAAATGACTTGTACTTTTAACTTTGCTGTTTTAACCAAAACCGGTGCATATTATTGCAATCACACAGCTTGCGATGCGTCGAAGTCAAAACACAGCTGTTGAACAAATTGTTGTTCTGTCATTCACGTGCGAATGAGTGTTCTACGAACGTTCATTTGACGCATACCGTACAAATGCTTCCATTTCTCGGTGTTAGTATGACTCTCAATTGAAGCGTAACATTGCAGCTAACCGTGCAAATGTGTACGAGCCGAAATACTGTCTGCTACACAGTAATATATGTAGAATAATATATTATAATTACAGTATTTTTTTCCATTGTAGAAATTCATAGTAGTGTGAAATACAAAAATATACATTTTTTTCCTATTTCTTGCAATTTGGTTGCTATAGAATTAATAATTTTGTTTCGATTTCCTCGCGGCACACCAGCGGCCCATTCGCGGAACACCGGTTGGGAAACGCTGCTCTATTCAGTCGAAACTCGAGAAATGTTGACGTTGTAACCTTAGTTTCTGATCTTCTCCCATATCTACCAATATGATTTATATCTGCAGGAAACATTTAACTTTATTTTAAACCATCTATGTGATTAAATGTCACAGTATCTAAGCACTTTTTCGAAACAAAACATTTTGAAGAATGTCAAATTTTCAATCCTTTGTAACTTTGTTCCTATTTATTCAAAATGCTTCATAAAATAAACCTAGTGTTTGACAGCAAAGTACTGTGGATGTGCGTTAACAAATCTGTCGTACATGCGCAGGGCCGGCTCTATCACAGTGCAACACGTGCTTTGCACTGGGCGGCAAGATTCGAGGGATGGCAAAATTTGTCACAACTATATTATTTAAAATGAATATTCCTTGTTGGAAATAGATTCATGATGATGGTAGTTAAATTTATTAAGCTGACATTCTATTTGAATACTATTCACAAATCATGTTTAGGTCGCATTAGTTTAGTTTAACATCACATGCACAGTACTGAAGAAAATGGTCAAATATGTCCCAGCATGAATTGCTTGATTTTTGTCAAATACAAGAACAGCAGCGAACAACTGTTCCATTTAGTTGTTATCACAGTTTTGATATGAAAAGTTGATAACTAGCCTTTCCTTTGTCAGAAACAAGTTCCTTATCACTGAGGGCGGAAACATTAAGATATAACAGATGTAGAACGAAAATCAAGAAATAAAGATTAATGAGTGGAATTACAAACTGATAGGCTATATTGAAGCTCGATATTAAATTCTACAAAAACGATTACCATCTTACCTGCAAGTGTATTTGCTTTGTTTTTCACTAACATAGTAGATTACTATTTAAAGAAAAACATACACAACGAGATTGTATTTCTAGTGTTTAGGCTTTTCTGAGTGCGAATGCGCTTTTCCTCCACTTCGTTGTTCGATAGTACAGTGATAAATAATTTTCTGTGACAAACTGACGATTAATAGATGTAAATTTTTAGCTTTGTAATATGTTACAGAAGAAACTATCGGGTAACGATTATCGGAAAAGGAAGTCCGAAAAAGTAACGCAATATTTTCCAACAAAATTGGTTTCTGTGTAAATATTTTTAAAAAATGGTGAACAAAATGTAACACTCGATAATATGTTACCGGTATGTAAAATTACCGAAAATAAATCTCGGCAAGTTCTAGTAGCGGACAGAGCAATATCGAAATTACTACCAATGAAGGCACATTTAAGAAAAATTGCACATCACAAAAAATTAAACAATGAATCTGAAAGTCCTACTGATCCGGCACGGTGAAATTAATCTTTAACTGATGCCAAAGTACTGGAGATAGTACGTAAAGGTTCGCCGGAGAGACCAGGAACTAATTTTGTTTTTCCACGCAATTCTAATGGTAGAAAATTTTCGTGGTACCTTTATACACGCAAACTGAAAAATAATGAACATGCTAATAGATCGTGCTGGTATATTCTACAGAAAAAAAAACTCAGCTTGTTTGTTTTTGTTGTAAGTTGTTTTTCACTAATAATGTTTCCTAATCACTTCTAATGAGTATAATTATTGAGGACATTTATATATTTATCCTAGTAAACATGGAAAACCGAAAAATCGCTTATTGTCTCATAAGAAATGGATTGAATTGGCGTCTAGATTGAAATTACAACAGACAATCGATTCAACTAAACAATGCTAAAGTTTGCCATGGGTGGAGCATAATAGAACGCCTAATTGCTACTGTTCAGTTTTTGACCCAACAATGTTTGCTGTTTCGTGGCTCATCTGATGATCTGTATGCACCTAATAATGATAACTTTTTAAAGCTTGAATAATTCGCGAGATTTGACACTGCTATGTTTGAACATTCACTGAGGTTAACCCGTGGATCGTCTGTGCATTATCTTGGGAAAATTATTCAGAATGAATTGATTTCTCTCCTCTCTGAGGCCATAAAGAAAGAAAAAGTTTCTATGATACAGCATGCTAAATATTACAGTATAGTAGCATACTATACTCCCGCTATAAGTCATACCGAACAGTTAACAATAATTGTAATATTTCGTGGGGCTGTCTTGGCAGAAGTTTTCGAACATGGTTGACAAAATAAGATTTTGCCGTAGGTGGTAAAAATGTTTTTAAATTCCAGTACGTAGTTTCCTAATTGTTCACGCACACTGGATTTCACTTTGGACATGTTAATTCAAAGATCCAGAAATATGAGCTGCACCGCTGTACGGCAATGACTCAATTAACAAGTGTCCCACAACTTGATTCTGTACATAAGGCACTGGCGTCAGATGCCGAGGCTGAAACGCGATAATGCTACGAAGGAAAGAGACGACGTTTGGCACGGAAAAGCTTCCAGTTAAAAAGCGACAATTAGAGTGAGACTTTGAAGCCGGACTGGAAGTCCTAACACCACCACGACTGACAAATCACGTGGTGGTGAAGGCAATGATAATGAAACCCTTCTCCTTCTTTAGTAATATAAAATACATATAGTGCTGTGCCTACGATTACTTCCCCTTCACCTACGATCACTCATTCTCCCTTCAGTTTTGGCTTCAAAGTACAAAGCGCTTCTTTAGAACCTCTTAATTTATGACGACACGGTTCTTGTAGGTAGGAAATTGCTTATAAATATGATGAATAAATTTATGTAGCGTATTCTTTTCCCAATGTTAATTTCTTTGAGAAAAAAAAAACAATTCGTTGTGAGATTTAGAATAAAATAAGGGAAAATTATTAAAACTGTGTATTTATTTCAAAAATGTCCAAAATTTTTATTTACACAATTTTTTTTTTCAGATAATATGTATTTTTCTGTGAAATAAAATTTGTAATTTAGACTCGCAGACTCTTAATTGCGATAATAAACTTTGTTTTGGGCATGTACACTCATGTCCAAAATTATTGTCGCATGTCTATAAATATGTAGTTGTAGGAATATATTTTGATAACGAATTCGCCCGGTATTTCTTATAATGTTAATATCTGTATAATCGGCAAAGACATGTATGTGGCAAATTTCATGTCAGAAGAGCAATAAATAAGAACAATAAAACGAAAACAAAACTTTATTGTCCATTTAGCAACATTTTGTTTTTCTCATTCTAATATCCGTATTTATAATTCTTTCCTGTGAAATTCACCAAAAATATACATTCCACGATTATACACATAATATCAGTATTAAAAGTACCCTGCAAAATCATTATCAAATTATATTCTTACAAGAAGGCAATTATAAATATGCGACAATCATTTTGGACATGAGTGTACGTGTTTGAAAAATAAATAAATAAATAAATAAATATAAATATAAATATATATATATATATATATATATATATATATATATATATATATATATATATATATATATATATATATATATATAAATCCGGGCCTTAGTTATGACAAAGGATCTGATATGAAAGGAAACATTCAGGAGTTCAGCAACGCATCAGAGATTTAAACCCAAGAGTTTGCTGTTCTCGTTCTCTCAACCTAGTTGTCAATGACGCCGCTATGTCCTCTAGTGAAGGAATTTTATTCCTTGAAATAGTTCAGAAATTGTATGTATTTTTCTCAGCTTCACCGTTGCGTGCAGCCACCCACGCCATGAAGTACTACTGGCTGGGAATCTAGAACCGAAGCCATTCAACCCTTAACATATTATGTTGACGAATATTATGATGCCTTGATAGCTATTGCTGAAAAAGAAATATTAGACAAAATGACGAAACACAAAGCTGAAAGTTTTGCTCTTAAGCTCACAGATTTTAAATTTATATGTTAAATAATTATATGACACTATATTTTCAACGAAATCAATGTCACTAGTAAACTGCTGCAAAGCATAAAAATGGAATTATGTACTACTGTGTCATCTTTGCAAAATGTTCTGCAAAATCTTAAGAATATCAGGAATGATGAGCCATTTCAAAATTTTCTTGTGGATGCTACATCATTGGTTGAAAAACTTAGAACTGATACCAATTTAAAACCAACTTTTACGAATATCAGAGTGGGTAGACGAAAAAGTCTTCATGATTATTGGTCAAACGATGAACCTATTTTGGACGTCAAAACTAAATTTAAAATCGTTTTTCTTTCACATTTTTGATATTGTAACAATTTCTATTCAGGAAAGATTTGAGCAATTGGAATGTCATGGTTCGTATTTTCCTTTTTTATATAATATGTTTAAATTAAAACCTGATACAACTGATGAGCTTTTAAATAAATGCAAACAACTAGAAAGTATTTTAACACAGGAGGAAAGCAGAGATATTGACGCTGTTGAACTCTGTGATGAGCTGAGGGCGGTTTCCCAACTATTTCTACAAATGCGCCACCAATTGAAGTGCTTCGTTTTATTGTTGAAGATAGCTTTGCCTCTAATGTCGTAGTAGCCTTAAGAATATTATTATCACTGCCTGTAACAGTTGCAAGCGGCGAGCGTAGTTTTTCTAAATTAAGGCTTATTGAAATTTCGCCCTAAAATGGCAAAAAACAATACAGTAATTATCCACGTTAAGAATGACAGTGTAATCAAGCACATGTAATTTTATGGTTCTTCATTCCACAAGATGAGAAGTCAACATGGGGTTGTAAGTAATTTTATTTCTGTTTGTTTTCAATGTGGTGTCAGTGATAACTTGATGCAGTACGTTTGACTTGGCGAAATTCTCATAATTTTTTATTATTTCACTTTGTATCGTGATACATAAAGAAATCCAATAATATATAATGTGTGTGCGTGTGTATGCAGTTCAAACTTCTTTCCCAACACACATGAGGTACTTTATATGTTCTCACCGACGCTGTAGCTCTTATTGTTAATAATTTACTATTGTTATTATTCAGTGACTACATTTTCATTAATGCTACAGTAAATAAAATTATGATGGGGTAGCGTGCTTAAAATTGTGACTTTTAAGATACGTTATTTCTGGAGAAAAGGGGACTGCAGATGGTGCTATTGCACGGGGTGGAAAACTGCCTAGTGCCGGCTCTGTACGAACGTTATTACTGTTGTAGAGACATCTAGATTATGAACGTACAAGTAGATTTGTTATATTGTGAGTGGCATTCTTAGTTCGTAACCCTCAACAATAAGTGTGATATTGCATGTTTTGTATTAATATACGAATTTGAAACTTTTAATATCCCGACGTATTACTTTAAAAGATAAAACTTTATTTCTGTTGGTAGCACTGTTAATGCGGTGCAATTGCAGAATATGTCAAACAGTATCCAATGCTGATGTTCGCGTATTACAAAAATTTTAGTGTTTTTTATGTATTAGTTTAACCCTTTTCCGGGCCGTTTTTTGTAGATATGATGCTGTGTTATGTCTATTAAAATAAGATCTCCACCAGGCGAATATGAATAATTATGTTGGTGGATTCCATTTATTCTATGTATTTTTCATAGATTATGGGGTGGGAAGTATTCTTCCCACGAGCCTAATTTAAAGCGGTTTTTTGCCCACAGTAGAAGAATGAATATTTTCTTTATATTGCATGCTGGCTGCATTGCATGCAGGCTGCATTGAAATGCTGGCTGCCTTGTATGAAAACTACATGCTGGCCATCCACGAATTGCCAGAAACAAACAGGTTCGCCGCTAGGTTCTCAGAGTTGCGATGGCCCTGGGGGAAGACAAGCTTGGTATGGGGGTAAACCAAACAAAACATATAAAAATGGGCAATATTAATACAATATGTGCAATAATAATTAAAATAATAAAATTTGTGGGGACACAAGGGAGGACAAGGGAAGATCTGGGGCACTTGCCCCCTGAATCCCTTGGCGCCATCCCTGGATACATCACCAAAATTACTATTTTCGGTATTTTAGGTAAATTTCTTTTCGGAAAACAAGAACGCACATGGAAAGCGAATGGTATGGACCTGGGCGCCGGCAGGATTTTTTCCAGGGGAGGGCAACAACATTTTCCAGGGGGGCAAAACTCCTGAAAATAGGCAATTTTGTCTCGAAACTGCCTCAAATTACATAATATTAGGGGTATTTCAATTTCCAGGGGAGGGCAAATGCCCCCTCTTGACCTCCCCTCCCGATGCTAATGGGTATGGATCGAATTGTATGGAAACAGAAATCAATAAAAAGTGCTCACTATTTACACGCCAGATGGTGCGCACTAACGTGCGTGCTAATTACGTCAGCAGAAGCAGGCATTTGTTCTCCAAAATAGTCATTTTTCGACCTTCCTTACTGCACGATAACCAAGTGGGAAATGCTATTCCCACCAACCTAAATAATGCACTTTTGACACTATGATTTTGGGAAGATCTTCCCACGGCCCGGAAAAGGGTTAAAAGTTACAAGAGGGTTTCAAGATTAATTGGTCTACTCCGTATACTCTGTGTTTGTATAATAACGCTCAGGGAAAGCTGATAATCTTTGCTCATATGGAGAAACCAAGAAAGTGTATCCACAAACACGGAACTATGAGCCACGAATATCAGTATCTACCAAATTTCTGGTTGGTGAACAGAACTTGCAGAATGGGAAAAGTAGCAGCGAAATTGTGCATCTCTCAGGAATGTGAATATAAACTTTTCTCTGTACACTAAAATTTGTGTGTGAAACATTTATCAATTTCCTGCTGATTATTGGTCGTGGGTATGTTGCATTTGACCAAAATACTTTCGTGTGAATTCTTCTGTAAAAAGTACTTTCCTAATCTCCCCTAAAAATGCTAGTTGATCCGTGTTCTTCTTTTGCATGTGTGTAAAATGTGTCGGTTTACTTCCGATATAAGTATATAAAGTATTTTAAATTACGTATAATGAAGTAACATTATCTCCATTGCTGCTCTCAAGAAGCTGTAATTTCTGTTATAACTCGTTTTCCCAGGTAACATGTTTAAAACCCAAATTGTCCTTTGAAGTTTTCTTTTATTGATCCTTTTACAGTACATCATATAGATTTTCTTAATCAACATTGAGATAAGAGATACTGAGCAGTTAATGCATTTCATATTGCTCAATCTTCATATGCCGGTAGTCTTAGCAAGATGCTGGCAGCAGCGAGAATTACACCTGTATGGGATGTATAAAGGTAACCAAGAAAGTTCTGCCGCTGTGTGTGGAGGTCTGTGTTCCATTGGCCCTCACACCGTGAGTTGAATGCGAATACAGATAAGGCGAAGGTCAGTTGTTGGTGTGGGTATATCCAACATACTACCTGGTTGTGGTAGTTCAGTTACATCGTGAACTTGCGTACGTACGTAAGGACAGAGTGAAGATGGGACCTTCACAGAGGGTCATAAGGTCGTGTATACTGTATGAGTTCAAATGGGGTCAAACGCCGCTGCAGCGGGGCGGAAGATATGGCAGGCCTTTGGTGAGAGTGTCGTGACTACGCAGACAGTGCAGCGGTGGTTTAACAAGTTTTAGGACGGTGACGAAACACTCGAAGACGCACCACCTGCCGGAAGACCAACACAGATACAAAATGAAGATCTTCATACAACAATTGAGGCGAACAGTAGCCAGACATGTAAGGAACTGGGACTACAATTCAGTGAGTAGAGAAACCATTTGGCAGCACCTCCATCAATTTATTATGGGTCCCACATAATTTGACTCCCGGCCAGAAGACAACGCAGATACCTGTGTTTCTTTGCTGTCTCGTCTGAGGAAGGAGACATTTCTGGACACGGTGTTGACATGTGATAAGAAGTGGGTCTGTACGAAGTTCCACGGCGCCGTTATCATTGATTAGCATTCCATGAACCGGTTCCAAAACAGCACTGCACCAAAAGAAGGTCGTCCTGTGTGTTTAGTGAAGTGCTCATGGCAGCGTGCATCGGGAAATACTACCAGCTGGTCAGAGCATCAAGGTAACTGTGTGCTGTCTGTAATTGAGCCGTGTTCAAGAAAAATTCAAAATTCTGGAGCCAACACTTCTGAATCACAAAGGGATCCTCCTGTTACAGGACAACGCGCACCTCGGATGACCCGGGACACCATTCTACGCCTTGCATGAGAAACACTTTTGTATCTGCCATACTTTCCGGACATTGCACCGTCCGATTATCACTTGTTCCATTCCTTAGACAATCGCCTTAGAGGATTCCAGTTCAAATCCCTAGTAGAGGTGCAAAATGCACTTGATACCTTCATTGCTTCACAGCTCACCAAGTTCTACCGCGATGGAATCCATGGCCTTCCAGAACGTTGGCAGAAGGTCGTCGATGCTGGTGGGGACTATTTTTAATCTTCCAGATACATCTTAGGTGACATATCGATGTTCGAAGGTGGTAACTGAAAAAGCGATAGAACTTTCTTGGTTACCTTTATAGATCTACATCTTAATGTAATATTCAATCATATGATTTTCTACTGTTAATTGAAGCCTTGTCCCCTGTACCGAAACCGTATATGCTAACTATATAGCCTCAAGGAAGCTTCCACAGATGGGGTGATATAATCAATTTATTTGTATGGCCTGGTAAACCAGGAAAATTATAGCTACAGAGGCAATAGCCGCAGTTGGATTCTATACTGTGCCAAGATAAGTTTGTACTTTCTTACCTGACCAATTAGCGTCAGACTCTCCTTTTCATTTACCAAACATCTCTTTCCCACTGGTTTCCGAAATAGAACTCTTTATGCCATACTTTATGTCCAGTGCGAGCTATGCACAGTGGTCCCATTGGAAAATAAGTAAACTTTTATGTTCAACAAAGTCACTCTTTAATCGAGGATCAAAAATTAATATTAATTTGAACTTCTGAGAAAAACGATTTTAACTTGTGTATTCCCGATGTCGATTCATATGTTGATGTGAGGCAAATGAAAAGCATGTGCACACACGCTTCCGAGTGTTACATCAATATTTGAGAAAGTAAGAACAGGAAACTATAATCTTATTTATTTTCATGTTTTTTAATTAGAGCTTCCATTTGCTGTTAGTATTCCAATATTATCCACTATTCACTTTCGACCATAACGAAAGATTACTGCTGAGTTTACAAGTTATTTATACTCAAAACTTCTTCGGTTTTATTATAAGCATTAGTTAAATGAAATATGATTTAAGTCATAAAATATATTTTAATAATTAGCATGTTCTATCTCATTTGCGGAATTAAAACCAAACAATTACGACATTCTCCAGGCACACATGCAATAAAATAAAACAGCAATGCATGGTATTTAACTGTTTCAAAGCAGAATTAAAACAACCTCGGGACAGTTTAAACAACAGTTTCTCTGTCCTCGTGAAAGAATTTCATTGTATAAACTACCACTATGATCATATTTACTTTCGTGAATCATGTCTTCGTTTTCTCAGTAATTCATTCTCCTCCTCCGTCTCTACCTCCAGCATAATTAAACATCTCACCATTCAAAATGCAACATCAAGTAGACATCGCAAGAAATCTAAATTGGCAGAATATGTACAGCATGGAAGGATAAATAAGTGTTTAGCACAATCAGGGTTGCCAAGCGTCCCGATTCTGTAGGGACTGTACCGATTTCTGACTTACTTGTTGCGTGTCCCGACCGCACAGTCGTCGGGACGCATATTATCCCGATTTATCGATTTTCAAAGTTAATATTTTACTGGGCCGTTTTTACAGAAGAATAATTTATTCTTTTACACACACATATTTTTATGTATAGGATCAATTTAATAAATTTGTGTTTTAATTTGACTCATGTTCCGGACAAATGTACGGAACCATGTTCTGTTGACTTAAGAGTTGAGCTACTCATTACTCTAAACTTGGACGTGTCTTGTGCTGACTTTATATCAACTTACAAGAGCGACAAGAAATTGATCAGGGCTACTAGGAGTATCGAAAAGTACATTTAAAAAAATGCTAAATTCTGCAAGAAAAACACGAAGTCTCTCTTTTACATATTTTAAATTTACCAAAGAGAATAGCTAAAGAAAGAAACTTGTTTATTTGATAGTCTATTTCAGTCATTCGCTAGAGGAACTCATTTATTTGTGACAAAAACCAAGCATTCTATATAGTTTTCTTTTTAAGCTTTGTTTATATTAAATAGATTGCATTTATTTTGGTTTGAATTTGTTGCATATGTTGCTTATACCTAGTGATGAGCAGTGGGTGGGAAAATAAGGTGCTGCATTCATTCAGGTTCTTGTTATTCAGCTAATCATTTACATTGTTTTGAACGACTCGCCGTACGTGTAGTCGCCTCGGGGGAGGGGAGAAGGGGTTTCAACACTGATCGACCCATCCCGATTTTTTCTTAAGAAAAGTTGGCAACCCTGAGGACAACAGTTCCATGAATTGGCAGAAGTACCGGGTATGCATCTACTGACAGCAAGGAAAGACGGGCCAGAAAGCCACAGTTCAGTAGTACATGAAAATTAGTACAATGTGTATATAGATTAAAAAATACTCCTTTGTCGAATGCGGCACTCCTTCCAGCAGATTTCGGTCTTTCGTTGCGGACGAATAATGGCGTATCACTGGTGTAGTTTATACTTCCGACCATGTTGGACGCCCATGTCGGACGAAATGTGGCCGCAGAACCGCGGAGCGTATTGACTTGATGGTTCTACGAATGCACTACACAACGACACGCCTGATTCCACAGACTACACCACACCATGGGCCACGAGGATAGACGGCTTGTGCGTATAGTTTTGGCAAATCAGATACCCAAATCCTTGCAGTGAATTCCATCATGGAGAGAGCATAACCTTTCGAGCGTGTAGAGGTGGTCTTGAGGCGTGAGGAACCAATGTCTGGTACGCTTGAATGTGTCATAGAGGGCCTACTTTTCGTCACCAGTGAGCAAGCGATCAAAGATCGGTGTTTTTAGGCTGCCACTCGTTTTCCTTGTTGGCTGCCAACAATGTGTGGGGTACCCACTTGCTTAAACTTGTATGACTTCCCTACCCCATGCAGGTACAATCTAACTGTTTCAGAGGAAATACGGAATCTTTCTGCAAGTTCATCACACGTTAAACCACTGTCTCCCTTGATGGTTGCTTTCAGGGCCTCGTCATCCAACACATGTGGCTGTCCACTGCGAGATTCATCCGAAAGGCTCTCATCTTCCGAATGGAATGGAATTTCTGGCGGTGTATTCGTCCACGGCATTCTCCCCAACTGCCTGGTATATGCGGCAACTTGATACGGCAGCTGACAGTCTCGCTTTAAATTCACACAACACGCGAGAAACAAGCTGCTTCGATACTTCCATTTCTCTTCGTCACTGGGCGAGCTATGACTGCTGTATGTGCCCAATATGAATGTGTTACTGAAGGTCGATGGTCAAACTAACTTCCAATAGCTTGGCAGGCACGTATGTCATTTCTTTCATCTCTGTGAGTGCATGATTAATGGGAAGTGAAAAACGGCAAGAACATTTCTGGTTACCTTGTATAACGAAACTGATGTTTTGCTTAATAAACGATGACATACGACGAAGGACCAAACGAATGTACTGTATTTACTATTATGTGAAATTATCAAATTTTGAGGATACTGGGATCTGAAATGTGATATCCCAAGTTGAACTTTGCAACATAAAGATAAATAATGAGAATGTATATACAGGGAAAATATTGTGTAATTTATTCTCAGATTTCCAGCCCTCGATAAAAAAAAGTTTTGGATCCATCTCTGGTGTGGGCAAACTTTATATCTTACTAGATAGTAAAAATTAATGTGTGAGTTGCGTAACGTACATGGTTACCCTGGTAGCAAGAAAGCTTTCAGCCAGTTGGCGCGTGGTTGGGTTTTGGCTTTCTACGCTTGCACTTGAAACGCATGCTTTTCATACAATCTGTTTTTTGTTGTGTTTGCAAGCGATGCTTTAGACCCTTCGCATAGTCTCATAGCATCACTGGCCGTTCGTTGGCTAATGACTTGACTTGTAAACCGCTTGCGTCAAACTTGAACACTGAATAAAAGTTGTCTCCATGTAACTTCGTTACTGAAATCCAGCTTGCGGCATGCTTGCACGTTTTCCAATCAAGCTTGATGCAAGCTTGGCCGATTTACAATTCAAGCCGACAGCAAGCGGTTTTCAAATTATCTCTGTTACTAGGGTACTTTATATTTATTCTTTGAAAACTTACTGCTATATAACCGTAGCAAAACTAAAATCTTATGCCTCCCCATGAGCTTTAGATCCAAAGGTAATTTACTCGAGTCGAGTTCCGAGTCGAGTCACTGTTTTGAGGTCGAGTTTCGAGTCGAGTCAAGTTTGATAAACGGCTCGCTCGTTCAGCTCATTTTAACTAGTTTTGAAATCATGGGCTGATTAGACTGGAAAGCGAAACGCACGAGAAATGTAAGCAGTAATGTGGAATACTTTTAATGTTGCTCACCACATGGGTGCATCTCGTCTCGTACTTTTAGTGCATCCTGTGGGGTACTGTTGATGTCTCGTCTCAATAACGAGACGACACTATATTTTAATAAGGAGACAGCCTCAAATGTCGTGAACACCAATATAAGTATAGGCTATATCAATATAAGTATGTAGTTCTTACCACCAAGGCTGATACTTGCACGGTCGAATTTTTGAGCTCAAGCATAAGCCCAACCCGGTTAGTGATGTCAACCAGCTCGGCTCGGTTCAACTGAGCGAACTGTTCGAGCCGGCTCGGTTTGGATGAGCCACCAACTCGACTCATGTGAGCCATCGGCTCGAGCCAGCTCCGTTAAAATGAGTCTATCGCCTCGGTTCGACTCAGGTCAACTGAGTTGATGGCTCGAACTGGCTCGGAAAGGTGAGGAATCAGCTCAATTCGGTTCGGCTCGGATGAGCCATTGGTTCGAGCCAGCTCGTTTGGGTGAGGTGTTGGCTCGGGTCACTTCTCAGTTTGGCTCGGAACTGAATGAGCTATGAACCGAGCCCTTGACAACTCTAATACCGGGCCAAGCAATTTTGAACATGTTGGCCGTCGTCCTATAAGTTTTATCAATTTCTAGCTCGAGTTCGAATACTTTCTCCACCGGAATTCAAACCCAGAACCTCGTGACCGATATCCTTGCCTCCTGAAGATTTCTCGACGACCAAGATCAACAGTCAACTAGTTTTCAGTATTCATATACAAACGTCTACACTTCATAGTTATACAGTGTGTTGATAATAATAATAATAATAATAATAATAATAATAATAATAATAATAATAATAATAATAATAATAATAATAATAATAATTTGGTAGTAGTAGTAGTATGATTGATAATTTTACTATCTATGCAGGATACTAGAAGAGAGTACTTGGAACTACACACAGGGTTTAGCTCGAAATGGCTCGTTTTAGCTCGACTCGACTCGCAACTCGATCCAAATTCGAGACGAGTTTCGAGTCGAGTTGGAGGAAATTTTTCGAGCCGAGTTCTCAAGTGGAGCTCAAAGATGTCTGTTTTGAGTCGAGTCGAGTTTCAAAGAAAATTCGCACGAACTCGCTCGTGCCCATCCCTATTGTGGAGACTCGATAAAATATGGGACGTTACACCAGCGCTCGTGCGGCTACATTTTCACCATCCTTGCGTCTTTAGTAATTATTGCAAGTCAATATCACGAAAATAATGAGGCTAGCGCTACCTGTTGTGTTAATAGATAACTAAAGAAAACTGAGGGTCCCATCATTCTAAGCCAGCGCAGTAGATCAGGCGCGTACTGATTTTCTGAAAAGGCGGTGTAAATGCAACCCCCGTAAGTGCTCGAAGGTTAAAATGATTGGAATAAATAGAACTTCGCTCGAAAATTGTGTTTACCTAATATTGAAACAACATTTATTGTTGTTGTATCTTATATAAATATATATTTTACGTTGTAGTACGGTATTATAGTTCAATTTAAATATAAGTTTTCTCTTTTCCTGGCATTGTCCGAATATTCACAAGTAAACACTCTTCAGTCAGGCACTAGAACTAGGCCTGCCGAGTCTGTTTTCGCGCTAGTGCTCTGGTTTACTAAATATTTTCGTTAATTTGCACAGAAAATAAGAATCTCTCCTCACTGCTGGCTTAATGGCTAACGCATTAGCTACTAGTATATGAGCAGGGGTGGCGATTAGGAGGGGCAGGAGAGGGCAGTTGCCCCCACTTTTTTGAAATGAACCCTTAATGTATATAGTTTCATTTGAAAATGTAAAGTTTCTGCTGTGTATTACTGGTTCATAGAAAAATGGTGCCATTGTTATTTGTAGAGACCGGCCGCCTTATGCAGAGTCGCTTTGACGTATGATTAGCGTCATTCCAAAGGGCTGACTACTGCAGGCAATACATGTTAGTCGAACTCTTTAGCATGGCACTAATCACGCGTCAGAACGACTCTGCATAAGGTCTCGGATGTTTACCGGCTTTAAAAAGCTGGAAAATAGGCAAGCAAATAGGTGCTTAAAATTTAAAAATTTGCAGTAAAATAGGCACTAAAATGTAACTCGAAATATGAAGATAAATACTCAAAAAATTAAAAGTGAGTTTAGGTCATAGATAATATTGAAAGAATATAGAAACATACGTGTTTGTTAATATCTTCTTTTGGTGTATATATAAAAACGAAGCTTGACATTTATTCGGTGCATATTCAGTAAATAATTCTCCATAGCACTTTATCACTACACATAACAGTCCAAAATTTATACATTTATCAGTATACGGGGACACGCCGCTGTCCATAATTTTACACCACTTTACCAATACACATAACAGTCCAAAGTTTTACGATATCTTATTACTACTAACAATACTTATATTTTTCGGAAGAGGCGGAATATTTTCTTGAAATATTAAAATGAAATGAAAGGAAATCTTTGAGTTTTACGTCCCACGGTTATGCCGGTTAGGCTAAAGGAGACGGTGATTATGAGAAATGAATGAAATGGTGGAATAAAGAAAGTGGGAGGAAACGGGAGAACCCCGAGAAAACCCACGCACACGGTGTCTTGAAATATTAAATTATATATTTTACCCAATAAAGAAAATACATAAAATAGGCAACATTAGACACTAAAGAAATTATTTAAGCAGGAATGGGCAAAATGGGCAAAATAGGGAAAATAAAATTGGCTTAAATTCAAACTATAACTCTCTTATAAATTTTAAAACGTTATTTTTGATTATATCTTTAATGTTAAAGAATAGATGTAGTATACTATTTTGCCTAACATCCAGTTTCCAGTTATTTGTCTTCCCGTGGAGTTAAGAAAGTTACAGGAATTGCGTTTTAATTCCAATTCAAAACAATTAATATTGCAATTGCGTATTTCTTTAAATGTTGTAGCATATGCTTGTAGTATTTACTGTCTTTCATTTTCTAAGAGTAATAACATATATTCAATGGTATGTGTGGAATTAAAAATTTAAGTTGTTCATTAACCTCCAGCTTGAATATAACTTCTACAAAACAAGCCTTATTATTTATTACTATGATTAATACAGGGTGTTCAGAAAATAACTATGCAGTTCATAGCTTGCTGTATTTTATTTTCCATAAACCACTTTAAACAACTGAAATTAACTCGAAGCTAAACTTTAATACCTGGTCAAATACCTGGTGAAATAGGGTTCAAATATGATTCAAATATGTTAAACAATGGAAAATGTTGTATTACTAATTGAAAATCATATCAATCATCACTTAGCACACTACAACATGACACTGCATAGTTACTCTCTGAACACCCTGTATTATCCTTTCTATTTATTTGTTTTGCAAATTTGTTATTAAATAGTCTGATCACACATTTTTCCAGACAGAATTATAAGATGTTCATAAGCAAGGAATCAAATCTCTTCTTACACTTTCGTTGTTTTAGAGTACAAAGGACTAGTACCTACTTCCGTTGATCTTGTCAATTTACTTAATAAACGTGAAATCCGCTGTACGGTATTTTAACAGAAAAAGATATATCCTATTAGTTACACAACCTTTCGTCAAACAGAGTGTTAGGAACAACCAGGAAAAGTAACATTGATATAAAAATATTCAGATCAGGTTTTGTCCCCCGTCAACTTTCATCGTCCAATCGCCGCCACTGTACCTGAGGACCCGGGTTTGATTAGCGGTTAGCTCTTTCTTGTCTATGTGGTTGGCATATGTTCTTTTGGTACAGGGGACCAGATTTTGATTCTCGGTGGAAGCTTGTGTTGTTCCGATCCCATGCTAAGCCGTTGCCTAGCTGTCCCTAATCTCATATATCTTCCATGCTGAAAATAAACTCTGAACTCCAAATCAACCAAGCAAGCAATCGATTCCAGTTGAGAAAGCATCGAATGTACTACAATGGTTTCACATCTCACTCTAAAATGTAGATCGTGTCCTATATAGCCTGGTTGCTGGCAAGGAATGTAAATGTAATTCGATTAAAATAATACAGAAACTCGGCCACATTAGCTCAGTGGGAGAGCACGTATTTCTATTGGAAGCAGTGGCGGTTTTAGCGGGTAGACACAGGTCTACCCAAAAATTTTGAAAAATATATAAACGCTAAAAGATACAAGAAGTAGTAAAAATATTGTCCACTATTTATATTAATGGTAAATAATTATTTAACAAATAGCATCAACCACTACTGCAAAAGTATTTCCTACTGTCATTAATCAATCAAATGTGAATATGTATTCATAAGTGAGGAACGGGCCTACCCAAAATTAAAATCCTAAAGCTGCCTTTATTGCAAATGGTCCCTGGTTCGATCGCAGGCCATGTGAAGTGAAATGAAGTAAAATGTTTAGTTTAACGTCCCACGATTATGCCCTTTAGCCTAAGGGAGATGAATGATTAAGGCAAGTGAATGATGGAATGATCGGTGAATCTGGAATACCCCGAGAAGACCCACGAACACGATGTGTCCCCTACAAACTTACTTGGCCGGGGATCAGCAAGTCATTTCAGTTTGTGGTGGACAACATCGTGCATGTGTGTTTCCTTGCAGTTCCTCAGCTTCCTCCCACATTGTCGAGAAATGCAAAATGTCTTGTTGATGAACAGTAGTGTAACTAAGGACGCATGGGCTTAACCGCAAAAATGTCAAAAGGGCCCCCTTCTTTCCACTTCCGTGATGGGACATAAAATTTATAGAGAACATATTTTTGATTGAATGTTCCATCTAGCAGTCACTACTTGCTCATATTATGCAAGAAAATTGCACATAATAATAATTTATTACTATTACTAAGCAATTTTATTGAACTAGAAAGAAATCTTAACGGAAACAACTTATTCCTTAAAAAATAAATTAACACATGAAATTTTCACAACTAATAGTGTATATCAAAACTCAACGAAACTTCTCAATCCCGCTCAGAACTTTCCAAATCGGTGAACCATTTGGAAGAGGAATTCATTGACTATTTAGTCATATCAACGTGGTGACTTTCTTGTCTTTCAATTCTTAAGATTGAGAAAAAAGCCCAATCATCTGTGATGTTATGCTACGAATATACAGGGTGTTTCAAAACAACACCGACTTTGTTTGGGAGGTGTTTTTTAACACCAAGACAGGCAGGGGGAAAAGTGCGGAGGAACGCGGGGAGACGCTGTCCTCCCACTTCCAAAAATATGTACGGCCTCCCCCCAGTTCCTAAAAAATTACAATGGGTAAAGATAGGCGGGGGACGGCGTGACGTTATGCCGCTACCTATCGTCCTCCTACCTTTTCAGACCCATTTTTACCCCTGAAGATAAGACAAAAAGTATAGACCAACTTGGGTGCACAAATGCTTCCTTTCGGAGTTATAGGCTGCCAAAAACATGAAAAAACTGAACTTTAAAGGTTCGTAACTCTAACGCTACGGGACCTACCGTAGTCTGGTCGAGAGTAGTAGTGGTCCGCGTATGCGCGAATGACTCATCCTCACTCTTGTGACGTCATAGGTCAAAGGTCAATGACCTTGGCCCGGGGTCAATGACCTAGGGGTACCTAGGACCACCCCCTCTAAATTTTGGCAGGGGTACCTTGGCCCACCCCCTAAATTTTGGCAGGGGTACATAGGACCACCCCCCTTAAATTTTGGAAATTGCCAAATTTAAAAATTGGGTGTGGTAGTCTAGGACCATAGTATGTACCTCTATCAGTATTGGGTGTCTATGTCGTTCCCTTTTATGGGTAAAAAATTGCCAAAAATTTAAATTTCGGGGGTTTTTGACCTAATTTATCCCCTTTGATGAGGTATTATTACCCTATATAGTTATATGGGCGTATACAGGGGTCCATTACCTTTCATAAGACATGGGTATATTAATGCACCCCTTGAAAAATTTGGGAGGGGGTACGTTGGCCCACCCCTTAAATTTTGGAAATTGCCCAATTGTACGTTGCCCCATTTGGTATTATAGTACCGGACCCTAATATGTATCATGATAAATTTGGGTGGTCCACCTCATTTTCTTCTAGGGGTACAAAATTGCCAAAAATATAAACGTAAGCAATACGTTATACCACGTGTTTGGTTTTTGGCTCAATTTATCCCCTTTGATGAGGTGTTATTACCTTATATGGTTATATGGTCATGTATAGGGGTTCATTCCCTTTCATAAGATGTGGGTATATTAATGCACCCCTTGAAAAATTTGGGAGGGGTACCATGGCCCACCCCTTAAATTTTGGAAATTGCCCAATTTAAACATTTGGTATTATAGTACCGGACCCTAACATGTATTATGATAAATTTGGGTGGTCCACCTCGTTCCCTTCTAGGGGTACAAAATTGTCAAAATATAAACGTAAGCAATACGTTATACCACGTGTTTGGTCTTTTGGCCCAATTTATCCTCTTGGATGAGGTTTTATTACCTTATATGGTTATGTATAGGGGTCTATTCCCTATCATAAGACATAGGTACATTTGTGCACTCCTTTAAAAATTTGGGAGGGGTACTTTGGCCCACCCCTTAAATTTTAGAAATTGCTCATTTTATATATTTGGTATTATAGTACTGGACCCTAACATGTATTATGATAAATTTGGGTGGTTCACCTCGTTCCCTTTTAGGGGTACAAAATTGCCAAAATATAAACGTAAGCAATACGTTGTACCACGTGTTTGGTTTTGACCTAAGTTATCCCCTTGGATGAGGTCCTATTATCTTATATGGTTATATGGTTATGTATAGGGGTTTATTCCCTATTATAAGACATTGGTACATTTGTGCACTCCTTTTAAAATTTGTGAGGGGTACCTTGGCCCACCCCTTAAATTTTAGAAATTGCTCATTTTATATATTTGGTATTATAGTACTGGACCCTAACATGTATTATGATAAATTTGGGTGGTCCACCTCGTTCCCTTTTAGGGGTACAAAATTGCCAAAATATAAACGTAAGCAATACGTTATACCACGTGTTTGGTTTTCGGCCTAATTTATCTCCTTGGATGAGGTCCTATTACCTTATATGGTTATATGGGCGTATACAGGGGTCCATTCCCTTTCATAAGACATAGGTATATTAATGCACCCCCGGGAGGGGTACCTTGGGCCACCCCCTTAAATTTTGGAAATTGCCAAATTTAAAAATTGGGTGTGGTAGCCTAGGACCATAGTATGTACCTCTATCAGTATTGGGGGGTCTATGTCGTTCTCTTTCATGTGTAAAAAATTGCCAAAAATTCAAATTTCGGGGGTTTTTGACCTAATTTATCCCCTTTGATGAGGTGTTATTACCCTATATGGTTATATGGGCGTATACAGGGCTCCATTAGCTTTTATAACATATGAGTATATTAATGCACCCCTTGAAAAATTTCGGAGGGGTACCTTGGCCCACCCCTTAAATTTTGGAAATTGTCCAATTTAAACATTTGGTATAATAGTATAGGACCCTAATATATATTACTATAAACTCGTTCCCTTTTAGGGGTACAAAATTGCCAAAATATAAACGTAAGCAATACGTTGTAGCACGTGTTTCGTTTTTTACCTAATTTATTCCATTGGATGAGGTCCTATTACCTTATATGGTTATATGGTCACGTATGGGGATTCCTTTCCTATCATAAGACATAGGTACATTTGTGCACCCGTTTAAATTTTTAGAAGAGGTACTTTGGCCCACCCCTTTAATTTTGGAAATTGCTCATTTTATATATTTGGTATTATAGTATAGGACCCTAATATAGATTAGTATAAATTTGGGTAGTTCACCTCGTTTCCTTTCATGGGTACGAAATTGCCAAATTTTAGTACAACCACGTGTCTGGTTTTGGCTCAATTTATTCCCTTGGATGAGATCCTATTACCTTATATGGTTATATGGTCATGTATATATTGGTCCATTTCCTATTATAAGACGGGTACATTGATGCACCCCGGGAGGGGATTCGGTATCATAGTACATCCTCAACATGTATCATGATAAATTTGGATGGTCCATCTTGTTCCCTTTCATGGGTAAAAATTGCTAAAATATAAACATAAGCAATATGTTGTACCATGTGTTTGGTTTTTGGCCCAATTTCTCCCCTTTGATGAGGTTCTATTACCTTATATGGTTATATGGTCATGTATATGGGTTCATTTCCTATCATAAGATATGGGTACATTGACGCACCCTTTAAAAATTTGGGAGGGGTATCTTGGCTCATCCACTCGGTTTTAGAAATTGTTTAATATAAACATTTGGTATCATAGTACAGGACTTCAATATGTACCACTATAAATTTGGATGGTCCACATCGTTCCCTTTCATGGGTAAAGAACTGCCAAAAATCAAATTTCGGAGGTTATTGACCCCTTTGATAAGTATTTAGCATGTTATATGGTTTATTATCTTTCTATGTTTATGTTCCCTTTTAAATTTGGGAATTATCAAATAACAAAATTTGGTAAACGTTTTCTAGGACCCATTGTAGATGTTGATGTTTCTCTTATGACCAAATATTCAAACTTTAAAGGTTATTGACCGGCTTTATTATTAAATGAGTACAGGATTTATTACTTTTTCATAACACACAGGTGTATTTGTGTACCAATCTTAAATTTTGGGAGGGGGTACATTTATTATTGTCATATCAATAATTGGTAATTGTTCTTAAAATCGGATAGTATCTCATTCATTGGGTAAATCATTATGATCACGTGATCAGTTATTGACCTATGATGGGATTAGGAGTCCAGGACATTGGTACATTTAAACTTTGTAGGATAATTTGAGAATGCATCATTGGTATTGATTATTACAGCCAAATATAAACGTAAGCAATACGATGTACCACGTGATTGACCTTGATGAGGTAGTGTACAGGGATACATAGCTAACCTTATTGAATCTTATGACTCCCTTTCCAGCCCAATGATGCCATTTGGAATCACAAAATTTTTATAATCATAAATCTAATATAAATTCATGCAATTTCCCCATGTAATCATAACACTTTTCTTTCGGGTCAATCTCATACTTTGGTATCTCTACTTACTCGCGTTGAAGCAAAACCGAGGATCTATGATGTGGCATCATTGCAATAGGAAATACTGTGTACATATGTTTTTCCAAAACACAAAAAAATTCGGGCTGGAAAGGGTTAAGGGAATACATGCTACAACACTGGCGAAGTTATTGTTGATGCAATTTGATTTGTTGATCACTATCTTTCGTGCAATCTGATTGGCTGATCACTATCTTTCCTGCAATCTGATTGGTTGCTGATTTTCAAATCTTTGCTGCATTCAGTTTCAAGTTTTGTTTAACATTTAAAAATCTTGGTTTCGTTCAACGTTTTGCACTCAATGATAAATATGATCAAAACCGTTTATTTGTTAATCGAATAGTTAAAAACCGGATAAAGTTTGACGGTTAACCGTGAAACGTGAAATTTTTTTAGTTTGAAAATTTTTTTTTGCTTGAAACATTTTGTTTGTAAATTTTTGTTTCAATTTTTTGTTTAAAATTTTTTCGTTTGAAATTTTTTGTTTGAGATTTTTCGTTTCCAAATTTTTTGTTTAAAATTTTTTGTTTGAAATTTTTTTCGTTTCAAAATTTTGTTTGAGATTTTTTCGTTTGAAATTTTTGTTTGAAATTTTTTTCGTTTGAAATTTTTTGTTTGCAAATTTTTGTTCGAAAATTTTGTTTAAAATTTTTTGTTTAAAATTTTTCGTTTCCAAATTTTTTGTTTGAAATTTTTTTTCAAAATTTTGTTTGAAATTTTTTTCGCTTCAAAATTTTGGTTGAAAATTTTTTTCGTTTCAAAATTTTGTTTGAAAATTTTTTGTTTCAAAGTTTGGTTTGACATTTTTAAAAGTTTGTGCACTCATTAGTAAAGAACCGGAACTGTTTAGAACTAAAACCTCTGGCAACATTGTGGTGCAATAGTACACGTCAGAACATGATAATGCAACGTCATCAGTTTTGCATCATCGTTCGAGTTAGTATTCATGATAACATCATCATGGCTACTTGTCTGCAGTTTCTAAACACACGTGATGTGATGAAATCATTTACCAAGATTACTGATTTACAACAGAATGTACCTTATAGAATCTTAGCTAGCCAAATGATCCCTACAAAGTTTGGATTAAGAATCGTAGTGAAGCTTGAAAATGATAAGAATATAATTTTACCAGCAAGATATTTCCCCATGGAAGCATCAAAAAAAGAAGAACTGCTGCGTTTCTTAAATACTGGATCTGTATCTTTATGTTACAAAGGATTCTTGGGTCGAAGTCATCAATTTGAATTTAGTACACAGCCAGATTCGTCAGCAATTGTGATGAAATCATGAATTCAAACGTCAGCACATTAGACATAGTTGTATGAATTTGGTTTGTCAGCATGACGGCAGCAACTGTGATGAAACCATGAATTTAAACGTCAGCACATTCCTTTTCCAATGACGTGAGCCGTAGTTCTATAAATCAACCAATACCGTGAAATCATTTGAGCAAGTGCTTTTCAGGAGGAAAGATGTGTACTTCTAACGATAAAGAGTTCATCTTCGCAAGCTATTATCCAATAAACAAAACATGTGATGATTGGTATCAGTGCTAGAACATTTGAACCAGTAATTCGATTGGGCAAAGCAGAACAATTTGGTGTACAACTGACCTGTGAAGAATGGTACGAATCGACCAAATGAACGATTATTTTCATGATGAGCTAAATGTGACCATAGTCAAATCATTAGGTTCAAATCATGAAGTGGTGCTGCGTACAGTCCTCGAAGAGAAGATGGTGCTGTTACGTAAAAAGAGTACATTCCATGTCCCTCGCAACATGGTGTATCTAACACAAACGGAATGGAACAAATTCATCAGCGTATTCCAATGTGTTAAACACGCAGTGGAAGTGTGCAACAAAACTAGTATATTTCTAAAAAAGTACTATTTTGAAAAATGTGTTATGCATATTGTACAACATGTATCTAGATATTGTGATGGTTGTCAACATCGTTCGTGGGTGCATACCTGTATTGATAAACAGTTTATTTGTGATCAAATGGACATTGAGTTTCCACCAATTGATATCGCAATACACCTTAAAAGACTTCAATTGGAATTAAAATTATACGCTAAAGACAAACTAGTGCAAGAAGTTCAAATACATTGTATCGACAATATCCAGAACCACTATCTGGTATGGATGTATGTGGAGTGTAATAAAATGATCCATTTCAATGAATTGTGTTTTTTCATTTCAAGTACAACCCCATATTCTGATGTGTACTATTGCACCACAATGTTGCCAGAGGTTTTAGTTCTAAACAGTTCCGGTTCTTTACTAATGAGTGCACAAACTTTTAAAAAATGTCAAACCAAACTTTGAAACAAAATTTTTGAAACGAAAAAATTTGGAAACGAAAAATTCAAAAAAATTTTAAAACGAAAAAAAATTTTCAAACAAAATTTTGAAAAAACAAAATTCGAAACAAAAAAAAAATTAAACAAAAAATTTGGAAACGAAAAATTTCAAACGAAAAAATTTTAAACAAAAAATTTTCAAACAAAATTTTGCAACAAAAAAATTAAAAATTTTCAAACAAAAAATTTTGAAACAAATTTCAAACAAAATTCTGAAACAAAAAAATTCAAACAAATTTGAAACAAGAGTTTTCAAACAAAAACTTTCAAACAAAAAAATTTTGAAGCTAAAAAAAAATTTCACGTTTCACGGTTAACCGTCAAACTTTATCCGGTTTTTAACTATTCGATTAACAAATAAACGGTTTTGATCATATTTATCAGTGAGTGCAAAATGTTGAATGAAACCATGATTTTTAAATGTTAAACAAAACTTGAAACTGAATGCAGCAAAGATTTGAAAATCAGCAACCAATCAGATTGCAGGAAAGATAGTGATCAGCCAATCAGATTGCAGGAAAGATAGTGATCAGCCAATCAGATTGCACGAAAGATAGTGATCAACAAATCAAATTGCATCAACAATATCTTCGCCAGTGTTGTAGCATGTATTCCCTTAACCCTTTCCAGCCCGAATTTTTTTGTGTTTTGGAAAAACATATGTACACAGTATTTCCTATTGCAATGATGCCACATCATAGATCCTCGGTTTTGCTTCAACGCGAGTAAGTAGAGATACCAAAGTATGAGATTGACCCGAAAGAAAAGTGTTATGATTACATGGGGAAATTGCATGAATTTATATTAGATTTATGATTATAAAAATTTTGTGATTCCAAATGGCATCATTGGGCTGGAAAGGGAGTCATAAGATTCAATAAGGTTAGCTATGTATCCCTGTACACTACCTCATCAAGGTCAATCACGTGGTACATCGTATTGCTTACGTTTATATTTGGCTGTAATAATCAATACCAATGATGCATTCTCAAATTATCCTACAAAGTTTAAATGTACCAATGTCCTGGACTCCTAATCCCATCATAGGTCAATAACTGATCACGTGATCATAATGATTTACCCAATGAATGAGATACTATCCGATTTTAAGAACAATTACCAATTATTGATATGACAATAATAAATGTACCCCCTCCCAAAATTTAAGATTGGTACACAAATACACCTGTGTGTTATGAAAAAGTAATAAATCCTGTACTCATTTAATAATAAAGCCGGTCAATAACCTTTAAAGTTTGAATATTTGGTCATAGGAGGAACATCAACATCTACAATGGGTCCTAGAAAACGTTTACCAAATTTTGTTATTTGATAATTCCCAAATTTAAAAGGGAACAAAAAAATAGAAAGATAATAAACCATATAACATGCTAAATACTTATCAAAGGGGTCAATAACCTCCGAAATTTGATTTTTGGCAGTTCTTTACCCATGAAAGGGAACGATGTGGACCATCCAAATTTATAGTGGTACATATTGAAGTCCTGTACTATGATACCAAATGTTTATATTAAACAATTTCTAAAACCGAGTGGATGAGCCAAGATACCCCTCCCAAATTTTTAAAGGGTGCGTCAATGTACCCATATCTTATGATAGGAAATGAACCCATATACATGACCATATAACCATATAAGGTAATAGAACCTCATCAAAGGGGAGAAATTGGGCCAAAAACCAAACACATGGTACAACATATTGCTTATGTTTATATTTTAGCAATTTTTACCCATGAAAGGGAACAAGATGGACCATCCAAATTTATCATGATACATGTTGAGGTATGTACTATGATACCGAATCCCCTCCCGGGGTGCATCAATGTACCCGTCTTATAATAGGAAATGGACCAATATATACATGACCATATAACCATATAAGGTAATAGGATCTCATCCAAGGGAATAAATTGAGCCAAAACCAGACACGTGGTTGTACTAAAATTTGGCAATTTCGTATCCATGAAAGGAAACGAGGTGAACTACCCAAATTTATACTAATCTATATTAGGGTCCTATACTATAATACCAAATATATAAAATGAGCAATTTCCAAAATTAAAGGGGTGGGCCAAAGTACCTCTTCTAAAAATTTAAACGGGTGCACAAATGTACCTATGTCTTATGATAGGAAAGGAATCCCCATACGTGACCATATAACCATATAAGGTAATAGGACCTCATCCAATGGAATAAATTAGGTAAAAAACGAAACACGTGGTACAACGTATTGCTTACGTTTATATTTTGGCAATTTTGTACCCCTAAAAGGGAACGAGTTTATAGTAATATATATTAGGGTCCTATACTATTATACCAAATGTTTAAATTGGACAATTTCCAAAATTTAAGGGGTGGGCCAAGGTACCCCTCCGAAATTTTTCAAGGGGTGCATTAATATACTCATATGTTATAAAAGCTAATGGAGCCCTGTATACGCCCATATAACCATATAGGGTAATAACACCTCATCAAAGGGGATAAATTAGGTCAAAAACCCCCGAAATTTGAATTTTTGGCAATTTTTTACACATGAAAGGGAACGACATAGACCCCCCAATACTGATAGAGGTACATACTATGGTCCTAGGCTACCACACCCAATTTTTAAATTTGGCAATTTCCAAAATTTAAGGGGGTGGCCCAAGGTACCCCTCCCGGGGGTGCATTAAAATACCTATGTCTTATGAAAGGGAATGGACCCCTGTATACGCCCATATAACCATATAAGGTAATAGGACCTCATCCAAGGAGATAAATTAGGCCGAAAACCAAACACGTGGTATAACGTATTGCTTACGTTTATATTTTGGCAATTTTGTACCCCTAAAAGGGAACGAGGTGGACCACCCAAATTTATCATAATACATGTTAGGGTCCAGTACTATAATACCAAATATATAAAATGAGCAATTTCTAAAATTTAAGGGGTGGGCCAAGGTACCCCTCACAAATTTTAAAAGGAGTGCACAAATGTACCAATGTCTTATAATAGGGAATAAACCCCTATACATAACCATATAACCATATAAGATAATAGGACCTCATCCAAGGGGAGAACTTAGGTCAAAACCAAACACGTGGTACAACGTATTGCTTACGTTTATATTTTGGCAATTTTGTACCCCTAAAAGGGAACGAGGTGAACCACCCAAATTTATCATAATACATGTTAGGGTCCAGTACTATAATACCAAATATATAAAATGAGCAATTTCTAAAATTTAAGGGGTGGGCCAAAGTACCCCTCCCAAATTTTTAAAGGAGTGCACAAATGTACCTATGTCTTATGATAGGGAATAGACCCCTATACATAACCATATAAGGTAATAAAACCTCATCCAAGAGGATAAATTGGGCCAAAAGACCAAACACGTGGTACAACGTATTGCTTACGTTTATATTTTGACAATTTTGTACCCCTAGAAGGGAACGAGGTGGACCACCCAAATTTATCATAATACATGTTAGGGTCCGGTACTATAATACCAAATGTTTAAATTGGGCAATTTCCAAAATTTAAGGGGTGGGCCATGGTACCCCTCCCAAATTTTTCAAGGGGTGCATTAATATACCCACATCTTATGAAAGGGAATGAACCCCTATACATGACCATATAACCATATAAGGTAATAACACCTCATCAAAGGGGATAAATTGAGCCAAAAACCAAACACGTGGTATAACGTATTGCTTACGTTTATATTTTTGGCAATTTTGTACCCCTAGAAGAAAATGAGGTGGACCACCCAAATTTATCATGATACATATTAGGGTCCGGTACTATAATACCAAATGGGGCAACGTACAATTGGGCAATTTCCAAAATTTAAGGGGTGGGCCAACGTACCCCCTCCCAAATTTTTCAAGGGGTGCATTAATATACCCATGTCTTATGAAAGGTAATGGACCCCTGTATACGCCCATATAACTATATAGGGTAATAATACCTCATCAAAGGGGATAAATTAGGTCAAAAACCCCCGAAATTTAAATTTTTGGCAATTTTTTACCCATAAAAGGGAACGACATAGACACCCAATACTGATAGAGGTACATACTATGGTCTTAGGCTACCACACCCAATTTTTAAATTTGGCAATTTCCAAAATTTAAGGGGGGTGGTCCTATGTACCCCTGCCAAAATTTAGGGGGTGGGCCAAGGTACCCCTGCCAAAATTTAGAGGGGGTGGTCCTAGGTACCCCTAGGTCATTGACCCCGGGCCAAGGTCATTGACCTTTGACCTATGACGTCACAAAAATTTTTGCTGACTCGGCGAGATATACGCGGGCCCCTACTACTTCGAGACTTCACTTAGAAACTAGTATGTGGCTTATCCAAATATCCAAGTTTCACAATCCTGTGGTACTTCCACAACAATTTTTAGAGGGGTAGTTGCTCAGTACTTCAGATTATATGCCCGTATCCAAACTGCCCCTATAAAAATTGTTACAGAAGTACCGCAGGATTCTGAAACAAGTATTTTTGGATAGCGCATATATTAGTTTCTAAGTGAAGTCTTGACCAAATTACTGTAGATCCCATAGTATTGGAGCTATGGACGTTTGAAGTTCATTTTTTCATGCTTTCTGCAGCCGATAACTCCGAAAGAAAGCATTGCACCCAGGTTGGTCTATACTTTTCGTCTTCTTTTAGTGTCAGGAATCACCTCCCAAACGTTGTCGGTGTTTATTTATTTATTTATTTATTGAAACAGAACACAACAGGTATTATACCCAATTACAGTGTTCATCTTTCATGAAATAATATATTTACAATTTCCCTTTTAAACCTTGTGAGGCAATCAGCGTAAAAGTTATGGTTTTCTGGACGTGTTTTTCTACCTGGAACGTTTATTTGAAAGCTCGAAAGCAATTCGTTGCAGTCTAGCTTATTATTAAGTACCTTGTACAAAAATATCATGTCAGATAACGTTCTTCTTTGTTTGAGGGTTAGAGTTTCAAAATTCCTATTCAATGAATTAGTGTTTTCAGTTCTTGGGAAAATGTTTGTTTCCTTATATACAAGATATCTAAGAAATTTGTACAGAATTTTTGTATTTTTAGTGAGTTAATTTTTGTATCTGGGTTCCATACAAGCGTCGCGTATTCGAGTTTGGATCGAACGTAAGTTTGATATAATTTATGAAGTGTGGCAGGTTTACGAAACTCCCTACTAATTCTTAGAATAAACCCAAGATTTCTGTTCGCTTCATTTATTATGTTATCAATATGTGGTTCAAATGTAAATTTCGTATCATACATTACTGCTAAATCATTGACAGTACTTACAACGGGTAGTTGAGTCTCATTAATTGAATATTTAAATTGCACTGGTTTTTTACGTTTTGTAATACTCATGAGTTTACATTTACTAATATTTACATTCAATAAATTACTTTGACACCATTGCACCACTGAATTTATGTCTTGTTGAAGTTGATTACAGTCATTTATGGACTTTATACATCTAAAATGTTTGAGATCATCGGCATACAGCAGTTTGTGGGAATACGTTATACATCTAGGAAGATCATTTATAAATATTACAAATAGTAGTGGACCCAAATTTGATGTTGTTTCGAAACATCTTGTATACTGACCAACCTTAACATCATGACCCTAATTAATATCTGGTATGTCCACCGATGCCTTGCAGGACAGCAACAGTGCGGTTTGGTATGGAAACGATGAGACTTTGATAAGTGGCTGGAGGCACGGTACACCACATCTGCACCCACAAGTCACTTAGTTACTCCAGTCTGCGGAGAGAGTCGATGAATTTGGATCTTACGTTCAGTGACAAACCAAAGGCGTTTAATTGGGTTAAGATTGAGTGAGTTTGTGTGCCATTGCAACGATTGAAATTCACGATTGTGCTCCTCGAACTACTGACCACAACGTTGACCTTGTATGCAGGGGTGTCCACAAGGGGGGGGGGCTATGACGCAAACTGCGTCATTGAAATATTTGGGGGGTTGAAAATCTATATAAATATGTTTGAGGGAGTGTAAAAAATAATCGAAAAGATTTTTTTTCATGGAAGAACACCTACGGATAGACAATTGAGGGGGGATGCGTCATGGACATGAGGGGGGGTGGGCACCACTGTTGTATGTAACATGGAGCATTTTCCTGCTGACTGTCATTCTCAGCTCGAAATATGTCAGACATGAATAGATATAGGTGATTAGCAATGTCTTGGCGATAGCTAGGAGCGGTCATGAAGCCATTCACACACACTACTGGGTTCATGGATGAAAATGTGAAGGTTTCTCAAATCACAATGGAGAGACCATTGACCAGTTATCATCCTATTCTACTCGCCTTGAGCAGCTTTTACACGGAAAGACGACAGTCTGACCCAGCCGTCGGCATCATGAAGGCACTATCATGATTCATTGAACCATGCATTGTTGTGCCATTGCTCTATGGTCCAGGTGCCGCGATGGCTCAGTGGTAGAGCATTCATCTCTGGTGCATGGGATCCCGGGTTCAATCCCAGCTCCCACCAAGCGAACCTTGTGGTGGACAAACACCGTGTGCGTGGATCTCCTCGGGTTTCCCCCGTTTCCTCCCACTTTCTTGATACCGCCATTTCATTCATTTATCATCGTCACCGTCTCCTTTAGCCTAGCCAACATAACGTGGGACGTAAAACTCAAAGATTATTATTACTATTATTATATTTTTTTGTGCTCTGTGGTCCAATGACGATTGGACGTGCCCATTCCAGTCATGGGGATTATGCCATATGGTCAGCACCATTACACGAGGAAACATCAGACACGAAGGCCCGTATCTAACAACGTACGGTAAACTGTGTGCTCAGACACACTCGTGCTTTGTTCACTGTTAAAGTGCTATTAATTGTGTCACAGTTTTTGTACACATCCTGTTGCACCAACATCGAGAAACTACGACGTCCGACATTTTAATGAAATGTGGCTTTTCCAATTCTTGTTGTTTGTTTTGATGCTGGTTTCACCGTGCTTTTCCCACCTTTTAGAAAACACTAAGCACAGGAGATCATGAAAACCCGAGAAGTCGCGCTGTTTCCGAAGTGCCTTTTCCAGCTCTTTGGCCACCCTATTAAACTCTAATACATTGCTGACCTTCCCCATTCAACGCACAAGCACCATACTGACTAATCGAGAAGGATCCGTGTCACCGTCTGGCGAGCGATTGCTCTATGCCTCCTGGCACTTAAATCGCCTGAACAATATCCTTCAAAAAGTAGCGAGTGGTCCACAGGCGGCTCACGAGGGAAGTCACACTAGTAAAAACTAATCTTATTGCTTGAAACAGAAAGAATAAAGATTCGCTAATGTATTAATTGTTGTATTAATCTATTCTTTTAGTTTCAAGCGAGATTTTTTTTTACCGGTGTAACTTCGCTTACGAGCCGGATCTGAAGTGGTCATAATATTTTTATTGGTCAGTGTGCGTTTTTCGGCTTTTAGTTTATTGAATAATTGGTCAGGTGTTGCAGTCTTCACAGACAAAAATAAGATATAGCATAGTTGTAACATCACATACGTATTTTTAACATCTTAACATTATAAGTTAGTCTTCGAAGACTTAATGGACCCATTCTTGCTCTACCTTCCCCCCCCCCCCCGCATTGCGGGCCCCTTAGTTACGCCACTGTTGTTGAAGGAATACAGTAGCCTATGTATAACTATCAGAGAGCATTCCCTCAGTTCCTTTCGTAATGATTCACTTTCACCAATCATCCGTATTCTTTACCCGAAAGAGCATTTACATAGGACGTGAAACTGAAATGTTTCATTTTTAAAACAATGAATACAGAAACTCATGGTTTAACATGGCGCCCTACACAAGATGGAACGCTTACAATACGAATACAGTAAGTACTGAGAGTCATTTTCGTATGTTCTTTATTTCACCAAAATGTTGCGATCTTATCGCCTTTAACTTCCAGCATAGTGTGATCTTTACAGGTAAAATTTGTGGGAGCTTTCGAATTGGGCGTTGGTTTTTGTCGCTGCGTCAGCGTAGTATTCTGCCTATGGAGTAACACATGAGCGGAAAATCCATCCGTTACTTGCAGGGAAGAAAAAGCGAGGAGTCTATCCAGAGACAGTGTTCCGCTAGCAGCTGATTGGAGCGGGCAGGCGAAGAGACAATTTCCCTCTGGCACAACGAGTTTATGAGTTGTGTGCTTTTAGTCTGTTTTTCAATATCGCCAATGATTGTCGCGTGCGCGCATTTGTGATTATATCATTACAGTGTGTGGTAAAACTTGGAAGAAATTCTCCTCTGTCCAGTGATTTTTTAATATTGAATCTTAAACTGAGTGAACTTATCTGTGAAACTTGAAAAAGGTAAGGAATGCGACTACTTTTAGCCAACTAATGAACATGTGTTTTTGGTCTGTGTTTTAGCATAACCTATGCATTTAATAGATTATTGAATTTATCTTCCTCTGATTCATAATTTAATAAATACATTTTCTGGTATCGTATGTACTCTGTTTGAAAACATAAGGATTGAGACCTATTATGATTTTAGTTCGGTCTCTCCTTAAATTGAACATTCTTTCAAAATACGCGGTTTTTCAGTTGCTGCTGGGTATACTATGTTGATTTCTCGCAGAGAGTTTTTATTAAATGTATATTTTTTTCTTCCCTTTTCCAAGTTAACAATATAACGATCCATTACAGTTGTGTACGAAACAGAAAAGAGAATTCTAAATTTTGGCGACCCTTTATATAGCCAATTAGCTACCAGTTGCTATATTAAGTTCATAATCAATTTTATCTGTACGGACATTTAGAAATAATTGTTGGTATTTGCCCGTTCAGATATAATTCAATAATAAATATATATTTACGTTTAATAATGTACGAACTTAATGTTTACCTAGTCCTCCTCTCTGTACCATTCTAACAAAAAAGGAAGAAAAGTAAGGAAAAAAGAAACAGAACGCATAAATATCACGTACACTCGCCAATAAAAGTAACTACCTATTTCAGAGATTTTGCATTTTCTCTGAAATACTAACGAAATTTGTATGACGTTTTCTACGCTTCTAGGTCAATTTCCTGTACAGAAACAAACCAGATTACGTTAAAATCATCTTTCTAAAGAAAAGGAAGAGAATCCTAGAGTATATACTTCTTAAATGAAAGCTGATAGTACTTGATTCCTACACATGGTAACAAGGCTGAACGTCTTATATCTAAGAAATAATTTTCATATACATACCTGAAAAGCTGATATTTTAGACAATGTTTGTTGCTTTGTTGCAGTGAAGTAACTAAGGGAGGGGGAAAACGGGGCTTGTGCACCGGGCACCAGATTGGGGACGCAGAACTAGGTAAATATTTATTTTCACAATAAGGCAAGGAAAAGTTTTAGCAGACTAAAGTTCATTAAAAAAATCCCTCAGAAGCATAACAGGACGACGGCGACTCACCAACCTTAGGATCAAATTCATACAGCATAAGTTAGTTGGCTTCAAAGCTAATTTTGAGGACAAAAAACCTTTGCAGCCAAAAGAGTCCGAAAGTTAAATTTTTGTTCCAGGTTTTTGTGTTTTCATTTAACATCGATTTAAGAGATTTGTAAAATGTGCAAGTATAATATTCGAGGCAACAGCTTGAGTGTTTGTCGTAATTAATTATTCTATTCTAAAGCAACAGCTGTTGATTCATTCTACATTCATTCATGCACATCCCAATATAATTCCAAAAGCATTGCGATTTGCAGTTGTTATGAATCTATAAGTATATGTCAAGCATGCTTCTCTCAGATTATTTCACAATCGAATATTAATTAGTTCGTTTTTATCTTATGCTAAAAATTGAATTATATAGGTAGTGATGAGCAAATGCAAGACCAAGACCAAGACCGGGGTGGTCTTGGTCTTGGTCTTGGTCTTGCACATCCAGTCTTGGTCTTGGTCTTGCACTCGAATCCTTGGTCTTGGTCTTGGTCTTGGTCTTGCACACCCAGTCTTGGTCTTGGTCTTGGTCTTGCATGCAAGAGTCTTGCAAGTCTTGCATTTAAGAAATCTCAAACATTCCATAGGTAAATTTTACTATCGATATAAGGGATAATAAACTCTACAATTCGCCAATAGTAACGGAAATACAATGTGTGTTTCTAAATGTGATATATTTTACCTTCTTGTAATATGTTGATATGATGATAGTGTACAACGTAAATGATGACCATTATTTAAAAAAAAAAATGGATGCCCACGCTTCACTACTTATAAGATAAATCACAACGTTTGATTATGTTTATATATATATTTAACAGATCCAACACTCCACTAGTTCCCAAATTGGGGAGACTACCCGTGAATCGCATGAAAGAAAATCAAAACGGCACAGATTATTGGAATACCGTGAAGTACAAAATTATTTTTACACTCTAAAGGCGTCATATTTTTCTTTTCAACCATTTTCAAGGTTTAAATAATCTTTGTATTGAACAAACTTCCAATTAAATATTGAGATTTCGTTTTACTGATTCCAATATGTACTCTATGGGGCAGAAACATGAACATTACGCAAAACCGATTAAAACATAACAGGCTTTCGAAACGTGGGCATGGAGAAAAAAGGAGAGAATTAGCTGTGTTGAACGGGAAACGAATGAGAAGGTGTTAGAAATATTAACAGTAGGGGAAAAAAGAAGAATTTTAGATATTGTCAAGAGGAGGAAGAGCAACTGGTTGGGATATTGGATGAGGAGAAACTATTTTATGAGAGACGCGCTATAGGATATGGTGGAAGGAAAAGGAAAGAGGGAGTGAAGGAGACTGTAATTGAAGGGAGGTATTAAAACAGAAAATTGCTACGTCAAGACGAAGAGACTAGCTGAGGACCGCCATACATCGGAGCTTCTCAGTTGCAGCAAGCAACCTGCCAATAATGGCAGAATAGCTATGATGATGATGATATGTTCAGCAATATTCACCGAAAAAGAAGAAAAAATAAAATAATTATTATAATAAAACCTCTTAATGTTTTAGAATAATTTGAGTGAAAACTGAAAACGAGTCAACTGTCTGTCTTTTGTGTAAACTCAATTTATATAAATAAATACTTTTGACCTATAGTGTATTAGAAATACAAAATAACGGCATCAAATCCAAGTTATTTGAAATAACCGTAGAAGAGCAGTCTCCCTTGTGAATATGGATTACTAGCATCAATTACCCACTTCATTGGGTTAAAATTAAAAAAAAAATGTTTCGTCAGTCAGTCAGTTTTTACTATTACTAAAGCGCTCTCTGATATCGGTCATTTTCGATGATTTCTCTCCCCTTCTCCACCGTAAGTTGCTGGGCTGAATTTGATTTAAACGGCATCAGAAGTGTCACTGTTCATCTCAGAGATCCCCAATAAATATGGATTCGGCACTAATATCGGTCAGTTTCAATACATTTATATATCTCCTCCTCCCCCATATTGCGAGGCACGGCATCGGAAGTGTCACTGTCCATCTGGATGACCTCGAGAACCATGGATTCGACATTGATAATGATAATTTTCTATAATTCTTATATATCTCCTTCCTTCCCCTCCCCCAAGTTGCGGTGCTGAATTTGCATTAAAATGGGATCGGAAGTATCACTGTTCACCTTAGCAACCGCGAAAACTATGGATTCGACACTAACATTTGGTCATTTCTTATCATTTTTATGTATCTCCTTCTCTTCCAAGTTACGGGACTGAATTTGGTCGTAAATGGTATCGTACGGATCAGTATTCAACTCAGCGACCTCGAAAACTATGGATTCGAGACTAACATTCGTCATTTTCGATCATATATATATATATATATATCCCCTCCACCAAACTAAGGGGCTGAGTTTGGATTTAAATACCATCGGAAGTGTCACTGGTTCAAAAGATTAGGAGTCACAAACACATTAATTTTTAATTTTATAATATACAGTTTGTTACAAAATAATTGCACCACCTACTAAAATTTCAAGGTTTTAATTTCCCTTAGAAAATTGTTAATTAATTTTATCTCTAAAGGGACTTAACTATCATATACTAGTTAGCCATTGAATTTTGATGTATTTTTGTTTATTACTACTGATGGATTTTGTGTGATCTTTGCTCAACTGGTGGCAGTGCATCCAATATGCAAATGGCTGCCTCATGTATGCAGAAGTGAATGGTGATCCGCTGATCGTTGTCAATGAAAATTTGTTCCATACGTGATCTTTTGTACTTGTGGGTTGTAGTTTATGATCTGTATATGACATTTAGTGCTTTGTGATTGTACCTCAATAGCTAGTGTGATTACATACTAAAAATGAGCAAAATACTGAAGGACACATCCCCTCGTATACAAGAGAAAATACTGGCGTTGAACTATAGTAGCATTTCGCAACGTCAAATTGCAAAACAACTTGAACTGCATCATACAACGGTTGGTAGAGTTATTAAAAAGCAAACAATATATAATAAGTCCTCTTTGAGAGACAAATATGGCCGAAGGCGAAAAAGAAGCCCTCGTATAGACAGAAAAATAAAGGCCCCTAGCTCTGACAAACAAAGCATCATCTTCACGTCAAATTGCTCTAACTGTGTCCGATGATACTGGTGTTAATGTAAGCTACGTGACAGTTGTTAGACGGCTAAAGGAACAAGGAGTTCGAAAGAAAACACCTAGAGAGAAGTCGACACTTAACACAAATCAAGTAAGAGCCAGGAAACACTTTCATACAATGTACGAAGCGTGGGGTGTGGAAGAATGTGAACATGTGATTTCCTCCGATGAGAAAAAGTTTAGGGTGCTTGGGAATGACAGTGGCGTCCGACTATGGATGAGAAGTGGGGAAGAACTTAATAGCGACTGTATATCATCGACAGAGAAGTTTGGTGAGAGGCTGTTTCACGTCGAAAGGTGTTGCAAGATTAGAAATTTGAAACAGGTCAGTTAAATCACAGTATTACATGGACATTTTAAACCCTAAACTTCTATCAACAGCAAGGGATCATTTCTCAGGCAAAAACTTAGATTACATATTTCAAGATGATAATGCGTCGTGTCACAGAGCTGCTGTGGTTAAGAAGGAGTTTGTGGACATGCATATCCAAAGGTTGTGGTGGCCACCTAACTTTCCAGACATGAATCCTATTGAAAATTTATGGCATATCATGTCTTGCAAGCTTTCAGAGAAGTGTTTTCAAACAAAGAAGGAGCTTATTGAAGCTGTGGTGCAAGTGTGTTTCCATGAGTTAGACGAATCCTTGTGCCAATCTTTCGTACACAGCATGCCAAGTAGATTGGCAGCACTGAAAACTGCAAATGGGAAACATACAAAGTACTGAATGGGGTATATACACAGTTATTGCTTTTATATACTTCACAGTACTGTTAAAAAAAACTCGCGTTCATTTCTTGTTCATTAATGAGATGTTAACATGCGTTCATACAAAGTACATGAAAACAAATATATTCGTACTTTTTGTAATAGTGGCTATTTGTAGCATAGTATTAGTAGTATATTGTATGTCATTCTTTTGTCTTTATATATTCAGTAGATAAAACACCACACGATGTATGAGAAATAATTTGAAACCATCGCTATTAATATATTTCATAATATTTATAAAAATTCGCAAAATGTATAGATTTTTCTTAGGTGGTGCAGTTATTTTGTAACAGACTGTAGATTTATTATTGTAGTATGATATATCGCTCAATCCTCGATGTGCCGTATACCTTATGAGGCTAAAAGTTTTATTGATAAACAATTATTCAACGTATAAGCATGCGTCCATGAAATCAAACTTGCGGTCACATGCACATGCAAGGTTTTGTCAATGTCATGAAAATGTTATTTCGATATTAATTTTATGAGCACATATTAAAAATTTCCAACGGATGCTTGAGTCTCGGAGCCAAAGCCATTCCCATGTAGTCGGCATCTGTGTGTACAAAATTACTGATGTTCAATACTATATTTCTCTTTATATTTTTAAGAGGAACACCATTAATATGCTTCGAAATGAAATGAAGTATCTAGTTTAACTTCCCACAGTTATGCATCAAGGCTAAGGAAGACAGTGATGATGAGAAATGACTGAAATGGTATAATGAAGAAAGTTGGAGGAAACGGAAAAACACCGAGAAAAGCCACGCACACGGTGTTTGTCCACCAAAAAAGCTCATATGGCGCAAGATGACTCTATGTGGCTTGAAAACGAGCAATATCTACAGAAAATGCGAACAACCAATTCAGAAAACGACATACTGTAGCTATATGCTACACAGGCTGATCGACTCACATGGATTGCATAAACTACTGGGAACACATCACTCCAGCGGCATTTTTACTGAAGCCAAGAAATTCAAGTAAAAGATGTAATGACTTTTTCCCCTTTTTTGCATTCTATAAAAAGTTCAAGTAATACCGGTACTTGTGCAAGACTCTTGCGCAAGAGTCTTGGTCTTGGTCTTGCAGGTATGGTCTTGGTCTTGGTCTTGGTCTTGCACCCCTTGGTCTTGGTCTTGGTCTTGCATCCGGATTCCTGGTCTTGGTCTTGGTCTTGGTCTTGCATGCAAGACTCTTGCAAATAGTGCAAGACCAAGACTCTTGCGCTCATCACTATATATAGGGCCTACTGCAATTGAAATCCAGCATTACCACTTGAAGAAAACATGGAACAGGAGAATTAGTGTGTGATGCCAATATCAGGTGTTGTCTGGTATAGTTTTGGTTTGACTGAGGGAGGGGCGAGTTTTTGCCCGGGTGACAAGTAGCTTATTTGCGTCAGTGCTTTGCTGTACGTTTCTTCTAAATAGTTCTGTCCTACGGGGTAAGCAAATTCAATTGCTAGAGGGCTGCACTCGAACACTATTTTCTAAGGACATGACCAGAACAAGAGTGATATGTAATCTCGGTTTATTTTAGCTCCGGGGAAGTAGCGGTTAGGAAACTCCGAAGGGCTTCGCCATTGACGTAACTGAATGGGGCACCACTTTGTACAATACTGTTGTTTCCCTAAAATACCGTTGGATTAGAGGCTGAAACTTTTGCCGTTCCGTCAATTCTCATAAGTAAGGGTCCATAACTCCCTAGCAAAATATCATAGTTACGCCAATGGGCTTTGCATCCCCTAGAAGTATAACTTAAAGGAACATTACTTCGATGTGTTACAATATGCGTTAACTCCAGTGTTGTCAGACGACGAAAAATGTATCCGAAACATCCCCCAGTTATCTGAAATATCATTTCAAACACGCCACCAAATACATAGCCCGAATTCAGAACATTAATTTCGTCGTGCATGTCACAGAATCAAAGTATATTTCTGGGGCTGAGAAGTAAAGTACTATAAATCATAAAAGGCAAGATTCTAGAACACAGGTCCCCCTTCCCATTTAGCTGTGATAAAGACAAAAACAACGTGCCCTGCGGAGCTCTAACCCGCCATCACTCGCCTACGCTCGCTCGGCAATACTATATGAATTAAACTTTGGTACAGAAAGGATCCAACCTGGCTGTTAATCTATATAGGGGGGCCTGTGTTCTAGAACCTTCCCGTCATAAAATAGTAGTTTCATAGGAGAATTGAAAAAGTGTTTTCAAAACAATATTTTGTTGGATTGCGTCGATTGTTTATTAACGGAAAAAATATTCACTTCCTGCGTTCATTGTCCACATCTGAAAAATTTCCTAGTTTCCCCTCGTACTAACGTAAGAAAAAATATGATAACTCAGTTTCGGCTAAAAAGTGATTTGCCATAGTTTACCTCGCAGCCTCAGATTTGTTAAAATAACACATTTCTACCTTTTATAATAGTGTTGGAAAATAATTAGAACCCAAGGACAAAATGTGTTACATAGTGCTATTTTCCCACACTACACCTGTTCAAATGACTTTTTGCTCGTTAATTTTTGGGTCTCTTCTGAAGTGGTATTGTTAGTTTCTGACAGTTTCCTATTGTATTTTTTTAGTAACTGGGGGGACGCCGGACATATTGTTTGGAGGTTAGGGGACGGATTCCCCCCGCATTTCCCAGGGGTGTAGCCAACAGGTTTCTGTAGTAGGGGGCCCGTCGATTTTGAAGGGGGGCCACCTACAATCTACAAAAAAAAAAGTGTTTCAGCTAGTGTTTTTGAAGCCTGAAAAACACTGGAAAATTTTGGTTACCGCCCGGAAAACTAAAAACACTTTTTATAGCTTATTATTATTATAAATTATATTACAGGTAGTTCTTATTATGTTTAACCAAGAACTACTGCCCTGGACCAAATATTATACCTTTGTGCATAACTATTTCAATACACAGAACCTATCTATGAAGGTAACCAAGAAAGTTCTATCGCTTTCTCACCCACCACCTCCTAACATTCATATGTCACCTAACATATACCTGGAAGATCAAGAATAGATCGACAACCTTCAGCAAACGTTCTGGAAGGCCATGGATTCCATCGCGGTAGAGGTTGATGGGCCTGAAGCGAAGAAGGTATGAAGTGCGTTTTGCACCTCTACTATGGATTTGGGCTGGCATTCTTTAAGGTGATTGTCGAAGGGAGGGAACAGATGATAATCCGACGGTGCAATGTCAGGGAGAATGGCGGATGTAATAGTGTTTCCTGTCCAAGGCGTAAAATGGTGCTTCGGGTCATCCTAGCCATATGGGGCTTAGCGTTGTCTTGTAACATAAGGACCCCTTTGGGATTCAGAAGTGCTGGCTCCCGAGTTTTGAGTTTTTCTTGAACACTGCTGGATCAGCTGGTAGTAGTTCCCGATGCACGATGTCGCGAGCAGTTCATCAACACACAGGAGGACTTCCTTCTGGTGCAGTGTTAGCTTCGGCTGTCTTGGAACCGTTCATGGGATGCTAACCAATTATGACGGCGCCGTGGAACTTCTTACAAAACCCACTTCTCATCACATGCCAACTCCCTGTCCAGAACTGGCTCCTTCCTCAGACGACACAGCGAAGAAACACAGGTGTCTGCTTGCGTTGCCTTTTGACCCGGAGTCAAGTTATGTGGGATCCATCAGCCCAACTTCTAGTATTTCCTCAGTTGATGAAGGTGCTGCCGAATGGTTTCGCCACTCACACTGAATTATCCCCATGCCGTAAGCGTCGGTGGACCACGAATGGGCAGTTAGCGACATCTCGCCAAACATTGGCGGCGCCGCAGCGACGATCCCCGGTGGCCCCTCTTCCGTTTTGAAAATTATACCACCAGCGGCAGAGACACGACAAAACGCCAATGAACCAAAAAATTACTCTCCCAAAATATGTTAAATAGGGTATATGTGTGATTTCTTTACGTTAAGGTGTCAAAAAACACTTAAATGTATCGAAAAAATTAACCCGAAGGGGACTCGTACCACCAACCTTATGATTACTAGGCGAGTGTTCTTCCTACTTCGCTATGAAGGCGAAGAAGGAAACGTCGCTTGTAAAGAGATAGATCGTTAAGATTTTTTTTTACTTTGATCAATCAGAGTGCTCCTTTGACCGTGTATATTCGACGATAACTCTTTGGGATTAGATAAAATGTGTTCGCCATGTAATTTTGTAACAAAATGACGCGTGTCTATTTATAGTTCTCGCATACTGACTTTATGATGATCGATGACAGTTGTCATCAATATTCATACAATTATCGCACTTATCTCAAGATTTTTCACTTCATGATGTTGAGGCAGAGGTTATTCTTGACCCTCGGAGCTCACTTTAGGAACAATTCGTCAGGAAAAATAATATATAATAATAGCCGCATGCACATGACTGGCGATAGTTCGTGTTGGTCCCTTCGCGATTCTCCGCGAAGAATCTAAGGAGCGCGGACCAAAACGAAGTTCTCTCTGCTATACGGTGGTAACTTCAACACCCCGACTAGAGATATATATTTCGACTCGACGAAACGCTGCTGTCAGTGGGACACTAGCAACAATTTTTGGACGTGTCGCTATAGCGAGGATCGACATTTACCGCAAGTGGGCCACTAGGTGTTGGCGACATTTACGGCATGAGGGTAGTGCAGTTCCTCACATGTCTGGCAACTGTTCGGCTCAATGCTGTCTGAAAATCTACATTTTGTACATGTCTTGGTCTTCCGGCACGTGGTGTCTTCGAGTGTCTCGTCACCGTCCTTAAACTTGTTAACCACTGCTGCACTGTCCGCTCAGTCACGACATCCTCACCAAAGACCTGGCATATCTTTCGCCACACTGTTGCGGCGTTTGACCCCAGTTTGAACTCGTACAGCATACACGCCCTACGACGCTCTGTGGTGGTTCCATGTTTACTGTGTCCTTATGCAAGTTCACGGTGTAACTGAACTGCCATAACCAGGTAGTATGTTGGACATATAAACACCAAGAACTGACTTTCGCCTTATCTCCATTCACATTCGACTCACGGTGTGAGGGCCAATTATCGCAGACCTGCACAAAAGCGACATAATTTTCTTGGTTAGTTTTATACATAAGATTGATTTTCTTTGAAATTGTATTAACACTTGATTTATTTAAGATTTTCTGACAAAAATGTTTATTTATTAATATTATTCGTGGCTAAAAAGACATAATTATTTTATTGACAGCTATATCTCACTTCCAGTTTGACACGAAGTAACATTTAAAAAAGCGAATGAAATCCAAACTGAAAAACAATAAAAACATTGTTTTTCACAAAATTTTCCATCTGATAAAAAAAGGTTTTCTTAAAACACTAATTACAGCATATAAATACGTAATATAATGTACTTACAATTTAAGTTAGTATCATTGTTTATGGTAGAATTTATAGTACCTTGTCAAAACGTTTGTCTTCAAACTGTCAAATACAAATCGCCGTAAATTGTGTAATCTGCTGTCACAAAAAGTATACCATACTATTTTCGGGTCGCTATAAGGAAGAAATATCATACTATTTTGTGATAATTATGGTAAAATACTATTTTTCCATACTATTTTACCGTAAATTATTAATTATATGTAAACTTCGTTATTTTTAAATGACTGAAGCGAGGTAGTCTCACGATGATGTTTTAACATCTGGTCATTAGGGGGGCCAGGAAGTCATTTGGGGGGCCTGGCCCCGATGGGCCCCCCGTAGCTACACCCCTGGTGTTTCCTCTCACTTTTACCCCTGCACAGGGGTAATGGTGGAATAAACGAGCCCTGTGGGGCCTCTAACCACCTTCGCTCGCTCACGCTCTCTCAGCTATGTTTCGTAACGTAAATCACTTTTTAAAATCAACAAAATTGTGTGAAAAATGGACTATATACCACGCGACAGCACCAAAGGCACAAACAGTTCTAGGAAGTGACTGAACCTATAAGAACTGATTGAAATCAGTAGTGGGATAGCTAAACCTCCGAAGTCGGGAAAATATTTCACTTCCGGATACCAGTCTGTCCTCCTCAGCGCAGTAAGTATAGGTCATACGAAATCGAAAAAGACCGGGACACAGGTTTTCCCTGGTCTAGAGTGGTCGTGGCTGGCATTTTTTAAAACGGCCGCCCTGTACCACAAAGTGTAGGTGTAAGTCAGGTGCAAGTATCTCAAATGAGCAATATCGGTGTCTATTTATTGGTTTTTGTTGACGCTGAGTCGATTTGAATAGTTTTTTAACATGTAAAATGCATAATGAATGACAAAGCCGCCATTTTTAAAGATGGCGGACCTATAATGCTATTTATGGAAGTAAATCAGGGAGTAAAAGTCCTACAAGTGTAAATTTGGTGTCCATTTATAGGTTTTCTAGGTCGCTGGGTTGATTGGAACAGTTTTTGGAATGGTCAGATAAATTCCTTACAATGTCATTTATCAATATAGTCTCATTAGTAAAATTGCTTCACATCTATTTTTGGTAGTAAAATGTCAAGGAAATCAATATCGTGTGGCATGACCGTATTTCCCTGGGGTATCTTTATTATTTATCAGGGTTTTTCAAGAAAATTTTTATAACTGCACATTGCTCTCTCCCAAATATATACAATGACAATGACATTTCTCAGTTAAAATTTCTGGAATCAAGTCATGGAGCTGGAAAGTTTGCTTCTATGCTTCATTTTTAGCATCCGAACATCTAATTACCACATGTTTTTGGAGACATTAGAACATATTTGCCCTGGATGCTGTTCATTACTCTCGGTGGTTGCCTGTATTTGTTCGCACTCTGAAGGAGTTACCAACCAGACATCCAGAGATTTACGCGGAATTCTGCAACGGCCATTTTACTAGTTCTAGAACTGGAGTATTGTTTTCACTATCTATCCCCGATGACCAATAGCACGAACAAAACAATAAGCTTGTGAAAGGAAATGGAGGTGCCATAGGAATTCTGGATAACAAAGACGCTTTATTGAAGTGGATGTTGGCAGATCCTACACTTTCTGCCATATTATCCAAATCCGAGGAGAGTATATTTTTCCAAGCGCAATCAACATAATTGCGACCACTGGATCATCACGAAGATACTAATGTTCATAACGAAAGATTTCGGAAACATGTGAGAAATTTTATTGCTGCTCTAAATGAACATGGAAATCCATTTGAAATCGATGTGTTGGTATCAATTGACATTCGGCAGATAATGCCAAAAGATGAAATGAGACAGAGAATTAAGGAATTGCATGAGAAGGCACTTCAGCAGTATGAGGAATACGTAACAAATCGTCTCGATTATGTTAAACTCTCGATACACGATGCCATTCCGAAAAACAATATTTCAATATTCAACACACCCGTGAAGAAGAAATGTGCCACAAACAAGAAGATAGTGAATTTGCGAAGAGATTCAAATCTCTTTTGTAAATTGTTCATCGCATCGCAATCGCATGAAAGTGATATTTATCAGTTCTTTGCTCACGAGAACCAACCATGTCCCCCCTCTCTCTCTGACAACGGAAGACTACGTCAATCTGCTAACAAACAAGATGTACTGGAGTGTATTAACATCGAAGAGAAGGAGAAATTTGACGCGCCTGACTTCAGTGCTACTGTTCTAGATGGTACGGCTATAGTGCACATTCTTAAAGTCGGTAAATCTAAGACGTTTCAAGACTACTTCCACCAAGTTTTTAAACCATATATAAATTATGTGTTGAAGACCGTAACTCGAGTAGATGTCGTCTTTGGTACGTACAAGTCCACTTCTCTTAAGAACGATACTAGGCAGAGAAGAAAATGCAATACAGGCGTTTACGTACACTCATGTCCAAAATTATTGTTGCGTGTCTATAAATATGTTATTGTAGGAATATAATTTCATAACGAATTTGCCTGGTATTTCTTATAATGTTAGTATGTGTATAATCGGCAAAGACATGTATTTGGCAAATTTCATGTCAAAAGGGCAGTAAATAAGAACAATAAAACGAAAATAAAATTTTCTTATCCATTTAGCAACATTTTGTTTTACTCATGCTAATTTTCATATTTATAATTCTTTTCCTATGAAATTTACCACAAATATACACTTCTCGACTCTACATATAGTATCAGTATTAAAAGTACCCTGCAAAATCATTATCAAATTATATTCTTACAAGAAGACAGTTATAGATATGCGACAATAATTTTGGACATGAGTAGGGATGCGCTCGAGTCGAGACATGTCTCGAATCTCGACTCGACTCGACTCGAAATCGAGTCGAGATTCGAGTCGAGACACACTTTGTAAAATTCGAGACGAGTCGAGACAAACGTATTTCTCGACTCGAATTTTCGAGTCGAGACACGAGTCGAGTCGAGACGGCTCTTAAAAATCTCGACTCGACTCGAATGTCTCGAAAATCTTTCTATAATTTTTAATATTATTTTGAAGAAAGTATTCACTCAGAAACAGCCTTGAAACCAATTCCAGCTTTTATTCCTTTAGAAAGGTACAGAACGCATAAAATTAATAGTTAATCTTTAAAGATCAAGATTTAATTTTCAGCTCAATTCAGTTAATTAGAACTAATAGTTAATGTCGTTGTATTTGGTTGTACTGCAAATATAATGATAATAATAATAATAATTGATTATCTAGTTGGAAAAAACTATTATCCGTAGTCTAAATCTAGTTTGTATAAAACTATTGCGATAGAGTGAACTTCATAAATTCTCTGAATGAGCAGTTGGTAGTCTATAGTAATTTAGCATAGTTATAATTATTGTGTTTTCGTTCCCATGAACGCAACAGGGTTATGTAACTTCTGGATTATTCGCTTGCCCAACTATTCTGAGGCTTTAATATGTTGCAGCATATCACGAGCTACGGATAATATATAATGTAACATTTGTTGTACATCACATATTATGATACGAGACTATTTTACATAGTATATCTTATCTAATATAAATAAAATAAAGTGTTTGTTTGTTGTGTGTTTGTTTGTCTGTCTGTGCGACCTGGGGACCAGACGAGTGGACCGATAGTCCCCAAAATTTGGTCACGGGTACCTTAGTCCAGGCCCCAGATCAAGACGAAGCGTTTTTTTTTTAAATTTCGAACCAGGGGGGTCTCGGGGGGGACGTTTACTGGGACCGACCTGGGGACCAGACAAGTTGACCGAGAGTTACCAAATTTTGGTCACGGATACCTTGGTCCAGGTCCCAGTCTAAGGCGAAGCGTTTTTGTCAAAATTGGAACCAGGGGGTCTCAGGGGGGCGTTTAGCGAGACATGTAGTAAAAGTAATCCAAATTGATCGACATTAGTGTCAAATCCATAGTTTTCACGGTCACTGAGATCAATGTGACACTTCCATCAGCGATGACTTGCAAATTCAGCTACTACTGTATGCGGGCCGGGTGTCAGCGGGTGAGGAATACCGAGACATGTATAAATCTATATATATAAAAGAGAACGCACAAAATCCTTTGTCCGCTCATCACGCTAATACGGCTGAACCGATTTCTTTCATTTTTGGGGGGTTGTTAGGATTTGGACCCTAGATGGTTTTTATCATATCACTTTAATTTTCAATTACCAGTGTCTTGAGATAATTGACCAATCAGGTGTCAATACGTACAAAAAATCCTTTGTCCGCTCATCACGCTAATACGGCTGAACCGATTTCTTTCATTTTTGGGGGGTTGTTAGGATGTGGACCCTAGATGTATTTTATCATATCACTTTAATTTTCAATTACCAGTGTCTTGAGATAATTGACCATTCAGGTGTCCATACGTACAAATCCTTTGTTATTAGTTCATCATAGGTATAAAAATAAACGTATTTATATGCAACCCGCATGACCCTGTGACTCGGCGGGTTAACATAACTGACAGGCGCTATAAATCACTTGAAAGCGAAAAAGTAAAAATTATCTAAGTAACAAAGTTTATTGCGTTCCGGGATGACCGCAGCGAAGCGGGGCGGGTTGGGGTGACCGCAGCGAAGCGGGGCGGGTTAACATAAATGACAGGCGATATAATGTTAACATTAGTGCAATCTTCTATGGTTTTTATCATATCACTTGAAAGCGAAAAAGTAAAAATTATCTAAGTAACAAAGTTTATTGCGTTCCGGGGTGACCGCAGCGAAGCGGGGTGAACGCTGCTAGTAGCCCATATTGATTGATACTAGTGTCAAATCCATAGTTTTCGCGGTCACTGAAATGAATGGTGATACTTCCACAGGTGTTGACTTCCAAATACAGCCCCCATGCGAAGAATGGGTATATTAAGCTAGTATTACAATAAATGGACTGCTTGGATGCCAAGAACTAGTACAGATAAGTACCATCCACTTCTATGAATAGGTATTTTTTAAAAGGATTTTTGTAAACACCAAGTTATAAAACAATGAACTACATACAGTAGTTATGGTTTTGGTTCCCAACATAAATGAAATATGGATTGTTCATGAGATATTGAACTTCAACTTTCACTCCTGGAAAATTTCAATTTTGGAGTTAGGCCACTTGGCATCAAAGCAGTTCACTGTAAGATAAATACATTCCGCACATTAGTAACATAGTTGTTCAGGGGCCTTCGATTTCCATCCTCTCAAATGAAAGCTGAACGATTGCTTGATACATGCTGACTATATAGGAGAAATAGTGTATTAAGTTTTCGAGCTTTGGTGCGTATCCGTTTTCGAGCTTTGGTGCGTATATAACTTTAAGTTCACACTCAAATCGAGCTAATTGTTTAATGCATTTCGAAAGCTTTTGTTTTTATGCAGCTCATTAAGGAAAATCTATTTCATAATCGTAACATTTATGTACTAAGAAACTATGAACGTAAAGTGGACTCGACCTATCCCCGTGGCCGCTGTGACTCAATGGCACAGCTCTCACCCTTGGTGTGTGAGGATTCTGATTCTGTGTGTGTGTGTGTGTGTGAACTCCGCGGTTAGTGTATGCGTCTTTTCCGTGGAAGACTCGGATTCAATTCCCGGCGCGAGCTCATGTAGTTCGGATTCCACGTTAATCAGTAGGTCTACATTTCATATATCCTCGCTGCTGAAAGAGACGGTAAAGTCAAAATCAACTCAACAATATATATGTGTGTGTGCTTATGTGAATTTCATCGTGGCTGTATGGTTAACACATACGCCTTGATCGCGGGAGACTCTGGTTCGATTTACGGTGGAAGCTCATGAAGTTGTTACCGGTATCCCACTTTAAACTGTAGATCCCACTTTAAACTGTATAAATTCACCCTTTCTCCCTTCCCTTTTTCTTATACAATGAACCGACTCTTTTGCTGAAGAAAGATGCTAAAAGAAAATTGAAACATCTGTGTCTAAACTTTCTTTGAAGCGCAGTCTTTTGTATTTGTAAGGTTTTGCGAGTGTTTTCGAGATAGCCAAATCTTTTACCATGGACTCCTGCTGCGAACTGACCGTGAGTAAACACCCGATCTCGCTGTGCTCAATTTCTCTCGCACACGTGAAATGGGTTTGTTGTTTCCAAAACAAATAGGAAGTTACCTTGTGCTTTTGCATTTCTGCACGCACACAGTTACCATTGTTGTTTTAATGATCAGAAGAAATATCAAAACCATCCGATATATATGATACAAAACAGCTAACAGAGGGAGGCAAAGATAAAAGTAGGCCTATACCAAGTTTTCCGCGTGGTACCATTATGGAGAATAAATATTTGATAAAGTCACGTAGATGCGCTTAAACCTATTCCATCTGTCCTTATAATTTTTCTGGTCTCATCAATTTCCCAGGAGAATACGTACAACATATGTCCAAATTCCATATATACTCTTTCTAAACTAATGAGTAAACTCATTAAGAACACCAACTGATATCAATAAACAGGAAAGAAAACAATACTTTATACTTCTATCATTTGGTACACATCTCTACGAAGCACAGCTTGTTTCTTTTTGAAATAGCTCCTTCGTGTCACAGCTGTGGTTAGTTTTGTTTTGTGTTAGAATGAAAGAGAGAAATGCAACATTTGCTTCGCGGTGAAGTTATATATATTATTAAGATGAGCGGTGATAAGCGAGATTTAACAAAGAGTGCCTTTCGGATGCACAATTTAATGGGTAGTTGCAGTCCGTGTTGAGAATCGAACCAAAGCTATGTAAGACATGTTAATATTGAGCTCTTTTGTGGTAAAAGTGAACTTCAGAAACACTTAAAAGACTTGAAACATCAAGCTAATATAAAGCAATTGAGAAATAGTCTACCTATCGCTGCATCTTTTCTGTGGCTAGGAACATGCAGTGTGTAGCAACAAGAATCGTGTTAAGGACTTTTTTTTTTTTTTCGAACATAACATTCCCTTCCACACCATAAAAGACAATATAATGTTTGTTAAAAGAAAGTGCACATAATATTTTTAAATTTTGTTTGTGATCCTATCATGCATAATTATAAATAATGCCTTTCATACTACGAGAATGAGTTCAACTATACGTCATGGCCCCTCTAAAGCGGGGCCGCGGTGGCTCAGTGGTAGATCGTTCACCTTTGATGCTTGGAGACCCTGGTTCGATCCCAGCTCGCACCAAGTGAACTTTGTGGTGGACAAACACCGTGTGCGTGGGTTTCCTCGGGGTTCTTCCATTCCTCCCACTTTCTTCATTCCACGATTTCACTAATTTTTCATCATCACCCCTCTCCTTTAGCCTAACCGGCATAACCGTGGGACGTAAAACTCAAAGATTTCACTTCATTTTTTCCCTCGAAAGCGATATCTTCCAAATTATTTATTGTTCGATATTGTAAATTTACGGTATCTATTTTAGTGGACGGGAAATTTTGCATCTAATCGGATAATTTCATGGCTTCTAACAGGAATTCGTAGTTACGAAATTTGCATCACTGTCTTTTGAAAGGATGCCTAGAAAAAATACTACTAGAAAATAACTGAAAACACAAAATGGATTTTATAGCCAAATTCACGTCATCTTGGTGCGTCATCATTTTTCTTTAAATATTTGTATTTAGTATTAGATTAGAGTTTAGTGTCCCTTTCAGCATCAAGGCTATATGAGACGTGAACTTACAAATTAACGTGGGTTCAGAACCACAGGAGTTCCCATCGGAAATCGAACCTAGGTCTCCCGCACCAAAGACGCGTACGCTAATCATATGGACAAGGGTGTTCGATATTTAGTAATGTGTACATAAAGTTGTGAAATTGCGCTTGTATAATGGAATGCAATTCCTTCTACTGACATAAACCTTCACAATACTTAGCTGGACAAAGTATCTTTAAAAAGAAAATGTCACTCTTTATGTTTCAGTTCCTGGTTCGACTGAAGGATGGAACAAATTGCAATGAGCGTTTTTGGATCCTACTTTGTGTAGTTGATTCTTCATAAACTTGGTATTTGATACGGATATGAACTATTACACTTATTTGGTGTTTATTTCTAAATAATAAGTCCTAATACAATTTCATAAAGTTGTAATTCTTCTTTAGTTTGTATCACTTTACACAATGACAAATCCAAAAGGTGTGTTGTATCGGTGCAGTACCAGTTTTTCACGTTCTTCAAAATGTTCCAAAACCCAAAGAATAATCTTTTATTTCTGATATTTTAGTCGTCACAAATTACAATTTTATAATGTAGTCAATGTTTATAATTACTGGGCAGTTGGGCGTTTCAACTAATGACATCATAATAGTCAAAACCCTAATTTTGAGTTGAATTGATTCTGAGTTTAACGTCCCGTTCAGCAGCGAGGCTATGTGAGACGTGGACCTACTGATTAACGTGGAATCCGAACCTCATGAACTCCCACCGGGAATCAAGCCCAGGTTTCCCACGCCAAAGGCAAGTATGCTAACCGTTAGCCACGAAGGAGCTCCACCATAATTTTAGTGGGCGATAAGAAATATCTCGCCAGTGCTTTTAAAATAAATAAAATTTTATAAGTATTAAAGAATAGTGGTAAGAGATTTTATAATAGCTCTTTTATTTATGAGATATGAGTATTTAAAAAAAACAACAACTAAAGAATAGGTTGGCGGAACCACAAAAGAACTTTCTTATAAATACATATGCACCTTACTCACCTTTTATAATTGCTATGCTTACGTTCTCCATAAAAACAGAAATTCTCTTTCAGTGATACTTTACACAAGATCATGAAGTGGGTTCAAATTTAATTAAAGGCAAAATACAATACAATAATCCACAAATATTGCCTGAAGTGAGTTTAAAGATTTCTAAACACTAGTGCGAAACCGGGCTCTGCCGTTGCGATCGATTTACAGGTCTTGAGACGAAAATAAGAAGGGACTTACGCACACAGTAAGTAAAAACAATTAAAATGCCGGTAAATTTCCCCCAAATGGGTGTATCTTAAAACTAACCTCACCATTATTTTTCTAATTAAATTCTAGCCCGAAATTATGTATCTTATTACCCTATTCCCATTTTGAAAACTTGACCTTAATTCAAAATGGCGGATTTCAAGGTGGCTGCCATCAAGGTCATATCTACCATACGACTTCCCCCCAGGACTTATATGTATCCACATGGTTTTTCTTCACTTTTCTTCATTAACGCTCCGTTTACAAATGGTAGTAAGGGACTTCTGTGGTAATTTCTAATAACCACATCAGAACTCTTAAAAGTTATTAAAAAAATAGAAAACATGCACCATGGCAAAAATTTGTCATCACAAGTAATGATGCATACATGCCTTCTATCAGCAAAAAAAGTTTCATTGAAATTGGAGCCGGACATTTGAGTGATGTCCCTTGTGGGATGTGATTGAACGTGACGTCAGAACACATCGCCCCCCTTCCCGGAATTTACGGGAATTAGGTGACCTGAGTGAGCACATGTGGTGCCAGCTCTCTCCAGCGACCTATCAAGGATCATTGCGTGTATGCCAAGACGTCTCGCCGTTTTTATCCATGCCAAAAGTCGACATAGTGACAATTAGGTAGGTAGTCATGATGGTCTGACTGATGTGTGCGTATATTTTAACTCGTACATTTTGTCTCGACTCGAATTTCGAGACGTCTCGACTCGAATTCGAGTCGAGTCGAGACAGAGACTGTCGAGTCGAGACACGAGTCGAGACAGAAACATATTTTCGAGTCGAGACACGAGTCGAGACAACATTTTCTCGAGACGAGTCGAGACAGGCTTAAATCTCGACTCGACTCGACTCGAATGCATCCCTAGACATGAGTGTACGTGTTCGGCCATCTACTCAAGTTCCTAGAAATTTTAGTGACTTTCTGAAAGAAGGCAGTACCAAAGAACAGTTATTTACGCTTCTACAGTATCAAAGTTATTTACAGTATCAAAGTATAATGTTACCTCAGTGGTGCCCACCCCCCTTTATGTCCATGACGCCCCCCCAATTGTCTATCCGTAGGTGTTCTTCCATTAAAAAAATCTTCTTTTCGATTAATTTTTACACCCCCTCAAACATATTTATATAGATTTTTAACCTCCCCAAATATTTCAATGACGCAATTTGCGTCATAGCCTCCCTCCATGGACACCCCTGCTTACTCAGTTCTTTTCTGAATGGGGCATTGAACCGTCGATTTCATACACATATATAGGGTGTTAATGAACTATACCGGCAAACTATAAGAGGCGAGTCATTATTTTAAAAAATAAAAAAAAGTTGAGAATGCTCCATGAGCATTCCCAGAACGAAATTAAAAAGAACGGGATGGTACGGGAAGGATAACTGTCATTGTTCCTAGATATGAAAGTAAATCTTTTTATCCGCACATTCTTCTCTTTCTCGCAAAAATTAGTAAAATATCATTTCTCTATGACTTAGTTCTCCAAATATGGTTGCTTAAATATCTAGAAATTCGAACTTTTTGGCCAATATCTATCTGGGGAACGGTGGCCAGTTGGACAGTAGCCACAGGTTACTGTTTTGTAACAAAATATTTACGTATTGATCAATATCAATATAATCTCTTTACAACTTATGGTTCCCGAGCTGTTGCTCGTTAAATATCTAGAAATTAGCAATGTTTTGGCCAATATCACGGGAACGGTAAGTCATAAAGAGATGATATTGGTGTTAATCAATACCCTAGAGGATGGTAAAAATTTTGGTATCGATATTAATTGGTGGTCACTGGCCAGTGGCCACCGGTTAGTATTTGGTACGAAAATATTTACTATCCTTTTAGATATCGATCAACACCGATATGATCTCTGACTTACGGTTCCCGAGATATGGCTACTTAAATCTCTGGAAATCGGCCATTTTTGGTCAACATTTCGAGAACGGTAAGAGTGACGCGAAAATTTTTATAACTTTGATAGTTTTTGATGCTCTATTGAATGCAGGGTTCAAAATTGAAAAATGTTGCAAATAACACAGACGGTCGGACACACACACACACACACACACACACACACACACACACACACACACACACACACACACAGAGAGAGAGAGAGAGAGAGAGAGAGAGAGAGAGAAATACAGACCTAGGAAATTCGGTAATGTTGGGAAAAATGCATATTTCCAGAGCTAGGGCCGTCCTAATCTGAAAAACAAATACATCACAGCACACACTATTCTGAACACGATGAACAATTGATGTGGTGGCCTCTTAACACTTTCGACTTTTCGCCGACGCATTCAGTGTTCACTGATGTCAGGGGTTACATGTGCCTACTTTGGACCGGCCTTGAAATCTGAGCAGAACTGAAAATTCGGATAGAAGCATATCCGGGATTCTCTTGCGCAACCATTGTTGAATTATATGGAAATAACACACAGCCTTTGAGCAAAGCAGAATGTGTATATTTAAATATCAGTATGTAACAATTTCACCAACTAATTAAACCTTTGGCGAATATCGTGCCGTAGAAAATCAGCGCCGGGGGCGAGAGTATACGACGGCGCCCCCGTACATATGAGTGAGTTTGATAGAGACGCCACGAAGCGCCACTATGGTTGGCGTGAAGCGTAAGCAAATTTTCAAAAATAATCCCTGCTTTTCCTTGATTTTGATCACTTTTTATTAATTTTTTCCTTACATTTTATATACAGAGTGTTCGGTGAGGAAAGTCAGATTTTGAGAGGTGATAGGGGAGGTCATTCTAAGCAAAAATGCTTATGTGAACATAGGGTCTACTCCCTCTCGTTTCGGAGAGAGGGGTGGGGATAACTTTTTGCCCCTTGCACTTGCGATTGTCGTTTGAAACATTCTAGCACATACTGTAGTTGGAGTTATGTTAGATGTTATACCTCGTTTGAAAGCCAATGAAACAGGCTTGCAGATGCTATACAGATTGTTTCAGTACTGTATACAAGAGGGAAGTAACTGAGGGATTTTTTTCTAATTTCCATATAAAAGTCCCTTTTTAAAACAATTTTGTACTGTTCTTGAGTGGAAACAATGTTGCTAGAGGAACAGTATCTGATTAGGCGAAAGGGATATTGTATACCAAAGATCCAGGTGAGGTGTCAAGTTTTTAGCTTTATTAGAAGCCGTAATACAAGCATTCTTATTAACTTCTTACTCTAATAACAACATAACAATGCTCCAACTTTTCATAGCTGACATTTTTATTACAAATATTAAGAAACGAATGTTTTTAATGCAAAATTGGAAATACATTCAAACGTTTCATTAGCTTTCAAACGATGTATAACATAACCCCAACTACAGTGTGTGCTAGAATGTATCAAACGAAAATCAGCAAGTGCAATAGACAAAAAAGTTACTCCCTCCCCTCTCCGAAACTAGGGGAAATAGATCCTATGTTCACATAAGCATTTTTGCTTAGAATGGCCTCCCCTATCACCTCCCAAAATCTTTGACTTTCCTCACCGGACACCCTGTATATGCACATGCATTTTCTAAACATGAGTAACATTATAGGACCACTTCCTAAAGCAGGAAGAGGATTTAAGCACATACTAGTTTGTACTGATAGTTGGCAAAACTAATTAAATTAATATATTTATGTGAGAACACAAGTAAGTCCATTGCCAACGAATTTGCCAAATGGTTACATAGCTTTAAACTAATTTTGCTGGCTTTCTTCAATGCGAGCTTTTAGCAAGTTTCTAAGGACGCAAAAATGTAATTATATATATATATATATAATATGACCCTTGTCAAATTAAATATTAGATTGAAAAATACTGCTGTTGATCTGAAATATTACAAGTAATTTCTCCTCTCTTTCTTCCTTCTTTTCTTTTTCCTCCCCAGTTTAGTGTTCAATTACTTCGGCGCCCGTGGCCGTCGCCCCGCTCGCTCTCTCCCCCCCACAAAAAAACATGGCACTTCCTTTGGCTTCATCAGACACATTGTCAATGTATTTGGTGATGTGTCTAATGAAGCCAAAGGTTTAGTTGTTAATATTGTCACACACCGGTATTTTAATTTTTAAAAAGGGGGGATTTCTATTTGAATTACTAAAGCAAAGTTAATATGAACCAGATAGTTGCTTAATTACGTTTCTGATGGCGTATGTATGACATCCTGTACACTGATATTACCACCATTCCTCGTGTCCCGAACCGTGTATTGCGATGGATGTTTTCCATGTTTTTCCACGCCCTAGCTCTGAAACTATGTACTTTTCCAAATGGGTTCATACGAACATTTTTCTTATTTTGATGTGGGGACTCGCCTCGTACAGATAGCAGGTTTAGTTCACTAAACCTCTATGTAAACAGCATAGACCATTCATCTTCAAATGTCCTTATAACTTTCAAGTTAAAATTATATGAAATTTTGAAAAATTACTTCCGATGTGTATTGTCACCCGTCCCACTTTCGCCATTACTGTTGTAGAAACCTTCAAATTATAGATATTTACTGACATTTGTGGTACTGCAGCGTACTTAGTCTGTAATATTCAATAGTAAATGTATTATTATTATTATACAACAGAAAAATGTGTGAAAAAACCACACGGTGTACGACGCCTTCCGCACGTGTAGCACAATGTGGTAGAGATGGGAGGTGATTACATTGAAGGGGTATAACAGGTGCTCTTCTGTGCATAAAGCCAGCTAAGAATTATAACAATGTTGCCATTACTTTTTATCCATACCTCGTAAAGTTCGGGACAGGCTTTAAAAAGGGCTTTTTCCCCTAACCATTGCTTCCTTTCACCCCTACAACCCTCACTTAGCCCTCACAAGCATGTAAGCTGTCACTGCTCTCAGTGTTGCTGTACCAAGGAAAAGGTATACCTTTCTGTTTTCAATTACGAACAATAACAAAAAATATATGTATATAATATATATATATATATATATATATATATATATATATATATATATATAATACGCTATACACAATTGTGACTAGAGCAATCAACATGAGCATATTACATTTGACAATTTCAAGCACAGCCCGAATCCTATCACCTTCACTGCATTTCACTATTTCTTAATTGGCTTCGCAAATTACTTTCCCAATTTACTTATGATTCAAGATCGACACTTATGAAATTGAATGGCACAATTAAGAACTGAACAAATTTTGTTCTAGCTAGATATTTCTGTGTGGGAGTTGATCCCAGCTCGCGCCGTGTGGATTTTGTGGTGGACAAACACCGTGTTCGTAGGTTTTCTCGGGGTTCTCCCGTTTCCTCTCACTTTCTTCATTCCACCATTTCACTCATCTCTCATCATCATAGTCTCCTTTAGCCTAACCGGCATAACTGTGGGACGTAAAACTTAAAGATTTAATTTCATTTTTTCTGTGTGGGAGTTTCATACTGCTCTAAATCCAAACATTGTCTTTACTGTATTATCAGTGACACCTATCGCCTCACTAATTGGTGGGTGTTATGATATATCGTTGTTACTTTGGACGATATTGCTAACAAATCTTCTAACATTCTGCACAATTTAAATGGTTTTCTTCCGTAACTTTCCTCCCTTCCCGATAACAGATCTCTTTTCGGCGTTCTCTCCTCAGAAATACTTGCATAGGCACCTGGTCAGGCATCACTGCATGTCCCAAAGATTCATTAATCAGCCATGGCCTGAATATGTTCGCCATTATGTAACGAAATAAATAAGAATAATCATGAAATGAACAAGAATTTTAATAATGATCCAAAAAATGGATCAAAAGATTGCGATCTCGGCCAAGAGTTTTAGGAATGATTAAAAAAATGCATCAAAAGATTGTGATCTTAGCCAATAATTAGTTTTTGGAACAGGGGCTACAAAAGTTTTGAACGGCCTATAAGTCTCTTTTTTTTTTTAACGGAGTAAGCACACCATACTGAGCTAAGTGATAGTTTGAGTTTGGCTACACTGTATGTAGTTCTCCAGATACAAGGCGTACAAGAAAATGTTTGATTGAAAGAAATATATTGAATTTTTTGGATCAGGGGCCATAACATTTTTGAACGATTCTTATTTTTTTTTCGCAATAAGCACATCATACTGAGTTAATTGATAGTTTAAGTTTGACTACACTATATGCAGTTCTTGAGATATAAGGCCTACAATAAAAGTTTTTACCTGACATATATTGGGTCTTTTAATCCAAAAATGAATATGAAATAAAATAAAGAACACAAGGATGGAAAAGACACAAAACAAGTTACTTGCAAAAGTATACAGACGCTGTCACTCAATATAATTATTTTCTCACGCAAACTACCAAGTATTAGAAAAGAAAGCAAATAGAAGGAAAGTAATTAAGGTAACATTGGTTTTTAGCCAGAAGCGATCACATATCTCTACCGTGTGTCGTGAAAACTAGTAGGCGAAGGTTCAGAGGGGGGTACAGAGTTTTTAGAATTCCTGAAAAAAAAAAAATCTTTTACCATGTCCCAATGTATATAATAACTAAAATTACATTGCATTTCTAATCATGCATAAAATTCCCTCCAGCTTTGTAAATTTCGCCACGTTAAATATATATATATATATATATATATATATATATATATATATATATATATATATATATATATAGATAGATATAGATATATATAATTATTTGATGATGAAATATTCATACATGTCTTCTGATAATGCTAGCATTCCTTTATTTTCTAGTGTTTTGCTAGAAATATGTTGTTCAGAAATATGTTTTTTTTTTTCTTCTGCATATCTCCAACAATATAAATTTAAATATTATCTTCCGAGAATGCGAGCTATTTCTGTTTATTTAATTCTAAAAGATATGCGGCACCTGTTTTGGGCACAACTGTTCTTCCGGCATCAATAGTGATATCCATTGAGTAAAAACGGTTAAAACAAAAAAAAAAGCCTCAACAAGCAGTTTTTCGTAATCGATTTAGCGTCCAAGGAACAGGATCCTTCACCTTCATTATCTTTTATTCAAAATGAAAGTGGTAGGAACTCAAATTTTGGATGTCATAGAACAGAAACTATAATAGATAGCGACATGTTGTTTCTTGGAATCCGTTTAGCATACACTGGAAAGACAAGTGGGGGTTAATTTAGCCCGCGAGTTCTTTTTTTATTTAGTTTATAAGGATTAATATGTATTCAGGATTCTCTGCTTTTTGTTATTCCTTTTGGTGAAGGGTTCATTTTCGCTTTCTCAACTGGAATACACTGCAATGTTCAAGTGCGGGCCGATTTGAACCCATCCACCCTCTTGATCATTGTGCTACCTATCTTTGTTTCCCCAAAAATTTTTTTTCGTTTGTTTTTTATATCTAAAACTTGTATTACTTTTTTTTTTTTAAAAAAAGTCACTTTTTTCTTTTATGTAAACATTTAGGCTTTCATAGAAATTGTTGAGTGTTACTTATAATACTGGTTTTCTGCATAGTATTATAAGAAATTTGGTATAAAATATAAGCAGTTTTACGCACTGTATTTAGCCTGTTTTTTACAAATGAAAAGCACAATTCCTTAAAGTATTTTATTAAAATTTTAGTTCAACACGTCAACTCAAATTGAACTCTGAAAACTAATTAATCCCAACGCGGGCAAATTTGACCGCCCCCCCCCCCCCCTTGGTCATTCACGTAGTAGAAGCGAGAACAGAATTTCTAGGGTTAAGAAGAATCCAATATACTCGTGTCACTTTTACACTTCACAAAGAATGTAAGACTATTTTAGGCCCATCTTTACTGCGGTCAACAAAAGTAAATATTTACTGTTACTCTCGGCTCAAATATCGATCTCCACCATTTCATTCATTTCTCATAATCACCGTCTCCTTTAGCCTAACCGGCATAAATGTGGGACGTAAAACTCAAAGATTTCATTTTTTTTCTGGTTGGAATACTGAACATCATAGAGCAAAAATGATTAGATTCAGCGTCCGAGAATTAAGTTTTATCTAGAACTCTATCCTTTTACTGAAGCCTCATGTGGCAGAAATCTGTAATTTCGGTTCGAAAGCTGATCGTTAGTGATGTGAGGTGGAAAATTTTGCGCGGAATTTTCCATTTCAGAAAATTTTCCCCTATATTTTTCTAGAAAATTTTCCGTTCTAAACAAATATCAGTGATCAAGTAACAATTCCTCATTAACCATAAAATTGATTAACTTTCATGTACAGAAATGTTAAAAAGTGGAAGATCGTTTAAAGAATCTGAAAATTTTCATGGCTCAGAAAATTTCCGGTACTATGTAGGAACAAGTGAAACAATTTTTCATGAATCGAAACATTCTCTGTCGTGTATGGAAAAATTGAAAAAAAAAACTTTTTATAGGTAGGAGAATTTTTATCATTTTGAAACAAAAAAAGTAAAACAGCTTTTTATGAATCAGAAAGTTTTATTTCTCTGTAGAAACAAGTGAAAGGAATTTTCATGGTTCGGAAAATTTTCATTGATACAGAAACAAGTGAAAAACTTTTCATAACCCGGATAATTTTGAATATTATATATAGTGATGTAATTGAAAAATTTTCCTCTATATTTAACTCCACATTGAGCTATAAAATTGAATTGCTGTAGAGCTCCTCCGCGGCTAAGCGGTTAGCGTACGCGCTTTTGGCGCAGGATACCCGGGTTCGATTCCCAGCGGGAGCTCATGTGGTTCGGATTCCACGTTAATCAGTAGGTCCACGTCTCGTATAGCTTCGCTGCTGAAAAGGGACGTTAAATTCACAACCAACTCATTGAATTGCTGTAGAGGAAAGTTAGCAACAAATTATAATTTTCTATTTAACTTTCGGCAACCGGAAAATTTTCTAATATTTCAAGTTAAGTAAAATCTTACATAGTGTTTCCCCCCTGTCTGTATGTATATGTGTATATATATAATATAACCTCAGGGAACATAAATCGAGTTCGTAGAGTACAAATATCCAATCCCATTTAGTAAAATGTAACGAGAAAACGAAAAGAAACCTTTGTGAATTTATAAATTATTTCAAAAACAGAAAATTTCACTATTTCTTCACATATATGCCTGCCTGTGTAATGGAATAACTACATAAAAGTTCCAGTTCCTTATGAAGATAATTTTTGTAAAAAAATAAGAAGAAATGCTTTGATTTTATTGTGTTTGAAGCTATTAGAAAACATCGTCTTACGCGTATTAATTTGGCGAAATACGATTTTGTGAGATCAAAGGTGAATTTTGAGGGAAGAATACATTGAAGTTTTCGAAACATTTTTGCAGAAATGAAGAATCGTTAGATTTTCACTTCATGAAACTTTTTTTCAGGCAATATTTATTGCAAATAAATTTTACGGCTAAGCAACGATGTAGGAATAAGTGGAGTATCTTTTCATAAATCGAAAAATTTTCCGTTTCAAAATTTTCCGGAAAATTTACATTATAGCTGATCTCCATAGTGTAAAACAGCCATAGATAGCGAGAAGGTGGTTTTGATGTGAATTCAGTACCACAAGAATACTTTCCATCTCCGACTTAACTACTCTATTACAACTAGGAATGCTAAAAGCTATTATTAATTTCAGCGTTAATATTGATTCTTATAGAGCAAAAATGGTAATAGAACGGGACAATTTCCGTTTTTACTGGCTTCAACGGAAGTGATCGTGGAAACCTCACAATTGTCATAATATGCGACTTATTGTACAAAAATAATAATATACTGTATATATGATTTAAAAAATCGTGGAACGATTTTAAACTGTGGGGGTAATTCGCCTGTGATTGCGATCAATTCACCACCATTATTGGCTTATTTTAATCTTCAAAAAATCTCAAAAGAATATACACAGTATATCAACATACTGTATAAAAATCGGATAATTTTCACGATAATGATCTCGAAACTTATTACACGCTTATATTTAACTCTCAACTGTTCAACCTAAAGGTCAAGTCTTTCAACCTGAATATAAGTTATTTTCCGAAACAATGCAATGACGAAATTTAGCCCAGCGACAGAAATTCGGTGACAGTACAATATTCTAGTATTACTTTCATATATTTCTACAGGTATATATGTATGTATTTTTTGTATATGTTTATATGAATAATTTTACTTAGACCCCACAAACGGTATCCCATCTTGTAACCTTAATTTTACTCCCTTCAGACAAGACACAATGATGAAATTTACAGCAGCGCCGGAAGTCAGGTAAAGATAGAATATTCCAGTGTTGCATTCGTATATATATATATATATAAAAAAATTAAAAGCAGCTTTAATTGGACTGTACGGAGATTCTATTATACAAAATTGAAAGTGACCTTTGTGTGATGGAATTACGGGAAAACGGCTGAACCGATTGAAAAGATTTCTTGGATATACAGGGTGTAATATAAATGCATGGCCAAAAGTGACGAGGTGATTGCGGACATCCAAATAAGTAAAAAATGTTTCTATAAACATGTGTCCGATGCCGCTTCGTTTCCGAGATACAGGATGTTCAAATGTCGAGTCCCTCCAATGGCCCACTATGGAAAAGGGAAATGTTCAAGATTTCACGAATAATACAATCAAGTGGACTGATACATGTGAAAATATATTTACACTAACATAGAGAATGAAACTAATCAACGTTTGCTGTTATTGGGTTTTCATTGTTGCCAATCTAGTACAAGATGGAACCGTTGTTTCCTATTGTGCGGCATTAATTGACTTCACGCTTGGACGCCTTGTCTTTCGAAAACGAAGGGAAACCTGTCCCATGTTTAGCAGGGGTGCCCACAAGGGGGGTCTATGACGCAAATTGCGTCATTTAAATATTTGGGGGGTTGAAAATCTATATAAATATGTTTGAAGGGGGGGTTGTAAAAATTAATCGAAAAGAATATTTTATTTTCATGAAAACACCTACGGATAACACAATGCATAAATTTTTAATTCTTCTGTCCTTTATACCACGATACTGATCATTTTGGTTAATGGTTGAAACGGTTTTAAGGTTTACGGTTGCATTCCTTACCTGAAAATCATCTTGTCTACGCCACTTCAATCCAGAGTTGGCGTGGGTCAATGAAAACTTGACCCACCACCCACCATGACCCACGACCCACTGACCCACCACCCACTGTGACCCACCACCCACCGTGACCCACTCTCATCCACTGTGACCTATTCTGACTCACCAAAATCCATCGTCATCAACTTTGAACACGATCCACGGCCTCTTCTGTACTGACTAAAGAGTTTACACCTGTAATAAGACATGACTGTAAAATTGTCACTAATCGAAGTTTGAATTTCTAGTCAAACGCTCAAGCACCGCTCTGTCAGAATAACGGGGGATCTGATCTTTATGATATAAAATGGTAAAGTGTTTGTCAGTGAGGAAATTGAAACAGTTCGAGGTGAGGGGAAATTAGTGTGTGCGTAAAATATACTTGCACTAAGAGAGTATTCTTGCAAGTGTTAATTTCTCAACGCACTCCACAAGAAACTTCTACTCGCAGGAAAATACCCCTGTACAATATGGAAAAGGTTATGGTTTCTCAGTTCACAGTATTTTTCTCAGAAAAGATTTGAAAAATCAATTTTTCATAGTGTATAAAGGTGCTCGGGTTCCTTATGTGAGAGCATCTCCATAAAGTATGCTCATAATTGTAATCACTAAACACCACGTTAAATTTAAGTTACAAATATGCATAATTGCAATTATTATGAATATTTATTCAAAGTAGTTTACCTAAAGCAAAGAAGAGACTTACTAAAAAATAGGTACAAAGTTGAATAGCACAAATAAGCCATTAGTAATACAAGAAAGCCTATACATTTTCTATAGCTCGTAATTTTCCACTTTAAAACAAACCTGAAATCGGGTTTATTTCCCGTTGGTAACTTTTTCGTGGTAAATCATCCGCAGCGGAATGATGTCCATCCTTAAGCCAAGAAATAACTAGCTCGTCTACTTTGAGCTTGTCTAGCGGTGGGCTATTAACATTGATGAACAACAAGTTAGACAATGTTTGAGCACTTAGTCTATTTCTAATATCAGTCATCTGTAAATTCATAAGGGAAAATCCCCGTTCGCAGTCTGTCGTGGAAATTGATAATAAGTTACTTCTACCCGATTTCTGCAACTCCTCATCGACAATCTGCTTGTTAGACTTAAGTCTGATAACGATTTTTTTGGTCAGTTTTGAAATACTCAGCAAGAAGTATCTCTCTACCACCATACAACATATTTTCCATATCGACCATGTCAGTTGGCAATGTCGACTCATGGAGAACAGAAACTTTATCTACCACGCCTTCGATAGGGAATCTTGTGAATAAATTATCAAGTAAAGCCTGATAAACTGAAGATTTCTTATTTGGTTATAAATTTAATTTTTGTAATTACACATGAAGGTTTGATGCCATTACGAAGTTCCCTCTCTCGTCTAGAAAGCGAAAGAGAACGTGGTTCCTGGAAAGTGTTCAGAGGTGAATGGGAATTTCCCTCCTCCTTCCCCTTCAATTACCACACTGCTGTTTGTCGTGTGCCAAATTACGATGAATTTCAATTAAATTATCATAGTATAATTATTTCCTTGTTGAATTATCAATACTTTTCAGTGGAAATTTTAAAGTTCCAAATCAAGGTAAGTAGGCCAATGTAAAGGGGAAAAAAGTGTAAAATTTTCCATATAATTATGTGTACAATCCAAACTTAAAATTTCCGTGTAATTAAGCTTACAGTACAAATTTTATGCCTATTTTAATCACAAGTTTTTGGGTTGATTGTCCTGTGCTGTAAGCGCTCCATATAATAAACATAAGCTTCAGCAATTATTATAGTAGAAAATAATGGATATATGAAGCCAAGCACTGTAATTTTTTGTTTCTGATTTTTTTTTCACAAATAACCGATCGTTTTCGATCATTTTTACAAACCAACTCACAACCAATTTTCCATATATAGAAAGTGCCCCCTCCATAAAGGAGAATTTAAAAATATGCTAGGACGCATTCTATTTATTTTCAATAAAATGTTAATACACTGAATTTCAGCTCAGTAAATATAACGGCTTGCGAGATACTATTTTCTTTTCGCAAAAATTCGGATCCTCACCCTCCTTAGGATATGTAGCTATTATAATGAAAGCAATACATCCCAATTTGGATTAAGGCCTAACTACATATCAAAAGCAATTTCATTTGACTTTGCAGTTCGGCCGTGATGATCAGGCACACAGTTACATTCAATTTTTTATATAATAATTTACATATTACAGTGATTCAAAAATGTATTTTTTTCCAGTAGTTAGCTTCTCTAAAAACTCACAGATCTCGTAAACAAAGTAGTAGTAGTATAAGTCTTATTGTTATTATTACAATTAAAAATATCAATATCCAAAAGTCCTGAAGTTATTTTTTCACTTGGTTAGATATACTCGCCTCAGGTAAGTAGACGGAAACAAGTGGAAAAGGAAGGGAAATGAAGGTCTTGGAAGTAAAACGAAGACAAATTTACCAGTCTTCAGAAGATACTGTCTACAATGCAGTGAGCAGAGAGGGTCGGTAGATTTATACTGAGTCGGTGGGTCGCAGTGGGTCACGGTGGGTGGTGGATCACAGTGGGTCATGGTGGGTGGTGGGTCACAGTGGGTCACATGCCGCTGACCCACGACCCACTGACCCACTCAGAAAACTTGACCCACTGACCCACTCCATCTCTGCTTCAATCTGCACTTTTTCTGAATTAGGGGATATTTACGAAATTTTTAAAAATTAGCCGATAGTTTAATTTCGATGTCGAAAGCCCTGTTAATTAAGTAACTAAGCATCCAACATTAGCTTGAAGTTCACATGTAGTTTCGTCCAGAGTTTGGAATATGGAAAGTGATATTTAGATAGCAAATCCTTGACCAGTCATTAATCTTGTCCATGTTTAACCAGTCATCAATCCTCTTTGATATGATAAGATATGGTATATTGTCATTAAACATTTGTTGCAATAGACATTGTCAAATATAACACACACACACACACACACAGTGTTGTTTTGATTTATATTTTATATGCGTTAAAATTCGTTGCATCAGACCAGATTGATATTTGAATTAATCGGTTTTTATGTAACAGCATTTTAAATGTTTTATAGTGAAGACAACTTCCACGTATCAGTAGCCTCAGATTAATTGTTAGATATTTGTTATCCTGGGCCGCTATCTTGAAACTATTTCAGGATTCCTTTTTTACTTTTGGCATAGTGTAGTTGAGCCTGAATTTTAGCCAATGTTCTTTGGATTTTGCTTGCTGAGAACTGTTTGAGGTTCACAGGAAGAATTTTGTATTTGAACTTATAATTATGGATAGTAGAACAGACGATTTGGCAAGAGAAAGTGTTTGTATATACGTAACATTTAAATTTGAATTGTCATAATTATACTATCAGGCTGGGAGGGGGGAAGTAAGTCAGACAGTTGAGGGGGTGAATCATGAACATAAGGGGGGTGGGCATCACTCTATTTAGGAACGTTTTGATGTCTGCAATCATATGCTAACGTGTGGATGTCAAGTGTCATTTGAAAACGTAAGACTTTGTACCAGGTTAGCAACACTGACAACTCAATGACCTCAAATGTTGCTTAATTTCATTCTCTGTTAGTGTAAATGTTTGCACAGGTATAATTCCACTTGATTGTAGTATTCCTGTAATATTTAACATTTCCATTTCCATTCCTTTTCCCATAGCGAGCCATTGGAGGGATTCGTCATTAGAACACCCTGTATCTCAGAAACGAAGCGGCATCGGACCCATGTTTATAGGAACATTTTTACTTATTTGGATGTCCACAATCACTTCGTCACTTTTGGCCATGCATTTATGTTAGTCTGTAGTTATCACTTATATCGAAATGAATTTTTGTCACTTTAATTAACATGCATATTATAAGGGGTGAGGATCACAATTCATGCGAAAGATGAAAATCCCTCACAAATCCCTCAAACTAGGAACATGAAACTCGGTATACAAACGGCTCATTAGGAATAAATGGACACGTGTCCCAGTGTTTGTGAAATGTTTCGCTTTAAATGGGATATTTTATATTTATGCATGTCTATGTTCCCAAACTTACTCTCGAAACAAATACTGTAAGACAGACATTTCTAGCATCCAGTGTGGGGTGGAAAGGGGTAACATGTAAAAATAACTGAAAACAACCAATATTAATGTCAAACTTGTAGTTTTCGCGATCGCTGAGATGAATAATGACACTTTTAATGACATGTAAAGATAACCTTAGGTGACCGATATTGATCTTGAATCCATAGTTTTTCGGGTCCCTCGGATGAATAGTCGCCTACCAATGTCATTTAAGTCCAAAATTATCTCCCATCGACATGGATTTGAGAATTCAGGTTAAAGGCGTAACATGTAAAAATAACCGAAAACGACCGATATTAGTTGTCCATTCCATAGGTTTCGTGGTCACTGAGATGAACAAAAACACTTCCGGGCCAAGTTTAGCCCCCAGTGGCATGCAGTGTTGGAGTTTGGAAAGGAAATTAAATCTTTGTTTTACGTCCTATGATTATGGCGGCGAGGGTAAAGGAGACTGTGATGCGAAATGAATGAAATTATGGAATAAAGAAAGTAGAACGAAACAGGAGAACTCCGAGAAAACCCACGCACACGGTGTTTGTCACCACAAAGTTTACTTTTCGCGAGCTGGGGTCGAACCAAGGACCCTATGCACCAGAGGTGAATGCTCTACCACTGAGCCACTGCGGCTTCGGGTTTGAGACTGATATGGAGAGATGACATTACTAATTTGAAAATTCTTTTGTTTAACTTGCAGTGTTGAGAGATTTTTTCAAATCTTGAACCTTTCTCATTTTCTGAGTTCATACGAAGATGAAATTTTGCACAACCACAAAAGTTGGGTGATAGTCCAATATGCCACTTTATTTCCATATACGTATATGTATTTATATATGTTTTTAACTAAGAATAGTTTTAGTTTGACCGTACGGAGGCGGACACTATGGACGGAGTATTATTTTTCAACCTTATCTTATTCCGTTATGCAATCAGATGTGCTAATGAGTTGGAATGTACAGTATAACACACAAGATATATTCATAAATTACGGTTGAGATTGTCAAAGTACGATAAACTTCAAGAACTGATTGAAGGTGGATACATCTTATAACAAATAGTTAAAAAAAAACTTAAAAATTATAAAATTAATGCTTTTATAAAATGCACAAAATGGAAATTCTTTTGTGGGTAAAATGAAGGAATGGATTAGTAAAAGCACTGGAAACAATTGATTACGTATAATGGATTACAGCGAACCACTTAGGGTATCTAATGCTTTTAGTTCTAGCCCCATTTCTTCATTTTATAGCACGAAAAAATGTGGAATTTCAAGATCCCTTCTTCAGATAGTGTGACAAGACACATTGTCGGCAGGCATTGTAGAAAAGGAAACAAAATTCTTCAGCGATTGAGAAGGTATTTAGTTACGACTAAAAAGTAGAAAGTAAAATGAAATAAAAGGTGTTTTTAAAAATACGCTTTCCTTAAATATTAAACAGATGGTACTAAAAAAAAAAGTAAAATCGTAATAAAACTTAAAGAATAATTCTAGTCAAGGATATGAGGATATGAGCTACCTTTCAACAAAATCTTTATCTATGACTAAAAACCGTTGTCATTACTTCTATAGTTTATATATAAATAAAAACCTTATACAAGGTGGGAGATAAATGAGGTGAAAGCGCGAAGATAGATCGTAGAAAATGTCTAGAAATGCCATGTTAATCTCGAAACGAGTAAAGGAATTGAGATCAAATGTTGGATATGAGGAATACATGTAGAATTCCACTAAATAGGTGGAATTGAACCAGGGGCGGATCCAGGATGCACTTCTGGGGATGGGAGGTTGTAATACTGCTACTTAGAGCTACTTTTAAGAGCTCCAAACTCTAGGATGGGTTTTATTTATATATAAAATATGAAAGTTTCCTCTTCTGGGGGAAACCATCGCCCCCCTGGATCCGCCCCTGATGTGAACAGTTTTAACTGTCAACTGTATGTAACTGGTTTTGAGAAGTCATCAGTGTTACAACTGGCTCGTTTTCTTAGAGGGTATCATTAATATATCAGAACCGTGGAACTACTCATTCCGTTACACTTTGCAAACTTCTTGATCTTCCAGGATTCGAGTCTCTCTTTCTACCCGTCGTCCATACAAATTGCTCATGGACCGTACTACAGGGTCTCTAGTTCCTTTTTCCCGTCATCTTTACGACAGTATTGATGCATTGTCAGAGCGTGGAACGTCTGTTACAGAGGTCTCAAACTGTATTGACCATTATTGATTTCAATAGACGGTGTGCGTTAAGAGCCATATATCATATAACCCCTTTCCCGTATATTCTTCTTGCCGTAAATCCACCGTGGCTGCTTTTCAGATGTCTCCCATGATTCACATTACGCCTATTCAATAAAGCTCTACATGCATTCCTCATATACAACATTTGACCTCAATCCCTTTACTCGTTTCAAAATTAACATGGCATTTCTAGACATTTTCTACGTTCTATCTTCGCACTTTGCCCTTATTGATCTCCCACCCTATATACGGACTGCCACGAAACACCCTCTTTTTCTTTTTCTTTTGGTGCTAAATGCAGTGCTAGCAATCATTTTCAGCAATTGAATTCACCAAATCGGAATGGTCCCTTGTTAGTCTCTGTAAATACATACTTTTATATGTTGACTTATGTAATTATCATTGCATACAATAAGCTAATATTTACAGAGCAGTTCCTTTTTTCCCTTCAGATAAAACATCTTTTTGTCTGCAGCAAAAGTCAAGCTTTTTTCCCGACTCTGTAGTTGATTTTATATATCGGACGGAATCGTTTATGCACATCCGCAGTCATTTTTTTTTTCAAATGATTCCGTATAGTCGGATTGACAAGTTCTTTTTATGAAATTTGGTAATGTGCGTGTGATGTAGTGGATAGCGCCAGCGGCGCAAATCTGTCTTCTACATTGAGGGGCACACGTAAAACAGTTTCTTTCTTTTCTTTTTCTTTTTTTCCTTTTTTTTTTGTTAAGCGATGCTCAAAATATTTGTGAAGTTGAAAAATAATCCTGTGGAGGATCAGGGAGCAGAGTTGTCTTCAACATTGGGAGGCGGGCAGATTTGAGGCTTATTCTGGGGAAGACATAAATTTCATCTCAATTTCCTTTGTGGCAATCGATCTGTTCGCAACGCGTTTTTATGGCTCATGCGTACGCGTGGAATACGCTGACCATGCATTTAAATGTGAATGAATGGCGAATCACAACGCGCAGCAAACGTGAAAGCAATAAAAACGCTCACAATACGTCGCATCAGCTCGAGCGTACTTCGTGCGTTTCGGAATCAAAGTTGTCTACGTAAAGGAAGGGGGGAAAGGAAAGACGTGTTGCCACGCAAGGGGATTTTACCAAGAAACAGCTTCTTGAAAGATGCTTTGTGCAGAGTATTTGAACTCTATTATAAAGTATGTGCTTATATAACAAAAGAAAATTCTCAAAAATAAAAGGAAATTCCGAAAAATTAGCTAATCATAGAAAAATCTATTGGTTATTTCTAGTGATTCGCATGAATGAGAACAAGGAGTAAGGCCTGGAAACCCTGACTGACTCACAGTATGACTTATACAACTCTTGCGAAAATAAAATTACCGAGTAGCCATCTAGGTCGCGTTCGCTGCGAGGGTAACGCATCCTCTAATAGCCATAATCTTACCCAACAGATGCGAGAATTGGTTTTCTATTTTCACCTATGATGGAGATTTTTCTTTCGCTCCTCCGCAGAACATGCTGAATGCTCCGTAGCATAGATGTTCATTTTACTTCGACTTCACTCACCCTCACTCACCCTCACCGTAGCAGTTGGCCCTCGCCCTCGTTCACCCTCGCCCTCGCGAATGGAATTGTCCATCGCCCTCGCGCGCCCTCACCCTCGCTGTCGAAACTTGTCCTCGCCCTCGCGCACCCTCGCCCTCGCCGTCGAAGCTTGTCCTCGCCCTCGCGGCCAAAACATGTCCTCGCCCTCGCGCACCCTCACCCTCGCAGCTTGTCCTCGCCCCCGCGCACCCTCGTCCTCGGCTTCTAAGCTTTTCCTCGCCCTCTCGCACCCTCACCCTCGCCATCGAAGCTTGTCCTCGCCCTCGCGCACCCTCACCTCGCTGTCGAAGCTTCTCCTCGCCCTCGCACACTCTCACCCTTTTCGTCGAAGCTTTTCCTTGCCCTCGCGCACCCTCGCCCTCGCGATAGGTGTTGTCCATTATCCTCGCTCGCCCTCGCCTTCGTGCTCAAAACTTTTTCTCGCCCTCGCGCACCCTCGCCCTCATATCATTGAGGGCGAGGGTAATTGAGGGTGAGGAGGCTTCGAGAGGGCCTCCTTCGTGAGGATCAGAGCATCAATGATTCAACCTATTTGTTGAATTATTTCCTTATCGTCAGTGGCGGATCCAGGGGGGGCGATCGGGGCGATCGCTCCCCCCAGAGGAGGAAACTTCTTTATTTTATATATACAAATAAAACGCATCCCAGAGTTTGGAGCTCTTAAAAGTAGCTCTAAGTAGCAGTATTACAACCCACCACCCCCACCAGAAGTCCGTCCTGGATCCGCCCTTGCTTAACATACGTCCTAAAGAAAGAAAACTGAACATATCATCGTATAACTTACTGTGGAACACCTAAAATGGAATAACTGTTACAATGGAGATCTCGGTCGATAGTGACGTTTACATCATTTATCAACAGTCTGAAGAGTGTTTCTTCCAGACATGTTTTTTTGGGGGTACTGCCCCCCGAAGCTCTGAGAGCCTCCCCCCGAAGGAGAACAAAATAATAGGTCTATAATATAATTATGAATAGAATAGTACCTGCAGTGCCGCCCCGGTATACTAAGTGTGCCCCTTCCCCCAGAACATTGTTTCTGAAAGAAACACTGCTTATGAAGGACTTCTTTTTCTGCGAAATGTTATCTCAATTAGTTCCAAAGCGGCTGACTAACATATCGAGCCCTTGTAAGAAAAAATGAATATGAAAGTACACTCGGATAGGTTAATTTTTGAGCCATTTTTCGTGGCAATTAAAACGCAACTCCTGTAGCTTTCTTAACTGCACGGGAAGACAACTAATACGTACTCACGGAACGGCAAATATTTTATGGCACCATTTTCATTCTATGAACCTTAATACATACAAAAACTTTATATTTCCAAATGAAACTGCGACATTAATAGGTCATTTCAAAAGAGTGGGGGTGTAACTGTCCCCCTTTGCCCCCCTAATCGCCGCCCATGCTATGATGTGCTGCACATTTGTGCGAAATTAATAATAATATGATTAAACTGTTCACCCACAACAAAATCCTGCTCGTTTTGCTGAAGTGGCTTTTCCTAAGTTTTATATGTTTCATATATCCTACAGTTTTTTTCAGGCCTTTTTTTTTAATTTGTCCAAATTTATATTTCTCCTTTTACCACACAATCGTTCAATACTTGCACTATAATATTTACAATCAGTATATCATCCTGTAACGTATTTTATTCCTAATAAAAATCATTGAACAACACAACATACAAACCCTATCTCATTGGCTTGCACGCGAACCTTTGGTGCATGGGGTCCTGGGGACAATTCCGAGTGGGAGAACATTGAACGACAGTGGATCGAATTCCGCGTTAAACCTATAGGTCCACTTCTCATAGCCTCGCCGACGAAAGAGGACGCTAAGCGGCAATCAGTCAACAGTTGCAAATTTCGGCTGCATAAACAACTTATGTCTTGTGGAACTTATTAAATTTATTTTGTTAAAGCTGCTCTTTTAACAAAATTTCAGTATTAACGTGTCAGATATTTCTATTTAAGGACAAGAAAAAGCATATTTATTTTGTAACTAAATGATAGCTTTACCCACGTAGATTATGAAAGCAGAAACAATGAAAATCGATACAATAGTGACTGACATTATTTTAACAAATATCAATTCAGATAATAGTTTGGGCTGTCACAAAACTATGAAAAGTTAAAAATTCCGATTAATTGTAACAACATCAGTGGTGGACGTTGGAGGAGGATGTATGCTATTAATCAGCCCATTTCATGGGCATCCAAACTCATGAGCCCAACGCTCGCTAGCTCGGCATTCTCGCTCGACCGTTCTCGGGTTCAATAATTCAGCGCTACCCCGAGCGTCAATGAAATAAGTCAGCGCGAGTCCAACTGAGGGAAGTGAGCCCGAGCACGATTCCCAAAGGAATAAATGAGCGAGAGCCCAGTTGAAAAAAATGAGCCCGAGTCCGAGAGAGTCCAGAGCAAAATGGCCATCTATGAACCAAAGTCATTCCATCAAGTCTTTTTCCATCTGATCTACTGCATTCTGATGGTTCTCTCATTGATTGTGTTTGTTCAGATATCAGCGCTCTTGTCATTTACTGCTGAATGACGTGAGTGACTGTCTGTCTGTCTACCAACACTCTTTAAACATGACAGTGTAGTAGACACTTCTTATCTAAAACGTCTCCAGCACAGGGAGGGCAACAATGAGGCACACTTACTTCTTACTGTAGCGCTATTTCTACCCGGAAACTTTCATGGGAAAAATCAAATATTATTCTTATTTGCATTATTATTTTTAATAATTATGTATGTACACACGAGAGATTGTCTACTGCAATTAATTGAAAGGAAAAATACGATTAATGTATAACCTTGCTATGACACTAACTTTTCATCTAGGGGACATGGCAGATGATATTTTAAATTTTGCCTCTCTCCAAAAGAGGTCAAACAGCAAACTCCAAAACAGTTGCTTTTAAGGAAGCTTGTCCTCCTCCCTCGCGTGCCCTCGTTCTTCTGAAGGAAGTTGTCTCTAGTCATCGTGCACCCTCGCTCCCGCAGTAACACTTGGCCCTCACCCGCGTTCACCCTCGCCCACTTCGTCGAAGCTTTTCCTCGCCCTCGCGCACCCTCACCCCCGCCATCGAAGCTTGTCCTCGCCCTCGCGCATCCTCACCCTCGCTGCCGAAACTTGTCCTCGCCCGCGCGAACCTCTCTCTCTTCGTCGAAGCTTTTCCTCGCCCTCGCGCACCCTCACCCTCGCCATCGAAGCTTGTCCTCGCCCTCGCGCACCATCGCCCTCGCTGCCGAAACTTGTCCTCGCCCTCGCGCACCCTCGCCCTCTTCGTCGAAGCTTGTCCTCGCCCTCGCTGCCGAAACTTGTCCTCGCCCTCCCGCACCATCACCCTCTTCGTCTAAGCTTTCCCTCGCCCTCGCGCACCCTCACCCTCGCCATCGAAGCTTGTACTCGCCCTCGCGCACCCTCGCCCTCGCGGCCAAAGCTTGTCCTCGCCCTCGCGCTCCCTTGCCCTCGCGTCATTGTGGGCGAGGGAACTTGAGGGTGAGGATGCCCTCGAGAGGGCCACCCTCGCAAGGGTGAACATCTCTGCTCCGTAGTTTAAATTCCCGCGCATTTTTGTACCCTGTTGCTACGTTTTTTTTCTCTCATGTTATTAGAATATGGTGGAAGTGCATTTGGGGTAATCTGTGGCTTACGCTGTTATCGCCTCTCTCCGTTACGCATAGCATCCTGGAAGCTGCAAATTCTCCCGCTAATCGCATGATGTCAACGCCAAGACTTTTTTTTCCGGTCTTTTTCTTCCTTTTGCTAGAACTTTTCAACCAGTGTTCGTTTCGACCTTTCGGTTGCTTCGAGGTTCTTATGGAGCCCAGTCATCCCCACTTATATTCTCTCACGTTATTGTTTCATCTGTTGATGCTATTAAGCTCGTTTTGTTGCTTCTGTTCTTCATAATCTAGGTACTGTACGTACCAGTGGCGGATTCAGGATATGATCAAGGGAGGGGCTAAACCATAATTTGCCGCTTTATTCAGTGTAAAGCAGGATTGAAGCCCATTTTATTCAGTGTGTACCTGAGCGTTAAGGGAGGGGCAATAGCCCCTATAGCCCCCCCTTGTATCCGCCACTGGTACGTAACATTATATTATGACTGCCTACTTTCTGTACGTGTTCCAGTATTTGTGCAATATTATTATTATTATTAGCTCATGTTTTGTATTACCGTGTGCATACCAATATAGCTATATTATGTTTGGTAGTATTGTTCCTTGTTAGTTCCAATTCATTACTTAGAGAATTGCTTCTAACATGATGTATTTAGCTTGTCAGTGTTCGCTACTCTCAAGGCAGCATATCTGTTTTACAACGTCTCCAGTAATATTAGACACGTACGTGACATTCATGGCATTTTTTCCTATCATATGTTATTCTTTCTTACCTTCTAGTTCACGTTGCAACTCATGTTGCCTTATTTACACGACTATGACTTGTGTTACTCTGTTGTCCCACATGTGGGATGTTTGTCATGTAAAACAGTTACTTTAAAAAAATACTTAGGGCCTTATGCAGAGTCATTCTGACGCGTGATTAGTTCCATACTAAAGAGTTTGACTGTTTCTTGCAGTAGTCAGGCCTTTAGTATGACGCTAATTGTACGTCAAAACGACTTTGTATAAGGCCCGTAATGTCTAAATTCTACACAGCGGGTTAAAATTCTCTCTCATTGAGATAATTTTAGTGACGTATCATCATTTTCCATGCTTTGTCCCTTCCTGATATTCGTTCGATATTTTGGAGAGCTTTTCCCTAGTGGCGTCCTCAAAATTTCTCAACATATTGCCTGTGCTTGGCGTTTAGCCTTGTTCCTTTGGCCCTTTCGCGACACATGTCTTTTCAGGCCCCTTTGAGGATAATAAAAGTAAGATCAGTGATTATCCTGACAGCCCTGTCTTCCAGATTAACGTAACGTATAACGTTTGATTAATTGGCTGCTTCGCGGGTTCACGAACCTGGCTATTTATCGTTTCTTTGTTTGTTTTACTTTAGCCGTTTCTTGTTCTGGATGTCACCTTGGCTCCAAATCTTATATTTTTTCCGTCTGTTTTATGGTTTTCTTTTTTATTATTGTTTTAGAGCGGTCTTGGCGTTTCTCAGCCTTGATATCCCCATATATAAATTTTATGATATTCTGGATGATACTACCTTGTTTTATGCTTGGTCCCCGTTTTAGTGAGAGTGTATTTTCATAGTAATGAGGGTCCCCTAAGTAGAGCCTTTCTATTTCGCCTGTGTCCTTGCTGTTGCTTTTTTTTTTTTTTTTATCATCGAGGATCTTATAAAATAGAGGATCTGCCCTTACAACAAAATCTTGAAGCCACACGTCACAGTTTCGCCACCCCTACTCTGCCCACTCCGCCCAATAGGATCGCAAGGTTTTGAGCCAACAATCATGGCGGAAACGAAAGTATCCAATCAAACAATGGCAGAAACGAGAGTAGCCAATCAGACGTGCCGATGCTCGGTTGTTTTTTGGCTTCATCGATTTAATAGGATGAAGATACATATGGGTAGATCCTCTGTTTATAACATCCTTGGTTTTTTCCGTACCTCCATCAAAAGGGGAGAACAAGTTACTTTGACCGAGATCCTTCAATGGTTGGATGTGGACAGGGTTGCCATGCCCAACTATTTGCCGGGCTTCGCTGTGCACTGATTTGTTAGCCATTCTAAGTAGCTTAAGGTCTTCACTCGTCAAGACCAAACGACTGCATGATAAATTGGCATCACAGTCGAGGTTATTCACTTCTTGTCCCAAAGCAAAGGGAAGATTTCTATCGCAAAAAGGCGGCGGGGCTGGGGCCGAAGTATGTTTCACATATTTTCCGAGGGTACAGATGAAATAGACAGGTGGACTCGCCTTCGGCAGAGTTTGATTTTTTTTCCCCGTAAGCAATAACCAGTACGCCTATATTTTTCTAGAGTTCTGTCTATTCCAAGTGATTCCCAGTATACTGTTGTCTCTGAAGTGTGGCATGCTTGACCCGCAGTGGTTTGTTGTTTTGTTCTATTTCATCAGACATTTGTTTGGGCCCTCCACACTAAGTTTCTCTCTCGTGTGAATTTGTTTACTTTTTTTAACTGTCGCTGAATTGGGAAATCATGCTTCAACATGACGACTTCTCTCGTTCATGCAGGACGTGGACCCTGAAAAAAATAATCCTTGTCCTTTATTTCACGTTTTGGAATGAATCTGTGATTAGGTCAGTGCACAGCTAGTGGTTTCCGATTCTATGGTTCTTTATGCTTTATTTCAAGAAGGCAAAAACATAATCTCTCTCCCATAGCAAGGGCGCCGATCCTGGAGGGGCCCCCCAAAGCTTATGTGGGCCCCGCATTGTATTTATGAATATACAATATTTGGCATAATTTGAATGCAATTTGTTTTAAAATCATCATATATGTATGCCTTCTGCATCTGAATGCCCCCCCCCCAAATTTACAGAGAAATCGGCGCCCTTGTCCCATAGTACCCTCGTGCATGATTTGATCCCTTCTAATATGCATTTTGGGTTTTGGTACCGTTTCTTTTGATATTAACAACGAAGTTTATTCGTTAACTTAGCTAGCCTTTGAAGACGCAATGTTACCCTAGTATAGGGTGACCAAATCGTAAACTAGAAAAAACGGGACAACTTTTTACTTTTGGATAGATTGCTCCTCTAAATATATATTTTTGCCTCTCCGTTCTCTATTTCTATCTCTGTATCTCTCACAAAAAGGGGCAAATTTACACTTTTTTTTATTTAAAACCTATTGAAATGATTATGGAATTAATTAAATAACAAGTAACTATCACCAAGTAACAAAAATTAAAAAAAAATGGGAATTTGGAAACATTACTAAAATTATGTGAAACATTTATCAATATCTGTCAATCAACAAAATCTGTCACCGGCAGAATTTATAACGAACTACTCTCAGCATCTGATTCCAACTCCCTTTATTAGCTTTTTCTTACTTTTAAACATTATTTTACTTACAGCTGCTTTTCTTTTTACTTTCACTTTTATAGTTCTATACTTTTGTTCCCCTTTCGTAAATGACAGTATGTTACACCATAGTCAAATCACGGAAACACTGTGCTGTACAGATGACAGCGCCTCAGTCTTCCACTGTCCGAAACAGACAGTAAAAACAGTTTTTCATAAGACTTTCAGCCTCTTGCACTGTCGTCTGCATAGTGGGAGGAAAAACATTGTAGCTACCACAACCAATATCACAAACGTCGTAATGACGTTGCTTACTAATTAGACATATTCCAATATAATCACATAACTTATAAAATAATAATATAAATTGGGAAATTTTAAATTGGAAATAATTTTTGCACCCAATGTACGTAAACACGGGACATTTTGGCGTCCCGGGAAACTTTTTTCGGGACACCGGGAATGGTAGTAAAAAAACGGGACAATCCCATTTTTACGGGACGGTTGGTCACCCTACCCTAGTAGGCAATTTTATTCCTGTGTTCAGTTAATTCTTATTAGTCGTTTGATTTATCCATGCGTGCGGAAAAAATCCTTGTTTTTAAGTGACGTCAGCTTATGGTAGGGTTTCCAGAAGTACCCTTATATATATATATATATATATATATATATATATATATATATATATATATATATTTCATTTGATCAAACACTAAAAGGGTAGATGATTGCTACCTTAGCTTTCCCTACGAAAATAGAACGTAAGAATATTAAAAAAAATATCTAAAAAAAAAGAGGGGATTTAATAAATCTACAGCACTGGCGGAGCCAGAAAACCATCATGGGGATAGTAAATTGCCATGTCGAAGCCAATGCACTTGACCATGCGTCATCGACTAAAACGTCACATGAACAGATAGACATTTATGTCCTCTTGCCACCACAGTGGTGAACTGAAATGCAGGGGAGGCAGATAACAAACAAGTGTCTTTCTTTATAGTCACATACGTTTGAAATACTGATTACATTAGTAACAGATAGAAAGAAGTACTCAACTAGTTTCCGCTACTTCCATGAAGATCTATGGCTAGCTAGATGTAGCACGTACAACGTGGTGATGTGTGGTCAGTTCATCAGCTCTTACGTGTTATTTCTGACTTTCTGGACCAGAGTTCGCTACTTCTTAATTCACATAGTTCCATAGTTGTTTCACGATTAAATAATAAAATCGTTCATGATTGTTTCATGATTAAATAATAACCTATTTCAATTTTACGATCCGCAATTCTGCCTTGGAGGCTAAGGAAGGTGATGATGATGAGCAAAATATTGGAATGAAAAGAGTGAGAGGAAACGAAAGAACACGATTAAATCCACGGAATGGTGGTTGTCAACCTCAAGGCCTATTTGGCGCGAGGTGGGATCAAACCAAGGATCCCACGCCAGAGGGGAGCGCTCTAACACTTATCTACCGCGGCTATTCATGATTATAGGTCAGCATCAGAAAATGTTTGTGGTCCAATTGAAAGTAGAACCAGTGACCTCACGCTACGAAGTCGAGTGCGCTAACAATTCAGCTAAGTAGGTCAATATTAAAAACACACACACAAAAACTTGAACAACCTTTTTCTTTTTTGATGCTCTAATTCACATCCGCAGACGGTACATTATGATGATTATGCTGACGAAAAAAAGAGCCTCTCCTTCAAAAGAATAATAATTCGGTACATAACCAATTTGTTAAAATCTCGTGTAGGGTTAAAAAGAGCTTCTGGGAAGTCTGGAGTACCCCGAGAAAATCCACAAACACGAGGACTGACTTACTCGGGGATCAATCCAAGGACCCCACGCATTCGAGGTAAGCGCTCTGCCACTGAGTAACCGTGCCCCTCCATACTGCATATTAACAGAATCAATTTTTCATATCACTATACTAAGAGGGTAGGCTTAAGCACGTCAGATTTTTCCTGTCACTGGTCTACAGTGCAGATTTATGTATATACTTTTGACTTCTTTGGCTGAATAAAATGTATCAATTTTTAATAACAGTTCATTTACTCAATTATAGAAAATGTTTGTAAAATATCACAGGATTTAGTAGAAATTAAAGGCAGAAGCGAAAATTTATATTCTTTGGCATGGTAATTTCAATTTTAAAAATTCCAATCCTGTTTTGAGGCCTGAAACAGATTTGGCTTCCTCAGCAGCGAAGCACTGTTCACAATTAAAATACCCCTCTTGCACTCTTAAAGGGGGAGAAGGGGTAACCCAAGAGTAGCCTTGGGTTAGGAATTGTTCCAGTGTTCCGTGTCTCAAGGGAGGCCAGTTGAAACTGCACCTGCCCACACGCACTGCACATGCTTGAACCAGAGAGTGACACTTGTCATACTCTTCGCTGTTCCCTAGATAGGGGCATGCAGTGTAGCAAATTGAATAAATTTAAATATAAGCGTTGATGATATGCTATTTACTTCCTATTAACAATATTTAAACTTGAACGTTTTACTGAGGAAGTATATTATTCCCTTTAAAGGGAATTTAATATCTTGTTCCAAAATATATAGCGGTCTATATTTAATTTCTAGTAAACATGCTAAAAGCGTTGACTGTAAGAGCAAATAACTAAATAAATAAAAATAAAAAAATAACTAAAAAATAACAGCTATGGCAATATTGTGAAACACATTTTTGTCCGATAGTTTAAAATTTCAAGGCCGTATCAGTATAAATGGTCCACCCTATATATATATAAAATATGGGTATGTGCGTGCTTAGATTAAATTAGTTTAAATAACCTGTGTTGCAGTGAAGCTTTTTCAAGCTTTTAAGCAGCCCTAGCTGTAAAACTAATCGCTTTTCCCTATAGGTGCATATGAACTTATTATCTTGTATACAGTAATAGGCCTAACTTCTTGAACGTTGTCAATATTTTGAAACAACATACAATATGAGAAGTGAACATTGAAACAATGTGGAGAGCCCAGGTAGGAATTTGGACACACCAGTATGCTTAGTCTCCAGGGAAAGGGAGTACAGAATGTGAGAGAACCTGAAACACCTAGACTTGCCTTAATCATCCGTCTCCGTTAGCCTAATGGGCATAATTGTGGAACGTTGAACTAAAAGATTTTTGCATAGATGGTTTTCAATAGATGTGAAGATTGCAATGCCGTTTCCAGCAATTTGATACTTCAAGCCGATCCACAGTGGTTCAGGACGATCAAAAACCTGGCCAAAACCTATAATTTGTTATAACAATGTACAAAATGCTTCTAAAGTCCTAAATATGTGAGAATTGTATATTTATAGTACTAATAATTAACGAACGTTCATCGTTCTGTTGAACTTGCCTTATCTGTAGGAGAGAGTTATTAAGAAATGTTTGTAAACACTGATAAAGTACTGCGTATTCATATGCAATACGTCAGTACATTCACACGTACAAATCTGCACTACACTGAAACATACATGACTTCATTACACTCTCTCACACACACTAACGAAAAACAAGAATTGATTTTGTCAACCACATTTGTACGTCAATCATCACTGTCACTGTCAACATCGCTGAATGCAGATGGGATGCTTTCATTATATTGGCTGCTGGACGCCGCGTTGGCTCCTTCCCCTCCACACTTCGATGTCTTCAATAGCAGTCGTGCTTCGTGTGACAAGCATCGTCTTTTCTTCCTGCTAACCACGTGCCTAATACTCGAAAGAAAGGGATCAGAAGTAATCAGAAGCATATGCAGCATGTCCTGATTCGTAATACTGCGAGAGAATTTGCGTGAGTGATCTTCCCGAAATGATCGTAAGTCTTTATTCCGTGCCTCCTGTGCCTCTTCAGAAAGCTGACCTATTGGTAAAATGGCATTCTGTATCACAGCCGATCCATGAACAAGTATTTTGTGGACACTAACAGGCATATAGAACCAACTATAAAGATGAACAAAGAGTTTGGCTGTCTTCAGTGCATAACTGTCAAAAGCCTTGGGATCAACATCAAGTCCAGAGTTGATTACAGATAGTATTACCGAAAAACGTGTAATCAGTTGTTCAGAAATCCCCGTTATTTGCGAAGATAGGTGTGGGTCCGCAAAAAATCTCCTAGCAGTGTTCCCATCATTGCTTGTTCCACTACCTCCTGCTTTGGGTCTATCAATATTAAGGCCTACTTTTTCTCTAAACTGCTTCTGGATCTCATGTTTTCGTGATTCCAGTAGTTCCTTGTGCTTCTTTCGAACTTGCCATGTCTTGAAATCCAGTCTATATGCAATATGTAGGAGGCATTCAAAAACCGCATGTACGCATGTAACACCGACAATCCAAAGCGAAATGTGGATGCGTCTACGTCTTTCATGGAAATTCTCTCTAAATCGTTCATTTCTTTGGGAGATGCATTGCAAATATAACACACTTGAGGAGATCTGTTGTCCATGAGTGCATTACACACTTTTCCATCGACCATGGTGAGAATGAGCTCGTGATGCACAGTAAATTGGGTTCCATTGACAATTACAGTTGATGGCTGAAGATTTTGAATCTGCTGTTCGATGCACTGGACTTCACGTATTGTCACATCTTTCGTTTCCTTGCAAAACCGAAATCTTATAGGGCAGCAGTATCTCGTTGATGACGTTCTGGGATTCTGCCACACTACAATTTCCTCGCCTACAACTAGCCGAATTGGCACGAAAGACGTAAACAGCAGGTCTTCCTCAAAACATAATGTCATGTCCTGCTGAAATTTCTGCTTGTATACACTGTGACCTGTACTTCCATCACACCCCCATTTTGATATTAACTTCAAGGAGTTAGCTTTTTCGCTTGGAACACAGCTGACCTTGCAGTCGTTAGCCATCAGGAGACGTTCAACTTTTTTGTCCAATAAAGCCTGCAATTTAATTTCTGCACTGACATCTGTAACAGTAATATTCTCATGTGACGGGTAACAATCTTTCTTAGCCTCGAGTAATTGGTGATAACTTGGATAAATGTCTGCGTTGCGTGTTTTGGCACCAAGACGTAGACAGTTGTATTGGCTTTTCGTTAACTTAGCGTCGAGAAACAACGCAAGCGCCTCTTCTTTGGTGTACGGTTTGGGTGAAATGTTCTTGTCCTTTGAGCTTATAAACGTTTGTCTCATCTTACGAGCTCTAGTCGGAGTTGTTTCTGTTACCTCACGAAGTACTTTTGCTGCATCTTCTTGTCCTGATGCCCGAAGACTCATTTTGGTAGCAAAGGCCAGTGCCGATGTACTTGCAGATGTGCGTAAGTCTTCCGTTTTTCTCCGTTTGGTTCTGTCACTAGATTCTCTGAAATCCTTCGATGGACGACCGCCAGGATTTGATCGACGTTCTATCTGTCTTTGGACTGTAAACGCCAGTTCTCCATCAAGCCATTCTGTGTGTGTCTTCAGAAAGATGTCATGATTTCTGCCACTCTTATACAGTTTTTGGTACACTTGGCTGCAGAACCTGGAAACAGTTCGTCGAATGTCTTCACTAACGTGGGCTGGGTGATCACCAAGGTCCAGTTGCGTCAAAACCCAGGTCTGGACATGCCGTGTTTGCTCCCTCTGACAATGTCCTTTCACTTCTCTCATTTTCTCATAGAGCTGGATGCGTCTCAGCTTCATGATGAACTATAGACGCCCTGCAAGTAAAAAGTAAGAATTATTAATTTCGGTGTCTTGTCACCACACACAATCACAAAGAAACATGTATTTCACGAATTCGCACATATTCGCACCTAAACTTCCTGAAAAACAATTCAACATGAATTATTCTTTTATGCCATTTCAACAACTCTGCTGGGGAAAGCTGGGCACTACACTAAAACTCTGCAGCTTTGTGAACCTTCTGCTAAAACTTATTAGATTTTGTCACATTAACATATTTTGTTCGAGGAAACGTAGGCATGGAAGATACTGCATGATCACTTTGGACAGTTGCAGTGCTTGAGAGGTATGTTGATGCCATATGCAACAAATGTTTCCTGTAACCACATATTCTTAGATACCAAGTCATGAACTTGAATGACAAATATCCTATTTGACAACTATTTGACAGACATGTTCACAATGGTTAACTTCCACCCTTTCTAACTCACGCATTACATGTTACTCGTGTTCATTATTTGTATATAGTAAACTATGGATATTTCGCAACACATATACTAAACCAGTGTCGTTCTAACACAATTTTCAAAAATTGAGTTTTGGCCAGCTTTTTGCTGGTCCTGAACCACTGTGCGATCTAGAGATATGAAAAAACTGTTGTTTGCAGCACTGCTTAAAATTATGTAATTCCAAAAACTTATAATTTCATCTGTCGAAAAGTATTGCTGCAATGTTACAGGATGAGGTAAATCACGAATTGTTTTTACAAGTTCCCATAAATACATCATTTTAAGCAATATAGGGGGCCCAAAAGTAGGTATACACCCCTGCATTGATAAAGTATAGTGTTCAAATTTATGGATTTATTTGCTTCTGCTGTTCCGAGCTTAAGGCATAAGTAAAAATACATTAAGAACAAATAATAAAGAAACTAGGTCTACCTATTTTGGTAACAATAAGAAATGATATGAAATACAGTGAGCTGATCAGTACGAGACTGTATACATACTTTTGGGCCACCCTATGTATCAAGACTTACAATTTCTTTTATATGTCTCCAACAGTTTGAGATATAAAATTACTGTAAAGCATTATGTTCTTTTGTCTTTTGAAAACTATGCATGTAATTTCTATGTGGTACTTATCTGAACAGTTTTTTGAAGAGTCCTTTCAAAAGAGTAAAATTTTCAATTCCTTGTAACTGAGTTTCTGCTTGTTTGAAATACGTTACATAATGGCCGTAGAATCCAACATTAAGATATTTTATATGTGCATTAGACCGTCTGTCTTACTAGTGTTATTACTGTTATAGAACCCTCCAAAAATTGGATTGTCTTTCGGTGTCTGTGATACTGTATCGTCCTAAGTTTGTAACACTGCATGACAGGTGGGGGTCTTCACTATTCCCAAATATGTCGAGCAGTCCTTGATCATCCTGTAGGGAGCCTCGGGATTCTGCGGAGCACACTTTGAGAATCCCTGGCTGAAATAGACAAAAATGGGTGTTTTAGCCCTAAAAATTGACTCTGCACCAAAGCAGCGCCATCTATTAAGGTGAAACTGCTACTGAAGTATAATATCGGTAATATCCCTTAATATGACGCTAGCAAGCCAACAGTACATAATGAGTACAGCCCAAAATTAGAGGCAACTCTAAAATTTTAATTTCTATTCAACTATAATACTGTTCAAAGATAATAAAGCTATCAATCAATAGATAGGTCAATCAATCCAGCTGAACGAAATGACATGATTTATGGTAAATTCACATGATAGTTTTGAAAACAAGTGAATATCGTTTCATAGTGTGAAACAGACTTCCAAACTATGTGAATTCAATACTCAAACATGAAGTAGTTCATGTGTAAGTAGGCTATTGGTTGCAATAAAGATCAAAGATACAACTTGCACCTCGAACGTTGAATCCATATCAAAAACCCATTACTCGCTATCCTTTACCGTTTTCGTTCTATTGCAATAAGGGTTGAAACCAAAAAAATCGTTTATTCCGACGACTTCCTGTTTGAATAAAGGGCTAAGAGAGGAGATAGAACCTATTCTTGGCATACGGAATCGATTTCAAAAACCAACTTCCTGATATATTTTACCGTTTTTGCTTTACGAAAATCAGTATTTAAACCAGAAATAATAGTAAATTTGAACTACTTTGTTTTGGTAGTTGGGGTCTTATGCAGAGTCATTTTGACGTACGATTAGCATCATACTAAAGGCCTGACTACTGCAGGGAACATATCGCACCCTTCCTACAAAAGTGCCACAACTCAAGAAAATTAATTTTGAGTAAATCGCATTTGAAAGTGTTGGTAATACATTCACTTTAATGTTATTCATTAGTGAAACTAGCGCTCTCGTGCAGCTTCTAGAAAAGATAGGGCCAGGATTCTTATATTGCCGGGTAGACGGTAGGGTCACTAATCCGAATATATACATAATTTAAAATTGAAAATTTTTTGAGTTAGTCGAATGCTTTAGTATTGCACTAATCACGTGCCAGAGCGACTGTGCATAAAGCCCATGTTGCCTTGACACGCTGAATCATTCAAAAAAGTTTCTTGCTATGTTTACAATGTTTATTGTGTACCAGTAAATACTTAACCCGGAAAAGAATAACTTGAACCACTTCCGGTTTGAATAGAGCTTCAACGGAGGAGATAAGTTCTATTCTTGTGACGCTGAATAGATTGCAAAAGACAGCACCTCGAAGCATTTACCGTTTTTGTTCCATGGAAATCAGTATTGAAACCGGAATAGTAAATTTAAAGAGGGAGTTAGTGTAGATGTAAAAATATTTTTGGGACACTGAATCGACCGCAAAAGCCACATCTTGGTAGAATTTACTTATTGCTCCACGGTAATTACTATTGAAACCGGAATAATCAGTTTGAACCACTTCCAGTTTTGGTATAGAGTTGTGGATAGTCATGTGTTTCTTTGAGACGCTGAATGGTTTGCAAAATAAATCTTTGATACTTGTTACCATTTTCGTTCTAGAGCGATAAACATTGAAACCGGAAGTTGCTAATTTGAACAACTTTTGGTTTGAGTAGAGAGTGAACAAAGACGAAAACCATTCCTGGGACGCTGAATTGATTGCAAAAAAAAACCATCTTGATAGGATTTATCCTTTTTGATGTACGAAAATCAGTATTGGAACCAGAAGTATTAGTAAATTTGAACCGGAAAATGGGCCCATAAAAATATTATTGCCTAGTACGATGCTTCGAGTCTAGAGGAAAAGGACATTATATGCTTATTAATACTTGTGTACAAAATCTTGATTACAGAAGACTAAATATGTTTGCCAAACAATCTAGCTATCAATTTTGAACAAAAAAAAAAAAAAAAAAGCAACATTCTGGTTCAGTTTCATTTTCACATTCGAGGTCTCTCTACTAAATGTTAAGTTAATTTCTCAGTTTCTTTCCCTTCGTTGCTTGAAAAAAACCTCGAAAGCATTGTTGCCAGGATATAGGGTGATTTCGCCAATAGTCGACCGCTGAAAAAAAAATCTTACTTCTAAGCACTTGTAAAGCGTGATTTCATAGTATTTGACAAAAGTGAATTATTTGCTTTATTTGGGTTCTTTTGTACCATGCCGTGTGTTAACTGCTCACTTTTAAAATTTTACAATGATATAAAAATACATTTTACGAAAACTCATCAAAATTCCCACTTGTCGACCGTCATCGCTCAGTAGTCGACCGCGCTCATTTTCTATCGTTTCTATCACGTAGAAGTAATTGATTGCCTTAGGTGATATTTCAAAATTGTATTATCGTGAAATTTGAACTTGACAAAACGATTGTTTAGATTTTATTTAATTTTCATTAAGGTTTTCTCCTTAGTGATTATAAATGAAAGAATCACGCTATTAGGATTTGATACATAGCTATTTTATTTGGAATAATGGATTTGAATATTAAATAGATTTTCCACGTGAAACAAGACTTCTCTCCTGTGTTATATGCACACGTTATCTTATCACTTTTATTATGGTTTTACAAATCCTAAACAAAGTACGAGTCTCTAATAATTTAGAAAATCCTAAGTGTTCACTTTTCTCCTGTGTGAAATATGTTTCTCTCCGGTGTTAGGTTTCTCTCCTGTGGCATTTGAGCACATCGAATTACTTTCTCATATGTGATAAGGCTTCTCTCCTGTGTTACTTGAGCACATCGAGTTATCTTCTCATAATGTTAAGGTTTCTGTCCTCTGTTATTTGAGCACTTCGAGTTATCTTCTCATATATGATAATGTTTCTCTCCTGTGTTACTTCAGCACATCGAGTTATTTTCTCATATATGATACGGTTTCTCCTTTGTTACTTGAGCATATCGAGTTATCTTCTCATATATGATAAGACTTCTCTCCTGTGTTCCTTGAGCATATCGAGTTATCTTCTCATGTATGATAAGGTTTATTTCCTGTGTTACTTGAGCACATCCAGTTATCTCCTCATATATGATACGGTTTCTCTCCTTTGTTACTTGAGCACATCAAGTTATCTTCTCATATATGATAAGATTTCTCTCCTTTGTTACTTCAGCACGTCGAGTTATCGTCTCACATATGATAAGGTTTCTCTCCCGTGTTAGGTTTCTCTTTTGAGTTACTTGAGCACATTGAGCTATCTTTTCATGTAATAACAGTAAGTTCCTGATTGTTTATTCAAATCATTTATATGGTACAATCTGCGCACAGGAACTGCTTATCTGCAAGTTCTTCCCATGTATACCCAGATAATTCGGTACACCGAAGATGGAACCATTTATCACATTGATCGCAACCCACTGGTTTATCCTCACTTTCCAAAGCAAAATCATTTATTATCACTCCACATCCTGCGCATATAGCTCCATCGCCGTAATCAATTACATCTTCTTCATTGTGATGTTCTACAACAGCAGTGGTCGTCTTCTTCGATCGTTTCTTTGGATTTTCCAGTTTGTTGCTCTTTTTTGCTGTTCTTTCATCCCTTTTGCGTTTCTTTTCCTCCTCTAGTTTCTTCTGTTCTTCTTGTTTTGCAGTCAGTGCGCGGCGATATTCTTCTGAGCTAATTGCAAACGGTATCTTCTCTACCTTCTTCTTAGGCTTTTTGACTGGACTCTTAGGCCAGAAGAGATGTTTTTTAAAACTTGGCGTTATATATATTGGTCTGATAGTTTTAGGGGTTGTTGCGATATTCTTCTGACTTGATTCACTTGGTCCAGCAACAGCATCGCTTTCAACGTCCCTTGTTTCTTGCTGTGCTTCTGGTACAGAAACCAGAGCTGCAGTAACAGGTTCTTTGAGAGAATAAGTATCTTGCTGAATATCTTTCATAGGTTCAGTTTCATTCAGTGTAGTTGATGTGTTTCCTTTCTTCTCATTTAATGGCATAAATTCGCTTAGACTTCGCGTCTAAAGTCTAAGCTTTAAATTAAAATCGTTTAAATTTAAAAACGTTTAAATTCGCTTCGGATAGACGCTTCCTTTCTCATAATAATGAAAGGCCTCTCTGATTCTGTTGTTGGAGCAGACATAACTGATTCTTTGTTTGGCACAATACTGATTTGATCTTTCTCTTGTGCTGCAATGGCGTCGAATTCCTCAGGTATCGTTGGTAGAATAGATGTTATATTCACTCTGTTTTCAGTTGTTGCACTTGGATTGGCTTCAACAGCCAATGACTGGAGAAGATCATTTAGTAAATCCTTTCCAACAGTGAGAGTAGCTTGAGACAAGTGTTCATTGTTGTCATCAATTACAGGGATTTCACCAACTGCAACTTCGTCATCTAATGGTAAGTTGGCACTTTTATCATCAGTTTGTAGTGCTTCGTCCATCGGCTTTTCTGCTGGAGATTTCAAAATTTCAAGAACTGCGTTGAAGTCAACCGCAGCCTTTTGAAGTTCATCCTTGTACACAGTAATAACTTTTCTTGCAGTACGAAGATCTTCACTAACATTTGGCTGAGTGAAAGTACTCTCTATGTTTTTGCATACACTCTTGATGCATTTTGTGTAGTCAACAGCGTTCGGATTAAAAGGATACAGTCCACATTTGCGAAACCCATTCTTTATTGTTGACGGTGTTGCTGCTGTTGCTAGGACCTCTGCAACAAGTGGTGCAAACTGAACTCTTGTAATAGAAGATAAATTATTTTCCGTTAGATAGCTGCGAACAACGAATTTCCAATTTGTTTTTAACGCCTTAAAGACGGATACATCGCATGGTTGCAAGATGTGTGTTGCATGAGGGTACAGGGCATACAATATGATCTCGTTGTTGTCACAAAATTTGCTTACTTCATAAGTTAAGTGAGTTTTGTGACCATCGATAAAAAGTATTACAGGCTTAGGTACATCGTGATCTAATAGCCATTTATTGAAACCATTGGTGACCCACTCAAAGAATGTCTCACTAATCATCCAGCCAGATTCGGATCGTCCTATCACAATCGAAGAGGGAATATTGGACACAATATCTCTGGGTACTCGCGACTTGTATGGATAAACGATCATTGGAGCAACGGTTTCTCCCGAAGCACTAAATGTTCCTAGAAAAGTAAGGGTTTCCTTTTCCTTATCTTGAACCTCATAAATATTCTTCCAGCCTTTTGGTCCCAAAATTTTTCCAGATGATGGGTACAACTGAAAAGAAGATTCATCCGCGTTAAAAATTCTACGTGGATCTTCTAGAATGGAAAGATTGTTCGTACTGGTAAGGTAGGTCTTAAGATCATGAAACCACGAACGTATATATTCTTCTTTTACGAAACTTCGGCAGACATTTATAGGCTCAGCTGTCCTCACTGCAATATTTGGATGTCTCTTCAAGAAAGATACATACCATTTCTGCCCAGGTCTGTTGTTTTTAAATGGTGTTTTGCGTTTGTCGTCTACAACTATTTTCTGTACTGAATTTAAGAGGTCATGCTTCTTTCTGGGGAAACCACGTTGAGAAAGTTCAATAAGCCAGTTTGCAAGGGCTTCTTCTTCTGTTTCACTGAGATAAGTACAGCGTCCCATCTTCCCAGTTGTTTCTGGTACCTGTCCATGTAATTTGTCTAAAACTGTTGTCTTTGGCACACCAAACCTTTTACAGACTTCACGAACTGAAGGTTGTTTTGTTCTTACAGCTTCTAAGGCGCACTGCATATCAAATTCCGAATAGCGGAAAAAATTTCTTTTATATCCCGGAGCCATGCTATCTGTCAAAAATACATAAAATTTAAAATGCTTCGCCATATTTCTAACAACAAAATGCATTGCTATATTATAAAGCAGAAGTAATCAAGAATATATCATCAAAAGTTGTTTTTCAATATTGATAATCTTAATATTTCAGTGTTCTTCCCGAAAGCAGGTTCTGACCTGAAAAAACCTGAGCCGAGTGAATCGATATTTTTTATTGCCATTAATCGGATGATGATGACTCCCAAGGACGTGAGACCTAGAGTTTAACGTGAGCTCCGAACCAATTGTATTCCCATGGAAAATTGAACCCAGGACTTTATTACAAAGCAGCATACTTTAACACTTACTTGAACTTTGTTGAATTTATTTATGTCCTTTAAGCATTTGTGGCACAGGACGGGATAGGGGAGGGAGAAGGATGAGGAAAGGTGTCGGCCAGAGCCTATTATGTAGGTAACATCATGACACGCGCCTGGTATAACTGATAAAACCCCTAAGAAACCTGCCAGAAGGGCAGGCATTGGGGTTTCAACCCGCACATCTCTCCATTCCCAATTCGTAATCCAGCAGGCTAGGCACTGGACAACGTGTCTGGTACATGCCTCCAAGAAATTATTATTATTTCTCTCATTCAGGGAGACGTAGTAGACGTACAGGAAACCATTCTTGTTCTCATTTGTTTGCTTATTTCTTTGTTTATTATGGTTTAACGTCCCTTCTTAGCATCGAGACTATGTAAAGACGTGGACCTACAGTTTATAGTAATATTCGAACCGCTTTAATTCGTTCTATGCTCTCCCGCTTCGAATTGAACCCAGAACACAGAGCACCAAAGGCACGGGTGCTACCCATTAGACCAGCGAGGAGGGCTTCTTGTTCTCGTGTTAAAAAAAAAAAACAAAAAAACTTGGTTTCACATTGAAATAGTAGATCGTCATAAAAAGAAACTTTCAACTAAGTTACTGAACAAATTCCAGTCAGCAAAACGCGAAACATAGTATGAAATAGTGCGGTCGACAGGTGGCAAGAAATATTCCAATAGTCGACCAACACGAGAAACAGGCGGTCGATTTTTAGAATATGTCACGAAATCAAAAATTTTATAGATGCATGTTGAAAAACAGACCTTAATACCAAACAGGAAATAATTTGAAGCAATTTGGCGCCCTCTCAAATAATCCAATAATCGACCACCCTTGGTCGACAATTGGTTTGCATGGGAAAGAAAAAATGCCAAATTCCGACCACATTTTAAAATGTATTTTTTAATTTAATACTTTCCAGTTATTGACAAATTATACTGTACAGCTTCTAGAATAACTTAATTTTGTAACAAAAACATTTCTTACCTCACGTACTATCTATATCCTCAGAAAAACGAAAAATAACAGGTGCAGAAGATTCCCATTACACGCTGTCGTAAACTGTGCACCTGAGTCGTATTTCTACAGATACGTCGAAATTTATCGGTGAAAGACGACCAGCTGGCCAAGGGAGAGGGAAACAATGATTGTCATTGGTGGTATATGATGCAAGCTTTATCGTGAATCACTTTCCGCTCCAAAAGACCATTAGATATATTTTATATACACAATAGTAAGCAAAAATGGTCGACTATTGGATGGCGGTCGACTATTGGCGAACTCACCCTACTCAAATGAGCTTAATTGTCTTTTTTGTTTACATTTTTATTATTAACATTTCTTGCGAACATTTTAACACAGGGAATGTTTTCTATCATTTTCACTTACTAATCACTCAGCTTTAATCAAAATAATAAATATGAAAAATCGTGATCCACGGTATACGTGCAAAATTCAATGAGCGTGGGTATACATGGAAAGTACCATAGAGTTGTATACAATAATAATATAACATGTTTCGAATAAGTGGGAACCAAGTTACAACGGATTGAAAATTTGCGCTTTTTTTTTTTCAGAATAATGCTTATATATGTATCATATCTAAGCAGTTATGGAATTTTTAAGTTCGTTCAGTGGAGGAACTTAAATCGTCATTTTATCGTTTACAGCATCTTAATATCTCAAAAAGTTATGGAGATACGATGGACATTAGTAAAGTTTGCAGCACTGCTTAAAACTTACGTAACTGCAAGGACTTACAGCAGACCCGTATTTAGGTAAGTGCTGTTCTGTGCTCGAGCACAGGGTGGCAAATTTTTGGATGATTTTTTAAGATTCACAATAATGTAATATTTAAAACTAGCAACCCGCAGAGTTGCGTGTAAGGATGAACTTGAACATTATGAAAACTGACACCGTTAACCTCAGTGACCTCAAAAACTATGAATTCATCTCTAATATTGCTCGTTTTCGGGAGGAGGGGGCTTAAAATTTGTGTGGGGAGGCGGAAAATTATTCAGAGCACAGGGGCGCACAATGTATAAATACGGGCCTGACTTACAGTAATTACAACTACCAAAAGCTGTTGTTGTAATGTTATGAAAACGAAAGAAAACAATTTTAAATGTTCTCCACAAGTACGCCATTTTGGATATGTGCTAACTCTTGCTCAACTATCCTTCAAATGCTACAACATGTATTGGTATATAGCTAGAATGTAATTAATCAATCGTTGAGGATGTGATTGATGATGCCTATTATAAGGCCTGATCTGAAGTCTAGTGGATATTGTTTCGATGATCTTCGTACAAGAAGCTTGAAATATTCTGCACCCGTTACTTTCTGCTTTTTAATTTTCATTTTTGGTGAATCAACAAGCTGATATCATGATTATAGGTCCCAAATAAAGCTGAGAAGAGGACTCATTTTGAAATACCTCTTGACGCCTACCAAGGTCGATTATTATTCTGAATATAGCTATGTTATACAGACGTTCGAAGTTTCTTAACTGCGTTTCCAAAGCTTGTTATGGAAATGAATTAGAGAATAAATAAATAAATCGTTAACATGAAACAACGCTATTTGTTTCATTTGGACCAGAAACATATAAGGTTCACATCCTTGTGATACTCTTTTCGTTCTCCAATTTATTTTTCTTTGTTTTTCTTTGAGCGCAATGCAGAATGACGCTCCTCAGATAACTACGCATGACGTAAAAAAGTATTCTACTCACTACGTGATCACCTGTGGAAATAACATACAAAAAAGGTTGAGGAATAACTGGCCTGGCAACTCCGTGGAGCCTTGGGAAGGTCACGAGATGGCGGTACGCAGAGGGGAGGAATATACTTAATCAGAAGAGAACATCAGGTAGGAAATTGCAATAAACCACTCGAACTGTGTTAGTGATATAATTTGTCTCAACACTGTTCAATCAGTCGTCGCGCAAAACTGCATATTGTGTGATCACTGAACCATAATAACCTTGTAATCCGTTAAAATTAATGGATGTTAATCCCCATGTCTTCCCCCTTCCCTTCAAGTGCTATTTTTATTTTTCTCTTCTCTCTAACGGAGAGTTCTGTAGTCAGTACACGAACTGATTTGTACTGAAAACATTTTTGTTGAGACACGGGAAACTAGCAAAATAAAATAATCACAATGTTAACATAGCAGTAATAATTGTTGATTTATTGAACCTCCATAGCATTTTTCAACATTCACCTTCGTATAGTTTCCATTCAATGTGGGTACAAAACAAGCAGTATGTGGTTGGTCTGGAATATTTATTATACTCTTAGCCACTGGCGCAAATCCCGGGGGAGATGAGGGGCACATGTCTCCCCAATCTTGGAACTCTGGGACTGTCCCCCCGATAATCTGATTTGAAATGTGCTTTTATGGGGGGGGGGGAGAAATGTGGTAATTTGTGTCCGACTGCCACTTCATCTACATCGCCTGATATATTATAATATACAACATTTTGTTCTCAGAAATCAGATTCATCTACCTTAATATGAGTCTTATCCTCCCAGAATAAGCCTCAATTCTGCCCACCTCCCAATGTTGAAGACAACTGTGCTCCCCTGATCCTCCACAACGTTGTTTTCCAACTTCATAAATATTTTGAACATCGCTTAAAAAATAATGTGGAAATGGTCCTATTCCCCACCAATATTGAAGACAAATTTTCGCCAATGCTCTTAGTAGTATGCGTGTACCCAGTAGGAAAACACATACGAGAAAAATATACTATTCTCTCAGCAGAATGAAAACGGATTATTACTAGTAATGGAAGGACCTTTTTATGGAGATAAAAACTATTTCTGTTCAATTTTTTTGAGTCTCAAACTATGCAATACATAAATGTTGGAAGTCTTATAGAACGGTTTAGTCCGTCCCTCCGTATGTGGCAAGTATCAGAGCAAAAACAATAAAGAGATGCAGTTCCTTGCAATCCACTAAGCATCTCAAAGACAGCTTCCATGTCCTTCGTTAATTCTCCAATGAAACCGAAAGTGGTTCAAATTAGTCATTTCCGGTTTCAACGCTTTTCGTCATAGAACGAAAACGGAAACCGATAGCGAGAAGCATTTTATTATTTTATTTATTTGCAAAAGATTGTGTCTGAAGGTAACATACCATGACGAACAACACTAACGAAACCAGAAGCTGTTCATATTTAGTATTACTTCCGGTTTCAATATTCATTTCCGTAGAGCGAAAGCGGTAAATCGTAACAAGATGCGTCTTTTTGCACTCAATTCAGCGTTCCAGGAATGGGATCCATCTTTGTTCACTCTGTACTCAAACCGAAAGTTGTTCAAATTAGCACTTTACGAATGCTAATAAAATATATGTAATATTTTAATAGTATGTTACAGTTTCAGCTATATAACAGAAATATATACTATTAAAATATATACTGATTTGGTCAGTTCGAGTTTTATTAGCAATCTTCAGTTTTCCGAAGGTACAATAAATATCACTAGCAATTTCCGGTTTCAATGTTGATCGGTCTAGAATGAAAGTGGTAACAGATAACAACTCAACAAAGAGATTTTTTTATTTTTTTTATTTTATTTTATTTTATTTTTATTTTATTTTATTTTATTTTTTTGCAAAGTATTCTCACGGGAACATATCATGACTATCCACAACACTCTACCAAAACGGAAGTCGTTCAATGGTTTCAATACTACAACAAAAACGGTAATTTCCATCAGGAGGTGTTTTATTTATTTATTTATCTTATTGTTTTGCATTTGGTTCATCGTCATATGAATGTTTCATCTGCTTCGTGAACCCGCTATTCAAACAGGAACTGGTTAAAATTCTCCATTTTCAGTTTCGACGTTTATCACCATAGAGCGGAAACGGTAACAAAGAGCAAGAAGCTTTTTCTTTCAATCGAGTTGGCGTCTTAAGGCAACATATGCCTAACCAGAACGCTCTATCAAAACCGGAAGTGGTTCAAACTGACTATTCCGGTTTCAATAGTGATTCCCGTGGAGCAATAACAAGTAAATTCTATCAAGATGCGGATGATGCAGTCGATTCAGCGTCCCCAAAATTTTTTTATGTCTACACTAACTCCCTCTTTAAATTTACTATTACTTCCGGTCTCAATACTGATTCCCATAGAACAAAAAACTGTAAATGCTTTGAGGTGCTGTCTTTTGCAATTTATTGAGCGTCACAAGAATAGAACTTATCTCCTCCGTTGAAGCTCTATTCAAACCGGAAGTGGTTCAAGTTATTCTTTTCCGGGTTAAGTATTTACTGGTACACAATAAACATTTTAAACATAGCAAGAAACTTTTTTCAATGATTCAGCGTGTCAAGGCAACATATGACTATCCAAGGCATTCTACCAAAACTGAAAGTAGTTTAAATTTACTATTTCCGGTTTCAATACTGACTTCTGTAAAGCAAAAACAGTAAAACATATCAAGAAATGACTTTTTGCAATCGATTCCGTATTTCAAGAATAGGGTCTATTTCCTCCCTTAACCTTTTATTCAAACTGGAAGTTGTTGAAATAAACGATTTTTTTAAAATTTCAACCCTTATTGCAATAGAACGAAAACGATAAGGGATAGAGAGTAATGTTTTTTTTTTTCACATTGATTCAACGTCCGAGGTGCAAGTTGAATTTTTATTGCAACCAATACTTCCACATGCACTACTTCATGTTTGAGTATTGAATTCTCATAGTTCGGAAGTCTGTTTCACACTCTGAAACGATACTCACTTGTTTTCAACAATTACCATGTGAATTTGCCATAAAGCATGCCATTTTGTTTAGCTCATTATGATCTATTGATTGATATCTTGCCAAAGAATCAGTTTGTTGCGCGGTTTACGAGGAATCAACTGGGGTCTTTGTACAAAACACATCCTTTATACGTACAAGCTATTTGTTCCTCCTGCTCTTACTCATGGACATCGCCTGGTTATCCACTCCGCCAAAGTTCTATGACAGATTACAGGTCTTTGAATGTCATATCTTGCGCCTTGCCTACTCACCACCTGCACGAACTCCGACACAAGAAGTCTATCGCCATACAACTATCCCTACTCTTTTACAGCATCTCTACCGCCTCCGCTGTCGCTACATTCGACATTTTATAATGCTGCTCACCCGATCCTTCATAAGCTATTAGATCAGACTCTAGCTGTGCCACGTTACGCATATTCACCAGTTGATAATCTTCTTGTACTCCATGAACGTTATTCAGGTCACTCCTCTCTACAACCCACATCGTCACATTTACCATCACTATCTGCACATCTATTGAACGTAATTATATTCGTGCACACCTTTGTTCTCACTTTGTTTTCCTTTATTCTATCCATTGTTTCAACCCGTTCTGAGTAGCCCTAGAGTAGATTAACATCTTGTCTCAGATAACATGTGTCCTTATGTTATGGGAACATCACTTCATTGCTATCACCACCTCATTTCTCATCGCATTATGTATTAATGGCAATAAATCAGTAAATAAGAAATCCTGATATCCACTCCTAATACCTTCTTACCACACTTAAATTGATATAACTGGCCCAATAGAAGGGGTTACCTTCTGTGACACGCCCATCTATTGATGAGAATGAAACTGCATTAAGAAAACAGATTAAGATACGAATTACTGAGGTATGTTTCCGTGGTTGTACTGCTATAAATATATCGCTTGAAAGTTTCCGTTGTAGCTTATCGTGCAATGCTGAAGTTTAGTTGGTTGTTGTTTCTATTCAAAAGGTGGATCAGGTCGAAATTTGGAACATTGAAAATGAATACAAGGTCGACTTCAGAAAATTGTTAACCATCGTCTTCTCGTGTTGCAAAGTCTGATGTGCAAGTTGTACCTTTTTCACTGGACGTGAATCTTGCGAAAGATCTGTCGGTATTTGGAAAGAGTTCCGGAGAAGGCAATACAGATAAAGATGAAGAAACGACATCAACTCGAAATTAACCTCGTGGAACAGTAAGCAGTCGTAAGCATCATTAAAGTTATTTATCTTATGGATTCACTGACACCAGCAATGGTTTACTGCAGTGTGTTATATGAAAGAGTTTCCCAGCAGCCTCATGTTTCCTGCTAAGTTATGTCGCTATTTTCAATCGTGTTATCAAGATATGTCAATTGAATATTTTCAACGGAAGCGCGAAGAGTTGTTACAGGCTCAATAATTAATGAACGAAAATGCCACGGAACCATCTTATTTGGTCAATTACAGAGTCACGGAGAGGCGCATACTATTGAAAAGCAACTCACCAACCCCTATAATTGATTCAACGTGAACCTATCACGTCTAAAGCCACATTATCACTTCGTTTATATTCGAGGTTGATTGTTCCACAAAAATGAGCAAGATATACATTATGCTGACAACAGCAATATTCCATGCTAAATATTGCAGTGTGGTTTATCGCCTTTTTAAAATGTTGGCAGTTTTCTTGACTTTTCCAATTCCTTAAGAATTTAATATCCTGCTTCTTTCTATTAGCACTGTGTGTCATATGTGACTCTCCTGGGTTCAAAACATTTCGAGCGTATAACAAGCCAACACTTTGGGACCATTGCTTTCCCTCTGTGTGAATGTATTTATTCTGGCACTCACAAGTGTTATTATCCCAGGTACGCACATGATAATGAAAACCAACTTACGACTACAGATAAAGAAAGTTTCAATGAAAAACGAGGCGTATCCAGAGAGTAACACTCCACGCGTCCCATAGCTAGGGAACCGTATGTTGCGTGAAGCGACTGCTCGCACGTGAGAGAGTAAGGTCCTAGCATGGCACATGCGTCAGAGAACTTTCCTAATGCTTGCAGTAGAGTTGTACCAGTGGTCGAAGATTGACGTTCCTATTTCAGCTCCCGCCGCGTGTGAAGTGCTAGCAATGATAGATTTTGAATGCACAGGGCATAGCGCCGGTTGACATCCATCGTCAGCTGTATATGGGCCTAACGTCATATGGTGCGTTGCTGGTGTAGACAATTTGCAGCAGGACGCCAAAATGTGCATGATGAGGATCGCAGTGAGAGGCCAACCGTCATCACAGATGACCTTGTGGACCTTGTTCGCGAAAGCATCATGCAGAATTATCGCTTCACAATAACGGAATTTAGCGGGCAGTTCCCGCATATTTGCCGCTCCTTATTGCACACCAATGCACTTCACACGCGGCGGGAGCTGGAATAGGAACATCCATATGCAACCACTGCCTCGGCGCTACTGAGAGTACCAGGGAAGTTCCGCTGACGCATGCAACATGCTAGAACCTTACTCTGTCTCACGAGCACACAGTCGCTTTGCGCAATATACAATTCCTAGCTACGGGATGCGTGGGAAAGTTACTTTCTGGATGAACCTCGTACCACAACATATGACGAACCTTTTTTTTAAATCCTCGTGGATAATTTCTCTAACTGGAATTTATTAGTAAAGTATATTTCTGATTTATCTCTTCACTTGACGACTCAATGCTCCATCTGCTGTTAACTGTATTGATATGACTCTACATTTTCTCTCTCTCGATATTTAAGTTCTTAGATTGAATATATTGAACAACTAATTTTCATTTCATGGGAAAAAATATCTAGTGGTATTTACCCAATCTAGAACACCTTTTAAAAAAAAAAGTTCGTGATTACGAAAATATATAAACTAAATAATGTAGACACATTTAATTTCATTTTAAATCAGGCATGCTCAATCCCTAGTCCACGGGCCACAAGGATATTCTCAAAGTTTTGATATAAATGAAAAAGCAGTAAAATTTTAAATTCATATTACAACTACTTTTTATTATGTATTTGGACTAGAAAACTTCAGTTTCTGGTATGTAATTTTTACGGAAGAAGTTAACAAATTTGAAAAAAAAAATCGAGACCTTTCAAACGCCGCTGTTTTCATTTTTTTTCCTAAATGGTGGCTGCAACTCCTCAAGTGAACTGCTGTACTCAAAGCGTTGAGCACCCGTGTCAAAAGCTGTAACGTTCAACAACACTTTAACGACTCACTGTGCACACCCAAAGATATAAATTCCACACATATCATTATTAGTTCTTCAGTCTACTTTGTTTCAAGCAATTTTCAGCGTTAGTTGTTTTGCTTTCTTTCCTTAACATTGGAACTGAAAAGTTGTTGCGAGTTCTTTTATACCCGTTATCAGTAACTTTTTGCTCCTCGCGGCACACCATAAATTATTTATGGCTCAATATGGCACACCAAAATATAATTTCGCTCATGTAATGTTGATATTGGCACAACTAATAAAACATGTAATATAATCATTATTTATATTATTATGTTTCTTCTTATTATTATTACAGATATAACCTTCTGAATTTATTAATTTATGAACTTTAATTCACTGTAGATGGAGTGTAAAAATGTAAGAAAATACACTTTTCTATTAGACCTACTATTAAAATAAATAATTGTGTTTATACTTTACACAGTAATGTAATAAAAACTTAAAAAAAAATATTTTATACAATATAATTATGAGAAATTCGCGTCATCACACCTTTCACCTTGTGCTGGCAATCCGTTGTACCGCGACACACCGGTTGCGGGTCACTGCTTTATACTGTCACTACTTTAAGCCTCTAGCGTTATTTTTTCATATTTCTACTGCTTACACGGATCTACAAGTTGGATTGCTTGTGTGTGCTAGGAGCTAAAATTTCAGGAATACACCAAATAAACAACTTGTAATTTCGATCGTAATTACTTGTAATGAAATGAGTTCACCCAGTGGAAAATCGTAATTTACGCAATCAATTTCACGTTTCTTTTTATAATATCCGACAAATTGCAATCGAGGTTAACACTCGGGATTGAATGGTAAATCCAAAACTGTCCAGGCTAGTCCCGGACGTCTGGTAACCATATCTACTGGAATTCAACTTACGATTTTCAAAAATTCCTTCTATTATAAGGTTGCCAGACTTTGTAAACGAAAAACTGGTACACCAATCACAGGCTATGTATAAGGTCAGGGTTCATACTCATTTGGTCAGAATCAAATAATTACCTGTCCTTTCCAGGGTACTACTCACAATTTTCCAGTTCATTCTATGCACAGTTAACACGAATGAAGCCGCACAAGTTATGTATAAAAAGACTGTGGAAAGGTAACATATGAAAAGCTGTCTCGCGACCCTTATTCCGAATTCCGATTTGTTGTATCTAACGGGTCCTAAATATTGCACCAATTACAACACGCCGTCCCATTTATGATTGAAGAGATCCTGTTTTCTTTGTTGCGTCATCACGAGAGTCAGAAACACTGCTCTAAAAGCTATACAAATTTATCATTTAGCAAGAGAGTACATTTACGCTAAATTCAGAGCGTTAAACAAAGTAAATTTCTTTAAAAAATTACGTAGGCTCTTCAAAAGTTTGGCAGAAATGATATCCAGTATCAAAATTAAACAAGATACATACTTTGTGTGTTTAACTGTCACTTCTTGTGCTAGACTAAGTTGTTACGGAATTTTAACCAGAAAATTGCTGAAATTTTTTTCAGATAAAGGAAGAAAAATCCAAAATTATTGAATGCGTGCACAGCATCTTTAGAAATATTTATCCGCACGTTGGAATGTATATTAAAGACAACTCAGTTCTGTAATCGTTGAATTGGGATTTCAAATGAAACTTAGATGTAAGACTACGAATCTAAATGCGACAGACACTCAGGTAACTTTCTATATTGTTCTTACAATACTAGCAGCGAATTGTTCGAAAACTGAAGCAAATTCTTCACATCAAATGTATAGAACACGCAAGAGATCTTTCGGACTCTTAGATTAATCTGCTAAAGTAATGTAGCGAGCAAAAAATTAAAATACCCCTTCGCAAGAACACAGGTTTTGCTTTATACAATATTTTTCCCCTGGTGTAAATTTCTACTGACGAAAATTATGGTTTTATTATTAAGGTGTTCTAAAGCCCCCTATCCTGTTACGGTAATGTTCGCAAACTTGAACTTTTTTCCGCTATTTCGTAATGTATATATATATATATATATATATATATATATATATATATATATATAGGTACAGTTAGTATGATTTCCAAAACAAAAATACTGAAGCTAACAATAGGTTTTGTTATTGTGAGCCCTGCTTGAAAAAAAAGAAAGTGGAAATTTAAAACCACGAGTCGGCACCCAGCATCCATTTAAAGATATTTGAGGATGTGGATAACGCGCCGAGCAGTCCTTGAGTGGCGTTATTCACATCTTTAAATAAACAGAACATGTTTCGTGCAACTCTTCCACTTCAACATAAAACTTTTTGTACGTCTGAAGCTAATACTACTTCTGATTTCTCTGTTAGAGGTAGAAACCCTTCTTCTTTCCTTTGGTTTATCCATGCAAGTGTGTCCTCTAAAATTGTGACTTCTGCTACACTAATATCTGCCTATTCTATTTTAAGTATTTGTCTATTGAACACACTCATTTGGCTGTATGCAAAACATGGGTGCATTCCTTCTAAGAAGAAAAATAATTTAAGTGCATCATAAAGTTTCAATGCCCTCTCTGCTGCAGCGAAGATAACCCCTAGATTTTGTATGTGACAATAATATGTGGTATTCTACATCCACAAACTCGCAAAACCCTTTACGACGCTCCGTGCATACTAATATATATATATAATATGTAATTGAAAAGTTTAATTATAATTCTCTCCACATCTACAGTCAAAACATCAGCTGATGTCTTCACCGCATTATGAAGTATATGAGCTATACATCCGACACCCAAGAGATTTGAATTCAATTCACTCTTCAATTTTATGAACACATTTTTTGTACATGTACGTAGAATACCACCAAAGTTTGTATTTGCATTGTCACCACAGAACGCAGTGCACTTATCAATGTTATTTTCTTCTAATGTATTAACGCACTATTGCTTGCCCTTTTTTGGTGCAAAGTATTAAACAATCAATGGGATTTTCTCTGCTTCATGGTTACTAGCGTTGGTGGCAATACCAAAATAGTGGACATTTCTCTATATCATCACATATTTGTTTGATAGTGTCAGGAGCCAAAATAGATTTTAATATCGCTGTTGCTTTAGTTTTCATTAAAGCGATGTTTAGTGTTGTTTTCTAACCAGTAAAAAATTTTAGAGTTTAACTTACTAGTGCAATCCAACGATTTTCAATGACATGATGTTTCATTGTATGGAAGCATATTGTTAATTCAGCCGCTTGTCCCAATTTTTCCTGTTAGGAAGATTTGGGAACAAAATAACTGTCCAGTCTTTTTGAAGTGCTAGCAGAATACATGTTTCATTTATGCTTTTCGCATGTTATGTGGTCTTTGATATCCGCTCTTGCCTCATGCGCTATATTAATGTAACACTTACACATTTTACATTATATATCATGGTCATTTCTTTGTCGTTTTATGAATGACCATTCCACTGAATATTTTTCCTAAAAAGAACACTTGCGTTTGGGTATGATGGAAAGATTTTATACACCAGACACCAGCAATGTGAAATAAGATGGTTGACTTCATTCTACACCAAGAAAGAAATTCACTTCACCTCACTTGCAAAAATATGTATAGTAGGGTGGGACGAGAAAATTCATTTTCTTTTCTTCGAAATGCTGTAGTACAAAAAAAATTGCCTATTGTAATAAGAAGAAAATCGACATATAGAAAATTAAAATCGGTCAACGTCTTCCGTTCGCGCATTGCATATAAATGTTTTGAAAATTTCAAAAATCGCCCTTTTTCTTGTAATTTTTAAAAGTTACTTCAAACTTTTATCACAAAGACGCTCAACCCTTTTTAACGTCTTTTAAGGTTTAAAGAACCTAAATAAGTTAAATTCTGATCAATAATGTTTCATTTTCCGTTCGCGCAAGGTCTGAGAAGAAACAAATTTATCATTATTTCTCAATTTTCATTGTGAAATTCTTCGTTTTGATAGAGAAAAGCAGAACTCACTGGCATTGATTAAACTGATTTGAACTGATTTGAACTGGATTGAATCATACTGGATTGAATCTATTGACAAAACAGTTACAAAGAAAATAAATGTTAAGGCCCAGCGAAAAATCTCAATCTTCAGCGAGCACTGTGTGGAGAAAAGGTTCCTAAATTGAAAGGGGAAGGGGAAGGGGAAAATTGCTGAATACAGACATAGTTCTACCTCTGAAGTCTTTTTAGTGTGAGGAATATGAATACAAATCAAGGGCATCGACTGGAAAGCCCCAAAGGCAGAAGCGAATTCAAGTTAGATTAACAGTGCTAAACGGTTATCGGTTCGGAGTCTCTGATTGAGCAACAGCTATCATAGCGTCAAGTGTTCTACAAGATGTTGGAACGATAACTGATACAGATTCTTCCTATGTAGTTGATAAGTGTAAAATAAGAAGAGAACAGAGTCGTGTTAGAACTAATCTGAGAAGTGAATTCAGACCTCCCGAGTAAAGTTGAGGTCTCTTCTTTGATGGACGAAAAGATTGCACTTTGGTCATAGAAAAATTAAATGCCAAGCAATTTCATAAAATTGTGCAAGAACAACACTATTCTCTTACCCAGGAACCTGGATAAATTTATATTGGATATGTATCTCCTTTCTCGAGTTCGTCAAATGATATAACTCAAAGCATAATTGTCTTGCTTCTCTGAACTAACAATATCAATTGAAATATTAGAAGTAGTAGGGTGTGATTGCACTGTAACTAACACTGGATGGAAGAACAGTGTCATCCATTGACTAGAAAATCATATAGGACGCCCGCTGCAGTGAAGCATATACATCCTACATGTTATTTAGGTTCCTTTTCGCCATATTTTTCTACATATTGATGATTATACTACAGTCCCTAAATCTTTAACTGGGGCAATAGGGCAGCAACTCTCTTGCTGTAAAAAACACCCTGTGGTAGATTATGAACTCATAGCTTGTTCTATTCCTGATATAGACAGGAATTTGTTGAGCGAAGACCAACAGTATCTGTTGAACATTTCAAAAGCAACTACTCTCGGTTCGTCCAGAAGACTTGACAAACGTGATCCTGGTCCTTTGTCCCATTCCAGATGACTAACTGCAGCAAAGCGAGTCTTAGATTGCATGTAACATCGTCAGATCCATCTGAAAACTTTTAAAAAAATAGTTAGCTTCATTTTGAAATCATACATGCTTGTCTAGTTTATCATAAAAGGAACCCATACCTTACTGACGGATCAAAACATGTCTTTGAAGTAATACAGACAACACAATATTTATCTGACGAATTACTTCAAGTTATCAACCCAGTAATAGAACGAAATGCGTTCTTTGCACGCCAGAGAATCTCTTGGGAATGCTTGTTGACATAGAACATATTCGGAAGGTTGGTTATAGAAGGACCTTAAAAGCAAAAGAAACTGCCCCAAAAGAAGATTGTTAGAAATTTTGTACCATAACCTTTCAGGCTTCCAGTTATTTTGAAATTATTAATTGGAATTATTGTGTGTTATTTCCTCCAATTCTGCGCAACCTAAGTGAAGATGATACAAAACCATTCATCAAGTCTGATACTACACCTACCAGAGATATACAAATGTTTCCCTGTCACATCCAGACTGTGAAGAGGTGTGTCAAAAATGTGACAGAGGCCTCGAATAAAGTAGGTGAACATGAAGCTAAAGATGGCTATATCCTAACAACACGTAAGTCTAGATCAGCCATGCCTCATTTCTAAAAGCAGACAAAGTGGGTAGGTATAAAAACGAAAGTGTGAATATACAGTAAGTCAAAAATTCTGCTGTATAAAAAATACTTTTACTTAATATATTGTAAAATGTAAATAGTTGTAAATTTAATGTAAATATCACACCCAACAATTGGATGATTGGTTGGGTAGGGTGTGGGTGGAACTCGACGTACAACCACTTTCACGTGGTGAGTGCTGGGTCATTTTGTTTTAGAAAACGAGCGAAGAGTGCACAGTGAAAATTCCCGAAAATTGTAAAATTTCAGATTTTTTCTCAAGCCTTACGCGAACGGAAAATGTAACATTATTGATCAGAATTTAAATTACTTAGGTTCTTTAAACCTTAGAAACGGTTAAAAAAGGTAGAGCCGCTTTATCTTAAAAGTTCAAAGTAATTTTAAAAAATACAAAGAAAGCGCAATTTTTGAAATTTTCGAAAAAAAAAAATAGTGCGATGCGCGAACGGAAGGTGTTAACCGATTTTAATTTTCTTTGTCAATTTTCTTCTTATTACAATAGGCAACTTTTTTGCACTAGAGCATTTCGAAAAAAAGAAAATAATTTTTCGACCCACCCTAATGTATAGAGGCCAAGTATGCCCACTGGACTGCATAAAACGTTTGATCGTACAATTGTGCCTCACAAAACGGTACACGAAATACAGTTTGTTTGTGATTAACGTTCAGGGACTGAAAGCAGTATCGCCATTGTTGATTAACATTCCAACAATGAAGCAGTTCTGTGCTGCGAATTGAAGTATAAAATAACTAGTAGTTAACGTCTGTCATCGGGAAAAAGACATTCTTTTTGTTGAAAGTGATATTTAGAAAATTATTGCCATAACATATGCCCCCTCTTGAATATTTTTAGAAATCTCCCCCCTCTCTCTCTCTCTCTCTCTCACTCACTCACTCAAAGCTAAATAACCCATAGGACGAAAGAATGGATGGGTTCTAATTCCTTGTTGTTCGTTTAGTAAAATTGACTACACAAATCTTCCGAAAACCTTCCATTTTGAGATGAGACATACTAGTTCTTGCAGATTGATTTTGTTTTTAATCTGAAGAACGAAAACCAGGAAAAACAGGCGTCCCGAAAGCCTTTTTCGTGACAGTTAATTATTTCATTGAAAACCGGGACGTCTGGCAACCCGGTACGTGGTGGACAAACACCGTGTGTGTGGGTTTTCTCGAGGTTCTTCCGTTTCCTGTCACTTTCATCATTCCACCATTTCATTCATTTCTGATCATCACCCTCTTCTTTAGTTTAGCCAGCATAACCGTGGAAACCTAAAACTTAAAGATTTAATTTCATTTTTCTTCTCTCACTGCTGAGTTCAGTATGACTTAGTATTGACGTTCGTAAATTATCCAAGATGTAAAATAAAAAGACGAAGAGAACGTTTCTGGGTGCATAAAGTTATCTGCGATTGCATTATAAACATATAAATATATATTAGAGTTTATGATTACCGTTGGAAGGAAACTATGGAAAGAACTTGTTTATAATTTTGCAACTTTGCAAGGCTACCTAGAGCATCGTTCACTGAGCTTTTAAGCGCCGTACGAGACAAATTAACTAAAAGCATGAAGCAGTATGTGTACAGAAAAAGTATGTGTATATACAAGCCATAATACAGGGTGGCCCAAAAGTAGGTATAAGGACCGTACTGATCAGCTCATTGCATTTTATATAATTTCTTAATGCTATCCATCAAATAGACTTAGTTTCTTTATTATTTGTTCTTAATATGCTTTTACTTATATCTTAAGCTCCGAAGAGCCGAAGCAAATAAACCCATAAACTAGAATGTTATACTTGATCAATGCAGGAGTGTATACTTACTTTTGGGCCACCCTGTGCTATATGTGCGTCTTTATGTTTTATGTTTCTTGTTATTCCCCAAGCGTGGCTACAACTTAAATTGTTACTGTTCATTTTGACGTGCTTCAGACGAGAATTTGATAGTGCAGCTTGAGATTAGGTCGGCATAAAGACAATTACTTTAGGTATAACTATTCTTTTTAAAAAAAATCGTAATGCCTTAGTATATTCTATGCAGATAAGAAATATAGCCACCACTTTATACATTTCTTTAAATAATGCGCTAATATATTCTAGTGCGTTATTTTCATGGCGTATGCACTAACTACGTACAGATTGATATGTAATAATTGAGGAGTATGATGCAATACGGGAGTAAGTCTGAAACATGCAGTTGGAGAAAAACTATGTTGAAAATTTAAGTATTGTCTTTTCTTACGTTAAAAAATGTAATATGCAGTATTTTATTCCGATATTGAATAGAAATTTTACCATCCGTTCCATACCGTACTATCTTTCCGTTTTATCTTTCCCTTAGCCTAAAGGACATAATCGTGCGACGTTAAACTGAAAGATTTCATTTCATTTCAAATATTAACGTAGAAACGTACAGTAACCGAGTTACGGCTGAAGTGCAACAAAGAGCCCCGCGCGCGCGATAGCGGGGATGCGTCCGGAGGGAGCAGGATTTTCAGTGACTAAACGAGGATGATGGAATAGCCGTGAATGCTGTAGTTTATGTACAAAAGAAAGAAAGACATGCACCCATATGTGTTAAGATACAGTCGAGTAGAATAGGATAGGGTAAATTAGTAGGAGTAGGTTAGGTTGATGGATTGAGTTGGGTTTAGTGTTTCTTCAGCATCGAGGCTATATGAGATTTGGACCTACAGCTTAAAGTGTGGTACGAACCACATGAACTCCGCCGGGAATTAAACCCAGTCTCCCATTTTAAAGGTACCTGCACTACCTACACAGCCACGGTGAAGCTTATTAGAATAGAGTAGGAGGTTAGGTTGGAAATGAAATCTTTGTTTACGTCCCAGTTTTATGTAGTTTTTTTTATCATTAGGTTAGGCTAAAGGAGATGGTGATGATGAGAAATGAGTGAAATGGTGGAATGAAGAAAGTGGGGCGAAACGGGAGAACCTCGAGAATACCCACGAGCACGGTGTTTGCCCACCACAAAGTCCACATGGCGTACAGTGTACAGATCACAAGTAGGGCTAAGGAGAGAAATGCGAAAAGCGATACGGAAAGCATGTCGTTCGAAAATGTCCAGTTGTTTATAGTAGGAGAGTGGAGCGGAGGTCCACGCAGGAAAGCCATAGGCAGAGATGAAGTGGGTCAGTGGGTCAAGTTTTCTGAGTGGGTCAGTGAGTCGTGGGTCATCAGCATGTGACCCACTGTGACCCAACACCAACCGTGACCCACTGCGACCCACCACCCACTGTGACCCACTGACTCAGTATGATCTACCGACCCACTCTGCTCACTGCATTGTATACAGTATCTTCTGAAGACTGGTTTTGTCTTCGGTTTACTTTCAAGACCATTTCCCTTTCTTTTCCATTTGTTTCCGTCTACTTACCTGAGGTGAGTATATCTAACCAAGTGAAAAAAGAACTTCAGGCACTTTTGGATATTGATATGTTTAATTGTAATAATAGCAAGAGGACTTATACTACTACTTGGCTTTCGAGACCTGTGAGTTTTTAGAGGAGCTAACTACTGAAAAAAATACATTTTTGAATCACTGGAATATATAAATTATTATATAAAAAATTGAATGTAACTGTGTGCCTGATCATCACGGTCAAATTGCAAAGTCAAATTAAGTTACTTTTAGTATATAGTTAGGACTTAATCCATACTTGGATGTTATATTGCTTTCATTATAATGCATAATATTCTAAGGAGGTAGTGAGGATCCGAATTTTTGAGAAAAAAAAAATGAGTGTCTCGCAAGCCGTTAAACTTACGGAGCTGAAATTCAGTGTATTAACTCTTTATGGAAAATAAACACAATGTGTCCTAGCATTTTTTTAAATTCTCCTTTATGGGGTGGGGTACTTCCTATATATGGAAAATTGGTAGTGAGTTGGTTTGTAAAATGATCGAAAACGATCGATGTCATTTAAGAAAAAAATCAGAAACAAAAAATACAGTGCTTGGCTTCATACAGTATATCCATTGCTTTCTACTATAATAATTGCTGAAGCTTATGTTTATTATATGGAGCGCTTAGAGCTCAGGGCAATCAACCCATGAAGTTGTGAGAAAAATAGGCATAAAATTTGTACTGTAAGCTTAATTACACGGAAATTTTAAGTTTGGATTGTACGCATAATTATATGGAAAATTTTACACTTTTTTCCCCTTTACGTTGGTTTACTTACCTTGATTTGGAACTTTCAAATTTCATCCCTTTTTACACTGAAAAGTATCGATATTTCAATAAGGAAATAATTATACTATGATAATTTAATTGAAATTCATCGTAATTTGGGACATGACAAACAGCAGTGTGGTAATTGAAGGGGAAGGAGGGAAATTCCCATTCTCCTCTGAACACTTTGCAGGAACCTCGTTTCCTTTCGCTTTCTAGACGGGGGAGGGAACTTGGTAATGGCATCAAACCTTCATGTGTAATTACAAAAATTAAATTTATAATCAAATAAGAAATCATCAGTTTATCAGGCGTTAATTGGTAATTTATTCACAAGATTCCCTATCGAAGGCGTGGTAGATGAAGTTTCTGTTCTCCATGAGTCGACATTGGTAACTGACATGGTCGATATGGAAGAGAGATATGATACTTCTTGCTGACTATTTCAAAACTGACTAAGAGAAATCTTTCTCAGACTTAAGTCTAACAAGCAAATTATAGATGAGGAGTTGCAGAAATCTGGTAAAGTACTATCAATTTCAACGACAGAGTGCGAACGGGGATTTCCCCTTATGAATTTACAGATGACTGATATTAGAAATAGACTAAGTGCTCTAACACTGTCTAACTTGTTCATCAATGTTAATGGCCCACCGCTAGACAAGCTCGAAATAGACGAGCTAGTTATTTCTTGGCTGAAGGATGGACATCATTCCGCTGCGTATGATTTACCACGAAAAAGTTACCAACAGGAAATAAACCCGATTTCAGATTTGGTTTAAGGTGGAAAATTACGAATTATGGCAAATGTATACTTGTATTATTTGTGTTATTCAACTTTGTACCTAATTTTTAGTTTCTTCTTTTCTTTAGGTAAACTACTTTGAATAAATATTCATAATAATTGCAATTATGCATATTTGTAACTTAAATTTAATACAGATTAGAACATAACACAGATTAGAATTATGAGCATACTTTATGGAGATGCTCTCACAGGGTAAACGAGCACATTTATAAACTATGAAAAACTGATTTTTCAAGTCTATTGTGAGAAAAATACTGTGAACTGAGAAACCATAACCTTTTCCATAATGTACAGGAGTATTTTCCTGCGAATAGAAGTTTCTTTTGGAATGCGTTCAGAAATTAACACTTGCAAGAATACTCTCTTAGTAGAACTATAGTTTAGGCACACACTAATTTCCCCCATCTCGAATTGTTTCAATTTGCTCACTGACAAACACTTTACCATTTTATATCGTAAAGATTAGATCCACCGTTATTGTAGCAGAGTGGTGCTTGAGCGATTGACTGGAAATTCAAACTCCGATTGGTGACAATTTCACAGTGTTGTTTTATTACAAGTGTAAACTCTTTAGTCAGTACAGAAGAGGCCGTGGATTGTGCTCAGAATTGATGATGGATTTTGGTGAGTCAGAGTATGTCGCAGTGGATGAGAGTGGTTCATGGAGGGTGGTAGGTCACGGTGGGTTGTGGGTCAGAGTGGGGTCACGGTGGGTCGTGAGTCAGTGGTTCATGGGCCACGGTGGGTGGTGGTCAGTGGGTCATGGGCCACGGTGGGTGGTGGTCAGTGGGTCGTGGGTCACGGTGGGTGGTGGGTCAGTGGGTCATGGGTCAAGTTTTCATTGACTCACGCCAACTCTGGCCATAGGTTAGTACTGGGCGGAGGAACACTTTGTAAGTATTCAGTACGAGATGTGAAGATAGTCCCCAGATGATGCCGGTGAGTCGTTTCAGCAGATTGAGTCTATTTGTGACTTTGGCCTTGAGATATTTTAGATGAGGTGCTCAAGTAAGATTCGTTGCTCCGTAAGATAAGCTCCGTTATTTGTTTATTGTATTTTTTTAGGGGTACACCGAAAATGTTGAATTTTTAAAAGTAAAGCATCATATCCTACGAGTTATACATTCCAACACAATATATGGTTCTATACAGGGGTTGTATATCTCAGACGTTTGTTTCATGGCCAAATGATAATGAAAAACTAAGGATAACCATTTCTCCAGGCTAAGATGAAACTTTGTTTGGAATGTTTTGTCCAGTGAAGAAAATATATATAACTGGCACTATAATTGTGTATATAATGTATTTGCTTGTTCCATACTACACGCAAGAAAGAAAACATCGATCATACATGAATTAGAAACTCCAACCGGAAGTAGGCTCAATCTTGCACACTGCGCGAGATATTGAAAAAAATAATCGAAAAAAATCTCCCCTTTATGGTACCCCTTGCCGATTTTTATCAAGACGTCTTTCACTTGTGTCTGTTAAAAGGACATGTACAGATGTTGTGAGGAATGACAAGGAGATTCATGAACATATGTGAATAATGCGCTGTGTAGAGAGCTCAGGTTCAGCTAGTTGTGAGTTAATGGAAAACATACAATAAATTATCTGTACTACTTTGTCCTTGTGCTAAGACCAAGCAGTAAGGACTGTTAGTACGCCCGTCTGTCCGCTCCTTACTCCACAAGATAACTATTGAAAGAAAGCGAATTCTTTAATTTTATTTTTTTTTTCGCAGTAGACAGCTAGAACGATTATCTCGGCCGAGTTTGTTAATTAATTCAATTCGTTAGCATCTTTACGAATGACGGTGACTTTAAAGGTGACTGTCCATGTCCCTTTGAAATCTGTAACATTCCCTAGCTTCTATACGATCTGCACGGTAGTAAGGAAATGTTGGTTGCCTAGAAAAGAAGAATATGTAGAAAAGTAACTTCATATCGCATATATGGAATTGCTTGATTCTTTTTACTGTTTTTAGAAGAGTTTATTTTACTTTTCTAATTTATCTAGACGTTAATATTATAAACCTTGACCAGCACAACAAAAAATAGAAACTTAAAAAAAAAAAAACCGCAGAATATTTCTGTTTAAATGTAATATTAAAACAAAATCTGACCTTGATTTTTTGAGACCAATGCAAGAAGGCTTGCGCAAGACGAAACTTGAAAATTATTTTGTGAGCCGTCAGATGAGAACTGAAGTCTCGTCGCATGAGGGACGAGATAAGAACTACTTTTGAAACCGCTACACGAAAGGAGAACTTAATTTCTCCCCTAGCATAATTTCTCGTCCATCTCGACGAACTGGGAAGGTTTGTGTCATTTCATTCTTGCATAAAAAGATGGAAGGTTTGGAGAGTGTGTAAAACATTCCCACTGTAACACTTAAGAATATTATCTGGTTTGTGGTAATAGTAGATTGAGAGTAGATTAGGGACGGGCACGAGTCGAGCTAGAACTCTATTTCAAATTCGACTCGAATTCGAGCCGAGTTTTGAGTCTAGTAAAGGGTAATATTTTCAATTCGAGTTCCGAGCCAAGTCACTGTTTTTGAAGTCGAGTTTAAGAAATGACTCGCTCTTTCAGTTAGTTTTAACTCGTTTTGAAATCATGGCCTGAGTAGACTAGAAAGCGAAAACTGTGAGAAATGTAAGTTATAATGTGGAATACTTTATGTTGCTCACGAGAGGGGACGCTGCTCGCATCTCGTCTCGTCTCTATAACGAAACAATAGATTTTTATGACGAGACAACCTTAAATATCGTGATCACCAATATAAGTATATACTGTAGTTCTTACCATCGAAACTGAGACTTGCATAGTCGAATTTTTGAGCCAAGCAGAAGCCCAACCCGGTTAGTGATGTTAACCGGCTCGGCTATGTTCAATTGAGCGAACAGCTTGAGTCAGCTAGGTTGGGATGAGCCACCAAATCGCTTCGACTGGCGCAGGTGAGTCATCGGCTTGAGCCGGCTCAGTTGAAACGAGTCCATCTGCTTTTGACTCGGCTCAACTGAGTCCATGGCTCGACCCGCCTCGCTTGGGTGAGATGTTGGCTCGGATCACTTTCCGGTTCAGCTTGTTAGTGAATGAGCTGCGAGGCGAGCCGCTTGAGCAGTTGACAACCTTAAACCCGGGTCTAGCACTTTTGAACAAGTTTTGTCTAGCGCACTATAATTTTTAACAATTTTCAGCTCGAGCCTGAATACTTGGTCCTCCGGAACTCAAACCCAGACCCTCGTAAACGATGTCCTTACTTCCTAGACTTCACACTACGAGATCGGCAGTCAACTAGTTTTTAGTATTCAAATACAAACCGCTTATCTTTCATGTTTATACACGGTGATAATAATAATAATAATAATAATAATAATAATAATAATAATAATAATTTGTAGTAGTATCATTGATAATAATTATATAGTCTTTGAAGGATACTTGAAGGGAGTACTTGAAACCACACACAATATTTGACTCAATTAGGCTCGACTCGACTCTAAACTTGACCCACATTCGAGTCGTTTCAAGTCGAGTTGGAGGATTTTTTCGAGCCGAAATCTCGAGTCGAGCTCAAAGATGTCTGTTTCAAGTCGAGTCTAAAAGAAAACTCGCTCGAACTCGCTCGTGCTTATCCCTAGAGCAGATTATTGGTTTAATATATTGAGAGGAAAGAGAATGTCTTTACTCTCTTCAAATTAATACCAAAAAAAAAAAAAAAAAAAACGTGATCAGTTTAGGTGACACGCTCCCCGCCTCTACTGAATAGCCTCTATACCTTATTCAAATTAGATGTGCAAGGGCTCGGAAAATGGACTATTTTTTTAAAAAAGGACAGAGTAACAAAACACTTTCTTCTGAGAAAACAACGGTGTGTGTTTCACCTCATTTTTGCATGCGAAATTTGTCTTTTTTAATATTTTGTTTTTATTGGTTATGTAATAATACTCTTCATCTTTACATTAATACTAATAATATTTTTTGAGAAGTGTGAGGAAAAGTGAAGTTGCCCGTTAGGGATTAGCTCAGTTGCACTCTTTAGGAACAATAAAAGGATTATCGTGGTAAATTCCCTTTCTGTTCTCAACCTAATTCCTATCACGACCTCCATCTTATCACACCTCTAGCCAGTGAGCCCCATTATAATTTCTGGTTTGTAATAAGTTTGTGGGATTTTTAATATATATATTGCGGAAATCTCACGATATCCATCTATTTCTATAGTAGTATAACTCCTTTCTTGTATATAGTGGATACAGTAACTTCCCTAAAAGCGAATGGATTAAAACCAAATTTGGTCAGTTAATATATAACCATCACCAGGTTGTAGAAATATTTTTGTGGACGCTCTGTATATTTTGGAAATACAATAATTATTTTTCGATTTATACTTTATTCTGCGACGCAAATAAGTTCTTTCTTTGATGGGAACTGTTTTCTTCGTACGCAGTTGAACAAAGAAGTCTTTCATCGTTTTTTTCATTCATATATCCGAACGTTAGTTTGTGGTGAGAACGTTTCAGTGAGCGACTAACCTTCTCAATGTTTCTGTCTTATTAATATGCACAGTGTATATTGTATGGCTATTTGGAACTGAATTAAGTGAATCTTTCAATCATTTATCGAAACAAAAGTTAAACAGATGTTCGACAGCCTGAACGTCGCCAACCACATAGCTTTACCAGTTTGTTATCTAAACATTCTCATGGTCAAGTTATCGCAATGTCTTGTGCATCGTGGCCAGTGGACTAAAACAAACTTTAGATCTTTTTTTATGTTCTATTTGCATGTATTTTTATACATACAGGTGATTTAACCTGAGTGCTTTTGAAAATGAACTGCCAACATTGATTCTTCGATGAATGCAGCTCGTATCTCGAATCTCTAAGTTCGAGGAGTGTTACTCCATGTTTCAAGGCAGCAACCACGCACGTCGAGTATCAAATATAATGTTGTGCTAAAGGGCACAAGCTATTAGCTGGTGAAGGACATTTTCTCACGGCTAGCCCCAATCACTAAACCCAAGGTTCACACACCTTGTGCGTACCAGTTATAACGCGCCCTCCAACATGATCGTTCCACTTTGGAGACTACGGAATTTTACTAAAGATTCGTGTCGACTCTTCAGGACTGTTTGGAGCAGCAACCATATTACTACGAGGGATTATCCCGGCGACTTTTCCCCAGTGCTAATCCTCCTAGTGCATTAGTAGTGTGAGAAAAGCATATTTAGTAAAATTATCATCATAATCTTCAATTCTAATATACAAAGTGACCAAGGGCTATATAATACAGTGAGAAAGTAAAGTGTGATTTTATTAATGCAAATAATTATACATGTGCAGTGTTAAGTGTTGTGATCATTTCTCTTGTTTATTTTTCTTTTCTAATAGTATTCTAATAAATTAGTAGTGTCACTTAACTAGAGAGGCAAGGGCTCGGAAAAAACCGGCTTTTTGAAAAAAAAACTCGTTTTTTCTGCTTCGCTTTTTTGCTTGGGAAATTTTGGGCTTTTTTTCAAAATTGTGCTTTAAATTGATAAAGCAGATTTTGTTTCGCTTCTCTATAATACAAAAAGTCATTTAATTAGTGGTTGATGCCGATAGTAATATAAAACCTCGAAAATAAACCATGAATTTCGAAAAGATATTTCAAACGATTTTACTTCTTAACATATTTACATTATGAATTCCAAAGGATTAACCATTGTATATAATAATTTTTTTTAACCTCCTATATACGAAAGCAAGCAGGGTTGGCAAGAACCATGGTTGTTTTTGAAAATGCCAAAAACCCGTTTTGGGAAGGGGAGTTTAAACTAGGTTTTATTGGTTTAAATAAGGTTTTTTGGGTTTAGATATTTTGCTTTATGTATTTATATTACATATTGACAGAAATAAGTTTGTTTCGCCTTGGTGTTATTATGCAACAACGAGGTTATGCTGGAAGAGGTCACATAAGATTAAAGAAGTCCGGTCAGTAAATTTCTTAAATTGGGAAACTCCCACCCTAGCCATCGGGAAAATCCCGTCAATCCTATTATTGCTTTGCATGTAAAATTTAAAGGTCAACGTATCATAATCAGTACGCTAAAACTGAATTATTAAATTACAAATTTAGTACGTACATGTTATATAGCTTGGATTGGACTTTCAAATGTTGGAAGCTACGTAGGCAATCGATAAATTTTGCCGATTCTATCAATATATTTAAGCAACCTTGACTTCTTTATAAAACAACAGGCATTCAGGCATGCAGAAATATACAATTTGGTTTTGTTTCGTATGTTCAGGCTTAACAACCTTACATAATACCGAGGTTATCAAGGAGAAGACTTTCGCTTAAAGTTACATCCGAACCGTTACTTTGTTTACGTATGAAAGAAGGGTTGTGGTTCGACCGAGAATTGAACATGGGACACCTTGATTAAAAGGTGAAAAGGAAATAAAACTAATCCAGATGGTTTGATGTGTGGAAACGTCACCATGAAGTTCACACGATTCGCATTTTTCGTTCTTTTTCTTTTTTTTTTTTTTTTGGTTTAAACCAGTTGTTTATTTAAAAAAAAGAAAAAACAGCTGGTGTAAATCAGCCAACCCTAAAAGTAAATACTTCTTTTAAAAAATACACAAATAACTAGCAGAATTCTATGTAGTATTTTTACTTCAAGATATTCCATACCCTCTTTTTGGAACAAAATAAAATAAAACACAAGATAAATACTTAATTTATAGGATACACTTAAAGGCTGCACATCTAGAGCTTTTGGTTCTGTATATTCCTGAAATTCTACAGTTTTATATAACCACCATTACGGTTTATTCAGTCCCCAAGTTTTCCGAATTTTTCACAAGAGGGATTCAACATATGAAGTGTGTGAGGCAAGAACATGGAAACCCACAATTTTACTATTTTAAGAAATTAGAGATTTTTTTGCTGCACAATCCATTTTGAAAATCGGAAAGCTGATTTTTCACATAAGAAATGAAGGACATGAAGGACATTGTTCAAAGTGGGGAAAAAAGCAGAGGCGGTATGTTTTACTATTATTTTGACTCAACATACCGGCTATTTAAATATTGTCTTGATCACTGAAAAACAAGAGACGGTATGTTCTCATTACTGAATAACCAGAGGCGGTATGGCATACCACCGCATACCGTCTCACTTCGACCACTGATGAAGGATTAAACGAAGCGGTATGCGTTACTGTCTATTTGGTGCTACATAACTCAGCAATTGAAAATTTGTTGGTTACCATGTTTTTGGCTCACACCCTTCATATCATTACGGAACTCTCCCCCCCACCACCAACACCACCAAAAAAGCAGGACTACGGAATATATTTGTTAAGATAAATACAACTGCACAACAAACATGACTGAGTGCGCTTCTATCGGGAAGTCCGGGATTCAACCCAGCATTCGACCATTCTGACAAAGCTTTTCTTCATTCCATCTGTGAAGTAGAAATAGTGCGTGTACTGTGAGTTGGCAGACTTCCTTTCTTATTGTTTTTAAATCATTATTACTAATTACCAGCAGTGACGGTTTTGCGAAGGTTAGAGGGGCGGTCTTTCGGACTGAAGCCTGTTCCCCAAAATTACGAAATGTCTAAAACAAACGAAATATCTATTAGTTATGCCTTTACTGATAAAATTTAAGCTCCCGTCAAATAAAAATTACGAATGTTTAGAAAAACTAAACATTAGTAAGAAAAACTCCTCCCAGTATACTTTTCTAAATACGCCACTGATTCTCAGTATAAAATGATCTTCAAGGTTATATCCGGAAGATTATCGCTAAATATATAAACGAGACGAAATATTAGTTATGCCTGTACTTATAAACTTCAAGCTCCTCCCAAATAAAATTAGGACATTTTAGAAAACGAAACAGAGAAACCCCTCCGAAAGTACTTTTCTAAATCCGCTACTGATTATCTGTATAAATTAGTATTCAAGGTTGTATCCGGAAAATTATTACTAAATCGTTGCACAGCTACAGTATAACAAAAATGTGGAAGTACGGTTTGACGGATATATTGAAAAACGTACGCTTTGAAGGATATATAGAAAAACAAAAGTTTAACTTTTGCGCTAGAAGCTAGAATACCTGTATTAAGCTCTTAGAAATGAAATATGGATGACAAACTAAAATGATCTAGAGAAGAAAAAAATGTCAATAACTCAAACTTAAATGACCTCTAAAATTGCCCTCAAATAGGTTCTACTACATTCTTCATGTTAGCTTTAATTCGTTAAACAGGTGCTCCATCCACCTTGATGGTGAATTTCAGAGCGAAATATGCCATTTAGGTCATGGAATTCTTATCTAACTATAGAATATACTATAAGAAAGCTATTTAGATAGAAAAATCATTAAAATGAAAAAAGCCAAAATTTCCAAAATTCTGTTTTTTTGTCAAAAAAGCCGGGTTTTTATGTGAAAAAAAAAACACCGATTCAAAAAAGCCGGCTTTTTCGCATCTCTACATTTAACCCAGTGTGTTTTCGTTGTGTATGTGTGTATGACGTTTGTGTGCGTTATAGTCTGGATGACCGTCTGATTGTCAGTGTGGTTTTCGAGACGAGACATCCGAACCTCTCGGTGCCTAATGCTCATCTCATCATTGAGACCGACGAGCAATTTGGAGAAAATTCTGTAATCCCTTTTCGGAGATTTCCTTCAACGTCTTACCCAGGTAAGTCCAGGTCTACGGAAAACGCTCATTGGTAGGGCAAGGGAGGACAGAACGACGAACAGCAACCAGGCGATTACAAATTCATATAACAAATAGTAAAGGGCCGCTGTGGCTCAGTGGTAGAGCGTTCACCTCTGGTGCTTGGGGTCTCGGGTTCGATCCCAGCCCCTGCCAAGTGAACTTTGTGGTGGACAAACACCATGTGCGTGGGTTTTCTCGGGGTTCTCCCGTTTTCTCCCACTTTCTTCATTCCACCCACATTCATTACTAATCATCACAGTTCCCTTTAACCTAACCGGCACAACTGTGGGACGTAAAACTCAAAGATTTCATTTCATTTTCATATAACAAATATCGAATCCGATAAATCCTACTGTTTCAAAATGACCGTTTGAAAATTTAAAACTTCATAACCTTCTTAATTTTGGGTCATATGATTAAAAATAAGTGATTACTACTTTTTAACAACTGCCCAAGTTTTTTAAGTTATTGAGTATTTTAAATGACTTGATAATTTGCGTCACGAAGATTGAACCGGACATTGCCGCACTAGCGAAATCACACCATGCTCAGATATCTCATTAGCTTTCAATTCTAATTGTATTTCAATATGCAAATTTTGTTGCATTTGTATTTTTCTGGTATTTTAATATGCTGTTCTCATTAGTTTCATATAGTACCTCTTTTATTTAAGTTGACTTTTAAACAATTCTGCACTTGTTGAAAATGCTTAGTAGACCTATTTTTTATCGTTCTTAACAGTATGTATAACAATAAAAATATCAGAACAAAATTCAAAATAATAGACCTATTTAAAAATATTTTCAAATATTAGATTCTAATTATATTTCTCTTCCGCTTACTTTCGCGATTCCTCTAGGGGTCGCGACCCAAAGGTTGAAAAACCCTGCCTTACTGTATTATGGTAATTCGCTCTGTATTTTCACTTGAAAGGTAATATACTGTACATTAAGTAGTCAGTTTGTATTTAAAATGCATGATACTTGGATTCTGAAGTTCTCAGTTTTGCAGTGCAACATGTTGCAAAGTTATTTGTAGGATTTTTCTGTTAAGGTCTTGGGAAATTGTGCTGCTTATTTATGCAAATAAAGTAAAAAGCTTTGTTGTGACATCATACAATGGAAAACAAGAATGCATGACTATATTATGTAGTATTCTGACTCGCTCAACACATGTTTCCTTCAGATAGCAAGAGATCTGAATTACCTTGTTTTCGTTATTGTAAGCGATTTCCTTACTTCGTTGAAGTCTATTTCTTGTTTTACATCAACATGAAATTTTCACGTGAATCTAGCATCTGTAAGTGTCTGCTAGAATAAATACTTTTGTGAAGACACAAATTGCAACTCAGTCAAAGCAGGTGCTCTCTGTTATGATGTGAGTCATATGTCGCCTTCTTTCCATGACCCAATTTCCTAAGTAGAAGATAAAAGAGCAACGTGAAGTAGTATGTACCGTTAAGCAGCTTAGGATAAGTCAGCAAACAACATTGTTATGTCTATACAGTTCAAACTTCTCTTGACCTTAGTGTGGAGCTGTGTGTTTTCATTCTCCGTATGTCACGAGGCCTCTTCGCCTTCAAAGCAATGCATCTGGATGTTAATTTGAATGTTAATCCAACATCTTTATCTTAAGATAATAGCGAAAGTAGCGTAAATGAAAAGTGCGATGACAAAATTGTCAATTACAATTCAGAGGCGTCATTCACACTGGGCAGGAGGGGGCAATTGCCCCCCTAAGTTTCACACACACACACACACACACCTATTAGATAACAGGCTATATGAGGAAAGATAGTTGGAACTGAACAGAGATGGATATTAATTGTTAATTTGTTTGTTCTTTAATTGACTTATTTTAAGATATTGCAGAAAAATGATCAATGTATTAATAATGTATGCCTATTATTGAAGTGTCTAGTAAATATAAATATAGGCATATACTTCTGCGTTTTTCAATTTGTGCTCCACAATATGAACCATGGGTGATATAATGTACTTTAATGAATATGTAGCTAACACACGGATATAGTTTTAAAATAATTTGAAAATGTACAGCACCAAAACATCAGAGTGCAGATGAACTTTTTTTTTTTTTCATTTTCCAAGAAATAAAAAAGGGGAAGTTTACATTCATATGCATGGTGCAGATGTTTTCTTTAAATAGTTATTGTATCTAAATATTAAGTTAGATAATGGCTAGAGTACATATAAAAGCTATAGGCACAAACGATCTAACCATTGTAAGACGTTCAATGTTCATCTATTGGGGATCTAACCGGAACCTTGTGCATGCATGCTAAAGAACACACTAGACTAGTGGAGATGTACACTCATGTCTAAAATTATTGTCGAATATCAATAACTGTCTTCTTGTAAGAATATAATTTGATGATTTTGAACAGTGCCTTTAATACTGATATTATGTGTATAATTGGGAAATGTGTATTTGTGGTAAATTTCATAGGAAAAGAATTATAAATACGAAAATTAGAATGAGTAAAATGAAATGTTGCTAAATGGACATTAAATGTTTTATTTTCGTTTTAGTGCTCTTATTTACTGCTCTTTTGACATGAAATTTTCCACATCCATGTCTTTGCCGATTATACACATACTAACATGATAAGAAATATCGGGCGAATTCGTTATCAAATTTTATTCCTAGAACAAATTTATAGACCTGCGACAATAATTTTGGTCATGAGTGTATATCTCCCTCCTCTCTCTCTCTCTCTCTCTCTCTCTCTATATATATATATATATATATATATATATATATATATATATATATATATATATATACACGTGTTGTGTATATATATACAGGGTGATTCAAAACAACACTAACAACGTTTCAGAGGTGATTCCTGACACCAAGATAAAACAAAAAGTGTAGACCAACCTGGGTGCATAAATGCTTCCTTTCGGAGTTATAGGCTACCAAAAAATATAGAAAAATGAACTTTAGAGGTCCATAGCTCCAAAACTATGGGACCTACCGCAGTCGGGTCAAGACTTCACTTAGAAACTAGTATGTGCCCTATCCAAATATCCATGTTTCAGAATCCTGTTGTAGTTCTGCAATAATTTTTATAGAAGTAGTTGATGAGTACTTCAAATTATATACCCTAGCCAAACTCCTCCTCCCTAGACAATATTATTCTGCGTGAGATACCGTTATCATGACTCATTTATCTGCTTTCGATTTCCAGACATTTAGAAAATCGGCATTTATTTTCGCGTTTCTAAATAACTGCAAACGGAAAGCTAGTAGTTGACTCGTGATAACAGTACCGCATGCAAAATAACATCGTCTAGGAAGGTCTTGATCCACTTTTCGATTATCTTTTATCTATTTGAAGATATCACATAATTAATGTAAAATTAGTGGTATTTTAATTTCACAGTGATAGAGACTCTTAAAAACAGAAAAACTTCTAGAACGCAAGCATGCTAATTGAAAAGAAAAACCTAATGATCTTGTGCATTTATGCTTGTGCGTAAGCACATTTCAAGCGCCTCATTTCCATTAATGTATTTCACATACATAGATCATTACATAATTTCAATTTTTATTCAAATTAACTGTGTGACACTTGAACGATAATAAAATTACAAAATTAGATTGTTCAACACAACAGACTATCAAATGAATGAACTAATCGGAAGATCAAGTCATAATTTCTGACCTTGCTTCACGTTTCTACCAAGGGAAGGACAACCCTTGTTTTTAAAATCTGATCAGAAGAGACATCCTCCGTACATCTGTTCAAGGCAAAGTGCTCAGATTAGAGTTTGAATCTGCGAACACCAAAAACAAACTGTGCACACAATCCACGAGGCAGTTGTTTCTCAGATGCTTAATCTCCAAGATAAAATATGGTAATAGTGGCAGAGATGAATATACAAAATACTATATAGAAATTGCGTTACCACATATTTGTATTTTACATTTCTTATGTCCGCCAGGCACACCAAAAGAATTATTTAATAAAAAAATAAGACAAATACATTTCCCCTTAATTAATTTGTTTTATCTATGTATGTGAAACACGAACATCTCCCTGCGGCTGAAAGGGAAATATATGAAGTATATGTCATTGATCATCATCTTCCTCATCTCTTTCCATCTTAGCACAGAAATCCTCATCACTAACAAGAGCTTTTCAATGTGTTCATTAGTCTCGAGCCGCCCCGGGACAGAAGATTTAACCCTGCATCTGACTTGCTAATATAAATCGGTTTGTGACGTATAAGCACTTCATCTCATTTTTCATAATCATCATTATTATTCATTCTATTATATTTATTATGTATTGTGATTTCTATTAGTATCTTAGCACCTCATACATACATATATATATATATATATATATATATATAACAGAAAAGTGCAGATATATGTTTTCAGAAACAATTTATGAATTTATTATGCATTTACTAATCTTTGTGTTCATGATTATTGCACTTTGCCCATATATCATTATCTTGTAATCAATAGAAATACTATAAACTCCATACAAAAGAGAGGGCGTAACCCTCTAATGGCTGGGAGTAGGAAATTCTTTCTCTTCATAATAAAACTCAACTGGTGAATAAAAATTTCAATAGGCTACCCTATTCCCATAACCCTAAAAAAAAGCGTGTAGTTATTTTGCGAGTGCTGTTGTTCTTTGATGGGCTGAAAAAATAAAAGTATTTTTTTGAGCAGTGTTTAGTGTTTCTGGTTGATGGGCATTGACTGAAGCTAGCTAATTTGAAATGAAGTTCCTATTTTGCTTATTTTACCAGTGTTGTGTTCTAGTTAATGTATACTGATAAACTATTGTAGTTAACAAGTATGTTTTAATGTACCTATTTCAGCAATGGTCTTTCAATACGGAAATGGCAGGTCTTCACTCAAATCTGATCGTATTTGGATTTACATTAAGCATTTTGACCATAATACAATACAGTACTTCCTTGTTATAGTATAACATGGAAGTAATAACTATCACTCACAGAAATTTAATAATATTATGACACCAATATTGTAAAGAATCTGTTTTTACCTACAATATTTTTCCAGTTAGAAATTTTGATTTGTCAACATAAAAAACGTAAGTGTAACTGACATTATTCTGCAATGTCTTTCGCGAAGTGCCTGGAGGGATTTAACATGCAATATCTTCGATACAAGCTACGGTAAAATTCACTACACCAGTGAATTTTGTACATGAATTTGATATATTGCTTGCACCTATTCCCATTTAAAAAAAATTGAATCCAATATGGCGGCCATGGTGGGTAACATGTGTCAGAGAAGCATATTTGATCCAATTTGTTTTGCATATGCCTACATTCGTGTCCAGTTATATCTAAAGAAACTAAAAGCAATTTTGTGTCCGAGCAATTATAGTAGTGTATGATTGAATTCCAGATATATGAAGACCCCCATAAATACGCAATTTACCGGTATGGGCCACTAAAATTAGTACAATACACTTTAGGCCGCGGAGAGCTTTGAACTTGAATCAATTTTACACGAATCCCGAGGGGATACTTCGCGAATGTACCTTGTGGGAAGAAAGAATAAAGTACAGGGAGAAGAACCTGTATCAATGAAAACTTCAACAGTCTTCTTTAACGTCATCTGTCAAGGGTTTGACGTAATGTGTATTGGAAGAATACCGAGTAAGGCTTGGAATTGAATTTGTGTAATGAAGTCATAAGTAGAAAGTTCTCGTGTACTCGATGAACTCCATCGTAGCTATATGGCTACGTGCAACTTTGGTGTGGGAGACCCGGGTTTGATTCCCGGTGGGAACACATGTCGTTCCGATCTCACGTTAAGCTGTCAGTCCATATCTCGTATAGCCTCGATGCTGAAAGGTACGCTAAACTTCAAATCAACCAACCAACCTAATTCTCAACCTATCCCATCGCATTAATTATGTAATTTCAAGCTTTTCATATAAGGTGCGTTGCAAAATGATACGAACGATACCAGATATCGTCATATTATGTGATCGGAGAGGAAACGGAAAATAGAAGTGACGGTGAATGAAACAGTGTTGTATTTGTTACACGAACACAGGTATTGTAGAAATATACACGTATAGAGGACAGGGCGAAACAAAAATGAAAAATCAGCCCAAGAAAAGTGTTGCAAAATGATACGAACGATGACATGTTTAGTGTAAAAACATGTAGCTAGGTCTCTGCTACGAACATAGAGGGCGCTAGACGAGGAGGCAAAATGTATAGCAGACGAGTGATAGAAGTGTAGGCTAGTTTACTAGGGCGAGGACATCTGTGTGAGGTGACGAGTAAGAGAAGCATAATGGGCCTTGGCAAAGTATTATCTGAGTGCGAAAATTGCCAAATAATGGCATATAAAGAAGGTGTATCTGTTAATGAAACCGCACGTCGAATTGGGCAGTGTGCTTGTGTCCTGAATAATTTTCTTAAACTTCGGATGTGGTATGAAGTAAGGAAACCATCAGGAAGGCCGCGTTAATTAACTCCACAACAGCAAAGACAGGTTGTTCGAAAGCTAAGTTGTGCTGGAATATCCCTTACACAGTTGGCACAAGACCCTAACATTTGTGTACATAAGTCTACTCTATCAAGACCTGTGAAACGCTGTAATCATATCTCTGATATAAGAAGCGTAAGCGTCAGCCACAACTCACCGCGCAGCACAAGGAGCGACGGGTAATCTGAACCAAAATACATGTGACCTGGAAGCAGAACGCGTCGTGTCATCTTCAGTGACGAAAAGAAATTTAATTTAAATGGTCCCGATGGCTGATGATACTATTGACACGATCTGCGGAAGTAGGAGCAGATGTTCTCCAGTGATAGCAAGGACAGTCGGTAATTATGTGTGGGGGGAGGGCTTCGGTTGTTATGGTACAACGAATCACGAATTTCTTACATCTCATATGACATCAACCACGTACTAAACAGTACTTGCAGACAATTTGTTGTCATTTACCTCTCAAATTGCTGGTCCCGAGTGGATCTTCCAACAGGATAATGCTACTATCCACGTTGTTGGAACTACCAAGGATTGCTTTCGGGAGAAAGACGTGGTTGTTCTTGATTGACCTTTCAATTTCCCAGACAAAAACCCGATGGGAAATCTTTAGGAAATGTTGTGTCGCTCAGTGATCGCCATCGGTACCCAGTACAACAATGTTCGTGAGTTGCAGGATGCCATAATCGCTGCGTGGAATCAAATTGATGTGACTCTGTTGCAAACGCTGGTAAACATCATGTTTAATCGAGTGTTCAAGCTGGTCTTATGCAGTGGCTCATTTATTGTCTATTAGAACTAGCTTTTGTATTGTGTTCGTATCATTTTGCAACAGTCATTATCATGTTGTTTTGATTGTTTTTTGTTTTCAATTTGGTTAGCCGTGGAAATGAGTGAACTATCCATGGTCTGTAAGCATATCCTCCTTATACATCTCTACATATCACGTATTCCATCCGTGACGTGCATTTACTAAAGTTATGCCACATATTTGGATCGTTCGTATCATTTTGCAACATACCTTACGTCTTTCCTATCAAGGATCATAAAACTGGGCACCGTATTCTACATTATTGTCTCTCTGCCCTTTCCTGCTGCGATAGAAGAAAGCTGAAGAAAGCTCTTGGTCACATACACACCAAATGAAGCGGCAAGAGTTCTTCTAACAGTTCTGTAGCCTTTCTTTAAGCAGAACGCTCAGAGAAGACATAATGAGGCATTGATCGGATCAACTGACACTATTGTATTGTGACCTCAAATTCTATTTAAGGGATATATAAAAAGTACTTGTTAAGAGCAACAGTGTTTAGAATTTAGTAGCAAAGGTGTACGTTCCCCCAGAAACCCAAGATTGTGTACCATTATCTAGTTGGCATAGCTTCAACGCGACGCCAGTAAGTAGTTCCAAACTGGAAATTCCATCACTCAACGTTCTCATCCAAAAAACGTATTGTCACCTCATTTTACGGTACATAACTATGTATGCTTTCTCCCTCCGTAGAAAATCACATTGTATTTTTCTTTTTTCCAGCCTGACTACTACAGAGACGCACCTCACTTCAGAAGGGTCGGTGACGGACCTGAGTATCGACTTGAAATCCCTTGTGCCAAACTTGACTATACTGGGGCATACTCAGTAATAGCCCGCAATTGCCATGGGGAGGCCAAAGCTGTAATTTCTCTGCAAATATATGCAAAAGGTAAGATCAACGGAACAGTTGAAATCAATTTTTCGAATTTAGTTTGGTGGAAATCGAGTTTCTTCTAGTGTTATCCTCTGGAACAGTTGTTAAAAAATCATCCCTAACTTAAGATTTTTTTAAAAAAAATAAAAGTTTGGTTACTTACAGTCTATTAGACAAATTTTATATTTTAAGTATGATGTGGTTAAACCGACCAGTAGGTTGCACTGTTGTAAATTGTAGTAATGTCCTTTGTCAGCACTTAAGATACATACCAAGAGAGTTACAACTTAAAGTGGACCCTGAACAACTACAATGTATCCGACGTTTTCGACCGGGAACCTACCCTGGGGCTCCCATCACCAAAGGCATGCGCACTAACTGCTAACTAGCTAGGTCACGACGCAGCTCTACTGCAATACCTTCGATGGCTTTTCAAACCGAGGCTGTACTGTGTACTAAATTAGTCCCATATCTTTTCTAAGGAAATACTAAAGAATATGTGTTGATATGTTTAAATATATACAGGATGAACGATTTATCTTGATTATCCGCGGCAACGAAGAAACCAAAAGAGGGAGAAAAGCGAAACTTTGCACGAAGCAATTATACATCTTTCCACGTATTAAATAGAAACATCCAGTAACTTAGTGTTGCCAACCCAATAAAATGTTTTTTTTTCAAATGTCACTACGTCAGATTATTAGATCTACATATTTCAACTCAACATGTCAAATGCAAACACACAATATTACATTTGTTATTCAGTGTTGCAAACTAAGAATGTTATCAGGATAATGGCACATCAAAAGTACCTCAGCGTTGGATACCATAGTCAGGGTATGACTTGTTTTGAATGAATAGCAACGAAGTTAAAATGGCTTGGATATTTTTCTTCGAAAGGTTTTATTTCGGAAATATGCTTAAGTAAGTATTATATCTAATTACTTGTGTGGTTAGCAATTAGCATACAAATCATTTTGCCGTTTACAGCACTTCGATATCTCAAACCTTTTCCGAGATATGGATAGCATTGCTGAAGTTTGTAACACTGCTTAAATCATGTAATTGTGAGAACTTGTTGTAATTACAGCTACTAAACGTTATTCCTGCAATACTATAAAAGAGAAGTAAAATAACAATCATTTTAAATATTTCCAGAAATAAGCCATTTTCAGTAGTGTTGCGAACTTTATCAATGTTTATCATATCTCCGGAGTGGTTTGAGATATCGAAGTGCTGTAAACGGCAAAAGATTTGCTTGCCAATTGCTAACCACACAAGTAATTATATATAATACTTAAGCATATTTTCGAAATAAAACCTTTGGAAAAAATTAAATTTCCAAGCTCTTTTAACTTCGTTGCTATTCATTCAAAACAAGTCGTACCATGACCATAATATCCAACGCTAAGATACTTCCGATGTTCATTGTCCTGTCCATCTCCGTTGTGCTGTGTGTGTGATAGAAGCTTCCAGACTTTGGATGTTTGTGATACTATAACATCCTTAGTTTGCAACACTGAATAATAAAAATGGTATTTTAAATTTTCGTTTAACATGTTGATTTGATATATGTAATAATCTGTCGTAGTGTCATTTAAAAATTTATATTGGGTTGGCAACACTGTGGGTGTTTAATACATACAAATATGTCCCTCTCCTTATCGTTGCTTCGTGCAAAGTTTCGCTTTTCTCCCTCTTTTGGTTTCTCCGTTATAGCAGATGATCAAGATAAATTGTCCAACTTGTAGCATTTTAATAGCTAGATATATACAATAGCAATTAAGAGCGACTGAGCTCCAACCTATAATTTTAGCTTTCAAACCTTTGATTTACGGTTATTTGTGATTTCACGTTTATAACAAACACAAATATTTTTTAAAAGGTGTACTTTAAATAAATTACTTAGAGATCTTTTTCACAAAGATTATCCTTTTAAATTATTGTTCAAAGCCTTTGCATTTTAATAAGCCTTCTCCGAAATAAATGCAAATGAATTGTGCTACCATCTTTGGAGTTTTTTAAACTATACGTTTGTGGACGTGTATATGTTTGTGGCAAATTCTTTCGACCGTGAGATCTCCGAAACTACAGGCTCTAGAAAGATGACGTTTTCACTGATCGATTGCAAATGTTGCACAGATTGTCCAGTTCTAACTCAATATTTAAAAAAACATGGCCATTATTTATTTATTTATTACATTTTTACGGGTACACTGGAAGTGTTGAAATTAAAAAAAAAAAAAAAAAAAAACTAAAGCATCATATCCTACCTATTATACATTCCAACACTATATGATTGTATATAGGGGCTGCATATCTTTCAGGTGTTTTTCATGGCCCAATTATATAATGAAAAACGAAGGATAACCATTTCTCCAGTCTAAATTGAATCTCTATTGTTTGGAGTGTTTTGCCCAATGAACACCATATATCACTGACATTATAATTAATTGTGTATGTAATGAATTTGTTTATTACATACTGGATGCAAGAAGACAGAAAACACTGATCATACATGAATTAGAAACTCTAACCGGAAGTAGGTACGATATATTGAAAAAATAATCGAAAAAAAAATCTTTCCTTTATGAATCCTCTTGCTGATTTTTATCAAGAAGTCTTTCACTTGTGTCTGTAAACGGACGTGTACAGATGTTTTCAGGAATGAGATTCATGTTCATATGTGAATGATGCGCTGTGTAGGGAGCGCAGGTTCAGCTAGTCTATCTATTAAAATGCTACAATAGCAACAAAAGCGCCTGAGCTCCAACCTATACGGCTGATTTACGGTTATTTGTGATTTCACTTTTAACGATAACAAATGCTTTAAAGTATGTGTATTTTAAATAAATAATTTAAATAGACCTTATTGTTTAGTATTTCCTCAGAAAAGATATGGGACTACTTTATATGTATGTATGTATGTATAATATAGATTTTAACTTCCAACGATTAAGCTCGAAAGCTAAGGGACGCGATGATGATGATGATGATGATGATGATGAAAGAAATAGTGGAATGAAAAAATAGAAAGGAACGTAAGAAATTCGAAAAAAATCTAGACATGCTGTTCGTCCACTACGGTGCACTTAATGCCAGCTAGGAACAGACCAGGAACCCATGCGCCAGAGATGAACATTCTTGCACTCGACTTCCGTTCTTCCATTAATTAATATTATAATAGCTTTTTCCTCAATGTTAAAACACATTGTTACTGGGCAAAAAATCAAGTTTTAGTTCTTAGCAGTTTTTTCTCACTTCCTTTCAATATGGCTGATATTTCGCACCTCACTTGATTATGAGTTTGCAATATCATAAATAACTTATTGAAGAGCAATAGTTACACGCTTCTTGTTCTGACAGCTCTGAAGCTCAAAATAATAATAATAATAATAATAATAATAATAATAATAATAATAATAAGTTCTGTCTTTTCCATTTGAAACAAAGTTTGGGGAAATGGTTAGTTTTGATTGGTAGATTTACAAATAGAGGTGTGCATAATTACCGGAGTCCTATAGAACGAATATATCTGTGGTCGGAAATGAGAATAAATGGACATAAGAAAAGTGACTTCCCAATACGAATTCGTCGTCCCAAGAATAGATATAATTTCCGCCCTTATCCTACTTTTTTATCCGGACGTAGTAGAAATCAAACTTTTTCCATTTTAATATAGAACGTTATTGTTTCTGTCTTTTAATAACAAAGTAGTACTTTCTTAAATGTTTCTTGAGTGTTCCTAATATCAAAATAATTTATGAACTCTTGTTAATAATGAACTAGAATGTGAAAAAAGAAGTAATATAAATGTGAATGAAGTATAGGTATTGTCTGCCACAATGAAAGTAAGTTTTTTCACGGGATAGTGCATTGATGACCAGTTGAATTAGAGACAGCAGAACATTTGCAGAAACACCCCTGCAGAGGTTCCACCAGTGCATGTGAATGAAACGAATCTCGCGTGTACTGCTGCAATGTGCTTCCTCTCTCGGTATCTGTGACAGTGCAGTATGTGATGGGCAAAACGAAAGACCTGAGTGCATTTGACCGTGGTCAAATCACAGGGGTCAAACGACTGGGTGGCTCGATTTCAGAAATGGCTGCAGCACTCGGATTTTCAAAGGCAACTGTGTGAAGTGTGCAAAGTGAGTACCTGGCTTCCGGTAAAACCGCATACGCACAGGTAAATGCCGTGCTCAGGGGCGTGTCGACAACCTGGGTTGGCGCCAACTGGCCGCATCGTAACAGCCGATAGACGGCCACAGTGCGTCAAATCGCGGAGGGATTCAATGCAGGAGAACAACGCCGTGTTACGATCCACACAACCCACTCGCTATGGGGTACAGAAGCCATCAGCCCATGCGAGTGTCCCTTCTAACCGCACAACATAGGATATAATGTCTAGCATGAGCAAAGGAGCACCGCCACTGGACCGTGGAAAAGTGGAGAAAGGTTGTCTGGTCAGATTAATCACATTTCACATTGGTACATGCCGATGGACAGATACGGGTGCGTCGCCAACGCACGAGGCAATGAATCCATCGTGTCAGCAGGGAACTGTTCAGGCCGGTGGTGGTCTTATTCTCATCTGGGGCATGTTTATGTGGACTGAAATGGCTTCCGTAACATGTGTGACACGATTCCTTACAGGTGAACGCTACCCCGATCTTCAGGATGACCATATGCTGTCATTTACTCTGCTGCAGTATCCGGATGGTGATCTCATCTTTCAGCAGAACAGTGCGCCGGCCTACCGCTCTAGGATGACAGCAGACTGGTTTGATGAACACTGCTCTGTCCTGGCAACCCTGGTCATCATGGTCACCGGACCTTAGTCCAAACGAACACATCTTGGACGCCATGGAACAAAGGCTTCAAGCTGTGGACCCTCTTCCGACCGACTTGCGGGCTCTGTGGGAGATTTTGCAGCAGATATGGATTGAGATGCTACAACAACACATTAAGCGCCTTGTGGAGTCCATGTCGCGGCGGGTAGCCACCGTTGTCAAGGCGAAAGGTGGTGCTACATGGTATTAGTAAGTGTCTCTAATTCAACTGGTGATCAGTGTATAGTATTTTGCCCCTTGTAGCAATAGAAGGTATAAGAATATCAGTTCAATTAATCGTTTAATTCACCTTATTAAATTTTTTAAAGCTGTGAATCTTGATAAAAGAACAAATACTTTGCAATTGTACTTTGCTCAGCACACAACACACACAGCGTAACAAACAGGAAAAATAGAAAAAAATATTGCATGTTAAGTTCCACACAATATAAATATAAAATTTACTTGAATGTTTAAAGTTTATTGTAAGAGTGCTGTACGTGAATATTTGACATAGTGGGTATCGTTCTTACCTACCAGTCAGTTGGTCCATGTTTGAATCGTCATCAAGTACACCTTTCCTTTGTTTCGTCGAAGGAATAGCTTTAAAATGTAATATTGCAGTTTTAGATATGGTTTCACCCTGTTAGATTTTGTCTTATTTTTGACAGTAAGGTAATAATATAACACAACAGCTATGATTTTAGATCGAAAGTAAGTGTGCTCTCGATTGTTCTTCCATTAATGAATTGTAGAAATCAGCTTACATCTGAAATCAAATGTACACATAATTGAAACGATCGTAGAGAGTTTGTCATTTGACTGAACCAACATTTGTCTCTCTGTCAGACCGTCCATGTGTTTCACCACAAAGGGACACGCTGACTCAGTGGTAGTGCTTGCCTCTGATGCATGAAGTTTCTGGTTCGATCACCGGCCAAGTAAATTTATGGTAGACATCATCGTGTCCATTTTCTCGGGGTACTCCCGTTTCCTCCCACATTCTCAATCAACCAATTATTCCATCATTCACTTATCAAAATCATGTCTCCGTTAACCTACCAGGCATAACCATGGGACGTTAAACTGAAAGCAAGATTGTGTTTCACCATAACTCTCGTAAAACTTATGTATTTTAATGATTCTTGGTATATGAATTCCTCCAATCTTCCTAAGTAACTTCATTGTTTGATGTTTCAAGAATCCATCAAGTATTATGGAATAAAAGGAAAGGAAATCCACCCAACGTTGCAAGTTTTCACATTTAGAAAGCCATTTTATAATAGGAAGTCCGTAAGTTACTTTAATTCGATAAAATAATGCATTCTTTCCCGAGGGTATACCAATCATCCGTAGTGGTTGTGGTTGAATCCTGTGAAAGGATAAGTTGGTAAAAGAGGATAAGTTCCCCCAACTTCATTACTGAAATAATGTGATATTAAGAAAAGTTTTCTTCGATAAATTTGATTCGATTTTGATGCAATATGATGCATACTTTCTTTTATGCTTCCGAATCACCCCAGTGCATGGAGTTAAAGAATTTAAACGAGAATCCCCAAATAAAAAATAAATGTATTCTACGATACTGTTCAATATATTATTTTGCAACATAGCGCATATTTCTTTTCAGGTTTTCAATGATTTCGTCTGATGCAGTTAGTAAAGAATAAGGGATGATTTTACTTTATCCATCAAAAAATATATTCCACGATAAGTTTCGGAAACAAATTATTCTGTTTTAGTGGAATAGAGGATATATGGATCTGAGGCTTTCCAGCCATCCCCAACGCTTGAGTATAGAACCAGTCGAGAACGAAGGAATCAAATTAACTTCTTTGCTCTGATTTAGAAAATATGTTTTAGGATAATTTTCGTAAAAATAATTAATTTTCGTAGTATATCTGAACTGGTCGAGGACGTCTTAAGGCTGAAAGCCATTGATGGTTTCCAGTTGCAATACGGTGTAGCATTACTGTCTCGTGTGGACATGTTAATTCGACTGCTTTATGTTTGATGATTAGACACCGAATTTTCATGCACTTAAAATTCATGAAAAATGCTTGCAACTATACTGTCCAATATGTTAAAATATGCACTTAATATGCACTAATAATTGCAAAAAGAAAGCAGTTTTAAACCTGCAGCAAAGTTGTGACAAAGTTTCGTAGGTAAAATATAATATCAAAAGTGTATTTTATTTCCCAGGGACTTTCTTCACAATTTATTTTTATAGTATTGGGTCGATGCATAAGTTCGTGCGGTTCTTATATTTTATTTTCATTCTGCTGTTCTGTTAATTCAAATACAAATACAGCATAGACATAACAAGAAAATATTCTACGAGTGTAACAATACATTGCATACATTTTACTGTCACTCACATTAACTCATAGTCACTCAGTGATGTGTTTATCTCCACTATCTTTGCTCCACCAAACACACAACATGATTTTCTGTGGATTGGTACCATCCTTGGCACGGAGAGTTGCTTTTATTGATGGGCTAAGCCACTCTTTCCTCTTCTTCATGTTGACATACAGGCACCATTTCTCGTCACCTGTGACAATGTTAGAAAGGAATGCTTTGTGCCTATCACAAGCCAACCGGTACCGGGCAAGCAATGACGAACAGCTTTGTTACTGTCACTTAATACATGTGGTACCAGTTTCTGTACCTTACCCATCGAATGCAAATGGCGTACAATAGTGTACTGATCACATCCAAAAATTTGTGCCATTTCCCGCGTCGTTTGACGAGAATTCCCATGAGGCAACTCATTCAAGCGATTTTCGTCAAAATCTGAAGGTCTTCCAGAACGAGGACCACCAGACAAGTTAAACCGCCTTGCTCAAAAGCGGGGAAACTATTCTGTGCTATTCTTTCAGCAGTTATTTTATTCCCGTACATTGCACAAATTGTTCTCGCAGCTTCTGCTGCACTGGATCCTCGGTTAAATTAGAAGAGTAAAATGTGACGGAAATGATCGCTTTTCTGAACTTCCATATTAGTCCTTCCACTGAAGTTTCATATTAGTTTGTCTGGTGTTTCAAAACAACATCGACAACATTTGGTAGGTGATCCCTCACACCAAGATAAGACAAAAAGTATAGACCAACCTGGGTGCACAAATGCTTCCGTTCGGAGTTATAGGCTACCGAAAACATGAAAAACTGAATTTAAAGGTCCATAGTTCCAAAACTATATGATCTACCGTAGTCGAGTAGTGCTCTCAAACGGGTCCGGTTAGGTCAACTCGGGTCAGGTTGTCGGGTCAGGCTACTCGGGTCGGGTCAGTCGGGTCAGCTCGGGTCGGGTTGTCGGGTCGATTTATTCGGGTCGGGTTGTCGGATCGGGTCAATCGGGTCAGCTCACTTTGGTCAACTGAGTTTAGGATGAGCTTAAACTCGGCTGGAGTCAAAAGCTGCTGTTTTTCACTAGCTGCCTAATTAAAAATAGCAATTTTCAATTGATTTTATAGAAGCCATAAATCTATTTTGAACACTTTCAGCTAGTGTTTTTATGGTAAATGCTTATTTTTGTACTTGTGTGTATTTTAATTTGTAAATGTGGAAGATTGATTTTACCAATCGACTGTAATATTAATATCTACGCCAATATAGAGTCTGGATTTAGAACAAAACTAGAAGTTGTTTAAGCAAGGCCAAAAGAAAGATTGGATATGGACGACCAAGCCCAAGCAGGGCTGCGGTGGCTCAGTGGTAGAGAATTCATCTCTAGTGCATGGTGTCCATGGTTCGATCCCAGCTTGTGCTAAGTAGATATACTTTGTGGTAGAGAAACGCCGTGTAGTGGGTTTTCTCGGGGTTCTTCTGTTTCCTCCCACTTTCTTCATTCCGCCATTTCATTCATTTCTCATGGTCACCGTCTCCCTTAGCCTCGGTGCAGAATCGAGGGACCTTAAACTGAATATTTCATTTTATTTCACCAAGCCCAAGGACATCGAAACAAGAACAAGATAAAGATTGGATATGCAAGACGAATTGCATAGTAATCTTGCTCTTATCCTTGTTTTGGTGATCACCAAGTAGCGATGAGCATATTTTCTTGCTTTCCGTATAGTATGAAAGGCCATAATGAAAATCACACTTGGTCTTCAGTTGTACCGATGAGGTGAGCATTCTTGGCTCTTGTATAGCATGAGACCACCAAGAACACTAAATGCAGACCGAGACTTGACTGCAAGACAAAGAATAAGACGCAGTATTGATGACCAAGACCCAGGGAACGAATTGTTTGAATTTCATTTGTTGGGCTGAAAGTGATGAAATAAAATTAGTACTTTATAATTAAATATCATACTGTATTTTTAAATTTTAAATTACAAAATTCATATTATGTATCTTATATGCAACTATATATACTGTAAAACAAGTTTTAATTACCGAGAAAGAAAAATCAAAGTGGCACGGGTCCCGGAATCATAAGAACCTATTTTGGAATGAAAGTTGAAGGGTTGAAAAAATCACAGGTGTTCTGTTTCCTCAACCCTTATCATTGTAGTTAAACGATTTCCTTTTGTCTCCGCCAAGAGACTTTTGCTACTGCCTTCCGAGAAGACCCCCTGCCGTCCAAGCAGGTGAGAACACTGACCTTGAATAAAAATTTCGTCACATAGAACTAAAGCAAGAAAAAATAAATAAATTTCTCCCACGTCGGACATTGGTATCAGTTATAAAAAGAAATAACCAAAAGTGCCAAATATTCATTAAGATGCATATTGATCTAGCTAGTGGTTAACGTGTAAGACTTCGGTACACGTGGTCCGGGTTTAATTCCCAATGGGAGTGCATTTTGGCTTTCACCCAGTGTCGTGACCATAGTGCTCTCAAACGGATCGAGTTGACCCGACCCGGATCGGGTCAGCTCGGGTCGGGTTGGGTCAACCGGGTCAGCTCGGGTCGCGTTGTCGGGTCAGGTCAATCAGGTCGGATCACGGGTCGGGTCAGTCGGGTCGGGTCGGGTCAGTCAATTCGGATCACGGGTCGGGTCGGTCTTCAACCCGACCCGACCCGACCCGTTGAGAGCACTATAGTCGAGTCAAAACTTCACTTAGAAACTAGTATGTGACCTATCTAAATATCTAAGTTTCAGAATCCTGCGGTACTTTCGTAGCAATTTTTATAGAGGTAGTTGGTGAGTAGCTACTTTAAATTATATGCGTTGCCAAACCCCCTCTATAAAAATTGCGTGAGTATTTTAGGATTTTGAAACATGCATTTTTTGGATAGGGCACATATTAGTTCTTAAGTGAAGTCTTGACCCTACTACGGTAGGTTCCATAATTTTGGAGCTATGGACATTTAAAGTTCATTTTTTCATGTTTTCGGCAGCCTGTAACTCCGAAAGGAAGCAGTTGTGCACCCAGGTTGGTCTATACTTTTTGTCTTGTCTTAGTGTAAGGAATCACCTCCCACGCGTTGTCGGTGTTGTTTTGAAACACCCTGTATATGCAATAATACGTTCACAATCAAGGAACCCTGTTTCACAATACACAAACTCCAAACTACGGTAAAACAACAGAATAATGATAAACAATCGCTTGACGTCGCATTGTTGCCAACCCAAAAGAAAACAGCACGAACTTATGCATCGACCCAATATTTAAAGTTTATGCACTGAGTTTTCAAAACACATACAGATTATGAGATTAAAATGAACACAGTGACATGAGAACACATTTTTTTTTACAATTGCATTTTAGAGCATACTAACTTTATAAAAGATAACATGAACCTCATTTTTATACATGTTTCCACTGTATAGAAAAAAAATCATTTTTAAGGATTTACTCCTTCCCGTAATTAGTCTTGCGATATATCACGAGATGCTTCTCTATATTTTTAGTAGTTTCCGCGGTAGCTCAATGGTAGAGCGTTCACCTCTGTTGCATGGGGTCCTTGGTTCGATCCCAGCTCGCACCAAGTGGATTTTGTGGTGAAAAAACAGTGTGCGTAGGTTTTCTCCAATCAGCATTACTAGTAACATTGATTCTCCATATAGTAGGCATTCTTCGATCCTTCCAAGCAAAAAAGCCATCTTGCTGCATACATATTTAAATCATTGAAAATGCAAACCAAACTGGATTTATTTTCTGCTATAAGCATATGTAGGGAATAAACTGATGGAATATGCTGAATATGCTCTTAAGCATTAATATATGCATTACCTTTGCAACGTTCATTTATATGCATTATCGAAACTTCAAATTCGAGATGCATTATGGGTGCTAGAAACTCCTAACAAGATTAACAGAGATGGATATCAGCAAACAAATTATGCATTTCCATAAAAATCCGATGTCTGTTGATGACAGATCGATGATTCAAAGGATGGTTCCGTACTTCCTCAACCAGAGCTTAATCTTTAGGCTCTGTTGTTGACTGCGATCCTCTACTCCTGGGTTTTTACCTAGTCCATTCTATTTTTTCATGGTCCGCGTGACTATCCTGCCACTACCTCACAGTATGGGGTCACAAACAAACTCTCTAGCAGCATATACATCCCAGTATTAGCTACACGATCAATAACCTTACTTTTTTTAAAGCAGGAGTCAAATTTAAGGAGCCTAAGGTGACGAGCCTAGCCGTTATCCCACTTTTCTGGTTCTCAAACGGGAAACCTAAATGTCCCATTTTTTTATAGCAAAAATGAACAAATTGTTAGGTGTTACATATAAATGATTGGAGCTAATTCTATACTCTTCGTTGAAATAACTGTAGGTATTTTCAGTACGAACAGTCATTGGAAATTTTTAGATCATGGAAGTCTCCTCGCTTGTCTAATAGCTAGTGTGTGTGCGTTTGGTTCACGTAGTCTCTGGTTAGCTTGTCGGGCGGAGAACAAATTTAATTTGAGAATCACTTTCATTAATCATGCACATTCATTACTCTAAAACTTATTTTTAGTTCTCAGAGATTATAGTGGAAGTAACTTAAAATAACTTTAGATATATATGAATGCCACTCATTCTAGCTTCGGAACTTCTTGTATAAAATAACAGACAAATTCTGACCAAAGCATATATTAACTAATAAATAATAGTGTTACAGTTTCTGCAAATTAACTTTGCCTTCATCAGACACACAAAATATATATATATATATATATATATATATATATATATATATATATATATATATATATATATATATATACTCGTATATCAAAAAAGTGAGAAACTGAATTATCTATGCCTAGGCAAAGCTTTAACTAGAAATTTGGACATTACATTTTTTAGCGTATAACACTATATGATATTCCCTACTACGATTTAGAAGGTTAGGAGGAAAAATTGGACTCGCAATTATTATAATAATATGATCATGTTGCAGAGTTCCATTTTATTGCAGTGGTTCAGTGGTAGAGGGTAGAGCATCTGGTTTGATCTCAGATTGCGTTACATGGCCTACGGTGTTGGAAAACACACTGGAATGAAGTTTCTTTCGGTTCCTACGTTTCCTCCCAGTTCTTCACTCTATCATATTTCTTTTAATCCTTACATTAAAGGTCTTGCTTTCTCTCCGCAGATTAATAATTGACGTTAAACTTAGAAACTCAATCTTTCCTCGGAATTTCCTAATGGCAGTGCAGGGACTTACTGAGGGGGTGGGTCCTGGTAGTGTTGCCACGAGACGACAAAGACAGAACCTCTCGTGCAAGGCATGACTCGTCTCGTGTCTCGTCTCGAAAAAATGTGCTCGTCCCGTCTCGTGTCTCGTCTCGAGAGGTTCTGTCCCGTCTCGTCTCGTCTCGTTTGTCTCGTTTTGTCTCGTCTTGTCTCGTAAAAATATAGCAGCATACCATGGGAACGAAAGTAAAATGTAGCAGGCTGCACCATACTAATCAAGATACAACTAACAAGAGAAGAGAGGGAGATTATATCGAAGTGGAAGATGGTTTATATACCAATCGAAAGCACTAATGACGCCTATTACAAAACTGTAATAAAAATTTTCCGAATGCATATACTGTGCGAGTTATATGAATATACAGGGTGTCCAGAAAATCCATTTCCACCCCTTGAAATCGCAAACTATGAGACAGATGCCAAAACTGGAAAACACGTTTTTGATCATTATAAAAGTACAATGTATCAAAACAAACATTGTTGTCCCAGGGCCACCCGCAGAGTCCCAGGCGGGATCCAACTCAAAAATTACAAAAGGTAAGGGGGTCAAGTAGTATGTCGTTCGAAACTTCTTGGGATATGAAAGAAGACGAACAAGTCCCAACTCTCTAAAATTACTCTGTGCAAAATGGCGGCCGGTCAAACTGTCAGCAAAAACGTCATTGTAGAGTCTATGGCCACCCTCCAAAGAAAGAAAAAAAAACTGAAACGGAAAGACAGATGTCAAAAAAGAAAAAAGATGTGTGTCATCTTTTCAAAAGTACAATGATTGAAAGTAAAAATGTTTGTCCCAGGGTCCTCCACAAGATTCCAGACGGGGTCCTACTCAAAATTTTCAAATGGCAAATATGGTCAAATAAAGCTGTTGAGAAATAAAAGAACACGGAACAAGTCTCGATGCTCTAAAATTACCCTGTGTAAAATGGCGGCCGGTCAAAATGTACATCTTCATTTCGATTTTCTGAGCATGTTCACTTTCCATTTTGCAATCGGCACTTGTTTCCATTCTGAGACATTTGTACGTATTTACTCTTCCTGGTGCAAGGAATTCTTTCGTTTGAATCATTTTATAATTGATAAACCAGATAACGAGCATAAGTACCACTGTTGTGCAGTCATAAACATAAATAAGTAGAGGTAAGAGTCTTTACTTCTGATGGCTCCAACCTCTACTTATTTATGTTCGTGGACGTACATTATATGTTAACTAGTCAGTTCTATACTCAAAGATGTCAAATGTTGTCGTTTCTTTTCTTTATGTCTTAATTTGCTTTTATTTTATTATTTTTTTTCTTTATTTAGATATTATTGGGCTCAAAGAGCAGAATCTCACAGTAGGGGCATTTCCTTTCTTTCCGTTGAGTACAAGAATTAAAGTGAAAATAAACTAAAACCCGGTTACAGAAAGAACAACTAAAATGCAAGATGTTTGCACAGTATTATCGTAGAGCGTCCATACTTGTTCTATCTGCTTTCATTTAATAACAGCTTTAAACGATGTGCTACTTGACCTCCCTTGCCATTTGAACAATTTGAACACGACCCCGCCTGGGACATTGTGGAGGACCCTGAGACAAATATTTTTACTTCCAATACTTTTGAAATGATGACACACATCTTTTCCTGTTTTGACATCTGCCTCACCGTTTCAGGATTTTTTTGGGGGTGGCCATCGACTTTACAATGACGTTTTTGCTGACAGTTTGACCGGCCGCCATTTTGCACAAGGTAATTTTAGAGTATTGAGACTTGTTCCGTCTTCTTTCATTTCCCAAGAAGATTCGAATGATATGCTACTTGATCCCCCTTACCTTTTGTAATTTTTGAGTTGGACCCCGCCCAGTACACTGCGAGTGGCCTTGTGACAAGAATTTTTGCTTTGATACGTTGTACTTTTAAAATGATCAAACACATGTTTTCGAGTTTTGGCATCTGTCTTATCGTTTGCGATTTCAAGGGGTGGTAACGGATTATCTGGACACTCTATATATCCATATAACTCGCATAGTATATGCATTCGGAAAATTTTTATTACAGTTTTGTAATAGGCTTCATTAGTGCTTTCGATTGGTATATAAACCATCTTCCACTTCGATATATAATCTCCCTCTCTTCCCTTGTAAGTTACAAGTATTACCCAGAACACACAAGACAAGAAATGTCACGGTAGCTACACCGTGAAGCCTTCACCTCTAGTGTATGTGGTAGTCGGTTCGATCTCGGTTAGTGCCATGTGAGCTTTGTGGTGGACAAACATTGAATGTGTGTGGGGACCGCGGTGGCTCAGTGGTAGAGCGTTGGTGCTTGGGGTCTCGGGTTCGATACCAGCCCCGCCAAGTGAACTTTGTGGTGGACAAACACCGTGTGCGTGGGTTTTCTCGGGGTTCTCCCGTTTCCTCCCACTTTCTTCATTCCACCATTTCATTCATTACTCATCATCACTGTCTCCTTTAGCCTAACCGGCATAAGCGTGGTACGTAAAACTCAGATTTTATTTCATTTCATTTTTCGAATGTGTGTGCTTTCTCGAAGTTGTCGAGTATCCTACCACTTTCTTCATTCCACTAATTTTCCCATCATCATCCATTCGGCCAAAGTTGCCTAAAGGTCTTAAAAATAAATTCAAATAAGCTCACAAGGCAAGGACAAATAGTTTACAAGATAATATATCTCTGCTGTTAGTTGTCTGAGGCTTCTCGACCCTGGCTTTTTCTATTTTTTTTTCATTCTAAAACATTGAAATTTGTTTCACCAGTTTCAATACACGAATATACAGTAAATTGCTCATAGTTACGTCGAAGATGAAGACACTAATGTTAAATAATGTTTACACGACAAGCAAAGTTCGATGTAAAGGTGTCATCATCCCCGACACTATCGTATACTATCAGCCCATATATATGCAGAGAGAGAGAGAGAGAGATGGAAAGATATATAGATAAATAGAGAGATAGATATGTGTGTACACTTTGATTTCATATATTCCAGCCTTTAGGTTTCACAGTGTTAACCCATAACAATCCAAAAACTACTTTCCATTTTAGCATATATAGATTTGTTGCAATTATTATTTTTTTTTTAAAAAAAAAAAGCTCGGAACCAAATAATTTTATTGAGTAATGGAAAGTATTTGATTGAAATTTTATATGTTACTGCACACTAAGCTACTTAAAGTGCCATAGTAATGGAAGCTGAACGACACATCGGACGAAAGAATGCTTGGGGCCAGTCTTCATCTCCATGGTTCAAATCTGTTCCCATAACCGCGGGGTGTGTGCTACTATGTGGTGCTTGCCCCGTTTGTGTAACAAACTCATGACAGTACACCCAGATTAGCTAATGGCTAAAAAAAAAGTTGATTTTTGGTGGCCATTTTGGATTAAAGTTCCTTATATTGTCGGGATCTATTCGCAATCATACAACGTACATCTTTATACCAAGCCGAGCGGTCTGCGGCGATAGACCATCGGCTTGAAGGCCCCGGGTTGAGTCCCGGAAGGGTCATGTGTATGGATTTTAACAACATTTGTTTTTTCGTACTGTCAGTGGGCGGGGAAATCGTACGGGATAAAAGGATTTCAGTCTGAAAAAAATGGAGAGAATATCCTCCCCAGGATACTTTCATGGGAGTAAGGAATTAGTAAAATATAGGATATACATTTTATAGCAGGTTTAAAAACATGGTTTGGGTATCCTATTTCTTTTCTGTTAATTATATTCTTCAATGTTCGAATTTTGATCATTCTCATGATATTTTCTGCTTTCAACGGAGTTCCATGAATATTATACCAAATGTTCTTTACACTTATCAAGTTCGAGAGGTTTAGTGCGCCTGTAAGAAACATAATTCAGGTCCTAATGAATATTATTCACTAGGAAAGGGAAGTATTCTCCTCCTCTCGAAGCGGAGGGCAATTTCGCACTCTGGTCAGATCAAACATTTTCATCTGGTCTGGTCAAACAAAACGAAGGTCTCCCTGTAAAACTTCTTTACCTAAAGTGTTATTATTAGTATCATAAATTTGCTGAAAGCAAACAATTTGAAGGGTTCGTCGATAATATCTTTGCTTCTTTTCTCGTCCGCCCGCCTTCCAAACGAAGAGGTGAATTTACAACATGACTGCTGTATAATAAGCGAGCGATTGGTAAAATGGTAAAAGTGTGTTTTTATGTGTGTGTGTGTGTGAGAGAGAGAGAGAGAAGACAAAATTTTAGTTGCAAGATGACATACTTCAATTGCCGGTTTCGGTTCATATAGCAAAAAGAATAACGCCACCAGAGAATAAAGACAAGTGTAGACCTTACCCAGTTTTCAAATTGAATAGATGGTGGTGGTAGTTCGGTTTCTTGACCTTGTAAAAATCTTCCCTGTCTTTGATTTTGTTTGTCATCATTCCAGCCAGAAATTAAAAAAAAAGAGAATTTCTCAGTTTACAGCAAGGGGAATTGGGGACAAGACATTAAGGATGATATTCCTGGAAGCTCATGTATCACGATTGTTTCATTCAATAGACAGAGGACACTTTTCTATGAAGGCTTTTCAACATGTTTTCTCACAAAGGGGATTTTCCTTTTGCAATTTATATGACCACTGGCAATTTCAATCTTGGCCATTCCCGCCAGCGTTTTCATTTTCGAGACACGAGACGAGACGAGACATTTCACGAAACGTCCCGTCTCGTCTCGTTTTCGAGACGGGACAAGTAGTCTGTCTCGTCTGGTGTCTCGTCTAAGAGGGTTCTGTCCCGTCTCGTGTCTCGTCTCGTTTACGAGACGAGACGAGACACGAGAAATGTCTCGTCTCGTGGCAACACTAGGTTCTGGGGGTCCAGACCTCCCCCCGAAATTTCTATTTTTGTGTAAAATTAGCCTAATTTTAAGGGCAATTTTAGGAATTTTAATATAAAATGCCCTCATATTGAGTTTGGACCCCTTCCGAAATAAATTCCTGCGTACGCTACTGTGGCAGTGAATGTTATTTACATTTATAATTCTTATTGAAAAGAATTAAACACTAGTTTCAGTGTTTTTATTTTACATTTACTCTAAAGAAGTAAGAAGATGTATAAAGGAAAGGAGATGATAGCTTCCATTATTGCATTAAGATATACATGTCTCGAAATCGTTTAACCTTCGCACTACCTAGGTATTTTTTGTATCGCGGACTACCAAGTAGGGGCGGATCCAGAGGAAACTTTCTTATTTTATATATATAAATAAAACCCATCCCAGAGTTTGAAGCTCTAAAAAGTAGCTCTATGTAACAGTATGACAACCCACCGCCCCCCCCCAAAAGTCGGTCCTGGATCCGCCCCTGCTACCAAGATGGGTCATTTTGTGTCCACTTGTTAAGATTAAAATAAATCTCGCAAAAGAAACAAATTAGAAACTCTCTCAAAAATCTACAGACACTGAAGTGAACAGTACACAGGGTAAGATTAACAGCTACTTATGCTTCCATCTAGGAGTGACACTTCTAAGTGCCAGTCAAATCTCCTACCAACGGAGGGTGGGTAATGTGCCCACCAACTAAAAATAGCAAATTTATAATACACACTAACGTGAAACTCTCAAAATAAATAGTACACGGCCTAAGACTAACCGCCAAATTCAGAAAAGGCTGGACACTATTTATTCTACTCCCATCTAGGAGTAACACTATTAAATGTCATTCACGTCTCCTACCAGGGAGGAGGGGCTACTTTGTGTCTACCAACTTGAACTAGCAAATTTTATGAGACACACTAATGTTCAATTTGAACCACCGTAAGGTATTCGCTTTAGCTAAACATGTTGAGCAATAACATATTTACTTACAATTTTAAAGAAACAATTAGAAGAGTGTATATACATATATATATATATATATATATATATATAATATATAAAATAGTGGTAGGCACAAAGTACCCCCCGTTGGTAGTCCGAGGGTTAATATTTATTCTTCTAATATTTCACTTATCAAACTGAAAGGCGTTCTACCGTGTGTGTTCTAACACAAATCAAAAACTACCTAGGTAGATATTACACTTGAATTGACTGACCTCTCATCACTTCCGATATTCCTTCTGGATTGCGGGTCCTGTGGAGCAGGTATCTCTCACTGTGTGAATGCTTTTGATTTCTGGCTGAATCTCATATTTCTAATATGTCTCGACAATGATTACAGAAGAGAGACTGAAACGTACAAAAATACCTTAAAATATGTTGAAAAGTCCATAAACGTTACAAGAACTGTTGCGAATAACGCTTGAATGCAAGACAACTAATGTAGATACGAGTAGCCGTAAACTATACTAAACTAATCGGAAAAACAAGATCTAGCTAGCTCTACATAGCATAGGAAACAGACTGGCTTCCAGCAAAATCTGTCCCAATGATCTCTTATACTACTACGTTCATCTTGAACAGTAAAAGAACATGAAAAGAAGGAAAACCTAAAAAATTCTACCAGAGACTGTTTGGAACTCATTAAACGTGTTTTTTTCTCTAAAAGTACTGTCAAAATTAACAAGAACGTTTAAACTGAAGAAATAAACTCCTACAAATTTTATACTCGGATGGGTAAAAAAAAAAATCATTAGTTTGACATTTTAATGCCTTTAAAATGTTAACTTTCACCCCCTCCTTACGAATGAAAAATATTTTACCACAATAAATTCCAATTTATTACAAAATTATTTTCCAAACCGAAATCAATTACAGGATATTTTATTAGACCTGTTACATCCACAAACAACTTTCCTCGCACTTTTTCTACTTCACCAAGTAGGCTATTCTTTAATCTTTTCTCTCCACCTCTGGTGCATGGGGTCTCTGGTTCGATCCCAGCTCACGCTAACTGAACTTTGTGGTGGAGAAACACCGTGTGCATAAGTTTTGTCGGGGTTCTCCCGTTTCCTCCTACTTTCTTCATTCCACCATTTCATTCATTTCCCATTATCATCTCCTTTAGCCTTGCTGGCATAACGTGGGACGTAAAACTTAAAGATTTAATTTCGTTTATCTCTATCTGACATAAGCTAATACAATAAATCAACTTTTCATGGTTATTAAAGTATCCACCTAAAAGCTTTTATATTTTCGACCCAGATTAATGACATGTGTGCAACTCGTGTTGATTATTCTCTCTCTCTCTCTCTCTCATATAATATAATATTTAGTTAGTTAGCATCAGTAAAGTAACATGTATATAAGGTGTCTCAAAAGTCCCCTGACATAGGATAACTGTGTTATTCTCAGAGTTACAACAAAATATAACGAAAAAACAGTCTCCAAATATGATGCTTTTAATCTAAAATAAAGGAACTTTTTAAATCAGACGAGGCGTTTGGGCTCTACATTCTATACGCGCCTAATGTTAAATGAAAATGCAACTTGCCATTTACCTGGATCCACAACGTAAGTGAATGAAGTTACTGTCTTTTATGCTAACGTCTCAATGGCCAGCCCCCGTTTCAAACATCCCTCCATGCATTTTAGGTTGTGGGTCCAGGTAAATGGCAACGTTTCATTTTCTTTTAATATTAGGCGCATAAAAAGTGTACAACCCAGACGGCTCGTCCGATTTAAAAATTTTCTTCACTTTAGATTGAAAACATCATATTTCTAGACGATTTCCCCTCTTACATTTTGTTCTAACTCTCAGGATAAGAGTTGTCCTATGTCAGGGGACTTTTGAGACACCCTGTATTTTTGATCTTTGCAGATGTTATTATCCTGTCAATGCCTGCACATAACGCACATCAACAGCAGTTTTCTTTATGGACGTTAAAGACTCGAACTTAAACATTTATTTTATTGTTTTTTTTTTAATCATTATTTCGAGAAATATACACAGGAAATTTTGATACCTTTGCCTGAAAAAATATTTCAACCGATAAAGGAAAATTAATAATTTATCCGGCTTTAAAGCAGATGTAAGTTTACAGTCATCTGGTTTTCAACTAAATAATAGAGAAGCGTTTGTTCATGCACGAGGTAGAAAAAAACCTTTTTCTCTCAGCTTGTAAGCGCCACTATTGAAAACGTAGCCTAGTAATCCGCACTGGGTTTCCTTTGGTACCTCCACAATGCCCAGATATTTCTACAGGGTGTATTAAAGTTCCGAGGCTTAGACTAACTCCATTATGAGTAAAGATACGGGAAAATGCAGAGAGAGTAAAGTGTTAAAATAGATTGTTTTCAATCTGAAATGGTAGAATTCTTGAAATCGCATCGGCCGTTTGGGCTCCACACTGGTTAGGCTCTCTATGCTAAATGAAAATATAGCATTGCCAGTTCAGCAAGTTGCTCTCTTGAACCCTCACCTTGCCAATAATACAGGATTGTCGGAAAGCGGATTAGAAGTATTCTGTTTCCTCATATGACAATACATACGCGAGGATGTGGTGGCTCAGTGTAGAGCGTTCGCCTCTGGTGCATGGGGTCCTTGGTTCGATCCCAGCTCGCACCAAGTGAACTTCGTGGTGGACAAACACAATGTGCGTGGGTTTCCTCGAGGTTCTCCCGTTTCCTCCAACTTTCTTCATGTCACCATTTAATCCATTTCTCATCACCGTCTCCTTTAGTTAGTCAGCATAAGCGTGGAACGTAAAACTTAAGTATTTCATAGCATTTCAACATGCACGTTTCTCTAGCCATTTTTGCGTGCTCTTAAGTACCATTGGAATGTCGTACTGATGTAGAAACTATGCGCTTTCAATTCATATGAGCATAGACATATTAAAATCATGAAACATCATGTCCCACTAGCCGCATTCTAAATGTTTTATCCTCATTAGGAAAAACAAATGCAGTGCTTTAGGCTATATTAAGCGTTTATCAACTGCCTACTACGATTAGTATTCCCATTTTAATTAGGGCGAATATTCACTGTCTTCCAAATGCATTAGTAGGGATGGTATCGAGACGATACTTTGTAAGTCTCTGTCTCGTCTAGCTTGATAAATAGTGGCCTCGGTCTCGATCTCGTATCGAGTCAAAAATCACCGTCTCGGTCTCGTCTCGGTTAACAGATGCTTGTCTCGATCTCGGTCTCAAAGGGTAAATTATTACTACAGTATATTTTGTTTCAAATTGATCAAATGATCTATTATCGTTTCACATCTCTGTGTTTAATTGACACTTTTTAACACGAACTTCATGAACCTTGTGGTGGGAGCTACGGCATTCGTTTTTGCTATGTGTGGTCTTGGGTTGGATCACCAAACAAGTTAGATTCAAAATCCCATGTTTCGCACAGTTCGAGTCTCATTTTAAAACATTCTGTTTCTTATACAAATTCATAAGGTCGTAATGCATTACATAAGCAGATATCCAGTGCCGTAACATAGATTAAGCTTATTCCTGAGCTCTCAGCGGTGCATGCGATCTTTGTTCGAGAAAACTAATCTGCGTTCATTACTTGATATTTTATATTGATTGAAAATTACTTGCGAAACATGGACATACATATTATATACAGACATAATAAGTATATAGGTAATTAATGCTATCTGTATCTATTTTCCCTCTCTCGCCAAAACAAGTGATTCTAGTTTTCTTTTATATTAATTTTCGTAGTTTTGATGCAGCATTAAGGATTGAATAGTCAAAAATATTTTTTTCGCTATACGACTTTGATTAAATTTTGGATAGATTTTTATCCTACCTTACCTAGTAAAGCTGACATATACGTATATCTGAAGTTCAGAACTTTAGAGGTAGATTATGCTGTCACTTTTTGGTCGAAATTGAGTTAAGAATACCTTTTTAACAGATTATGTTCTTTCTAGTGGTGTAATAATGTGTGTGAAAGCATTCTAATACTTTGTAACAACTTAGTATAGTTTGAAAAACAGTACTATAGGTCTTACTTAAGGAACCGATTTTCGCTCCTCCTGTAAAATTACGAAATTATGATTTGGTTTAGTTTATCTCTGAGATCCAGGTATAAAAAAGTCATCACCAGGTTCATAATAAATCATTACCAATCTACTGCTGGATGAAGGTCTTTCCAAGTCTTCTCCACAACTATCTATCTTGGGCAATTCTTTTCCAGGTTGTTCCTCAGTAATTCTTGAATTCTTCACACCTTCTTGTGTGCGGATTTTTATAGGCTGTTTTGTCTCGTGGCATCCAGTCTAGAATTGTCTTCGTCCATCGACCATAATTTCTTGTTGCAATATGTCCAGCACATTTTCCAATCCATGTTAAAATTATTTCATTAGTATTAGTCATTAGTTGCTAAATAATTCATTTCTATATATTTGAGATACAAATAGTTCATATCTGCTTGGTCTAGTGGCTAGCATGCTTGACTTCGATTAGCGTGGTCACGAGTTCGATTCCCTCTCTGGTAATGTTAAACGACCGTAGTGGTTCGGATTCCACTATAATCAGTAGCTCGACGTCTCTTTATCCGCCCTAGCATAAGCGTGGGACGTTAAACTAAACCAAACCAAAGCAAAAATCAACACAATGTGTATTACTAACTGAAAGACCTTGAATAATTGCATATAACTATATGATATGGATCGAGTTGGAGGTGGTCGGTGGTCGGTGCTAACTAAAACAAGTGAAATGTAATTAGGGTGTAATTAGAACTTTTAATTAAGCACAGTTTTAATCTAAAGTGTACACCAGACCTAGGGCTTAAGGCGAATAACCAGTGTCACTGAAAAGTTATCAGTTACATTTAATTTCAGTTACAAATTGCATTTACATGTATTGCTGGAACGAAAACTTTGACATTAATATTATAAATAGCCCAAACACTATGAAAAATGTCGTTTTTTAAAAGCATTTTTGCGCCATAAAACAAATTAAGAGTAATTTTAAAATATTTAAAGTGCGACTTGTTGTAATTAAAACCACCAAAACCTATTGTTACAGAAGCAAAAAAAAAAAGCAACAACAATTATAAAAAATTAACACAAATACGTCATTTTAAGCAGTATAACAATCACTAACCATGTGTTTGATATCTCTGAAACGGTTTGAAATAACAATTGTTGTAAATGGCATTATGATCATTTAAATATTTTGGAAACATCTACATGATGAGACGTGATATGTCAGCATGTTTTCGAAGTAAAGTCTATAGAGAAAGTTATATTTTCCATTTCTTGTAACTTTGTTCCATCATTCATTCGAAATACATTATACCATGATCATAGTATTTGACGCTAAAATACAATTGATGCGCATTGTACTATCCATGCCATTTGAGTTATTATAGATCTCCAAAAAGTTGTTAGCGATCCTGCATTGTCCTTTGTTGCACTGATTAATGTATGTGGTATTGTGGTTTTATTTACATCTAAATTAGAAATATTTAATACCTTACGTAGTGCAATTTGAGAAAATACAGCTTTAATTGCGTTAGCAACACTGCTTGTTTGTCTAGTGGTATTGCAGAGCATCTAGAAGAAATTCTCCTTCAATATTTCACACAACCTGCTAAAAAATATCAGCACTATTAATTATATATATATATATATATATATATATATATATATATATATATATATATATATATATATATATATATATATATATATAATGCGGATCCAAGGAGAGGGCTATATAAAATAGCCCCTATAACCCTCCTTGACGCTCAGAGAGGGGGGGTAAGAAGGGAGAGGCAGGCAGGCTATATACATCATTATTTTTTTTCGGGAGAGGCTTGAGAAACCAGTAAGAAACATTTGTGTTGTATGTGCAATGCGAAAAAATAACAAATTTATGTCGGGAGGAGCTTGAGCCCGATAGCTACCCTCTAAATACGCCACTGCACATCAGTCAACCGTTCCCATATTATCTAATACAGCAACAAAACACATTTTGAGTAAAGGCAACTTTAATAGCTATCAATATTCAAGACGAGACAAAGACTTTCGAGACTGAACTAATTCTCGTCTCGGTCCTGTCTCGATTCACAGATGTCTGTCTCGGTCTCGTCTCAGTATATAAAAGACCGTCTTTGTCTCGGTACCATCCCTATGCATTAATATAAACGTCAATGACCCTTGCCTTGTCTTACTGCCAAGTTACCTCAAATCAATTTTGAATTTTCTCGCTGTCAACTATTGTTACATGAAAGAGAGCAAAAGATGTATTTTATATGAACCATGGTCGTACTCAGAAAATCATTCAAGGGAGCGAATTCCGTCCTCAGGATATTTTCGAGGGTAGCGTACCTGTACTTCATGTTCTAAAATAGGGAATACTAAATATATCGTTGCGCTCGGGTGTGATCATCAATGCTACGACATTTTGGAGGCATTTTCGAGCTATACTGTGCGACCGTTTTCCTTTTTCAGTTGTTTGGGTAAAGGTCATGACCCCTAGGGTTCCGTTGGGTGCAGCCTTGATATCAACAACAGGAACATACGGACATTTTGAAGAACGAAATAGATAGTATATAAGTTTTCAATTTAAAAAAGAAAATTAAACAAAATAAATATTTAGCAGTAAAGGTAGTTCGGGGAAAGAGAGCAGAACAGTTCTTCGATCGTCAATTAACAAGAAATATTCTAAAATTTACCTTTCATACAAAAACATTTCGAGTTGAAATATGGCATTAATCCTAAAATGAAATTCCAATTTAATTTTAAATATAATTTCCCAGATAGCAGCCATCATTTCTGGACAGTGGTGAGTCTCGGAAAATACAAAAATTCTATTTGAAAGGATTTCCTCTTTTCTCTCTCTCTCTCTCATATTGCTCTATTTTATCTTTCTAAAATTAGCCAGTTTTGAGTAATTAGCAGAAACGGAACGAGCTGTCCGCCACTTTCACAAGATGACGGTCTTAGCACAAGCCGAATCACTATGGATTTATGTTATGTTTTTGAGGAAGACACATGCAAAAACTTCATGAAGAAAAAAATCTACTCGTTATGTCCTAGACCGATATCTGATTCCATGAGGCTAGGGTGTCTTTAAATCATGTATAGTACAGTACTAAGTTACTTTTAGAAAACTTGTGTATAGATGTATAATAATCGCTGCTTTTACTAATTTTTAAATACTAAATAAGCATGAAGAAACATTCAAATCAATTTGCTCGCACTTTATTCCACTTCATTAATTTCAAATAATTTTATCCCAATTTCTAGGTCAGGGGAAGGCGGAAGAGATGAACCATAGACCAGTTAAACATGGGTAAGTTCGACATTTATTTACTTTCGCGATATTGAGAAAATGACATTCTAGAAATATATATTTGAAACAAATTTGCTTTTCTTGAACGAAGGCTGTTAACTATTTTGTTTTAACAATGATTTCGATTTTAGTATGGCCTGATTTCTGACATATGTTTTATCTTCTGTTCTTTCGATTATAATTTTAAACTGGTTTCAACAATTTTGTGTAACGTAAATCAACGTCTTTCTATCTGTTTTAATTTTGGTCATAATTTATTGTTCTTGAATAGCTGACATTTAGTAGTGAAAACTCATAAATCCCGTATACGTAGTCCGATTGGAACAGAATTTGAACCGCACAATGTATGTGTAGACCGCACTTGCATGCGTATTTCAGTCTGAATGTCCCAGCACGTTTACCATACAGGTCAAACTGATCGTGCTGTGTAGGGGACATTCTGCTAGTGGTGTGAAAGTCGTCCGAAAACACGCTATGAGTGTATTTGTGCGATTCCTTTGTGTATGAATCACACTCTGCTTCCAACGCCACGACGACGCAAACGAGTGCCTGTTTTTGAATTGACTTTGAGGATGGCACTCTAGTGTGCCTGCGAGAGGTAGACTGGTTGTTTCGCAGGATTGTCTCTAACTGGATCGTGACGTGTCAGCGAGGACCATTGATGGTATACATGATGCGAGGCAGTGTTCATACACCAGTCGTGCTCCTGATTGTTCCTGCGATGCACTGAAAAACGCCTGAACAGAAAGACTTTTGGTTCCCCGTACCTGACAGGATAGCGGTATCATAATCCTGGCACCCCATATGAGGACACAAGCACTAAACAATCAGCTGTTTTGAATTTTTCCCTGTTCTTCAAGCACTATTGTTTGTGAAACCCTCTCATTGCTGGGAATAATACCTTCGATATTATCTGGGAAAATTTGCAATGGCAACACGAATGAAGAGCAGTTTTATTCAGCGATTGCAATTATTTGGCAACAATGATAACCCACTCTTTGCTTATTTCCTTTAACGTTTTATGCAAATTGTTCTAATGCCATAAAATGATATACGTTCTAATTGAAAAGCTATAAGTTTGTGTTAGGATGGCAACACTAGCATGACACTACTGCCTTGTTCTTAGTCGGGTGTCCGCCTTCGGTAGGTATCAGGTTACCTGCATACTTTTTTTCATTTTCTCAGTTTTCCTGGAGTTCTTGGCGTATAACTCGGCGCAGCCTCACCCGGTAACTGATTGGTATACATATTATACGTAGCGGGTAAACAATTCATTTCCGCACCGAATGGATATTACCACAATGATTAGCAATCCACGATTAGTCAGGGTACCAATTTTCATAAATACCTAGTTGTCACGTTTCGCATACGTCCCTTGTGAGATGCACTGACTGCTGTATGCTCTTCTTCAGGGTTCCAGGATAGCTTTGCACTCGCCATACGACACACACACACACACACACACACACACACACACACACACACACAGAGAGAGAGAGAGAGAGAGAGAGAGAGAAACACACACACACACGCACACGACATTGTTATGAGAACTTTAAACTATGTATACACGACTCCAAAAGTGCATTACCACCTGCAATTCTCCTTTCCTGCAATAGCAGGCAACCCGAAAAGCTCGGCGGTTGGGTTGGTTGCAAATTCGAAAGGCGTTGGACTAAACCTCAGTTTTGTCACAAATATATAAGTATGGCAAACTGCAAATAAGAGAATAAAACAAATTGTTAAGAATGACAATTTTATTATTGTGACGGAGTTGGATGACATCAAAAGTTACAAAATGACTTACTTCAGCAGTTCAAACAAGATGAATGGTGAGAAACAGATATAAGAAAGCATTTCTCTCTTTCCCCCCTCCCCACCCAAAAAAAGAAACTCATAAAAAGAGTTATATAATATAAAGGTTTCATATAAAAGCCTAACAGCACGAAAACAAATACCTAAATGAAACGAAAAAGAGACAAACACAGAATAGGGGACACCAGTGGCGTAGCAGACTTGCGGCCCTGCCATGCAAGATAAACAAATGGGACCCTAGTTGTAAACCCCATTGTAATAATAATAATAATAATTATTATTATTATTATTATTATTAAAAAGTCGTTTCCTTTTCAAAATCTCTGACTCTGCCTAAGAGCATGAATACATATAGCGATCATGTGTGCACGTTTTGTCAATGAGCGGTGTTATGAGCAAGCTCAACAGAGATATTTTTATTTTATTTTTATTAGTCATAAAATTTGCATAAGCAATCTAAATCTTATATTCAGATTTAATATATATATATTTAATTAGTTTAGTTATTTTATATACATTAGATTTCAAGCTAATCATTCTGATATTATTTTATTTTAAATTTCATTAAGTTTAGTGGCATAACTGAAAACTCCTTTTTTTATATTTGTGGAAAGTTCTGTATGATTTTTGAAACTTCAGGGAGATAGAGGTTAGTGACCTTTAGAGTACCAAATATTGCCAACCTATAGTATCTAAGAAATACTATAAACAAGATTCTTTCAATGTGTTATAACTATTATAGAAATATATTGTAAGAAAAGGAAAGAAATTCTAAGGATGGACAAAACAAAATTGGCGACAGAAAGTCGCTGAGCAATCTTTTGTTATAATATACACACCTAGATACGAATTTTCGAATACAATACGTGAGAAATTGTTTCACTGACCGCGATTTTCACACTTTTAATGGAACCGCTACCTCTCCGGTGGGGGTGGTTCAACAGTTCTGGGTGCCCAGTCAGCGAACCTTCATTAATTCAATTTTCGTATTGTTCCAGGGTTACCAGAAGGTACTGATATATGAAATATATTTTTGAATATAAATTCGAACCTATAACAATTCTTGGACAGATCCGATATAGTTATATTAGTATGTAGAATCGCGATCCTTACCGTATTTTCTTTATAGAATAGCTATTTTGGCAGTTTGCTATTCTTTGCTTAATTTTAAACTCAGTATGTTGATTCTGGCACTCCCGGCATGCCTTGGAGTGTGATGAAAAGTAGCAGAAGACAATTTTCTACTACCAACAAGTTATTTTGTATTTTTTTCTTTTTTTTTTACAATGACAACTCCACCCAAGTTTATAAATGTAAAATAGGATATTTAAATATTGGTTTTCAACTTTTGTTACATGTCAATTGTAATTCGTTAATCGGTAATATCATTAATTATAAATGTAAACAGAAAAGGATATCGGTCACTGAGAGAGGTTGCTTACATTCGAAAAAGAAACAGTAACCGCTAGAGGGATACACGCGTCAGGCCTCTCGCAAGCAACCCTTAGAGCATTTGCACACGTCCCCGGCAATGCCGGATCCGGCACCGACAATGCCGGAACCGGAACCGGGGCTGCTTTGCACACGCAGCCGGCAAAACCGGAGCCGGCTCCGGCAATGTCGGTGCCGGCGCTGCTTTGCACACACATCCCGGTAATGCCGGTGTCGAAAGTAGTTTGAGTTTGAACGTGAAGGAGAGAACATGAGTCCGTTTTATACATTATATGAAAAGCTGTGTACATATGATTCGAAATTTTTTAATTAATTACTTTCGCATGTCTAAACAAACGTTCGATTTCTTAGTACAACGAATTAGTAATCATATTCAGCGCTGTTCAGTTTTTTTTTTTTTTTTTTTTTTTTTTTTTTTTTTGCAAGAGCCGTGTAATATTACAGACTGATTTGAATAAATGGAAGGGTCGTTCAATATCTAAAAAATAGCTCAATGCAAAGAACAAGGTTAATTGTATTACGTCAATCAAGTGACGTAGGAGCATTAACGTCTAAATCCCCAAATATCTATTCTTTAGTACACAAAGGTATATTGTAAATTGGTCCGTATATACTCCTAATCAAAAGCATTCGCAGAAAAACATGGCTAAATTAATAATTTTGACAAGTTACAATAGGTAGTAACCCTATACTTAAACCCACAATCCAATAGTGTCTAATTGTCAAGAATTTGCGAAAACTGGTGGCAAATTGTCCGCTTTGTCGAATTTTGGTGGCAAATTGACAGCTGGTCAATTGTCCTTACCCCGAACATCGAAGTGGCCCATTTTTATGTCTTCGATTGTACTGTACATTTTATTTTCATTTATATATAATCTACATTTTATGTATCAACTGTAAGTAAACAGAAAGCGATCGAGTCACTATTGTTTTATATTATCCTATACATACCTGTCGCTTCTCATTTCTTTTTGTCCATAGTGTCGAAGTCTTGTGCAAGGTTTGTATATACTTCTTTCCAGGCTTTCTGCTTTTCGACCTTGTCTTTATATGAGTCTGTAGTCTTGTCCCATAGACAAGGTCTCATTTCCACTAATTCAATGAAATTCGAAACATCGTACTGAAACACTTTAGTCATTGTCACTCGATGAACGATGAAATGAATTGTCACTGAAGCAAGACTTCAGTGCACTGCAGAAAACAATCCACTAAATCAAAAAGGCACTTCAAGCGGAAATAAGTAACATATAGCTACACTCACGCAGAAAGTATGGCACTTCAGAATAGTTTCATATAAATGATAAACGTCAGTTTAATCCACCCCCTGTTAAATTGACCTACTTCTGTCCTTGATCCCCTGTGGGCTTGCATAGTTGCATACAGATAGACGAATTGAGTACATTCCTGGAATCGAACGGAGGAAACGGAACTAAATTGTAATTTTCTTCAGCATAGGAGGATTTTTTCCAGGGGAGATTTTGTTCTATAGAGCGTCCCACCCTTAGATTGCAGTACAGGAGTAAATGGCAATGCTTTTCCTTATGCCCATTGTTACCAAACTTAGCCTGAATTTTAGAAATAGTTTCTTTTACTAGGTATGAATAAATTATTGTAGAACATTGTATTCTCTATCAAATAATCAGTTTTTCTCACATAAAAAATAATTTTAAGTATTGAAATACATTGAAAGAGTGAAATCTTGCTAATGGCAAATTCTAACGTCGCGTTAAATATATCACGTCATAAGTTCGGAACTCTAAGAGATACAACGTTGAAACTTATACAGCTATTAACACCATATTTGGTGCCAATGTTGGAAAAGTTTGTATACAAAAAAACTTCTTGAATTTTAAAATAAAAAATAAAATGTAAGAGAAAGTGCGTATACTATTGGAATGCAATATCTAAAAAGTTGACTAGTGAGAAACTTTTTTATTTTTCAGGTTAGATGGGGGTGCAAAGCGAGAAAAATATTGAGAAAGGATTGAAGTTATTTTTAAAACAAATTGCAGGTCGATATCTTTCTTTATTTAGGCTTTATGACTTTTAGTGTTAAGAGTCAACTTTCCAAAGTGCACGCATCTGACCAGAAGAAAGGCAGTAACAAATCTTGCCAATGCTATTTTCCTTATAATGTTTGTTTTAAAGTTACTGATGTAGAGTATTGTGCTATACCGATGAGCGTTTACTGTTGATGCTATGCGAGCACGAATCTACTGCTTAACGGAAGCATATTTGCAAAATCGAATCCTGGACCTCACCTGTGATAAGGATTTGCGTCAACTCCACTCAATCTTACGTTCCACTACTTACTTCGCTTGTTTTCCTTGAATTGCACGCACATAAGCACGTACACACACACACACACACACACACACACACATATATATATATATATATATATATATATATATAAATATGACAAATATCTATTAATAATAAATCTCCTCATTCCTGGTGATAAAAAGTTATTAGTTTTGTAATTGATTCATTATGGTTTGCATGTAGTCCTTAATGCTGTTTCAGATGCTGACAATTTTGACAATAAAAGTTGGTTTCGTTTGCAATTCCACTTCTGTTATTTACTTTGAATACACAGATAAGAATGACAAAAGCGTTCATAACAAATAACTTTATGAGCTCACAAAGCAGAATGAAAGGCCTCTTTATTCTTTCCCCCCCCCCCTTCATGCTTCTATAGAGAGCAGGGTTTGATAATTCTGTTTGGTTTTGTTTCCTCGCCCAATGATTTGTATCTTGTTGGCTGTCACTATACGTGATTTAAAGTCACAACTTGCGCGTTTGTTTAGAACGGATATAATGGGGTTTATTTTCATTCTTCTTCTGTTTCCCGGCTGATATTGTGTGTCTGAGGTGTCAGAAGTGAGTATAGAAACTAGGAGGTTCAGTTCCTATTCACCATTGTATATGTCATCATCATCATCATCATATTTTATTGGCAGACCACTTGCTGCAACTCAGAAGCTTCCATGATCCACGGTCTTCGGTTAACTTCTTCGTCTTCACGCATGATTTTTCTATTTTAATATCGTCCAGTAGTTGTAGTCTCTTTTCGTCCCCTCCCTCTTTTTCCTGCCACCATACCCTCTAGCACGTCCTTCATGATACAGTCTTAAACATCAGAAGTGGGGAGAAGCCGCCTTCACAATATACTTTATGATATAACTTGTTTGACAAACGGAATTGGATTAGCGGATACTTTGCGTACACAGACGAATGAGCGTTCTCGTACGTCACATTTTTTCGTCACTTATCACTTTCACCTTACTCCAGTTTTCATTCTTATCCAACTTCAGTAGCAGTATCATGCAAGAGGTCGCGTAGGAAGGACTGAAAGAAATTCTAATGCAAATGAAGAGACCTCAAGAGGGCGTGGCCGAAATACTGAAAATCAATCCACCAGAAATAACAGTCAATTCTCAAAACGCGCCTCATCAAAACACGAGACCACAGAGAGGTACACGAGGTGTAAATTCAAGGAATTTTTACAGCCGCAGTAATAATAATAACAGGAACACATATGATGAGACAGAACAAATTCAAGTATTAGAAACATATGACAGCAGACAAACTTCCAACACATACACAGCCCAAGGAAATACAACCAGTGCAAGGGAAAACAATCTCAATGAACGAGAATTTCCAGCATGCACTGAGGAAGAGTTGATACTTGACATCCGAAATAAAGAACGCAGTATTCAACTAGTGGTCCAACCCCAGTGCGTGCTCGATGACAGTCAAAACAGTAATAATGGTAGTATGATACACAATGAAAAAGAAACTTCATTGAAGATTTTAGAATATAGGTCATTAGAAGAAAAAGAAAATTGTCACTTGTACAAAAATAATAGAAAAGAAATATTTTGATCAAAGTAGTGACATAGAAAATAACTCAGTTAAGTTAGTATTAAAAGATGGTAAAAATGTGTTAATTAGTAAACCAGTAATTGAACAAGCAAACGGGATATTTGATGATTTGCTTGATATTCGAGACGAGCCTGTGACTCGAAACAATATTATACATTTACCGGAAATTAATGTAATGATTTATGCGCAGTCAAGCAATGCATTGCTGGACAGTGGATCATCTATCTCAGCATTGAGTGAAAATCTTTGGAATACAGTTAAGGACAGTAATCCCGCACCACCTTTTTTGAAAAGTAATAATATGAAAGTTACTTCTGCGTTTGGTAGAAAGGTAGCTGTCATATTGGGGCAAACTCTATTAGCATTGTACATTAATGGGAAACTATTTCACACAGTAGGGATCATAGTGAAAAACCTTAATCGTGATTTAATCCTTGGATCTCAGTTCTTTGTAGAAGCACATGCTGTGTTAGATTATTCTAGAGGATTATTAGTATTACATAAGCCACACACTGTAGAAATAAATTTTCGAGACGTGGAAGTAGATAACCAAGATTTAGTATTGAGGTATATAGAGGAGACAATTAACTGTGATGCTGATAATGCAATTACGGTAGAGAATTTTAGTGAATTAGAGAGACATGATGAATTGCAGCAAATGGTTTATGGCAATTCAAGGGAGCAGCTAAATGAGACTGACCCCAAGCCACAGTTGAAGCTTAGAAAGTTTCCAACAATCAAGGAACTGCAAGAAAGAGTATTATCACCCTCAGAATGGTTACAGGTGGATACGAAAACCACTGTAGAAGAAATCCACGAACATGTAAACACTTATGTAGAACTTAATAATGATCAAAAGGCCATGTTAGCTTCTTTGTTAATTAAACATCGTGATATTTTTGACGAGAGACCTGGAACACTCAAAGGATATGAACATTGTATTGAAATAACTGATCCCACACCCATTAGGTCAAAAATGTACAATTTTCCCATGAAATTTCAGAATCAGATTCGAAATGAAATTCACAGATGCCTCGCATAGAAGATCATCAGATATTGAAGGTGGTTACAGTTAATTATAATCATCAAACAAGGACAATAATCAATACTTTCTAAATTTCGTATATGAATGAATATCACACTTTCATGAAATTACCTTTTGGAACAAAAGATAATCTGTCATCGTGCATTAGAACACTGCATCGTACATCGAGTTCTGGGAAATGAAGCAAAATAAGAATATTCGGATGTCCTGTATCCACTATACTACTGTAGTTGGTAAAGAAAAATTTAAATTGTAATGGAAGTTCACCGCAAGAGGATATTATACCCCTGGAAAGTAGTCCACAAGACAGACACCAATGTCTATACACTTGCAGACCTCAACACTGGCAAGGAGATAATTAAGGGAAATGCTTTTCTATTAAAAAAATATAATATGCGAGAAAATAATACACATGAAAAGGAGAATGCAGAAACATAAATTCTCAAGATGGTAACTCCAACGTATCATGGGATAGGTAGATATTAAGTAATTAGTATTTATATTATTATATTCACACTTATAATCACATTAGGTTAAAGCATATTTATAAATATAGTATTGTTAGTAATATAGCTTTTCATACAAGTCTATAGATAGATAGGTAGACAAATAAGCATAATTTTTCTAGAATAGTTGTATTTTTATTATTCTAATCAAAAGTGTCATATATAGTATTCACTCTAGGTAACTCGATTCATGTTAAATTAGCATAAGTGAGAACGTTGTGATATCTTTTCACAAGTATATCCCAACCTTCTCAAAAGGGGAATTTGTTATGAGCAAGCTTAACAGAGATATTTTTATTTATTTTATTTTTATTAGTCATAAAATTTGCATAAGCAATCTAAATCTTATATTCAGATTTAATATATATATTTAATTAGTTTAGTTATTTTATATACATTAGATTTCAAGCTAATCATTCTGATATTATTTTATTTTAAATTTCATTAAGTTTAGTGGCATAACAGGAAACTGCTTTTTTTATATTTGTGGAAAGTTCTGTATGATTTTTGAAACTTCAGGGAGATAGAGGTTAGTGACCTTTAGAGTACCAAATATTGCCAACCTATAGTATCTAAGAAATACTATAAACAAGATTCTTTCAATGTGTTATAACTATTATAGAAATATATTGTAAGAAAAGGAAAGAAATTCTAAGGATGGACAAAACAAAATTGGCGACAGAAAGTCGCTGAGCAATCTTTTGTTATACTATACACACCTAGATACGAATTTTCGAATACAATACGTGAGAAATTGTTTCACTGACCGCGATTTTCACACTTTTAATAGAACCGCTACCTCTCCGGTGGGGGTGGTTCAACAGTTCTGGGTGCCCAGTCAGCGAACCTCCATCAATTCAATTTTCGTATTGTTCCAGGGTTACCAGAAGGTACTGATATATGAAATATATTTCTGAATATAAATTCGAACCTATAACAATTCTTGGACAGATCCGATATAGTTATATTAATATGTAGAATCGCGATCCTTACCGTATTTTCTTTATAGAATAGCTATTTTGGCAGTTTGCTATTCTTTGCTTAATTTTAAACTCAGTATGTTGATTCTGGCACTCCCGGCATGCCTTGGAGTGTGATGAAAGGTAGCAGAAGACAATTTTCTACTACCAACAAGTTATTTTGTATTTTTTCTTTTTCTTTTTTTTTTTTTTTTTTTTTTTTTACAATGACAACTCTACCCAAGTTTATAAATGTAAAATAGGATATTTAAATATTGGTTTACAACTTTTGTTACATGTCAATTGTAATTCGTTAATCGGTAATATCATTAATTATAAATGTAAACAGAAAAGGATATCGGTCACTGAGAGAGGTTGTTTACATTCGAAAAAGAAACAGTAACCGCTAGAGGGATACACGCGTCAGGCCTCTCGCAAGCAACCCTTATTGTGAAAGAAAGTCCCGCTATCCTCTCACAATGAAGAAAGAAAAAAACTTTTGAAAGCCGCGAAGGAGGCGAGTTTTGGTAAAAACTAGCCTTAGTGTGTGTAACAAAAGCAAATGAGAGTAAAACATTCAGTTAGTTGAAGATCCACTGTCGCCAAAGTCAGACAATTTTTTTTATGAGAAACTGAGAGTTGAACTCATATCTTCATACATACATAACTTCAGCAGTAATAATAGAGCTAATTGTTATTTGGATATTTGTTATATAAAGATAATTATTCTGAAGAACTACATTTTATTTGGTGCTAAAGTGAATAATCTTTATTGACAAATTTACAGCTGAAAGTGTTTGAAAGTTAACGAATATCAGTTTAGCATACCAAAAGTGAAACACTACGTTTGCATTGCTGAACTTCATTTTGACATCCGTGAATTGTTATTTTATTAAACACAAGGTATAAGACTGAGTTAAAGATGCCAGTGTGTTTTATCAGCAGTTTCTCTGAACTAAAACTTTATTCTCAATAGAAGACAAGATCTAAAGACAGTGACTCCCAAGGAAGAAGGATAATAGGACCTCTCCAGGAAAATCGTCTGTAGTGAAGTGTGATTACAGTGACGAGAAATGAAATATTTTGTTTAAACGGTTTAGTGACAGTGAACAATTGAATTTGAGAGAGAGATCTATTATTATTATTATTTATATAAAAAAGAAACTCATTTAAGCAGTTATCAAGTTGATAAAAAAAATATATATCTATTGAATACCTAGTGTATATTTGGTCTAGGAATTAATTCGTGCGGTTGGTACGCACACATTGAAGCTGTAGTACAAACACAAAATACATAAATACCTTAAGAAAAATATTGTCCATCGCTAGCCACCACTTTCGCCCATCTGTCAGGCAATGTACGGATTCCGTGGCGAAAGAAGTCCTCATCCTTGGAAGCGATCCAGTCAGAGACCCATGTGGGGGCGCGGTGGCTCAGTGGTAGAGCGTTCACCTCTGGTGCTTGGGGTCCTGGGTTCGATCCCATTCCCCGCCAGGTGAACTTTGTGGTGGACAAACACCGTGCTCGTGGGTTTTCTCGGGGTTCTCCCGTTTCCTCCCACTTTCTTCATTCCACAATTTCACTCATCTCTCATCATCACCGTCTCCTTTAGCCTAACCGGCATAACCGTGGGACGTAAAACTCAAAGATTTCATTTCAGAGACCCATGTTTCGATATCTTCTGAAGAAGTAAACCGCTGTCCAATCAAATCGTTGTTCATGCAATCGAACAAGTAGTAGTCCGAAGGAGCAACGTCTGGTGAATACGGCGGGTGGGGTAAAACTTCCCATCCGACATTTTCTAAATAGGTTTTGACCGGTTTTGCGACATGTGGGCGAGCGTTATCATGTTGAACAATAAGTTTATCATGTCTGTTCTCCCATTCTGGTCGTGTTCTAGCCAGACCTTGCTTCAAACGCATTAATTGTCGTCGATAACGTTCTCCATTCATAGTTTCACCCGGTTGCAGCAGCTCATAGTACACCACACCTTTCATATCCCACCATATGCAAAGCATAACATTTGCACAGTGAATATCTCGTTTTGGTTGTGATGGACCTGGTTCACCTGGTTTCACCCAGGCCTTTTTTCGTTTAGGGTTCTCGTAATGGATCCACTTCTCATCACCCGTAATAATTCGATGCAGAAACCCCTTTCTGCTCTGTCGTTGAAGCAGCAATTCGCAAATGGTTTTTCGTCTTTCAACGTCTCTGTCTTTCAATTCATGTGGAACCCAATGTGACATCTTTTGAATCATTCCCATGGCTTTCAAGCGTTTGGAGACTGTTGTTTGATCAACGCCTAATGCTGCTGCAAGTTGTTCCTGCGTTTGACACGAATCCTGCTCGAGCAATGCTGTCAATTCTTCGTCTTGAAATTTTTTTGGCTGTCCAGCTCGCTCTTGGTCTGCCAAGCCGAAATCACCACTTGTAAACCGTGCAAACCACTTCTGACACGTTCGCTCAGCTAGAGCATGGTCACCATACACTTCCACCAAAATACGATGACTTTCAGTCGCACTTTTCTGCATGTTAAAGTAATGCAGCAGGACACCCCGCAAAAACACTTTATCAATCACAAATTGCGCCATGTTCACTTAACTACAAACTGGTGTTGTTGACGCTTTAATCCACTGCCCTATACTACGAACGATACGCGATGACAGGGGTTTGCAACACATGTGTGGATACACGGAACTGTGGGACGCTCCGTTCGTTGCGCCATCTCTTGTCCACCCGCACGAATTAATTCCTAGACCAAATATATATCTATATTGCGTGTGGTGGTGGTGTATGTTCAGTAGTGAAATTAAAAATAAATATGTGTGCATTTTCTAGAAAGTGTGTGGAGTTTTTAATTGAATACTTAGCCGCAGGGTGAGTACAAAATAACTTGTAATTTTTTAAAAAAATTTATTTACCTTTCAGGCATTCCAGGATTTGTGTCTGCCAGAGTTAACTAATGCAATTTGATGATAAATTCACATTATCTTAATAGTAAGATAATATCTAACCTAAAGTCAGAACTTCAAGCAGCATTACTGTCCCTAACGGGGCAATGGGACGTTAAAATAGAACTCATGTTACAGGAATGTATATTCTAAATTTTATTATAGTTTGGCTCTACTGACACTAAATTATATTTTTTTTATATATTTATTTTGGCTAATCTAAATTTTATTAATTATTTACATTTACATATCATTTGCATATGCTGTACATTCCTGTGGTGAGAGAATGAGATGGGTATTGAAAGCACCTCCCACCTGTCTCATGCTCTTCACAGCGGTCCCAAAGGCCAAAAGGGGTGGAAATCTCCAAGAGAGAGAAATAAAAAACTTTCTTACGGTAATCACTTAGTAGGCCAATCACTTAGTTTTGCCGTAATAGCTGATTCAATATTTTCATGCTTCATACTCTATTGGAAACACCTTTGGCGTGGGAGACCCGGGTTCGATTCCCGGCGGGAGCTCATGTTGTTCGGATTCCACGTTAATCAGCAGGTCCACGTCTCATATAGCCTCGCTGGTGAAACGGACGCTAAACTAAAAATCAACTCTATTGGAAACACTTTTTGATATAAAATAAGTTTAAAAATTAAAATTCTTAGTTGTGACTTTTTAAAAATTTTATTTTCTGTATGCGCTGCTGTATATCACAGGTGTGCAGCGAAATCAGGCATACTGAATATTGTGTTATATATGGAATCATTTAAATATTACGTAATCATTCGAGAGAGGTAGTTCAATTTTTTGTTTACTTTTCCATTTCATACATGTTTTTAAACGGGGCATCCTACTTCTTCGTGACACTTGAATGTTTTCTGTCAAAATAAGGTTGCGGGTTAAAGGGGCGGCACGTGAAAATACCGCCCAGGGCGGCAAAACTGCTAGCGCCGGCCCTGCACTGAACTGACACTTTCTTGCTCATACGCGAAAACGCGACTCAATTATCACAAATTCAATGTGGCCAGTTGCAGTACCAATAAAAAAAAACTCAGTATAAACGTAAACACACACAAGCGATGTTGAAGCATAAAGGTTGCTTTACATACTGTATGTCCGTGAGTTGTGTGTTTCACTTGCGATTGGCAGAATACCCAACAAATCTCAGTTCAAATACGTGCTAAGATTATATGAATATCACTTATAACTAAAAATACGGACATTTTACAAATTTCCAAAAATAAATACGGACTTGTTCTGCTAAATACTTATGTCTGGTAACCCTAGGCCTGAATACCCATTCGTCTGCCAACTACAGTTGCAGTATAGCCTTCCTACTTCAATAATGTAATAACAGCTACACATCTGTCCATGATTAGCAATGCTCTAAGCTGTGAACAGCAAAGAAACAACAAGTGGTAACTGGCATGCGGTTGGTAACTTGCAGGATACACTCTTGTGGGAAACGATTTGGTCAACATTCGCGAGAGGAATCTTAAAATGGCGCGAGGAATATAATAATAGTAATTATTATTTCCGTAAATGAATTTTCATAAATACGAAAAGTTGTTTTAACAAAGTGAATTGCTATATTGCCTTTACACGTATAAAAATATACATTCTGAATTTAAACCTAAAAGCATCCATGAGTTTGTTCCGTTATGAAAACAATGGCCAGAAATCAACATAATTCCTTAGGCAAGCAGTAAGTTCGTTTCATTATTACTAACCTAAACTTTCTTATGTAAAGTTACTAATGTATAAAAGGTGATCCACTTCACATGACTCAATATTTTGGTGGTCACATTTCTTTAGTTCTAAAATAGCTCATCATTAATTCCAAGTTTTCTAAAATGGCACAGTCCTGGCCATCGAAACCTAGATGGCCCGTAGAAAAGAAACTAAGTCTAAAAGATGAACCTAGATCCTCACAAATTCTCTATCTAGCTCATTTCTCCTGGCTTTCCGTCGCAGAAGGGGTGGAAATTGAACGATAATATTACTGAACGCATAATGTATTTCCTGTACGTGTAGATCAAAAAAATATCTACCCTACAGTAATTTTAAGTCGCAAATTTAATATATATTTCTAATAATCTAGAGCTGTTAAAAGCTGTAGTAGAAGGTTTACATCAGTAGAAGTAGAGTCAACGTCAGAACTACATATAGACTACAATAATTAACCATCTATTTCACGCGATTTGTTTCTAGTTTCGCTGCCAATTCACGCTTTCCAAAGCATGACTTTCTCAGTTAGCTTCATTCAAGCCAAACTGAAGAGTAATTTATTAAAATGTATCGAAATCAGCAGAATAAAAGAATATTTTTCCTTTTAAATTCTGCTCTTACCTGGTAACATGTAATTTATCCTATCCAGGAACGTACGCAGCAACTTGATTCGGCGGGGATCGAAATCTCCGGGAGAACCAAATTCAATAGAAGGACAAATTGTTTCAACGTTTGCAAATTCGCCCTTAAAATTAGACAAAATTTGCAGAAAATTCGGGATTTCAGACTCGGGGACTCACTCCCTGGATACGTCCCTCGCGAGTATCTTGTTTTCTATTTAACAAGAGAACCGCCGCGGGACCTACAGCAAAGGGTCTGTTCCAAAAGTGCCCAATTTTCCCGTTTGCGTTGCGCGCATACAAATTGGTGTGGGAAGAGGTCGTGGCCCAAGACCTTCAGATTTAAACAATGGTGGCCATAGCTCAGCGGGAACATGACTAAAAATTGGTCAACAATACAATGGAAATGCCCATAAGGCGCGCATGTTTTGATATATTTTGTTTATATCGCCCAGAAGAGGGCGCGCGCTCCGTTGGAGTTTTACGGAAATGAAACTACACATTGAGTTCTACAAGCACTGTGAGTTTCATTGCACTCGAGCCTACGGAACAGGGAAACAAATCAAAGTCAGGGGACGTACACTCATGTCCAAAATTATTGTCGCGTGTCTATAAATATGTTGTAGGAATATAATTTGATAACGAACTCGCCCGGTATTTCTTATGTTAGTATGTGTATAATCGACAGAGACATGTATATGAGAAATTTCATGTCAGAAGAGCAGTAAATAAGGACAATAAAACGAAAACAAAGTTTTCTTGGCGATTTAGCAATATTTTGTTTTATTCATTCTAATTTTCATATTTATAATTCTTTTCCTCTGAAATTTACCACAAATATACATTTCTCGATTATACACATAGTATCAGTATTAAAAGTACCTTGTAAAAGCATTACCAAATTATATTCTTACAAGAAGACAGCTATAGATATGCGACAATTATTTTGGACATGAGTGTACATCTTCAATGCTCAGACTGGCTTGATATGATGCAAGCACCTTACCTCGTTACTGCACATGTCCACTCAAGGCATAGTAATCGGTTAAAGTACTGCACTTTCGTTTTATACAGTCTTGCTCGGGAAGGGGAAGATTGCATTATAGGATATTTTTGTCAGTGTGTAAACGGAGCACGAACAATTGGATGTTGTGCCCAGATCATGCTCATTATTTGGTACTTAGGAATGGGCAAAGCAATTGAACAACGTTCGAAGACATCTGCATTCTTGAATGATTTATTTTATTCACAAGAAGACAAATTTAGGCTCTTTGGCGATAACTATGAACCATTCCTGTTAAAGGATGAGGAAATTGATAATTGAATCATTTTGCATACTTATGTATAACACATTGCATCGTACATAAACCGTCAGTCAAAGGTTCGAAAACTATTTATACTTTTTCTGCGATGAAATTATGAAATAGGAAAACATACTCACTGTTAGTTCTAAAGATTGACAAAGGTCAGAAAAGAAAAAAAATATAATGAGGTAATTTACAGCCAAAACACATGCTTCATGCCAAAAGAATCGTGTACCTCAGAGACTAGCAAGTTAGTTAGCAGTCTCTCTCGGTTTAAATGTTGAGACAAACCAAAACTATACAATGCATGAAAGGTTGTCGATACTGTTGCTAACGAACGAAGAACTTCCAAATCACAGTGTTTTGCAAAGATGATTTTTTTTTCAAAAAAATAATTCTTCTATATTCTACTTTCAAACTTCTATTATCACAGTGATGTTACTTCTAACATTCTTTGGTCTGAAAATGTACTAAGAAAGTTATGAGTGGGAACTGTAATTAAATAAAATGTTGTTCTTTTATAAAATTAATAATGTAAAGGAATAAACATTTAAACGAATGTCATATACTATAGTTTAACATTATAAATTATTAATGAAGTTATACATAATACATCTAAATATTATGTAGAAAGCTCACTCGTTCTCCAAGTATAATCGTGAGACTTTAATAATATAATATCAGTCAAATCTTTCCGCTTGGGCGCTTGTCTTTGCTGCACGAGGTTCTGCGTTTAATCCCTGGCATGACAGCTTTGAAATTTGAACTCATTACGACAGTTCGGATTCCAGATAAATCTATAGGTTTACATCTCATACGAAGAGGTATCGTAAAGTTTTAACTATCATAGACAAAAAATCAGGATACAGGGATTATTGTGATTTGTAATTGTTAATCCCCCTCTATGTAGTCAACACCCAGATTTACATATTTCTTCCAGCGTTTCTTTACTTTACTATTACAGTCATTGTAGAAGTCTGCAGTTTGTGCTTTAAACCAGTCTTCCACCTCATAAATGACGTCATCTGTCTGCAAAATCGCGACCATGCAACGGACTACTCATTTGAGGAAACAAGAAGTCATAGGGTGCGAAATCGGGAGACTAAGGCGGATGCTACAATACTTGGAAGCCAGAACGCCTTTGCTTTATCGACAACTTTAGATGAATGAGCTGATGTGTCTAAAAAGGTTTCAGCAAACGAGGAACCCAGTGCGCAGATACCGTAGATATGTGAAGTTCGTCATGGATAATTTCCCACACTACCATAAATGAGACCTGTCTCATTCATAACCATTTCGAGAATTACACACTCCACTTTCTTGATAGTAGTCGCATCGTTCATCAGGGATGGTATTCCAGGACATGGGTCGTCTGTGAGAAACATATGACCAGTTTGGAATGTCCTTTTCCACTTTACAATGGTGTCATAAGGCGGACAATCATTGCCATACACATCCTTCATCTCGTCACGAATTTGTCTGGCATTAGTATCCTTCAAATGCAGTAACTTTATCACACTACGAGCCTTAATCTTATCCACCTTGCATTTTGGTCACTTTTGGCGCACCCTGCAAAAAATAACAATCATTAGGAGGTAATTTTCCTTAACACCATGCACATAAGAACTAAATTAAAAACTGAGAAAATTTCATCATATTTTAATAACTTCCTGGTGATAATTAAAACTTTACGATATCCCCTCGTATATCCTCGGTGCTAGAAACGGACACTATGCTTTAACCATATAACTATACAACCAAAATAAGCCAAGCCAAATACCTACATCGGCTCACAGTACTACACAGGTCATTATTTTAAACTACATCTTGGAAAAATGGGTTTGAGTGAACTGTTAGACTTACGAGAGGTAATGTGTTTGAATCTCAGGTCCAGCAATTGCAATTTTTATTTATCCATCTTCTGCCTCAGTTGACAAGGAAAGGCATAAAGTGATACCTGTAATATCTAGTCCTTGACCCTATTTCGTACCGAAATATGCTTTTTATTTTACGTCCTTAAAGCTTCTTCACGACTATACCTTTAAAGAATTATCACGGAAACTGAATCAAATGTAAACCTATTGTTTAATCGAGTTGGGGTTTACCTTTGGCTTTCAGTGCTAATCCTCTGAGAGACAGGACCTATTGATAAAATATTAACTAACCCTTTGGGGAATCCATGGTACAATTTGTACCATACGAGTGTTTCATGGTACATTGCGTTATAACTCTCCTATTTGAGCTTTTTCGTCGGTTTTTTTTTTCAAGTCCAGAGGCATTGTAGAAGACCTTACGTATGGTTCCACACCTTCCTGCGTCGAGACATAGGAGGTGATGACGTCATAATTCTAAAATATATATTTTCTTTTATTATTTTTTGGCGGGTCTATGTTCATTAATTTTTGGTGGGCTTATTTTTGCACGTAGATTGAAATTTTGCACATTCAGTCCACCGAGTAGTATTTACCAGATTTTTTTCAGATGACTGTGTTAAAACAGGGGAGATCCAGAGGGGCAAAAAGTTGAAAAAGGGATATTTTGCCAAAAAATCTTTCTTCGGAAATTCCCCGCCTTAGATACATGGAGACACGTGAATAGTACCGCCTGAAAGGCAGTTCTATTCTAAAGATAATGATGGCGGATTATAGTCCTAGGGTAAATAGAGATGTCTCAGGAAATTTTTTACCTGAGATCATGGTGTTTTACAGTAATTTGGGGCATTGTGGGGATTCTTGATAAAATTTCTCCCGCCCTTAGTATTCAAGATAGATACTTGAAATTTGGCACACGCATTCAGTATATCAAGTACTATTTATGAGATTTTTTTTAGATCTCTACGTTCACACAGTGCCGTTCCAGAGGGGCCCAAAGTGTGAAAAAAAATTCCCTCGAAATTTTCCTTTTGACATCACTTTTCCCTCTTCTGGTATATGGTATGATCATGCAAGTGGTACGATTTGAAAGCCAGCTCCATTCTGAAGAGAATGAAATATAAACCATGATCCTAGGATATATAGTGACGATGCAGTAGCTGCTTGACTGAAAGTCTAAAAAAATACCCCAAAAACCCAGGATCCCTGAAGGGCTAATCAATAATTGTAATTAGTATTGCCCACGAGATGAGTCGGGACGCGAAATAACGTTCTCTTGTCTCGTCTCATAAATGTTTAGAATTCTTGTACCGTCTCGGTTGTCGGAGGGTTGTTTCACTTCTTGTTTCGATTCTCGGGATTGTCGGGAAGCTTTTTCTCGTCTTGCCTCGAAAATTTCTAGTAAATCCATTGCAATAATATGCTATAATAAATTTTAACTTATGTTCATAAATTATGAATATGCACGATTCGAGTTATCAATAATAATAATAATAATAATAATAATAATAATAATAATAATAATAATAATAATAATAATGTGTTGAGTAAGTTACTTGTAAAACTGTAACGCGTTACTTGCCCCCCCCCCCCCAAGAGTAACGCGTTACTTACGCGCTACTTTTACGTCCGAACTTTGAATTACGTAGAAAAAACAACATATTCTTATTACTTCAATTTTCCATAGTACTACTAGTACTACTACTATCACTATCATTGTTACTATTATTATTAATAATAATATTGCACATTCTGATTTTCCCCAATCATCGTAAATGTTTAGAATTGTAGGTTGATAATACGTAGCATCGCTGCTATATGCTTTTATGTGGACAGATATTTTATTGGAAATTTGATGTTCTTCGCAGACTACGCAATATTGCACATTCTGAATCGTTTCATGTAGATGCAAGAACAAATTCTTACTTGACAGCTATTTGAACATTTTCATATAACACTGACTAAAATGTCATACTGCGTTGGAAAAAAAATGGCTGCTTATTATTATTCTATTAAGCTGATTACATAATAATAATATTGTTATGCAAAACTAAAAATTCAGAATATAGAGAAGCGTACACTACAACTAATAAAATGAGAACATATGAACTGGGGGTGAATCAAAACTTGCTAGTAACTCTAAAATCGATACATGCTTTTTAATAGTGCAGTCGCTTGGTACAAATTTCAATAAGAATATTTCTTTTCTGGATACCAGAATGAAATTTGGCATACTTATTTAGATGGTAATACACAATAAAAAACCACCGAAACGCAAGTCATAGGAGCTTCTATAAAAGGAGGGGAGGGGGATAATGATTGCAATTAAGTTCTTTGTCAGTAGGGTGATAAATAGAAAGTAAAGGGAGTAAAATTAAATAATATGGGAGCATTTACTAAATTATTGCGTGTTAAGATAGAATATAGTGTCCCTGGTGGATGAGTGGCTCCACTCGTCGCCTTGCAATCAAGGGGTTCCGAGTGCGATTCCCGGTAGGGAGACAAGTGGTTCGGATCCTTCATTAAACTGTAGGAGCCGTCGTTAGAACGTCATCATCATCCTATGGAAGGCAATGGCAAGACCACCATGGGTTCACCTTGCCCATGGACCTTCGGGCCAACCACCTGCCCTCGGACAGAACACCCATCATAATCATCATCAAGTAGAATATTAAAAATAAAATTATGTACAAAAGTGTGTTTCAAATCTATTATTTTTTATTTCGAAAATTGCTAAAATAAGAATGTAACCTTAATGAATATTCCTTCCTTCCTTTCTTTTTTTTAAAAGAAATTGCGAACAATTTTAAAGAGTACTATATTTTAATCGCTCTGTACTAGAGATAGAATGCTTCTCAAAGTCTCATCTATCAATAACTCACTCACTGTATACATTGTCCATCACAAGAGCATAAGGCGGTACACTGCATGTTCAAGCTTTGACATTTGCATTTGTTCATACACATTGTTTTGCAGTGGCAGCAGGTCAATTCCGAACATTTCATTGATACTTCTGGAAGAACTGTTCATAATGGTGTAAGTCATGGTGGGGAATCTGAGACTTTCCATCCCCAGTCGGTAACATCAGGAATGTCAGGCTGACGCTGTAGACACTGTCTCCAAACACTGGCTTGAAACATTGTTCTTTTCAAGTGATATCTTAAAGCATCTTCAGTAGGGGGTATATTTTCTAGGGATCTATTCTTCTGTGTGAAAAGTATCCTTCTCCATTCATTGACTGTTTTTGTTGCGCTGATTGTGTCATACATAAGCACTGTAAAATACTGCATCATATCAAAATCATCATCAGATAAAATGAATGAGGTAGGCAATCGAAAAAAGACGTCCGTTAGTTCTGGCAGTGTCTTCCACACATTCCAAGCTTTAGTTTTACTAACCCCATGAAAAGAAGATACTGTGTCACAACCCATGTAAGCATGAAAAAACGGCAATGCTTCACAAGTTTCAGGACATAAATTTTGTAACATTTCACAGAGTGAAAACTGTTTTCTGTTTTTCCCAACACCGTAAATAAAGTACAAGTTCTGCAAATCGAGAGCCTACAACTCCTTCAGGGCCGCTGCAGCAATTATTACATCTGAATCTACTGTTGAAATTACAACATTTTTGTGGCCACATAAAACTGCATCTTTCACATGTAGAAGAATTGTTGTATCTGCTTCTTCATGTGAACAAGGAGACAGTTGGTGGTTGTTATGGTAGGATCCTACGCAAATTATGAGATCTTCATCAGTGCAAATAACAACCTTATAACCAACTTTCAGTGATTCAATTTCAGAAGCAAATAAGTGGAAATTTTGCTTTTTATTTTCATCAACTTGCAAAAATTTCCTAAATACCCTTGGGAATGGTGTTGTTCTTTTGATTAATATTTTTTCTCTAGAACCTCGTTTCAAACGAGTGTCAACCTTACGACTTCTTGCCAAGTATCTGACAAATTCTGTATCAACTCTATCAAATTTCTGCAGGTGAGATTCTACGGCAGGTAGAAATATTTTGGTTGCAAATTCTCCAAATGTTTTAGATGAACCTGGAGTAAGAAAATGCATAAGGGCAGCACCATCTATAACAATAGCCGAGCAAAATGAAATACTACAGTCACTGTATGATTCTCACAAACATCTGAAGATAAACAGGTAATAATGTCAGACTTTCTTGATGGTTTGCGAAGTTTGCCGAACTCGCTAATAGAGGGAGGATATGGGTGAGCTTCGTGAGAAAAAAATGTTGTAACGTCAGGTTGCCTAATCTGACTCGCCACATACAATTTGCATAATATATTTGCGTCCTTTCTAAGGACTGTTGTTTGCATTTGAAGTTTAGATTTCCCCTTTGACATTTTGTTGTTAAATAACACTAAATTACACTTTTTGATAGCTGTATGAATTGATGTTTTCCCTTCAATCAACCTCTCTTGTACAAAATTTTCATACAGACATCTTCCAAGATTCCTGGCTTCTCTGCATCTTTAGTTGCACATATTTTGCTAACTGCTGTTGTTAATATATCTTCTTCAAATGGGTTACCATAGTTTCTAAAGGAAGCTACAACATCTAAAACGTGTTCCTTATATCTCTTTCAAAAGCTTTGCTGCTTCCCTTATGTTGTACGTCATTTTCATTACCTGCATCTTCTTCACCATCGAAAAATGAAAACTGTTCTTCAAAGTCAGATATCATTTTTACAACATCTGGCCCTGCAACCATCCATTTCAAAAGTGCAGCAGGTTTGTTAAAAAGTCCTATTGCTCTACCAATTCCTTTAACTAGTTTGTTATTTTGCTCATGCAAATGGTCATCCGCCATTGCTGAAAATGCTCGATTGCTCTTCTGACTTACGAATTTACCTTTCATGAATTCTTTATATATAAACGGATGGCGCATCTCCAGTTCTTTCAGTGTTTTGATGAAAACTGGCAACCAGCGGGCATAGTTTGTGTGATCTAAAACATCCAGGGACATATATCTTCCAGAATAGTTTTGAATTGTACAAAATTTCCTTCACGCACACTTTGTAAGAAAGAGAGCAATAGAATCTGTAGTTCCATAGTTATTGACCAGAAAATAAATTGCGGAGATTCTTCATTGCGTAGATTACACCATTCATTAAAATCTAAATGACATTCCTTCAGAGACATTGATATATTTATATGCTTCGTATGCTTCTGTTTTCAAAATATATAGTGTAGCCACTGTTGCTTGTGAGCATAGCGAGCGCACTTGACATGAGAGCACGATAGAAGCGATTCATCTCGTCCAGTTGATGTTACTCTAGCATCAACTAATATATCAGTCCATCAGATTACTGAGATTACTTAAACAACATAAGATTACTTAAAAACACATAGTTAACACTTAACTACAATAATACCTTTGGATTTACTTATAAGGTCTGAACACGTCATTCAAAATTTTAAAAACTATTTTTTCGTTGTTATTACAGTAAATAGCATGTTTAATTTTGCATTAAAATGGATGTAAATATGCCATAATTCTTTATATTTGTAAATCTATTACCTTAATATTTTTAAAAGCGCGTTATTTGAATTTAGCATGCCAATGAACATATAAACTGACCCGAAGAACGACAAAATTGGAGTATTTTCAGTTTGTGCCGCCATTTTGGACGCCATCTTGAATTCTGTCCTACGGGGTGATCATCGGTATTGTGTCCCGGCGGATTTTCATTCAACATGTTATAGTTAATAAATGTGCCAAGTTTCATACTGGTATCCACAATAGAAATATTTTTGTGCCAAGCGACTGCACTATAAAGCTAGTTGTTCCAAACTTTATAATCAGCGGAACTTCAAGATAGGCAAACTGATCTGAAAGAACTCCAGTAGTGCATTCCATAAACAAACTATTTTCTAGTAGTAAAGTAGGTGTGCTCATCAGTCATAGTTTATTCATATTAATACCTTACTGTATATCGCTAATTATGGCACCCTAGCTGTTGATAAATAATTGCCGCCGGGACACTTCAGATACTTTACTTTTAAATTATGTCCACCATCACCCTCTGATTTAAGAAAAAAATATTCTTTCAAATGTGTGAACGTTCTCCATCTTTATAAAAACAACAACAATCAAAGTAAACTTGACTACCATTACACTTGCAGTTCACTCACTGAATGTATTGATTTGGAGCTGTCAAAATCTTAGAGGTGCTTGTAATCAGTACACGTAATTTCCCTGATGCTATATTCATCTTCCAAATACAGCAAGTGGCACTAAGATATTCTCTGTTTCTCTGTGTCGGTGACTAACTATCGGCCACTGACATAGTTCATGCTCCATTGCTTCACTCTGAGAAATTCATTTACAGGAAAGAAACATTTGTTTCCGATGTAGTTACTCATCCGAAATGTTAAAAAAAAAAAAAAAAAAGTAACGCAAACTAGGTACGTTACTTAAAAATTTGTAACGCGTTACCGTTACAGTTACTTTGGAAAAATGTAACGCGTTACCAGGAAACGTTGCTTAAAAAGTAACATGTTACTTCCCAAGACTGAATAATAATAATAATAAGAAGAAGAAGAATAGGTTGAATGCAATACACATTTATATTAATAGTGTCTTATTAGTAGTCGAAGTGAGACGGTATGCGATTGTATGCCATTCCGCCTTTTTTTTTGTATCAAGACATACCGTCACGGGAGAGTAGGTGCTAAATACTTCTGATAAATCCATTTTTATGCAACAGTAATTGACGAATAGTTTTGAATGTAAAATATTTTATTTTTTATGTAGAAATTTTCTAAGTTGACATCACCGGCATTTCTTTTTGTCTTTAAAAGAGGTGTCTTCAAAGTAGCTCGTTCACCTAGTTTATATTTTGACGTGCCATATTCAATTGGTTTCTTTCGTATATATATATATATATATATATATATATATATATATATATATATATATAATGTGTGTGTGTTTTCTTGTCTTAATTCATATAAATGTCGTGTTTTGAGCATGAGCGGATTTAGGAGTTATCTACTATGGAGGTGGTTCTTCCGAGAGTTTGGAATACGCCTCAGTCGAGTAGGGGGTCAGGAAGCATTCCCGCAGGAAATTGTTAATATAAAAACTAGGTTTTTGAGCATTTTCGTGTATAATTCTCTATAATACAACATAACAGGATTTTTTTCAGATGGTTGTTAGTGGGAAATCCAAGACTCTCCATGACCTCTTCCCACGTAACTAAAGAGAAGCTCTCCAGTGCTTTTCAGTCATGATATAAAGTGAAATGCAATCTTGTAGGCAACATACCGCTACTGTATTTCAACATTTAGATAGCAGGATGTCGATTTAAAATTGTAATAAAGCATACCGCCTCCACTTTTCCCCCCACTTTGAACATTTCGTATAATCATATAGTAAAATTTTAAAGGGGAATAAGGGTTTCATGTGCTGTGTCGAATCATGAATAATTTATGTTGTGCTACGACTAGAAAAAGGTTACGGAACACTGCAGTAGATACTGAAACTCATCGTTAAACTAACAATTTGAAAGATATCACATTCCTCCTAAATAGCCTCATCCGTTTCTATCTGGAATGCTATTGAGTAAATAATAATAATATAATGAAGAATAATAATAATAAGAAGAATAGTAAAAATCAGAGGTAGTCCGAGGACGCGGCGTAAAACCTAAACGACACAAGATCTAAAGTCCTTTCGCGGCACAAGACCTAAATGGCACTAGATCAAAAAATCTCTTGCGGCGCTATAGTCGCGTCCATGCAAAGAATACTGTCAATTTGTTAGAGTTTTAGATTTACTATTCCATATTACAGAATCAAATTATAGTTTAGATCTTACAAATAATTCATATAATTATACATTTTATCGTTCTGAAATAAAAAAAATCCTATTGCCCTTTCTTGCTCTTTGCATATCATTTATATAGGGACAAAATTTTACCTGAGATTCCCAGATGCTTCATAATGTCTGTTTTTTTTTTCTATTTCTACACCATTGACCTCGTATTTAATAACATGATGTTGTATTTAGTTATATACGTCGTACATTTTGTTTTATTTATGGTGATTTGAAATAAATTATTTTTACACACATATTTATTGTGTTCAGGTCTTTCTGTAGGAAATAGTTGTTATAGTCACTATTAACTACTCGTTACTCGTTATTATTAATAATAATTGTTTTAGTGTTCTAATATAGCTGTTCCCTTGCAATTAACTGCGTTCATAAGAGTATTATGGCTACTACTTTACCTACTACTGAAATGCTTTATCGAATATTTAAATCTGTAGTTTGTAGCAGGTATGCCCACAGAAGTTAATGGGTTATAACGTCATTGAAAATTTAGGGTATCTTTGGAAAGCAAGTTAATTGAAATTAGTAGGAAACTTAAAAATATAATTAAAATAAATTTAATTAATACAAGAACAACGTGTTTTAATCAAGACCGCAACCATGGTTGTGAAAGGGGTGTATTGAGATACGAACCATTGAAATACTTTAGAAGCAATAGCTATTATATATATATATATATATATATATATATATATATATATATATATATATATAATATAAAGTTTGAGTTATACATCCTTATACAACGTAGTGATTACGAAGGAGGTATCCGACTTTTATAAGTTTCAAAGATTGAACTGAAAGTAAACCCGGAAACCAGCGACATTTGTGTAATTGGGAACCCAAATTTGAAACTAAAGATTATTATTATTATTATTATTATTATTATTATTATTATTATTATTATTATTATTATTATTTCATGTATTTACCAGCATCACGTCTAAGACTGGTAACCAATGATGACTTCCGACTATAACCCAGGAGAAATTCTCCCGCAGAGTAGGGTCTATATCTCCAATTTTGCTCAACTTGGGCTACCACTATTTTCGCAGTACTTATTTCACTCCTCGTGAATGAAAGTTATTCCAACTCCCATCGAAGAAAATCTTCTGAAATTGTCACTGCTTATAACTACTGTAGTAACTAATAACCTTAGCAACTAACCTAACGTATAATGAACTAAACTAATCAAAAATAACAAATATTAGTGTGACGCTAGTAGCGTAACTACGTTTTATGGGCCCCGCGGAAGAGAATACCCAGGGCCCTCGCCTTAACATTATTTGTGAAATTATATATAAAAATAAATCACCATACTTCCCTGTGTCTGTGTATAATGAAAGTAAATGCATGCAACTAATAGGCATAAATATTCATAAATGGAAACCACTTTGTTATACATATAATTTATTCAATAAGCTTAAGAATAGAAGATGGACTTACCTCTTTTGCAGTCAGTCTTCATGAAAAGTAGCATGAATTAATTGAATGGTTTCCTTCTTGCTTTCCTGTCAGCAAAATCCTTTACTAACTCCCGTAATCAATTTTTTCAGCTTCTTCCGCATTTATTTAGAGCAGTGCTAGATTACTAAATCTATTTTGGGCCATTATCCTTCTCACAAGTTTCTTTATTATAATTAATTTCAATTTTGGGAACGATCTCTCCGCAGAACTGACAAGACAGGGAGCGTCAGAAACAACAAATACGCGGTAGTAAGTTCTGAAACGCTAGACGCCAATGACTTATATTTCACAATTAAGAGCCTTGTTAGGTCAAACACAGAATTCTGAACACTTATTTCAGATTTCAGACGTTTCACAAAGCAAATTACTTCAATCGAAAACGAAGAACCAATATCACAACTGTAAGTTGTTTGAAATATATGTGCCTTTCTTAGAATTTCATCATCAGTGAGACGAATTATATTGTCAGGAAACAAAAAGGAAAATTTTGGATACTGTATCACACATAGGTATAAAAGGACAATGTAACTGATTTTAGTATGCCTAATAGTTTAATAGATACTAATTCTAAAGTTTGATTCACTGTCAGTGAGACAACTATCTTCATACAACTCATCAAAATAACGTTTGACCTTTTCGAATCGCTTGCATCTAAATAATGTCTGAATATTCCACTTTTCACACAGTTTAATTGCTTCTTCCTTCAGATATTGCCGAAAAAATGAAAGGGTGGCAGAACATTGCCGACTAATACAAAACTGAAAAGCATGTTGATTCGACCTATTAGGGACTAAGGTGAAGGGCCCCTCGGAAGTATTGGGGCCCCCGCATTTGCGGGGTTTTGCGCCATTGTAGTTACGCCCCTGTGTGACGCTTAGTCTATCTCTATATACATAAAGGAAGAAGTCCGGATTGAATGACTGATCAACACTTAGACCAAAACACTTAAGATAGAAACTTGAACATTACATAGTATTTGTCCGTAAGTTAGGAAGTTTTATTTTTTTTTTTTTAATTCGAAGAGGAAGGGAGAAATATGGGTGGGAATTATTACAATAAGATATCCTTGGGCCACATGCTATAGCAGACTCTGTAACGCAACGTAAAAAGAATGTCAAAACCTATTATAATTTCTATGTCGATTACCGCAAACTGAAACGCAAATGTTGCGTTACATTGATGCAAACCGGTACTGAAGGAGGCTGCATACTCTCGGAAGTTCTGAAGCTTAAAGACGTGAAATTCTGTGTTCTCTCTTAAAATATGGGCACGTGTTTCATCGTTTTTAGATATTTGACCTAAGAGAGAAGAAAACGGGATGGAAGGGGAAAAGTTATCGGGATTACAATTATTATAATAAGATGCTCATATCTCTGAATCTCATATGAAGGTTAGAGATATAAAATTTTATATTTGAACTTTTTATTTAAAATAATTAGACTCGTATCTCAGCGTTCTTTGGTATTTGATCTAGAAAGGAAGAAAAGGGACGGGAAGAAAGAGGTGGAGATTACAATTATTATGATAAGCTGTCCATATATAGGTACACTCATGTCCAAAATTATTGTCGCATGTCTATAAATATTTTGTTCTAGGAATATAATTTGATAACGAATTCGCCTGGTATTTCTTATAATATTAGTATGTGTATAATCGGCAAAGACATGTGTGCGGCAAATTTCATGTCAAAAGAACAATAAAACGAAAAAAACTTTTTTTTGTCCATTTAGAAACATTTTCTTTTACTTGTTCTAATTTCCGTATTTATAATTCTTTTCCTATGAAATTTACCACAAATATGAATTTCTGGATTATACACATATCAGCATTAAAAGTACCATGCAAAATCGTTATCAAATTTTATTCTTACAAAAAGACAGTTATAGATATGCGACAATCATTTTGGACATGAGTGTACCTATAAAGGTTAGAAAAATGAGATTTAGTTTTTATTCAAATCTTGTGATAAATTAAGGAAAAACTATGTTTGCGACAAGATTCAACCTGTTAGTTACTAGCGCAGAAATTGAAAAGAAACTCAATGTAGCTGAAGTGACTATTAATATTACTGAAGGCTATATGAGATTTATTGAGTTTAACGGAAGGAAATTTTCTGAATTAGGAAAAAAAAAAGAGAGAGAGAATATTAACTTACATAGTAGTTTTCGAAAGGAACATGCAAGCAAGCTTCTGTATAGTTAAAAATGTTGAAACTTTTTTTTTTTTTTTTTTTTTTTTTTACATAAGGATTTCCACAATGTTGTTATAATAAGAAGAGTTATTGTAGTATTTCATACTTCCATATTACAACTTATAGGCAAGAGAATATTATTGAATGAATGATTATTCTTGTAGCTTTCAGTTAAAAGCCAAAAGGAAACGAAAGAAATTGGGAGGTAATTTTGTTAGTTGTAACCTGCTACTAGGCCCATTTATATTTGGTTCTTTTCCTCCCACATTTTCATGCTTCGGAAATAGTTTTGCAGTAAGGGAGAGTTTCACACAATTGAAAAATTACTGTAAAAGCTTACTATTTTTCATAAAGAATAATTATTATTGGAGTAACTTAGATTCAGCATTCCTATTCAATTGGAAGACTTCTTCTTAAAAGAATTGTTCATTTTGTAGGCTTGAAAGTTGTTAGTATCAGAGATTTTCAATTTACGTTTACCGTTTTTTAAACTACCCTTATTTGTTACTTGTTAAATGGTTATTTACGTTCTATATACAAAATTCAGATATTTTGTTACAATAAAACTTTGCATGTTAAAAACTCTTTTGACTTCGCAAGTAGTCGTAGAATTTACCTAGTAGTATTACTAGACGTAGAATATTTCTCTTTTGAAGTTTTACAATAAGCCTATTCCAGTTCTTGAATCATCCTACTGCGTCTTCATTATTCTCAGTCGTGGGGGAGTGGAATTTTCCTTCTCTCTCCTTTTATAATTTTCTATTCTAAAAGGGGAAGAGGGTGGGGTCTTTTCCCGCAGGGCTGTGAATAGTAGAGGCAATAAAAGTTGTGTGTTTCGTCTACACGTTACAGTGGTCTGCACCAGACTGAAAACAATATGTAATTCTTATTCTACATTTCATGTAGAGGTGAACGAATCCGATTTCTCCCATTAAATATCCTCAAATTTTGTCTGCAGTTATTCTTGTTAGACCTTTCTATGGTAAATTGCGGAATCATGGCGGATGAATCCCAACCTTAAAATTTGGTATCAAAATGTTCGTGGACTAAGATCTAAGAGTAGTGATATTTGTTCTGAGTGCAAATATGATATGATATAATTATGGTAACAGAAACCTGGTTGTCAGACAATAATAAAGACTACGATTATTTCACACATACAAAAATCTGTTCTAGAGTCGACATGTTATATAATGAGTCGTGTCAGATAGGTGGTGGATCTTTAATACCAATAAGAAGCTTTATGGTGAATTGCACGCCTGATCTTTAATTTATAAGTGGATGTGTGGGTTGAACTAAAATAAAATTATGTGAACAATCTTTTTTTTTTTTTTTGTTTGCCAAATATACAGATCTGGATCGATCAAGTATGACATTTTAATTTATTAATGTAATGAATTTATTTGCTTTGGTTTTTTCCGAGCTTAAGGTATAAGTGAAAATAAATTAAGAACAGATAAGGAAAAAACTAAGTCAATACCTGTACGGATAACAATAAGTAAATGATATAAAATGTTATAACCGTTCAGTACAAAACTGTATACCTACTTTTGGGCCACTCTGTATTACGTGTACATTAGGGCGGCTCGAAAAAAATCGAAGTGTGTCAGATCTTTTTGCGGTAGTGCGGAAAAGTTGTGAACTCCCACCATTAAAAACTATGCAAAATCTTAGCTCTGAATTGATATCTTCTGTCGCTTCAATAGGCCCAAAATTCCCCGAATCGGACGAAAAATTCTTAAAATTCTTAAAATACAATATCAATAAGTAATCAGAAAATCAGTTGATCAGTTTTCGGTATTGCTTAAGAGTTATTTCTAAAATAATAACAACTGTACGGTATTTATAATTATAGGTTAATAGCTTATGCCTCCTCAAAGGCACCAAATAATGAAATTGAAAGCAAATTTTTAAATAAATACACGTTGCACTTACTCATTTTAATGAGAGTAGAAACTTTACTCAATCTTTCAAGTACACAAACTATAAAAGCATTATTGTTTGTAATCTTTCTTGGACTCAAATTTTGACATTCGTTTACTGGATTCTAGTATTGCTCTAATAAATTCATCCTTGTTCTGCGCTCCAACTGTTTTTCCACAGGCTTCACTGATTAGTTTCACAACCCTCTCAACTGCTTGAGTGTGTGTAGGAAATTTCATAAAGTCCCAGCCGTCCAATGGTACATTGTCCTTTATCATTTCCAGAAGTTCATGATTTTTTTATATCTGACTGGAGGCGATGTCACATAACAAGCTTGCCAGTCAATGAAATCTACATAGTCTGTAGCTTCAAAGTTAACAGCAGGAATAACGAATCTGCGAACACAATTTTCATCTTGGAGAGTTTCCCTTGCCTTGATAATCCGTATCCGTTTCCCTTGCCTTGCCTTATTTTATTTCTATCTGTGACTAGGTTGGTATTTGAATCCGATATTAAACCCAAGTCTTGCGTAACACTCGATGTAATAGCAGCCGTGGCTCTATTGGACACACCATATCTTTGACTGACAAAGAGCTGTATGATCCAGTTTTAAACGCATTTGTCCACTCAATAAGGAATGCTGAAGAGATTTGCTTACAAATGTGTAAGACGCGTCGTCCTTGGTGTCCTGCTAGTCTTTCTCCGTCTCCACTTCCATCACATCTTCTATTTCAGTTTCGTCTTCATACTCGACTGAATAGCTTGAATAAGAAGCAGCAGACGCCTGTTTTGCCGAACGTATAGTCTCCTCTTCCTTTCGGATTTGACGTTTCTTGAGTCGTTTTGTTTCTCGAACATCAACACTTTCAATGAACATTTTTTCTTTCAGTTCTTTGGTCAGTGAGGAACGTCTGTTCGTTTACAGGTACTTCGCTTTCTTTCGGACAGATACACTCTAAAAAAAAAATCGTACATTTACAAGCAGATATGTCAGTCTTTTTGCTTCCATTTTAAACTTCTCGACATTTTCCCGAGTAGTCCTGCTTCTTTCAACACGTTTTATATTTTTCGTGATTGAACGATATTTTCCATGATATCTGTGTTCATATCACATACACGCTTATGTGAAACTGAAGGAATGGGTGTATCGAAGTATAAATTTTCAATCTCCAAAGCAACACTTTCTGCAATAACTGAAAAACTGGTTCTTTGTTTCCATCAGTTTCGGAACCAATACGCCATCTCTTATGAGCGCAACATCTTATAACGTTCTCTTACGTTGGCAGCATGCGTACAAAATCCTTTGGCACCCCAAAAATAGGACACTCCAACATTTTCCGACGTGAAAACTTTGACTGTGATGAATTTGCCATTTCTAATATTGACCAATGTTTTGTTTTATAAAAGTGACTATGAGATACGCAAAACTAAAATACAATTTCCTTAGAAAACAATACGACAAAACATATGCAACAGGCACGGCTGCAGTTACACGTATAAAGATGCGCGATACTGAAAGGACACTACTTTAGCAATTAAACATGTTAGAACATTTTACGATTCGCATAAATCAATTCTTATGGCACAAGCAAGTCAAGCGTGCACAACAAAGGCGCCGGCCAGGCGGCAGATACAAAAGCAACAATGCTTTTCTGATTTGCTTGTTTGAAAGGTAGAAAAAAGTTTACCATGCGCCATATACAAGAGCAATAATACCTTTGTAATTCGAATGTTTGAAAGGTGGAATATACAGTTTCTGTTCGCATTAAAATGATGTAAGTATAACGAGAATTTACATAAAAAATTGCCTTCAATTTCCAAAATTTGAGGCCGTTGAGGCGGCAGAAGATATTCTTATAATTTCAAAATTTTGTGTAGGTGATGTCGTTAAAAAATAGTAACTTTTAAGCGCTACCGTAAACTGATCAACTGATTTTCTAATTATTTATTGATTTTTGTATTTTAAGAATTTTTAGCCCGATTTGGGGAATTTTAGGCCTACTGAGTCGACAGAAGATATCAATTCAGAGCTGTAAGATTTTGCACAGCTTTTAATGGTGGGAGTTCACAACTTTTCCGCATTACCGCAAAAAGATCTAAGAGACTTCGATTTTTTCGAGCCGCCCTAGTGTACATTATATCAACAAATAGCTAATACTGATTTGCATAATATTTTGCTGAAAACAGACATAAATGGGACGGTTTTGGATCTCGAAAAAAGTGCTGGTATTAGCTATGGTATATAATCTGAAATAGAGTTCTAGAACCTGTATTAATATTGGTATTTCTTTATTAAAGGCTAAGGATTTAGCTCATAAAATGTACAAAATTACATCCAGTTATAAAGAATATTATTTGTCAACTACCGTAAAGCCTTTAAGATTCAACTGAAAGACGACAAACGTATTTACCACAACAAACTAGAAAATCAGCTAAATAGTAATCACGATAAATTTTGGAGATGTATATATATTTAAGGGCAATAACTAAGTTTCACCTGGGATTGTTAAAAACAATTTCTTGATTACTGATTGTTGGCATACTTAGTATTTCTGAGTACCTACTTTACATCAGTTTATCAGACATTTAGAACTCCTGGTAATATAAATAATCAACATTGGAAACTTTCTGTGACAGGAAACCACCTTTGATTATAACTAAAAACATGAGATACTATTAAATTCTTAAAGATCTAATCTGCATCTGGTATATGCCGAATACCTATTTTCATTTTAAAACATGTGGCTGAAGTAATTTCACCAGTGTTAATATATTTGTTTAATTGGAGCTTAAAATTAAATATTGACCCTGAAGCTTGAAAGGTAGTAGCAATAAAACCCAAACCCAACAATATTGGTGATATGAGTTCTGTTTAACCCTGGTACTACCCACAGGGGGGTACTTTGTGCCCACCACAGTATGTTTTATTTTTTGTAACTATACTTCTAATCGTTTCTTTAAAATTGTAAAAGAAGTATGTGATTTCTCAACATGTTTAGCTAAAGCGTATACCTTGCAGTGGTGGGAATTGAACGTTAGTGTGTGTCATAAATTTGCTATTTTATTCTTGTGACTGGCATTTAGAAGTGTCACTTCTAGATTACAGTATAATAAATAGCTGTATCCCCCCTTTTCTGAACTTGATTGTTATTCTTATCCCATGTACTGTTCACTTCAGTCACTCTAGATTTTTTGTGAGAGTTTCACGTATGTCTCACAAATTTGCCATTTTAAGTTGGTGGGCACAAAGTACCCTCCGTTGGTAGATGTAACTGACATTTAGAAGTGTCACTTCTAGACGGCGGTATAATAAACAGCTGTTAGTCTTATTCAGTACACTGTTCACTTCAGACTCTTTAGATTTTTATGAGAGCTTCTAACTTGTTTTTCTTGCGAGATATATTTAATCTTAAAAATGGGTACAAAATACCCTTTGTAATTCGCATTACAAAAAATACCTAGGTAGTGCGAGGGTTAATTGTATGAATTTCTTTTCTTGTAATCCCACTTTTTATTTATCATGTGTCATATTTTATCCCACTATAAAATCATTTCTAAGTTTAATTGTTTAGTGATTTTCATTATTTCGACTACACTTGCTGCTTTTGTGTTGCAAGTGTAATTTACCTGTTGTTAGATATATTCTGTAACATTGTTAGATGGATTTTATTGCATGTGTCATATACCTGCTTCCCAGTCGTATCTGTGGCTGTGTATGCTGTTTGCTGCCTAATAAATTAATATACGAATTATTATTAACGCGTTTTCAAGGTCAGTGGTACAACAAACCATTATACTAATATACGCAAGTGATTGGGAGGGTGCCATACCAATTGGTCAGAGAGGGGGGGGGTATAAAGAAAAATAGTTACCTTCTTCAGGTTATCCACTAGATGAAACCATCAACCATGTAGACTAATACCAAAAGGCAGAAACACAATTTAAGATCCTCATCACAAACTTAGGAGGATATCAGGGTACTACTTGAGATTGATTACAGAAGACAGCCATGACAAACCAGTAATATAGCTGTAATTTCTTTTTACCAAACCTTACACCCACCTTAAAAAGCTACTACCAACAAAAATTTGCAAAATACACGAATTGTTCTGTGTATAGTTTAATTGAAAACTTAAATACTTAAGAGAAATTTAGCCACTTTATTTAGCAAGTATATATAAAAATCTTTATCGAGGGTCTATAAAGGGTAGGTCGCCTTTGGGATAAGGTGGAAATCCCATTTTGTAATGTATGCTATAATCATCCTCTTGTAATTCGCACACTGTCCACAGATATAGACACAAAGCGTCAAGAACATTTTCTTACACAACTACTGTGTTAGCAATAACTCATGATATCAATATATTTACGGAATAGGTTACATTTTTCTGCTAGCATGGGATATTGCAAGCTTTTACAACTGATTTGAACTTTCTATTGTTTTATACATTATAAACATATAGCGAATTAATATTCTACTTGTAGTTACAAATTGCTACTTTATTCGTTAAAAGAAACAAATGTTGACTCGAGAGGGAATCGAACCCGGGACCCTTTGCACGTCAGTCGCAGATGTTCGTAACTCTGACACGCCATCACCTGATAACAGGACACGTTGTGTCAATTATGCGGCAAGTCGGAAACTTCAAGACGCAGTTTTTCCGCTATATCTGGCTATTGCGCTCTCCCAGTTTAAATTAACACTAAATATGCACTACTACCTCGCGAAAGATTGCCCCGAAATTCACTTACCAAAGTCTGCTTTCCCCTTGTTAGCCACGCAGGTACACTTCTACTCTCGAATGGTATCAGTTAAAAAGTCAGATATTTGAAGAGTAAGATATATACTTTTGACTTTAAATGTTTTTCTTTCGTTTCCTTTTTCCTTTTGAAGCACAAAAAAGTCGATGGAATGTTAGAAATTTGTATAAATGCATTACATTTTGTCACTAACCTTAAATAGTTTCAAGTGATTATTGTAATACAAATTGTTGTATCTTTTATGTGTGGATCCTTAATGAGTCTATTAGGAGTAACAGTTATAACAGGTACGGGTTCTAACTGTTCATAAGGCGAAAGATGACAAATTAGTCGAACAGTCTAGAGCTACACTAAGCTTTCATTCGATTTGGTAAAAGTGACTGCATTGGGCAATGGTTAGGCGGGCGGGTACCGGTTTATCCAAAAATTCTGAACATTAATCAAGGTGCAAAGGCACAAAGGTTGAAAACAAAGCAACGCTAACATAATGTATAAACTACATTTAATGTGTAATATTGATGATATACATTCACGTGATTTGTGCAGAAACGGTGAGTGATACGGTGATTTTTTCAGCATTTTTAAACTTACAGGATTGGAATTCATAAAATGCACATGAAATGGTAAAAAAGAAATCACTGTCGCCTAGTATAATTTACAGCCCTGAGCCATACATTTCCCATTCTTGCTGTCGGTAGCGTGCACGCCGAAGACCATCAAATTATGGCATATAAATATTTCGAGTTACTGCGTTATTGACAGAAGAGAAATTGAAAAAAAAATAGTGTTACAATGAGCAAGAGTGGGGTAAATCTAAATTTTTCACTTTCTTACAGTTTGTTTCTTGTCTAATTTCTGTTTTCACGAATTTACCGTTCGTGACTTTTGCCTTACTAAAGCAGTTTTACATTTCTACTATGGTGAGGTGAACTTTCGATTCTCTTGCACCTCCTGGTGATGCCACTGCGTGGGAGGAAACATTGCGTTCACAGTGGAATTTCTTCTTACAAACAGAAGTAGGTGAAAGGTTTTTTAGTTTATAGAACACAGATAAATCTACTACTATCAATTTTTAATATGCCATGATTTTAATTACAGGTTATTGATTATACGTTATACCATTTTCTGTTTCTAAAATAATTTAATTCCTATCATATTCAAAACGTATTTTCTCTTTCAGAAAAGTACAAACGCTCCCTGTTTTTGTTCATCCCTTGAAAGATATTCGCTGCTGCGATGGTGATGCAATTACCTTAGAATGTAAAGTACAAGGAACGCCAAGTCCAGAAATTCGATGGGAAAAAGGAGGAAGGGTAAGTGTTTACTCATTAACTGATCGCCTTTATTGTCTATACACTTCGACTCATCACAGTTGCAATTGAGGAGCGCTTTCTTTTTTTTTTTCAAAACTCGATATACTGTGTGCAGAAAATTCAATTTTACAGAAAATTCATTAAAAAAAATATCATGATAGGCAAATGATTTAACTTTTGCTCTGATATTACTTAGTGCTCTTGCGAATAGTATGACGTAATAAAATGTATCAAGGGGAATTATTTATTTTGCAATAAAAAAGTAGTAGTACTTAAGTTTTTCCAAAAGTCTATAAATGTAAATGCATACAAATACACAGGCCGATACAATTATATATTTTGTTGTGTATATTTATTTACTTGTTTATTTGGTTTATTTTATTTTTATACCTATTTCATACAATTTTGTTCATGGACTTATTGTTGCTAACTTTATTCGAAGTAATCATGGTAATAATACAAACTGTATAGTAAAAGAATAATATTAAAAGTATGTTCTTTCACACTTACTTTACACTATTTGCTGAAACCAAGAATGTAAACAGTACAAAAAGTAACAACGCTGGTATAATCATATAAAATATTGTACCAATTTATGCATTAGTACATGAGGTTCAGTCTGCTAGAATATTTTTTCAAAACCCCTTTACGTCATCCAGTGTAACAAAATACTGTAAGAGAGCAGAAACATCGTTCTTCTCTTTGCTAAACATATTTTGCTTTGCAAAACAGTAGAAGAAAACAGGATTCGATGACACTGTTTTGTTTTTCGCAAGACATCAACTTCACCTGAATCTCCGAAATATGTACTCTTAACTGACACATGAACTACGGTTCTTTGCTTTGTGTATATGATAACACGCTGGCTATTCAATTTGAATGGAAGACTGGGTTTCAGCACTTTTCTCGCACTGTACTTCAGATTTTTAATTTCCCAATTTTTGATAAGAACTTTTAGTGTTCCATGCTCTTCTAAAATTTGAGATATTCTTGAGGGGACAAGATATTTTTCTTTCTTCTACATGATTTCTCTTTTCGACCAAATATACGTGGAAGCATGTAGCTATATCTACGGACTGCGAGATAAATATAATTAGGATTTAATACTGGAAAACATTTTTAAATAGTATTTTGAATTTTGTTCTGATAGGTATATTTTTATACATACTGTTAAGAACATTAAAAATAGACGTTAAGAAAAAAATCTCAAACTGAACATTTTCAACAGATGTGGAGTAATTTAGAACTAAATTTAAATAAGTGGTTCTCAACCTAATTCCTATCACGGTCCCCATTTTATCACATCCTTTTGCCAGTGTCTTATGATTTCTGGTTTGTAATAAGCTTGTGTGGGGATTTATAATATACTTATTGCACAGATCTCACGATATCTATCTATTTCTATAATAGTAGAATTAGTTGCTTGTATATAGTGGATACAATAACTTCTCTAAAAGCGAATGGATAATTCAATTTGCTGCATCGTACCTGTGCGAAACTGTTTTTTCTTCCATATGTAAGCATTAAAACAAAGACAAGAAATCGCTCATCAGTTGAAAATGACTTGATAATATGCGTCATGAAGATTGAACCGGACATTGCCGCACTAGTGAAATTACACCCAGGTATCTCATTAGCTTTCAGCTTTAATTGTATTTCAATATACAGGTCTTGTTACATTTGTATTTTTCTGGTATTTCAATGTGCAGTTCTCATTACTTTCATATAGTACCTTTTTCATTAAAAAAAAATGATTTCTCAACCTGGAAGTCGCGAGCCCTAGGTGGTCGCGAGAGGATTTCATGGTGTTGCGAAGATAAATGGAAGAGAGAAATATAATTAGAATCTAATACTGGAAGATGTTTTTAAATGTTATTTTGAATTTTGTTATGATAGGCACTTTTTTATCTTAATACATACTGTTAAGAACAATACAAAGTAGGGTTATTAAATAGTTTCAACAAGTGCAGAGTTGTCTGAAAATCAACTTAAATGAAAGAGTTACGATATGAAACTAATGAGAACTGCATATTGAAATAGCAGAAAGATACAAATGTATCAAATCTGCAAATTGAAACACAATTAAAATTGAAAGCTAATGAGGTACCTGAGCATGGTACTTAGGATTTCACTAGTGCAGCAATGTCCAGTTCCATTTTCGTGCTGCACATTGTCATTTAAAATACTCAATAACTCTTTTAACAACTGTCTAAGTTTTTAAAACCTAAATTAGAAATGATTTTATTTTCTTATCATATGACTCCAAAATTAAGGGAGTTATGAAGTTTCAAATTTCCAAACGTCCTCCATTTTTAAAACAGTTTGACGGATTAGATTTTATATTTGTAACATGAATGAACTGGGCAAATTTTGTTTCAATCCATTCGCTTTTAGGGAAGTTACTTTATCCACTATATACAAGAAATGGATTCTACTATTATCGAGAGAGATGTATATCGTAAGATCGCCGCAATAGGTATATTAAAAATCCCACACAAGCTTAACAAACCAGAAATAAGGCGGTCACTGGCAAGAGGATGTGATAAAATGGGGGCCGTATTAGGAATTAGGTTGAGAACCACTGATCTAATAGAATATAAGCCTTTAAGGCCTACGAAGAAACTTTTGCTAAAGAAAATAATAATACAGGAAAAACTATGATCATTATCTCTATGCTCATCAAAAGTAAATCTGACGAAAAATATAACACCGTTTATCAAGTACGATTTTTTAAAACACAAGGATGATATTTTTTCTAAGAATTGCTACTTTTATAGTTATTATCTTCATGCAGTACTAAAGTGAAGAAGCACGCAATATTTTGCATGATTTTTTTAAAGACCTAGGGATCTCCCGGAGCTAATTCCAGAAGATAGAAGGAAGCTAATGATAATATTTTTATATACAGGGTGTTTCAAAACAACACCGACAACGTTTGAGAGGTGATGCCTGACACCAAGACAATACAAAAAGTGTAGACCAACCTTGGTGCACAAATGCTTCCTTTCGGAATTATAGGCTACCGAAAACATGAAGAAATGAAACTTAAAGGCCCATAGCTCTAAAACTATGCGACCTACCGTAGACGGGCCAAGACTTCACTTAGAAACTAGTATGTGCTCTATCCAAATATCCAAGTTTTAGAATCCCGTAATACTTCCGCAACAATTTTTATAGAGGTAGTTGGTGAGTACTTCAAATTATATGCCCGTAGCCAAACTCCCTCTATAAAAATTGTTGCGTGAGTACCTTGGGATTCTGAACCATGGATATTTGGATAGTGCAAGTATTAGGGTCTAGTTCCTGAGTGAAGTCTTGACCCGACTGCAGTAGGTCCCATAGTTTTAGAGCTATGAACCTTTAAAGTTCATTTTTCCGTGTTTTCAGCAGCCTATAACTCCGAAAGGAATCATTTGTGCACCCAGGTTGGTCTATACTTTTTGTCTTATCTTGATGTCAGGAATCATCCCGCCAAACGTTGTCGGTGTTGTTTTGAAACACCCTGTATATTTCTCGTGCTTTGTACTTGTAAATAAATGAGATGTGTACAGTCAGAAAATGAATTTCATTCTTTCCGTCAGAGATTAATTTGACTCTTTTGGAATCTAGACATATATGTATAAAGTATTCCTAACGTGCGTTCGAAATATTCTACAAGGGAGCGTCTCTCCTTGTGAAGATACAAACCCATTGAATTATTCTCATCTAGTAGAAAAATATAAGGGAATCCCAATGTGTTTAGAAGAGGGATTCCTCTAGTTAGTTCCCATGTTTTGCAGGAAATTTTACATTATTACCGACATTCAAAGTATACTTTCGAAGGCTAATTTCACTGAGAATATAAACAATACCCGATCACTCCTTTTTTGTGGGCGGTGAAATACCATTTATATTTCAAAGGTCACCGGAAACTGCGACCAGTCACTGTTCACGTACTCACTTCAGCTTGGGAAATGATTACAAATTATCCTGTTTAGTGACTCCACCTAGCTACGTTAGAGAAAGTATGCTAGAACTTACATTTGGGAACACCACAAAGACACTCAAAATTATGCCCTCTTTTCTTTTTTTAGTATTTAGATTCGTTGATTAGACTTTAGCGTCCCTTTTCAGCACCGAGGCTGTATGAGACTTGTACTTTTGAAGTGGAATTTGAAACACCGTAACGCTATTCAGATTTAAGGATTTCCCATCACAAATCGTAGTCACGACCGTGTACCAAAGGTGTACGCGCTACCCTCTAGACAGCGGAAAGGGGTGTTAAAATTAGTATATGTAATTTACTGACGGGGTACTTTAGTTCAGTTAGTTGTTCCAAAAGATTTTAACGACTTCTTTCATATTCCATAAATAAATATCTCATTACTAATGTTGTTATACACTATAGCTCATTTCCTTAGTGTACGAAAGTGTTGTTTACTGATGGGATAAGTTTCTTGCAGCTAACGTCTCTTGGAACTTGCGTAACATTGTTTTTGTCATTTCAAAAACAATCATTACCATATACTTAACTCTACGATATGGTGCAATTCGTGAGCAAAGAAGTTGAAAAATCGGGAGGAAAACAATTGGAAAATATACGAGTATAATGTATTCCTTCACAAAGAAAGACTAATAACTAAGTAACTGATTTATGTAGACAGTGTGTATATAACTATGTAAAGTAATAGCATAGAAATAACATTAGTAGTATAAGCTCATATGTAGTAGTAGTGAGGCTTAGGCTTATACTAACAAACGAAACTCCTCAAGGGAAATATTGCATACAATATGCGCATTTCAACACCTTGCATGTATTCCCAAGGTTTTTAAAGTGACATGGCAACCAATATCGATTGTACCTTCATTTTTAATAATGTAATCCTTTGCGCTATTCGTCTGCCACCGCGGAGCTCCTTCGTGGCTAAGAGGTGAGCGTACGCGCCTTTGGCATGGGAGAGCTGGGTTCAATTCCCGCCGGAAGCTCATGTAGTTTGCATTCCACGTTAATCAGTAGGTCCCGTCTCATATAGCCTTGCTGCTGAAAGGGACGTTAAACTCAAAATCAAATTAATTCGTCTGTTACCCCTCCAGTTTTTGTACTTTCCGGTGGTTACCGAAGAAGTTCCTGTCGTACAAGCATATCAAGTAAAATTGGAAAGTCACTAGGAAATTTGTAAAGTATTTGATGATTGTAGAACAATCACTATTTCTTAAATGGTGTTACCTGAATACTATACTTATGCCAGCATGGTAAAAGAAAAAATCTGCAGCCGCTTATAGAATAAGCGTTTTAAAATATTAGAAATTTATTTAAATAAAGAAACAATAAATTTACCCTCACATTGCAGATGCTGATAGTAATACGAGGGTCACTACGAAAGTTTTGAGATACGCATTGTTGTGGCGCAGTATTTGAATTCCAACAATTGTGTTCGGTAGTGGTATCCAGAACGAAGAAGCTCATTCCATCTCATTCTCCGTTCAGTCAAATCGCTCCTGTTTAGCTGTTGAGATTTGCGTACACAATGTTGGTCGCAGGAGCTAATATATGTTTAGCAGAGAATCTAGACAGTAGGTTTAAACCAATAGATTCAACAATCTCTTCCCTTCTGTCCCTTGCCCAGTTTTTTTTTTTTTTTTTGTATGTGTATTGTATGTTTATTGTATGTGCATATATATATATATATATATATATATATATATATATATATATATATATATATATATATATATATATATATATATATATATATATATATATATTGTGTTTTCCTTCGCTACTACAAAAATCCCTCGAAATCACGATTCCGAGGATAAATTTAATCGAGCGTATTGTACTTTCTTGCGTATAATATTATTTTCAATGATTTTGGAAACATTTCCATACATGCTGTCTGTCATCTCCACTTACTAATCACTCAATTTTAGCCAAAGGCAGAATGGAAAATGTAATAAATGAAAAAAAAAGTCGAACTACAGTATACGCACAGAATTTTCTGCGCATGGGTGTACATACACACACACATTACACGTATCACGTCATTTCACTTCTCATTCGCTACTTTTTGTCATTTATCCCGTCTCTTCCTACCACATGATATGTTCTATGCCCGGATACATTAGAGGTGGTCCAATTTCCTACCAACTAATAGAATGCTTTCTAGTAGAATTCTTTACATTTTTATTGTTTTCTCACATCTTATAACTTTAGTGAGTAACCGTTTATTTATTTGTTTTTTGACAAATCGAAACCATTTGTTTTGTTCTACAAACCGAATAAATTGAACGGCTAATCGTGAAACAGTTTCAATACACACGCAACATGAAGTAATGTTTTAGTATTTCTCATGGAAACGCACTAGAAACTTTCATTTACATGTACTCACGCTGGACCTAGAGGTTGTAGCAAAACTTATTTTCTAAAGTACCGTAAGGCGGGTAAATGTGTATCATCAAAAGCAAGAAAATCGTGATAAGAGCTTAAATTGTCCGTAATGGGTATTGTTTAAAACTCCACGTGATAAATCATAAATCAAACATTCAAGTTACCAAATTACGCTTGAAGATCCATTATTTTTGTAGGAAAGTTACAATTTTGAAATGAAAAATTCACATAACTACTCATTGATTGATCTCAAACAAGATACATCTCGGGCCAAGTAAGTCTGTGGTGAACATCGTGTCCCTGGCTTTTCTTAAGGCACTCCCCTTTCCTCCCACATTTTCATTCCACTGATTTCTCAATCATTGTTCACTCGCCTTAATCATCTGTCTCCCTTAGCCTAAAGAACATAGTCATGGGACGTTCAATTCAAAGGTTTTAATTCATTTCAAACAATATACATCTGATGAAATACAATTTGGTACGAATATTTTCGCAGGTAATATAAATCACCTACATATCGACATAACGGGCCTTATGCAGAGTATTTCTGACGCGTTATTCATGCCATACTAAAGAGTTCGATTAACATATGTTTCCTGCAGTAGTCAAGCCTTCAGTATGATTCTAATCATACGTCAAAACGACTCTGCATAAGGTCCAACAAGTTTAAAATAGCGTGCACGCTAAGCTTTGATTTCGGCCCATATTTATAAAATTTCTTAACTCTTTTCCTAACTGTTAGCCAACCAGGGAATACCTAGAAGTTTGCGTAGATGTTAAAAACCACATATATATATCACACCCCTCAGGGGCGGATCAAGGCAAAGTTTTCACCCCGACAAAGTGACTTGTTTTTGCGCCCCCCTTTTCCTAGCCTGTGTTTTACATTTTATTACAGAGACTTCAATATCTTAATCCCATTTTCCAGAAAGAAAAATTAATACTCAAATTCATGATATAGGTATATTTAGTACTTAAAAATATACATATGGTATCAATTACATTGTGTTTATTATTATTATTATTATTATTATTATTATTATTTATGTACCAATATGTAGGGCCTATAAACAAAAAGAATATCGAACAACATTTATTGAATACTACTAATGTGTCATTATTACTGCTTTTTTTATTATATGAGTAACATAAGGAGTCATTCTACCATATATCCGACTATGTAACAATCTATTCTAATAAAGTGAAATATCAATAAATACATTTCACATATGTTGAAAGTGTTTACGCACAGCAATACAAACAACACTTTTTATGTGTGTACTAGTAATTGAAGTCTGTTGCGTTCATAAAACGTATTTCATGAATTTGTACAAAAACTGAAGTCTTACAAGCTTAATAACAGGTTTTATTTAGTATTAGAAATCCTTTAACTTTCGTAAGTTTGCTGAGTAAATAACTAGATCAAAGTCAATTTAGGGAAATTTCAGAAAGTATCCATATCTTTTTTCTTCTATAAAAACCTTAAAATCTAGAAAACAATTTACACAAATTGTTTTCCTAATTTTGCAACCTTCGGCCTCAGGCATGATAATTATTAGCATAAGAAAACTTAAGAAAAACTAAATAAAAAGTTAAATTCCACTATTACTGAAATAGCAACAAATTAAACAATTTTAAATACATTTGTTTTCAGCTCTCACAACAACTACAATATAACCTCCCGAGCTTTTTTGTCTGCAAAATCTCTGACAATGACATATATGTCAATGTCTTGAAGAATGTCGAACTCAATCGACATCATGGCGAGTCCCACGAGGCGCTCCTGGCACATGATGAGTATCAAATAATTTTAAATTAATTTTTAATTTTGAGAAGCTCCTTTTCCTGAAGCTACGCTGACTGGAAGAGCGAGAGTAATTCTGAGTGCAATGGATATATTATGAAAATTTTCAGTCCGCTGGTTACTCGTCATGTACAGGGTGACCCAAAAGTAGAACATTCTAGTTTGTGGGTTTATTTGCTGCGTCTGTTCGGAGCTTATGGTAAAAGAAAAAGGCATTAAGAAAAAACAAAGAAACTAAGTCTACCTGATGGATAACAATAAGAAATGATTAAAAAATGCAATGAAATGATCAGTACGGTGGGCCTACTGTAGGCATATACCTACTTTTGGGCCACCCTGTACTTTTAATACTTCATGGGGGCTTGTAGTATTTCCATCTGGTAGTAGAGGGAGTAAAACTAATAGTTTCTGTTGAAGTTGGAAACCCTCAATATCACAATGCTCATCATCTGCTAAAGCCACAAGGTAGTCGCTGTTTTTTTTTTCTTTCTTTCATAGTGCCGCTTCTAACCCCCTCCTATATTGTTACAGAGTGGTATATTCGATTTCACATACACTGTCGAAATGAGTGATTTAGCAAGAACTGTACCTAGAGAAACAGTAACATCTCCTAGATAATACTTTCAACAAAGATTGACAGTTTGGCGTGGCGGTGTTCTTTCTAAGAAATCAAACGTAAGTGCTATATATACTGTTCCCCCTCCACTACAACTTTAGAAAAGTGACATATATAAAATCTAATAAAATTCATTGGCTGGGAAATGTTCACAAAGAACATGGCCCACTATAAACATCAACCCCCCTCCACTGTTTATTCTTCATGCCGTGTCCCCATTTGTCGATACAACCCCCTAGTACTATGAAACTCTCTTCTCCCATGGTGGAATGGAAAAAGATGATGTAATTGACGCTGCTTTAAAAGAATATAAACAAACGTAGTAAACACGTTATAAAATTTACTTTCTGAGGCTCGTTTTGGCACCTTCCTGACTGTAGCGCCTCGGGCAGTTGCACGGGTTGTCCGGCTTTTGATCCGCCCCTGGTAGCTGTAGGACATGCTGAATCCGTTCCTAGCACCTGGATTAATCTATTTCCGATTCCGATCTAGGAAGCTATAATAATACTTTTGATATAATTATTTAAATACTGTAGGATATTTCTGTTTTAAAAAGTAAAACCCAATTGTATTTTGTGTAGCACTAATACTTTAAATCTAGCAGTCTTTAAGACCTGCATCAATCAGGGTCAGCAGTAGTGTTGAATATCTTTCTACTGGCAATTTTTGCATTTCTTCTCGAAGTGTTCTTCCACAGTCACTTCTACAAAATGCTGAGACTTCAGATTTCTTTCGCCACGAAATCCGATCGTTGGTTGTGCGATGGCAACTGTGTGTGGTTGCAGATAGCGACTATTTTTGATTAATCAAATAAAGTTCGGGATAGGCTTAAAGGACTTTTTTCCCGATCCCCAAAACCCTCGGTTAGTCCTCGCGAGCAGGTAAGCTGTCACTGCTCTGTGTTGTCGTACCTCTGTTCCACTTGTGTAGTTAAAGCCTGGCAGAAATAAGGCAAAATCTTCCCTTCCAATTTTCAGTTAACAACAACAAACAAAAATAAAAAAAAAATCAATTATCAACAGCCAAATTATGAAAGGCATAAAAATAAGGAAAGAAACCTAGTTGAAAGTTTCACGTAGCTCTAAAATAACGAATTGCATAAGCAAATAATGCAAATAATGCATATGCATATATATATATATATATATATATATATATATATATATATATATATATATATATATATATATATATATATATATATATATATATATATATATATATATAGTGGCGGATCCAAGGGGGGCTATAGGGGCTACAGCCCCCCTTGACGTTCAGATATACACAGGATAAAATGGGCTTCGATCCTGTTTTACACTGGATAAAATGGAAAAATATGGTTTAGCCCCTCCCTTGATCATATCCTGGATCCGCCCCTGTATATATATATATATATATATATATATATATATATATATATATATATATATATATATATATATATATATATATATATATATATATATACGCTATACACAGTTGTGACTAGAGCAATCAACATGAGCTTGTTATATTTGACAATTTCAAGCACAGAGAGCACAGCGCGACTCCTGTTGCCTTTATTGCATTTTTGCTTTTTTTTTTCGTTTAAAGTGGATTTCACAGTTTCTTAATTTAATTGGTTTCCCAATTTCTTATGGTTCAAGATCGACCCTAAACATTGAATGATACAATTAAAAACTGAACAAATTTTGTTATAGCTAGATGTTTCTTTGTGGGACTTTCATACTGCTCTAAGTCCAAACGAAAAACACTCTTCACTGCATTCTCAGTGACATCCTGTTGCCTCACTAATTTGTAGATGTTCTTATGATATAACATACCGTCGTTACTTTGCATGATATCGCGAACAAATGACAGGTGTCCTGTCTAGGGCAAAGATATTTTATATTTTGCTGACTTCACGATCTATACACCTGGGAATTCTACTACATGAACTATTATCAAACGCTGATCTCCTATACCGAAACCAAGGACGCTATTTAGCCACGAGACAATGTGTAAACAACTGGTAAAACAGTAGTTTCCGTTGATTGTGCACTTGTAACAGCACTAGCTGCTCATTCAGTCAAACAAGGAAACTTTCCTCAAGATCTAAAGAAAACTTCGAAACATAAATATCAGACGCTACTTAAGAACAGTCTCTAGAATCCTGACGCTATCTAGAGATTACAAAAATCTACTCTCGTGAGATGTTTCAGTAACCCATGTGATTATTTTTCACTTGAATTTATAAAGGAAAAATACCATGGCGGGAAGAATAAGACTACTAGATATTTAACTCCAATGACAGAGTGTGATGAACCATTTTTTATTAGAGAGTTTGCAAAATTTTGTTATTTACGTTAATTTAAAGGAAACTCCTCTTGTAAACTTTGTAATTAAAATAAGTATGTTGTTCTTTGACAGTTTATTACCATTGGTGGAGATTTCCAGGCGGAATTTGATGGAGAAGTTGCACGTCTCTCTATACGAGAAGTTTATCCAGAAGATGAAGGGGAATATAGTTGTGTTGCGTACAATGATTTGGGTAGAGCTGTCACTTCTGCCTGCTTAATTGTAGATGGTAAGTGGCTCCAATGAGAGAACTGCAATATTTTCTGTATTATAGCTTACTAATTGAATTTTGTATTTGCCTCTCAATTAACCATGTTCTGCATAGTTGACGTGACTATATACTTCAAATGTTTCTTGATTCACTGATTGCAAATTACAGTCTATTTCAGGATGAATGTTTACGTATGTATCGAGAAAAGCATCTATTCTGCCCCCCCCCCCTGATTATAGATGTGCATTAAAGGTAAGATGTTACTTTTGCAGGTATTTAACCAAGCTTACCTCACCGAAACCCACACAAATAGACGGGGGCTGGTGATAAAATTGTGAAGCATACAGACACTTCTAGCTTAAAAACTTTCCGTGTTGCATATTGTTTAGGCGTTAGCATAATGGAGAACCACATTAATCACACTGAGATAAAAATTAGATATAGACTCTACTAAATACACTAGGGAACAAATTTGAACTTTGTTACAAGAGAATTAAAATACGTTCTTTATTGATTTTTTTTCACGGATTTCAAATTTGTTCTCAGTTTCTTTTTGTCATGCTCCGTTTTTGAGTAACACACTTCAGTGCACAACGTAAAGCCTTATTGCTTTGCAATATAGCATATTATATATGGATTGTGTATACTCATCTAAAATGTATTTGTTGAATTTCTGCGTTGTGTTGCATTACCAAGGCCCCTTTTTTCATGTTCCAGCAATAAACTGCCAGCATCATGGAGTTCCTTCTGCCTTTATAACGACTTTTCATGGTTGCCAACTCTTGTGAAACCTTTCCTCATGCTCATCACTGACAGATCCAAGATTACTAGGAAAGAAGTCCAAGTGAGACTTTAAGAAATTGATTTTGAGAGACATACAGCATCCCATTTCCTTATAGATTTGTAATTCTCTTACAAGCAAGTCATTGTTTTCCGTTCTGTAGTTACTAAGAAAGTTTTTGACGATGCTGGCGAAAGATTGCTATGCAGCCAACTCTTTTGGATTCAAGCAGCTTTCAGATGCTGGATCGTGCAGTTCGAATTTGGGAACCAATGAAGATTCCTTCCTTTATTTTTGCATCACTGATTTTCGAGAACCTTTTCTGTAAGTTTTGGAATCCTTCCCCATTATGGTCCATGTCTTTTTCACGAGTCCCAGCTTAATGTGTAATGGAAGTAAAATTTCTTTATCTGAAGGAACTTGTGGTTAGTGTGCCATATTCTTCTCGCCAACTACGAATATTTCTCGCTCTTCCCATTGTTGTTCAACGTATTTTTCCTTAGAGTTACTACTATAAACTCTCCACCAACATGCTATCTGTACCTATCATACTGTATACTGCTCAGTATTAGTTTCATGTTTTCGTAAGATTAACTCACGTTATTAGCATTAAGCTATGGATAATCGATAGAGATTTCCAATATGAAGTAAGAGCTGCTTTCATACTAACTTTAGAAGAATCTATGAAGAGTCGGCATTCGTCAGGACTCTGTTCATGTCCCATACAATGTCCCATGAGTTAACATTACAAAAAATCAAATTGTTCAGTTAGAAGAAAAATCTTTAAATTCTGTTCTCCTTTGCCGGATCCCAACCTTTCAGTCTTGATGTCAATAAACCTTCGGCCTCGGGGTGTAATAATGGAACAGATCCACACCAATGAGTATACTGTTGTGAACAATCATCTTCGAAACTTCAGAACTCTTGTGTGATGTAATTTTGAAACATCATATTTTTTTTAACTTTTTTTGTTTTGTTATTTTAGGTTTCAACTTACAGTAAAATGATTGAACGTGCTGTACAGCAATTCCTATAGGTCTGTTTAATTATTATTTTGTACCTCACCCTTTTACTACCGTACCATTATGTGAAAGAAAAGTAATGTATTCCTAAAATGCCGTTTTATCAAAGGTACCTCAATTTTCCTTCGAAATTTTTTTAAGGTTTCAGCAGAAGGAAACAATACAAACGCATTTATTTTTCAATATTTTTGTTCAGTAATAGTGTAAAAAAATAAATTAGAAGCAAAAGGCTTAACCTTTTCAACACGGTGACAAATTGAGTGATTTCACTTAAAATTGTTTATTTCCGATTAATATTGACCCAAGATATACAAAAATTGCAATGATTTTCCCATAACATTGTTGCTTTGGGAGGGGGGCGCACAATTGTGCGGGTTAGGTGTTTGCTTAGTACTAAAGTAATTATTTAAATATTGAACTGCGCAATATTCGAGCAGTTTGAGCAAATAATATGTTCATACTATAATTCGCATAATGTGTAAAATCCTATGAGGTATTATATTTTACATCAGGGACTACTAGGAAGTTCTTTAAGGTCACTTTCAGTACATATTTATTTCTGTATTCTTTGATTAAGTATAAGATTGTAACAAATAATATTATTAATTGTCGTCGACGTTCATGCATATTGCGTGTGGAATTTGAGGAAACAATTCTTCTTTGGTAAGGCAAAGATAGCGGTAACATTTCACACATCGAGTTCTTGTTCTTCTGACACACCCGTCCATTCGACAAGACCTCGCTGATATTAGATTGTCAATTTCTGGCCATTAGTCATAACCTCTTGTTCTTTACTGGTTTCTTACAAGTAAACCTTACGTTTGGGTGAATCGAGTTGCTAACTGAGACACATATGAGAAAGTAGTACTAATTGTGGCCAGTATTTCAGTGAAGTTATAGGTGCGAAGCTCCAGGGGTTTAGGAGATACAACTACCAGAACATCACATGGAAGTACAGAATAGTCTTCATACAGTTGGAGGTAAAAGCTCTATAAGACCTCTTGTAACGACAAAAGGTAAATAAAAAATATATAGGTACATATTAGGACTAGGGGGAAGTCATATAGTAAGGGTATACCTGACGGCGGCCATCTTGAAAGCCGCCATTTTGAATTAAGATTAAGTTTTTAAAATAGGAATAGGGTCATATGATACATGATTTAAGGCGCAAATTTAATCAGAAGAACAATGGTGTCGTTAATGTTGATTTACGCGCAATTGGTAAAAAGTTACAGGGAAATTAAATATTGTTGCAGCATATATATTAGTCCTTTACCCCACCTTGTAAATGTTGTGTTAATGATAATAATTAAATAAAAAGCAGGTGGATAAATATTAGGTCTATGGTAAAAGTTGCCTTGATGGAGGCCATCTTCAAATCCGCCATTTTGAATCAGACAAAAGTTTTAAACAAAACGCATAACATTGACACCTCATTAATAGCAATTATTACTCCAACGGTATAACCATTTTTGCTTTATCATTAACCAGCACAAAATTAAATTGATCGCTCCTTACGACTACTGCTTTGACGGAAATGTTAACGACAAATGTGTCAAGTATAACTCGATTGCCTTTGTCAGGTGTGCTCACTGTGAGCAGAGCATTTGTGCAAGTCATGCACTCTTTTCTGAACTACATATTGATTGTACTAATTGAGGATTTTTCTGCAAGAAAGGCCCAAGTTCAATTACGACTCAATTCCATTTTGGTCATTTTTCCTTAAATTAGCAACTTGTTTACGCGATAACAAATGCTGGTTAATGATAAAGCAAAAATTCTTATACCGTTGGATTTATGGTAAAATTTGCTATTAATAAGGTGTCAATGTTATGCGTTTTGTTCAAAACTTTTGTCTGATTCAAAATATCGGATTTGAAGATGGCCGCCATCAAAGCAACTCTTACCACAGACCTAATATTTATCCACTTGTTTTTTATTTAATTATTATCATTAACACAAAATTTACAAGGAGGGGTAAAGGACTAATACATATGCTGCAACAATATTTAATTTCCTTGTAACTTTTTACCAATTGCGCGTAAATCAACATTAACGTCACCATTGTTCTTCTGATTAAATTTGCGCCTTAAATCATGTATCACATGACCCTATTCCTATTTTAAAAACTTAACCTTAATTCAAAATGGCGGCTTTCAAAATGGCTGCCGTCAGGTATACCCTTACTATATGATTTCCCCTAGTCCTAATATGTACCCATATATTTTTTATTTACCTTTTGTCGATACAAGAGGTCTTACAGAGCTTTCACCTCCAACTGTATGAAGACTATTCTGTACTTCCATGTGATGTTCTGGTAGCTATATCTCCTAAACCCCTGGAGCTTCGCACCTATAACTTCACTGAAATACTGGCCACAATTAGTACTACTTTCTCATATGTGTCTCCGTCAGCAACTCGATTCACCCAAACATAAGGTTTACTTGTTAGATAGCCTGTAGATCCTTTGTGCCTGCCGTTGGGTGGAACCAGAATTTTAAATCTCGTCAGCATCTTGTCTTCGTTTGCGAACTTTTGTTAATAATGCTTCTGTTCTGAAATCCAATAGGTCATTTATCCTATTCCTTGGAATTCCATTTGCTCTACAGTCTTCTCGGTACTGTAACTACTAGTTCCCGATGCACATATTAAAGAAATGCAAGGTGACTTTCAGTGTTCACTTTCTTCTCTTGAATCATGTTTTGTAACATTCAAGGAGTTGATTGCATACATCTACGACCCCCCATGTTTATATTTGCTCCAAAGGAACTTCTTCATTTTCCTCTTTTGTTTCATCCTGCTTGGATGCCAAGTGATCACATTTTCACTATCTGAGAATTATCTGCCGAGAAACCTCAAGAAAGAAATATGTGATGTTCAAGACCGTTTGTAGTACTAGGCGTTAGTAGAACGAGGATGGCGAGGTCCCTATGGTAGATTCAAACCCCATTAAAACCATAGCAGAAGGTATCACATTTTCAAAAATAAAGCACGTAAAAATTAAAGATAGTCATATCAATTAGATTTTCCTCAGTCTCACTTCCTGAGTTCAGTTAACTTCTCTCGAACGTGTTTCTCAACCGATCCTTCGAGAGAAAAGAGAAGAAAAAGCTGCCTCCCGGCGTCGGTTGAACATCATTCGCGTCCATCGCCTCTGCCTCCATGATCTATTAGACAATTTATCTTCGATTTTCAGAATTTTTAATTGCGAAGAATTCTTACTACAAAAATGTGAAGATTAGTTAAACCAATTTAGAATACATCCGAAACACTAAAGACATAACGAAGGATATCAGAGTGAGAGAAGTAAATGAATGTGAAGATGAGGACGATGATGAATATTATTCGAGCGAAGAAGCAGGAGATGCAAAAATGATGACGTCTGAAGGAAAAAAAATTGAAGAAACAAATTCGACGAATATCGACATTGATGCTTCCCGGGAGAAGAAAAACAATTGAGGAAAGAACAGATTACGAAGATGGAAGAATGTATGTTGCATACTACCTGTGTTAGCTCTGAAATTGATGAAAATATTGAATTATTGTCGAAATTGAAAATACTTGACAGGCCTGCAACTGAAGAGAACCCGATTTGTGAATTGATATCCTGGTTACTTCCAAATGACATACCTGCATTTATTCCCTTACAGTGTTTCTGATTTTACAACACTCACTAACCCACCATGTAACATGACGCCTTCCCATTTTTTAAAAAGAACTTTTCTTCACTGACGTGAGATCAGGGCGGATTCAGGACCGACTTCTGGGGGGGGGGTTGTCATAATGCTACTTTTAAGGGCTCCAAACTCAAGGATGAATTTTATATATATATATATATATATATATATATATATATATATATATATATATATATATATATATATAAAATAAGAAAGTTTCCTCTTCTGGGGGGGCAATCGCCCCGATCGCCCCCCTGGATCCGATCCTGCGTGAGATTTAGAAGGGAGCCGAGATTCAGATTTCTCGCTCTCAATATAATTCAAAGACATACGGCAATCACACAAGGCAAACGTTTTGTTACGACAGACATAAAGGAAGTATCTATCAAAATTTTGAGGGATCGCTTGAACACTGACCGATCCCTTATCAAGAACGTAAAATGCCGTACAGTGCAAGATTGGATGAAACCAAAGCTTTTTTGGAGATCACGTAGCCAGGAGCTGAGAGATATGGCAAATCAGTTGGCATGTCCTACCGTCTTCATTACATTCTCATCAGCAGATCACTAATGGAATGACTTGTTCGATTTCATCTTGGAGCGTAAAAAAGTTTCAAAACCATTAGCAAATCAACAACGGATGCAGGCCTGTAGCCAGCCCCAAAATATACGGGGGAGCCCTGCTGAAGTTGGGGGGGGTCAATCCAACCATATTATAGTTGATCACCATATTTTAGTTCACTTGCCAGCCTACCGTGAAAATTTTAGGGGGGCAGCCAAAATTTACGAGGGGGGGCTACACCTTCCTGGATACGGGCCTGAGCGGATGAAACTTTTGTATTATAACCCAGCAGATGTAAATTGGGATTTTGTCAAGCGATTCGAAGCATTTCTAGAAACCGATCCCTTATCTCAAAGTCAATGATTATTGGCTTCGCTTCGAGTTGCAGTTTAGAGGAAATCCTCACATTCACGGTCTGCTGTGGATCATTAAAGCTCCTGATCCTTCTGTCATGGAAGAATCACATAAGATAGGTGTAGATAAAACTAAGGTTGCTCAGTTTGACTGTCATCAGTTTTTATGATGGCTTAAAGTGGTCATTAGTGAACTTGTACGCATGCATAGCCGGGCTCTTGAAGTACGATACTGATACATGTGGTTTCGTCTCCAAATAATGACAAATTTTTAGTGGTACGATGCAACTGGTAGCGTGATGCTTTATATTCCTTAGTGAACGTATATGATATTTGTTAACTTCAAAATCGTCTGTTGTCTTTGTTATTGTAAACTGTTATTAATATTTGACATTAAATATAAAAAAAAAAAACTTTTTAAACACAAATAATTTTCCTACTCTTCAATGTAACCCATAGGTATTTGTATCTTGTGCAGGTAAGTGCGTGTTATCTGCTTACACATATCCTTTTTAAGGTCACTGTAATGTATAGATTTTAGAATTTTTCCAGTAATGACCTTTTGATCTTGAGAGTAATCTTAGATGGCTGGTTCGGTTATTGGATCTCGGTACCGACCTAAGGTACCTATATACCAAATTTGAGCCCCCTAGCTGTTGCAGGTATAATGTTATCTTGTTTACAGAGAAACGTATTTCACTCCATTTGCGAATTTGTATAGCTCGTACCTCGCCATAATATTAAAGCTTTATTGACTATACATAAAACAGCACAATTCTATATTCCTTCTGTTTCGGACACCATACTATTTTAGGTGATGATGATGATAATGATCTACTGTGGCTATAGGTTCTTGAACTGGACGTCAGTACAGACAATGAAAGAATATAGGTTTTATCATTGCCTTCAAGGATCATTTCGGGCAAGATAAGCCCTTTGTGCCCGACCCCCTCCCCCTTCCCAGATGGGACCTGTTGTTTCCCACATCGGATTTCTGTGTTCTAACCCCTTTGCTTCCCAAATCTATTCATCAACGTTTTACTTCGCAATCCATATACCTATTATCTGAAATATCTACCATCGTTAACCACATAAAAATAAATACCTACTAAGGCGCGCAATTGTGCTACCTACGAATAGCGTCCTTATCACAACCATATAGTACATAGGTTTTTAAATGTAACATTTACATCAGAATCCTTGTTATATTAACACACGAAATCAATTAGATAAGTGAAAAAACACTTACGGAAAGGTATAAAAACAGAAACATAACCTTTAGATGTCATGACTTCGTTGGGAACACTACTCTTCTTGTACTTGCCAAAAATGATTTACCACAAAACAAAACAACTCCAAATCGTCGAACGAAACCTACAGTCACTGCAAGCCGTTTCGAAGCACATAGATTTTCACCAACCCGCACAATTGGGTTTTCCCGTGTTGAAAGGGTTATATATGAGCTAACTTTCCTTCACTGTCAAAACCGTTACAAAATATTTTCGTAAGGGAAATTGATACTACTTAGCACTAAATTTATAACTTCATATCGAGTAGCACGGCTATCATGGATTCAGACCTACGTACGAAACATATCAAATCTTATCACATTTCTTCTGCCAGAAAAGAATTACAAATATTAGCTACAATATTACAGTATCTGTATCTAAACATTGCTTTACAGATTTATGAAGCAATTTGTGAAAATTTTGTATCGAAAAACCTGACTACCAAACTTCTATAACTATATTCTCATATAAACCAGCAATTTAATCATCTTATGAAGTGAAAAAATATAGTCGAGTGAGAAACCAAAATCTATAAAACCAAATATCGGAGGTTCGAATTCAACCTAGGAAAATATTTGATAGGGTTCTGCGTACAGATTTGGTGTAGGTAGGGATGGGCACGAGTCGAACTAAAACTCGACTCTACTCGAAACTCGAAGGGAATTCAAGTCTAGTCAAAGGCAATTTTCTCGAGTCGCGTTCCGATCCGACTCACTGTTTTGAGGTCAAGTTTCGAGACGAGTCGAGTTTGAAAAATGACTCGCTCGTTTTAACTCGTTTCGAAATCATTGCCTGATTAAACTGGAAAGCGAAAGCTATGAGAAATGTAAACAGTAATGTGGAGTATTTTTAGAGTTGCTCACGAGGTGAGAGACTGCTCGCGTCTCGCCTCGTCTTGATTAACAAGATGACAATGGATTTTTATAACGAAACAGCCTCAAATGTCGTGAGCACTAACATAAGTATATACTGTAGTTCTCACCACCAAGGCTGAGACCTGCATGGTCAAAGTTTTGAGCCGAAGCAGAAGCCCAACCGTGTAGGGGTGTTAACCGGCTTAGCTCAGTTTAACTGAGCGAACAGCTCGAGCCGGTTTGGTTGAGATGAGCCATCAACTCGATTTGTTTCGGCTCGTGTCGGTTTGGGTGGGTGAGCTGTTGGCTCGGCTCGATAGGGAATGAGCTGTGAGCCGTGCCGCTCGAGCCGTTCAAAACCCTAAACCCGGACCAAGCAATTTTGAACGTGTGTGCCCGGCGCCCTCTAACTTTTAACGATGTTTGGTTCGAGCCCGGATACTTGCTCCTCCGGAACTCAAACCCAGAACCTCGTGAACGATGTCCTTGCCTCCTAGACTTCACATCTACTGAGGTCAGCAGTCTACTAGTTTTTTAGTATTCAGATACAAACTACCTATCTTTCATGTTTGTACACAGTGTTGTTGTTATAATAATAATAATAATATAATAATAATAATTAATAATAATGTTGCGGTAGTATCATTGATAATAATTATATTGTCTATGTAGGATACTTGAAGAAAGTACTTGAAACTAGACACAGCATTTGGCTCGACTCGACTCGAAACTCGAGTCAAATTCGAGTTGGTGGAAATTTTTCGAGCCGAGCTCTCGAGTCTAGCTCAAAGATGTCTGTTTCGAGTCGAGTCTCAATGAAAACCCGCTCTAACTTACTCGTGCCCATCCCTAGGTGTAGAGTATATGCATTTGACAATTTTTGAAGGTGCATAGCTCAGGGACAGTGGGCCATTGTCACAGACCCAGCTTCAAGGTCTACGCGTTCGTAAGTGTTCCCTCTAACTTTTTGAGCTATCCCCTTTCTTTATATGGGTAAAAAAAAAATGCAAAAACAAAAAGTAAAGTTGGGAGGTTTTTGATCAAACTTACTTTCTTAATTACAACATACGATTCTATGGATAAGTATATGACTTCGTTCTCTTTCATACGATATGGGTACATTGGTGAGAAATTTAAAATTAATCCCGACCCTTGAGGTCACGTGGTATGACGTCATTGACGTGGAAGTTCAGAAACAGGGGACCTGGTTCCTGTTTGTGCTTCTGGGTCCCTGGTCCTAGGGGCTCATGGTCGTACATTCGGTGATGTATTATGAGGTCCTCGTTCTCTTGGATGGTGTTTATAGGACTTTTGGACTATCATAGGACCTTAGTGTAGATCTCTGAAAGTTTAAGTGATCCTATTCGTTCCCTAACTTTCTCAAAAACTCAAATTTTAGATTTTTTTGACTTAATGTATCTTCTGCAATGAAACTTTATTACAGCTATGCTCTTATGATTAGGTACACGAGTTCATTTTCTGTTATAGGACGTGGATACCTTGAAAGTTCCCTCTTTAAATGCAAGGAGATCTAATGTTTGTAACTTTTGAGATGAAACTGTCAAGGTCAGTCTTTTTTTCGGCAAGAGGGCCTTCCCCAACGTCATGATCTAGGATAAACCTTCCCAAATTTCGACATTTGATCAGCTTTTATTCCATTGATTATGTATAAAATTCTCTAAAGGAAACAAATTTGATAGTTTTTTTTTTTTTTTATCTTCTAAGACGGTGAAGCTCATATGAATAAAGTTGGTAGTCTATTTCCATGAAAAAGTATCTAGGTGGATGTATGAACTTAGTCTTTTCGATGTTAAAGATTATGATTAAATCTTTGGCTATGATTAGTGCACGAAGGTCTTGAGTTCGATTCCCAGTGAGAGCTTATATGACTTGCATATTAAGTTAAATTCTTTTGTGGTATTTAGGTTTATGTTCTACGTAGACCTTGTGGTGAGCTTTCAGTTTAAAGATCGCTATCACTTTATTTAAATATAATGAAAGTATTTTTAGGAGATAAGTACCTTAATGCACTTCTCTTTAATTCTGACAAGGGGTACGTGACTGCCTCACCAGAGCTACATAATTTATAAGAGTGTAAAGTATTCTCAAAATAGTCCTTTTTACTGATTCTGATGTTAGCTCATATCCGGATTTTAGATTTATATCTCAAATAATGTTTGTTTAAATTCTCAAAAAAAAAAAAAAAAAAAAAGAATCAAGTTAAACCAGTTGAGAATGCTCCAAGAGCATTGCCAGAACGAATTTAAAAAGAATGGAGAAATGGAGCAGGAAGGATAACTGTCATTTTTTTTTTTTTTTTTTTTACATGTAAAAGTAAATCGTTTCATTTGCATCTTCTGTTTCTTGCAAAAATTCGCATAATATCTTCCTATGACTCACGGTTCCCGTGATATGACTCCTTAAATCTCTCGAAATTCGAACTTCTTTTGCGAATGAATATCTGGGGAACGGTAGCTAATTGGTCAGCGGCCAACGGTTACTCTTTGGTACCAAAATATTTACCATCCTCTTAAGTATTATTCAACACTAATATAATCTCTCTATTACTTACGGTTCCCGAGACATGACTCTTTAAATCTCCAGAAATCGGCCATTTCTTGGCCAATATCTCGGGAACATAAGTGTGACGCGAAAAATTCTATCACTTTCTCATAGTTTTTGATGCTCTATCGAATGCAGGGTTCAAAATTGAAAAAAAAAAAGGCAAATAACAGACACACACACACACACACACACACACGGACATAGATAATTCAGTAACGAACTTTTTAAGTTCGTCGAAAATTTCAAACTAAAAATTTTCAAATCAAAATTTTCAAACCTAAACTTTTCGAACTGAAAATTTTCAGACCAAAATTTTTGAATATATATATATATATATAACTTTAATATTCAAAGGACATTTGAAAGTGATTACCTAATCAAACTAAACCAAGAATAATTTTTCCTCCTGTAACAGATTGAGAGTTGTAACTACAGTTAAAAGTGTGGAATTGCTGTTACATATTAATCTGTTTTAAAATTTACCTATCAGGTACTAGAAAAACTTTTTAGTTTAAAAAGATCAACTACATTTTTAGCAAACACATTCACAAACAAAAATATTACTGTAAGAAAATCGTCTAACGGTTGACCGTCAAACTTCATCCGGTTTTCAACTACTCGATTAGCAAACAATTGGTTTTCAATTATTCGACTGCGTCTATGATCTTAGATTATGAGTCATGACTACAAATTCAACGATTCAAAGTGTGACTTCGTTGATATCTATCAATAGGCTACAATAATTACCTATCTAGTTTGAAGCCCAAAATTTGAGGTTAAAGGTAGAAATCAATCAATCACATTTCACCAAAGATATCTTTCCACCAATAACCTTACATTGTGCTCTGTACTCATTCATATGCTCATATAAATATGTCGTCTCTCATTTCAGATAAGATAAAAATCCTTACAAATTTAAATTTTGGTAATGTTTTACTCATGCAAGGGATCGATATGACCATCTATACTTACCTAAGTCTTATAGAACAGTTTCTAATATTTATTTTGTGGCAAATCCTGAGTTTGATGAGGTGATCCAATGTATCCCTACCGAAATTTAAGAAGGTATAATTAATGTATCCGTGACTTGCAGGGGATTATTCAAGATCAAGTTTGTAAAGTCTAATTTATGTGATGAACTGTTTGATTGTCGTACCCTGGTTTCATTTTGTAGCTAGACGTTTACGATGTCTTGGAATCAAGTTACTTATTTTATTTTATTTTTTACTTGATATCACCAGGTCTCAAGTTTAATCTCATAGATGGTTTGGTCATAACACTTTTATGAACCATTTGGCAGGGCATAGCCTGCTGACTGACTGACCATAACTTTTTACTGATTTTCATTTATAATCAATAATATTTTATTCTTTAAAATTTAAGTTGTCTTGAACTGTTGAGAACTAAGTTTCCACTACTTAAAATCTAGTTTTCTCATATATTTTGCAAAGAACCGTTTGGCAAGCTTCTTCGCATTCATTTCGTACCGAGATATTTATGTTGCTTCTAATGAATTTCCTTTTCTTAAATCACGTCTCAATCTTAGTGTCATAAAATAAACTGTCAACTCTAACTTACGAGCCGTTTGGAAAACCATAGGTAGTCGGCAAGCCGTAACCTTTTACCGATTTTCATTTGTAATGAACTATGTTAGTTAAGAAATAAATTGCATCGGAGAACTGTTCAGGACTAAATTTTTCCTATTTACATTTAGTTCTCTCATAGTTTGTCATGAACCAGTTAGCTACCATAGCCTGATTCATTCTGTAGTGTATCGTTCACGCTGTCATGAAAACAAGTTTTCTTATTTTAATTACAAAATCTCGACTTATATCTCATATGATCTGTTTGGTCAGTCGTAACCCTTATGAATGTAATGAATCGTTTGGCTGGACATAGACGCTAAGGTCTAGTTTTGTCATCAGAAATTAACTCTTAGAAAAAGAAAATAAGTACACTAATTGGTTACATTCGTGTTTTTGGATTTCAAATTTCAAGGCTCCCTCAGGAATCGAACACAGGACCCTGCTTATAGAACTAACATAACCAATTACATCAAGTATTTGCCGTGAGGTATGTAATGTTTCCCTACCTTGAAGCGTACCCTAGACTATATACTGATTGGTTTCGTAGACATGTAGATTTCTGAATAGCTTTGAAGGGAAGGGACATTCAAACACAACGGTCCATACCCGAAGAGTCCAAGAAACTTGGGGAGGAAGGCGGACCCTTCGACCTTCAAGATCAACGGCCTTAGGATCATGACTTTGTTTTTAAAGGGACGGTGAACTCTAAAGTAACCAATCAACCAATTTTCTATTCACATCGCTTGGCATTGACCCTTGCATTACAAATTCTTCGTAAATTACATGATATAATGAAATCTTGATTCAGCTTCTGCTATATTAAAATTACGTAACAAAGATCACGAGTAAATGTGACAATTCTTGAGTAATAAATGAAAGCACATGTGAGACGTGAGATAATATAAAAATCACATTACCTCCTGCAAGAGTTTCATTATGAGATGTAAGAAAAAAAATGTCATTGATTTCATTACGAATGTTTATTTTAACATACTTTTGTCATAGGAAAAGAATGCATTATTTACGTTTTTTTCTTTCACACTTAATCTCGAACATCATTATTTAAGAATGAAAGATCATACTTGTAATCATTCAAACAGAATTCATAACTTAGTCATCCTCTTTAAAGTGTGTTAGTGGGGCTTAGTTGCCAAGATATAAGTGCCGTGCTTACGACACTGAACTTCTAATTAACAAAACAAAATGCACTATTTATGCAGCAGTGATTTCCAAACTAATTACGGAACCTTGTCACTTGTCTCGTAGAGAATTTTCCAGTATTTACGTTATAATGTGAGTGATTATGCATTGAATTCAATTTACTCTGGTCAAGAAGTCCCAGTTCGATTCTTTTTTTGTTAATTAAAAAGGCTTCTTTTCTCATCACAGGTACACACGGTTGTGAGATAAAAAATATTATGATACTATGTTCAGACCTTACATTTTTGTTAAACCAGTGTAAGAAGTGAATTATTTACTATTCAGAATTCGGTTTGTAATGTGGTGCTGTAATAACTCACTCACTCACTCTATGGCCTATGGAACCCGGAGGTTCAATGCCGCGTTCACAAAAGCCCTCCACTGACTTCTATTCTTAGCTAACTGCATCCAGTTTCTACTTTGTATTCCTATCTCTGCGAGATCCATCTTAATATTGTCCTCCCATCTGCGCCTAGGTCTTCCGAATGGTCATTTTCCGATTGGTCTTCCAGTCAAGACTTTGAAAGCGTTTCTACTTTCTTCCATTCTAGCTACATGACCTGCCCACCTGAGCCTCCTAGACTTGACGACCCTAGCAATGTTGGGTAAACCGTATAAATTATGTAGTTCCTCGTTATGAAGTTCCCACAATTCCCCCATTCCCGTTCCTCTTGGGTCCGAATATTCGTCTCAGGATCTTGTTCTCAAATACTTTCAGTCTATGTTCTTCCCTTAGAGTAAGCGACCATGTTTCGCAACCATACAGAACAACAGGCATGATTATAGTTTTGTATATTTTAAGTTTCAAATTCTTCGACAGAATTCGCAACAACAAGAGATTTTGAACCAAATAGTAACACGAATTCCCTGCTTGTAGTCGACATTTAATTTCTTCGTGAATGTGATTTTCCTCTGTTACTAATGTGGTGCTGTAATACGAGTAATAAGTACGTGTTTTTAGTAAATAACGATAAACATGCTTTCAACATATGAAGCCATCAGATTGATTCCGGCTGAACAAAGCATTTGCTTCATAGACAGTGGAAATGAACCAACAAAATAGGAAATGCGAAAAAGTGCGTCTAGTACAGAGAGAATTCTAGTTCAATTCTGCTGACGCTCACTATTCTTTTAAGTGAACTTTTAGAACATAAATATGTACTCCGTTATTGCATGAATATAGCAAACTCTCTAATATAATAATAAAAAAAAAACATCAATATTTTATACGTACCTACTAATAAACAGTGGTGGCACTACAGGGGGGCGAGGAGGGGCAACCGCCACCCCAATATTTTTTCTGCCCCCCCCCTTCCTATTTTTATATGTGCAACCGGTGAACTCATGATTACGAACTCTTACTTTAGAATTTGCCACTGAAATCTATATGACATTGAAATCTTCGTGCGTTAACATGTAGATAGAAAAATATACACATATAGAAGCTACCTTTGTTCATTAACGCATTCTTTAATGCTTGTTCTGATCCTTAATTAACTAAGCTCTTCTGAGTATGGCTAACCACTGAGTATTTCCATGTTTCACGTTGAACATTTTGCAATCTCTTTGTACTTTCGTCCATTAATAACTGTTGATAAACTGCAGCCACATGTGTGTTACAAAGTTAAATAACACTTGTTCTTCCTTAAAAGCATCAGATCTTGTGAATTACCTTAAAAATACATTCTCTGAGTGTGGCATCGACATAAACAACTGTATTGCACAAAATTACGACGGGGCATCAGTGATGAGTGGGCATGTTACGTCAAGAAATACCTGAAGCTTTGTATGTTCACTGTTACAACCACAGATTAAATTTGGTGATAGTGAACGTGTGCTGGGGAATAGAGGAAGTTGACGCTTTCTTCACTGTTCTCCAGCAGTTGTATGTCTTCAGATCTCTTTCTACTGTCCATTCAGTTTTCATTGAACTACAGAAACGACACGCTCCCAAGGTTATAGAGCTTAAAACGAATCTGCGACACAAGATGGATTTGTCAGATTTCATCATTTATATAGCTGGACAAGAAACGTTTCCTATCATTTTGCTAACATTACATCAAATGGCTGGAGATAAGGACTAAGAGAAGAAATTGGAAGCTCAGTCACCAATTGAGACATATTTATATTTTACCTTTATTTTTTCTGCGACGTTCTTGATACCCTGAATATCCTATCAGATTACCTGCAAAAGACAAACTGTCATCTAGCAATAACAACCACGCTTGTTGAAGCTCAAGTTTCTCATTTCAGTGATCTCAGAAAAAAAAAATGAGAGTGGAATATTTGATGAAACTATACAACAATCAAGATTATTTATGGAGTATAATGGCATTTGTGTTTCTGCTACAGTGTGTGCTCGAAAACTTCCCAAGAAGTTTGCAACCTTTATTACGGAGCTGAGTAGCAGTGAAAAAAGAAAAGAGTACTAACGACGATCTGAAAACAATGATTTCTTTTTCCATATTAGACAGAATTATTAGTGAAGTAAAAGCCAGGTTCACTGATAATGGTTCTATTCTGAAAGGAGTAAGTGCTTTGAATCCCAATAGTGACTACTTTTTCCTGTAATTCTTTTGCTGTTAGCAGCGCACTATAAACGCAACATAGAGACTTTTTAAATGGAGGTCAAATTGTTTCCAAAAGTAATCGAACGATATAAAAAGGAAAACGAAATCAGTTTCCACCTTGTCGAAACTGCTGCTTAGGTTGGAATCCTCTAAGCTCGCATTCAGTGTGATTCACGAACTGTGCATAATCGCAATGTCCATTTCTCCATCAACAGCAGGGTGCGAAACGACTTTCTCTTGTCTAAGAATCCTGAAGTCATATTTGAGAAACACGATTGGTGGTGATATTAAGCTAAATTCACTTGCTGTTCTTTCAATTGAAAAAGGAATTTCTAAAATTCTGGATTTACAAAACGTTTTAAAAAAATTCACTGTTGTACAAAAAAAAAAAAAAATGTTAAGATCCATTCCACTTTTGTTAGATGTGTTGAGTTTTTATATCTGCCATTACAATGAACAGAACCCTATGAAAAATGAAAACTCTCATGGTAGTGAACGTTAATATTTCTTTACATGTAATTGCTTTCATAATACTGTTACATGCCTTTGTAAATTTCATATATGTTACTTCTTATTTCAAGTACAGTCATGTCTAAAATGATTGTCGAGCGGTCCCGGGTTCGATTCCCGGTAGGGCCACTCGTTCGAAATAGTGTATAACGCTTTTTCAGGCCAGCCACCCTGAATGAGGTTTTCCTGGGTTTTCCTCATTCACACCAGGCAAATGCCGGGGTGGCACCTAACTTATAGGTCCCAGGCCGCTTTCTTTCTTCCCTTTCCCCGGATAGTGTGCTCGCCGAGGGACGTCATCCCTCAAAACATAACGGGCTAAATGGCATTAGATGCCGACAGCCCAGAAATCTAAAATCCTAAATCTTAAAATGATTGTCGCATATCTATAACTGTCTTGTTGTGGGAATGTATAATTTGATAATGATTTAGCAGGGTACTTTTAATACTGATACTATGTGCATAATCGGGAAATGTATATTTGTGGTAAATTTCATAGGAAAAGGAGTATAAATACGAAAATTAGAATGAGTAAAATAAAATGTTGCTAAATGAACAAGAACATTTTATTTTCGTTTTATTGTTCTTATTTACTGCTCTTTTGATATGAAATTTGCCACATCAATGTCTTTGCCGATTATACACATACGAACATTATAAGAAATACGGGGCGAATTCGTTATCAAATTATATTCCTACAGCAATGTATTGTAGACATGCGACAATCATTTTGGACATGACTTGCATTTTTATAGCATGTAGACTGTAGGCATACCTGCTTCTAACATTTAAAATTCACTTTACTGTATTTGTATAATATGTTTCTTTCAATATTTGTTGTAAGTTTATGTTCCTGTATTGGGCTTACATTAAAGTGTGTCCAGAAAGGTGCCGATGTTCATTTGCTACCCTAAAGCGTAAAGCTGTGCAGTCAGAAATAAATTGAATTGGTAGAGGCTCAGAATTAAATAATAATAATAATAATAATAATAATAATAATAATAATAATAATAATAATAATAATAATAATAAAAGCAAAACAAGTGTGGTTGCCTCACATCCCCCAGATTTTTTTGCCTCCCCACTTTCCCCCCTACTATTACGAGCAGCCTAGTGCCGCCACTGGTGATAAAACTTCTTTGTTTGATTTTTGTGTGTCAATTCATGAACAATACGTTTTCATTGAAAACAATAAATAATACATTATGACATTTTGTATCAAAAATATAATCAATACATAGTAAAAGATATATATATATATATATATATATATATATATATATATATATATATATATATAATATGTATTTGTGTGTATTTGTGATGTGCGTGAGTGAAGTCTATTATTATTGTAACACACCAACCTTTCGATGAATGAGTTGTAAAAATTACCATAGTATCTTCAATTGTATGCTCTCAATTTAAGAGTAAGCAGGAACAGCTGACAGAATATGCTGAGACTTGCAGAACCTTAACTTAGCAACCTTGCTTGTTTCATAACAATGAACTTTTAAGCAAAATACTACTTGTTACGTTATCTTTAGCTGTATAGATCAAACACTTTGTTTCAGTTGTATGTGCAAGATTCATTATTTTTTTTGTCCCTTTTAGCACCTAGGCTATATAAGACGCGAACCTAAGTTTGATGAAATCCGAACCACCATAAATGTTTTTTCTCTAAACAATATAGAGTCTATATGAGAGACTGATCTACAGTTTAAAGGGAAATCCGAATCATCGCAAGTGTTTCATTCACTTCTCCGGGATTGAGTCCTGAGGACTGATCTACCAAAGGTGCATGTGTTAGCTATTGGATCTACGAAGAATGATCATAAAACGCCTATCCGGTTTGCCGTAAGGACCAGACTGTCACGTGATCAGGTCAAGTCAACGTTGCGTGCTAAATAGAGTTTGGAGATTCCAAATCAAGATGTGAGATTTCAAGCACGTAACCTACTCACGGGGCGCCCTGGATGATTTGGAGGAGATGAATATACTTATCATTATTATTGATTTTACTCAAAACTTTACTTTCGACAATGTTCTATCCATATTTACCTTACATGCTATACATAGTTTTTAAGCTCTTCATAATGTCTTTGCAATAAGCTTTCAATTAACCACAGGGGTGTAGCCAAGGGGGGGCCCATCGGGGCCGGGCCCCCCCAAATGGTTTCCTGGCCCCCCCAAATGACCAGCATTTAAAACATCGTAGTAAAATTATCTCGCTTCATTCATTTAAAAGTAACAAAGTTTATTGACAATTAATAATTTATGGTAAAATAGTAAGGAGAAGTATTGTTCTTTTCCATACCGATCGAAAAATAGTATAATATCTCTTCCTTATACCGATCGAAAAATAGGATACTTGTTTTTGTGACAACAGATTACACAGTTTACTGCGATTTATATTTGACAGTTTGAAGACAAACGCTTTAACAAGGTACCACAAATACAGCCATAAAACAAAGGTATTAAACTGATTTGTAACTACAGTATATTTTTATATGCTTTAACAAGTGTTTTAAAAGACATAGAGGATGGAAAATTTGGTGAGAAACAATGTTTTTATTCTATTTGGATTTCATTCGCTCTCTCTCTTATTTCTACTCAGTGTAATAAAATAATTATGTTTTTTAGTCACAAATAATAAATATTTTTGTCAGGAAACCGTAAAGAAATTAAGTGAAATTTCAAAGAAAATCAATCTTGTATAGATAGGTTCTGTATACAAGGTCTTAAATTTAAATATAAAGGTAACCAAGAAAAGTTTTGTTGCTTTTTCACCCACCACCTTCGAACATTGATATGTCACCTAACCTGGAAGATCAAAAATAGTCCTCATCAGCATCGACGACCTTCTGAAAACGTTCTGGAAGGCCATGGAATCCATCGCGGTAGATCTTGCTGGGCCGTGAAACGAAGAAAGAATCACGTGCATTTTGGACTTTTACTAGGGATTTGAACTGGCGTCCTCTAAGGTGATTGTTCAAAGAATGGAACAGTTGATAATCGGACGGTGCAATACCCGGGGAATATAGTGGTTGCAATATTGTTTCCCATCCAAGGTGGAAAATGGTGTCCTGAGTCATCTTAGCCACGTGGGACTTAGCGCTGTCCCGTAAACGAGGACCCATTTGCAATTCAGAACCGATGGCTCCAGAGTTTTGAGTTTTTTCTTGAGCACAGCTCAACTGCTGACACTACACAGTTGCATTGATACTCTTACCAGCTGGTAGCAGTTCCCGATGCACGATGCACCAAACACACAGAAGGACCTTATTCTGGTGCAGTGCTGGTTTCGGCTGTTTTGAAATCGGTTCATGGAATGCTAACCAATGATGAGGGCGCCGTGGAGCTTCGCATAGGACACTTTTTATTCATGTCAACGACTCCGAAATCACAGAAATGGCTCCGAAACAGTAAATAAACACAGGCGACTGCCGCGTTGCCTTCTGGCCCGGAGTCAAAATATGTGAGACCCATTGACCCAACTTGTAGTGCTTCACAAGTTGATGGATGTGCTGCCGAATGGTTTCTCCACACACTGAATTGTAGTCCCAGTTCCTCTTTGTACACGTGTTGGTCTTCTGGCACGTGGTGTTTTCGGGTGTTTCGTCATCGTCCTTAAACTTGTTAAACCATCGCTGCAATGTTCGCGTCGTCACGACACCCTCACCAAAGGCCTGGAATATCTTCTGTTCCGCTACAGCGGCGTTTGACCTCCATTTGAACTCGTTTAGCATACATGCTCTTATGACGCTCTGTGGATGTCCCGTCCCATGTTCAATCTGTCTTTACGCAGTTCACAGTGTGTCTGAATGCCACAACCAGGTGGTATGTTAGATATACCCACACCAACAACTGACGTTCGCCTTATCTCCACTCGCATTCAACTCACGGTGTGAGGTCCAATTGAACACAGACCTCCACGAAAAGGGACAGAACTTTCTTGGTGACCTTTATAGTTATGCACAAAAGTATAGCGTTTGGTCCCGGGCAGTAGTTCTTGATTAAGCATAATAAAAACTATCTTGAATATTATTTATGGATAATAATAATAATAATAATAATAATAAGAAGAAGAAGAAGAAGAAGAAGAAAGAAGAATAAGAAGAAGAAGCAGAAGAAGCTAAAATAGTGTTTTTAGTTTTCCAGAAGAAAACCAAAATTTTCCTTTATTTCAGGCCTCAAAAACACTAGCAGCAACACTTTTTTTTTTGGCTTTGTACATTGTAGCTGCCCCCCCCTCAAAAACGACGGCTCCCCCTACACAAACCTGCTGGCTACACCCCTGATTAACCATCTCCTTATTATAGTTTTTGAGATATGAGGACGACTTCATTTTTTTTTCATTGGTTTTCCATTGACTTTAATGTTCATGTTTCCTGATGTTTTACTATGTTCCACCCATTTTAGAACAATTTCTATTTCAAAATGTAGAATCTACATAATCTGTTCTATGTCTAAGCTGACTTTCAGCCATCTCCCTCTTTTAGTTTTTGAGATAAGCGGAGGAATTATTTGTTTTTCATTGATTTTTCCATTGATATTAATGTTAACGTTTCGTGCTTTTTTGATTATATTCTATCCATTTTAGGGCAATTTGCTTTTAGAATATATAATCTACGTAGTGTCATCTACATTTGAGCCAAATTTCAGCCATCTCCCCCAAAGTCTGTTTACATCATTGAAACCGAATAGGCCCTTTCTAATGGTTCATATTCGTTGCAGTTTAACATGAAATGTAACAATAGGTAAACACTGTTCACAGGTTTTGCACTATTCTCAGCTTCTTGAAAGTGATACACAGAATAAGCAGAGATACAGCGTGTTCCACAAAAGATAATTTACATTTAAAGGTAGGGAACTCTGATGTGAGAAAGCGAAGAAAATTGTACCGTTAACGTGTACTACGGTAAAAATTTTCATAAAATATGATCCAAGAATAACATTATTTTCTACTATCAGCTAGTGTATATAAGTTACCAAAAAGAAATAAATATAATGTTCATAACAACGAGAATCGTACCCACGACACTAAACTCTTAAATGCCGTTATTATATTGTTATCATTAAATAAGATATAATAAGGAAGATATACATTCACATAAAGTCAACTACTATTTAACAATGATTTAAGAAAGTTTAATTATCGTAATGTATTCGATCTATCTGGAAGTTCACTGACTTGTATCTTGTCCTTGAGAGAGATATTTAAAAGAAAAATAGTCAGGCACTTGACGTCATATTTAAATACCGGAATGAATTTCTGTACATCTTAGCATTTTATTTTGCTTTCAACAAACGTTTGTTGTCTGTTAACATATTAGACCAGTGATCTGCTATCAGTTATTGTTCATATAAAGTGACTAATATCTCGAGTATTACAATAGCTATTTTATATCCGTTTTTTAACAATCCACAAATTTAAGGGTTGGTTAAATGTACTTCTCATGAATTGAGTTTGAAAATATTGTGACTTGAAAGTTTGTTAAAAAATAATTAGTTTGAAATTTTTAATTTGAAATTTTTGTGCTCTGGAAATTTTGTGGAAAAAAATTAAATTTTGTATGATTTCTTTTGTTTGAAATTTTAGTTTCAAACATTTTACACTCGTTGAAATTTGGTTAAAAAATAGTTTGAATATTTAATTTAAAAATTTTATTTGAAATTTTTTAGTTTCAAATTTTCATTTGAAACTTTATTGCATTCACTAAAGTTTCACTGACAGAATTAGTCACAGCTCAGTAGAAAGTGGTTGGATTAACCGAATAGCTGTAAACAGCTTTTTTTTACTAATCGAATATTTGTAAACCGGATCAAGTTTGACAATTAACCTGTAAAATCTTTTCGAAAATGTCTAGTTTGAAATCTTTAATTTCAAGATTTTTTTTTATTCACCGAAAAGTTTTGCACCCACTGGATAATTATAGTCAATTGAGAATTTAAACCGGACATCAAGGTTACTTGAGACATAACTCTAAAATCCGAATCATATGAGCTCATACCAGAGTTGGCGTGGGTCAATGAAAAATTGACCCACGACCCACTGACCCGCCGTGACCCACTCTGACCCACAGATTGTATGCCTATTTTTCTCACTACTTTATGGGTTAATTGCCTTATGCTGTAAGCGCTCCATATAATAAACATAAGCTTTAGCAATTATTATAGTAGAAAGCAATGGATATATGAAGCCAAGCACTGTATTTTTTGTTTCTGATTTTTTTCTTAAATAACATCGATCGTTTTCGATCACTTTTACAAACCAACTCACTACCAATTTTCCATATATAGAAAGTGCCCCCCCCCCCCATAAAGGATAATTTAAAAAAATGCTAGGACACATTCTGGTTATTTTCAATAAAGAGTTAATACACTGAATTTCAGCTCCGTAAGTTTAACGGCTTGCGAGATACTCTTTCTCAAAAATTCGGATCCTCACTACCTCCTTAGGATATTATGCATTATAATGAAAGCAATATAACATCCCAGTTTGGATTAAGGTCTAACTATATACCAGAAGTTATTTCATTTGACTTTGCAATTTGACCGTGATGATCAGGCACACATTGTTACATTCAATTTTTTATATAATAATTCATATATTACAGTGATTCAAAAATGTATTTTTTCCAGTAGTTAGCTCCTCTAAAAACTCACAGGTCTCGAAAGCCAAGTAGTAGTATAAACCCTATTGCTATTATTACAATTACAAATATCAATATCCAAAAGTGTCTGAAGTTCTTTTTCCACTTGGTTAGATATACTCACCTCAGGTAAGTAGACAGAAACAAATGGAAAAGGAAAGGTAATAAAGGTCTTGAAAGTAAAACGAAGGCAAATTTACCAGTCTTCAGAAGATATTGTCTACAATGCAGTGAGCAGAGTGGGTCGGTAGACCATACTGAGTCGGTGGGTCGCAGTGGTTCATGGAGGGTGGTGGGTAGCAGTGGGTCATAGTGGGTGGTGGATCGTAGTGGGTCATGGTGGGTGGTGGGTCGCAGTGGATCACGGTGGGTGGTGGGTCACAGTGGGTCATGGTGGATGGTGCGTCGCAGTGGGTCACGGTGGGTGGTGGGTCACATACTGTTGACCCACGACCCACTGACCCACTCAGAAAACTTGACCCACTTGACCCATTGACCCACTGACCCACTCCATCTCTGGCTCACACCAGAACCAGGAAGAAAGATTTTAAGATGTTCTTAATCTTTGACAAATTATGTAACTTCAGTGAACCATGTATGTACTTTTCTAAATTTAAGAGGAGTGCATTAAGGTACAGTCAGCAAAAAGCCTGCAACATGAGCATGTAAGTTTATTGGGAAACTACGCCTAACAGCGCAGGAAATCAACATAACGTCTAAGTGACACGAATCATGCCAGGAGAAACCTCAGCGTCCTCCCCTGCACATTTATTTTGGAGCAAAAGACTTCGTCGTTTCACAATAAACTTACATGCTCATGTTGCAGGTTTTTTTTTTTTTTTTTTTTTTTGCTGCGGACTGTACATACTTCTGAAAAATAGTTTCATTTTATTTGAATAAAGTCACTGCAAATTCTAAACTGGAAAGCTCAACACAAGATCTATGTAGAACATAAACGCAAATATTAGAAGAATTTAGCTTAATATCCAAACCATATAAGCTCTCACCGGAAATTCATATTTAACTCGGAAAAGGGTAAGCTCATACATTCTTCTAGATATCTTTTCATGCACACACATTCTAACAAATTTATTTATAGACCATAAAGTCTTTCCTTAGAAGATTAAAAAAATCTACCAAATTTGTATTTTTAGGAATTTTTATACGTATTCAATGGAATAAAATGTGATCAGATGTCAAATTAGGGATCATCATCATAGGCGAAACTTTTCTTTAAAAATAAATACTTACTTTTCATCTACCGAAACTAGATCTGAAATTTAAGAGGGAATTTTCAAGGTACTCAAGTCCGATAATAGAAAATTAACTTATGTACCTAACCATATGTTGTAATGAAGTTTCATCGTAGAAGACACGTTAGGTCAAAAAACTCTAAAAATTTGAATTTTTGTCAATGTTAGGGAATGAATAGGATATCTAATCTTTCAGAGATCTATAGCAAGATTCTATGATTCGTACAAAACTTTATCAACACCATGCAAGGTCCAGGGAACAAGGGGCCCAAAACAGGTACCATCGTCCCTGATTCAAAACTCCCGCGTGCATGACGTCATACCACATGATCTCAAGGGTGAAGGTTAATTGTAAATTTCTCCCCAATGTGCCCATATCCTATGAAAGAGAATGCAATCATATCCATAGAACCGTGAGTTGTAATGAAACCTCATCGTGGAAGGTAAATTATATAAAAAATACTCTCAAATGTACATTTTTAGCAATTTTAACCTATATGAGGGAATGAGACCAAAACTTTAGATGCAGTTCCTACATACCCACAGGCCGTGATCTTGGACCAGAGAGACCATGGCCCACTGTCCTTGACTTTTAAACCTTCAAAAATAGTCAAATTCATACATCCTTCCATATCTATTCGTAGAACCTTAAAGCCTTATCTTAGAGGATACAATGCAGTAGCGCAAATCTGTCTTCAACATTGGGGAGACAAGTAAGAGCGTTTTTTTTTTTTTTTTTTTTTTAAGCGATGCTCAAAATAATGAAGTTGAAAAACAATCCTGTGAAGTAGAGTTGTCTTCAACGTTGGGAGCCGGGCAGATTTAAGGCTTATTCTGGGGGGACATCAATTTCATCTCACTTTCCTTTGTGGCAATCTGGCATAAATCATCACATTTTTTCCCAAAAAACACATTTCAAATCGGATTATTGGGGGGACAGTCTCCCCAGTTCCAAGATTGGAGGAGGACATGTTCCCCTCAACCCCCCGAGACTTGCGCTAGTGATACGATGCTATAGCATTTTATTCTATAAGATAAAGCTTTATGATTCTACGAATAGATATGGAAGGATGTATAAATTTGGCTATTTTTGAAGGTTTAAAAGTCAAGGACAGTGGGCCATGGTCTGGTCCAGGGTCACGGTCTGTGGGTATGTAGGAACTGCATCTAAACTTTTGGTCTATCTCATTCCCTCATATAGGTAAAAATTGCTAAAAATGTAAATTTGAGAGTATTTTTATCTAATTTACCTTCCACAATGAGGTTTATATAATATATATATATATATATATATATATATATATATATATATATATATATATATATATATATATATATATATATATATATATCTCCAGATGGTGATCAGAAAAATGGAAACACCTGTAGTTGGCAACACATCAGATGTATGGGTTGGCAGTGGTGTCGTGGCGCCCGCGGTGCTGGACCGCTGCTGGTGGTGTGTTAGGTCGGTCTCCATACTACGTCAGGCGCAATGGAACAGCAGTGTCCAGTGGCTGCAGCAGACGGAGGTAGTGTAAAATGGGAGACCTCTCAGATTTTCAAAGAGGGCAAATTGTTGGTGTGCGGTTATGTGGAGTGAGTGTGACGGCAGTGGCTACTGTGTTAGGTGTGTCGCGTGGGACAGTGTCGAAGGTGATGACGGCCTACACAACACACGGGAAAACCACATCGGGGAAGCGGAACAGTGGGCGGAAGAAAATCATGAGTGACAGGTCACGCCGGGTATTAAAGCGCATTGTCACGCAGAACCGTCGTGCCACTGCGGAGCAAGTGACGGAGGAACTCAATCAGCACCTCCCCACCCTGTTTCGACAATCACAGTCCGCCGCGAATTACATGGCATGAACTTACAGGGTTGTGTTGCACGGGCCAAACCGCTCATCAGGGACCATAACGCTTTCGCACGCCGCAAATGGTGCCGCGATCATGCAACTTGGACCGTTAAGGACTGGAAACGTGTGATATGGTCTGATGAGTAATCCTTCACCCTATTCCCAAGTGTGGAGAACGCCCAAAGAAGCTTATGATCTGCAGTGTGTCCGCCCAACTGTGAAACATGGCGGCGGCTCGGTGATGCTGTGGGCCACCATATCATGGTTTTCATTGGGTCCTGTGGTCACACTTAGCGGACGAATAACTGCCAACGATTATGTCGCAATTTTAGGAGATCACTTGCATCCTATGGTCCGGATGTTGTTCCCGGATAATGACGCCATCTTCCAGGATGTTAATGCACCCATTCACACAGCTGGCGTTGTTGCAGCGTGGTTTGAGGAACATCGGGATGAAGTTCAACACCTCCCCTGGCCCGCCCAATCCCCAGATCTCAACATAATTGAACATCTGTGGTCCGTCTTGGAAACACGACTCCGGCGACGATTTCCACCTCCATCCTCTCTCACAGAACTGGCCGATGCCCTGCACGAGGAATGGTGTAAAATTCCACTTGCCACCATTCACGACCTCTATGCCTCCATCCCACGTCGCATCAAGGCTGTTTTGAAGGGGAAAGGTGGCCCGATACCATATTAATCTGGTAAGTTGCAATTTCGTTCAGGTGTTTTCATTTTTCTGATCACCATCTGTATATATATAATATTAAAAAATCTATACCCATCTAAGGATATGAAAGGTGACCAAATGTCAAAATTCAGAGGGGTTAATCCTGGACCAAGACCTCCAGACAAGAATTTGACCTTGATATTTTGATTTCTTAGTAAGGTATCCCTCCCAAAATTTGATCTTTTTGAACTCCAGTGTTTCACCCAGGGTAGATATAGGCTTGGGATCCATCCAAAATTTCACCTTGACTGTTGTCTCCCAAAAATTAGGCACACTTTCCAAAATTCAGACCCGGGGTACAATGGCCCGGGCCGTGATACCTCTCAATTTTTGATAACTTTATTATTATGTCGGGGCATTCTATTATGTATATTGCCACGTTATTCGTATTGGAAGAATATGTGCAGAGAGATCTTTCAGAAATAGAGAAAACCTTTGGTTTACCGAGATGTAGGCAGAGGGACACGTGTAGATATATCACGATAGGACAGATCGTAATTGCCAATATGTTGGCTTTATATAAAACAAAATTCACTCAAAAGTTTTTGTTTCGGTGGCGATAATCCTTCGAGGTCCCTAAACCAAAACATCATCATAGGTATTCTCCCATTAGTGTCAGGTCACTTGCTACCACCAGATTTTATCCATCACAGTCTTCAGCTAACTACTTCGTTTTCGCGTACAATTTTTGCTTTAATATCGTCCATGAACTAAAGCCGCTTTGAACATCTTCCTCTTTTTTCCCTGCCACTATGCCTTCTATCTCGTCCCTCACGATGTAAATCCCATGATTACTTCCAAATAATCACAATATATTCGCAAAGAAATCAACAGCTTTTTATACTCAAAAGCATTAATTAGTATCAAAATATTGCGAGCGGATGATATTTAATGAGAAGCAAAAAGGCTATTGTGCTGCCAAAATGTCTTGAGCCGTGGCAAAAATGCGAACTAACCCTCACGCGTTGAGCCAATAAGGATTCAGCTGTTGCTAAGCGAGAGAAAGCGAGTGGAATTACCTCAGCCGATAGCAGCGCTTGCAACGGAAGACTAGGGATCAAGTCAATGTAGCATATCTATAATACTCACTACAAAAATAGCCGATTTTTCTTCAACATGCAACAAGTAGCGCTTTCGGAAGAAACTTCTTTCTTCATCAGCTTCCTTAAAATTCCGAAAGGATTTAAAACTTAAAGGAGAATATGGAAAGGTAAAAAATAATTAAAGATTAAGAAATGTAAAAAACAAATATTCTGTCAAAAATTAAACACATGGGAATAGGCACTCATTGTCATTGTATACTGTTGTTCACTGTTTTCTTTTCTTGCTTTCCAGATGGCAAAATTATGTAGTGAAAAGATTACTCCAAATCATATATATTTCTCCCCTATCCACATTAACTATGGGTTTCTCTTTATGGATCTGATATGATTCTTCGATTTTTCGTTCCGCTCCCTGTTTCTGCTTTCTAAATTAAACACGACTCCGCGATGTTATGGTTATAATCTCTAAGATGCGTTACTAGACAATACAACTGTTGCGGGCTCCGAGACTTCGAAGTATGAACATGTTCAGTTATTCTTGTGCAAATATTCCTTTTTGTTTCATCTATATACACTTTTTCACACTGACATTTCACCCGAAAGACGCCACTGCTTTGTAGGGTGAGTAAAAAATGTACAGTGTAAACAGCAGTGTACATTGAGAGTGAGTGCCTATTCCTATTTGTTTAATTTTTGACAGAAGATTTGTTTTACATATCTTAATCCTTTTAGCTCTTTTTTTTAAACCTTCCCATATTTTCCTTCATGTTTTAAATCCTTTTTGAATTTTAAGCAAGCTGATGAATGATGAAGGCTCTTTGAAAAGCGCTACTTGTTACATGTAGAAAAAAAAAAAAAACTTTTTTTTTTTTTTTTTTTTGCGGTGAGTAGGCCTACTAGCATTTTTTGCTTGTTTCTTATTAATTAGTAGTATGAAGTTTTATTGGCTTGTGTAAAAGTATGTTTCATCTCCAATTGAAGGGTTTTACAATGCACAGCAGTGAAGAAACGACGTCTTATTGAATAAGAAATGCACTGACGATCTCAGATTTCTTACCGTAGAATTATCTACGTATCTACTGACAAACGCCTATAACTATTACTTCACGCAAACTATATTTTTGCATGCAGCAAAGTGTTTCTTGGTGTGCATCATGTCACTGTCTTACTATTTCAGCGTTGTATTCTTTTCTAACTTGTCTCAGGTCTTTCTATAGGTCGTTATTTTTTTATCTTATAATTCTAGTTAAGAAAACGCTTCTCCCTGGCGTGGATTCAAATCTCCTATCTCTGACTTTATCAGTTTCGTTTTTTCTATTATTTTACCTCAGGAGTTTCTGTTCTGGTGCAGAGATCATGTGCTGGCCTAAGTACGAAACCCGTTAGAGAAGTTTGTTGTTAGCGGAGTTCGATTAACAATTTTGCCCAGGAAAATTAGACAAAAAATGGCACTCTTTTTGTGTCCAGTATATCCTGAAAAGTGCCTTTGTTATATCCGTAGGTTTTTTTTTCAAAAGGGTGGGGGAATGGGAGAATTTTAGCTTTTTGCTATTATCTCGAAAATTACCAATGTTTTGAGGAAAATACAGTGTGTCTCAGAAGTCCCTGACATAGGGTAACTCTGTTATTATCAGAGTTGAAACAAAATATAAGAGGGGAAAACCGTCACTAAATTTGCTTTCAATGTAAAGTGAAGGATTTTTTAAATTCGGACGAGCTGTTTGGACTGTACATTCTTTATGCGTCCAATGGTTAATGAAAATGCAACTTTGCCATTTACCTGGACCCACAACATAAGCGAATGAAGTGACTGTCTTTTACACTAACTTGTCGATGGCCAGCTCCCATTTCAAACATGCCCCCATTCACTTTATGTTGTGGACCTAGGTAAATTGCAACGTTGCATTTTTATTTAACATTGGTCGCATAAAGAGTGTACAGCTCAAACGGCGTGACCAATTAAAAAAAAAAAAAGAAATCATTATTTTAGATTGGAAAAATCATATTTTTAGACGTTTTCACCTTTTACATCTTGTAATTCTGATAACAGAGTTACCCTGTCAGGGAACTTTTGAGACACTCTGTATAATACTTACGGGGAAATGTGTAGTTTCTAAATTCTACACGAAAAAGGTTCTGAGACTATTGTCTGTAGAATCAATCGTTTCAGAAAAAATATAGGCTGCATTCTATCTGAGCAGAAAAATGGAGAGCTTTTAACTTGAGAGGAAAATTCATCTGTGATAATATTAGCCCGCTCTCGCTGCCTGGTAGTGCAATAGAGATAACTTAAAAACTCAAATGGATTACTCACATCTTTTATTGCAGATCCGGATTCTACGAGAAAAAAAAAATAAAGAAATTTTATTCGAAATACTTTTCTCGATTTGTGATAGATGGCACTGTAATCAGTAAAACTAATTTCACTAAGGTTTCTTCAGTTGGAGGCCTCTTATTCGGGAAAAATAAAAAAAAAAAATCTGACCAAGCCTGATTTTTCTGGAGATCTTTATTTATTGCATCCGTCAATGGTCATACAACGAAATTGGAAATGTCAGTTTGAAATGTATACATAAACTTACATACAATTGTTACATTTAGAATACACTTAATTCACTAATATACCTTATTATGCATTTTATGTTTACATATACGAATTATTTTTAATGAGATGGGCCGCGGTGGCTCAGTGGTAGAGCGTTCACCCCTGGTTCAAACTCAGCTCGCGCCAAGTGAACTTTGGTGGACAAACACCGTGTGCGTGAGTTACCTCGGGGTTCTCCCGTTTGCTTCCACTTTCTTCATTCCACCATTTCATTAATTTATCATCACAGTCTCCTTTAGCCTAGTCTGCATAACCGTGGGACGTAAAACTTAGATTTCATTTCACTTCATTTTATTTTTAATATATTCTTCAATAGAGTAAAAGCATTGTTCTATCAAATACATTTTAAGTTTGTTTCTAAAGTTATTTACAGAAACCTGATTTTTTAATACATGGTAGAAGCATATTCTATAATAGAGTACCTTTTATACTCTATTATATTATGGTCTCGGGTTCAAACCCTGCACCCGCCAAGTGAACTTTGTGGTGGACAAACACCGTGTGCATGGGTTTTCTCGGGGTTCTCCCGTTTCCTCCCACTTTCTTGATTCCACTATTTCATTCATCTCTCATCATCACCGTCTCCTTTAGTCTAACCGGCATAAGCGTGGGACGTAAAACTCAAAAATTTCATTTATATTATATTATATTGTGACTGATTTATTATATAAGTTTGATCTGTGCATGGAAGTGAATGTCTCCTTTATTTTTTGTATTATAGGTGTGTATATCTTTGTCGACAAGAAGTTCGCTACTATTTTCTTTTCAGATATTTTAATATTTCAAACAAATACATCGAAGGAAGAGTCATTATTTCAAATTCTTTAAAAATATTTCTGCATGGGGAGTTCTATTCTACTCCTGCTACTAGCGTTATCACTTTCTTTTGTAGTTCTTGAGATTACAAGACTTTTGGAGATGCTTCCTCAAAACATCAACTCATACTTTATTATAGAATGAAAATTTGAGTAAGCGATTTTTATATTAATCTCTTCTCTTACACATCTAATTGCATAATACAATTTCCTTAACTTTGTTCCTATATGTTGTATATGGGGCTCCCAATTGAATTTATTAGATACTTTTACACCAAGAAAAGTAACAGTTTCTAAATATTGTCTGATCATTTATTTTTATTGCTGTATTATGTTTTTACAATATGGAAATTTAAGTCCTATGTTTTAATAGTATTAATAATTACCTTATTTCTTTAAATCCAACTTAAAAGTTGGTTCATTGCCAGTTGACAGTTTGAAGCTGATTCGTGTTTCGTCTTTCCCAATAACTATTACATTTACATCATCTGCATATAGAGTCCAAATGAACTGTTAATATTTTCAGAAAGATCATTTATATACCTAGGTATAAAGAAAGAGAAATTGCCCTAGTATTGATCGTGAGGTACCCCTGGTTTATAACTTCTTCACTCTATAGATATTATTATTATTATTATTATTATTAAGTTTTCCTGAGATGTCAGTTACTTGCCTCCGATCTTTAAGTTATAATTCAAACCATTTATTTGCTAGACCTTTGTAATTATAGCAATGAAGTTTCTTTAGTATATTATGATTTACTAAGTCAAATGCTTTTGTTACATCTAAAAATATGTATTCCTGTACATTATTCTTTCCTATCCAATAGTTTCCTACAAATTTCAGGAAAAATTAAGAATTGTTGTCTCAGTGGATTTATTTTTCAAGAAACCATGTTGTGTGTTGGATAAAATAAAGTATTTAGGGATGAACTCCATTAGCAAATTGGACATTATTTTCTCGAGAATTTTACTTATAGTTGGTAGCAGTGAAATCCATCTCTAGTTTCCTGTTTCGTTGCATTAATCTTTTTTGTATTAATGGCTTAATTTTAGCAATGTTCAGTTTATCAGGATTTTCAGTTTGTGTAGTTTCTGTTGAGAGTGATTTATTATAAAATATAAAATAAAAATTTGACTAATTATTTGTAACGACTTTTCATTAAATTGTTAGGTATTTCATTCCCAGTCGACTCCGAATTTTTCATTTGTTTTATCATAATTTGTATTTCACTCTGTGTTACTGGTTTTAAAAATATCGAGTTTTCAGACATTTTTATTTCTAAGTCCATTAAGTTTTATTTTATTTATTTATTGTTCTACATCGTTATTTTTAAATAATGATGCTATGTCGTTTGGATTTGTCATATTTACACCCCCTCTAGAAAATGTTACTTAATTGGTCAGTACTTTTTGTATATTAAGCTCTTAATTGTTTTCCACATTGCCGATGACTTATTGTGTGACTGAAGAATCTTCCTACTATTATAATTTCATATCGATGTTTTTAATATTTTTCGTAACCATTTTTACGCTTTGAATAATTCAAATTAACAAAAAAAAAAAAAAAAAAGGCTACTTACCAATGAATCCTTCCTTAGAAAGCTTAATATTTTTCAAACGTTTCGGAACTCAAAGCTGGTTCCGTCCCCGGTGACAAGATGAAAAGGATTAAAACGGATAGGACACAAAAGGTGTGATACAAGGAATACATACCACTAAATAAATAAATGTAACGTAAAGAATGGATGCTGAAATGTCACGAGCAAAGTAAAGTGCAAAAGGAGTGAACTGAATGGAAGATAGAGGGGTGTCTATGTTACCCCACTATTACCAGACTCAAAATATGCATCAAAGGTAGGTAACCAAGTTTTATCAATATTACCAGTATCCAGATTCAAAGCAGGTGTGTACTTATCAATAAAGAATCATTATTTAATCTCCTGTTGTTTCCTTGTTTTTGCTGAACCTATTACATTAATCTGTTTTATATTATGCGTAGGTTGTTTTAAGTGAAGCGCCAATCCTTTCCCAAAAAATATTTAGGCTTTCTAAAGGAGGATTCATTGCCAATTTTTTGTTAATTTGAATCATCCTCTCATGCGCCCATATAGTTGTGAGTAATTTAGTTCATTCGTTCTAAGTAGGGTAACACTTTGTAATTTTATTTAGTTGTATATTTAATTTTTGCTTTCAAAATTTCAGGTATAATCCACTTTATTTATTTATATATTTATTGTTTGTCCTAAATATTCTTTTATTGGAAATGCAATTTCAAATTGTATGTTCTACAGTATCATGTACTATCTCATAAACATCATTTACGTTTGTTGGCTCGTAAATATTAGTCTACGTTTCCACGCTAAATAAATAAGTAAAAATAACTAATGCTGTTTGAGTTAAAACTCCTTATTATATGCATTTCGCTTGTTTTGCGGTTGAGTAGGTTATATATATATATATCTATATATATATAATATAGCCTACTCAACCGCAAAACGTCTATACTCGATACTGACTTTTTGTTATTCTTGATGGCAATTTTATTGTGGAAATTAAATTATATGTTTGAAGTAAAGATTCAAAGTCTTCATTAAGTTCTTCACTCACTTTTTTTCATATTGTTTGTATTTGTATGTCCGTGTTTTTAAAAATTACCTTACAAACCGAGTTTTATCTTCCTTGCGTGAAGAGCTCATAAAATACTCAGACTATGGTCTCTCTTCGCTTCAGAACAATTAATAGCATAAGAAAATCAAATAATTCACATGTGTTGTAGGTCGAAATGTCGAAGCCACTGCGATGTTTGCCACTTATCTCTGTTTTCTAATATTTTTTTTTTTTTTTTTTTTTTTTAAACGAATGATTTTTCCCCGAAACAAACAGTAAAAACGAATGACATTTAGTTAGTATGTGTTACAAATCTAAACTTAGAAGAGGAAGGAGAGAAAGTTCACGCAAATCTTGTTAATCAACTGATTGAAAAGGCAATGACTATTCGTTCACAGGTCCAGTAGGAACAAGCGATGAGAAAGATTTTGATTAAGAAGACCAATCCGAGCCAAAAGAAATTCCTGAAGATGCTACTCAAAGCGTTTTACTTTATGTATTTATTTTAACATTTATGGATTTCGATGTTAGTAGAGTAACATGGAAGAACAAAAGAAAGAAAGAAGCAAACGTGTTCTCAATGTATCTCACATCTGAGCGACTCCAAAAACTATGGGGATTGTTCATCTGAGGAACTCCAAAAATTAGTATTGAGGGATTGAATACTAATATAGGATTTTTTTAAATTATTTTTATGTATCCTACTTCCCATGTCCTTATGATTGCTAGGAGGTCTTATCCTCACTAGGGTGCTGAACTCGGACTTAAAGAGCATTAGAACTGTCGCCAATCAATTTAAGGACCCAGAAAACCTAAGAATTCGAAATTAATATAAGTTTTTTCCATTATTCTACGTATCGCCATTTCCTTCAGGGGTTCTAGTGGGGCTGATCTTGAACTTAAACGACATCCAGAGTGTATCTCAGAGAACTCGAAAACTACGAAAAGTATGGACTCCACACTAACATTAGACGCTTTCGATCTTTTTGTATGTCACCCCTCCCACCCCTTCTAAGTGTCCATTTTTTTTTTCTTTCTTCAGATTGTAAGTAATAGGTGTACAAAGTTTGATTTAAAGTTGCTTCAGGCGTTGAGAGTTATATTGGAACGTATACATAAAATACATACATTTCTCTCTCTCTCTCTCTCTCTCTCTCTCTCCCATATATATATATATATATATATATATATATATATATATATGAAAGCAAACAATTTTTACTTCAATAATTAGCGAGAATCAAACTTTTTTTGTTCCGGTTTAGAATCGAAGATCGAAAAGGAGAGCAGTATGAATTTGTACTCTTAATTATTACTTTTTCTTTCAAAGCAAACTATTCGTACCTTTTCTTGAACAATTTTAACCGATTATATTGTATTATAAACTGGTGTAGTCTCTGCTCGAGTAATTTATTTTATGGTTATTAGTTATAAACTAATCCTGTGTTTGAGTCTTTCGAGATCAATATTTTATTCTAACTGATGATCCATTTGCTTTTCGTCTGTGGTTCGCAATCATGTCGTTAAATGCCACGAGTGGTTTGTAAAAAGCAACTCAAGTGGTCTGGAACGCCTGAATTTTACACATGCAACGTAATATGACTATGGAACATCCAATCACACACAGAAAAAACACACACACACACACACACATACACATTACCTTGGCAAATAAATTTTATTTGTAATTCTGGTTAAGAAAATATGTAAACGCAATACACAGAATTTTCCGCATAACTCTTAGATCACCATATTAAAAATAATATATTAACCAGGTTTCTTTGAAATGCGCTTTTTAATGCGTTGCACTAATAATAATTCGCAATTCTACTTTTCACACTGTAAAAGGGGGTAACAACTCTTGCCTAGTTGTTTCCTTAGTGATGATGCAGAAATTGACGTTTGATATTTTCGCAGATGACGATTGTCTCACAATGAATAACGTTCGTCGAAGTAATCTTTCTTTTTGAATCAAAAGATCCAATATATTTCAGGCAAAAATTTTCTTGTAGGCCTTATGTCGGGAGAACTATATATAATGTAGCCAAACCTAAACTATCACTTAACTCAGTGTGATATGCTTATTCCGTAAAAAATACGAAAACTCGATTTAGGGGCCTTTATAAATAATTGTGGTTCCTGATCAAAAAACTCCAATATATTTAATTGAAAAATTGTCTTGTACGCCTTATACCTGGAGAACTGCATATAGTGTAACCAAAACCAAACTATCACTTAACTCGGTATGATGTGCTTATTTCGTAAAAAATACGAAAACTCTATTTAGGGGCCATTCAAAAATGTTCTGGCCCCTGATCTAAGAACTAATTATTGGCCAAGGTTGCAATATTTTGATCCATTTTTTTGGGATCATTCCTAAAATTCTTGTTACATAATAAAAATTAAGTTCACAACATAGGTATAATGTAATAGACGTGGCACTATAACTTAGTATTGTGTTTCGTATATTAATATTTTTCAGATTAAAGAAAAGTCGACAGGAATTTGGTAGCAAAGTTTCGGCTCGCATTTAAGATGTACTAAATGTCAAAGCACAACAGAGCGAGGCTGAGTTTTCGGAGTATAGTGGTTTCTCAAAGTTTAGTTCTTCCGTTTTTCTTCAAATCGGGAAAGTCCGGAAGGGTTTGACAATACGTTATTTAAATACTCAAAATGAGCAAATTAAACTGAGTGTATAGGGCATATGTAAACAGTGCTCCAAACAAATATTCAGTCCTAGAAACTTTGATTTTCTTATCTTAGAGCTGAGTTACGTGAGAGGATTACTGGTCACGGTTTCTCATATACAACTAAATGTTACAACTCACTATATAAAAATACTCAAAACATCAGTAAATATTTATAGATAACGTAAATGTAAGTAAGTTTCAATTCAAATAAATTTCAATTAGCAATATAGGGGGCGCGGTGGCTCAGTGGTAGAGCGTTCACCTCCGGTGACGGGGCTCCTTGGTTCGATCCCAGCTCGCGCCGTGGAAAACACCGTGCTCGTGGGTTTTCTCGGGGTTCTCCCATTTCCTCCCAGTTTCTTCATTCCACCGTTTCATTCATTTCTCATAATCACAATCTCCTTTAGCCTAACTGGCATAACCGTGGGACGTAAAACTTGAAGATTTCATTTCAATTAGCAATAGTTGACTGATGCTTGTCCATATTTGCTACATCTACACGACAAAAATAGGATTTCAGTGAAAGGATGCTTTCTTCTGTTAGCTACAACGAACAAAAGGGATCTGGTTTCTCATCAGTGTTTACTAAGATACAGAAATAGGTTTAGTATTTTCAGAAAAGAAATGCATTAATTTACGTGTTTTGAGCATAAAAGAAAAATAAAATGTGTTAAAATATGTTTTAAATTGCCTTCTGTAGTTAGGGACAAAAGTATTTATGGAACCGAGGAAACCTTACATCTGAGGTCCGACATTGGGAATGATCTGATTAGTAGTATAAGTGCTCTGGCCATAAAATATTTTAAGTCTTCAAATGCAAAATCTGGAAAATTTTGTTCTTACTTGAAAAAGGGTGTAAGTGGCAACACTTATTGATATTATTAGTTAACACTGGTAACACTGTTTAATTAACAGAGGCAACACTGTTTAGTCGAAAATGTATTACTGTTTTCTATTAAAATTTAAAGTAACATGCTAGTGACAAAATATTCGCTATAATTTCCTTCGCAATTACACTTCATCAAACGGAATATGGTCACTGTTACTGTTTCATTGATGAGAGTAGGTACACTCATGTCCAAAATTATTGTCGCATGTCTGTAAATATGTTATTCTAGGAATATAATTTGATAACGAATTCGCCCGGTATTTCATGTTCGTATGTGTGTAATCGGCAAAGACATGTATGTGACAGATTTCATGTCAAAAGAGCAGTAAATAAGAACAATAAAACGAAAATAAAATTTTCTTGGCCATTTAGCAACATTTTATTTTACTCATTATAATTTTCGTATTTATAACTTTTTTCATATGAACTTTACTACAAATATACATTTCCCGATTATACACATAGTATTAAAAGTACCCTGCAAAGTCATTATCAAATTATATTTTTACAAGAAGACAGTTATAGATATTCGACAATAATTTTGGACATGAGTGTACATAAATATGTGTGGAAATTAAATATTTGCCTTTTACCTGTAGTATAACAGTATTAGAGCATTTTATATTTAGTCTTACTTCCGATTTGGAAGTCCATTTTCTTCCGCTGAAGTTTTTGATCTTGTCCATTCGACGACCATATTAGAGGTGGTAGAGGTATAGAATATTTCTTAGAAATTTTCCCACGGTGGAAGCTCTATGTTTGTGAAGTGATCCCAGTATTATCTTGAAGTGAGGGAAAGGGGATATTGTGTGGAATAATTGCACTATGTGAAATTTTTTTCACAAATAGTAAGAAAATTTTATATTCGTTTCAGTGTTGGATTTTAACGGCAGTTTTTTCAAAGAACTTTAGTATTTTGATTCATTTTTTTTTTCAATATTTGCATTTTGAATAACACTAAATGTGATTTCAATAGCACTGAATATTATTTATTAACATATTATATGTACTGCAAGTTTTTCATGAGCCTCTAATTCAGTCACTCGTTATTCATATTATTTTGAAAACAACACTGCCAATCGGCAATGAACCAACTTTCAATTTGGATGAATAAAACTGACTTAATTATTAATACAAATAAAACATGTTCCTTAAATTCTTATAATGTTAAAAGTAATCAAGCCAATACAATAATAAGAATAAATAATAAAACAGTTAAATATGTAGAAACTACTACCTTTCTCGGAGTTAAAATATCTAATAATTTCAACTGGGAACCGTATACAGAATATGTAAGTAAGTTAACTGTGTTATACAATTAGATGTATAAAAGATAAGATTAATGTAAAAACAGCTAAGTGTATATACTACTCATATTTTAATTCTATAATAAAGTATGCCTTGATGTTCTGGGGAAATATACCTAAAAGTGTTATATTCAGGCTACAGAAGAAAGTGGTAAGGATACTTACAAGAGTAGAATAGAACTGTCTTTGCAGAAATGCTTTTAAGGAACTTGAAATAATGACTCTTCTCTCAATGTATTTGTTCGAAATATTAATGTATTTGAAAAAACATAGTAGTGAATTTACTGTTAACAAAGACATTCACAGATACAACACAAGAAGTAAAGAAGACATTCACTTGCATGCACATAGAATAAATATATACAATAAATCAGTTACTCACAAGTGTACTCTATTATACAATCTACTTTCATCATGTATAAAAAATCAGGTCTCTGTAAATAGCTTTAGAATCTTACTCAAAACGTACTTCATACAACAATGCTTTTACTCTGTTGAAGAATATGTGCAAGATAATTCGTATGCGTAAAATTAAATGTATATTAAGTAAATTAGTGAATCTACAAGAATCCATATGTAATAATAGCATATATGTTTATGTATACCGGTATATATATATGACATGTCGAATTTCGTTGTATGACGATAAACGGATGCAATAAATTATGATTATTGTCAAACGAAACTAAAACACACATTTATTTTAGTTACTTATTCATTCATTCAACATTTATCTCAAAACATTTTCGTTCAGCAAATGATAAAGTATATATATATTTGAATATAAAAAACATAAGAAAAATACACAGGAAAAGGTAAGTAGTTGAAATACTAAGATAATATCTAATATTGGAAATATTAAAATGTTTATGTATGCTAATGCATACTAGGTTTATAAAATGACTTTGGTAGATGAACATACAAAATAATTCGGGGAATTTTTTTGTGTAATCTTTAACTAGCAAATTTGCTTAAAATAATTTGAAAACAAACGAATTTCCAAAATTTTGAATAACGGGAAATTACCAAAAACTCATAACTATATTCAAATCATTAATGCTGACTCGTGCCTGTCCATCTTTGCTACACAAAAAAATAGGACTGCATTGTTCTGTTGGCTTCGACAAACTAAAGGGATTTGGACTGTCATCATTACTCGCCAACACACAGAAAGAGTTTTGGTATTGTTTCCAGAAAAGAACTTACGTCTCTTCAGCATAAATTAACTAACTACCTAACTCTATGGCCTATGAAGGTTCAATGTCGCATTCACGGAAGCTCAAATGTTGAAATCTAGAAAGGTATTCCAACCTAATTTTCCAAACATTTCTTTGATTTTCGAGACAAACTATATTTTCCTCAAAACGAACAATGACAAACGATTCATGAGAGTTTTGATATATAAGATGGGGAGGCAGTACGAAGTTACTTTATCCTCTAAATTTCTTTCCTAATTATTATAGGTTATTAGAAATCTAACTATTCTTGTATGCTTAGAATATATAAAATGATAATCATGCCTGTTGTTCTGTATGGTTCCGAAACATGGTCGCTTACTCTGAGGGAAAAGCTTGAGAACAAGATCCTGAGACGAATATTGGGACGCAAGAGGGAAGGGCATAGAGAATGCTTGGAACTTCGTAACGAGGAACTACGTAATTGATACGGTTTACCAAACATTGTTAGGGTCATCAAATCTAGAAGGCTCAGGTGGTTAGGTCATATAGCCAGGGTGGAAGAAAGTAGGAACGCTTTCAAAGTCTTGACTGGAAGACCAATCGGAAAACGACTATTAGGAAGAGACAGGCGCAGATGGGAGGACAATGTTAAGATGTATCTCGCAGAAATAAGAATAGGAAGTAGAAACTGGATCCAGTTGGCTAAGGATAAAAGTCAATGGAGAGCCTTTGCAAACGCAGCATTAAACCTTCGAGTTCCATAGGCCATAGAGTGAGTTAGTTACTATTTTTGTATAGGCAATCAATAGGAAACGAAGTACGAACGATATTTTTGTTTTGAATCCGATTTCAAAATGGGGGCAGTGTAAAGTTGGCCATCCTAGCTTTCTTTCCTAACTATTTCTTTACCTTTTCCGAAACAAACTATTTTTTTCCTTTCCTTCAAAGCAAGCAATAACAAACGGAAGCCAACTGTTTCTTTCTGCTTTTAATTCAAGTTCTGAGGCAATGCCAATTTGACCAATCAATCTTTGTTTTCTGTATATATATTTTTTTTAGGTTTTTCGAAACAAACTATTTGTTTTTCAATCGATAACAAACATTTCGTTTATATTTTGAACCCAAATTTGTAAATTTGGGACAATGCAAAGTTGGCCAATGGTACTTTGTTCTCTAAATATTCCATTACGGTTTTCGAAAGAAACTAATATATAATATTCCAAGAGAGTAAATAATATACAAAAAAATGCTATTATATTGGCTTGTCTAAAAAGAAATTAGGCCTTTGAGTTCAAAATTGAAAATACAATTATTGTGATTGGAAAATAGCGCTATGAGACCACATAGGCACCATTTGTTCGGTCTGCCACTTTTCAGGTAACACCGTAATCCTATCGTGGTTTCTAGTAAAAAAAAAAGTCACACGGGGTCTTCTCATGCCTGTTGCGAAACTTACACAATTTAGGAAGTTTTGTAGTAACCGAAACAAATGATAGTCGGGCAGTGCCAGATCCAAACTAGACGGTGGATGTATTATTATAACCTCCCAGACACGTTTCCTCAACTTTTCATGGGTCTTTAAAAACGTCCCCATACGGCACCTTTTCTTTTGATTAGCTACGGACATTTCTCTTGAATTGCTAAGTGCAGTCGCCTTAATTGTCAACAGTACAAGTCAGTCTATTGTTCACTCCTGCGGCAAGAGCTTGTGATGTACGAAGACCTTTCAATTCCACCAAACACAGCATAACCTTTCTAAAGATCAGTGTAGGCTTTTTGTAGAGCTTCTCCCCGCTTCCACCATGATCTTTTTGGAATAGTGTTTTTGTAGGTTGTGCACTTTGCATCAGTCGTGATCAACCGCTTCTGAAATGGCTCGAATTCGTTACTTTGGAATAAAAAGATTCGCAGATAGAAATTCGATCGAGCGAATATCTTTCAGTCAGATTATGTGGCACCGAGACTTAGGGCCGCGGTGGCTCAGTGGTAGAGCGTTCACCTCTGGAGCTTGGGGTCCCGGGTTCGATCCCAGCTCCCGCCAAGTGAACTTTGTGGTGGACAAACACCGTGTGCGTGGGTTTTCTTGGGGTTCTCCCGTTTCCTCCCACTTTCTTCATTCCACCATTTCATTCATTACTCATCATCACCGTCTCCTTTAGCCTAACTGGCATAACCGTGGGACGTAAAACTCAAAGATTTCATTTCATTTCATTTCCATTTACGGAAATTTTCGATAAATGCTGAAACACGTGTTCAGTTATTTCAAAAAGGATCATATGACGAATTTCTTCTTAATGTGTGACAACTCTTGGGGAAAAAAAAGGATTTAAACCTTTTCAAGCTCCTTAGGACACGTGTTAAAAAAAAAAAACTTTGTTTTCATGCAAAAAGGAGTTTCATGCCAAGATTTTTGTTTCTAGCTATTGTAGTATTGCATTTATGGTGATGGGTGAAGCAATTTTACTGTTTTATATAATATGAGTGGCATAGATATGAAAAAAAAAAAAATAAATAAAGGTTCTAGACCACATCACATTGTAATAATTCTGAACACTTTGCAAATGCAATAATGAGTATAATATTGAGCGGTGAAAGCCCGAAACACATCATGAAGAATAATTGTCATAATGAAGAAGCGAGCTTGCACTCATATATACATATAGACAGGGACATACGTAGGGGGTGGGTCCTGGGAGTTCGTACCTTCCCCTCGGAACTCTCGAATTGTCTATAAATTTAGTCTAATTTTAGGAGTAATTTTACAAATGCTAATGTAATTTATCACCATATTGAATTTGAACTACCCAAAACGGTTTTAACTCCGCACCAAAATAAATTAAGGGTGGCACGGTGGCTCAGTGGTAGAGCGTTCACCTCCGGTGCTTGGGGTCCCTGGTTCGATCTCAGCTCGCACCGTGTGGACTTTGTGGTGGACAAACACCGTGTGCGTAGGTTTTCTCAGGGTTCTCCCGTTTCCTCCCACTTTCTTCATTCCACCATTTCATTCATTTCTCGTCTCCTTTAGCCTAACCGGCATAACCATGGGACGTAAAACTTAGATTTCATTTCATTTTTCAAAATAAATTAATGCTTACACCCCTCCACACAAACCAACCATTATGTGGTGTTACCGGCTGAAATGTGTGCTATAATTGTCGGCCAGAGTACTTCTTGTGCTCCGACATAACTCAAAAGTCATGACTCCCCAAAGAGAAACTTGCTGGGTACACTCCTGACTACATAATATAGGTCTACAGTAAAATCAACGTGATTGGATTTTCTCCAACAAACAACTAAAATCTAGGAGACTGAAGAAGACGAAAGTTCAAGACAAAATCATTATGTCGTCATGTGAAATTAAAATTAAATTATTCTGTAGTTGAAAATACAATAATATTTTACAAATATGAAGAATATATTTAATACTCAAATTTGAGATATATCACCAAGAATAAGCTTCCTAAGTTTAAGTTTAGAAAAAGGTTATATCTAAAATAGAACTGGAAATGCACTTATTCAAGTGTAGGGCCGATCTGCTTTCTTGCGTCGCACTCCATAATATTAAATCTTGCCCAAGTGGCGATAAAATAATTCACCATAAATATGACTTATGAGTACAAATAGGGTTTGATTAATAAATTGAATAAAATTATGGCCAGATCCCAACAAGGGGTATTTATTTTAATGAATTTTTCATATATATATACATTTCTAATAGTTTTTTTTTTTCACCAATACAACAAAATTTGCTGTTTGTTAAAATGCACGTGTTGCATATACACTTGAGCATGCTTTTTTGTACAAGCTTTGGTAACTTGTAGCAGACACACAGCTTACCATACGCCAAGAAGACATCCAATTTTAATCCTATTTACACCTCATCCTTTCGCAATCGTTCTGGGTCCATGAATGACCCACGCGATTCTGTTGTCTGGAATCTCGGTGTCATGGTCCTCGATCACTGCTAAGATCTCGTGGCCCTGTCATACTGCCCAGGGGTAAGTGTAATAATTTTATATTTGCATTTTGCTCTACATGTCTGTCACATTTGGGGCTGCTACCTTTTCTCTTTCTTCGTTTTGGTATATTTGATGCTTAGCAGGATAATAATTGTTGAATAGTTCTTCCTTTAAAACCTATGATACATTATTGACTGCTGAACTGTTTCCTCTTTCTGATTGTACATTGGCCTTCAGTCAGTATATTATAAATTTGGTTTTGTGTTAATTTCAGTGCCTGAGGAAAAAGAAAATACACTCAGTCGCCAGCTCTGTAGGCCACCGGGACTTCTGTCTGCGGGATCAACTCCAAGGTCCACTCCAAGATCAACACCATCTCGAAGTAAATCACCTTCTCTAACACGTAAGTATGTTTTATGTATTAGATCTTATATACTATTTTGTTTACCATTTTTCACTTATATTCACTACAGTACAGTAGAAAATTTTCACAGTAGCAACCATATTATGGGTTAGAAAAATAGTCTTCAGTACTTTTTATAGCTTTAGAAGTTTACAGTTAGTAGAGTTATACCATCTGCATCATGTGAGGAATAACTGGTTTTTGTAAGGACTTTTTAAATTATTTTATCTATTTATTTTGTTTATTTATTTTTTCATCAATGATAGCTGAAATATTGGATCAATCACTGTGTATCTTCCACATCTTTACAGATTAACTCCTGAAATAGCAGTGAGACTATCATAAAGCTTACTTTCCTAATTTTCATAATTGTCCAAAGAAGGAGAGTGGATTTTTAGTGTATCTGCTTATGAATTTCTCATGCTCCTCTTACAGTGCAAAGCTTGTAAAATGATGTCATATGCTGAACTTTTTTATGAATACTATTAGGTATCCAAAAATGTTCCGTCATACTTTGAGCGTAGAACGTGAAACCAGATAACATGAAGTAAAACACAATAACAAAATAAGAAATGAAGGCCGCGGTGGCTCAGTGGTAGAGCGTTCACCTCTGGTGCTTGGGGTCCCGGGTTCGATCCCAGCCTCCGCCAAGTGAACTTTGTGGTGGACAAACACCGTGCTCATGGGTTTTCTCGGGGTTCTCCCGTTTCCTGCCACTTTCTTCATTCCACCATTTCACTCATTTCTCATCATCACCGTCTCCTTTAGCCTAACCGTCATAACCGTGGGACTCAGATTTCATTTTTTTTTTTTTTTTTTTCAAAATCAGAAATGGTCCCCACCAGTAGCAGTAATTTGTTTCCAGCGGTCGGGCAGACTGCGGTTTCAACGGTATTAGTACTCAGGGGAACGTGGAGAGAAAAAAAAAAATTGTAGTGCGTGGGTTACCTCTTTGAGAATTTGGAATTATCGTTTCTGTACATGGCTGTCTAACAAACAAATAGCATATCTTTAGTATAGTGTCAGATATATTGGTGTTGCAATACTGCATCCCAACCAAGTGGGACAATGGTCACTGTTATCTTAGCAGCATGTAAATTCACATTGTCGAGAAGTAGATACCTCTACGATTCACAAGCACTGATTCCACAATTTTCAATTTTTGATACACGCGTTCTGATTGCTATGAGTACATAATTGCATTCATCATCTGGCCAAATGACAGGAGTATGCGATACAAGACATACCGAGCACTCCTCAAGGCACTCTCACAACCTTTGTTGATATTGTGATGGGTTCCGTTGTTCATGACTTGAGTCATGTGGTGCTAATGAATGATAACGAAATCTGAAGTATCGTAAACAACCTATTTCTTATTGCACGTGAGCACGCAATCGGAAAACTGATTTTTTCCCCTCAGGTGACAAGTGTCGCCCAGAAGCCGCAGTCAACTAATTTGGGAGCCATTATCTCATCTTATAACTGGGAGAAGTATTGATAAATTGCTTCTGCGCTGCAATTGAATGCTTTTCTCAATGTCTTATATGTTTTAACATTATCGGCATGAATGTCCGCCTTGTGTTTCGTAGTCTATGGCTTCTGCACGTTCCCCATATGGTGCATCTTCGAGGGATTCATCGCCGTTCCTAAGTTTGTTAACTTTGGTCAGTGTGAATTTAATTTCCTGCTGACCTTAAACGGCGACTCCATTTAAACTGATTTCCTACGATTGGATGAAAGTTTAAATACCTTCGCTCCTAATTCGCGGAAACATGAAAAAATATATTTCGTCACACATTGATTTTACTTTTGAATCTGTATTGTGTGTATATACACTATTTTTAATGCGGTATCAATTATTGTTGTCAATATTATTTAGGAAAGGAAACGGGTTCTCGGCCCTCACCCTTTTCAAATATGTTGAAAACAGCTGTAAGTGTATTATTTGTTCTTCGCTTCGCTTAGATTTGATTTTGAGTTTACCGTTCTTTTTAGCAGCGAGGCTATATAAAGCGTGGATCTACAGCTTAACGTGGGACCCGAACCACATGAGATCACACCCGGAGTCCGTACGCTAACTGCGTGAGGGAGTTCATTTTTTCTTCGAGTTTCACCATTTGACGTTACAGTCCACTTACAGCTTTCTTTCTAATCTACTTTTATCCTCATATGCACTCATATCTGCCACTGTCATAAAAGCGCAGTAGGCAAAATGTGCTGGCACGACAGTACACGGCATCACTAGAATGTTGGAAGTACTTCAAATCTTTATATTTAATAAAAACTTACACCACCACATTTATTATTCAGTATTACAAAGTAAGGACGGGACAGTATCACAAACATCCGTAAACATCCAAGAGTTGGAGGACTCTACAACAGTAATAATGCAAGTGAGATGACTGTGTCAGTGTACATCGGAAGTGCCTTACAGTCGAATACTATGGCCATCATATGACGTATATGTGACTAGTAAGAACAAAGTTACCACGAGATTGAAAATTTTGTTGGGGACACCCGGTCGAAAAATCTTTCAGGCCAGCCGTCCTCAGTTTAGTTTTTTTTTTTTTTTTTCTGTGTTATCTTCATTAACCCCCTCAACCTGTAAAAAAAATCAAACATTCATAGAAGCCTCGGACCAGGACTGATGCGAAACATGGTCACTTACTCTAAGGGAAGAAAGTAGACTGAAAGTATTTCAGAACAAGATCCTGAGACGAATATTCGGACCCAAGAGGAACGGGAATAGGGACTGGCGGAAACTTCATAATGAGGAACTACAGAGTTTATACGTTTACCGAACATTTTTAGGGCCATCAAATCTAGGAGATTCAGGTGGGCAGGTCTTGTTGCCAGGATGGAAGCAAGTAGAAACGCTTTCAAAGACTTAACTGGAACACGACCATTAGGAAGACCTAGGCGTAAATGGGAGAACAATATTAAGATGGATCTCGCAGAGATTGGAATACAAAGTAGAAACTGTATCCATTTGGCTAAGGATAGAAGCAGTGGAGAGTTTTTGTGAACGCGGCATTGAACCTCCGGGTTCCATAGCCGTAGAGTTAGTTTTAGTTAATCTTCATTCAGATCATCCAAATGCCGAGATGGTACCTAACATAGAGGTCCCGGGCCGCTTTTTCTTCCGTATTTTTTCTTCTTTTCCCCTTCTCTGGATAGTGTGCTCGCCAAAAGATGTCATCCCTCATACGTGACGAGCTAAAGGCCATAGATACTGATAATTCCCAGGAACATATACCAGTAAATAAGAGATCGGAAATCTGACTTTCTTCAAAAGGTTTCGTTTCGAGAAAGTTCTTAAATAAGTATCACATCCAGTCGTATAGATGATTTACAATAAACGCAAAGATCAAAATGCAGTTTACAACGATTTGATATATCAACGCATTCCAGAGATACGATGCGCACAGTAAAAATTCAAAACAGGGCTTGAAATAATGAAATTACGTGAACTTGTAATTACTGCTATCCAAAACTATTGTTGTAGTGTTACAGAAACAGACTAAGACTATATTTTAAAAACAAGTTTCCACAACTACGTCATTTTAACCAAAACAGCAATCTATACTCATGTTTTCTATATCTCCGGAATGGGTTGATATATCAAATATTTGTAGCGACGATATAATGTTTACGTTGATTGTAAACCATCCATGTGATATTTACTAAGCACTTTTCCAAAATAAACGTTTTGAATAAAGTAGATTTTTCAGTTCTTAGTAACTTTGTCCCTAGTTGTTAGAAATACGTCATATCATGGTCATAGTATATGACACGGAAGTACTTCCAATGCCCTGTCGGGGCCGCGGTGGCTCAGTAGTAGAGCGTTCACCTCTGGTGCTTGGGGTCCCGGGTTCGATCCCAGCTCCCGCCAACTGAATTTTGTGGTGGACAAACACCGTGTGCATGGGTTTCCTCGGTGTTCTCCCACTTTCTTCATTCCACCATTTCATTCATTACTCATCATCACTGTCTCCTTTAGCCTAGCCGGCATAATCGTGGGACGTAACAAAACTCAAAAATTTCATTTCATTTCATTTTCGAGGAGGACTTGTAGCAGCTCGAAGAGAGGTCGAAAAAAGAAATAAATCAATCTATTGGACAAGTATTGATTTGTTACAATAACAATTGAATCAAGTGGTTCGTGGGGACAAGAAGGGTTTAATTTTATCAATGAAGTTGGCCAACGCATATTGCTAAAGTCGGGAGATCCCGAGCTAGAGCATTTCTCATACAACGGATTAGTATAGCCATTCAACGAGGAAATGTCAGCTATTTTGGGAATTTTGCCAACCGGAAAAGAATGAGAAGAGATTTTCTTTTTGTAGGCAGTTTATGGACTGAAATAATGTTATGTGAATTTATAATAAAATACTTTTAGGTTTGTAAATAAGAACAACCTGTGGTAGTTTAATCTTACTGTCAGGTAAGAATTGAATATTTTCATTCTGGATAGGTAAGTGGTTACCGTACTGAACTTAGGAGACCTGGGTTTTGAACCCTGCCAAGTTAAAACAATTTTAACATGGTTCAATTTCAGTTTCAGTCCATACTCAGTGAGGCAAACAAGATCTTTTATTGAGAGGAAAACAGATGTTCGAATGACAAAAATAGAGAAGAAATTGGACTCGGACAGTGAAGGAGAAAAATATTTAATGACTTATTTTCCTCAGTTGTTCTAGATTTGAAATTTTCAGTTTCTTAGCACTATTTTCTAACTCATGTCTGATCAGTGTTTAATTTCTTCTCATATGCAGTTGTTTCTGACTCATCTAGGAACATCTATACAGCAGATTGTCATTCATCTCGGTTCATATGAATAGATCCATATTTCATCTTCTGTTGTGATACACATAAGATTTGATGCTCCTGCTTTGCACTGTTTGATCATGGTCTTGGACCAAACGTGCGTCCTTTTGTTCTTGAATTAAATTTGTGGGCAATTCATCAAGAAAATAACTCTCTCACACACAAATAATCTAAAGATTGTTTGTATTTGACACATGCCAATACATAAATGTGTGATTTTCACGATATATCACATCTCAGTCCTACTCAATTAGTTCACGCAAAGTGTCTATGCTCTCTGCACTATGAGCAATCTTTGACCGAACCTGAATTTTTGAAACCAACGATAAATGGTTACTTCAAATGGAGCTTCATCATGAAGCGTACCTCTCGTTCGACTTACACATTGCTGTTGCGTTAAACCCTGTCGAAAGTTATAATCATTTCATGAAAATGATTTGTGATCAAATCCATTTTCTCCACAACTTCCGCACTTCAAACTGCTCCTGTAAAACAAAAAGCATTCATTGTTAAGAAACTTTTCCATATTTAATACACATACTTCACAAATATTGTAATTTTCAACATAATGCAAGTTTCCCAATACTAAATTCCCAAAGCTTTTAGTGCAACCCTCATATATAAATATTTCCACTTATCTGCTGCTTCCAACTTAATGTTTTATCCTGTTATTAAAATTCTTACTATTAACCTATCAGGTTGTAGTTAATACCGTAATATTTTTAAAATGTTAATAGTAGAAACATTGTTATTATGGGCCTTAAAAATTTTGTTTCTTGTGTTTACTCGAATATGATGTCGTACGTTACGTATCCCTTGTCTATTATTTCCTTCCGAAACAATTCAGAAATTGACTAAGATAACACTGAACCTGAAATGGTTGTCATACCGACACACGTACATAGTATCCTTTACATAAATACCTTTAATGGATTGGAAATGCTTGTGTAAAATGTCAGAGTTCAAACTGATGAAATATGAACCACACACACTTAAAAGTTCATTCTGCACAAACATCCAAAATATGTAATTGAATTTTGGTTTTCGTGTTTTTTAAAATCTACAGTAGTTGCTTTTTCTTTGCAGGTGATATCGGATATTTTCGCTCAGAGCATGCACAAGGTAGCTATATAGTAGTGTGGTGTATGCTATTCAAGATTTTGCAATTAGATTTAATCAGCCACCTTTTAACTTTTCAAATTTTTATTTAGTTGTTTATATGAAGGCATGATACATAGATAAAATGCATGCGAATTTAATTTCTAAAAAGTTTTGCAAATTGTAGAACTTCGATATATTTTCCCCTTTACCTTTTTTAGTATTACGTTTATTTGCTTATAAATTGCAATGCAAATAAGAATAATAAACTATATTTTCAGCTAATCACTCGCATGGCTTTTTGCAATATGTTCACCAGTTAACAACTTACACAAGCTCTTCGGAAATTCACACACAAGTATCACACTAATGACATTATGCAGTACTTACTAGTTAGTGTATATCTACGGATTATACTGTATTATTGTTATTTTGTGAGAGAGAAACACAAAATTAATTCATGACATCTAGCTAACAATCGAAAAAATATGTATGTACAGATGTGGGTATGTATGTATTTATGTATACAGTTTCACCCAGTTGTGTTGTTTTAATTTTTTAACAGCCAGTTCTCTCTCTCTCTCTCTCTCTCTCTCTCTCTACATATATATATAAGAGAGAAAGATTATATATAATAGATTGAAAGATATGTCATAGGAAAAAAACATACAAGGTAGACAAAAGCAAACTTTTTCTGGATACCACAAGTCACAAGTAGAGACCTACACAACACTCTCATACAAGGTGGTGTGACGAAATTAGGTAGCACTGCAAATATCATGGAAACGAATTATCCATGAGAGATGGTTGTCTAAAAGTATTGGAAAGACCTTAATCCAGATGCGTTTCAAATACAAATAACCTTCACCAGTACACTCATGTGATCCCAGTTCTCATTCTTGATATCTGAGATTAATCATATGTTTAACCCTGTAGCTGTAAGAATTTCTAAAAACAAAAATAGCTAAACTAAAATTTACTGTTCCTGAGTATAACTGGGTAAAATTTACTGTTATGTCTGAGTATAACAAACGGTTCTGCGAACTTGAAATATTTTAACAACTGGTTCTAGCGAACTGGTTTCATAGATTTCACCATAAATACATTTTACCTTATGTGAAAAGAAGAAAAAAAAGAAGACAAAAGAAAAAAGAAACTGTATCTATCAAACCTTTTAACCCAGAGTTGTCCTAAGAACTCCATAAATATTGAAGATACGGAATCATTGGATCAAAATAAGAACAATACTGTGTGTTAACTTGCCTGTAAGATGTTATTCTGCTTCCTTATTGCTTCGAAAGGAATTGATAATAGAACCGTTACAATTAAAAGAACATATGAACATAATTATTTATTTTATAGTACTATATAGTAATCTCATCAATGATTTTGCTATAAGTACAAACGTTCCCAAAGTATGCTCTCGGAACGTCTTCTATTGTTCTGATATTTGAAGTGGAAGGAAAGCAGTTTGATGAAATAGGAAAAATGTGGTTTGGTGCCATTCCCTGAATATGCCGTCCAATGGGAATTATTTACCTTTTCTCATGTAGAAGAATGACTGTAAAGTCCAAGTGAGAATCATTGTGCAAAATCAAGAATTTGTCGTTTGGTCAGTGAGAACAAAATGAATCCCTAAGTCACGTACCTCACCTTGACCTACCTCAGAACCACGCGAAGCGTGATAATGTAGCACGGGAAAACAATGCGTGACACCTGAGAATGCAACTTGCATCAGCTTAACAAAAGAGACGCGATGAATTGGCACGAAGCTAAATTCCTCTTTTATGGAAAATTCGCTGCACTTCCAGATCAAAATGTCAACAACACTTTTCAAGAATTTTCTGAAAAATTGCAATTGCATTTAAAACCTCTTATTTCTACGCATGTCAACCATTGTTTAAGCACTGATTATATAAAGGCACAAAATTTTGTTTCTTAATGTAGAAAGATGCCACCTGTGTGGCAACTAAGTGGTGGCAACCTGTTTGTCCCCATCGTCGCTTAAGAAGGTCTAGTTACATAGGAAAAGCTTCAGTTGCGTAAAAAGATTAAAATCTGATGAAATGAGAGCCAGACTGCACGGAGGATGATGAAATTTTCGTTAATCTTCTGTGCCTAATCGAGTTTGTTCAGCGTAATCACCGCGCATTCGAAGCGCTCCAACTTATCCTATCTCCAAGTATTGGCTATGCCTTTCCAGCACATTAGTTAACTCGACGCGCATACAAACCCTCGCGAACGAAACGTTACTACTGGGGAATTTGGAAATGGAATTTACTTTCTTGATGTGTTTCATAATACCCTAATTTCCAAGTGTTCTCTTTGTTTTCCAATTTTTCTGAGATAAAATAGTTTCATTCCGTAATAAAATTTGAAAACTGATTCCAGTTTTATTTTTAATCTTCTTGATTATAATTATCATGCCCACCTGGTGTAAATATTACTTTCTAATTGCAGCGTGAAGGAAGATGGAGCAGTTACTGATACTGAAATTCTTAAACAGGATAAAGGGAATAGTGATTTCAAGTTCAACAGTACCTGCTGTTGAACTAATTTCCCATTTCGTCAATGTCAGCTCTACAGTGAAAAGGAAAAAAAAAAATAAATAAAAGGAGGTACAATGAGTGCTACTTAGATATTGAATTCGATAACAAACTAGCGATAATAAACCACAATGAACATTGCAATGTGTTCAACAAAATTTTATTATTTAAAGGGGTCCGTCCTGATTGCCTCATGAATGATCAGTCCAAACCAACTGATTCTCTTAGAATTATGTACAGTGCACGGCATAGAAAATGGTACAAAAGTTTAAGTTCACTACTAACACACTTGCGCCGGATGCTTATGCATTCAGAAAAACATGTTTCGATCGACTTTTTCTCCTAGTATTCAATCCAACTCCTCCTTTCCTTGCCTAAAGCAGTCTGTGTGACGTAATATACTCTTTCTACTCAGCCAGAAAAAAACAGGAACCATACTAAGCTCTAAAACCCACTCTTTCATTCGTTTGTTCTGAAATACCTTCATAGAGCTTGAATAAAACAGTGTAACAAAATGTTCCCATAGCTTCATAAACGCCTTTGTTAGCATTCTTTTCCTTCAAAGACTACATATCACATCAAGTTAGGAAGATGCTCCTTGTGAAATCTGGAAAGCACAAAACACTGCCGTGATTCACAAATTTTCAATGTCTGAAATGAGGGCGCAGAGCTCTTAAAACTACTGAGAGAAATTAGTATTATTCAATGATTAATTTCATTTTAATTTCCAGTAATCGCAAGCAAATGTACAAGGAATGTCATTTGAGCAGGACAGTAGAATGTAATTCCTCCCTCCCTTGATTGTGATAAACACATAAACACATATTCTTTAAAATGTATAATAAAACGCTGATATAAAAAGTGAAACTTAGGTTGGCGGAGAATTCTCCCCCCCCCCCCTTCACCGAATAAAATTTGAAATGAACTGCTTTTAACAACAAACCTATAGAGTTGCAATACTACATTACTAGAACACTTATATTTGGTTTCAAGAGTCGAAGGTTTGATCCCAAGTCATGTGCGTTCATAGTGGACGGCATTGAGAGAAAGGTATTCAAATATGGAGACAGAAGGCATACAGTTGCACTTTAGTGTACCTCATGCACCACATTTTGCGGATTATGGGAGGCTGGAATTAAATCAGTGAAGTATCATCTGAAAAGAATAGTAGGTAGCGTTAAATTTTGAAGAACTGTATTGTGTCAAATTGAAGCATGCCTGAATTCGCGGCTAATTATCCCTTTGTCTTCAGATCCCAATGATTCGTGTAGCCTCACTCCAGGATATTTTCTCATTGGAGTGCCAATGCTGCAATATCTGAGCAGATTACACAGGAAAGAAACTTTAATTGCCACCTCGACTGTCAAGGTGGCAATTAGCACAACGAGTTCAGCAGCACTTCTGGAAGAGACGGGGTGTAGAATATATTTCTATGCTGCAACAGCGCCCAAAGTGGTGGAAAAGAAACATGAAGGAAGGTGAATTAGTTTTAATTGTGGAAGATAACTTTGGGACGTATTGTAAATGTTCATCCTGAAAGTAATAACGCTGTTCGTGCAATGACTGTAAAGATCTCAGATGGAGTTAACAAATGACCAGTTATGAAAGTATCCCTTTTGCCATTTAATTGAGAAAGGACATTATTCATTTACCATTTTGTTTCAATTTTATAGTTCATTTCAAATACTGTATTATTTATTTTTTGTGCGTACCTTGAACTACAGCGGTCAAGGATGGCGGCTATGTTTAGTTGTAACTAACTTATTTAAATTGTTTAGTTTTGTTAAAAGATGTTTGCTCAATGTTACTTGTTAGCTGTAGAAGAAGAAGCAAATCGAGTGGATACGTGTTGATACTGTGTAGAAGCGTATTCTGTGAGTATGCGCGCAACATGCAGCTAGAACATCGTATTGCTGCCGATATGCATTTTATTTTAATTGTGGAATTGTACGAAATATTCATAATATTACTAAGCCGAACTATTACAGAATGAACCAGCGTTTGTGTTATACAGTCCATCACCTAAAGTTTCTTACTATGACCTACTTAACGATTTTCTTTGACCTACATAAAGATGCCACTCAATAGCATATACGTATAGAAACATGCCTTGAGGGCGAATAAAGTTACTTTCCACCATCTTGACCATATTCAGATATTATACTGGGGGCGCGGTGGCTCAGTGGTAGAGCGTTCACCTCTGGTGCTTGGGGTCCCGGGTTCGATCCCAGCCCCCGCCAAGTGAACTTTGTGGTGGACAAACACCGTGCTCGTGGGTTTTCTCGGGGTTCTCCCGTTTCCTCCCACTTTCTTCATTCCACCATTTCACTCATCTCGCATCATCACCGTCTCCTTTAGCCTAACCGGCATAACCGTGGGACGTAAAACTCAAAGATTTCATTTCAGATATTATACTACTGTAAACGTATATAAATGTATTACATAAAAAGCAGTTAGGCGTATCGTAAGTGCAAAGCCAAGGGAATAGTGTAAAGGAATATTTGAAATGAAATCTTTCAGTTTACCGTCCCGCGATTGTGCTCTTAAGGCTAAGGAAGACGCATGATTAAGGCAAGTGAATGATGGAAGAATTGGTGGAATGAAAAATGAAAGAAAATGGGAGTACCCAGAGTAAACCCACGAAGAGTATGTTATTCACCACAAACTAATTTGGCCGGAAATTGAACCAAGGATCCCACGTGCCAGATGTAAGCGCTCGAGCACTTAGACACCTTGCTCCTTTTAAAAGAATATTTAAAAAGTTGGGTATTCTTCCGCTACCATGTATTGTGATCTTTGCCAAAGAAACCTTGAGCTGTCCTTCAGAATTAAATGGAAATATTCATACAAGAAAAAATAGTCAAACAACAAAACTTGCTAATGTTGTTTCTAGTGTTCTAATCCTCCATATGGTACAACTTAAGACACCATTACATGAGAAAGGTCCAAGATATGTGGCAGTTAAAATGTTCAACAGATTACCAACCATAATTTAAGCAGTGGAAAGTACTGCTTTCCTGTTGCTTTTATTCTGTATCATATCTCAATTTGATAGCGTATATAGTGAGAAAACGAAGTATCATAGACAAAAAGTGTAATCAGCTTCCTCGCTGCCATGTTTGACGTGGAGAACCGGATTCGATTCCCAGCAGGAGCTCATGTGATTTGGATCCCACGTTAAGCTGTACGTTCATGTAGCCTCGCTGCTGAAAGAAACACTAAACTGGAAATCAAAAAAGTGTAATATTCATAACTGTAATGGACGAAAATACTTTTTTATCATTTGCAGTTGTAACAAAGTTGTAAAGTTATATACTCTGTAGTGATTATGGTAGTTTGTAACGATATGACGTATTCGAAATATTTGTATACTACGTATCCCTGTACTTATTGTATGAAAAGGGACGAAAATCTAATTAAACACAATCTTTCACATTAAGTGATCGTATGTTTGAGTAGTCATGTCAGTAGTTTTCGTTTTTAATTCGTTTGAGCTACTTATACATTTATAGTATAGATTCATATTTTGGTAACTTGTTTTTAGCTAATCGGGAGAGCTATCGAAGCTCTATGTAAATTAACTTGACCATTCAAACCAATGTCGTAATTGCTCCTCCTCTTTTACTTATATTGTTCTTAGTAATAGGTGATTGTAAGTAAACATACATAGTTAGCAAAATAACTAAATGCTGAAGGATTTTACAGTTGGCCTTTTCGTTTACAGATCGACGAGAGCAAGACGTAACGAAACCAGCGAAACCAATTCGATTAAAGGTGCTTCCACCAAAGTTCTACGCTGTACCCCACAACAAAGTAGCAGAAGAAGGAGAAACTGTAAGATTCCAGTGTGCTATAGCAGGGCATCCTACACCATGGGTCACATGGGACAAAGATGGCTTATTGATAACTCCCACAGCTCGAATAAAGATATCAGAAAAAGATGACATTAGGATATTGGAGATATCGGAAGTCACTGTTGAAGATGCAGGGTTCTATCGAGTTACCATTGAAAACGAGGTCGGACGAGTAGAAGCGAGTGCCCGACTTGATGTGATTGGTGAGTTTAACTTTGTCTTTTATTGTTCTTTTAATGTCATAGCTAATACCTCAATCAGCAATCAGAAAATTACGTTTTCGGATTTCTTGGGACCTAATACTACTTTATTATTATTATTTTTAAAACAACACCGACAACGTTTGGGAGGTGATTCCTGACACAAAGTTAAGACAAAAAACATAGACCATTCTGGGTGTACAAATGCTTCCTTTCGGAGTTATAGGCTGCCGAAAACATAAGAAATTGAACTTTAAAGGTCCATAGCTCCAAAACTATGGGACCTACCATAGTCGGATCAAGACTTCACTTAGGAACTAATATGTGCGCTATCCAAAAATACATGTTTGAGAATCCTTCGGTACTTACGCAACAATTTTTATAGAGGGAGTTTGGGTACGGGCATATCATTTGGAATACTCGCCATCTCTATAAAAGTTGTTGCGAAGTACCGCAGGATTCTAAAACTTGGATATTTGGATAAGGCACATACTAGTTCTACATGAAGTGTTGACCAGACTACGGTAGGTTCCATAGTTTTGGATCTATGGACCTTTGAAGTTTTTTGTTTTCGGCAGCTTATAACTCCGAAGGGAAGCATTTATGCACCCATCTTGGTCTATAATTTTCGTCTTATCTTGGTGTCAGGAATCACCTCCCAAACATTGTCGGTGTTGTTTTGAAACACTCTGTATAATCACGAACTGATATGTTATTTCGTTGCACGAGGAGGAGAATAAGTTTATGGAAGATATTTGTATCCACTTTCCCATTTAGGATACAAACATCAATTATTGATTTATTTATTTCAGAAAACAGGCAAAATTTTGACCCCCCTAATTTGACCTTGATTCGGTAGGTTCCAGAAATCAAAAGTGGTGCCATTGGACACAGCTCATCAAAATCTACATCTTAAACACAAAAAAGTTTAAAAATACGGGGCCATGGTAACTCCCTTTTAACTCACTTCATGTAATTTGGGCAATTTTAAATTCCCAGAGAAAATACGCCATAGGCTATATTATTAGAATCGATTTTTCCCAAAGTTATTAGAGAACGTAGTTTTAAAATCATAGGTAGAGGTGTTAAGTGCATCCTCAAATTTGACTGACTTCTACTGAAAGTAGTAGAGATTAAGAAAAACTCAACAAATATACGCATTACAATTATATGGGCGCATGAGAGGATGATTGAAATTAACAATAAATTGGCTACTAACTAATGAATCCTCCCTTGGGAAGCCTAAATGTTCTCTCTACGTTTCGGTACGCGAGGCTGGTTCCATCTTCAATGGCAAGGTAACAAGGATAAAAACGGATAGGAGATAAAAGGTGTAAAACAAGAAATACATAGGTGTTTGTTACGTCACTATTGCCAGATTCAAATATGCATCAAAGGTAGATAACAGAGTTCTATCAATGTTGCCAGTATCCAGATTCAAAGCAGGTTTTTATTTTGAATAAAGAATGATTCTTTAATCTCCCGTTGTTTCTTTGTTTTTGCTAAACCTATTACATTAACCTGTTTTATATTATGTGTATATTGTTTTGAATGAAGCACCAATCCCTCTTCTTGTGACTATTTTGATTGCCTAATATGTTCCTTAATTCGAGTGTTAATATTGCGTTTCGTTTGGCCTATATATGAGGAGTCACATTCGCATTGAAAGCGGTAAATGCCTGACTTATTTAGTGGATCAACAAAATAACTTTTAAATCCGGTGAAATGTTTTTGTAGAATTTTGGAGGCTATACTTGAAGTAGATATGTTATCCTTTGCAAGAATACGTTGTATTTTTGTCGATAATTGTGTAAAATAAGGAATTCCTGTCCAAGTTTTTGCTGCTTTGAAAAATATTTGTTTTCTAAGGGAGGATTCATTGGTAAGTAGCCAATTTTTTGTTAAATATACGCATTATTGTGTAAAAGTAGTTTTTTTCTTTCTTTTTTATACGAAAGTTACCATACAATATTTTTTTTAAACCCTTGGAGAGGGAGCTAGGTTTACTCTCTCGTTTTCTATTTGAAAACTAAATACAGGGTGTCCACATTCTGGAAAGTCAGTGAAAGTCAGGGAAGTAAAAATGTATCAGGAAAGTCAGGGAAGTGGCAGATTGTTCAGGGAAAGTCAGGGTAAAAATCGATTTAAGTCCATTGTTCAGTTGTTCAGTTATTGAATTTATGGAATAGTAAGTGTAATATCGGCCTAATGCATATATTTGTAAATTTATTTTCTTTTGGATTAAAGAAAATTGTAAAAAAAAAAAAATTAGAGAGCACAAGGCCAGCTATGGGGAAGGTGGAGACTGAGGTTTCTTTCTTTTTTTCTTGTTTTTAAATTATTCAATGTTCAGAGAAATATCGAACTTCGGTCATGGAAAATCAGGGAATTTTTTTCTCGTCAAATTGTGTGGACACCTTGTAAGTAGTGGGAATTATTATCAAGCCTCAGACAACATACACTTGAAAATCTAATATTGTTACGAGCTATATCGTGGATCGTATTTTATAATCGACACGGAAGGATTATTCCACCGCGTATTAGGAAGATAAATTCACCGCTAATTCTTGGGTAATCTTAAACATTGGGGATTACGGAAAAGAGCCATAACATAACAACATATGACTTTATAACATTGCATGGAAACCTAATGAATTTTACTAAAGTTATCGTGGGACTCAAAAACTCGGGGCAGTGTAAACCAATGATTGTATTCACTAGTAATTTTAACTCCATTCAGAGGGGGTGAAGAGAAAGACACAGAAACATGTACGAAATATTACATCAAAATCAAACATCTTTTAAACAAAAAATAGCGTGAAACATATTTTTAATGCTATAATTCACTCTCTTATTCCTGAAGGCATTGAGGATCGGAACGCCCTATACACTTATACACTTTGTTTCGGCATAATTGAATAATTTTACGTACTTTATATTGTAATTTCTAAAGTTCTAAAGAGTTTTAAAGAAGATCGCGTTTGAATGGAGAGATCGAAGACTTATAAGAAATTATATATCAATCAACAAGTAAGTGTTGGGATATGGGAGGAACTAACAGAGGAGAGTGCAACTTTAAGGAGATTTTGACAAGTATGCTGTCTCTTGCCAACATTATTTAATATATTTCTAGAAGAGAGAGTGAAAAAGAGCCTAGACGATGAGGACGGCATTTCGGTAGGAGGTAGAATGATGTGTAAGATTTGCAGACGACGGGGCGCTTGTTACAGAATCTGAGAAGAAACTCAATAAAATGTTAGAAAACTTGAGAAAGGGCTTTGAAGAAATGGGATGAAAATATACGCTAGAAAGACAAAAGCCATGGTGATTTGAACAAAGCGGTCTGTGTTAAATATAAAAGTGGGAGGGGAGAAAATAGAACAAGTGAATAATTTTCGATATCTGGGTAGTATTCTTAGTAATGACATGAAATAAATGAAATCTTTGAGTTTTACGTCCCACGGTTATGCCGGTTAGGCTAAAGAAGACGGTGATGATGAATAATGAATGAAATGGTGGAATGAAGAAAGTGGGAGGAAACGGGAGCCCCGAGAAAACCCACGCACACGGTGTTTGTCCACCACAAATTTCACTTGGCGGGGGCTGGGATCGAACCCGGGACCCCAAGCACCAGAGGTGAACGCTCTACCACTGAGCCACCGCGGCCCCAGTAATGACATGAAGTGCGAAATAAAAGCAAGGATACGAATGGCGAAAGAAGCCTTTAGGAGGAAGAAAAGTCTGTTTTGTGGGACCTTGAATAAAGAGTTGAGAAAGACTCATAAAATGCTTCTTGTGGAGTGTTGTACTGTATGGGGCAGAAACGTGGAGATTACGTAAGGGTGACGAAAATTGACTGGAAGCCTTCGAAATGTGGGTGTGGAGAATAGAATGAATTAGTTGGGTCGAGCGGAAAACGAATGATAGTGTGTTAGAAATGGTGGGTGAGAAAAGAGCACTTTTAGATATTATTAGGAAGAAGAAGAGAAACTGGCTGGGACATTGCCTAAGAAGAAATTGTATCATGAGGGACGTGCTAGAGGTTATGTTGGTAGGAAAGAGAGGTAGGGGGTGAAGGAGGTTACAATTAATGGACGGTATAAAAACAGAAATATCATACGTGAAGACCAAGAGGTTAGCGGAGGACCGTGAAGCTGGAAGGTTCTCAGCTGCGGCTAGTGACCTGCCAATAAGGGCAGTATACCAATAATAATAATAATAATAATAATAATAATAATAATAATAAATAATGTAAAAATTCTCTTGCATGTATGGGTCAAAAATGGGGTAAATTTTACCCATTTGCCCTCTTAATATTGCTGTATTGCAACCTTACAGAATATTTCTGCAAGTTGAACGAAGGCATATATTAAACTTCTTTAAAGTCGGATAAGTTTTACGAGAGTTATCCTGAAAAAAAACGAACGACAGAGAGATGGACACACACACAAATGACCATGGAAGCGACCAGTAGAAGCTTTCCTATTCTCAATAATTAACCAATTCTTTGACCTATGGAATCTGGAGGCTCAATGCTGCATTCACGGAAGCTCTCCATTGACTTCTGTCCTTTGCTAACTAAATCCAGTTTCCACTTTATATTAACATTCCTGCGAGAACCATCTTAATATTTTCCTCCCATCAGCACTTATGTCATCCTAATGATCCTTTTCCCAGAAGGTTTCCAGTTAGAATTTCTAGAGCGTTCCTACTTTCTTCCATTTTTGCTACATGGTCTACCCACTTGAGCTTCCTAAATTTGATGACCCTAACGATACTTGGGAAATATTAAATTGCGGAGTTTTTAGCGAATAATAATCGTTTTATATATTTTAAGTTTCAAATTTTTCGACAGACAAGAGTTTGAACTGAATAATAAAACGAATTTCGTGTTTTCAGTCGAAGTTCAATTTCTTTGTGGAAATGATTTTGATCTGTTAATATATCCCTAATTTACAAGATTACGATTAGGGTAAGTTTCCATATATTTAGTTTCCCCTGCATTTCCTTCAAAACTTGTTCCCAGCAGGTGTTTAATAAAAGCTGTACATGTCTTTCTGTTGTTCTCATATCATCGCCTATCACATTTACATTATCAGCATACGACATAACCTGATGAGTCCCATTCAGCTCTAGGCCCTAGTTGGTATCTCTAATTTTCCTTATAGCGTAGTCGAGAAAAAAAATTGAATGATGGCGATAACGCATCTCCTTGTTTCAGGCCATTCTCGACGTGAAAGTAAGTGAATAAGTATTTTCCTACTCGAACTTTACTTTGGGATTCGTTTAAGAGCAGCTTAATCTATCTAGCTTTCTCAGTATGCAAATTCAGTAAAAATGTTTTACAATGTTTCCCTCCTAATCGAGTTGTAGGTCTATAAAATCAAGAAATAATTGATGTACCAGGGTATTGTATTCCCATTTGTTTCCAAGTATTTGACAAATAGAAAGTGACACACGAAAGTGATATTTGAATGACAATACAGTCGAATAGGGGTGGCAAGTACATTTTATTAGCTTATTGATTCAGTGCGCCGTATAAGAGGCAATTTTCAAGTTGTAAGACGTCATTACCCTTACCCAATAAGTGCCCTTATCTTGGAAACTGCATATGTTTTGACCTCATCACTTTGCTGGATACCCACGGAAACTCCCCGATACCAAAAATGAAGCGTCTATCTCAAGAAATGGTTACTTCAAACTTTTGGTAAAATCTGTTCAATTTTGAAATTTTAACACTCGTAATTCAAACACGCTTGCGATCGAGAATTTCTCCGTTTACGTAATTGGTTCATATGTAAAAACGAGTCGATTGAGCATAGTATCGATATGAAGTCAGACTAACATCCCGCAATCTTCCCTAGTTAGTCTTTTTTTTTTCTTTTTTCAATCTGTGTATTTTAACCTATTGTTTGAATTTAAAATCGGTCAAAAACAAGATGTGAAAAGCAGTAATAATAACGCGTTTAAAACAAAATAATGTATTACTATTCTCTCTCTCTCTCTCTCTCTCTCTCTCTATATATATATATATATATATATATATATATATATATATATATATATATATATATATATATATATATATATATATATATATATATATATATATATATATATATATAATGATGGCCGTAATCCGGAATCAGAAATTTCATTTTCCGAAATCGGAGTTTTCTATATTCCGGGTTTCGGAATTGACCATCCCTATTTATTTATTTATATATATATATATATATATATATATATAGTATGGCGCTAAATTCGTTGTACAAAAGCAGAGGAGTGATTCCTGAGAGTAAAACAAACAAAGTTCCAATAAACATAGGGCGAGAACCCCATCGTTTACGTGTTATAGGTTGCCGAAAACATGAAAAAAATGAAATTTAAAGGCCAATAGCTCCAAAAGTATGGGACCTACTGTAGTCGGGTCAAGACTTGACTTAGGAACTAGTATGTGCTCTATCCAAAAATACATGTTTTAGAATCCTAAGGTACTCACGCAACAATTTTTATGGAGGTAGTTGGAGAGTACTTTACTTTATATCATAGGCCCGTAGTCAAACTCCCTCTATAGAAATTGTTGTGGAAGCACCTCAGGATTCTGAAACACGAATATAGCTATTATTTTCGTGCCAATCCGAGTAAACTTTTTCATACTATAAAATTATTTCGATACCTAAAAGAAATACGGTAATTTTATGAGGTATTCTTATTTGACTTGGCATTTCAGATTTTTTTTTTTTTTTTTTTTTGTATAGACAACAGTAATAAATTACCTGTTCATAAGCGATTTATTATTTTTTTTCTTTTTAAGTGCTTTAAAGGTTCTTATTTTCTGCTTTTAGTTCGGTTTTTAAGTCTGTTATTTTTCTTTTAATTTTGTTTAATTTTTCCACTTTTCAGTCCAAGATTCTTTTCGTAGTGAACCACAGAAAATGTGGATGATATTATGGTAAAATTCGAGCAAGATCGATATGACGTAAACATCCATCACCGTTCAGAGTTAAACCATTTTGAAAAAAGAGGGGCACAGTGGCTCAGTGGTAGAGCGCTTACTTGCGGTACGTGGGGTCCCTGGTTCTATCCCCGGCCAAGCAACTTTGTGATGGACATCATCGTGTCCGTGTTAAACGCAATATATACACATATTACCTTCGCTTTTAATTGCTGACTTCAATTCCAATTAACAATTACAAGTTTCAATTGCTCCATTGCAATTAACAATTACAAGTTTTAATTTCCTGGTGACCAATGAACAATTAACAATTGACTTAAATTTAATTGCAGATTTTATGATTGAATTCAATCGCAATTGATGTTAATTGTAAAGGGGAAATTAAAATCAATTGAGATTAATTTTCAGAGCAATTGCTTTCAATTGATTGATTAATTGGAATTGATTTTAAATGATTAATACTCAACACTGGTACTGTGTAATACTATTAGTGAGATCTCTGATAAAGAGTATTTTTCAGGTAGAGGAGGTCAAAGAGCCCGTAGTGTTAGAGCATGGAGCGCTTCTCCAAGATCATCTCCTGCTTTCGGCCGGCGATTAGTTGGAACTACTGTCAGAATAGGATGTCGGGCAAATCTTGCTTGCGACATAAGGGGTTCTCCATCACCAGGCACTAAGTGGTACAGGTATGTTTCGTCATTCGTTCAGAATGAAATTTGATTAATGTGATACAAAGTAAATAGGAATTTCTAGTTCTTATGTGGGGATGGAGACATACAGGTACATAGGACCACAGCCTATAAATTTTGACAATGGCTATGTTGGCCCACCCCCTTTAAATTTGGGGAGAGGTGCATAGAACTACTACTTAAATTTTCGAAATTGCCAAAACTAAAAATATGGTGTGGTAGCATGCAATCGGGTTATGTACCTCTGAAACTTTGCTTCATCCATCCGTTTTCCTTTTATAAGTAAAAAGTTGCTAAAACTTCAAATTTGGGAGGTTTTTGACGTATTCTGCTCTTTTTAATGAGATTCGAAATATGTAATAACTTGACGTAGTAACATTTCGATAAAATATAACTTTATGACTGGTTGACAACACTGTTAATCTAGTGGTTTCAATGTCCCTCCCGGTATTTGCATGGTCCAAAATTTCAGCGTTTTTTGTTCAGTAATTTAAAAGTTGCAAAGGTATATCAAGATAAATCGAACATCCTCTACTTGAGTACATTTTGTTGGCCCTGCCTATCCCCTTCTATGGGTAAAAAAGATACCAAAAATATGAAAGTACGCAATATGTATTTGCCATGTCCTCACCATGTGGTTGTTTTTTGTTCAAATTTGTCCTTTTTAATGAAACTTTATTGCATTATATCGTCTTATATATACGAGGGGCTGCTGAAAAGTTCGTAGCACAGCCCGGAGGAAGTGCACGTCAAACTATGAAATTTTACAGTTATTCTCATACTTCCCTCGAAGTTCAATGTACTTGCTTGCATGGTGGTCCAATTTCTGCAGGCAAGTTAAAAGAATTCTGAAGTCTGTTTCTGGCACTACTGTTTCGTAGTACTAACCACTTCCTTATAAGATCCAAAATGGCGTTCTTTCAAGCAATGCTTAAATTTTGGGAATAAGTAATTTTCTGACGGAACTAGATCTGGGGAATAAGAATGATGATCTAGACATTGGAACCCAAGATCATGCATTGTCAGTTGTGTTTGCAGTGCTCGATGAACATGGGCATTGTCCTGAAGGAACAAAATTTCTTCTTTCAATTTTTCATGACCTTGCGTTTTCAATATCTCATTCAGTTTTATGAGTAATACAGAGTAATCCTCTCCATTAAGTATATGTCACTTGGGTAAGTAGTTTATGGGAACAACTTCACCTTTATCCCAGAAGAATGTTGCAAACACTTTCCCATCCGACTTCTGTCTTTTGAACTTCTTACGGGGGCACGGTAGTTCAGTGATAGTGCATTGGGTGCCTGGTTCGATCCTCGGCTGTTATAGTGGACAACAATATGTCAGAGTTTTCTCGAGGCACTTCCGTTTCCTCTCACTTTCTCATTCCACCAATTATTCCGCCAACGTTCACTTGCTTTAATCATCGTCGCTCTCAGCTTAAAGGGCATAATCATGGGGACGTTAAACTGAAAGATTTCATCTCATTCTCAATTTTTGAACTTCTTGGGATGAGGGAAACCTAACTGCCGTCACTCCATTCACTGTTATTTCATTTCAAGATCGTGGTGGTACAACTATGTTTCGTCCATTGTTACTATTCATGACAGAAATTGTTCGGCATTGCGGTCAAAATAGGACACGACTTTCCTTGATACCCCACTCCTTCACGCTTTTGATCTGCTGACAGATTTTGGAAACCCATTTTGCCGACAGCTTCGCACGCCCAAGTTGTCATGAATTATGTTACCGACGCGTTTTTGAGAAATGCCCTAAGTCTCTGCCACACGTTTTGTTGAGATTCTGTGATTTTCAAAAATAATGTCACGATTTTCATCCACAATTTCAGAGACAATGTTTTTGGCCGTCTTGTACGTGAAACAACATCTGTTGAGAAATCGCCACGTTTAAAGTGAGCCACAATTTTCTTCTTCAGCACAACATATGACGGAATGAATGTATTTCCAAAAGTATATGCGTTAGTCCTGGAGACCATTTACCAATTTTTAATTTTCATAATTTCAAAAGTGTAAAGGTTGATCTATGTATACCTCCTGTAATTTCAGAGGGATACACATGGTACCGATGCCCTATTCAATAAAAGAAACCAATGTTTCATTTGTCTGATCATGTGTTGCAATGAAACCTTATCTTAACTCTTTCGCTGCGAAATTCGATTTTAGTCGACGTGATGATACAGAATATCTCGTAGCGATAATACATTGCATTGTGCTGCCAACTGGCAGTGATTCTTTGAACTAAGGCAGTGTTATATGAATTATTACGAGAGCTGCTTCATTTGGTAAGGTGTGCTTAAGTGCTAATTGGAGCAGTAAATTGTGACATCCAAAGAAAAGACAATCAGCGACAATCAAATAGCTGCGTTCTTGTTAGATTCTGAGTTAGAAGACAATGGTTAATTCCGCATCGAAGTGATGATTTTTGACCACTTTAATTTTTAAAAAATCTTGCTGATAGGTGGCAACACTGAAATCTTAGGGCCTACTGGTTTGATTACCATAGAGTTCTTTCTTGACGGTAGCAGGAAATACTCCTGCCGAACGGCAATCGGAAAGTATGAATGTTACAAAAGAATTTTCAGAAAATTCATTTCGAAATAGGCTGGCAACACTGACAAATAAGATGCATGGGGTGGGTGAAACACAGAACAGACGTCTTTCGATATCGGGAAATATACTGGTGCAGAGAACCATAAGAATGATTAATAATAAAATTTATCTAGAAAATATCAAATCAAGAAGAAATATTATAATAGGATGCCAACACTGACAGTCGGGATGCCCAGAGAGATCGGAGACAACAAATATACCTTTTTCAATTCTTGTATGATATTTAAATCAAGTTACCTATACCTACGTTAAGAAAATACGACTTTCTCTGGCAAATAATGTTATACATACTGTTGTAAATAAGTTGGCAACACTGACAATCGGATGTGTCAGGAGCGTAACAAATTAGATAATTTGCATACTGTAGTGACAGGGAGTATGTGTACAGCGTTTGATTTCGATTATAAGACTCATTTTCTTATGAATAAATGCAAAAATTTTGGGTATTATTCTCAAAAATAATTATGCAGCGAAAGGGTTAATGAACCTTGAGGCACTACATTAAAAATTCTGTGTTATACTATTTGGAATTTTCGGCCAAAATTCAAAATTCCAGCTAAAATGTTAAACGTTGGTTACATATTTTTTTTATTTATTTTTTTATTTTACTTTATTTTATTTTATTTTATTTTTTAATTTGAAGAACACAAGGTAAACCAAGCAAAGTTACAGAGGTATGTCTTCGCCTCCTTCTCCAAAAATTTGAGAGAGGTGCATCAAAGGACTCATGTTCCATGAAAATGAATTGACCCATGTATGTATCCGTAAGACCATCTAATGCAACAAAGCTTCATCAAAATAAACAATTAGAACAAAACTAACCACGTGACGAGCTCATGGCAAATATACATTTCTTACGTATATATTTTTGATTTTTTCTTACCAACGAAACCTGACAGAGGACGAAGCAAATTTACAGAAGGGTATATATATATATATATATATATATAATATAGTGGTCCATAAGTCTTAGTACAGTGGATTATTTTGGAAACAAACATGGCTAAAGCAAATCTGACTAGCGGAGAACGGTCTTGGGTAAAAGAACTACCGATTGATGCATGCGTGGTGAATGGCGACCATCATGATAGGTGTACAACATCCTGAACCTTCTCCTGATACATCAGGTTGTTTAAGTGTCCCCATAAAAAAAAAATCCAAAGGAGTTTGGTCCGGCGACCGGGCTGGCCACTCCACAGGGCCTCGGCGACCGATCCAACGTCCAGGAAAATGCAGATCTAAGCATTTCCGCACACGTAGTGCATAGTGCGTTGGGGGACCATCTTCCTGAAAATATCGCGGCAAGGTGGCATCGGGGTGGAGAAACAACGGAAACACCAACTTCTGTAACATATCCAGATATCGTACACCATTTAGGGTACCAGGAATGAATAAGGGTGCTATGATCGACGTGTTCCATATGCCACACCACAGCACGATATGAACAGGGGTAACTCTCTTGCACGGTTGATCGCATGTGGGTTTGCATCCGACCAATATCGCATGTTCTGGCGATTCACTTCGCCATCCAAATAAAAGTTTGCCTCGCCTGTGAAGAGAACGCTGGCTGGGATATGCGGATCTCGGTCACATTGTGACAAAGCCCAATTGGCGAATTCCATGCACCGGTCTGGATCATCCTCTGAGAGGTTGTGGACAAGCTGCAGCTTGAAGGGATGTCACTTTTTCGTATGAAGAATTCTCATCACGGAAGTACGTGGTACGCCTGTTATCCCTGATAGTTGTCTTGTGCTGCGCTTCGGACCTTTCACACTCGCAGCAAGCACCATTGTGGATGTTTCCTCATCTATCGCGGTTCGTGGGGGACCTGACCGTGGTCTGTCGGCAACATTACCAGTTACACTGAATTTCCTAATGAGGTAGCTAACGGTGTTGTGGCTTATTGCGCGTCTTTTGAGGTGGTGCGCGTTGGAGTCCTGGACATTCACACGACTGCTTATTTCCCCAGATATTACGAAGATCCCAATTCTTTCCTGCTTCGTCAGTGCAATCTCGTTCTACCTGCAACGAAAAAAAACCTGTCAAATTTGGGGCGTCATGCCTTTCTTGCAGCGTTAGTGCCATGTCGCTCTCCCTGCAAGGGAACAGAAAACCGTCAACTTTGGAACGGGACCAGATAACGCATTTCTGCTTGCGGGACTGAATTCCCCTGCACAAAACAATGTTAATTGATGTGTCACATGCCTACCTTCCTGTTTGAAAAAAAAAAAAATAACCTGGATCCAAGATGGCCGCCATTCACGGGATGCATCAATCGATAGCTCCTTTACCCAAGTCCGCCCTCCGGCTTGTCGGATTTGCTTTAATCATGTTTGTTTCCAAACTGTACTAAGACTTATGGACCACTATGTATACACAAGTAGTTTCAAAACAACACTGACAACGTTTGGGAGGTGATTTCTGACACCAAGATATGACAAAATGTATAGACCAACCTGGGTGCACAAATGCTCCCTTTCGGAGTTAAAGGCTGCCGAAAACATGAAAAATGAACTTTAAAGATCCATAGCTACAAAACTATGGGACCCACCGTAGTCGGATCAAGACTTCACTTAAGTACTAGTATGTGCCCTTTCCAAATATCTAACTTTCAGAATCCTGCGGTATTTCCGCAGCAGTTTTATAGATGTAGTTGGTGAGTACTTCAAATTGTATGCGCGTAGACAAACTGCCTTTATAAAAATTGTTGCGTGAATACCTTTAAAGTTCACTTTTTCTTGTTTTCGGCAGCCTGTAACTCCGGAAGGGAGCATTTGTGCACCCAGGTTGGTCTTTTTTTTTCTCTCTCTCTCTCTCTTTTCTTGGTGTCAGGAATCACCTCCCAAACGTTGTCGGTGTTGTTTTGAAACACCATATATATAATATAGAGCTCTAGAGAACATTCACTATATATTGTTTTTGACAGTTCCAAGATTGAAGGTGTGGTCCTATGTACTTAAGGGAACAGCACCAATATACTTATGTCTTATCAAAGAGAATGGAACTTTATACTCGACCATAAAAACATATAGCGTGATAAAGACACACCGAATTTATCTCGCTTGCGGTAAATCTGCTTATTGGAAGATTTATTTTGTTTTTGCTTTTCGAAGGAATAATAGTTTTCTTTTGATTTTCGAAAGAATAGTCGAAAGAAAGGAAAACTTTAGAGCTTTTCGTTCATTTTTTTTTTTCGATTTTCTTTCAAATTTTTGGATTTATTTTCCATTCTTGTAGTACTTGCTTGTACTCAAGACCTTAACAATCATTTCTGTTTTGGTTCATTTTTCAATTTCGGAAAAGGACATAATCTAGAAAAACAATCGTAAGGTTAGAACATTTAGAAGCAATTTTCATAGAAGAAAAGTGCTAAAATAAGTAAAAGAAAGAAAAAAGTATAAGAAGTGCTATTTTCCTGAACTAGTTCGGCAATTGCCCTTTCATATAATTGGAAACAACTTGAATCTAACTGAATGTATGAACTATGTATCTCCCTATAATATTGGATAGAATACATAGCCTACCTGCGTTAGGAATGAGAAAATAAATCTGTTACGTAAGATTAAGCATCCTTAAGTTGTAAAATTAAGTACCTTTGTATTTGAAGATAAAACGTCAATGTATTAATAGATGCTGAAGTTTCTTTCCTCAGTGACAGAGACCAATAGAGCAACTTTCATATTCACTCGGAGCATTCAGTAAATGCTACATATTCTACAGCATTCAGATTCATTTGAAGAGTCAACCTCAAATTTTCCTTCGGCAAAGCAAGTAGACAACCCAAATCTCATTTCTAAGCGTCGTTGTTCAAGTTTTTAAAGAAAGCTACTACATATTTGTAACCATACATACAATATAGTTATGTCCGCAAATCATGAACTTTTTGATGAGAAAGTTGATGCGCTTTGGAAATTGCACCTGCGTCGTTTGGATCCAGGGAAAATCACAATCATCTTGATCTTATAATTCTCACAAAACATACAGCACACTTAATTCACGATGATTGGGAAATTTTAAATAAAAATTTTAAAAAGTATTAAGAGAGAGAGATTAGGGTCAAGTTACGGGAATAAAGAGCACAAAAGTTGGATTAAAGGTGCTGGAGAATTATCTCTATTCCTAACTGGAAGCACCATTTTACAGTAAATATGGTATATATGTAATATATTTAAATACCTGTAACTGTAAATATTGTATTTACGTGCTCTTAACTTTCTTAATTTAAGGTTTAAGAACACTAAATAACTTAAATTATAAATAAGAAAATTTCATATAATTCTCATCTCCCTAATAAATGAAGAGATCAAAAATTTGCTTATAACTTTCGATTATGGTAGATAATTAAACCTGAAGATATCACACTCCAATAGCCGCACTCCAAATTCTTTCATCCTTCTCAACAAATAACGTATGAAATGACTTCTGCCAAGCACTTATCTACTCCTTACTTGAATTCAATTAGTTTTACCATTTTAATTGAGTGTAGTTATATCGAATGCAGTATAGATATCAATGACAAAATAGCGCTTTTTTTCCTTCCCTCTATATCGCACTGCGAATTCAGCTCAAATCAACTTCAGATTTTCTCGCGGACACGAAGGAGCTAAGTGGAATTAATTCGTATGAACCATGGTCGTACTTAGGGGTGTTTTGACAACTACGGAATCAGTGAGGTCTTCGAAATATTTTCGAGGTGGGCCTTTATGTATTAACTTAAATAAAGAACACTAGTTTATCGTTGTGATATTAATTTGGGCGTGATCTTCAGCGCTATGTCACTTCGGTGCCATTTTCGAGCTGTGAGACCATGTTTTTATGTTTTAGGAAGGAGTCTCTTCTTTCAGTTTTCTGTGTATCCCTTATGTTAACACGAAGACCATACAACATTTTGAAGAAGGAAATAAATAACATTCTCGTGTTCATTAGAAAGTGACTGAACACGAAATATAGCTTTAGTAGTAATGGTGGTTCGAAAGGTGGACGAGGAACATTTCACCAATGTCCAACAAACAAGAAATATCGTAGAATTCAAATTTCACAACATAAACATCATTTGGAGATGAATAACTCCCACTGAAGCTAAAAGTGTTTCAACATTCTGATAGAACTGATAATTTCCAGGCTTTTAATCTTTTTGAAAATATTGTTTTCCGGAAAATGTCATTTCTGGAGAATGGTAAGTTTTGAGGAAAATCTAAACTGTTTCATAGAAATATTCCTTCAAATTAACCAATTCATTCTCTTTTTAAAGTTAGCCGTTTCTGAGAAATATGTTAAAAACCGAATATAGGAACCTCTTCCTGAGCCATTTTTTCATCATGGCGGCCATAGCAAAATACAGATCAATGGGGACTTCTAATGCTTTGATGAGGACGACAATTAAAACAATGCTATGAAGAAAAAGTTAATTACTAATTATGTCTACGATTTACACCTATTTCGACTAGGGTAATATTGAAAAAAAAAAGAAAGAAAGAAAGAAAGAAACTTATCTATTCAAGAAACTTGTATTTGAAATACTTTACCCTGAAGACGAGAACAATGTCAGTTCTCGAAATGTTGGATGACGTGGAATTCACCTGGATGATTGCCCCAGAATAACTATGTTCATCACGACACAAGGAAAGCTTCAGTTATTATTTCAACGTGTATTCCATTACATTAACTATCTCATTACAAAATCTCGGAATCACATTTTGTCACACTGTTGAAAATTTTAATGATACTAATAGTCACAATATCCACCAATTGTATAACTATCAAAATATTTCAAAATATGGAAGTTGCGTTCTTTTTATCTATATATTAAAATACTAGGTTTATATGTTTGTCTCCAGAGAAAAGTTTGTGTTTGTCTCCAATCATTTCGACAATGAACTCTAGAAAACCACAAGTGCTAGAAACATGCCGTTTTCATTGATTCCAAATTTTGTGTAGATCCTCCAGTTCTAATTGAATATATATATATATAAAACATGGCCGTTATTTCTTTATTACATTTTTAAGGGTACACGGGAGGTGTTGAAATTAAAAAAAAAAAGCATCATATCGTACGAATTATACATTCTAACACCACATAATTGCATACGGAGTAGTGTCTCAGGCGCTTGTTTCATGCCCAAATGATGAAAAACGAAAGATGATAATTTCTCCAGTCTAAGATAAATCTTTATTGTTTGGAGTGTTTTGCCTAATGAACACAATATATCACTGACATAATTAATTGTGTGTGTACTGTATTTGCTTATTACATACTGCATGCAAGAAGAAAGAAAACACTAATCTATATATATAAAAGAGAACGTACAAATCCTTTGTCCGCTCATCACGCTAATACGGCTGAACCAATTTCTTTTATTTTTGGGGGGTTATTAGGATTTGGACCCTAGATGGTTTTTATCATATCACTTTAATTTTCAATTACCAGTGTCTTGAGATAATTGACCATTCAGGTGTCCATTACGTACAAATCCTTTGTTAGTTCATCATAGGTATAAAAATAAACGTATGTATATGCAACCCGCATGACCGTGTCACTCGGCGGGTTAACATAAATGACAGGCGTTATAATGGTTTTTATCATATCACTTGAAAGCGAAAAAGTAAAAATTATCTAAGTAACAAAGTTTATTGCGTTCGGGGGTGACCGCAGCGAAGCGGGGCGGGTTAACATAAATGACAGGCGATATAATGTTAACATTTACTGCAATCTTCTATGGTTTTTATCATATCACTTGAAAGCGAAAAAGTAAAAATTATCTAAGTAACAAAGTTTATTGCGTTCCGGGGTGACCGCAGCGAAGCGGGGTGAACGCTGCTAGTCATACATGAATTAGGAACTCCAACCGAAAGTACGCTCAAATCTTGCAAACGGTGCGAGATATTGAAAAAAATCTCCCCTTTATGATACTCCTTGCCGATTTTTATCAAGACGTCTTTCACTTGCGTCTGTAAAGGAACATGTACAAATGTTGTGAGGGATGACAAGAGAGCTTCTTGCTTATATGTGAATGATGCGCTGTGTATAGAGCGCAGGTTTAGCTAGTTTTGTCTTAATATATTTATTGTAACATTTTATTTATTAACATCTTTTCAGGGACGGTGAGTTACTGGTGCGGTCATCTCGTATTACTCCATTGTGGAACGGACGAACAGCCACATTAGAGATCTACCCTGTTGAGCCAGAGGATGCCGGAATTTACACCTGCGTGGCTGAAAATGAAGCTGGAAAATGTAGTTGCTCAGCCCAATTAGTAGTTCTTGATGTCGATGATCCAAGTCAAGAAGATAAGCAACCACCTGTATTTGTAGAGGGTTTGAAAGACATAACAGCTAAAAACAGTCATTCAGTGGAACTGAAAGTGCAATTACGTGGTAAGTTATTCAGATTTTTATATATCACTTTTATAAAGCATAGTTCGTTGATTTTTAAAGTTGTTCCAGTAAATTTACTGCAAGTTGGTATGCTACCCAATAAGCAAACACATGAACATATCACGAAGACTATCATAATTCACAAAGCCAGTTTATTTCCTATTTACAGAGAAACCTATGCATGTTGGTCTGTGCAATCGCTGAGGGACGTCATTCCTTATACGTGACGGATTAAAATGACCGTAAATCTAAGAATCCCGGAAATATAAATCATGTTTCCAGGGTTTCGGCGGACCATACGCATATTTTCGCGTAACTCTTAGCAGGGAAACGAAAGAGAGAAATTATGCCGGAAAACACTAGATATAGACGGCAATTCTAGCACTGCTTCCGTATTGATGAAATAATTTCTTGATTGGTTCTTTAAGCTGCTTCCTGTACAGAAGTGAGGTAAATTTTGTTTGAACCGATGTAGCACTTTCCATATATACATACATACAATAAAACCTGCAAAGCATAATTGGATTGAATTTAAACAGAGAGCTGCGAGCAACGTGCTGAATGAACGATAAAGTTGATACATCCATTTCTGAGCATTGTAGCGAGCCCAAGTAACACAGTACAGTAGTTTCTTCATAACTTGTTACTAACGATAGACCATCCAAACAAGCTATTATTTGAAACAAAATGTTCGAAGTTTAGTGGCATTCTATATGAGATGTTGACATACTACTTAATGTAGGATTCGATCTCATGGGCTCCTACCAAGATTAATCCAATACAACGTCCGTAGAAAGCACGTGGACAATAAAGGAAAAGAAACTTCGTGTTCTGAAGATATTTGAAAAGAAAAGTAACAGATCCATTTCCAGAAATAAAATATATTGGTTTAGAATTGTATGCTAGAAAACGTAGACAGGTCTTATAATCACAGATCTTCTGAAACGAGAATGCAGATATCTAAATACAAGTTATTATTCCTTGATTGATTTCTCTCTTAATGTACATTCGTTGGTTTAAAGTGGCGCAGTGTAGCAGTTTTAAATTTTATTATTATTGATTGATTGAGAATACAAATTTCTGGAATATGTGCTAACTCAGCTTCTCTAAAAATTATAATCATGCTTTAATGTTGAATAGTATGCTGAAAATTGAAAACAGTGTGTGTGAAAGTATCACACGGTGGGCGTATTCTAGGAAGCTCAGCTAAAACGACTATAACAGACAAAGGAACAAGAAGCACGCCGTCTTTTTATTTCGTTCGCATAACCATGCCGCCAGAAATCAATAGGAGCTTGGTCCACACTGTAAGTGGAGGTGGTTAGAGTTTTATGTATAATTTTGAGGACAAATATTTTTGTTTCATTTACAAAATATAGTTATGAAACAAGAGATTTTGCATTTCTAACATTCTAAGGCTTCGCGAAATTCATATTGAAATGCTTTTATTGACCAAATGTTCATTTGTGTTGTAATTGCTTTGTTTTTTCTTATAGAACCCACTCGATATCCAAGCAATTACCTTAAGATACATGTTCGATATAACCCTGTGAAAAGGCTAAGCGAATGTTATCGAGAAAGTGGTGGGTTTCTCATATTCCAAGGCTTCATGAAATTCATATTATAAAATGCGTTTATGTTCATTTGTGTTATAATTTCGTTGTTTACTTTTAGAGCCACTCGGTATCAAAGCTATGACCTTAAGCTATTGTTTGACATGTTATTGTGGAAAAGTTTAGCCAATGTTACCGAAAGCTGGAGTTCGTGATAAATTTCTACCAACACAAAATACATGTATACTAAATTCGGGATGTAACTTTAAAATAGCCGTTATTGTAATTATAAATGAAATACACAAAATGCATATTTAAAAAGATGTAGCAGACTTTAGGTTGGTAAAATAAGAATCTATGGTCTGTAAAATGTAATGGTTTATAAAAAATTCCTTCAATATGTCAGCTGATTACAATACCTTAATTTATCGAGGTAACTCCATGAGCTGTCATCCAACGAAGTTGCTCCGTCAAAATCTTATGCATACTTCCCCGACAAACTCGGTGTTCATAGTTTTATTCAAAGGCTGTTTTACAAAAGCCCACCCCTTTTCTTCCCTTCTCCATAAAAGGTAGAAAACTTTGAATGTTAGATAACACGTACAATCACGTTATCATGACTTAGATCGAAAGTTCTAGAAGGTTTAGGACATAAACCTCCCAAGGTTCAGTACCTCGAGCATTACCCTCAATCGACCTCACAGGAGGCGAGATCGTCCAACGTGAACTTATCAATATAGATGATTAAAGTAGAAGAAATAGATTTTTACAATAAAATAATGTTTATGTATGCAGATATAAATCACATCACTCTGTAGAAAGCATAGCTGGCATGTTAGTGAATATCAAAATATTGATCGACAAAGTAGCACAACAAAGTATAACTGACATATGACAAGATGTGTATTGTATAAAAGTAGCAAATAAGGGGAAAAAGTCAGGATAAGAAATATGATGTAGACGTGTACAGACAGGGTAAAGGACTTCTGCTATTGCATCTAGTTTAATGAACCAAACAAGTTTTTTTTTTTTTTTTTTTTTTTTCAAAATACTTCAAAGAAGCTTGAGGCTACATAAGTTCAATTCTTGGAGAAGAAGAAAAAATTAATTAGGATATTACGAATGACATCCACTGAAATCGAACGACGGATTTCCGGGTTCATCTCTCTCAGGATGTAACAATATGATACTAATTCGGAGGGAAAAAAATGATTTAAGGATTATTTTTTCTCGTTCTAAGCCTGAATAAAATACATCCAAAGCTGAATGTTTGTCGCAAAGAATGTTTTTTCCCTGGAAGGCCTATCATCATTTTTAGAGTAGTTGATCGAATATAATTAATGAGTCAAATGAGTAAATAAATAGGTAGTAAAAGAAGACATACAGATATCTAGTGGTATTATTTTAATTTTTTAACAACCGTCTCTCTCTCTCTCTCTCTCTCTCTCTCTCTCTCTATATATATATATATATATATATATATATATATATATAATATATATATATAATATATAATATATATATATAATATATAAATAATATGTGTGTGTGTGAGAGAGAGAGAGAGAGAGAGCAGATGGATGGATAACTCTCTTCGGAAACAAACCATACAAGGTAGAAAAAATGAAATCTTTGAGTTTTACGTCCCACGGTTATGCCGGTTAGGCTAAAGAAGACGGTGATGATGAAATGAATGAAATGGTGAAATGAAGAAAGTGGGAGGAAACGGGAGAACCCCGAGAAAACCCACGAGCACGGTGTTTGTCCTCCACAAACTCCACACGGTGCGAACTGGGATCGGACCAGGGACCCCCCACATACAAGATAGACTAAAGCACAATTTTTACTGGATACCACAGGTGACAAGTAGAGACCTGAACAGTATCCTAACACAAGGTGGTGTGACGAAATAAGGTAGCACTGACAATATCTTGGAAACGAATTATCCAAGATAGATGGTTGCAGGGGTAAAAGTGGGTCTGAAAAATTAGGGGAACGCATGATGTCGCGCTGTCCCCCGTGCTTATCTTTGCCCATTGTAATATTTAGAGTGTGAGGGGACGCTACAAATGTTTACTGGAAGTGGGGTGACGCTGTACCCCGTGTTCCTTTTCATTTTACCCCTGGGTGGTTGTCAAAAAGTATTGGGAAGATCTTAATCCAGCAATGGATTGACAATTGTTAATAATGGTATGTATCCGTTTCAGATATAAATAACCCTCACCATTATACTCGAGTGATTCAGTTCTCATTCTTGAAATCTGAGCATTTGAGATTAAGAAATAAACGCTTATATCTTGTTCTGAGGGATCATATGTTTAACCCTGTATCTATAAGAATTTCTAAAAACAAAGATTAATAAACTAAAATTTACTGTTCTTGGGTATAACTTCGTAAAATTTAGTGTTATGTCTGGGTATAACAAACAGTTCTGCGAACTTGAAATATTTTAACAACCGGTTCTAGCGAACCGGCTGAATAGCACCGCTACAGATATCTGAAAATATAGTGATATTTCGTTAGGCTGGAGAGGCAGAATGTCTTTTCCAAGAATATAACTCATCGCGATTGCTCTAAAGTGGGCAACCAAATAAATCTTTCTCTTATTAATCACTAAGAAGAGAATCATTAACGATGCGTAATACAACGACCATTTCTGTCTACAGTGCTTCCAGAAGAAAATACAAGACGGTAAAAGCACTAAGCGTTTCCTTCGCAATATTCATACAAACTAAAACCCACATGATGTATCCTGCTGGGTTACAATAGCTGAGCTGAAGTTACTCTCCTATATATTCAACCATACGACTATTAATTCGTTTAGAAGGGTTTGTGGAATTTAGATGTTCTTAAACTATTTAGATTCAGTGATTAACTGGGGTTTATCAAGAATAATGAAACCTTTGCTTCGAAAAACTAGTAGAACAATAGTTTTTGCCATACTCAACTCAAACCCTGGGGCCGCGGTGGCTCAGTGGTAGAGCGTTCACCTCTGGTGCATGGGGTCCCGGGTTCAAACCCTGCTCCCGCCAAGTGAACTTTGTGGTGGACAAACACCGTGTGCGTGGGTTTTCTCGGGGTTCTCCCGTTTCCTCCCACTTTCTTCATTCCACCATTTCATTCATTTCTCATAATCACCGTCTCCTTTAGCTTAACCGGCATAATCGTGGGACGTAAAACTCAAAGATTTCATTTCATTTTTCAACTCAAACCCTAATACGGGATAGATCTGATGATTGAAAAGTTGAGAGAAACTGTTTATATATATATATATATATATATATATATATATATATATATATATATATAACATATAGTGTCTCAAAAGTCCCCTGACATAGGGTAACTCTTACATTTTGTTGTAACTCTCAGAGTTACAACAAAATGTAAGAGGGGAAACAGTCTCCAAATATGATGTTTTCAATCTAAAGTGATAAAGTGAAAGATTTTTTTTTTTTTTTTTAATCGGATGAGCCGTTTGGGCTATACACTCTTTATGCGCCCATTGTTAAAAATGCAAAGTTACCATTTACCTGGACCCACAACATAAGTGAATGAAGTTACTGTCTTTTATGCTAATATGTCGAAAGCCAGCCCTCATTTCGAACAGTAAGTTCATTCACTTATGTTGTGGGTCCAGGTAAATGACAACGTTTTATTTTCATTTAACATTGGGCGCATAAAGAGTGTACAGCCCAAATGGCTCATCCGATTTAAAAAATTGTTGGACATCATATTTGGAAACGGTTTTCCCTCTTACATTTTGTTGTAACTCTGATAATAGCAGAGTTAAACTATGTCTGGGGACTTTTGAGGCACCCTGTATATGTATGGAACGGTGGCATTGGCCATATTTTAACAACTAATTTTCTTTCTGTTTTTTAGTTTTTGAATTTTATTAGGTTGGTGCGAACGAAATGCCCGTGGCATGCGCGTAATTTCCAAACTTAAAAAAAAAAAAAAAAAAAAAGATACAAAACTACAAAAAATGTAGTTATCTGCAATCACATACTTTTTCCATCGCTCAGATAAATGTTGGATTCTGTGGGGGGAAAAAAATGTTTGACGTTTGCAATACGAAGGACTCCTTATCCACGCGTTGCACCGCCCGATCATCAGGAAAAGCCTTTTTCTTTCAAAAATTGATCAATATGCCCTAAGAGTTGGTTGTCAATGATACAGATATCCAGTGGTGCCCACCCCCCGCAATTGTCTATCCATAGGTGTTCTTCCATGAAAAAAAAAATCTTTTCGATTTATTTTTACACCCCCTCAAACATATTTATATAGATTTTTAACACCCCCAAATATTTCAATGACGCAGTTTGCGTCATAGCCCCCCCCCCATTGTGGGAACCCCTGAGATATCGGCGGAACACTGTAGGCGAGGCAGGGTTTCATATTGAAACTCATGTACGGCCTGAACCGTAATTGCATGGTACATGGGCGAGCATTGTAGTCTGAGGACACTGTCACTTGACCATTCTGTCCATTTCATGTAGTTGAGCACTCTAACGATCTGCATTGATGGTTTCACCTCACCTAAAAAAGAAAGAAATAGATAATTTCTACTATAGACAACCATGCTAGCAACAACTTCTTCTGTGGGTAAAGAGGTAGTTAACACGTCTGTCCTTGGAGTTGCTCACGGTCCAACCATTGTCTTGTCCGTTTACAATTGTTATAACAGAACAATTTTTCATGTGAAATGACTTTCCAATGTAGAAAACGTTTCCGGTTATTTCTTAGTCTCAGAGAACTTTACCTCCAGATGGCAACTCTTATTGGTCGGTGTATAAGTCCAACACCCATGAGTCCGACTTTAACATCTTACTGGTTGCAGAGACCCACCGAAAGACAATGGCGTGGCGTATGCTGGTGTAGCTTCCGTGTGAAATGAGCGTTGGAATACAGAAATGGAACTCCAGTACAATGTTGTAGACTGTTTTATATTGGCAGATTATTATAGTGTATACACAAAGTTCAATTGTGAAAATTTCGAATTAAACAAAGTTGTATATACTTATAATACGCATACTAGAAATTGTTTACATGTATCAACATGGAAGTAACATGCATTGAAAAGGTACGGGTAAGAAAATATACATGTTAGCCGCTGTAATAAAAAGAGAAAAAAAATATGGTTAAACTCAAGAAATTACTTAAAAATATATCTCCTAAGCCAGTGGTTTTCAACCTTTTGACACTTGCGGACCGGCAAAGTAGGAAACTATACATCTTTTAAATTTAGGTTTTATTTTTATTATTTATTATTAAAAATTATGATTTTGAAAATTTTATGTTGTACACTGAGATCTGCATTTTACTGTTAAATGTGATTTTGTAATCATATCAATTTAATCTCTTTTCTCTTAAATTTGGACTCAATGTGACATTTGCTGCTATTTATTTGCCAAAATCTTGTCGATGCATGGGTCCAATGTAGATACTGCAAGGTGTAGAGCGGCATCTATGTCCATTCGGTTCCTATATTTTGTCTTAATTACACATAGAGCAGAGAAAGTTGATTCACATAAATATGTTGTAAGAAAAGTCACTAATAATTTCAAAGCTTCTCTGCTGAGACCTGGATATTCTTCACTTACAGATAACCAAAACTAATTCAGTGATTTGATTTTGAATCCGAAGTTGAGAGTTACATCTGAAGATAGTTTCTTCTTCTCTGGAAGTTCACGTCCTCCGTAAAAAGACCAATTGTCCAAATATTCCCTTGCCGAGGATCCTCTTTCTGACCCTTAGGATAATAGTGATCGAAGCTTTCAATCAACTTGCTGAGATGTTGATGTATAACGGTCAATATACTTTATACTCCTGGCTTTTAATTACGAGATTAGAGAAATTGATTTTTTTTTAATCAAGGGAATACTCATTTCATTTAGTTATTTCTGAAATAGTGTTTCGTCAAATTGGATGAAAGCCAATTTATAAAAATTTCCCTGAGCCTGGGTAATATGTAGTGAAATATTAAATGCTCGTTAATTACCTAGACAATTAGCGAACATTAACTTTTTTATTTTATGTAATTGCTGGAAGAAACTTCGGAGAAGGAAGTAGTAAGAAGAGCTAGTATATAAATCAAATAAAATATACACATTAAATACACTTACAGTGCACACTGTTAAGTCCCATATATTACTTTCAACTGAAAATCTTGCCTATTTCTCATGCCTTCTTCAGTAAGCATATTAAAGCGATTTGACAACAAATTCAACTCAGAGCTTTTTCCTAGTTCTCTAACAAAATTATTTTCAGCGGAGCTAGTTTCCTGGATGTCCCAATATTTTCCTCACATTTTCTCTATCTTCTCTTTGGAATACATGAAGTTCATGATTATTCCATTCCTGCTTTTATACAAAAGCAGTTTTATATAACTAAAATATAATTAAAGCCACTTTTACTTACAAACAAAATTAATAATAATCAACATTTTGTATATTTACCGATATTTATAGTTGAGTAAGTTACTTAATGTTTAACTATATAATAAGAAAACGAATAAAATATCTACATTAATATATAAAAGAAAAAGTCTATATGGAAATAAGGCCTATTTACATATTCATATGCAAATTGCTATCAGTCTATCTTGCCGTTAACAGTACTAACAGTCCTATAAGGGACGCTTCCTTGATCCTCATAATATTAGGAATGAGGTTCCCACTAGAAGAGTTCAACGGAACATGAGCCGCAGCGAACGCGACCTAAGTGGCTACTAGGTTATTTTACTTTCGCCAGAGTTACAAATCATACTGTGAGCCAGTCAGGGTTTCCAGGTCTTTATGTATTTATTTATTTATTACAGTGAAACCTGTCAACTAGGCCACCTCTCTAAGTTGGCCACCTGCTTATCTTGGCCTGGCTAGTCTTGAACCTGCATTTTCCCATAAGACATTCGTTACTTACTACTCTATAAGTTGGCCACCTGTCTATCTTGGAAGTTGGCCACACTGAATCAATGTTTACCCTATGATGATAATGATAAATTTACCTGCGTATCTTGGCCACGGAAAATACAGTTTTGTTATTTTTCTTAACTCTTTCGAATACCCATATGAGAGGCAAATGTTCTGTATTTGTGACTGGACATAAAGAAGCTAAAGAAGCATAGATTTGCACGGTTTGTTCTTGGAGGTCAATGGCCAGAACACTACCCTCATAAAAGGGTGGTGAAGGAAGGTGTGAATAAGAAAAATCACGTACAGGAATTCAGGAAATGGTTGTACGTATTTGTTTACCCTGTTTTGGTAAAACCATTAGCTATATCGGTTCCTTTCACCAATGGGAAGCTTTGGTAATTCCGGAAAATTCTCAAGGTTAAAGCTCAATTCTCCTTTATTGGCATCTGACTGCATGTCAAAAGGTAGCGGAGGTTTTGAGATATGAATTCCCTCAAGATTTTCTCAAAACATCGTTTGCTCCGAGGGAAACACTTCTAGCTCATTAAGAAAAGGTAGTTAACTACAATATTAGAATGTGCATATCTGCCAAAAAGAATAAAGCAAATATGTCTAGAATGAATCACCATTCAGTAACAACTGAAAAGAAGTCATATAAATTGCATATGAATTTCTCAATTTATAACTTAGCTTTTCTTGTTTTCAATCTGAATAACTCAGTGTGCTATAATATCAATTTCAATAAACTACGTACATACACTTCTATTTCATGGTTGTTTTTGTTATTGTGTTTTCAATCCGAATGATCCAATGTACCAGACTAGTATTCAGGAAGAGAAAGGTATGCATATATATTAAATATACTATCAAGAGCGCCGATACTGGGGGGTCCGAGGGGGCCCGGAACCCCAAAGCTCATGTGGACCCTATTTTATTTATGAGTATACAATATTTGGTATAATTTGAGTGCAATTTGTCTTAAAATCTTCATATATATACCTTTTGCATCTGAATGCCCCCCCCCTCAAATTTACAGAGAAATCGGCGCTCTCGCATACTATAGTAATATTTTCTAGTACTGTATATTTTTATGGTTACTCTATATACATTATTTATCAGTAGCTGTCGGGCCACTGCTTATTAAAATTTTACAATCGAGTAATACTAGAAATCCTATTCTAAAAATACACAAATCACACTTATTTTCTGTAAGTTGGCCACCTGTCTAAGTTGGCCACTTTTCTATGGAACCGATGGTGGCCAACATAGACAGGTTTCACTGTATTATTTATTTATTTATTTATTTATTTCCCGCGATGGAAGGATAGAATCAGAATGTCCTGCTTTAGTTGGTTTCTTGTGAAAAGACATGAAGGTTATCGAAGAAGTATTGCTCTTTGCTGCAGTTTTTTCTTGGGTAAAGAAGAAAAGACGCCGAGGCAAACGCCGTTTTAAAGTGCATCCTATTAATAGGCAAAGACTACTGCACAGAGAATTTCACTGGCAACACGCCTTTCCTTTTTTTTTTTTATTTGGACATGTTTTACTGATTCTGAAACAGCAGAAGGTCTATTGTTTCGAAACGCAACAAATGCGCTCGAGCCGACGTATTCTGCGCGTTTTTTTTATTGCTTTCGCGTTTGCAATGTCTTGTGATTAGTCATCCACATTTTAAATACGCATGAGACATAAAAACGTGTTGTGAACGCATCGAAGAGCCGTGCACTAATTCATGAAGCTGAAGTAACAGTAATATCGTCAAATAACGGTTATTTATTAACAGCTAAGTGAAAAATCAACAGCAGCAGCATAAGTTTTTTCACCAAAATATCCTTTGTTCCTTCCTTTTCTTTCTTTATTTCCTTATGAACAGTCGAGTCTTTCCACAAATCTCTTCAAATAAAGCATAGCTTGCACATAAAATGTTATTTTAGTGGTTAAAAAAAATGCAAAACGATAGTGCTTAAGGCAGTAAAAGAAATTACTCACTATTTCTACTATTCTCTTCGTTAAATATGAAACCAATTATTATTAGCAAACCAATATCGATACCTATGTGGAAAAAGAACCACTCATCAAGGCAATACCTTGAAAGTGGAATTTATTCGCAGTTGCTTAGTGCTAACGCCATCTATTGGCAGCCTCTGAATTCCTCACAACTACTGAGTAGCTGAGAGTAAGGAACTGCTATCAGGAGCTGGTTTCTGTGAAAATATTAGTGAATTAACTCTCTTAATAAACAGCCGAAACAATGGCTTTAGCCACCCATTGCAAAGAGTAATTATCATTCAGGAGCTTTTGTGTGAAGTATCGAATGAACGTACGTTCTACAGTCTATTTGATACAACTTGTCCTTTCTGACAGTTGCTTTCCTCTGTGTTTTCCTCCCTGCACGTGGTCATAACAATCAAGCAAAGAAAACTGTTTCTATGGCAACAGCATGTCCAGCAAATTATAGTGGCTCATTTCTCTCTTTCTGCAATGGTAAAACATTCTACCAGGCACGTAGCCAGGCTGTCGGAAAGGGGGGGTGGGGGTCCGTGACATGAAATGCTGTGGTCATTACATCAGGGGTGATCATTCTCAACTATTTTACTGGAACATATGTTGGTTCGTTTAGCCAGGATTTTGTAATGGGGAGGAGGGGGAGTGAGACCGAGACATGAAATATTGAAGGCACAGTATTTCATTCAATCTAAACTACTTTACTCACAACATATATTGTACTTTACTGGCAACATATATATCCTAAAAAACACACTGTTTGTTAGGACAATAAACTGAGGATATGTTAGTAACTATTTTAATAAGAAACTATGAAGAAATCTCGAGTAAAAGAATCAAAAAAAAATATTGAAAAATATTTTACAATATTTACCGTAAATAATTTTCGTTCCTTCCTCTGTTCATTCAAATATAACAATTTTCCTTTCATTATGACCTCAACTATAACAAAAAGTACATATCCACTATTACAAAAAGTACATATCCAATAATTTCTTGTAAAATATTTTACAATATGCTTTCTCTGTTGAATCAAATGTTAACAAAACTTTCTTTCCATATAACTTCTTGTTTTTATTATTCCGTCAACTACTGTCTGTTCCAAATGACAAGTTGAAGGAGCAGTAGAAAACTGTTTCTGAAATAACATATTTGATACTGCAGAGAAGCAATGATGAAAAATTAAGATTAAAAAAGTCCATACTGTTACAGAACGGCACTATGCTTTCGAAAGCTTGAAATTTCTCTGACTGTAGCAGAAATTCTGAGAATTCCGTAACTTTTCTAGAAATTTCAAATACCCTGAGTTTTCCAGTATATCCCGCTCATTCGCCACCATGTATTGCAAGTAATACAAATCTCCTCATAAGAAAGAGTAACCAAAGGCTTACTGTAGTGTGTTGTAACCGAATTTTATGAGAAAAAGGTGGTATAGGCACACTCTAAAAGGTGATGTTCAAATAAAATTCACTTTCAGTGGGGGACTGTGTTGTAACCGAATTTTATGAGAAAAAGAGTAGTAAATTGATTAAAATTAAAATAATTAGAATTAGGTGTGGTTAGTATGATTTACACCAATTCGTATCCCGGGCTGTCTCATTAGAGCATGTGAGGTAGGTTTTGATTTTTTTTTTATATATATAGAAGTAAGTAAAAGTACCCTAATTTACCTTCAAATGCTTGGTACAATATTTATTTCCACTATATACACAATGAGATTAATTGCAAAATGTTTAAAATACAATTTACAATAAGATTTACGTTAGGAGACCAATTACTACGGCTTATCTATCTATCTATCTATCTATCTATATATATATATATATATATATATATATATATATATATATATATATATATTTAGCTGAGTTTTACTAGAGGTAATTGAACTTACAGGTGAAGGTAGAGACCTCTCATCCAAAGTTCTTGGTATTCTTGTTTATTCATTTTTAAGTTCACATTTTTATAAAATATGTTTCGTATTATTTACCAGCATATTTTAAATCTAATACGTTTTGTGTGTGTGTGTGTCAACATTTTATTTTATGAGAAAAAGGGGGAATAGACACACCCTAAAAGGTGATGTTCAAATAAAACACACTTTCAGTGGGGGAGTGTGTTATAACCGAATTTTATGAGAAAAAAAAGAGGAGGAATAAATGTAAATGATAAGTTGTTTAAAATGTGATAGTGCCTTAGTAAATGATAAAAAAAACTTAAAAGAGGAACATTAATATGTCATGACGACTTGTCCTGAGATAGAGGGTAATGAGACTTTTTTTTTTTTTACAAAAAAGTCATCAAATCTTTGTCATTCTGTCAAGTCATTCTGATAAAATTGGGAATATAAGGGGACGAAAAAAAAAATAGAAGGAAGACTGATACAGCCTAGACGTCGAGGGTGATTGGAGCGAGTCATGTGAATAAAACGGAACCAAGAACTTTGGATGAGAGGTCTCTACCTTCACCTGTAAGTTCTATTACCCCTAGTAAAACTCAGCTAAAAAAAAAAAAAAAAAAAAAAAAAAAAAAAAAAAAAAAAAAAAAAAAAAAAAAAAATCTAAGCCGTAGTAATTGGTCTCCTAACGTAAATCTTATTGTAAATTGTATCTTAAACATTATGCAATTAATCTCATTGTGTATATAGTGAAAATAAATATTGTACCAAGCATCTTAAGGTAAATTAGGGTTCTTTTACTTACTTCTATAAAAAAAAAAAATCCTACCTCACATACTCTAATGAAACAGATCGGGATACAAATTGGTGTAAATCATACTAACCACACCTAATTCTAATTATTTTAATTTTTATCATTTTATTAATCAGTAGCCTTTTATTTTTAACACTGATTATTCTTTTTCTCATTTCTTTTTGTTTCTTCATTCCTAAAGCTTTTACATTTCTGGCTTTGAAGGGGGGTACGGACCTTCCCCCCTTGGCTACGTGCCTGCATTCCACCCTTTCCACACGTTGCCAATTTGAATATAAATAAGTGCACATTGTTTTAGTCGAACATCAACTTGAATACTGGAACTGCTACTTATTGAGAGCATTCTTTTCAGTTCTTTTTTATCTTGTTTAATTTTATAAAACTGAGATTTACTTGAAATGAATAATTTTATGTTTCAATAACCGACGCAAAGCTGACAACACAGCATTGTGCAGCACGTGCGCGCAGCGAGCTGTCAGAAAGGACAAGTAGTATCAATTGCAGTATAACATTGCAGTCTTACAAGGCCCACTGGCGCAATGCTAATAAATTTGACGGGTGTGACTTAATTACATAAGTTTTTGTTTCAAAATAATGTATCTGTAAATAGAAATAGTTTAACGGTTTTAATATTTCGTCGATATTTAACATTTAAAGAAACACATCGTTTTCTGTTGCAAGTGTATTGCAAATCGTTTCATTCCACTCTCCGAAACCCACTCTTTAGCTGCATACATTATTGACAAAAAAAATGTTTTATGTGGAGTGAAATAAACTGAGAAATAAATATTTTGTAGCAGGAAATTGTATTCATTTCATTTAAAAGTCATGACTAGTTACTTTTATACCCTTCACAAAATTTCATAAAAATGACATATTCTTGCCCCTTGTAATATTGTCAGCTGCTAAAGTATTCCATAGCTCGTCTTATGACCATTGTTGGTATGAAATATATTAGAACAGTACAGCCATTTCAGACGTTATTAATTTTCATAGTTACCTCGTATTATACTACTAACAACTGCCAGTAGTAATTGCGTATTTTGATATTTTCTTACAGGAACACCACCTTTTGAAGTTGTGTGGGTGAGAAATGAACAAGAAATACCTGATTGTAGTGACTTCCGGTATGTGGATTATGGTGATGGACGATATGGCCTTCGAATCCAAGATGTATTTCCTGAAGATTCTGGTGTTTATTTCTGTGAAGCATACAATGAATATGGAGATAGCTCCACTTGGTGCACTTTGCAAGTGGAAGGTATGTGGATTTGATTTTTGTTTCAAGATATTAGAACCATCGATACAATCAAAGTCCAAAGCAATACCTCAAAGTGAATTTTACAAACTCAAATGCTTCTGTTTGCAAGGCATTCTCCCCTCTTTAGATGCATGTTGAATGCTTTTGGAAGGAGACGTGTTAAGATTTAAAAAAAAAAAAAAAAATGTATATACTAAACTAAATCCCAACAAGAAACATGCCCACAATATAATCAGTTATTGGAGATCAAACCTAGAACACAATATACGTCACATACCATGATGTCAAATCAGAATATGTTGCTTGTTCAGGCCCGCGTTCACCACCTATTGATTATTTGTTAAAATTACACACATAGTTCATATATTAGTGACCCCAGATCAAACAAATACAACATACGGGATGAGCAAAGTAAAACCAGCCTGAATTTATGAGTTTAGTAGAAACGTAATCCAAACAATAGAGATCATTAGAAATTGGAATGTAAACAATCGGGTGTGAAAGAACATTCGAACACACTGGAAGGAAACAGTTTTTTGTGGATACACGTTTAGTCAGCAGTTAAAAGTAAGTAGAATGATTCAGAAATGTAGGCAAGCATGTCGAAAGGCGTTTTTCTACCTTGTTAATGTTCTTGTTTATTGTTAAGGGTCATACAAGTGGAGAAGGGGTAATAGTATGTGTGTAAACAATGGCACAAAAAGATACTGCCAAATTAGCTTCCTTTTACCTGAGATTTTTTGTAAGAAGTAAGGAAAGACGAAGGAGTATGTCTATCTAAAAATATATGTTAATATAATACGATTCAAATGATTATAGAATCACAAACTATGTTTACTCAGAGGAAAAAGGGGAAGAATATTGCTTTTACTAATAGGATAAATACAAAAAGTAGAATAATTTCTTCAACGAATCAAATTTAAACTACATTTATATTAGGGAAAATAATTTATTCAATGGATCGAACGCATAGTTTTCACTTAAGAATAATTGTTAAAAAGAACTTGCTTCAAATTAATATTTTAGTTGCCTTTGAGGGCTACTTGCAGCCGACATGATACTTAGCGTCTGCCTTTTATCTTTTTCCTTGCAAGACTGATTAATCGGGGAGTTGTAAAATTGGCGGGATCATATTATAACATGTTTAATATTTTCCCACGTTTATGAGTTAAAATGGTAGCCTGGGAACAGGTGATGTTTGACAACTTGGAAAGCCGGGTGTTATGCGACAGGATAAAGCATGGCTACACCCGTAATGACCGCGTGCACGCGCGAGCCGGTGAACCTAGAATCAGCCGGTGGCGCCAGATGCGCTCGCGAACCGCTAACGCAAAACCACAAGGGCGACTAGTGCTGATCGAAGAACGACGGCCTGGTGTGCAGAATCCGGGAACGTGAAGCATGCTAGGATAATGATTATTGTAGGAACATGTTGAAGATTGATTTCTGTACGTTAATGCGTTAAAAGTATGCCATATAACATATTTGCAAACTTAACCATTGAATCTAAAAGATAGAGATATTTCAATCTTTCTTGAGAGAAATATACAGGAATCAGGTTAGCGGACATTGGAACAAAAAAAATCATGTGTTATATGTTTAATATAATTTCGGTGATATATAGTGATCATAACATATATACAGTTTGTTTGAAGATGTAAACTTGATGTTAACGAGTAATACAAGCGCAATTATCGAGTCACTTGGACGAACACATACCTTGAAACTGATAAGTTTGTATAATACATTATGATAAAACGACGTATTGTTCAAAGAAAATTTAGCGGAAAATTTCGGCGCATTCAATTCGTGAATATTTGTTACACGTATATATTGTGGCAAGTTTCTATTACTATGTGATTGACGTAATTTTTCAGTTTTGTTCAAATACTTTCCTTTAAAAATGCCCGGTAATCATGACGTCTCAGGACTCAGTTTTGGCCATTGAAAGAGTTCAATTGCATCAAGTAGCTTTTTCCTGGGATGACTCCGAGGAATCAATCTCTTTGTTAGATGACAGTCAAGAGCCTGTTAATACGCGAAATACACCATGTACAGTCAGAAACAATATTAAGCATAGGTTGGAACTACCGGTATCATTTCTTATACCTCCATCTTTACTTAATATTGTTTCTAACTTACAAGAAGAAATGAGAGGATACTAATTATTTTCCACCATCTCCAGGTCACTTCCCTAACTAGATTTCGAATATTTATTTGGGATCGACAATAAGAAAAATTGTGGATAGATTTAGGTCCGAATAACCGCCGGGAATACCCTCGCCTTCATAATCTCCAAAACATTCACAATCACTCATACTTAATTTTGGACAAAGACCGCGTGAGTGTTCTTTTAATGCTTTCGAGCCTAAGCCCGAGTCAGACTCGTTTTGTTTATTCCAAAACGCCGGAGCCAGAGTCCAACTCGTTTTTTACGTAATAGCCCCTAGGTAACTTATGGGTTCCGGTCGTTTGTCGGCCGTATTAAATAAATACTGAGACTCAGTTCTTAAAGAAATACTATTTACCTGACATCTAGCGAAGAGTAAACGAACTCTTGCAGGTTGATTGTTGTGATCAACTTTCTGGCACAAGGCCCATCCAGAAAGTAACTTTCCCACACGTCCCATAGCTAGGAAACTGTATGTGGCGCGCAGCGGCTGCGTTGACGTGAGAGAGTAAGGTCCTAGCTTGGCGCATGCTCCAGCAGAACTTTCCTAGTGCTCTCAGAAGTGTCGTGGCAGAGGTTGAAGATGGAAGTGGTAGTAACCGCGTGTGAAGTACGAGCAGTTATAAAGTTTTAGAATGCACAGGGTATAGCGCCGATTGAAATTCATCGTCAGTTGTGCCAGGTCTGTGGATCTAACGTCGTGAGCAAGCAGATGGTGTGTTGCTGGTGTAGACAATTTGCAGCAGGACGCTAAAATGTGCGTGATAAGGAGCGCAGTGGAAAGCATCATGCAGAATCGTCGCTTCTCAATAACGGAGCTCAGCGGTCAGTTCATGCATATTTCCTGCTCCCTATTATACATCATTTTCACTGCTCGCACTTCACACGCAGCGGGAGTATTATTTTTCTATTGTAAATTTTTTCGTTTGTTCAAAAAGTACGTAATTCAAACAGCAGTGTAGGGAACTGCCCCTTCTTACAGCACCAAATTAAATATTAATAATAAAATCTGAAGTCCAAAATCTTGTTTGCAATGTTTTTAGTGTATCCATTATTATTTATCAAGGTGTTTTTTTTTCTTTTTTTCAAAAAAATGCCTAAAAACCCAGGGACACTGGAATAAACAAAGTCAGATTAGCCCAGGGTCGAAAGTGTTAATAATATCTATATTGAATGTTTAAAAGACAGTATTAATTAGTGAAATTCTCATAATCTATTAATGTCGCGTGACTGTGCGAAGGATATCTACAAGCAACAGGCGCATTAATATTTGGTTGTGGACCCTATTTCGTTTAAAACTTAGACTTTGTGTATTATTATCACACCAAAAGTTCAAGAAGACTTTATGCATGTCTAAAGTATATAAACTTTGCAGATAATCATTTTTATTTTACTTCTTTGATGATGGAATGGACATTCTCATATAAACTGTTTTAGATTTTTCTGGTGAAGGGAACTGTGAAAATAGTCGATATTGTAAATGTTGCCAGTGTATCTTGATGTGCGAGTGAAGTTGGACGTAAGCGCATACAAAGAACATAATTTGTTAAACTAAAAGCTCTTAGTACACAGTTTAATCATGGAGAATCCTCACGTTAGTGCTCGTGTTTTTTTTTTTTTTTTTTTTTTTTTTTTTTTTTTTTTTTAAATTGGTGGAATATGCAGATTAATCGAACTAGTTTTGAAGAACATGAAAATTTGTGCTTATCAACATATATCGAAAACAAAAGTGATGTTACCGAAATTGTTATGTGTAAAGCAACGAACAACAATTAAATGTTACCACACAAGAAAAATCCGTGCTTTTGCAAACAGAAACCTTTTCCTTCACTATTAAATTGGTCAGCTTGTAGTAGTACATATAAACAGATTAATAATGATTGTACAAAAAGCAGTGTGAAAACCAGTTGAAAATGCTCCAAGAGCATTGCCAGAACGAACTTAAAAAGAATGGAGATATGGAGCGGGAAGGATGACTGTGATTGTCCCTACATGTGAAAGTAAATCTTTATAACCGCATCTTCTGTTTCTTTAAAAAATTCGCAAAGTATAATATCTCTATAACTTACGGTTCCTGAGATATGGCTCCTTAAATCTCTCGAAATCGGATCTATTTTTTTGGCTAATATCTCGGGAACGGTAAGTCATAGAAAGATGATAATGGTGTTGATCAATACCTAAGAGGATGGTAAACATTTTGGACCTATATTAACTGGTGGTCACTGGCCAGTTGGACAGTGGCAACCGGGTACTATTTGGTATCAAAATATTTGGTAAGTCCAATTTCGGGAGATTTAAGGAGCCATATCTCGGGAATAGTAACAGTGACGCGAAAAATTGCATTACTTTCTCAGACAGTTTTTGATGCCGTATCGAATGGAGGGCTCAAAATTGAAAAAGTCGCAAATAACAAACACACAGACGAAGTGTTTAGTAACGAAATTTTCAAGTTCGTTGAAAATGGAATGTTATAAGCTTTGTCATGGATGTTATAGTAAATAAAAAGACAAAAATGGTACAAATGTTATAAGAGCGTTGAAGACTAGAAAGTTCAGCAAAGCGTGAATTAATATATCGCAGTGTAAGGGAAGAAATTTCCTAGATTTACTATGAAACACACAAGAATGATAAACGTGAACTTACTATTGTATACTTGTTGCATGTTAATGTACCAAATTACGGAGACGGAATTGTGAATCTCTTGTTAGATATAAGAATGTAACATACAATAAGTATTCGTATTCTTAAATTAACTTTGTTTTCCAAACTTACTACTTAGAACCATGAATATTGTATAACATGAACTTATATAGAAAGAACATTATATTGGTTTTTAAAAGAGCATAGTGCATATAAACTTTATGCTTAAAGTTTTTATTCAAGAGAAAAACAAATATGAAATTTTAACTGTGTTGGATGTTAAACTTATTTATACGCGCATGATTGACACACAAGTTTTCTTAATAACTTTACTTGAACATCTAAAATTTGATTATATACAATACAAACTCGTATGCATAATTTTTATTATCTTACTTATTTTTTACCAAATATTTTTAAATATAAATAACTCAGAACATGTAAATAATTTAGAAATAAAAGCGAGAAACTTTTTATAATTTTGCATATAAAATTTATTATTATAAGTGTATGTCTTTTTTCATTTTTTTAAATCATACATTCATGTATACAACCTTATCATTGCGTTTAAGATTTTTCTTAAGTTTTAAACTTTTTTGAAATAAATTTCCCTTATTATATTATGCATAAAAAATAAATTCATCACATAATCTTGATTCTTCTTGTTAAGCATCAGTATTTCAATATATATATATATATATATATATATATATATATATATATAATAAAAAAATCTTTAATTTCTTCTGGTATTGTACATTCCATGCTTCTTGCAGCAGATAGAAGATATAAAACATATGATGGAAGAAATCTGTATGTCTTTCCTATTAGTATGTGACTATGAAGGGAAAAAATCAGCAACAATTAACTAACATACACTTTGGCTGAATCTGCAACAAGAATTTCTGAATATAAATTACAATGATGGGCCGTAAATTTTGACATGCTTCCATGCCATGAAATTAGGAGATTACAAATAGAATGACGCATAAAGAATCACACACCCAAGAATCTTGATTATGATGAATGATTATTCGAAATTTCGAAAGTGAATTTATAAGAGCAAACCTGTACTGGATCAAAACATGGCAATCTTCTTTCCCATATGAGCTGTTCTGATGTCACTTTGTTGATCTTTGCTCATGCAAGTAGTGCCTACGTTAACTTTCTCCCAATTATATTGAAAAGTAACTTAATGATTTTATGTGCGGATTGTTTATAAAACCGCAATTTATCCGAAATTCGGATTTTATCCTCAAATCTGTAAAATAAAAGATACTGTTTTTTAAAAATTTCCGAATTCCAAATGTCTTGACAATCTCCAGTTGTACCGAATATATCATACAGTTACGTAGACTGTTTGTGATACTTTATCAAAATAAGCACTTTATTACACGTTGCACTAACAAGGGAAGTTCGGGAGAAAGCACTCGCCTGCAGAGAAACTAAGCATGCCATTTGAACGACCAATTCATGCTCATTACATCAAGCTAATAAAATTCCTGTATGGTTGGGAACTGATCGAGAGATTCAACTTGGCAATTTATATGAAAAACTTACTATATGCGCATTTAAACGCGTTAAGTAGAACATTAGTAGCAACGAATATTGACATAGGAATAGAAATCTATTGGAGGTAACAGAAAAAAAATAACTGTTTTGTAATAACTAACGGACTTAAGATTAGTTATTGTACTGTTCACAGTAATGACAGGTTAGAGATGAAAATTGATCACTGTTGTTCTTCTGTTCTATGAAGAAATGACGCAGGCAAAAGACTTCCTTCCACCTTGAACATTTTATAGGTGCAATTCGTTGAATCCGTCAAGGGGAAAGCTCGCATAACCAAAACGAAAAGCAAATTCGACAGGTAATAAAAGGTATATAATTTGTTTTGTAACCTGCCTTGTGGAACGGAAACTGAAAGAATCCAATGTATCTTGCTGATCGGAACTGATTCATTAGCATGCACAATAACTTTATTTGATGGATTCATTGGTACATCATAACATCCGGATGAAAGAGTTTAATACTATGCACAAATCTTCTGCCATAATCTTTGATTGGTCGGAGATTCGTCGAATGCATAGTGGGGTCCAGCCCGACCCCAAGTGAACTACCGACGGCTAGTATAAAAAAATTGAACTAGTTACAATATTCTCCCTCTGTGTAATTTAAGTTGAGTGTCAGGCATCGTGAGTGACGGTCACATTTCTTTGTTTCTTCACAGTACTTGACAATCAACGGTTTGGACTCGTCCTGGACCCCGCTATGCGTTTAGTATTATTTCGTGCACTGTTTCTTGCTGATTTTTATCATGTTGGGAACACGAGCTCATCAAGATTTATTGTTCATAACCCAAATGAGTTACCCAGTGTTGTGAACTCAATTTTAGATAATGACAATTTTGATGGCGACGCTGACAATAGTGATACGTTCATTGATAATTTAGAAGTTGATCAGGAGGTGTGCGATGAACAATGTGCATCAGAAAGTGAGAGTGAAATAGTGACACTGTTGATAGGGCAAACGCAATAAAAGAAAAAAATGGTTTCCGTTGGTCGCTGGAGCCACGTGCTGAAACTCTTCGCCCTGTTGCACGGAATATTATTCTGATCCCCAAAGACAAAGGTGCAACACAGAGTGTGAATACACGAACAGAAACCTGGAGTGTCCTTCTTACACCAGATATAATAAAATTGATTGTTGTCCATACAAATGAAGAAATTACAAGACAGAGAACAAGGTATGCATCAAATATGTCGTATGTTCAGAACCCAAGTAAAGAAGAAATAAAAGTTCTGATAGGGTTATTGTATATTTCCGGTGCTCAAAAAGATGGACGCCTAAGTACTTAAATAATGTGGTCCACTAAATTTGGTTCGCCCATTTATCGTTGCATAATGTCTGAATGTCGTTTCCGGTTTTAGATAAACTGTTTAGGTTTTGATGATAAGTCAACTTGTAATCATCAAGATAAATTTGCTCCAATTCGAGAATTGTGGGAGGAATTCATAACAAAATGCACGGAAAGTTATGTTCGACGAGAATACTGTACAGTGGATGAGCAACTTTTAGGGTTTTGAGACAACTGTCTTCTAGAGTTTACATTGCTTCCAAGCCCGATAAATATGGGTTAACCCTTTAGCGCGCAACTTTGCATATATGCAGAGTTTACTTTGAAATTGTATTGCATTATGTAGTTTCTAGTTCGGACATAGAAAAGCAGTTTTGCGTATTAGCTAAGATGCCCTTTCACTAATCAAGTTCTGAATTTCCCGCTAGATGTCATAGTAAACCAGCGTTGGTCTCTTTGTATTACTTGCTGCACGCGGAGTTATCTTGTCATCTTTAAGCTTTCTTTGTTCATTTAGGTGGACACAATTTGAACTGTTGATTTTTTCGATGTTGGATAGAAGTGTAATGAGTGCAAAAGTGTAAGTACGCTGACATTCGTCGCGTTTTATTGGTTCTGTCTGGTTTTAATGGACTTTGCAGATGTCAACACGCAACTTTGCATAGACCCTATATGCAAACACCATAAAATGTCTTATAGACCCCATATTATTTGCATTAATTGTTTTTTTTTTTAATCCCTTGTTTCCTACACAAAATCCACTCCAAATTTTAAAAAAATCAGTTTGATCGGAAAAAATGGTGCGTTAAAGGGTTTAAAATAGTAACAATGTGCAACGCAACAACGTTCTATATGATAAGTGCCATTCCTTATATTGGAGCTGAAAAATATCGCACGAAAGAACCTCTTGCTATACAATATGTGAGAGAGTTATCACCAAGTTTGCATGGATCATTCAGAAACCTGACTATGGATAATTGGTTTACATCAGTTCCATTTGAAGAAGAAATGCTGAGGCAGAATCTTACAATAGTTGGAGCACTACGAAAAAATAAGCGAGAGAATCTGCCGTCCTTCCAGCCTTCTCGCAAGAAAGACATTGGAACATCGACATTCGCATTCCATAAGAAAAAATTGTTTGTTTTGTACTGTACCAGAAAAGGAGAAAGCGTTTTATTGTTATCAACCATGCACACGAGTAAGGATATGAATGAAAAGACTAAGAAACCGGAATTTATTCATTTCTATAATGAAATTAAGGTGTCGTTGACACCTTTGATGAGCTTTGACATACATATACAGTGACACGCAAAACTAGGAGGTGGCCTTTAAAATTCTTCTTTGGTATTCTGGATCAAGCTGGTATCAGTGTTTTGGTTTTGCTCAAAATTGCTAATCCTGAGAAGAAGATCAATCGGATGAATTTTTTTTTAAAACGGCGTTAGGAGTGAAATTAGCACGAGAAGACATGGTTCAGCGTTCCATTTCTTAGAATCTCAATAATGAACTAAAAATTTCCATAAGAAATATTCTCGGAATTCCAGAGGGAATGAGAGATCTGAAGCTAATCAGGATAATGGCTCATAGAAACGCGGAAGATGCTATCAGTGTCCAGAGCGAAAGACAGAAAAGCACGCGGTCAGCGTGGAAAGGGTCGAAGACCAATATGTGGAGACCACAAAAAGGACATTTGCTCTTCATGTCTGTAAGTGAGATATGACATGTACAAGTCACATTGTTGAATATCTGTGTTATTTGAAAACTATTCTCAAAAAAGCATTTAATATTTTTGGTAATGTCCCGATATATAATTTCAAATGTTACTTTGATTAAAAAAAAAAAAAAAAAAAAAAAAAAAACTTTATGATCATAGTGACACAAATTCTTCAGTCACACAATAAAACAAAGGCAATGTGGAAAATAATTAAAGAAGAGCTCAACATGCAAATACGTAGTACCCATATAAATAGCATAATTTATGAGGGCGTGAACATGACAAATCCAAAGGACATAGCAACTTCTTTTAATAAATATTTCACAAATGTAGGGCAAACTCTTATTAAAAACAAAGGAACTAGTAAAACTAACTTATCGGAACTTAAAATTAAAAAATGTGATAAATCTATATTCTTGAAACCAGTAACACAGAGTGAAATAATCATCATAATAAAACAAATGAAAAATTCGAATTCGGCTGGGTCCGACGAATTATCTAACAATTTAGTAAAAAGTTGTTACAAATATTTAGTTAAACCATTATGTTATCTCTCAAATATTTCAATCGCCATAGGAACCTTTCCTGATAAACTAAAGATTGCTGAAGTTAAACCTTTGCACAAAAAAGGTAAACTCAATGAAATAGAAAACTATAGACCGATATCATTGCTACCCATTATAGGTAAAATTCTGGAAAAAATAATGTTCAATCGGGTTATGGATTTCATTAATAAATATTCTATTATATCCAACACACAACATGGTTTCTTGAAAGGTAAATCTACTGAGAGAGCAATTTTTCATTTTCTAGAAAACTGCAGAAAGTTACTGGATGAGAAAAAATTATCTATAGGAATATTTTTAGATCTAACAAAAGCCTTCGATTTAGTAAATCATCATATATTGCTAGAAAAACTTAGTTGCTATGGTATTAGAGGCTTAGCAAATAAATGGTTTGAATCATACCTTAAAGATCGGAAACAAGTAACTGAAATCACAGGAATAGTTAAAAATAAAATTCAAAAATGTGTGTCAAGTGAAGAAATTATTAATCGAGGAGTACCACAAGGATCAATTCTAGGACCACTTCTCTTTCTTCTTTATAGAAATGATCTTTCTGAAAGTATTAATAGTTCATGTATGACTTTATATGCAGATGATACAAACATAATAGTTAGTGGGAAAAATGAATGCGAATTAGCTTCAAACGGCAATGAACCAACTTTCAAGTTGGATGATTAAAAATGACCTAATCATTAATGTAAATAAAACATGTGCCTTAAATTTTAACAATGGTAAAAGTAATCAAGCTATTGCAATAATAAAAATAAATAATAAAACAGTTAAATATGTAGAAACTGCTACCTTTCTCGGAGTTAAAATATCTAATAATTTCAACTGGGAACCACGTATAGAACAGGTAAGAAGTAAGCTAAGCAAACTATGCTATGCAATTAGATGTGTAAGAGATAAGATTAATGTAAAAACAGCTAAGTGTATATATTACTCAAATTTTCATTCTACAATAAAATATGGCTTGATGTTCTGGGGAAATGCACCTAAAAGTATTGCTATCTTTAGGCTACAGAAGAAAGTAGTAAGAATACTTGCAGGAGTAAAATGGAACTCTTCTTGCAGAAATATTTTTAAGGAACTTGGAATAATGACTCTTCCCTCAATGTATTTGTTCGAAATATTAATGTATTTGAAAAAAACATAGTAGTGAATTTATTGTTAACAAAGACATTCACAGTTATAACACAAGAAGTAAAGACGACATTCACTTGCATGCACATAGGACAAATATATACAATAAATCAGTTACGCACAAAGGTACTCTATTATACAATCTACTGCCATCATGTATAAAAAATCAGGTCTCTGTCAATAGCTTTAGATCCAAACTTAAAAGAACATTGATAGAACATTGCTTTTACTCGGTTGAAGAATATGTAGAAAATAATTCTATACGTAAAATTAAATGTATAGTAAGTAAATTAGTGAAACCATAAGAATCTATATGTAATAATAGTATGTATGTTTATGTATACTGGTATATATATAAATGACATGTCCAATTTCGTTGTATGACGATGAACGAATGCAATAAATTATGAGTATGAGTGATGGTCACATCAATAGTTTTGTGCTTAAAATATGTTTGTAGTTACATATCAATATCTTGGTATTTATATAAGATACCATTTATTAGTTTTAATTACAGAATAATATTTAATTACAGAATAATTAATACAGAATAATATTCTATATTTTATTTCTATTAAAAGAGAGTTAAATAAACTCTATTTATCTATGTTCCCAAATATTATAAAAATTAGTAGTATGTATCTAAAATTTGGACGGGGTCCATAATAGACCCCACCTATGTATTAAAGGGTGTAATTTTCACCTATGCAGTCCCCGGTTAAATATAAACATTCAGATGCTTTACGAACGTAACATGAGAAGCATATTTCGGTCAGAAATACGGTCAAGCTCTAAATATTGCAAATAGGAAACGGAGGTGGAAGAAAATAAAATATAAATTAGAATTCCTGTCCACGGGTAAACATAATACCTCTCGTTATTGAGGCGAAGTTTAACAGTAATTTACATTAAATTATCCAATGGGTAGTTTAAAATAACGACCTTGTCTACTGTTGTGACTCGATGTGTGTAATCGACTTTATTTTGTTTGGATGCTTAGAGTTTAGTATAACTTTTGAGCATCGTGCTATATGAAATGTAGACCCACAGTTTTAGGTAGAACCCGAATCACCGTAGTGGGTTCAAAAAATCAAAGATGTCATGCCACGAATTAAGCCCAGAACTTCATGCAGCAGAGGTACGCATCCAAGCTGTCTGTATCTCACGGTTATATTCCGAGAACGATTGAGCTTCTTACATAACATTGCGACGTATTATGTATCCATTTGCAAAAGAAAAGGTGTGTATATATTTAATAACACATGATTTTGTTTAATTACAATTTCCTTTCATAAGTTTCATAATGTATTTTTGAAACCAAAGAATGCGAAATCAATAGTAACTTCATTGTGATAATAAAATTGTAAACTTTATAATTACAATGTAAAAGCATTCTGCAAAACAAATTTCCTTCCATAGTTGTGCTAACACTGTGCTTAGCATGTTTTTCGTTCGTTAGCAACAAAATCGACAACCTTTCATGCGTTGTCTTTGTTTTTTCAACATTTAAACCAAGAGAGACTGCTAACCAACTTGCTAGTCCCTGAGGTAAATGATTCTTTTGGCATGAAGCATGTGTTTCTGGTGTAAATTACGTCATTTTAAAATGTTTTCTTTTCTGACTGTGTGAATCTTTAGATACACCAAACATGAGTATCTTTTTTTCTGATTTCCTAATTTCTCTACAGAAGAAAAATTATAGTCCTTTGATGCGGTTTCTTACACCTTGCTATCTCGTCTTTTGTTTTATGCTTTTCCCTACAGCTGTTTGATTTATAACTATTGGACGTTTTATCTGAATGTACGAGAACTCCTAATTAAATGTGGTCATTTCGAAAATGTAGCAAACACGGAAAAAGATTTTCTTCAAAATTGATTTTTTTTTTCAAGGACTTTTCATTGATGTTAAAAATTATGTATCTTACTATTTAAAATCTTCGAATAACTCCCGCAACCTCATGATGGGGAGACCTGTGAAGCAACCAAAACGCTCCATTCGCTGTACCGTGTCACGTTTTCCTATCTCATCTTTTCTTCCTTTTTATCTCCAAATATTTGTGATTTTACACACACTGTATTTTTTATTTGGAACGACTGGAATAGGTCTTTGGTCGTAGCCATAATAAGATACTAGTTAACAATCAGTAAGTTATTAACACGTAATAATTCAAAAATTACATTATTGTTGTAGTTAACCAAGCTCTTTGATTTCGACTGATGCCATCATTGTTGAATAAAACTGGAAGTATTCCCCCGCCAGTTGCTAAGTTAGTTTCTAACACATACAAAGAAAGACTGCGATATAACTATCGCACTAAGCGTTGCCTTTTATTAATATTCGCAAGCATTTGTGTCTCTGTGAATTGATAAACTATTGTTAAAAATATTGCATAATCTTGTGTAATTTCTTCCGGTTTTTTCCCAAAGGAACATTGCATAAAAAAAAGTGCGAACCACTGCAGTCAGGGATGTACTTGATGTTTATCATAACTTTTAGTACTATAACGCATTCCATCATGGTGTAGGCTTAGTCCGTTACTTTAGAACAACAAAATGTGCATCGAGATTACATTCAGGATGGTACGATGGCTCATTGGTAAAGCGCTTACCTCTGTGCGTGGAGTGCCTAGATCCCCTGCCAACTAAATTTGTGGGGGGACCATCGTGTCCGTGGATTTTCTCAGGTCACTTCCATTTCCTCTCTTATTGTCATTCCATCAATTCTCGTATCATTATTCATTTGCTTTCATCATTCCTTTCCCTCAGTCTAACGGGCATAATCGTTGGACTTTGAAAGATTTCATTTCGTTTTCAAGTTTGCATTGGTCTCAATAACGTACACTTCAGAAGGACATGGAGGAGGGGCCTTTGACAACCTACGGTACAAACTTTAAAAGTAAATTATTGCCTTAAAATTTTCAATTTTTGGCATACTAACTGGAAGCGTGCCGTAATCGGACACGAGTAAGCATAACAATATAAAATCTCATTAACTGGTAACTATGCCGAAATCGTCTTTGATACTAATATTTGTTTCTCTTGATATTATTAGCAAGTGTGTTTCACTTTAACTTTATATGTTTCAGACTCTCAGTCAGAGCCAGTCCGTATCGTCAAGAAACCAGTGCCAGTTGTTCTTACCTGTGGCCAGAGCGCAACTTTCTGTGCTAGAATTATTGGAGTACCACGGCCTAATGTTAGATGGACAGTCGCAGGACGGGAAGTTAACCAAAACTCATCTCGCTTTCAGGTAGGTACATTTAAGATACAATATTATCTTCCCTTTGCTACTATAGCGGCAGCAACATCAAAGTACCATTAGAAAGAAATGTGTTCTGATATTAGAGAATGAATGGAAATTTTAATACGTCGCTTCTGTTTGGTGTTCCCCACGAAACAAGAAAATACTCGTGTCCTCTCGAAAATGAGACGACAGTAGAGATGAAAAGTACCTTTTAAATTTCAAGGTGAGCCAAGACACATGACAATTCTCAGTGGTGTATTTTGTGAGTTACCGGGTATAATGGCGGTAGCCCTATAATATTACAAAATAAAGGTATTATAATATAAACTAAATTATATTGATAATATTATATTTTAGTATCTTCTTTCAATGATACAAGTTTCTCAGAACTGTATGTGTTTAGAAATATCCACTAACTTCTTTGCATGCAGTGCTCGCTTCCTTAACAGGTCTTCGATATGACAACGCAGCAGAAACCATTTCTCTAGTTACTCTACTACAGCAAGATCATGTAGTTATCAGCGCATTCCTCGCTCCACATCCACCCACAGCGTACGAACTGGCTGCTAGATAACACTAGTTACCTCTAGAGAAATCGATTTCTTGGGCGTGAGCGAAGAGTAAAGGGAAATTACACGAGTACTGACAATGCATTGTGGGGATCTCGGGGAATTGTCTCGGACATAATGAGCCTCTTTCGGTAGCACTTTGCGTCAAGGCAACGAAAATTTTGTGCTTTATAGTATTTTGCGATAATTGGCGTAGTACTTGATCCATTATTTGCGTTTCGTTGCGAAGACTCTTACAGACTGAGGCTTCTTCGTTGCTAATCGCCTGTTTCAGAGTTCTTTAGTACTCGGACAGTTTCCATTTACTCTGGTGAGTAGGGTTACCAGCTATCCAGTGCAAAATGTAGGGATACTTCATGCAGCAAATGAAGATAGAAATGTACAGTCGTTTTTCCATAACACTGATAAGACAATATAAGAGAAAATCATATTTATCTACTTTATAAAAAGAAAGTGTGTTGCAAGTTTTTTCTTATTTTGAAGACTGTAATAACTTGGAAACTAAACTCCAAAATAATAATAATAATAATAATGTACAGGTGTTATAAAGGTAAGTGGTAGCCCAAGCCCTGAAACCAGTATACGCCACTGACAATTCTCATGTTTTCGAAACGAGAATCAAGACGAGAAACATCTCGAATCTCCTGGTCTTAGCTCTCAAACACTATCCTGATGTTACATGACTCATAACGACAAAATTGATCAAATTATTATATGAAGATAATGAAAAGAATTTCTCCACATTTAAAGATGCGGAACTCATTACGCAATGTACTCCAATAACGAACATTCGCAGAATGATTCTGGTAACTTCTAGATGAAATTAACAAAAAAAAAAAAAAAAAAAAAAAAAAAGAAAAGAAAAGAAAAGAAAGTCAATTTGGTATATATATTTACAGAACGAGAATGATTCTGGTAATTTAAGAACACGACAGATAAATTTGCAGAGTGGATAAAAGCAAACCAACTTAAATACAGCGAAAGAGTTTCAATGAAGGAAAACTGAACTCTCTAAATATACATCAAATACGTATAGACGGGGAACTCATGCAGCTATCTGACACTTGTAAATTTTTAGGGTTAAAATTAGACTCTTAAGTTAACATGGGATGATCACGTGAATGATTTGTTGAGGAAACTAAGCGCGAAAATATATCTTATACGTAAAGTTAGTAAGATTCTAACTACAGAAACATTGAAAACAATTTATTTTCGGATTGATCCAGTCAATTCTATCGTATGGAATCATTTTCTGGGGTAATACCTGTTATGCGGAGAAAGTATTTACAATGCAGAAGAAAATGTTATGAATAATGTTATCAGTTCTGTTTCATACACCAAGCAGACCACTGTTTCAGAAACTTAAAATATTACCATTGCCTTGTATATACATTCTCGAAACATCATCATTCATACATATGAATAAAAGAAACTTTCAACTCAATTCGGACCTACACCAATACAACACAAGAACAACCAATCATATTCATATACAAAATTTCCGTCTAACAAGAACTCAAAATTCGTTACACCACATACGAATAAAACTTTATAATAAAATACCAGATCGTGTCAAACGAATGCCAAACTTGCAGTTTAAAAGACACCTCAAGTTACTGTTACTTAAACATCTTTTCTATGGTTTAGATGAATATCTTTAGTGTAATCTTTCTTTGTAATGTAAATATTAAGATTTACTTGAATTTTGAAATATATAAAATAAGGTACAATTTATATTTTCTCTAAAAATACACTTTAAGTTTTATTGTTACGTATATATTTTGTATTATTATTATTATATATATTGTATTATTATATATTATTTTTTAAATAATTGTGTTATTAATTGTAGCGTTTCTCTTGTAATTATTATTATTATTAATTGTAATAGTAACTGTATCTCTTGACGAAGCCATGAACGCTAAGTTCTTACGGCGGAAAATGAAATAAATAAATAAATAAATAAATAAAAATTAACAAAAAAAAAGTCAATTTGATACATTAGTTACAGAACGAGACGAAACAAGCAAAGCTTTTCGAGAATGGAAAGGAGAATTTTTCTAGATTCGAGGCAAGACGAGACCTCTACAAGATATGTACAAAACTAGAAAACCTTATTTCTTGTCTCTTTGGCAACACTACTACTCTTGGTGGTGACAGTGGCGACAATTGTACGTTAAAAGTGAAGGGTGACAAGACATGATCTGAATATTTGTATATCAATGTCAGTTTTCCTGGTTGTTTCTAACACTTTGTTTGACTAAAGGTTTTATAACTAATAGGGTACTATCTTTATCACTTAAAATGCCGTATATCGTATTTCATATTTTATTAAGTACATTGACAAGAGCAACGCAGGTAGGTACTAGCCCTATGTACTCTTAAAAATGAAAGTGTAAGAAGAGATTTGATTCCTTGCTCATGAACATCTTAGAATTCTGTCTGGAAAATTGTTAGATCAGATAATTTAATAACAAATTTGCAAAGCAAATAAATAGAAAGGATAATATTAAACATAGTAATGAATAATGATGTTTGTTTTGTAGAAGTTATATTGAAACTGGGGATTAATGAACAACTTATATTTTTAATTCCACACATGATATTAACCCTGGATTAGAAACCATTCGTAAATTTTACGAAACAGATTTCCAAAACTGTTGAATTTGCTGAACCGCGAATGCACAGCCGCCCTCCTCCCCAATACCTTCCTAGCTCTTATAGCAGAGGCTAGTTTTAGTTTTACAGCCGTGTCAGTGGGTTTTATCATGCATGTTTCGAAGGTCAAGTTGTAATTTTTACGAAAGGTTTGTAACGTAAAGGTTTGCATGTTAGTTTTTTCCCCCCACAAATTTTGACAAATCTACTTGATTGTTTTTAACATTAAATGACTGTTTTTTTGGATTATAAACAGTACAAAAAGTTGTGTCATAGTATTGCAACTATTTGTTTTCTTTGTTTGTGGAGAAACTATGGGTGACAGTGAGGAAAAACACGAAAATAATCAAATAAGAAGGTTGCTGGATGATATATATTGTGATGAAGACTGTAGAGACACTGCTAATGAAGCACTTCCCTATCACTAACTCTATGGCAAACCCGCCACAAGGAATAAGAAAAACTTGCTTTTACTGACCGTCAGTGAAAAGGAGAATAACATCACACTTGGGTAAGCACTAGAGGAAGGCGATTTGTGCTGAAAATATAGCTGTGTGCTGTGTGGTGAGTAACGAGAAGAAATAAAAGTTTGGAATGACAACTTTCAAGTTTGCACCTAACTAGTTTTTCCAAAGTTTATAAGCAAAGTGCTACGTTTTTTAGTTGCCTTGGTCCTATTACTTTAGTTATCTGTTATTGTAATATCTATAAAACAATTTACCCACATAAATGTAACTTTCTTCATGATGTCATACTTGCAATTCAAGTATACAACTAGCAAGTTATATGCATAACTTTTTATATGTACTTGTTCAATAAAATATTCCAAAGGCATCCAATATTATTGTCGATATAATTCTATAAACAAACCCATTTTCAGATTTAAAAAATAATAATATAGACAGAAATAATAAAGAGACTAAAATTGATTCGTAAAATTTACGAATGGTTTGTAACCACGTAGATACAAACTAAGGTTTGTAATCCAGGGTTAAATGTATGTTATTAGTCTTAGAAAATAAAAGAGAGTAAATACTAGAAGCATATGCTACGACATTTAAAGAAATACGCAATTGTAATATTAATTGCTTTGAATTGCAATTAAGACACAATTCCTGTAGCTTTCTCAACTCCAGGGGAAGACAATTAAGCAATACGTATTCACGCAACGACTGTTTATGAGACAATGTGTATCTTTTTCCGAAGGCAAGGAGTAGTACTTGAGCCTTTTTATTTACATTAAATCATGGAGAAAATTGTGTAAAATCTGCAAAATCCAGAGTTCACTCTAATTTCCGTATCGATATGTAAATACAATCATTATACGTACGAATATGTAGATTCTTTTTAATTTGAATATAAATATGGGAATATAGTATGTTAATATTATTTCAATTTTATTCACGTACGACTGCAGCTACCAATAATTAAATCTTTTTATCTGTATGGTACATATAAAATGTTATGTCATTTTTGAGATGACATCTTTAAAATTAATAACCTACATAATGATATATTATTAGATCGAGAGTAGAGTATCATAGGATGTCTTTTTTAAAAAATAAAACATAGAAAGCAGTGCAGAGAAACATACAGAATTAAACTTCAAGAAAGGAACTTGAGATTCACTAAGCATGAAGACTTTTTAAAGTAGATTTGGACCACAGAACTCCAGATAGTTTTGTAGCCATCTGGGTTATGTAACGCCCCCTAAAATTAAGAAAAAGGGCGAAAGATTTCAGAATAGAAAAAGCATATAATTAAGAGAAAGGGAAAGAGTCTATGTTTTGTATCACATCAATCATGTCTCCAAGACGACGTCCATACGGCATTGTTTCCAGACGTGCTACCAAATCTTGCAGCCGAATGCCAACATTCTCTTCCAAAGCACTGTTCATTCACACATTTTATAAATAGTTCTCACCTTTCTCGGCCGTGGGTTGGGTGTCAACTGAAAATTCAGGGAGAGTATAGCGAGCTTTTTTTTTTTTTTTCTTGGTAGAACTGTCATTTGAAATTTCTGTTCGCTAAGTAATAGTTACAACTAAAATACATATATATAGTTGTATGAAACAAAATAATTCTTGCAATTACCGAGAGTAGACCTATATTTGTATTTTAACACTAAGATGTCCGAGAAAAATACACCTAGAATGCCCGACAGAGTCGTACTGACTGTGCCTGACGAAGTCATTCTGACTCTGTCGACAATTAATTGATTTCAGGCTGAATTTGTCCTTGGTTTTTAGTAAACTCATTAATTTGCTGTAATCACCGTATTTTACAGGACTCAGATACAATTTTTTTTTAAATATAATTTTAAATTTTGATTTGATCGTTCATTAATAAAAGGGTATACAAAAGTGTGGCATATTATTTTGTAAATAATATAATCAAATGTGAAGACTGAAACAACTAAATTTATTGAAATTTTGTACAAACATTCAGTCCACCGAGTGCTATTTATTAGATTTTTTCGGATCTCTGCGTTAGCAAAAGGTGGATCCAGAGGGGCAAAAAGGTAAATAAAAGGGATTTTGTGGTTTAAAAAGTCCCTTTATTCGCGATTTTCCCACCTGAGATATATGATGAAGACATGTGAAGGGTCCGTTTGAAAGGCAGTTTTATTCTGAAGATAATAAAGGGCGAACTATGATTCTAGGATAAATAGGGATGTCGTCGGAATATCTGCCTGAGATCAAGGTATTTTACAGTAATCTGGGGCATTGTAGGGATTATTGATATTTTTCCCTCCCTGACTGTTCAAGACAAAAGCTTGAAATTTTGTACAGGCATTTAGTACACCCTTTAGTGTTTTCCAGTTGAGTTTTAGGTCTCTGCATTAACACAATGGGGGTCCAGAGGGGCTCAATTTTTTTTTTAATTTAAAAAGAAATATTTTCAAAGAAAAATCCCGATTTCTCTCAAAATTTCCCGCCTCAGGGACATAAGGAGATGTGAATGGTACCATTTGAAAGGTTGCTCTATTGTAAAAAGAAAACGAGGTATGAACCATGATCCTATGATAAATAGGGATGATGCTGTAGCCGCTTGACTGAAAGTCTCTAATTTACCTTAATGTTACTCACACAAGTTAGGACGATAATCTTAGCTTCTTCATTTATAAATAGTAACTTTTCTCCATCATAACTGAATTCAACTTCTCTTTCAATCACTTACTGAAGCAGCCTCTCTAATATTTCGCGGAAGAACTGGTGTGAGATTTTTTTTTTTCGAATGCAGTATATAGCTTCTCTATCCTTGTGTTAATTCCTCTGTATTTTCTAAATTAGCTCAGTCCTAGTAATTTTATTCGACCCTTCGTTCGGGTATTCCGCTGCTGTTTCTTACAGATTTACGTAACAGAAGAGAAAATATTTTCCATCTGACAACATTGCTTAATTTTTCTGTGTGCAATCCTGTACATAATGACAGCTTGTCAATGACTTATCAGATAAAACTGATAAAACTGGAAAAGTGTGCGCAATCTCATTGCAGCCTTTCCAACACTTTGGTTGAATAGCGTTCCACTTATCTAGGAGTACGTTCCACAAGTCATGTTGTGATGTTGGGCACTGAGTTTGCACTCGCCTATCAAGTTCATCCCGCAACATCTCGATAGGGTTGAGATTGGGTGATTGTGGGGGCCATGTCATTAGCTGTAGGATCCCTGCTTCAGCTTGGGCATGGAAGTACGTTCTGCAAAATGCAGACATGTGTTTGTGATTGTTATCGTGAAGTAAAGTGAAATTTTGTTCAATAAACGAAGACCAGACTGAATGGCTTGTGTTTCAGGACTTTCTCGATAATCTTTTCGTATAGTACCATTGGTTTTAGTTAACCCGCCGACCTTAGCATATTAAAGAGTCTCCAAACTAACGCAGACCCTCCACCATCTTTTACTGTCGGCATTATGCATTCTGATAGCATTTTCTCACCTGGGAATGTGCGCACAAATTATCGTAGTCTTTCTCCAAACACTTCAAACTTAGACTCGTCGGTCCACAACACACGTTTTCACTCTCGTTCGTCTAGTTTTTGTGTGCGCATGTCCACTGTAGTCTTTTCGATTTATTACCACGCCTGAGCAACGGCGTATGGACGGCTACACGCCCACGTAAATTTGATTCCTGTTGTCGCCGTTGGACGGTACTAGCAGACATTTAGTGGAACGCGTTCTGTTGACTTCTGCCGTTATTTCCGGTGCTATTAACCTCTTGTTACACTTACTAAGTAATTGCATTCGCATATCTTCAGCCTCTGTTCTCACTCGAGACGGCCCTGGTCGATCACAATCTTCACGAGTCCCAAAAGTGGTGTATCGCCTTATTGCATCGTTAACGGTAGACTAAGTTTTGGAAATTTCTCGCAGTAAATACCGTTCTTTATGAATACCAGAGAAAAAAAGAGTGCTAAGTGCTATTAACAAGTTATATAGCATGTTCAGAAGCCGTCACAAAAAATTGTCAGTGCTACAGGAGAATATTGGGTGCCATGAGAATCGTCCCTTGTGGAAACTATAAGGCAAAAAAGTACATTTTGTGTTCATTCTTTTATTTGGATTACTTCTTAGTTATTTTAAATAGATTCCATGATGGTTTATTTTTCTTTATTGTGTTTGACCACAGTTTTTAAGATTTTTCGGCTGGTGGGACTTTATCAGTAAACAGGGTTCTTTCTTTGGGCGGTGAAAAATTTTTTCTATGTATTTTTTTAGATTATCTACTCTTAAAGTTTGTAAAAAAAATGTAGTTAAAAACGATAATAGTATACGACCTTAATGCAAGATTGCACCCCCGAGATTTTTTGAACACCCCTTAAGTGGGTGTATTTTTGCATACCGCGTAAGCTTTTTTTTTTTTTTTGTTTAAGTTTAACGGTCCTCGTTTATGCACTGATGCTAAGGGAAACTTATTATGAGATGGTAGTAAGTAGGTGAAAATGCGTGAATTTCGAGAAAACCCACGCTCATGAAGTCTATCTATCGCAAAGCCTACTCTACCAGTGTTCTTGGATCGAACCAGGGACTTCATGAACCACAGATGAGCTCTCTACCATTAAGGCACCGCAGGCGTTGCACTCCTTTAGATCATTATGATAACTTTTATATAGTTCGATCAACAGTAAGTATTTCAACACATATTCTTATTGTAATTATGAATAGTCAAAATGACTCGATTCGGTATCTAAGATAAATGTAACAAAATCGCTCCAAAGTATTTAGCTATATGTTCTATTTTATTCATCAAATATGGGAGTGAAAATAATTAAAAGTCGCGGAAAGATTTTATTGTCTCTCATTTAGGAAGAAAATTGTAATAAAAATTTACTTACAAAGAGTCAAAATGACTCCACCGGGCATTCTAGTATTAAAGAGTTTCCGACAAAAGAGAGCTTAAAACTTCATTTTTTCAAAACAACAAACCTTTTTGTCCACAGATAAGAATATACAGACCGCAAACTCCGCGAAAAACTGGAAACAAGGCGAACCATAGCGTCAATAGAGATGCAAGGCTTAAAAAAAAAAAAAAAACGGTTTTTTTTTGGGGAAAAGGATCGGTTTTTTCTGCTTCGCTTTTTTGCTTGGGAAATTTTGGACTTTTTTTTGAAAATTTTGCCTTAAACTGATGAAGCAGACTTTGTTTCGCTTCTCTACAACAAAAAACTCATTTAATTAGTGGTTGATGCAGATGATAATATGAAACCTCGAAAATAACCCATGAATTTCAAAAAGATTTTTTAAAATTCTTAATATATTTACATTATGAATTCCAAAGGTTAACCAATATATGTAACAATATTTTAAGCTCTTATATATACAATAAGTACTTTTAAAAAATGATACACAAATAACGAGCAAAATTGTATGCAGTATTTTTACTTAAAAATATCACACTCTCTCTTTTTGAAGCAGAGTTAAATAAATAAATAAATAAACGAGAGAAATCTGCACATCAAGAGCTTCGTTTCGGGTGGTTCTGTACATTCTTGATATTTTTCAGTTAAGTGTTAACTTTCATATACATTGTATGAATATTTCGAACAATTTTTTCACTGATTGATCACATACGTAATAATCGGTTACCACCTATCAGGTGCTTCGGATCTGCAAAATCGGTAAAGCACCAAATTCTGTAATGCACTGACTGTTTCTTAAGCTTGTTCAGAATCGGGGAAAGTATCGAATTTTCTGTTCACGGATCATATACGTAAAAGACGGTTCATCTGAGCGTATGGTTTCCTAGGCTGTAGAATATATAACCACCATCACGGTTTACCCAGTCCTAAAAGTTTCTGAATTTTTAACAAGAAAATTCAACATATCGTTACGAAACATTTTTCTTTTATTTTCTTTCTTTCTTTCTTTTTTTTACAAAAAAGAAACTATGGAATACATTTTAAAAAAAGTGAAAGAATCAATCACTGTTCCAATTCACAAGAAAGGCGAGAAAATTGATTGTAATAATTATCGAGGCATTTCTCTTAACATTCTATTAATAAGATTGACCCCATACGCAGATGAAATTATTGGAGATTATCAGTGTGGATTTAGTCGAAATCGACCAGATATTTACCATTCGACAAATACTCAAAGAAATGGGAATATATTACGCAGTACATCAACTGGTTATTGATTTTAGAAAGGCTTACAACTGGGTTTGGAGGGAAACATTGTACAACTTTCTTTGGAATACCGAAAAAGCTAGATTTATTAAGTGTTGAAATGAATCCCAGAGTAAAGTCCAAGTAGAAGAATGCGAGCTTCCACGTCGAGATTGGCCTGAAACAAGGATATGCGTTATCACCATTATTATTCAGCTTTGTTCCGGAGTACGCTATAAGAAAAATCAAAGATAGGAACCAAGGCCTAGAGTTGAAGGTATTCACCAGGTTATGGTGTATGCTGATGTAAATCTAATAGGAGCACAATCGAAAGAAATGCAAAGGCGTTATTAAATGCTTGCAGGAACATGAGTAAATGCAGAGAAATCTAAATACAAGAAAGTTCACAAGGATAGTAATACGGCAAATTATGAATGCGTTAAAATATCAATTAATACTTTCGACACAGTGGATACTTTCAAATATCTTGGATCGGTATTACCAGACCAAAATCATACCCACAAAGAAATTAAATGTCGACTGAAATAAGGAAATTATTGTTATTATTCAGTTCAAAATATTTTGTTGTTGCGAATTCTGTCAAGAAATTTAAAGCTTAAAATATACAAAATGATAATCATGCCTGTTATGCTTTATGGTTGTGAAACGTGGTCGCTTACGCTGAGAAAAGAACGCAGACTGAAATTATTTGAGAATAAAATTCTAAGACAAATATTTGGACCCAGGAGGAGCGGGAATAGGGAATTGCGGAAACTTCATAAGGAGGAACTACATAATTTATATTGTTTACCAAACATCATTAGATTGATTGATTGATTTTGAGCTTAACGTCCCGTTCAGCAGCGAGGCTATATGAGACGTGGACCTACTGATTAACGTGGAATCCGAACCACATGAGCTCCCGCCGGGGATTGAACTCGGGACTCCCAACGCCAAACATCATTAGTCATCAAGTCTAGGAGGCTCAGGTGGGCAGGTCATGTAGCCAGAATGGAAGAAAGTAGGAACGCTTTCAAAGTTTTAACTGGAAATTAATCGGGAAACGTCCATTCGTAAAACGTAGGCCCAGATGGGAGGACAATATTAAGATGGATCTAGCAGAAACAGGAATACAGGGTAAAAACTGGATTGAATTGGATAAGGACAGAAGTCAATTTAGAGCTTTTGTGGCCATAGAAAAAGAGAGAGAGAGAGAGAGAGAGAGAGAGAGAGAGAAAAAATATATACATTTAAGTTAAGCACAACTGCACAACGAACATGAGTGAGTGGCTTCTGTCGTGAAGTCCGGGATTCAACCCCGCATTCGACCATTTTGACAAAAGTTTTTCTTAATTCCATCTGTGAATGTAGAGATGGTGCGTGTACTGTAAGTATAGCCGATTTCCTTTCTAATCGTTTTTAAATCTTTGTTATTACTAATTACCAGCAGTGATGGATTTGCGAAGAGGGTTAGGGTAGAGATGTCTTTCGGATTGAAGCCTCTACCCCGAAATTACGGAATTTCTAAAACGAACTAAATATTAGTTTCGCCTTTACTCATAAACTTCAAGCTGTCCTCACATAAAAAATTAGGAATTTTTAGAAAAACTAAGCATTAATAAGAGAAGTCCCTCCGAAAATACTTTTCTAAATCCGCCACTGATAATCAGTTTAAAATGGTCTTCAAGGTTGTATCTGAGAGATTATAGCTGAATGTACAAACGAAACGAAATATTTGTTATGCCTGTATTCACAAACTTAAGCATCTCTTAAACAAAAGTTAGGAATTTTTAGAAAAAACAAACATTATTCAGAAAAACCCCTCCCAAATATTTTTGAGATACTGATTATTTCTATCAAGTGGTATTCAAGGTTGTGTCCGGAAGGTTATTGTTAAATCATTGCACAGCTACAGTATAAGGGAAATGTGGAAGTACGCTCTGACAGATATATTGAAAAACGTACTCTCTGACAGATATATTGAAAAACGTACTCTCTGATGGATATATTGAAAAACATAAGTTTAATTATGTGCTAGAAGCTAGAGTACTAAGCTCTAAGAAGTGAAACACGGATGACTAAAAAGAAATTATCTAGAGAAGAAAAAATGTCGATAATTTAGCTTCTAAAATTGCCCTCAAATACTAGGAGTTTTATGTTTACTTTAATTCATAAACCATGTGCTCCATCCATCATGATGGTGAATTTCAGAGCGAAATATGGTATTTAGGTCATGAAATCTTATTTAACTTTAGAGTATACTATAAGAAAGCTATTTAAACAGAAAAATCATGAAAATAAAAAAAAAAATTCCGAAATTTTTTTTTTTTTTTTTTCAAAAAAGCCGGCTTTTTTTCACCTTTAAGCGTCACCAACATACGACGACGGAACTAATCAGTTTATCTGTCGTCAGCAGCGTGGAAAGTTAGAAAATACCAGTCTCTAGTACCACATGGTGGGTGAAAGCCTGTGTGCTTTTCCATGTGTTTTGTGCTGGAGCGCTAGTTGTATAAATTATTTTAACATAGCGTTCGATAAGGATGTACAAAAATATCAACAAAGCATTCCAGACACATTGCAAGATGATGCTTTTTTTAAAAGGTACCAAAAAAAATATGATAGTTATTTAGTACAGGTAATTGCTAATTTGATCTTCTTGCACTGCACCTCACATTAACATGTGTTGGTTCAAGGGCAACCCATGATCACGTTTAAAAACTGATGGCAGCGCAATTCCATTTACGACGATACATCATTCTCGTTGATTCTCTCTTTCGCCGTGCAGACAAGGGCGCCGATTTCTCTGTAAATTTGGGGGGCCCACTCAGACACAGAAGGTATATATATGAGGATGTTAAGACAAATTGCATTCAAATTATGCCAAATATTGTATATTCATAAATACACTAGGGGGGCCCACATGAGCTTTGGGGGGGTGGCGCCCCCCCCCCAGGATTGGCACCCTTGCGTGCAGACGACACAAACTAATTTCAATATCGCATATAGCGAGTTGCCCGTCTGTTTCTTTTTGTCTGTGTTTATGCCAGTTCTGCTAATGGTAGGAACAGTCGGTGGTTATTTTCTCTTCACCAAGCGAAAAGTCATATATTTTAAACATATTTGTTGTCATTTAATTGTTACTGTACATAGGTATTGTTTGTATCTAGCAATGATACAACATTACGTCGCTTTTAAATCAATTTTTCCTATCTCCCATGCAGGAACTTGTAAATTGGGTCAGTCCAAATATCATTCTACGTAATGCAATACTAGATCATCATTTTGAATAGCGAAGTCTCTAAACGTTACTTCTACATCATGTGGGTTGTTAAGATGCAGACTCCTAGATCATACGATGAGTGATAGATTTAACCCTGTCAAAACTATTCCCACAGTATAAAATGCCTCCTATTAGTAATTAACTCTAACATGTTTGTCCATTGTTTGTCACAGCTTTTTTTTTTTTTTTTTTTTTTTTTTTGTGCCAAATGCCGAAGTAACTCGAATGTTATTAGATTTCTAGAAAACTGATATAGGATTGCAATCTTTATCCTTCAATAAAGTGGAAATTTCGCAAATACTTGCTCTGCTGTCATGCAGTACATAAATTGACTGCGCAAATACTACATTTACCTCATGGAGTGTTATATTATTGTTGTTGGTCACCAGTTCGACTCCTGGCTAACGGTTCGGCGAAATCAGAATTTGTGTGTTCAAAGACATTTTTACCAAATTTTGCTTCCTGCCCATTTCTTAACAACAATGTTAATGAATTTGCATTTTCCTTTACAAAATACTTTTTCTCAATGATACTCGGGCATTGAGCACCCTTTTCAATCCCCTGATCTGAATTTATGACGAACACTTGAACTGTGTTATAGATCATCACAAGTAATATCAGTTTCTTTATTAAGCTGTATTGTCACTTTAGAAGAATCTCGTAGCTCGATCTTTCTACTTGCTGTTTATACAGTACAACTTTCTGAAAGCAATAAAGATATATCCACTCATGCAGCACTGCACTCTAGTGGACAAATAATGAACCTCCTCATTAAAGACGGGTATTTTGGCGCGCTTTCCTTCCCCATCCAAAAGAATCCGTTGTTTCGTAAGCGGCAAAACTGCTTTCTTTTTTCTTTGTCAGCGGGAAGCCGAAAGCAGATAGCAAGCAAGACGACCCAGAAAGTTGCACATGGTTTGACTCTTCCTAGATAAAAAAAAAAAAAAAAAAAAAAGTTGTATGTCCCTTTCAAGACTGTTTACATAGAGAAATATTGTAGACTTACAAGATTTTTTTTTTTTTTAATGACATACAAGATTCTTGTAAAGTGACAATCCAGATCTACGTACAGTGTCTGTATTTTTGCAGACTCAGAGTATTCACGAATTCTTCTGACCTACCGTGTGTCCAAATGTATGCGGAACACCTCATTGCCTACAGGTGTATCCCTTACATTCTTTTTGTTTCTGGGAAACTAGTTCTTGTGTTTGTCGGTTTATTATCGTATGTTTCAAGCATCTGTATTGTTCTTCCCCTACATGCACTTCTTGCCGTACCTTCCATTTCTCTGTCACCTGTTGTTCTGGTTTGTCTTGTTGCGCGGGAAACTACCTTGGCCACATGACCCAGACATACCCTCGTTCTTCTTGTCATGGGGACGAAGTGGTCTAATTCTGTTTCTCTCCTCAGTTCCATGGTGGTACGGGTTTATCTTCTTACGGAATTTCTTGTTGTCTCCTATTAGAATTCCTATTTGTCCAGGCGAATCATCAGGTCTATTTGGCATTTCAATCCCTAGCATATTTACTCCTTGTTGTTTTCATAAAGCTCTGTTTTTAATGAGTGTCTGGAGTTCACTGAAGAAACTCACAAGTAAACCTTACGTTTGGGTGAATCGAGTTGCTGACTGAGACACATACGAGAAAGTAGTACTAAATGTGGTCAGTATTTCAGTGAAGTTGTAGGTGCGAAGCTCCAGGGGTTTAGGAGATACAGCTACCAGAACATCACATGGAAGTATAGAATAGTCTTCATACAGTTGGAGGTAAAAGCCCTGTGCGTCCTCTTGATAACGACAAAAGGTGAATAACAAATATATGGGTACATATTAGGACTAGGGGGAAGTCATATAGTGAGGGTATACCTGACGGCGGCCATCCTGAAATCCGCCATTTTGAATTTAGGTTAAGTTTTTAAAATAGGAATAGGGTCATGTGATACATGATTTAAGGCGCAAATTTAATCAGAAGAACAATAGTGACGTTAATTTTGATTTACGCGCAATTGGTAAAAAGTTACAGGGAAATTAAATATTGTTGCAGCATATGTATTAGTCCTTTACCCCACCTTGTAAATTTTGTGTTAATGACAATAATTAAATAAAAAGCAGGTGGATAAATATTAGGTCTATGGTAAGAGTTGCCTTGATGGCGGCCATGTTCAAATCCGCCATTATGAATCAGACAAAATTTTAAACAAAACGCATAACAGTGACACCTTATTAATAGCAAATTTTACCATAAATCCAACGGTATAACCATTTTTGCTTTATCATTAACCAGCACATAATTAAATGGGAATAGAGTAATGCAATAGATGACTTCACCATCAAGGCAACTCTTACCATAGACCTAATATTTATCCACCTGCTTTTTATTTAATTATTGTCATTAACACAAAATTTACAAGGTGGGGTAAAGGACTAATACATATGCTGCAACAATATTTAATTTCCCTGTAACTTTTTACCAATTGCGCGTAAATCAAAATTAACGTCACTATTGTTCTTCTGATTAAATTTGCGCCTTAAATCATGTATCACATGACCCTATTCCTATTTTAAAAACTTAACCTTAATTCAAAATGGCGGATTTCAAGATGGCCGCCGTCAGGTATACCCTCACTATATGACTTCCCCCTAGTCCTAATATGTACCCATATATTTGTTATTCACCTTTTGTCGTTACAAGAGGTCTCACAGGGCTTTTACCTCCAACTGTATGAAGACTATTCTGTACTTCCATGTGATGTTCTGGTAGCTGTATCTCCTAAACCCCTGGAGCTTCGCACCTACAACTTCACTGAAATACTGACCACATTTAGTACTACTTTCTCATATGTGTCTCAGTCAGCAACTCGATTCACCCAAACGTAAGGTTTACTTGTCAGCAGCTCAGTTATGTTTTCTCGCCGAAACGTGACAATGGACCTGAATAACCAGCTTGGAAACTGACTGGAAACACTTTCAACAGTGTGTCCTCGTCCTTTCGAGAATCAAAGATGCTATTTTTGTGTAGCAATGCTAATACAAATTCAGATGAAACTTTATGTACATGTTGGTCATAGTGAGCGGTTAATATTGTAGCATGGTTTCGCAACGTACTCTTGAGTCAAATACGTAGCCTTGAATTGACTCAGGAATGCGTTATAGCTTTGATTTTTCCAAACGTTACAAGGAACCATTTGAACGCAGTGTTTCTGAGGAATTTTGAAATGAGTTGGAGCTCATTCGGTACTCCGGTAAGTTGAAGTTCTCTCTCAAGATCAACCAGGAAGCTGTGAGTCACTTTCTCACTTTCATTACCGAAATCTTTTGGCAGAGATGTTTCGATGTAAAAATCCCATTGCGGCAGCGAACTGCACATGGTTGGATTGTTCGACGGGAGGGCTGTGTGAGGTTGATGATCTCGGGTGACTCATGTCTCACGGTTAAGATTCACAAGTTGAGAACTCATGAAGTTGCATGCGGAAGAGGGTGAGTCGGCATGATTTGAGGCAGCCGAATTAGTGCCAAGTCTCCCATTATCTGAATTGTCTCTCGCTGCATTTCTTTCCACTGAGTCGTCTGACCCTCTAGTTTTTCAGACACCTCGTTTACCTTCCCTTGCATTCGTTGTATGCTACTGTTGCATTTCAATTTTGGCGCTTCCAGGGACGTGTATTTTTGGATTTCACTTATTCAAGCTGTCTCCAAATTAATGTTTAATTCCACACGCTTCATCTTTTGTGTGCCTTGGTCATGATCTTTCTATATTGTTTACTCTTTCGTTGAAATTTTGAAAAGTTTGTTCCATCTGGTTAGTTACCTCCTGCAAAATATCTGACAGCTCTACATAGTTCTATTCAACAGTTGCTTCAACCTTCTCAGCGTTAGATTCTGACTGACTTATTGTTCGTTTCATAAATGCAGGTATTTAACTCATCGTTGGTGGTTTCCGTCTACGCTCTAAGTTTGTTTGTTCAGCTAGATGTCTAAATCACTTCCTTTCCGCTTCTTCGAGTTTTTCACTAACCTGAGCTAATCATTGCTCCAAGTTTCTGCTCCTCGTCTCTAATTCGTTTTAGTTAGTTATAATTTGCTTATATATATAGACACTATGTGATCAAAAGTATCCGGACACCACCAAAAACATACGTTTATCATATTAGGTGCATTGTGCTTCCACCTACTGCCAGGTACTCATTATCAGTGACCTCAGTAGTCACTAGACATCGTGAGAAAGCAGAATGGGGCGCTCCGCGGAATTCACGGACTTCGAACGTGGTCAGATGATTGGGTGTCACTTGTGTCAGAAGTCTGTACGCGAGATTTCCACACTCCTAAACATCCCTAGGTCCACCGTGTCTGATGTGATAGTGAAGTGAAAACGTGAAGGGACACGTACAGCACAAAAACGTACAGGTCGACCTCGTCTGACTGACAGAGACCGCCGACAGTCGAAGAGGGTCGTAAAGTGTAATAGGCAGACATCTATCCAGACCATCACACAGGAATTCCAAACTGCATCAGTATCCACTCCAAGTACTATGACAGTTAGGCGCGAGGTGAGAAAACTTGTATTTCATGGTCGAGCGGCTGCTTATAAGCCACATATCACGCAGGTAAATGCTAAACGACGCCTTGCTTTGTGTAAGGAGCGTAAACATTGGACGATTGAATAGTGGAAAAACGTTGTCTGGAGTGAGGGATCACGGTACACAATGTGGAGATCCGATGGCAGGGTGTGTGTATGGCGAATGCCCGGTGAACGTCGTCTGTCAGCGTGTGTAGTGCCAACAGTAAAATTCGGAGGTGCTGGTGTTATGGTGTGGTCGTGCTTTTCTTGGAGGGGGCTTGCATCCCTTGTTGGTTTGCGTGGCACTCTCATAGCGCAGGCCTACATTGATGTTTTAAGCATCTTCTTGCTTCCCACTGTTGAAGAGCAATTCGGGAATGGCGATTGCATCTTGCAGCACGATCGAGTACCTGTTCATACTGCACGGCCTGTGGCGGAGTGGTTACACGACCATAACATCTCTGTAACGGACTGGTCTGCACAGTCCTGACATGAATCCTATAGAACACCTTTGGGATGTTGTGGAACGCCGACCTCGTGCCAGGCCTCTCCGACCTATATCGATACCTCTCCTCACTTCAGCACTCCGTGAAGAATGGGCTGCCATTCCCCAAGATACCTTCCAGCACCTGATTGAAAGTATGCCTGCGAGAGTGGAAGCTGTCTTCAAGGCTAAGGGTGGGCCAACGACATATTGAATTCCAGCAGTACTGATGGAGGGCGCCACGAACTTGTAAGTCATTTTCACCCAGGTGTCGGAATCCTTTTCATCACACACACACACACACACTCACACACACACACACACACACACACAGAAAAGTGGTTCCAACAAATATATATATATATATATATATATATATATATATATATATATATATATATATATATATAAACATATTGAATATCGAAAGTTTAAATTTAAGGTCTCAATGCCGAGAATAGTACGGTTTGACGTTGCACAAAGTGGTGTAGATACTAAAGTTCTACACAATTTTATGTTACTAATTTTATAAATGTTTACCAAAATAGAAATATATTATACAACCAATTAACTTCCGATAAGAGGAAATTTATGGGCAATAATAAGGCGACCTTACGTGGAATACAACCAAGAAACTACTGGTCGAAAGCAACTAAACTCTAAAAGTACAAAAACATAGGTAATTTAAATAAATACTCTACATACAGTTTTCTTCTTATTCTCCATACTTCCACGCACATACAAACCAATTTTACAAAACTTATATCACACATCGAACACCAGTTAAATAAACCACTGCCACTTTATGCGACACTGGGAATTTTGATGTTCACTTCACACATTATCTGAACATAATACACCGAGAGACAGGTTGAAAGGATTAATATTTGCTTCCCTCGATGGCAACACTAATCACTAACTCTTCTGTCATCAAAAAGAACTGACATCTGTAGCGAATCACGCAGTATTTACATATCTATAAAGCTGTCATCTGTCCATTCTTATTTTAAAAAATCTTTTTAAAAACCATGCTGTTTTACACTTCCCTTCTCGGGATCATAATTTTACATAAAACAAGATATTTAAAGTTCAAAAGGAAGTCTAATCATGAATAGATCTCTGAAGAATCAGCAATGCACTATGAAAAACCTTAACACTCATCATCGGCGCAGTTCCAACTGTCTGCTAGCGTACACTTTGGGTTTATTAATTTCGGAACACAGTACTGGAAGGAGAGTCCACGGTAGCCATAGCCGAATACATATTTACAATCTTAAATGTTTAAGATGCCAGTTTGCTGACCGATAACAAGGAGCCAAACCACTAGGAGCTTTTGTACAGTTGTAACTGCTCAGGACGGTATACCATAAGACATCAACACACATCATACAGGATATAAAACATATGCACAGTATACAAATGTAATACACGACACAACAAATAATATGTATAAAACAATACGATACACCAGCACAAAATAGAAAAGTTACATGAAGATGGCAGGTTCTTTTTTCCTTTTAAATCACAAGATTCAAAATAATGGAACTTTTCTCCCTTTTTTCTGGCTTCTTTAAGGTTAACACTTAAAAGCAAAATTTAGAATAAATTCAAAGCTGATTTCTACATGGGTAATACTTCTTAATAAATGAGACATGCTTCTTCATTTTTACATTATAATCTCTTAATGACATCAACCAAACAGTGTTAGGCATCGAATAGGAAAGTATCGGATACTGGCCATCGTAAACTGTAACATGCATAGCATAACTTTCCTGTCAGATGAAGCCTTGATTATTTTTTTTATTAACACTAACCCAACAGGTAACGTTATAGCAACACGCTTTTTATTATAAGTCACTTCCTTCCGTTTCGACGCCTTTCAATGTTATTTACAATCGTGGAAGTTATTTGCTCTTTATTTTGAGAACTATCGTGATTACCAAGGTCTACAATCTAGCGGACGTCCAATGGATTTAATAACTGGTGTCGTAGATAAAGTTTTGCCTGTGTCTTACGCGGCTGGGCATTCTTGCTCGAGTTCATGTATATTGAACGTTATATTTGTGATCCGTCCATTTCGTTTGATTCTTTCATATGCCTTCAGGATTAGATTTACATTACGGTTCTGCATCTCTGTACTTCGCACGACGGGGGTAAGGGGCAGTACAAATATTCTGAATATCAAGGCTGAGAAGGCAATGCCTGAAATATTCAGAAGCAAAGTAAGATGTCTTATCGTGCAGAAGTTTATGAGGGTACCCATACATATAAAATATCTTACCGAGCTTATTACAGATCTTGGAATTAATAGTTCTCAAAGATTCAATTATAACTAACAGACTATAAGCATCCGTTGCTACTAAGAGATACTTATATACTTGCTAGGCAATCATGGACTGGTTACATTCAATATGGAGGCAACTATTAGAAGCAGCATTGCCAACCTAATCAGAAAATATCATATGTAGCACTTAAAATTATTGTTTTTGTCCTAAAATTATCGTATCTTTTGTTTCCAGTCTCAATATCAAGCTATTATTATTATTATTATTATTATTATTATTATTATTATTATTATTATTATTATTGAGACAAATTTAAACACGAACGTTCACAGTTTAAATGTTATTTAAGAAGCTGCATAGTAAACAAGACTGAAGCTAAATTCTCACCTTCTATCGAAAAAAATTTGATTTTCCTTCAATACTTCATATGTTTATTTGTGAAAACTTATCTACATTAAGTAGCTAGTAATTACCCCCCTCTCGATCGGTTTCCTGTGTGCGTGGTCGTGGTCCACGGTTTGATTACAGGTGGGATTAGGTGTCTGAAGTACAAATATTAATAGAAGTTTAAAGCAATCTTACAGTATGTTCCATATCATACAATATTAGTGTTTAAAAAGTATGTTGAACTGCAATGATCTGATTAACCGATTACCTAGTAATGATAAACATGTGTAAGCAGGTGAATTGGTTTTATGATTTTAAAGTACGGTAAACGTAAAATGTAGCTAACAGTGTAACATAAAGGTTTTAAATTATTACCCGATTAACATCAATTTAAATGCGTCATTTACCTTCTCGAGGCGTTGCTCATTTTTGTAATATTTTAAGTAATCTTCTCACACACTCGTATGTTCCAAAATTTATATATTATTTTACGCAATAAATGAATTTCTTTCGAATTTCAAATACCTCCAAAATTATTTTTGCTTGTTACCAGGAATTGTTATATCGTATATTTTCCTGTTATCGTACAACAGCTATCGTACATCATACAGGGGTCGAAATTATCGTATGATTCGATAATTATAGTACATGTTGGTAACGCTGATTAGAAGAGATTCTTTTCTTCATATATTCCATATAATGGACTGTTTCTATCGTTTATTCTCTGACAAATTTCACAGCTGCGGATACAATCGCTAATTTACTGGAACATATTCTCCTAGGTGAAGTGGGATGCCAGTTTTGTGAACGTACGCGATCTCTCAGCTTATCCACAGCTCACAATCTCATCGTGAATAAATTTAACAAGAGAATATTGTAAGGCTTTCAGTATTACAGCACAAAGACCGTCGTACACTTTCCCATACGTACGGTTTAATAATAAATTTTCCTTTAAGAATTAAGGTTCAACTACTTTTCTCTGTTCCAAGTTATTTATAATTTTTCTTAATTTCGGATGCTTTCTTTGAAGATCACCTAAAGGATGATTAAAGAGAGGAAGCTTCCAAAAGTTAATAAACGTAAGATGTACATCTTATACCTTTTCTACCTCTCGAATTTCGTCAGAAGCAGGAGCAAAAACTACATAACTGTACATACATTCTACTGACATAATCAGTTAAATGGTTACTCCTTGACCTGAGAAAATATTGAAATTATATACACTAATTTTCTCAGTCAAGGTTTTGTATTTTTCTCTTTTGTGATTTTTAAGTATCCAGTTGAGACTTACGTTATTACAGTAAACTGTGAATTTATTATGTAAATACATATCAAAAGCACAAAGATTATTAGACCGTCAAACTCGGGAATTAATTTACTGAAAAAATAAACTGATCTTAAAACTCTAGAAGCATCATATTGCGAAAGAAATAAAAAAATGAAGTCTTTAAATTTACGTCCCACGGTTATGACGGTTAGGCTAAAGGAGACGGTGATGATGAGAAATGAATGAAATAGTGCAATGAAGGAAGTGGAAGGAAACGTGAGAACCCCGAGAAAACCCACGAGCACGTTTTTGTCCACCACAAAGTCCGCATGGTGCGAGCTGGGATCGAACCTGGGACCCCAAGCACCTGAGGTGAACGATCTACCACTGAGCCACCGCGCCCCCATATTGCGAAAGGATCGCACTGTAACAATGCGAGCTGGGATCGACAAGGATCACAAAAGGACTAGAAAAATTGAGTTCCTTCAACACAACGTGGTTAATGATAGCTTGTTTAATTTGTTCAAGGAGTTCATCTCCCTGCTTCCCCCATACGGAGTTTTATCATTGCCATTTGAAAATTTCCAAAACCCGGAGTTTTATCATTGCCATATGTATTGCCATTTGAAAATTCATATCCTAAGGTTTTAATCCGCTTCTTACATAATTTAATTTTATGAACAGAAGCTGTAACAATTTTCTCTTAAGCTTTGAAGAACCGTCTCCAAAATTTCATTGTTTCTCAACTGGGTCCGCGTAGGTGACAATATCTTTAAAATTTTCTAAATATTCTCTACTAAATCACACAACATCCGATCCATCAATCTAGCGAGAATAAATTCAGAATTCACGAAACCCATTTGGACCTTGTTCAAAAATAATATTCAAGTAGGTGTTGCAAATATAGTGTATATTTTAGTCAGGATGCAGAGAAATCTGGTAGAAAGCATTTTAAAAGTCGACCGAACTATATATTCAGTGTTTTTGAATGTTAGCTATGGTGGAATCTGTGATGAGATGGAAACCCAATTATTAATACCTTCTTATTAATTTTCGTGTAATTAATCATGATGTGTTTAGAATTATCATTATTAGTGACGACGAAGCACGGCGAAACACAGGGGAACATTGTACTTCAATCATAGTACCGCGACCTATAAGCCATGTAAATGTCGAGTTCTTCTAGTTCATGCTTCGGTATTTGATAGGGCTGGATAATGCACGGATTGTTATCAACCAATTGAATTTTATGTTGGTACCCTTGTATTTCACCGAGCTCTTCGTTCATAACATCTTTATAATCATTAAGTATTTTCTTACCATACTGTGTTAACTCGGGGAGAATTATATCAGTGATATTTACTGTACCTGTGGCCCACTTGTTTCCTCTTGAACATTCTTCGTGAACTCATGTCAAACAGGATTTTCCTCTGGAACATCCGGTGGTAGAAGTTCGTAGCTCTTCGCCATAGCAGGAACCTCTAGAGTACGGGTGATGTTCACCCTTAAGGACAGTCTTTGTCTGAACACTGAAGTCCTGGTAGGTGCCGCTCGCCCCTAAGGGAACACCTTGTCTGGCAACGAAGTGCAGGTGGTGTCATTCGACCCTAAGAAAACATTTTGTCTGGCTTCTATGGTACGGGTGATGTTTTTCGCCCACAAGGAAACATCTTGTCTGGCCACTGAAGTACGGGTGAAGTTCGCCCTAAGGAAACACCTTGCCTGGCAGCTGAAATACGGATGATGTTACTCCCTAACGAAACTCCTTGTCTGGCAGACGAACTACGGGTGGTGTCACTCGCCCCTAAGAAAACAGCTTGTCTGGCCTCAAGATTACGGATGATGATGTTCGCCCCTAATGTAACACCTTGTCCGGCCTCTGAAGTACTGGTGATGTTCGCCTCTAAGGAAAGTCCTTGTCTTGACTGCGTTGAGAAAACAGTTGTAGCCGCCGGAGTTTGTAGTGATGGTGGCACATTGATTTGGACACCCCTCGATATATTCGGTTGACTTTGGTTCGGTTATGTGACTTCCTTTCTCCTCCGCCACTGACCAGTACGTCGAGGTAGCGTGGGATGTAGAAAACTGGGGCCGACTGATGGTCCATCACTGTCTCTGCCACTGCTCCCCTCAGGGCAGGAATACGAAGTTGCTTCGAGTTGCTCTCTAGCCAAATTTCTCCCAAGTACAGGCCCTGATCCTATGCCATTTCCGATACCGATGGCGCCACGTGGTGCAGTCAGAACATGGGGACCTATAACGAGATTTAAAGGCGACAAATTACAGTGAACAAGGGAATGACATTTCCAAATATTTAGCTGTAGTATGCTGAAGTTTTATTTGGAATATCTAAATAAGCATAATACGCACGTTTAAACCTAATAGTATCTTAATTATTGGATGATGCACTACACCGAACCAAGCTACGAATCGCATCCCATGAACGAAAAATACTTATTAACTGAATCATTTCACTTATTTTTGTTGATTCGCTATCCAAAACAGTCACGTTATACTTCATTCTTTTTGAAAGAGGGCGATACTTAGAACGTATTTTGCTCAATATACCACTATCGACGAGATTTGAAGTAAAAACTGTGCCTGTTGTCAGATACGAGTCATGACAAATAGAAAGAGGCATTGGAAGTAAACAATTACTCCTTTCATCCTTTGGAGCACAAGAGCAAGTTTCAAAGTTCCTTTTCGTGTTATAGGGACACAAACGCCAGGTGTGAGATTTTAATCCACATACATTGCAGACTTTAGTCACACTTTGATAATTACCTTTATTTCTACCTAGTGTTACCCTACTATTTACAAGTTTATTTAATATTCGATAATACTCCCTATCATACTGATAATTAGTTCGTAACATTCAGCAAATTCCATCAATTCAGACCGCGTACAAGTGTCCTACTTAATAATAAAGTGTTCCTAATTTCAGGTCTAATTAAATTTTTTATAATCTTACAAAATTATATTTCCTCGATCTCCTTTCCAAAAAGTCCCCAAATAGCATTATTTTCTAATTAAAAAAATTTACACCCTTAGTTAGTTTGGAGTTTTATGAAAATGAAGTCTTTCATATCTTGTTAGAAATTGAGTAGTTAGTACGTTTTGTTAGTAAAACTTTTCTAACAGCCAGTAGTTCGGGTGAGAAGCGCTTGCATTTCTTCAAAGAATCTTCCTTTACATTTTGTTTAAGGAAGCGACCAAATTTTCGTCTGTTGGAGTTAATTTTCTATCTATCATAACATCTAAGCGTAATAAAAATTCGCACAATATAAAACAAACCTCTCCATTTACTACGGGTAATTCCTTTACTTATAATCTCAAAGAATTGAAAATACTTTCAGAAAATAATTTTGAAAAATGACAATCGGTTGTTTCAATCAAAAGCTGACGAGTGACCGTGTGACAGATTTTGGGTAGTGGGTTTAACAGAGGGTAAATTATATTCTCGCTTCACGATCCAATTCACATGACGCGTCACCAACACGAACCGACCGGGAGCCTTGACTGTCCCGTGTCTCTTTAAGTACACGTGACCAAAATTCCTCCACTTCACCAAAATTCGTCAAATCGTCCATGCTTTATAATTTTAAACGAGTAGACAATTTCTAATTAACCTCCAATTGGTCACATTCACGACTTGGCTTATACGAGTCAAAACTAAGTACGTAGTAGAACCTTTACAAAGGAACCTTCCTATTATACAGATTTTCACCATTTACGCACTCTAGAGTCTAAGTGATTCATTTATATAATCGAAGAATTTCCATAGTGGCTGAGTGGTTGAGCGTTCACCTCTGGTGCTTGGGATCCCTGGTTCGATCCCAGCTCGCGCCAAGTGAACTTTGTGGTGGACAAACACCGTGTGCGTGGGTTTCCTCGGGGTTCTCCAGTTTCCTCCTACTTTCTTCATTCCACCATTTCTTTCATTTCTAATCATCACAGTCTCCTTTAGCCTAACCAGCCTTAGCATGGGACGTAAAACTCAGCTTTTATTTCATGAATGCGTCATAGTTATAGGGCTACACCAAATATATGTAGTTCAAGTAATACATCTTCCCCCTAAATATGTAATAAATTTTCTCATTTAGCTTGAGCTTTAGATCGGTGTATAATTACCCTTTTTAGCGCATATTTTCAGTGCATATTTTCGTGATCTTTAGCGTGTATTTGCATACAGGTTTTGCTGTTTTAATGCATATTGAACCAAGGTCTAGTTATTACATATTGCTTAATACGTTGTTCCTGCTGCACACGAATCTCTTCATTACTTCAATTATGTCATATTTTTCTAGGCGAGACAACCAAATTCGTTTTATTAGGCACACTACACAATAGACAAAGAAAAAATACAGAAGACTGCTCTGCACCACGGGCGTCAATGCCGCTGGGGACACCGCGTACGTTTCCCCACTAAGACGGTTTCCTTCCCCCCTAATATTTAAAGTATCTTAGATCAACTATAACCCAAAAGAGGCTCAACCATGCTACATTCACAAAACATTATTAGCCAAAGTGGATATGAAAAATGCACAAAAATTTGTTTCCAATTGTGAAAATGGGTAGTCAATTTTTTGCTCTATGAAGGTGGAAGTGGAGTAAACAGTAAAGTAACGAACTCTCTTTGCTTAGTTAGTGAGCAGCAAAGCGAGTTTAGTTTAGTTAGAAAACATAATTTTCGACTATTTTTTAACTAGCGGAAAGTCGGATAAAACCGGGACCTGGGTTTTCTGGCTATATTAGTGCCACTATCTGTCGGCCAACGCATGAAATTAGTTGGAAACAGCCGCCATGTCATTCTTAGTTTAGGAGAAAGCTTAGTAAGTGGTTCCTTTGTCATTGGCGATGTGTTGAAGAATTTGTGTAGAAAAGTTTTGATTTGTCTCCCATCGATAATATACTGCTGTTCCCAACCACTGGAAGATTGACTTATGTAAGTATACAACATATAATAATAACTCTTCGTGCTGTTACTTCATGTCTTAAATCAGGATTTTTGTGCTCTTTGAGAGGTGTTAGGCCGGTAGTTCTGAATAATGGCGTAGTAGGATAAAACCGGGATATCAACAGTCGGACAGAACCGGGTAGTACAGTGTAAATCTGAGAAGGTTAGATACAGTGTCTTAACTGTAAGGGATGAGCACACAAAGCTTGTCGCAATGTGAACGAATGTGATGAAACTTTTATTTGTGATTTTTGTTCTTAGATTTAACAAAACCGTGACCTAAAGTTATTTTTTCTATGTTATTGGTCTAATATAGTCTAGCCCCCTGTATTTTCCGTATTTTTAAAGCTCACTACTGTACTAGTTCTTGGAGTAATAACATATTTTTCTTGGAAAAGAAAAGTATTTTTATAATTTTTATATGTACCCGGTTTTGTGTGTTTTTGCTCTCGAAATTTACGAGATTTTTCGACTGAAATAAACATTTTTGTGTCAATAACAAATCTATTTAGCACTTGAAAACTAATTCAAGCTATACTATCCATATAGATGCTGAAGAACAAGCAAAAACATTTTGGGTCCCGGTTTTGTTCGACTTTCCCCTATACATTATTGAGCCTCGTTTACATTAGGTGTAGATTTGTAAACCTAAAACCTGTTTTCAAAACTATTGTTTCTGAGTATTCACTTCACACTACCTTTTATGGGGAGCGGACTGGCAAAAGGCCGCTAGGCCGCCTAGGCTCTCTCATAAGATTCAATTAAAACAATAAAGAAAGAGAAGGAGAGAGAAAAGCTAAAATAGAAGAAAGCTAAATAATTCGGTAGATCACTGAGTGCAACACACATACCTCTTCCATCCTTCTACAAGTTAACTTTTTCAATAGGGCCCTTTTGTTATTGGATTTGTGGCTAGGCCCATCTTTTACTATGGTCTTTTACTATTGGAAACTGTGATTTATTTTATTGTCTCTGGGGCCTTGGGCCCTTCCTTAAATATATTCGGCAGTTTGGGCCCTTCTTTCATTACAATGAGCAGTTGGGGCCCTGGGCTCTTTTTCATTATGTTGAGCAGCCTTTCATTGGACAGTTGGGCCCGTTCATTACATTGAGCAATTGCGGCCCTGGGCCCCTTTTCATTATGTTGAGCAGTTGGTGCCCTGGGCCGTTTTTCATTGTTAGGCAGCCTTTCATATATTGGACAGTTGGGCATTTTTTTCATTACATTGAGCAATTGGGGTTCTGGACCCTTTTTCATTATGTTGGGCAATTGGGACCCTGGATCCTTTATTCTTTATGTTGGGCAGTTGGGACCCCTTCATCGTTGAAGACTGGGGCCTGGTCTGTAGCTGGGCCCATATTTAACCACAGACTGATTGATCTTTTATGAATGTTAACACATCTTGTAGGTCTATATGTGATAACTCAAAATGGAAAAACAGCACATTTTTAAAAAATGTATTTACTTTTGCCTAGTCCAAATATCAAGTTCATTTAGAGCAGAAAACATGCTTCGCTTTGGAGCTTATGCTGAAGTTTTGACATTGATTTTTTTTTCGCCAGCATAAATACCACAATTCTATCCAGATCTGGAATAAAAGTGTTCTATCACAATCATGTCCAGTAGGTGAAAATGAACGAAGAGAATAGACGAGGGACATGAGAGACTACGAAAACTTCAGAAAGTTGGTGCAACACAATGGTGAAGCAAAAAACATGGCACTGAATGCAATAATCAACACTAGAGCTCCTCCGTGGCTAAGCGGTTAGCGTACGCGCCTTTGGCGTGGGAGACCCGGGTTCGATTCTCGGCGGGAGCTCATGTGGTTTGGATTCCACGTTAATCAGTAGGTCCACGTCTCATATAGCCTCGCTGCTGAACGGGACGTTAAACTCAAAATCAACTCAACTCAACTCAACTCAATAATCAACACTAACGAGTTTCGCTACGAAACAGGAACCCAAGACGAGGACGACTGTCCATCATCATCAAGATTTCTTACAATTTTATTGTTCCTCAATGATGATGTACAGGACAGGTGCTCTGATGCGAAATCAAAATTTTAAGCTGAGACTGCTGAATAAATGGATAGAATTTAAAACCGTAATGATGTGCTCTGTGTATTAGGACTTGTTTACAGAAACGGAGGCTGTTTCAAAATACCTGCAGTCTGACGGGTTGGACTATCTTACGGCTTGGAGATTTGCAGACAATTTGCAGCAGCAGCTTCAGAAGAAAATAGAGGCAAAAGATCATCTCTGTTTTATACTTTACGAAAATACACAAATATTTTGTGAAAAAATAAATCAATAGCTTGCGCAATCTCGTGTAGAGATAGAAATGGAAGAGGTCTTTCCGCCCAGAAGAATCTCAAAGAAGAAGAAAATGCCAGGAGAGCTTGCCGCAGATGAACTGGGAAAGAACCTAAATGTAAGTGAATATGATTTATCAGGAAAAGAAAAAAGAACTTCAACGAAATTATGAATACAGCTGCAACATGTGTTAGAGATAGATTTCAGCAGCCAAAGGACTTACAATATGAACTTTAAATGCTGGATCCCAAGCACTTTTCGGAAATAAAGAAGAATGTTGTGCCCGCAGGAGCTTTCAGTTCTTGCGAAAAAACTGAATATAAAACAGGAGGAAATATGCAAAGAGCTCCAGCAGTTCTCTGTCGTGTATGATACTCTGTCACAAAACGTTCTGCTTTTAGATGATTCTGAAGAGAATGATGCCCCTGAATCCGTAGAAAAAGAACATGATGATGATTATGCATTTGAGCTTGCTATGCGAGATCAAATATCTTTGGACGAGATTCGCGGCAAGAGTGTAAGAATTGTTTGTCATGTGCAGAGAAAATTTTGTACCGATTTCTATGTCAGTCTAATTGTTTTAATAATTTATACATTGTATACAAATATACGTTATCTTTACCATGCACACAAATGACATGTAAAAGGTGCTTCTCAAAGTTAAAGTTGGTGAAAACAAATCTCAGAACTAGTGTATCTGAGGACATTTTTAACACATTTTTAATAATAAGTATAGAAAGAGACGTGTTAAATTTAGTGTCCGTGGACGAAGTTATTCAGGAACTCTGCAATTCATTATTTGAACTGAAAAGAATCTTAACTTTTTAAAACTATTAGATGTTTAGTGTTTCAGCAGTGTTTTCAATTTTCAGTAAAATTGTCGTGTTCATTCCACAGTCAAAAGTTATTATTAGTTGTTCAATGTTTCAATTTTCAGTAAGCTGTCCTGTTCATTACACAGTAAAAAGTTATTGGCTATTATTTGTTTAGTGTTTCAGCTACTATATGGCAATACAACAATAATTATAAAATATTCTCTCGAGAGTTTGTTTCTGGAAATCCTGTGCTTTCCTATTTGATTAAAACTTGCTGTGACATCAAATTTCCAATGACCAATATTAAATAATAGCCTGCAAAAATTACCAAATAACGAATTTACAACTGCATAACGCGATAGCTCATATGTTCATTGTACGCTATTTTAGAAATTGGTGTTATAGTCTGAGGGCCCTCTTTGGTAACTGCAGCCTAGGCCCTAATATACCCAGTCCGCCCTTACCTTTTATCGTTATTTTGTTTCTGACATACACTTAGTATCATTTAAGTTTAACTAAAATCGTAAAACAAGCTGAATTTGAATAAACAAAAAAAAAAAAAAAAAAACCTAAATTGTATGTGGTTTCTTACTACCACATGTTTTAAAAAAATGGACTATCAAAGGTAAAAGTAAAACCAAATAAATTAAGTTTTTGTTTGCTTTCTAAGTCGAAAATGCTTTAAAATGCACTTATGCGAATACCTTTTTTAATTTTCCTGGGCAGAACTCCCGAATACCTCGCTTTACTGAAGGGTATTCCCTACACCCATTCCCCTCGGTAGTCTGCCCCTCCTCCCCAAGGTTTTTGTGCTGCTCACGCCAATGCTCTGCACAAATTAAAGTACTCGAAGATGAGTTGCTTACATGTCCGAGATAAGTAATATCTTTATTTCAAAGTCAATAAGCATTATCACCTTCTGATACGAGGGTACAGGAAGATGTTTTCTAGATCTTATTTCGTGAAGTTGACTGCAGTTGACAATGAAATCTTCTGTGATTTTATTCTAACGTTCTAATATTTACAACGTGTAAGTTTGGTGGTATCCTTTTTTATCCATTTTCTTTGTAGTTCTTTGAATATTTTGTACTAGCATCAATTACCCGCTTCGCTGGGTTAAAATACGAAAAATTAGTAATATATTACGTTAGAAAGTAATCTTTTACTATACCGAAGCGCTCTCAAATTGATAGAAACAAATAAAATATTTATTTATTTACTAACACAACAGGCATATGCCCGGTTAAAGTGTTGAAATATTATAATTCATTTTTACAACAATTATAATGAAAAATCAGAAAATAATAAGTAATCTATATATAAATAAAAAAATGAATAATACTATTGCGGGTTGAATTTTGATTTACACGGCATCAAAAGTGTTACTATTCATCTCAGCGACCCCGAAAACTGTGGATTCGGCACTAATATCAGTCATTTTCGATCATTTATATATACCTCCCCTTTTCCTAAGTTGCATCATCAAAGAGAAATGACAAAAGCCATCCCAGGCTCGAACCCCATCTATGTTGAAAATTTGATCGAGATCGGAGTAGCCCAAGAGGTATTAAGTCATAAACATATTATCTTTCATTTATATATTTCTCGTGAAACTTTAGGCCTACATATATTATTCATTGTCAGAGGCTTAGGTACAATAAAGACACAAGATGCAATAACTATAATCTTGTTCTGTACAGCATACTATAACCTAAACATGCTGTGCTCTGTTCGAAGCAATATGATAAAACAGGAACAACTGGATAGGTGTCATCGGGTTAGCAGTATCAACCGGAAATGAAATGCAGCTGAAGTAGTGCAGGAGGGAGATAAGTCCATTATTGTAAAATTCCCCTCCTACAGATACCGCCACCAGATATGGAGACAGAAACGGCAACTTAAGGGCATAAGAATTCTAATTAGCGAATCACTAACAGTAAGAAGACAAAGGTTCCTTCGTGCTGCTAGAAACATTTATGGAGTTCAGTGAGAGGAGACAAGCAAAATGAACCAGCTGCAAAAACGTCGAATTCATATCATTTATGAAGAAAAACTTGCTTTTCTGTAATTTACTGTGGCTATCAAGATTTGTATTTATAGTGCAGTGTTCGGTTAGATTGATATTTTTGTTAGTGTCTTTATTTTGTTTGTGCATTGTTTCACTATTTAGAAACATTTATCAAATTCAAAGTCTAAATGTTGTTTTGAAGTGAAAAGAAATCACATGTACTGACTACTTATTCGTGTGATATGGCGTTTCAGATGAATGTTAAGAGGCTGGTCGCTGAATTCATTTATAATTCTCATATTAGTTTCAAGTATAGTTATGGATGGAAATAATGGTGGTAATTTAGCTCATCCCTTGGCTGCAATACTGTAAATGAAAATAAGACTATGGTTCAGAAAATGAATGAAGTTCACATGCATGCTAATGTGTGTTCACTTCTCCACAAAATTGAAGTTAGACTCATTATTAATGCGGGCCGCGGTGGCTCAGTGGTAGAGCATTCACCTCTAGTGCACGGGTTCCTTGGTTTGACTACAGCTCGAGCCAAGTGATTTTTCTGGTGGACAAACACAGTGTGCGTAGGTTTCTTCGGAATTCTCCCGTTTCCTCCCACTTTCTTCATTCCACCAGTTCATTCATTTCTCATCATCACAGTCTCCTTTAGCCTAGCCGGCATAACCGCGGGACGTAAAAACTCAGATTTCATTTAATTTCATTATTATTGCAAGCCAGTCTTCTGTATTCATTGTAACTGAATCGTAGTTGGATGAATATGTTAGCACGAAGCAAATTGATGTACCATAGTATTCTGTAATTCAAGATATACAGTATATGTAAAGATGGGGGGGGGGATTATTGGTGTACTATCTTACAAACCTGACCCTAAAGATTCTTTCATCAAGTTCAGAAGAAAATTTAGGTAGGCACGTTTCAACTATCCCCTCAAGTGGATACATTCTATATAACTGGAGACTTTATTACCAGCTCTGTACAGAGAAGCCTGAAACTGCCTACTTGAGATCAATAATAAATGCTCTAAACCAGTGGTTCTCAACGTAATTCCTATCACGACCCCCATTTTACCACACCCTCTTGCTAGCGACCTTCTTATAATCTTGTGTGTAATTTTTAATATATCTATTGCGGAGATCTCACGATATCCACCTAATTCTATAATAGTAGAATCTATTTCTTGTATATAGTGGATAGAGTAACTTCCCTAAAAGCGAATGGTTTAAAACTAAATTTGGTCAGTTCATTCATATTACAAATATCGAAACCGACCTGTCATACTGTTTCAAAATGGAGGCCATTTGAAAATGTTGAGACTTCACAACTCCCTTATTTTTGGGTATATGACAAAAAAAAAAGTGATTTCTAATTTTGATTACAAGAAAACTTGGACAAAAATCTAAAAAGTTGAGTATTTTAAATGACTTGATAAGGTACACTCATGGCCAAAATTATTGTCGCATGTCTATAAATATGTTGTTGTAGAAATATAATTTGATAACGAATTCGCCCGGTATTTCTTACAATGTTAGTATGTTTATAATCGGCAAAGACATGCATGTGGAAAATTTCATGTGGAAAGAGCAATAAATAAGAACAATAAAACGAAAATAAAACTGTCCATTTAGCAACATTTTGTTTTTCTCAATCTAATGTTCGTATTTATAATTCTTTTCCTATTAAATTTACCACAAATATACATTTCCCGATTATGCACATAGTATCAGTATTAAAAGTACCCTGCACAATCATTATCAAATTATGTTCTTACAAGAAGACGGTTATAGATATGCGACAATCATTTTGGACATGAGTGTATGTCACGAAGATTGAACCAGATATTGTCGCACTGGTGAAATCACATTATGCTCAAGTATCTCATTAGCTTTTAATTTTAATTGTATTTCAATATGCAGGTTTTGTTGCATTTGTATTTTTCTGGTATTTCAATATGCAATTTTCATTAGTCTCGTATCGTACCTCTTTTATTTAAATTGATTTTTAAACAACTCTGTACCTGTTGAAAATGTTTAGTAGACCTATTTTTTGTTGTTCTTAACAGTATGTATAAACGTAAAAACATGCCTTCCAGAACAAAATTCAAATAATATTTAAAAAATATTTTCCAGTATTAGATTCTAATTATATTTATCTCATCTGCTTATCTTCGCAACCCCCGTGACCCCTCTCTCTTCCCTCCATTTTGAGAAACCCTGCCTTAAATCTTACCTAGTTAAGAAATGAGCCCATAAGCGAGTCATTACTAGATCTTATTATTACTGATAGTGTAGAAACGGTATCTTTACTTGAAGTTAGTACTCAAATTGAAACTTCTGACCACAATGTCATGTATATGGTACTTCATGTTAATGGTCCTTCCATCTCTGCACCTAAAATTATTAGTTACATGGACTTCAGTTTTTTAATGAAGACAACTTTTACCGCCATGCAAAACTCTAATTGGGAAGAGACTGAATCGTTTGGAACGATATATAATTATCAAAGTTGATTTCAGTAATAACTCACTATAGGGAGTCCATAAAGTCCTGCACGGAAGTAAAGCTCTATAACTTGGAAATTACCTAATGTATTAACAAATACCTTTTGGTGCACTTACAGAAAGGTTCAAAGTTTTGTTTCAGCTAGTTACGGTTCATTGTCAAACCTCCAATTGTGCACCATTCAAGTCCAAACACTCTTGCATTCTTTTCGGTGTTGGCGGTGCTCGTCTGGAATGTTGAAAATCACATAAGTTATTTTGTTCTTGAGATGGTGCAGATTAGCTGGCTTCTGCGAATACACCTTGGTCTTCACGTGTCCCCACAGCCAGTAATCACAAGGCGATAAATCTGGTGATCTTGCAGGCCAAGGTGTGGGTCCTCTTCGGCCAATCCATCTCTCCTTAAATTTTTCGTTAAGAAACTGTCGAACTTGAAGGGCATAGTGCGGCGGTGCCCCATCCTGTTGCATGTGGACCTCATTAAGGATGCCTAACCTAGTAAGTTGTGGCAAAAGGAATGTCTGTAGCATGTTCAGATAATTGTTGCCATTTACCGTCTCTTCCTCGAAGAAAAAAGGGCCGATAGTGTGGTCCATTGAAACCACACACCACACATTGACTTTGGACTATCCCGCTTGTGCTCCTTGAATTCACGTGGATTTCCCACCCTCCAAAATTGGCAGTTGTGCCTGTTCACTTTTCCCGACACATGAAATGTGGCTTCATCTGAAAATAGAAATCGAGACAGAAGATCACCATCTTCTTGTAAGCGGGTAAGCATTGACTCACAGAATTCCATTCTCATGTCACAGTCTTCGTCTATCAGCTCGTGCACAAATTTTAACTCATAGGGCCGAACCTTCAAATTCTTCCGTACGATCTTGTGTGACGTTGACTTCGGTATTCCCAGTTCCAATGACCTACGTTTAAACGACTTCATTGGACTCCCGGCTACTCTGTCCTGCAACGTGTGAATCACATCGCCACTCGTTCCTGGCCGTCCACTGCGTGGTAAATCTGACACACTTCCCATTTTTTTGAACTTCTCGAACCACCTCCTGATACTTGTTTCTGCTGGGGGTGTTTTTCCATACGTTGTTTGGAACGTTCTCCGCACTGAAGCGCAAGATTTTAATTCCGCAAATCACAAAACACATTGTGTCTTTTCTTTAATAGACGCAATCTTAAGTCACGTGATTACCAGCAGAAACGTCATCGAACGTTGTGGCCAGCATGGAGCATTGTGACCAGAACAAAACTCTAAACTTCCCTTCTTCCAACTCCAAAAATTCATACACTTAAAAGTAACGGTTTCGAAGTTTTGGGGTTTTAGTTTCCTGCAGGACTCCGTGGACTCCGTGTATATTCGATATTCATGTCCTTACTAACAAGGTTAGGATTACAAGATCTAAAGTGCCTTTTATTACGGACTTAGTAATGAAAATGTTAATCAAGCATACAGGAAATTTAAACGCACCCGCTCTCAACAAGATTGGGTAGACTATAAAAGCCTACGAAACGCCACATCAACCATAGTTCGTGAAGAAAAAAATGCATACTTGTCTTATCATGCTAAAAACTGTATAAATCAAAATAAGTGCGAATTAGCACAGGAGCTTGGCATTAACTGAGAAATATCTCCAATATTTCCTGACGAATGGAAAGACTCAAATTATATATAAAAATAGCATTGTTAATGTCTGGAGACTACTTTCGACAAATTTAGAAAAAGTTTATTGCCAAGTTACTCGCTGAAAAAAAATCACAAACATTTCCAATTACATCTAGTAAACGAAGCAAACGTAAGGAAAGCACTATGCAGTATAAAGCCTAGTGCAGCAGGATTTGATAAATTTGCAGGCTTTAATTATCCCGTACCACCCAGTATATTAGGTTTTGACTTATAATCGCAACAGATTACAAAAAAAAAAGTATATATTACACAGCGTGTTTCAAAACATCATCATTTGGGAGGCGATTCCTGATACCAAGAGAAGACAAAAAATATAAACAAACCTACAACCAACCTTCAGAGTTACAGGCTGCCGAAAACATGAAAAACATGAACTTGAAAAATCCATAACTCCAAAACTATGGGACCTACCATAGTCGGGTCAAGACTTCACTTAGGAACTAGTATGTGCCCTATCCAAGTTTCAGAATCCTGCGGTATTTCCGCAACAATGTTTATAGACACAGTTGGTGAGTATTTCAAATTATATGCCATTAGCCAAACTCCTCCAAACTCCGAAATGAAGCGTTTGTGCACCCAGTTTGGTCTATACTTTTTGTGTTATCTTGGTGTCAGGAATCACCTCCCAAACGTTGTCGGCGTTGTTTCGAATCACCCTGTATATGGCAATTGTATGTGTACTTGATGACAACGTGTAGATGGTGTATTGCTCTTGTAAGACTACACATGTTACCCTCTGTCAGAATGAAGGGAAAATAAATTTCCGTGTAGGCACAGTTACCAAGAATGTAAGGATCTGGGCTCACTTTAGTCTCTGAAAGGCAGTCTAGGTTTTTGTTTCTAGAAATGTACAGGTTACTTCATGTGATTTATTAGAAATTGACAGCAGAATACTGCCTTGGGACATGAATTGCCGTAGTTCCCGTGCCGTAGTGCCATTCTTTCTTTCGAACTGACATACTTGGTTTTCGTTATAGTCACCAGGCAGTCTTGCGAAACCACATCACAATGTTTATCTGGTGACGCCTTAAGATCAGCTTACAGTAGGAAGTGAAGGAGAGTGGTTTGAGTTAAGGTAGTAGTCGGAACAACGTTGCAATTAGGGATGACCGATTCCGGAATTTTTGCTTTCCGGAATCGGAAAATTTCCGGAATTCGGAAAAATCGGAATTTAGAAGGTTGCGATTTCGGAAAAATTCCGGATTTTCCTCCGAATTCCTGATTTTTTAATTTGATTTTTTCAATTGCAGATTTTTTTTTGAATTCTGGAATTTTCTAAATTCCGGTTTTTTCCGAAATCCGAAAAGTGAAGTTTCCGGAATCCGGATTCCGGAAAACTTTGGCCATCCCTAGTAGCGATAATGTGTGTCAAACGAGAGTGGGAGAGAGACAAGGGCAAACATTATTACACAAAGGAATACCTTTGAAGAAGATAAAAGAGAGAAGGAAAGTGGTCCGGGAAACAGGCTTGGGGTTTGAGACAAGTCAGCAAAGAGATGATCAGAAAAGGGGAGGAGCTGATGTGCGTATGTACATGTGCATCGACAGACACGTGTGTATATTACAAATGCTCTCATTCTCTGCCCTGACTCTATGGTACTTGTCCCATTCTCTTTTCGGCCTCCCCGATCTGTTTTCGGGTCACAGCTTAAGACTTCCTGCTCCTCAACCCTTTGCTGTTTGCCCGGGAGACACTGTGTTCTCTCCGGACCCCTTCTATCTGAATATATATGCAGTTCCCGGATTCCGGATTGTTGGAAAAAATCGTTTACGTGCCAGAACCATAGAAGTAATATTCTATGAATGAGGTTTTCAAGAAGGATGTAAATGATAAAGAAAACAAGCCTTTGGGTAAGTCCTATAAATCTGAGTTCAGGGATAATATGATGATCCGCTTCTTTCAGTCACCCAGTACCCCCACGTACAAAAGTTCGTTCTTTTTCGTGAAAAATTTTATTAATGTAAATTTCAACTACAAAGTATTGACAGTTTTGTTTTTATCTTAGCAACAGTGTTTGTATTGTCGAACATTGACGAATTTATCTTACTTTTATTATTTTGTGAAACTGGAAACTATCTTTTCTTCATACATGTATAAGCAATGCTTTTCTCATTGTATATAGTATAGTTACTTCAGTCACTGCCTGGTTTATGACTCATTCAAAATATAACTTATAGGTCGAGAACAATGGCGGCGGTTGGACGTTAAAAGTGGGGGCAAAACATTATCTGAATATTTGTATATCAATGTTAGTTTTCCTGGTTGTTTCTAACACTTCGTTTGACGAAAGGTTTCATAACTAATAGGATACTATCTTTTCCGCTTAAAATACCGTATATCGTATTTCATATTTTAAGTAAATTGGCAAGAGCAATGCAAGTATGTACTAGCCCTTTGTACTTGGAAAATTGTGTGATCAGATTATTTAATAAATTTGTAAAAGAAATTAATAGAAAGGATAATATTAATCATAGTAATGAATAATGAGGCTTGTTTTGTAAAAGTTATAGGCCTATTAAAACTGGAGATTAATGAACAACTTATATTTTTAATTCTATACTTGCTATTAAATGTTTGTTATTACTCTTAGAAAATGAAAGACAGTAAATACTAGAAGCATATGCTACGACGTTTAAAGAAATATACAATTGCAATATTAATTGCTTTGAATTGCAATTAAAACTCAATTCCTGTAGCTTTCTCAACTCCGGGAAGACAACCAATACGTACTCACGCAACGGCAAATCTTATATGGCACAATTTTTTTTTCTATGAACCAGTAGTACATACAAAAACTTTAAATTTCCCAATGAAACTATATACATTAAGGGGTGACTTAAAAAAGTGGGAGAAGGCAAGTGCCCCTTCTTTCCCCCTAATCACCGTCCCTGCTCAGGACTAAGAGTTTACCGGAGATGGTAGTGAATGTATAATGTATATCCAGTGATGATATCTTGTCAAACGGAGCAGCAGTAAATCATAGAAAGCACGTCCCTAGAATGTGTCCAGATTCCACAGCGAGACGATCTCTGGTCGGCGCATGTGTCCTTCAAGGCTTTGACTGCTTCCTTTTCTCCGTTCCCTCCTCTCTCTCTCAATGACATGTTATTGATGCGTAACAGGGGACTATTGAGCATGAAGAGTCTAAAAATGGACAACAGAATAAAGAAATATCTTCGTACTCTCTTCGTTTGAAACATTTTGTTGTATTAAACTAGTCCAAAAGTTCTTCTCTCGTTGTGTATTCTTCCTGTTAGTGTTCATGGTAATAGTGCAGGCGTTCCAAATAAAAATTGCATTTTTCCAAATGGAAAAATTGTTGAGGCACTGGTCGCTAAATGTAACCATTTAAGGTTTGTACATTTATGTTTCGAGTTAAACACAACTTAATATGGAAGTCACAAATTGACAGCAAGATCAATCTTCCAGGTCGTTTGCGTATCTACTTTTTTTATTCTCTAAACATTTGAACGATTTAATTTGGTTTGGGATGTTTGTATGCTTAGGTTGGCAACAGTGTAGCACCAATACCAATCTCATAACTCTCACATTCCCCATCGTCTTCGGTCTAGTATCAAGTGCATTGTTCCTTTCGTTCGAGAACTGTTTCTGAAGATATCTTCTAGTGTACCGCGTACTGTTTTAAGAAGCTGCAGAGTTCAACACTACCCAAAGTATAGCGTCTGTTATTTCGTCACTTGATGGCTGATGTAAGTTTTTCCCCCTTATTATTTCTTACATTTAAAAACAAACATTCCATTCTTCGTTTGTTAATTTCTAATAAAAAGTTGTATAGTACAGTATTATGTTTGTTTATATACATGTCAATGTTAAACAATTCTGAGGTTAGTTTTAAATTCCTAAATGTATAACTATTTAAAAGCAAATTACAAATCACGCAGTAGATACTCGTTCTTGATTTAATGAGCATGTTGATACCGTGAGCGTCTCTGGCGTATTGAACTTGAGGGAGACGACCAAGAACATGTACTCCTTAGAGGCCTAGCTAAATTTGCGTGGAATTTGGGGAAGTATTTGATAGTGCTGTTCGCATTTCATGACATATGTTTTTTTTTTTAAAAATTGAGCACTTGAAAATAGATTTTCAGATGTTTAAATCAAACACCCTTCATAAAAATCGAAATTGAATTTCGGTTTTGAAATCGTGAAATAGTTTCAAACCCAACAACCACTAACGTTTTTGGTGGTGTCTCCATTACATTTTTTTTTTTCACGCAAATAAAGGTGCTGGAACTAGGAGGAACGGTATTCCCTTTCGTTCAATTTCTTTAAGATTAGCATTCCCCAAGTTTTCGAAATCCCTATATAAACAATGCTTGAAACGAGAAATGTCGAACACTGCACCGGTAGTATATATATTTTTCATATGAATTTTTAAGTGTACCGTTCAATTCAAAACATTCTATGTACAGTATCACTGTCAAAATTTCTAGTATGAAAATTAATGGATAGAATAAAATCAGAGTATATCCTACCACCACCTGCTAGAATATATTCTTTGAGTCCAGCGGGTTGTGATCATACTGGAATATACGTCCCATTTCGAGCTTTGCGTACGTACTTAGCACCGTAATAAATACCTTCGTGCCACCGACACAGGAAGGTATTTTGGGGGCTCCTATCAGAGAGTTTGCAAAAATAGAGAAGGGTATTTGTACTACAATCCCCAATCATAGTATTTTTGAAGAATAGCAATTGAAATTTCACCTCCTTGTCAGAAGCCGTAAGCACAGACCCACTTGAATTGATTTATATATATGGTTCTGATCGGTACTGTGGACTTGCAATAATGTCTAGTTCTCATCGTCTGAGAGCCACGAATGGATAACACCATTAAACCAAAACAAGTCAAGTTACTAGACCTTTCGATTTCAACAAAGACGTACTACATATAAAGTGTAATATCTGTATGTTACAATGCTAGGTCTATATGTTTGTCTTCAAAGAAAAGTTTTTACGTTTGTCTCCAATCTTTCGACAATGAGATCGCCGTTTCCACTGGTGAATTCCAAATTTTGTGTAGATTGCCCAGTTCTAATTGAATATTTGAAAAACATGGCAGCTATTTTTTTATTGAATTTTTAGAGGTACACTCATGTCCAAAATGATTGTCGCATATCTATAACTGTCTTCTTGTTAGAATATAATTTGGTAATGCTTTTACAAGGTACTTTTAATACTGATACTATGTGTATAATCGAGAAATGTATATTTGTGGAGAATTTCATAGGAAAAGAATTATAAATACGAAAATTAGAATGTGTACAACAAAATGTTGCTAAATGGACAGTTTTTCGTTTTATTCTTGTTTACTGCTCTTTTGACATGAAATTTTCCACATACATGTCTTTGCCGATTATACACATACTAACATTATAAGAAATACCGGGCGAATTCGTTATCAAATTATATTCCTACAACAACATATTTATAGACATGCGACAATAATTTTGGACGTGAATGTACATTGGAAGTGTTGAATTTTTTTTAAAAAGTAAAGCTTCTTATTTTACGAATTATACATTCCAGCACCACACGTTTGTATAGTGGGTTGTATGTATCTCAGGCATTTGTTTCATGGCCAAATGATAAAGGAAAACGAAGGATAACCATTTCTCCAATCTAAGATGAATCTTTATTGTTTAGACTGTTTTGCCCAATGAACACCATATATCACTGACATTATAATTAATTGTGTACATAATGTGTTTACTTATTACATACTGCATGCAAGAAGAAAGAAAACACTGATCCATTAGAATGAGAAACTCCAACTGAAAGTAGGCTCAAATCCTGCAAACGGTGCGAGATATTTAAAAAAAACATACCCCTTTATGGTACTCCTTGCCGATTTTCATCAAGATGTCTTGCACTTGTGTCTATAAAGGGACATGTACAAATGTTGAGGAATGACAAGATTCTTGTTCATGTGCGAATGATGCGATTTGTAGAGAGCGCAGGTTCAGCTAGTTATGTTTAAAATATAACATGTGATATATGATGGATATTGTCAGAACGTCGGTATATTATACGTGAATGTAAAATACAATGCAATACATCTTGTAATAAGTGTCTGTAGTGTATTTGTCTGCAACTATTTGTCACGCGGAGGTTACTTCTCAATATTCTGACTATATTATGGGATTTACGGCCTTGAAATACAGTTAACAGCAAAATCTGATCGTGGTTTAGACAGCAAGTTCATTATCCCCAATACCATGTCCACGGCAGGTTCGTGATCCTCATAAGCATTTTAATTATACTTTCGTAAGGAAGGTAGAACTTCTTTCGATTGGTTTTCAGTGCAGTAGTCTGAAATGTTTTTATATATGGAAGTGAGTGTTCTTATCTTTAAATATAAAAAATGATGTATGTGTGTGTGGTGTGTTTCAGCATGAGTCTGAAATGCCTGGAGCAACTTGAATTCTACTTGAACACATATTATTTACAGTCTGGAAAAGAATACTGTCGGCATAAGACCCTCTGGCACACACACGGGGCAGTACGAGGGAAAACACAAAAATGATTTGAAACGAGCGATATTAGGGTCGAATTAATAATTTTTGAATCCGTGAACTGATTGGTGACAGTTCTCATGCCCTTCAAGTCCAAGTTAAGCACCTAGTGATGGTAAGATTCTCTAGGACATATAGGGGGAGTAGAAGGAGTGATATATATACAGTAACACCTGTGAACTTGGGCACCTCTCTAAGTTGGCCACCTGCTTATCTTGGCCTCATTCGTCTTGAACCTGCGTTTTCCAATAAGACATTCGTTACTTATTACTCTGTAAGTTGGCCACCTGTCTATCTTGGAAGTTGGCCATATTGAGGCAATGTTTATCCTATGATGATAATGATAAATTTGCCTGCGTATCTTGGCCACGTAAAATACCGTTTTGTTATTTTTCTTAACTCTTTCGTATTCTCATATGAAAGGCAGATGTCTTGTATTTGTGACTGGACACAAAGAAGCATGGATTCGTATGATTTGTTCTTGGAGGTCAATGGACACAACACTACCCTCATAAAAGGTTGGTGAAGGAAGATGTGAATATGTAGAAGCACGTACAGGAATTCAGGAAATGGTTATACGTATTTTTTACCCTGTCTATTTTGGTAAAACCATTAGCTATATCAGCTCCTTCATCAGTTGGAAATTTTAGTAATTCCGGAAATTCCCAAGGTTTAAGCTAACCATATCAATTGTCAAGTATTGGCACTTGACGGCTTGTCGAAAAGTAGCGGAAGTTTTGAGATATGAATTCCCATAAGATTTTCTTAAAACATATTTTGCTCCGAGGAAACACTTGTAAATCACTAACAAGAAGCACTTAACTACAAAATTAGAACGTGCATATCTGCTAAAGAGGAATAAAAGAAGTACGTTTAGAATGAACTACTAACTAACTCTATGGCCTATGGAACCCGGAGGTTCAATGCCGCGTTCACAAAAGCTCTCCACTGACTTCTATCCTTAGCTAACTGCATCCAGTTTCTACTTTGTATTCCAATCTCTGCGAGATCCATCTTAATATTATCCTCCCATCTGCGCCTAGGTCTTCCTAATGGTCGTTTTCCGATTGGTCTTCCAGTCAAGACTGAAAGCGTTTCTACTTTCTTCCATTCTAGCTACATGACCCGCCCACCTAAGCCTCCTAGACTTGACGACCCTAATAATGTTTGGTAAACCGTATAAATTATGTAGTTCCTCGTTATGAAGTTTCCGCCATTCTCCATTCCCGTTCCTCTTGGGGTCCGAATATTCGTCTCAGCATCTTGTTCTCAAATACTTTCAGTCTATGTTCTTCCCGCAGAGTAAGCGACCATGTTTCGCAACCATACAGAACAGGCATGATTATCGTTTTATAAATTTTAAGCTTCAAATTCCTCGACAGGATTCGCGACAACAAGAGATTTTGAACCGAATAGTAACAGGAATTCCCTGCTTTTGAATAAATTTGTATAATAACTGATTTGCTATTTTTTGAATATCTACAGAAAATATTTGTCACTGTCGAAAAAATAGTCATACAAACTGCACGTAAAATTTTGAATATATAATTTTGCTTTTCTTGTTTTCAATCTGAAATGAAATCTTTGAGTTTTACGTCCGACGCGTATGCCGGGTAGGCTAAAGGAGACGGTGATGAGAAATGAGTGAAATGGTGGAATGAAAAAAGTGGGCGGAAACGGGAGAACCCCGAGGAAACCCACGCACACGGTGTTTGTCCACATCAAAATTCACTTGGCGCGAGCTGGGATCGAACCAGAGACCCCATGCACCAGAGGTGAGTGCTCTCCACTGAACCACTGCGGCCCCTGTTTTCAATCTGAATAACAGTGTGCTACAATATCAATTTAAATAAACTGCTCACGTAAGTTTCTATTTTATGGCTGTTTGTGTTATTGTGCTTTCAATACAAAAAACTGAGTGTACCAGACTAGTTTTCAGGAAGACAAAGGTGTATATATTAAACATACTGTAGTAATTTTTTCTAGTACTATATGTTGTTGTGATTAGTATACACGTATGTACATTATTTAAAAGTAGCTATGCTGCCATTGCTTATTAAAATTTTACAATCAAGTAATACTAGAAATCCTACCTTAAAAATACACCAATCATACTTATTTTCTGTAAGTTGGCCACTTTTCAATGGAACCGATGGTGGCCAACATACACAGGTTTCACTATATATATATATATATATATATATATATATAATATAAAATCGGAAACGGCCTATATTAGTTTCTAATCCGTAGCTTTCGGAATGTGAGATGAACAGTGACATTTCCGATGCCGTTTCAAGCCTAATTCTACCCCATTAGTGTTCCTTTGAGGGGATAGGGCCATGACCGATATTAGTGTCTAATCCATAGATTTCAACGTTCCTAAGTTGATTGGTGACAGTTTGATGACAGCCCAAGGTTTGCTCCCAGTTAGGGCAAGACCCGTCCTTGCATTCCTAGAAGAAGAAGAAGACTACGACTAGGGACATATAAAAATGATCAAAAGCGACCGATATTAGTGTAGAACCCATGATTTTTCGGTGTGCTTAGGTAGATACTATACTCCTGATGCCCTTTAAGTCCGGTTTAGGCCCTCATTAGCACTGGAGAGTAAAACGGAGACACGTAAAAATACCGAAATAGTGTTGAATCATTAGTTTCAGCGTTGCTAAGTTCATTGGTGTCAGTTCTGATTCCGTTTAAGTCCAAGTTCAGTCCTCAGTGGTGGCAAGACCTCTTAGTCCTTCTAGGTGAGTAGGAGGGGTAGACGTAGAAATGATTAAAAAAAATATATTAGTGTCGAGTTCATAGTTTCCGGGGTCGCATAGATAGAGTGCCACTTCATTTACACTTTAATTTCAAGTTCAACCCTTATTAGCGTCCTCGAAGAGGGGTGAATTTGTGACATTTAAAAATAATTGAAGATGACTGATATTACGTCGAATTCATAGGTTTCGGGGTCTCCAAGTTGATTGGTAGCAAGTTCAGCCTGCAGTGAGGGTAAGACTCCGTACCATATCTAGAGAAAGAGGTAAAACATAAAATGATCAAAAACGATCGATATTAGTGTTGAGTACATAGTTTTCAGGGTCGCTGAAAGATATAGCAACACTTCCGATGCAGTTTAGGTCTAATTTCAGCTCCATTAGTACCCCTGGAAAGAATGGTTACATTAAAACATTAATCAAAAATGACCAATATTAGTATTGAATCCATAATTTTTGGAGTCCTTAAGTTAATTGCCTACGCTCTCTATACAATTTAAGTGTGCGTTTAACTCTCATTACCACCCTTGAGGTGGTGACAAGGGGGTTGACATATAATATTAATCAAAAACGACCGTTATTAGTGTCGAATATACACTGCTCAGTGTTGCAAGATTAAGAGCCTGACTTACTAAAAATAATAGAAAATTTACCATTCTTTCTTTGCTTGTTTTTCATAAATAAAAGGAGATAATGAAATGTAACTCACCACAATCATAGACAGTTATTTTACAACAGAAAATATGAACCTGAATAATTTTCAGTGTTACCATCCATAGAAATTATAGTGTCACTAGAATAAAATCTCCCCGAAAATCTAAGTTAAGGCAGCTACTAGAGGAACGAAGTCAACTGCAATTGATTACTTATGTTTTGACATCTTGTGAACTACTTTTTAAATAAAATTAAAATTAAATAATAATGTTACTTAAAAAGTAGTTCACAGGATACGAAAACAACATGATACGTAATCAAATGCAGTTGACCTAGTTTTTTTAGTCGCTGAAAAATATAAATTTTGTATTTTTAGTAAGTCAGGCTCTTATTAATTACAATTCTTATAGCATCCAAGTTCAGTCCCCATCGGCATGGGGTGAAAATGGATGATTAAAATGTCTCAAATGGTTGAGATTAGTGTAGAATCCATAATTTGGGTTAATCAAGCTATTAGGTTACAATCACGATAACATTAATCTCAGGTTCAGCCGACATAGGCATGAATGAGCATGTCAGCTGGATTGGGAATTTACGGAGGTAGTGCCGAAGAAGCTCGCTCATTTATATGTATTTTTATGTATGTCGATGTATGTATGTACCAGCTTAACTCCGGAACGTCTGGGTCAATTTTAACCGAACTTGGTAAGAATATGACTTTTAATCTGGAAGAAGTACTTTGGGAGCAAGGCATCTTAAAGGCTGGGAGTTGGAAGGAGTAACATGTAAAAATAAATGAAAACTACTAATATTAGTGCACAATTCATAGTTTTCAAAGTCGTTGAAGTGAATAATGCCGTTCGCAATGCGATTTAAGTCCAATTTGATCCCCATAGGTAGAGAATGGGGAAGAAGTGAAAAATAAAATGTAAATAACTGAATTTTGTGTCTTAATTCATACTTTTTGGAATCACGAAAATTTCAGACGTGTTTGAAATGATGTTTGGACGATTGTTAGTACTCACTTTAAGCTGGGCTTTTAATCATATCAATTTGATTAAAGGTGTATTTTATGGGATACGGTGTACATATTATTATTATTATTATTATTATTATTATTATTATTATTATTATTATTATTATTATTATTATTATTATTATTATTATTATTATTATTATTGACTTAAAAAGTTCAAGAGAAACAACTTCTTCCTAAATAAATTAACACACAAAATGTTCATAACTAGTATAGGAAAACTCACCAAAACTTCTCGATGCTGCTCACAACTTTCCAAGCCGGTGAACCGTTCAGAAGATGAATTCGTTGACTACTTCGTCAATATCAACATGGTGATTTTCTTGGCTTTCAATGCTTAAGATTGAGAAGAAAATGCAATCATCTGCGACATTATGCTACGAATATACACTGACCAGCCAGAACATTATGACCACCAACTAAATATCTGATACGTTCACCTTTCGTTCTCAGAACAGCAGTAATGCGATTTGACATGAAAAGAATGATGCCTTGGTAAGTTTCTACTAATGGAGTCGATCTGAAATCTTACGCTCAATGACATCCCAAAGGTGTACAATTGGATTAAGATCGGATCAGTTACAGGACCATTGCAGCAATTGAAATTCACCAGAGTACTCCTCAAATCACTGCATAACGATGACCTTGTGACAAAGAGTGTTGTCCTTCTGAAATATTCCGCTCCCAGCTGGAAATATGGCCAACATGAGTAGGTGTACGTGATCAGAAATGACCTGCCGATAGCTAGAAGCCGTCATGGTGCCCTCCACACAACTATTGGGTCCATGGATGACCATGTGAAGGTTCTTGAAATCATAATAGAGCCACCACCGTCTATCGTCAAACTACACGTCCCAGAGTAGCTGTTCCCCTGGAAGACTACGGATTCCAACCTGGCCATTAATGTGGTGAAGGCAGTATCGTGATATTTTGGATCATGCAATGTCATACCATTGCTCTGCTGTCTAATGACGATTGGCATTTGGCCATTCCAGTCGTTATCGATTATGGATGCTGTTAACGTGGTATAACTGTGGAACGTTAGGTGTGGAGCCCCATATCTAACAGTGTACAGTGAACTACACGGTCAGACACATTCATGTATTGTCCATTGCTAGATTCTGTTGAAATCTGTTAATTGTTCCACAGATTTCGCCCTGTTTTATCCATCTCCAAAGTCTAGGACGTCCGACAATTTTTAAATGAGGTGTGGTCGCCTCAATTCTGGTTTGGTGTGGTGAGGATTTCACCATCCTTTTCCCTACCTTGGAGGATGCCAATCACACAGATCACTAACACCGGAAAAGTCGTGCTGCTTCCGAAATTACTTTCCCAGCCGTTTGGTCACCCTATCAAACTTGATATATCGCTGTCTTTCCCCATTCAACGCGCAAGCATTACACTGACGATTCGAGTGACATCCCTGTCACCGTCTTGTGAGCGGTTCTGCTGTGCCTCGTGGCTCTTACGTCAGCGAAACTTCTTTCGAAAAGTACTGGATGGTCGTGATGATTTGGCTGGTCAGTATATGTTTTGTTGGCTTTTAGCTTACTGAATAATCGCTCATATGTTCCCATCACGATATAAGAGGTATAGTTGCAACATCATGTAATTTTAATCAAAAAATGTTATTTTCCAACATCATGTAATTTTAACATCTTCGAAACTGAAATGGGCCCCCGTTTTGCTCTGGGCCCGTTAGTTTTCACTGTTAATACGCTAAAGGTTTATTTTTGCATAATAGTTTGGTAAAAGGCGGGTTAAATTCTGGAAATCCCCTTACGTACACTATTGCCTTAAAGTATACGAAACTTTAGATAAAAGTCAAAATCTGAGATCCCACTGTAAACAGTAGATCTCCGTCCTATAGGTTCGGTACTGAAGAGTGACGATGAACTCTAACCAACTAACGAATCAAACAAATAAAGTTGAAAGCTAAACTTCAGTACTATTAGCTTATTTCCACTATGTTGAGGGTAAAGTGAATCAATGTTCTTCAACGTCACAAAATGCTAAATTTCAGTTTTTGTGCTAAGTTACTTATTGAAATATGGGCGCCGAAAGTTTGAGGCTCTCATCACGCATACTTAAAAATGTCTGAGCTAACCAAGATTTTCCATGGGCCAGGTAGTACACACGATGGGTTACTTGTATCAACAAATTTCAGCTTCTGGACGAACTTTACTGAGGTATGGGTAACAATTACTGTGATATCGACAACAAAAGTTCGCACGAAACTCCCCCCCCCCCAGTTGTCTGGACTATGCAAGATTATAGATACGCCAGGTAGTACGCCGTATGCACTGTTTGGACTAGCATCTTTCAACATTAGGACTAATGTAGTTACTGAGTAAAAATTTGTATAATCTACTTTATGTTAATTTCTACGTTATCATTGGAGTATTGTGTGTACGGACATCCAGAAGTACATCTTTGAAAAAAAAACTGTGACACCGTTGCTATTTCTGAATTGGGTCAGACAAGATTCTGCGTGAGCCAGCGTGAATTAGTGGCCCAATAAATCTCCGACTTGGAGTGAAAACAGTTAGTGACACGGGAACATTCCGATTTGGTGAATTCAATTGCTGAAAATGATTGCTAGCACTGGATTCAATACAAAAAGAAACAGAGAAAAAGTGTGTTTTTAGCGGCAGTCCGTATACAGCAGCGTTTCCCAACCGATGTGCCTCGGCACAGTGGTGTGCTGCGAATGGGTCGCTGGTGTGCCGCGAGGAAATCGAAACAAAATTATTAATTATATAGCAATCAAATTGCAAGACAGAGAAAAAGGTATATTTGTATTTCACATTACTACTATGAATCTAAAATTCAAAGTTTCATACTGTGTTACTTTTTTGTAGAACATTTTTAATTTTCTGTAGAACATTTTTCTGCACACTTCTAATTTTGAAAAAAACTATTTATCATTGTTATGACCATTATTGCTTCTTTATTGTTGCAGACTATTTCCTAACTTGAAATTTTAAAATATTATTCAATCCTTCCGGCAAAGTAAACATGCATACGAATTACCTACATTTGTGTTTTAAAAGTAAAAGAGATTTGTTTGTTGGTTCGTTATTTATTGATCCTCCTCCTTAATGTATAACGACTCACCAAGGGTAGTCGTCAACCTGGTTCGTCTAAGTAAGATATACAAATATTGAGTGGTAGTATTTGTTTGCATGTAAAAATTATCTTTAATAATTATATAGCACTAGCAGCGTTCACCCCGCTTCGCTGCGGTCACCCCGGAACGCAATAAACTTTGTTACTTAGATAATTTTTACTTTTTCGCTTTCAAGTGATATGATAAAAACCATAGAAGATTGCAGTAAATGTTAACATTATATCGCCTGTCATTTATGTTAACCCGCCCCGCTTCGCTGCGGTCACCCCCGAACGCAATAAACTTTGTTACTTAGATAATTTTTACTTTTTCGCTTTCAAGTGATATGATAAAAACCATTATAACGCCTGTCATGTATGTTAACCCGCCGAGTGACACGGTCATGCGGGTTGCATATAAATACGTTTATTTTTATACCTATGATGAACTAACAAAGGATTTGTACGTAATGGACACCTGAATGGTCAATTATCTCAAGACACTGGTAATTGAAAATTAAAGTGATATGATAAAAACCATCTAGGGTCCAAATCCTAATAACCCCCCAAAAATAAAAGAAATTGGTTCAGCCGTATTAGCGTGATGAGCGGACAAAGGATTTGTACGTTCTCTTTTATATATATAGATTATTCTCACCTTTTCTATTAGAATCATAACGTCGATGAACGTTGCTAAAATGGTTTATTAGCTGATATACTTTATAATATATTTTCCTTCAAACTGTCAAGCACACAAACTTGCTGACTAGGTATCCATAAACATGTACATAGCAACAACTATCCCATAATCTTAATTTACATATATTAAAAACATTCTTCTTCTGTTATTATTAAATTAACATTCTATTAAGTATAGTGCACATGTATGAGCACTTTCTGCCCACGGTACAGGTAATTATTAATCTATCCAAAGTATTTCGTTATAAATGAAAGGTTGGATACAGTTTTCGAAAAAGAAAGTTTATTTTTAACAACTTGAGTCCTATATCGGATTGCAATTGTTTTCTATTTTTAAATTAAAATGAAAAATAAGCATAATGATTTACCACGGGGAAAAACCAGTGATCGAGCTTTCTTCTCTGTGAGAAGGATGTCAGTAATCAGAAGAAAATACTACAGTATTTTATATTTTCAAATAATAATAATAATAATAATAATAATAGTATGCGTGCCGCGAGAATTCAAGTTACCTGAAGTGTGCCGCAAGTTGAAAAAGGTTGGGAAACGCTGGTATACAGAATGGGAGATAAGTGAGGGCAAAGTGCGAAGATAGAACGTAAAGCATGTCTAGAAATGCCATGTTAATTCTGAAACGAGTAGAGGGATTAGGTCAAATGTTGGATATAAGGAATGCATTTAGAACTCCAGTGAATAGGCGTAATGAGCGTCATGAGAGGCATCTGAAAAGCCACCATGTTGGATTTAGTGCAAGAAAAATATACGGGAAAGGGGTTATGTGATATGTGGTTCTTGACGCACACAGTCTATTGAAATCAATAGTGGCCAATACAGTTTGAGACCTCTGCAACAAGAGGCGTTCCACGCTATGGCAATGTAGCAATTCTGTCGTAAAGGTGACTTGAATTAGGAACAACCACAAACGTGAATGAGGCAACTTTCCAGCCAACAAACGTCCCAATCCACCCAATATTCGTTCACATTCTGGTAAAAGTGCAAATATTACCAAAGACAACCTGAAAGAGTTGATGAGTGACATTCCCTGACTTTCTATAGGGCAGATGATACTGCTTCTCCTCGTTGATTCATGGGAAACCAATAAAGATGAAGAGTTGGTGCAGAAACCGGATAATGTTGAACTTACTCGACTCCTTATCCCTGATGGTTGCACGTCACTCATACAACCGTTGGATGTGTTCTTCCGTTCATATAAGAACTTCGTAAAATATATAATAGACAGTTTTTCTGTCACCTGACTTCAAAGTATGACAACGGGACAACTTCATTAACTTGCAATCACTCACCCACTTCCAGTTTACAGCACCAAAGTTCCAAGTTATGATTAGATATGCTTTCTACAAAACCGGATATTGGCAAACAGAACCTGGCGCATTCATGACACCTATCGACTACTGCTTCAGTTTCAATACCGGCGACAGCTGTGACGAGCCCGATTGTCCATCTTTATCATTTTTCAAATGTGGCCACTGTTGCGTCCATTTTTGTATCAACCATATAATCATTCTCAAGGTCCATAACAGTTGCAATTAAACAGAGGTCTCAAACAGTATTGGCCACTATTGATTTCAATAGACAGTGTGCATCAAGAGCCAATCACATAACCCCTTTCCCGCATATTCTTCTTGTGTTAGTTCCAACATGGCGGCTTTTCAGATGTTCCCATGATTCACATTACGCTTGTTCAGTGGAGCTCTGCATGCATTCCTCATATCCAACATTTGACCTCAATTCCTCTACTCGTTTCAAAATTAACATGACATATCTAGATATTTTATGCGTTCTGTCTTCGCACTTTGCCCTCACTTATCTCCCATCCTGTACACGGTCTACCACTAAACCATCTCTTTCTCTGTTTCTTTTGGTGTTGAATCCAGTGCTAGCAATCATTTTCAGCAATTGAATTCACCAAATCGGAATGTTCCTTTGTGAGATATGGGCGCGGAAAAATTTGGAGGATCCTTTTCCGCGTGTCCACAAATGTTGGACCTACCGAGATTTTTCTTGGGCTAAGTAGTACTCTTTGTAAGTTGTCTGTGCTACAATTCTGTATTTTGTTGTTTGTATTTTGAAATAGCGTACTTAATAAGAACAACGATATTGTACTATGTGTTGAATACATCCCTGTTATATGAGGTTTATATTCATGATATCCATTGCTGTACGTGGTAGGGGGAAAAGGGGTACATGGTATCTCAGTGGTAATCTGCATCTATATGGTAAGATGTCCCACTATATCCACGACCAATTGTGATTGAGAACATTGTATCAATTGTTCTTTTGTTCGTTTTATTTTCTTTCTTTTATCTTTTATTTCCCTTTTTTGCGGGCGATACTCCCATTTTCACGTAAATCCTCATTGCAACAATTCTTCCAAAATAATTAAGTATTTTTAATTTTTTTCCTCAAGCGCACAGTACATGATTGTGGATCTTGAACCTGCGAATTTAATGATTTTCTTTAATTTCATTTTATCCACTACATTCAGTCCCTGTTGTAGTTATGGAACCACTCAGAATGCATCAAAAACCCTTCGCCATCTTTATTCTTTACAAAATATGGATGGTCTGTCAGCGATTTTTTGTTACTTGGACGTCCTTCCATCTGTCATGAATTGGACCCATCTTTACTAATGGAATATCCGGGACCCCACTTTCTGTGTGGAACTCCCTTGCGCCCCTACTCAACGATTCAGACTCATGAATTTTTTGGATAGAGCAGATCACAACTCTAAGACAATAAGATGCCAATAGTTTTGGAGGTATTCGCCTCCAAAGTTCGTTTTCCCATGGTTTTCAATAGCTCTAGCTCTGAAATATTGCACTTCTGACCACAGGTTCATATGTAGTTTTTACATATTTTGATGTGAAGAATTACCAGTTTGTTTTTCGGTCTAGTTCATTAATACCCTATCTATCTATCTATCTATCTATCTATCTATCTATCTATATATATATATATATATATATATATATATATATACACCAGATTATCGTAAAATAAGTATCGCTGTTCAGGGAACTCTGGAGACATAACCACTTGACAGAATGCAACCAAACTTGGTAGGAGTATATTTAGAAACATGCAGAAGCGATTGGTGTAGAAAATAAAATTAGTTCCAATTTTCGCCACCAGAGGTAATTGTAGCGCTGTACAACACCAACTAAATGCAGCGTGGAACGGCACTAGTGATTACTAAATAAGAAAGGCTGTAATTACCTCTCCTTGTGGGTCTCGTGGTATTGATTTCAAATGCTATTAATACCCCGTGGCCAGTGGCGAATTTACGACGGAAGGGGGTGGGCTTTTGAGTTAAAGTCTCTAAAATTCTTGGATATCTTACAAAAACGAACTTAAATGTTAGTGTTTCCTGTGCTCAAACTGCGAGCTCCTCCCAAAATTTCAGGAAAAGATTGTCAAATCTCGCCTCCAGAGGCTATTATGATTATGTTCAGTGTTAAGTGTAGTATGGAAGACAAATGATATTATTGATGTTCAATAAAAGAAGGTCTGTAATTATGTCCTCCGTTCCACGCGTGGCATTTATTTGTACTCCTATTAATAACCTCGTTGTGTAGTGATGTGTTATGGGCGATGATGGTGATGTAGGGTTCTGCCCAAAGGCGGGTCTTTCACGTGAAGGTCCCTGGGCAAGGAAAATCCATTGTGATTAGTACAGTATGAGATGCAGGGGCGTCATTTCAGACTTCGCTTGACGGGGGCAAGAGCACCACAGACATAAGACTTTCACGTTTTGTACTAGTATATTAGTAGACAACTTATTAAAGTATATGTATTCCTCAAACTCTTGGAGGAGGCAATTGCCCCCTCCTGCCCCCCCTAAATGACGCCCCTGATGAGATTATGATGTTCTAAGGACAGGACCTACAGGTTAACATGGGACCCGACTCATGTGTGTCCACCGAAAATCGAAGACAGGACCCCTTGATCACAAGACAAAGAATGTGGGAAGAAATAAGAAGCAAATACCAGATCACCATCAAGTCACTTGTGGCACATAGTGGCGCTCAAACCCGTATCACTGAAACACATGCAGGCGTGAGTAAGCACCTGGAGAGGTAATTACAGCCATTCTTATCATTTAGCATCATATATAGTGTCGTTTTCCTTCCACGCTGCACTTACTAAACGTTGTACAGCGCCACAATTACCTCTGGTGGCGAAAACTGGAACTAATTTTATTTTCTACACCAATCGCTTCTGCATGTTCCTAAATATACTCCTACCAAGTTTGGTTGCACTCTGTCAAGTGGTTGTCTCCAGAGTTCTCTGAACAGCGATACTTATTTTATGATTACCTGGTGTGTATATATATATATATATATATATATATATATATATATATATATATATATATATATAGTACGTTTTTTTATCTTTCTTCTCTCTCACGCTTATATAGAATAGAGGAGAGACTTGTCCTTTCGTTTGATCTTCATACCAAGTCACTTACTCGCTGCAAACACTAACTGTAAAATGAAGATCAAACGAAAGGACAAGAGTCTCCTACATGAGTTGATAGTTAAAACAAGAATAAATAGGATTGAATATCATTGATATAGCAAACAGCAATAACAATGAGTACTTACGTTCTTTTTGTCAAGTGTGCATTTTGACTTCCCTCGCCTTCTGCTGATAGCGGCATTCTTCACCAGTGCTGCTGTGGGTGTGATAAGACAATGTTGCAACTAGAGGAAAGAAACGAGCTTGAGAGCCTTGACTGGTCTAACCATTCATCCTACTTTATTTTACTTCACAACAACGAATTTCCAGTTGAATTTGTGAACAAAACACCTCCTAGACTATGCCGTCAATACTTAATACTTTGACCCCCTATCTGCTCAAAACACAAAAACACGCTTTGTTGTGTTTTATGGTATATTAAAGGACTAACTATTCTCAAAATTTCAGTTTTTTTTTTATCCAGGCCCATTGGAGGTATTGGACAGTGAAACATGCCAAATTGGCATAATTCCCCAACTTTACGATTTTTTTCACTTTTGGGAGCAGTTACAGGTCTGTAAATTTTTGGATATTAACTTATGATCCCAAACTACATGCATACACAAATTCAGACCAGTGACGACGCCAGCTTTAAGTTCTTAGGGGGGCAAAGGAGGGGCAGATACATTTTCGGGGGGCGGCTATTTGCCATACCAAAAATGACATATTTATTACGTGTGACTTATTTTACATTACATTGTATTTCGTTGCTGTCTTTATATTAGACCTATATGATTATATATTAAATTTATTTCAAGTAAAATGTATGACTAACAATAACTAACAAATAAGTAACGTCTGCACATGAAATATTTTTCAATGAAACTTTTGAAGCCTAAACATAAATTGAATTACTTTCGCGTATGTTACAAGTAACACATTGCTCTAGTACTATATGCTACGTATATATATATATATATATATATACAGAGAGAGAGAATTTACGAGGGGCCGCTGTAAAAATCGGAATACAGAAGGAGTGTAGGTACTAGGTAGAAAAATGAAACCGTAGTTTAGAAATACAGGGTGCGGCACGTAAAACCGGCCCGTAAAGTGAACACATAAAATGAAATGTAATGTATTGAATATGATTAACTACAACACATAAATGAAATGTAATGTATTGAATATGACTACTCACCTTCACAGCAGGTGCTGAAAGTGTCCTCCGCCCACTTCAACACACAGGTGAGCACGATTGAGGAGATTCATATATACCCTTGTCAGTTCTTGTGTTGTAATGCTATTGGTGACATCCTGGATCCTGGTCTTGAGTTCTTCAATTGTGTGTGGATTTGTTTCGTATACTCTTCCCTTTAACAGTCCCCATAAGTAAAAGTCACACGTGGACAAGTCTGGTGACCGAGGAGGCCACAAGCCTTTGCTGATTGTCCTCTCTGGTGTAAACATCTCATGCACAAGGGGCAATGATGCAGCTGATGTGTGGCATGTTGCACCGTCCTGCTGCAAGTAACATAACTGACGCTCCTCTTCGGTCAAGTATGTATAAAACTCCTCCAGGATTCCCATATACACGTCACTGTTCACTGTCGTCTCAAAGAATATGGGCCCAATAACGCGTGTGGCGGAAATGACACACCAAACACCAATCTTCTCATCATGCAAGGGTATCTGGTGGATTGCGTGTGGATTTTCTGTCGACCAATACCGGTTGTTTTGGGAATTTACGTACCCAGACAGGTGGAACCACGCCTCGTCACTCATGATGAGCATTAGTGGATCCAAGAAACCACTGGCAACATTGCTCAACAGCCATGAACAGAAATGCGCCCTCTTCTGCAGGTCAGGCTCCTTCAGTTCTTGCACAACACTTATCCGGTACGGTTTTAACTTCAGTCCCCTTAAAACACGTCTGCAACTTCTCTCACTCGCATGAACCTGTTGACTCAATCTCCTGGTTGACTTTCGAGGACTTCTTGTCATTATCTCCTCCACCTGCATCTTTAATTCAGGTGTGCAGACAGATGGTCGTCTGTTCCTGGGAGCATTTTGAACCGATCCTGTACGCCGTCCATTTTTCAATCAATTCCTGAATGGTGCTTTTTGCTGGCACAGAACGTCCTGGAAATTTCTCCCGAAACAAATTCTTTGTTTTCACAAAAGATCCAGTGAGAATGAACCCTTCAACAATGGCAACACGCTCGGGTATCGAATACGGCATTATCACACACTGACACTCACCCGGCTTAACACAACAAGGCCTTTTTCTCAACTGGTTTCGACAAGTTTCACTGGCTGTGGCTGCACGTGACTGCTGCAGGTCACGTAAGTCGACCCGACCTCGACACGCCATCTCTTGGTAGGAAGGTAGATTATTTAAGTGTTGCCAAAAACACAATATACCAGAATATTACGACGGGCCGGTTTTACGTGCCGCACCCTGTACATATCTCTGTATGTACAAATACAAATTTTCATATTAATAATGAAATTCTTATTGTTTCTCAGGCCTCTGAAGTGATTGTATGCGCCCAAACAGCGAATTTCACGAACATCCAGATCCTAACTGTTATAACATTTCTGTTCCACCAAGGAAAGTCATCGAAGTAAATTAATTAGGAAATCAGAGAAACACCCCGAGACTCTCCTCCGTTATATACAGTAGTGAAGAAGTAACTGGCTTAGTATAAACGTGGCGATTTCTCAACAAATTATGCATTACATCCAGGATGATTAAAAGCAATGACTCTTCCCGAAATCATGGATGCAATTTGTGACATTATTCTTTAAAATTGCAGCATTTCAGTCAGTGGTGGATATAGCCCAGGGCCGGAGGGCCTAGGCCACCCCAGTTTTTGAGTGACAAAAATAGTTTAAGCTATTATTTATATAGTTTTTAAAGTGTATATTAAACTTATAATATACTTATTATAGTCTGAGGTCTGGCTGCACCCCGCTTTCTCAGTTCTGGGCATTTCTTTGGAACTCGTCGGTAGCATAATTCAGAATGGCTTGGGTTCTCGGCATAATAAATTTTCAAAAAATCTGTCAGGAGAATGAAACAGTGGCGGCATCAAGTGAAGTCTTCTTCCAATTTGACTGTAATGCTGATTAATTTCGCTCACGAATAGTAACCATAGATGAAATATGGTTGTACCACTATAATCCTGAAACGAAACAACAGTCAGTGGAATAGTAGCGCATTCATTTCTCCCTCGCCCCAAGAAGTTCAAGACACAGACGTAGGTTGAGAAACTGTATGCAACATCCTTCTGGGATAAGTATGGAGTCGTACGCATAGACTACCTCCGCAACGGTCAGATATTTAATCCAGACTCTCTACATTACTTACAAAACTGAAAGAAAAATTGAAAGTTCAACGCCGCGGAAAATGAAAAGAAAGGAATTCTGTTCCTTCAGGAGAATACACCTGTCCATCAAGCCCCTGCGAACACAACTGACATTGAATAATCTAGGATTTCAATGTCTAGATCATCATTCTTATTCCGCAGATTTTACTCCACCTAACTATTACGTGTACTTATTTCCCAAACTTAAATAACACTTGAAAGGACGCCATTTTAGATCTGATAGGGGTAGTGCTACGAACGGTGGTGGGAGGAAATCTTCAGATTTTTTAACTTTTCTACAAAAACTGGAGCACTGTACAAAATAATATATTGACTCTCGGGGGAGTGTAGAAGAAGTAAAACTTCACCATTCCACGTGCACTCCTTCTGGGTTGGGCTACCAATTTTTCAGCAGTTCCTAGTCAATATTGTATACGTCACGTCAGTACTTTGAAACAAAATAAGTAAGGGAGCACTGGTATATACCAATTACTAACGAAAGATCAGCACTCTGACAATACGTTTTATTGGGAATCAATTTAATTCTATAAATTTATTATTGTCATTTGCAGGAAAGGGAAAACACAACTCTTTTTATCCCCTTCAAAAAATAAAGCCCTGGTAGTTGCAAACTAAGCTGTTATAAGCACATCCTCTGAATATTGAAAGCCGAGAATAATGTTTCAGAAAAAAAAAGAAGTATAGAACCTTTAAATAAAACAAAATATGAAACTGAAAACTTCAAGTCTGGATAAATACAAACAAGTTATGTAACTGTTTTTACCTTTCTTTTGTTTCCAATCGAAGTTGATCCAATGAGAAGAAAACAAATCGACCAAATCTACTATTCTTCGTTAGGCACAATAATTAAAAATTATAAGAAAGAAGTATAACTAAAATTCACCTTAAAAGGCGCTAAATTAGAAAACAGAAATATGCGTGCATACCCAGACTCTCAAAGAAGAAAGCTTGAGGATTAATCTGCCACATAGTAAATGCATGGAAAGTAGACTACAATTTCACAATGAGATTGGTTATGATACTGATATAAAATACTACATGTAGAATGTTTAAAGATTGTAGGAGTCTGGGGGGACAGTCAGGGGGGCAGTAGTAGCTACTAGGGGGGCGCTCGCCACCTTGCTCCCCCTCTGGCGTCGTCACTGATTCAGACCTCTACGTTAGTTGTTGCCTCTTCCCAAACGTGTCTTCAATGTCCAAAAGTGTTGCTATTGTAGGCCCTGATTTCACTCCCATCTAGTGGTTTTAGGCAAAACTGTTAAGAGATCAAAGTTTTAGCTCTGCACGAGTTGGAGACGTCCAGCAATTTCCAATTTGTTAGGCCAAATACATGCTTGAGATATTCAAAACAACGTAAACGCACACAATCGAAAAAACGCAAAATGGCGGCAGCTGCTGCGTCGCCATGGGATGTCGTAAAAAAAAATAATTGTGGTTTTGAAGTAACCTGATATAGGATAAACATTCATGAAAAAATTAGATTTTTTGGTGATAGTCGAGCGGCACATGCTTGATCACAGAATGAATTGACTCTCTAGGACGGAATTTGTAGTAAGCTTTCTCTGGTTCCAGTGGTAAGGAAGATAGTAGTTTGTTTGATCACGAATCGAATGTGCTGGGTTCGATTCCCCGGAAGTAGACTCATTTAAGAGATTACGGATAGTTGGTTATATAGAACTTACCACCTGTAGAAGGAAGAATTTGTTCATATTAGCTTCACCTATTTGATCTATGTACGATTCCTTCGCAAAGGCGGAACTGATCTAAGCTATGCTTTTAAAGTTCTCAACTGGATTTCCTTTGTAAGTGCTTCTTCCTATGTAAGGGAGACACTGAAAAGGATTAGGCCAAGATTTTTGAGATAGTGAGTCAAATTCTTGCGAAATTTAAGAATGATTGAGAGCTAAAACCGCCTATCTTCCACAGGTCATACTTTTCAGAAAATTTTAGAAAAACATCAGAGAACTAAAACATAAAGACTATCTTAGCGAACTTAGAGACGAGAGTACCCAGTTGGTACCCCTCAAGTAATCTATCTAGAGGAACATTAGATTCTCTATTTCTTTGAATAAATGAAGACGTAAATAATAGTTAAGTTTTTATATATTGATATGAAGTTTTCGCAAATCTTTTAGATTTAGGAATTTGTGTTAAGATAGTACAAACTTTGCTAGTGCTAAAACCTCATATGGTTTGGACTATCACTTAATAAATTTTGAATCTATATTATCAAATTGAAAGTGACTATGTTTGTAACTCTTAATCTCTTGAACCACAAGACCGATCTCTATCAAATTTTCAACATTCATGAGGTTCGGGCCTGGGAGTGTTTTTATCTATCCACTTTGATGGTGTAACGTAGGGGAGGGAGAAATATATATATATATATATATATATATATATATATATATATATATATATATATATAATATAAACTCTTGAACCACCAGACCGACCTCAATCGAATTTTCAACATTGATGAAGTTCAAACCTGGAAAGTTTATCATTTCACTTGGACGGTAAAACTTAGGGTTGAGGGAGGGGAGGAGGGAAAATATCTAAAAATGAATAAAACTTAATAACTCTTGAATCACCGATCAATCTCGATCAAACTTTCAACATAGATAAGGTTCGGGCCAGGAACGATTTTTATCATTTTATTTTGACAGTGCAACTTAGAGGAGGGGGATATATATAATATGAATGAATGAAAATTAAAGTGACTCTTTGGGACTTTATCATTCTTGAACTACCCGACCGATCTTAATCAAATTTCTGAACATAGATGAGGTTTGGACCTGGGGTGGTTTTTATCATATCACTTTGACGGTAGAACTTAAGGGAGGGGGAGGAGAGTGGTGAGAGATATAAAAAATAAATAAAACTTAATAGCTCTTGAACCTCCCGACCGACCTCGATGAAATTTTCAAAAAAAAAAAAAAAATCAATATACATAAAAATGAAAGCGACTACATTTTTGACTTAATCACTCTAGAACCATCCCACGTATCCCAATCAAGGTTTCAACATACATGAGGTTTGGACTTGGGGATAGTTTTTATCATATTACTTTGACGATGCAACTTAGGGGTAGGGGAGGGAGAGAGACATTTATAAATGATCGAAAATGACTGATATTAGTGTCTAATCTATAGCTGTCGGAATGGCTGAGGGGAACAGTGACACAACTCTGATGCCTTTAAATCAAAATTTAGCCATCAACTTGAAGAAGAGAGGAGATATATAAAAATGATCGGAAACAACCAATATCTGTCAAATCCATAGTTCTCGGGGTCGGTAAGATGAATGATGACACTTCTGATTAACTTTAAATCCAAATTGAACCTGTAATTCGGAAAGAGGGAGAAATATAAAAATGGTCGAAAATGACCGATATCAGAGACCGCTTTAATAATACCGTAGTAAAAAGTGACAAACTAACGGAACATATTACTATTTTATCTTAATTTTACCCAGCGAAGTGGGTAATTGATGCTAATATATAATTATATATTCAAGCTCGTGCTGACTAATTGTAATAATTATTCACCTAAGAATAAGTAACGTCTAGGTTAATTACTTATTGAGGTTATATGATACATAGTCCTGTATCTTAAGGTCTATACCAGTATTTCTAGAACTATTTTTCAGGTGGAAATCACTTTTAATAGTCGGTGTTCTACAGACCATTCTACTCTTGACTCTTCGAAAGCAAATGAGCCCTTTTGTTTAGTTTAATATTCTGTGCACATGCCCGTGCATTTACACTTTTAAAATTGTATTAATTAAAACTCCCTTAATTTTATTAGTATTAATAATACAAATACATATTAGTTTCTTAAATAATTGAAGATTGGCAACAGGCACGTACCCAGGGGGGACAGGTGAGACATGTCCCTCCGAAATTGTCATAAAGATAAAAAATAAGAAGAGGTAAAACACTAAACAAAGGAAGTAGGGCAAGATAAATTAAGAAAAAACACAGATACATTCTAAGTATTAAACTTGGACATTTAAGGGTCAGTTTTCAGTACTTACCTATGGCCTACTGTGAGTTACTATCTGGCATACCAACATACTAGACATGGTCTAGAATATTACCTTGAATAAGGCTATGGGCGATTCCTCCCCTTTTCCCTATCTCGCCCTGGGCCAAAAGATGCTTGAAAAACGTAAAAATAAATGTTTCTCCATATATGAGAGAATCATTTTCCACATAAAACAATGTTTATTTTTTTAAAATTTTATTATTATTATTTTAGCGAGAATATTTGACAACTTACTAGTTGCGAGGAAGTCTAGCAGAACCAGGAATAGTGTGGCTTTTTCTTCTTTTTTGCAAGTAACAGAGGATATCCTTAATAGAAGAAAGACGAGCGGCAAATTGTAAAAATAGTCTCATCAACTATCGAAAAAAATGTTTTTATTGTCGAAATTTTTGTTTCCCGTTAAAAATAGACGGCTCCTTTTGTAAAAGAAGAAAGAGCTGAAAAACTAAGTTTGAACTTTAACAGGGAGAACACGAAAATGCCTTTCATCTGGTTTCGTTTCGCTAGTGACATGAACTTTTCTAGATTCTATAATTTGTGTTCCGTGCCATTTAACAAAACATTTTGTGCTCAGTTGGCAACACTGCATTACATATGATGTTATTGAGCATGTCTGTGGGTACAATGTTTGTTTACTATACTGTTGTGTAAATATCATTTTCATTACCTTAATCATTTTGAAGTTCTTTCTGTGTCTGTGTGAAGTTCTTTTGCATTGCTATCTTCACATGATTCTAGATCCTTCTTTCCTCTATCTCTCCTGTGTTTCTGCGTCTCGACCCGTAAAACTTTGGATTTCTCACTTTTCTTCACTCCTCTATCGATTGCACATTGTTTGATTTGGCAACGCTACTATCAATGTAAGATGTTCCCTTGTAATGACGCTGCAGTATCACAAATATCCAAATTTTGGTGTCCTTTACAGGAGTAATAACGCAAATGAGACGGATGGGGTAATGCACATGCAAAGTACTCGTAATGTCGAATAATATGGCCATCATATGACGTATTTGCAACAAGTAGAAACAAAGTTAAATGATATTAAACATATGACTTTTTCCAAGGATTTTATTTCGAAAAAGTGTTTAGATAGTACAATTCCGTTTGTGGTTTTCAATATACATAAAGATCATAATGCCGTCCGAAATGACTTGAAATATCAAACCATTTGGGAGATATGAAAAAAAAAATGGTAAAATTTTATATATTGTTTAAAATGGCTTATTTGTGAGAACTTTCTAAAACAATTTTTGATTTACTTTGCTTCTATACCATTACAATAATTCTTTTTGGTGGGTGTAATTACAGTAAGTTCCCGGAATCACACAATTTTAAGCAATGTTGCAAACTAACATTTTTATCATATTTCCGAACGGTTTGAGACACCAAATGGCTGTAAACGGCATTGTGATTTCGACATTTATTGAAAACAGTCTATGCAGTTGGACGAGTTACAAATACAGAAAAATCGGTGGCTTTGAATTTTCACCATTTACGAAACATATTCATGACATAAACATGTCAGTCGTGAATTCTGACTTAAGTATGTAACTTCAACAAATTTCTCAGGTCTTCATATAAGTAATAACCTTACTTGGTATACCCATATAATGTCTTTAACACAAAAACTCGATAATGTTTTCTATGCCTTAAAAGTTATTAAAAATATTTTGGATATAAATAGCTGTAGAAACATTTATTTTGGTATCTTTCAATCTTTGTTAATGTGTGACATCATCATCTGGGGAAATGATTCAAGAAGCAAATTAATCATCCGTATTTTAAAAAATAAAATTATCAGTGTATTGGCCAATGCGAGAATAAATGAACCACATTAAAAGAAAAAAAACTTTATAAGACTACAAAAATTACCACTGGCATGTCTTTGGGTTACAGTTCTTTTCACGCGCCAGAATCTTAATACATCCTTTGCAAATAAAGGAAATTTTCACTGTCATAATACTAGATATAGGGAAAATCTCTACATTCAAAATCACCATACTGCATTGTTTCAAAACGGTCCCACACACTTAGGTCCAACATTATATAAAACCACCCTAAAGATATTCGTAATATTGTGTCAATAAATGTTTTTAAATGAATTAGAAAAAAGTACTTATGGGACAATTGTTTTTGTTTAGTAGATGAATACCTGTCTGCCAAATGCGGCTTGTAGATTGTGTAGTGTAAATTTGTCTTATATAACACCATAGCTTTATTCTTTCTTAGTATGTAATAACTTTTTCTTTGTATCTTATTTATTCACGTGTCCGATTCATACGCTCGTCTTCTTTGGAGTTTCATGTATGACTTACGGATGAAAATGAAATGAAATCATTATATAATATATAGTTTTGCATTTATGCTTTCTTAAATTACCACATCATTACGTCACGACCTCCAATTATAAATTTCAATTTTAATATTGTAAGACATTATCACAGGAATGATGTGCTTTTGTGATGTTTCTTACTGCAAAATCACACATTTGAAGCTACTTTTTGTTGTTGTTGCTGTTTAGTAATTAATTAAACCAAATTTCTTAGTTTATCTTTCGAAATGTACTCAGTTAATTAAAATTAATTTAAGATAGTTGAGCTGAAGGCTCTCCTCGCAAGCATTAGAATGAAATCGACTAACAATACCTTACGCAAGAGGCATACCATTCAAACCAAAATATAATTACACTTTTAATGTAAATTTAATTTTGGATACTTGACTTTTTTTGTAAATATACAAGATAGATATATGAATTACATTCATTTCTCTAACCAATAAAAATATACAAGAGCTCATTTCTGTTCGTCAAATAACAATGACAGTAATATGCATGTGATAATAAAGTTAATAAGTATTCATGTTACATCATGCAATACATATTTTCAAGTAGATTACCGCAATCTTTAACTGAAGATTTCCTATTTGTTCAGTTCGTTATACTTGAACAATTTGTTTACACAATTGATACATATGTAATAAATAATTTTAATGTTTGGTTCCCAAATTGCAATGGATGGAAGTCCATATCGTGTACATCGTGTCATCAACTGGAACTAAGTTCGATTCCCAATAAGTTATTTTAGCTGAAAAACAAGAGAGAGTTTAGTAATGAATATTCATTATAGCAGGCTATACACATTAGCTTACCAGATAGTGTTATCAGGATGCATAATGGGAAGATCAAAGCTACTCTAGCGGCCCTGCGGTTGAAATATTTCCGTTTGTCATGTTCAGTGTGTGTATGTTGTGAGCATAGGGCATGTGAAGTGAATTCGAAACAGAATTAAAATGTGCAAAATTTCAACATTTGCGAGAGCATAGGCGAATACATTCATATTCACAAATTCGTAATTAGAGTATCTGTGTAGGTTAACGTTGAAACTGGTATGACTTCTGTCAAGATTTGGAGACAAACAAAGTAAAATAATGATCATTCCGCGTTCTCAAAAAAAAAAAAAAAAAAGAAGTGTTACACTATAGTTTTGTTTCAAATGATATAGTGCTAGTATGATACACTCTTTCTGAAATATAGCATTATGACGACCTTCATATTTTGAGAATGATTCGCTATTTAAATCAGTTAAATTGTAACAGTTTTATCTTTTTAATTTTATTTTTTTTTTAACCAACAAGGCAAATCAAGATAGTAAATTCCGTAACTTATTTCCATTGAAGTTTATTAACAAAATGTTTGATAAATTTAATATTATAGTCAGTAATTGAATTTTAGTTTAATTAACTGAAATTAAGGAAAATAAGCAAATAAGAATCTTTATTCATTTTGAATAATTTAATACGAAATTGACATTTATTCTACGTCCTTTTTAATGAAAATTCTTTTTCTTAATCATAATTTGATAGCCAATCATTTTAATGAGGGTTTATATTCAATAAAATATATATTCTAAATTACATAGGAGTATGTATCTTCAATTGTCACATAAGCGTAATAGTAGTTTTGTTTAGAAACAGAATAGCATTACAGTTATCCTTACAGCAACTTTTGTTCTCAAATGAAAATCATTACCAGCTAAACTGGGGGTCGCATAACATATTTTACAAGAAATAAGTTCTTGTCCTACTGTCCGTAAATTTCACAACTATGCAATGGGCAGGGGAGAGTTTTATTCTTGTTTTCCGTATAACACAACTGAATCCACTAACTCAAGAAATACGAAAGAAAATGAAATCGTGCTTGCTGTAAGAGAAGACGTTATAAACAGTCTTGAATAGATCTCCGAATGTTACCCTCTCTTCTTATGTATGAACTGTATACATTCTTATGGGCTGGCATCCATGTACATCAATATAACAATACAGTATTCGGTATCTTTTGCTCAAAGATAGTGAAGGTTAGTTCAGATGTTCACATTTATTCAACTGATTTTCATTTTTTCCCTCACGATCTCATATATTAACAAAATTCTGCATAAATACTATGATATATAAAATTCGAGTTAACATTTTAATGATTATATCATGTTTATTAGGCGCCCTAATGTTAAATGTAATGGGAGTATTTTTACGATTATTCTTTCGTTCTACAATATCTTCATTCTACATTATACAGGGTGTTTCAAAACAACACCGACAACGTTTGAGAGGTGATTCCTGACACCAAGACAAGACAAAATGTATAGATCAACCTGGGTGCACAAATGCTTCCTTTCGGAGTTATAGGCTGACGAAAACACGAAACAAATGAATTTTAAAGATCCATAGCTAAAGTACTATGGGATCTACCGTAGTCGGGTCAAGACTTCACTTAGTAAGTAGTACGTGCCCAATCCAAATATCCATGCTTCAGAATCCTGCGGTACTTTCGTAACAATTTTTACGAAGGTAGTTAGTGAGTACTTCAAATTATATGCCCGTAGCCAAACTCCCTCTATAAAAATTGTTGCGTTAGTATCATAAGATTCTGAAACAGGTATTTTTGGATAACACACATATTAGTTCCTGAGTGAAGTGTTGACCCGACTACGGTAGGTCCCATAGTTTCGGAGCTATGGACCTTTTAAAGTTCATTTTTTCATGTTTTCGGCAGCAGCCTATAAATTCGAAAGAAAGATTTGTGAACCAGGTTGGTGTGTACTTTTTGTTTTGGTGTCAGGAATCACCTCCCAAACGTTGTCGGTGTTATTTTGAAACACCCTGTATAATCATATTCGTTAAGTACTATTAACTCTAGTTCTAACTTTTACTATATCAAGAAACTATTCTAAGATTAATGTTAATGAACATTCTGGTAAACTATCCCAAATTCCTGTGCTTTGCGTGCTTTATATATTTCTCCAGTAAAAGGCAAACAGTGGCATACCGTAGCTATTATGGATGGCTTGTTTGCACACTATTTCCTATATAAGCAGCTATTGTTTGTTCTATAGCCACTCCATAATCATTAGTTCATTAGATATTCGAGAAAAGAGTTATTTATGCTAAATTGCTTCGAAAGGAAGCACGAAAAGGGAAAGAGGAAGGATTCCTACCACATTCTCTAAGTAGCTACTCATCCTCTTTGGGAATACTACAAGGTGAGTCTATCCGTTTACGATTTCAATCCACAAATATAGGAATTTCTTTTGCAGCCTGGTGGGACTGAGTCAGTGCTCGGTCACAATGAATAATTTGTACAACCCTTAAACAATCTATAATGAATAACTTCTTATTCAAAAATTTAACATTTGTCTGAGGAAAATAAAAATAGGTTTTAAAAAAACAAGAAATAGAACAATCGTAAAGGAAAATGAAATTTTCGAGTTTTACGTCCCACGCTTATGCCGGTTAGGCTAACGGAGACGTTGATGATGAAATAATGAATGAACTGGTGGAATGAAGAAAGTGGGAGAACCCCGAGGAAACCCACGCACACAGTGTTTGTCCCCCACAAAGTTCACTTGGCGGGAGCTGGGATCGAACCCGGAACCCCATGCACCAGAGGTGAACGCTCTACCACTGAGCCACCGCGGCCACACAATCGTAAAGGAGTAAAATGGTAAAGGCTATTTGTAATGGATTAATAATTAATTGTCAAATATATTGTACCGAAACTAAAGATGCTGCAAAAATTATGATGAACATATTTTATTACTCATGTGTACATACCAAGGAAAATTTTATTAAGGACAAGTGTACATCCTATTTTTCACACTCGATTGAATGTCTTCGTATTTTTTTTTTTTTAAGTATTTTGAAGCAAGGAAGAGCAGGAAAATATTCGTCAGATTGTCTGTCTAGCAGAAGAGCTACAATATCACATCATCCACAGGTAGTGGCAACCCGAATTCCGGAAGTAAGATAATAACGATCCTTTCATCGTGACGTAATCCTAATCAGAAAGCAACGTTCTGTAATGGTTATGTAAACTTTTCGTTGCGATTTGTTTTTCCTTCCCATGTCATTTTTTTTTAAATAAAAAAAGTTCTGTAGCAAACAATTAAAAAGGAGTAAGAAAATTTATTAGACCTATATCGAGAATGGAATGATTTCTTAATTCAGTGTAATCATCATCATTAAGTGTAATCAAATATAACATTATATTAAAAAGGACTCGAGTAAATTAAAAAACAAATCTATCAGTAACATTAAGAACATAAGAAATGCGAGTTTTCCGACTAGAAGGACTGGAGTTCGAATCCCACTCACTACATACGTTTTTCCTTTCTTTTAGAAAAATAATGCCAACTGATAACATGACAATATGAGACTATAGAGACATAATTTTACTATTGACTCATCACCAGAGCCCTGCAAACCCAGGCCCGAAGACGGCCCGGCCCGACCCGAATGGATCTGAATTCTGTGCCCGGCTCGACCCGGCCCGGCCCGAATCTCGAGCCGGGCTCTAACCGGGCCGAAACGGGCCGGCCCGACTCGGCCCGAACACTGTGAAAGACTGATCGGAAACTAATGTTGGCAGCCTGTGTTAATCGTGATGTGTTTGGCATGGGCGGCGATTAGGGGGGGCAAAGGGGGGCAGTTGCCCCCGCACTTTTTTGAAGTAACCAATTAATGTATATAGTTTCATTTGGAAATGTAACGATTTTGTATGTGTTACTGATGAATAGGAAAAAAATGCTGCCATATAATATTTGCTGTTGCGTGAATACGTATTGGTTGTCTTCCCGTGGAGTAAAGAAAGCTACAGTAATTGCATTTTAATCGCCACAGAAAATAATTCCAAAAAATAACCTATTGGAGCACAATTTCAGCATACTTTCATTTCTTCTTACGAGGGCTCGATATGTTAGTGAGCCGCTTTGAAGCTAATCGAAAGAACATTATGCAAAAAGTAGGGCCTATTTCACAAGTTTTTCTTTAATTGCACAAAAACTGACAGTTCCTAAAATGTCTTTTCTTCTTTCTAAAGTAAGGAATATCGATTAAAAAGAGCGTGATAAGAAACAACTTTTACCTTTTCCATTGTTTTGTAGTGTAATATACGAGTGAAGTGTTGTGTTTAAGGATGTACGAGTGTATATACAATAAAATTTAGTAAATTGAACATAATTCTAGGTTTTAAGTTTATTTTGTATAACTGAAGTGTGGATTGATTCTAAGTATTGTTGTGTTTTGATGTGTTCCAAGAAAGTGAAAACTGCACCTAATGGCAACGAACATATTTCAAGAAGTTGCAAAACCAAATATTTCTTTAAATGTCGTAGCATATGCTTGTAGTATTTACTGCCTTTCATTTTCTAAGAGTAATAACATACATTTAATAGCATGTGTGGAATTAAATATTAAGTTTTTCATTAATCCTCAGTTTCAATATAACTTTTGCAAAACAAGCATCATTATTCATTACTATGATTAATATTATCCTTTCTATTTATTTGTTTTGCAAATTTATTAAATAATCTGATCACACAATTTTCCAGACAGAATTTTAAGATGTTCATGAGCAAGAAATCAAATCTCTTCTTACACTTTCGTTGTTTAAGAGTACAAAGGGCTAGTATCTATTTGCGTTGTTCTTCTCAATTTACTTAATAAACTATTATATACGGTATTTTAACTGAAAATATAGTATCCTATTAGTTATACAACCTTTCGTCAAACAAAATGTTAGAAACAACCAGGAAAACTAACATTTATATACAAATATTCAGATCATGTCTTGCCCCCTCACTTTTAACGTCCAACCGCCGCCACTGGTATTTGGGAAATTAACTCTTTATTCAAGACTGTAAAGTACTGTACTTCTACTACTCTTATTACTACTGCTACTGCTATTATTATTATTATTATTATTATTATTATTATTATTATTATTATTATTATTATTATTATTACTTCTACTACTACAACTGCTACGAGCGTCAGAGTTGACATGTCTGGTGGTACATACTTTACAATCTAAGTACAGAAAAAATCGAAGAAATACTAGTTATTATGGCCAGTCTGCGTAGTCTGGCCAGTAGAATGCATTCACACCTGGTGCTAGAGGTCGTCGGATCGATCCCTCCTCGTGTTATGTGAGCTTTGTGGTGAACAAACATCGTGAGCGTGGGAGTTTTTGGATTAGCCCGTTTTCGTCCACTGTCTTCATTCCACCAATTCATCCATCATCATCCATACGTCTTGAGCCGTAATTGCCTAAAGAACATATGAGAAAGTCAAGTCCTTGACCTACTAATTAGAATTGGTTCCGCTACCATTAGACCACGGAGACCGAAACCATGAACTGGCGTGTTCATAAGATTAGCGCAATTTGTAGTAATGTTCACAAATTCCTACATGTTCCTGTATTCTTTATAATTCGATGCTACAATAATAATAACAAAAAGCAATGATCAAATAAATCACCAGACACCAGGATCGATGAAGTGTTCCTGGAACGGTGCGTAACAAGTAAATAACAGAGCTATATGACGGAATGCGAGGCAGTAAATCAAAACAAAATCCACACATATCATTGTTGATCAAAAAATACCTCAAAAGTCCCCTGAATGAAAAATGTATAGATATCAGCTATCAAAAATGCCTCTTAACATCACATATAATAGAAGGGATAGTTGATATTAAGAAAATGAAAATATAAGGTTTCCTAAGAAACCAATAGTGCAAAATGAACATCGCTTTACTGTATGTCCTTGTACGCATCGAATAGCGCGGAAACAAACAGAGTCAACAGTTTCAGGCTTTAGAGCATTTCTCCGTTCCTGAGTACTAAAATCTCTTTCAGTAGACGCACTAGAAGCAGGGATGACGAGATACTGACGCGTTAATTTACACAATTTTGGTAATGTTTTGTTCTTGTTGCTTCCACCACTGCAGTATATCTAGTTCTCTTACACATGATGACATGTTGAGGTAGATGTCTACTTCATCATCAAATTCACCAGAGACTGAATGTCTATATTCCCAATCCATTAGTTTATTCTTCTTGGTAGGTGGTTCCAAGTTATGCCAACTAGCCTAAAGGAGACGATGGTGAGAAATAAATGAAATAGTGGAGTAAATAAAGTGGAAGGAAACAGGAGAACGCCGCGAACCCCCACACGGTGTTTGTCCACCACAAAGTTCACTTGGCGAGAGCTCGGATCAAACCAGGGACCCCATACACCAGAGGTGAACGCTCAACCATTGAGCCACCGTTCCAGGAACACCACCTAATCGACCCTGGCGATTTGGTGGTTTATTTGATCATTATATTTTGTTATATTTGTAGCATCATACTATAAACAATACATGAACATGTAACACCATTCGATATTTGCCTTGCTAATTGAACATTACTACAAATTGCACTGATCTTATGAGCACGCCAGTTTATGGTTTTGTCCTCCGTGGTCCAATGGTAGCGTACCAAATTCTACTTACTAGGTCAAGTACTTGACTTTACCATACGTTCTTTAGGTAACTACGGCTCAGGCTGAATGGATGATGATGGGATGAATTGGTGGAAAGAAAACAGTGGGAGGAAGCAGGACCACCCCAGAAACTCCCATGCACACGATGTTTGTCCACAACAAAGCTCACATAGCATGAGCAGGGATTGATCCGACGACCTCTAGCACCAGATGTGTTTTTTCTATTGAGCCACTATTCTCCCTCGTAGATCAAGCATCGGTTCACATTCTACGCAGACCGGCCATAATAACTAGCATTTCTCAATTTTATTCTGTACTTAGAAGGTAAATTCGGTACCACCAGACATGTCAACTCTGACGCGAAGTTGTAGCACTTGTAGTAGTATTAGCAGTGGTCGTAGTAGTAATAGTAGAAGTAGTAATAGCAGTAGTATTACCAGTACATCACAGTCTTGAATAAAGAGCCAGTTTCCCAAACACATTACGATTAACATAGGCTGACAGTAAGATCGTACAAACACGGCAAAAATAGAGGTAGTGGAGGACATAAAAAAAACAAATAGGCTGACAACATTAGTTTCCGAACCCGGCTCGGCCCGGTTCGACCCAATATGTGCTCGGCCCGATTCGGCCCGAAATGTGCCCGGCCCGGTTAGGGCCCGGCCCAGTTTGATATTACTTGAAACGGGTCGGGCCGGGCCGGGCCAGGCCGGGCACCGGGCCGAACCGGGCACGCCAGGCCAGTGCAGGGCTCTGCTCATCACAGCCCCCTACAGGACATGCATTTCATTGAATCAAACTTCCATACATTAATTAATTTCAGAAATCAACATATAAGCTCTTTAATTGTTAGAATAGGATCGGAGAATTGTTATTCATTACTATCTACCATAAAATATAAATAATTCTCGATTCATTGAGATTGAGTTTTATGGAAAATCTACAATTCTTCCTTGCCAGCCTTATGAATTTCCTTTTAAGTTCTTACTACGACAGATTAATAACTATATCGTCTCACATATGAGGATTTTGAAGTGTAGCCATCTTCGACTCATTGTTATGACTACCCGAACCCAATATGTAGTACAGACTACAAGATAATTCTATGACGTAAGAACATCCTACGAGACCTAGGCTCGGTAATTACTCTTAATTTAATTCTATATATTTATTTCCAAATTTTCTCAAGATAGCGAATTCCTAGATTAGCCATTACATGCCCTTTGTGTGGATCTTTCTGTTATGGTGTAAACTACTTATTTCATTTTTCGTTCATCCGTTCTCCATACAGCTCTAGAGAAATCTAGCTCTCAAAAAAAACATTGTAGTATCGTATGTGATACCTGAACACGACGTTTTATGCCGGAATAATAATAATATGGCAATCTAAAACTCCTTATAGTGGCATGGAAGATGACTTTTTATTGGAACAGCGCTCTGCACTTATGAGAATCCAGTTCATCTACGTCAAAATAGGAGTTATGTGTCTTTCTACACAGAAATAATCTTAGTTCTTTGTTGAACCGGTATTTTCCCCTTTCATCCTCATGTCCGAGGAAGGAAAAGTAACTGGATTCTACTAAGGTACCCATTACATTCGTATGAAGGAAATCTTAACGTATTTTTTTTCTTTTAAATGTTACTTATCCTAGTCTATATACAAGTATAACTTGAATAAAGTACAAAGTATGAAGCATAAACATTTTCTTCCCATATTCCAGTTAAGAGGGAACATCAGGTTTTCGTTTTACTGGCGGTCCCCCCTTATCACCACTCTTACATTCACTTTTTCTCAACCTTGCTCCAACTGTTCGTATTAGGGGAAAGAAGACAAAAGCTAACTATTTTAAGCGTGAATAATGTATTAGCATTTTTTATTTATTTAATTTCTCTTCTATCCCAACCGGTATACTAATATATTCCCATTTTATAGCTCAGAAGGTCTTGTCGGAAAGTTTTAACAAATTAGTGCACGTCCATGAATATAGTTACCTTTTCCAACATTTAGAAAACAATCTTGCTATCCAAAGAATATATTGATTCTCTCATTTAACATAGTTGACTTTACTTCTTGTAGTGGGTGCAGACGTTAATAATGTAGACTTCGTTACTAAATATTCTGTTATCTAGGAATCGTATCCAGGGACAATCTCCAACAATATATGTAAGTGTGAATGTTATTCCCACCTAACGCATGAAGCCTTAATACGTCTTTATGTCCTTTGGACAAGACGACTTCATATATCTATCAGTATCTGTAAAATTGCTAACAACGCACTCCTATTCAAAGGCATAGCAAATACATTCCGTCGTTTCTATATCCGCTACAATATTTTAAATTGATTTTCTCCAATCCAGTGAGGATGCCACATGAGATTCAAATGTCTAGCCCAACATGCACATTTAATATATTAACCTGCAGTATTTTTCAACTTGTATCACACTTCATAAGCAAACATTACTTAAGGGATTGCTAGAGATAAAACAAAAGCTACTGATAATTCGATAATGGAGTTTTCTACGATTTCCATTTACAGTCTCTTCGTCTTCCCCTCGGGAGATTTTATCTTTCATTAATTTAGGAAACTTATTAGTAATAATGAGTGCTTACTACATCCGATTCTCAATAAAAGAATGGATTAATAATTATTCCATATATTTGTTTAGTGCAAAGAGATTGTGACCCTCAATCTCATTTGCCACCTATAGGTACACTCATGTCCAAAATGATTGTCGCATATCTATTTGTCTTCTTGTAAGAATATAATTTGATAATGATTTTGCATGGTACTTTTAATACTGATACCTTGTGTATAATCGGGAAATGTATATTTGTGGTAAATTTCATAGGAAAAGAATTATAAATACTAAAATTACAATGAGTAAAAGGAAATGTTGCTAAATGGACAAGAAAGTTTTATTTTCGTTTTATTGTTCTTATTTACTACTTTTTTGACATGAAATTTGCCACATACGTGTCTTTGCCGATTATACACATACTAACATTGTAATAAATACCGGGCGAATTCGTTATCAAATTATATTCCTAGAACAACATATTTATAGACATGCAACAATAATTTTGGACATGAGTGTACATCTGTTCATTTTCCACAATATATCCCATATGAAGGAATCATGGGTGTTTTCTACTTCTTCAATGAACGCTCTCTCCTATTACAAGTAGCTAAAATTCTCGGAACGTATTTACAATATGCTTCTCTCTAACAACTTAAGTGGAAATATAATATTTTCATTTAAACTATCAACACTAATCTCGGAGTTTCCTCACTGAATTATCTTTGTATACTACTTTTCCAAATACTATCCGACAATGGAAACAAAATGGAACTTTTCTCAGAGCAATCCTCCTATATGTCCTATTCCTTTCGTCTTTTTAAATAACATTAGAATAGCTTCGTTCGAGTTGGTTATTCAGGCGAAACATTTTATCTTTCAAAAACATATCGTTACAGCATCAAATTCAAACTTTAAGTGTATGGCTATTCGAGGATGTGTTTCCGATGCGTTACCGGGTGGTTCAGTGGTAGAGCGTTCACCTTCGGTGCTTGGGGTCCCTGGTTCGATCCCAGCTCGCGCCGTGTGGACCTTGTGGTGGACAAACACCGTGCTCGTGGGTTTTCTCGGGTTCTCCCGTTTCCTCCCACTTTCTTCATTCCACCATTTCACTCATCTCTCATCATCACCGTCTCCTTTAACCTAACCGACATAATCGTGGGACGTAAAACTTAAAGATTTCATTTCATTTTTTCCGATCCGAAACCCCCTGCAGCGAACGCGACCTAGGTGGCTACTCTCTCCAGAGTTAATCTTACTTTCGCCAGAGTTATAAACCATACTGTAAGACAGTCAGGGTTTCCAGGTCTATAATAAGAGTTCCAATACTCTGCACAAAGCGTCTTCCAAGCAGCCGTTTCTTGTTAAAATCCCCTTGCCTGGCAACACGTTAAATACATGGTCAGCATATTCCAAGCGTATGGATGAGCAATAGAAACGCGTTGCGAACGCGTCGATTAGCCATGCTCTAAGGAAGAACTGTGTCTCGACTCGAATTTTGTTAGGAAAATTCTGTCTCGACTCGACTCGAGCGCATCCCTAATGCTTAAATTTTCAAATTAATTTTAACTCTTATTTAGAAGAAAATAGTTATATCTGGTGTCACTCAATTTGTAGAAGCGCTTATTAGTAGTTCCTCTGGTGAAAATATCCCCAACTGAATTCCAGAGTTTAAAATTTGCTTTCTGAAATCCGAAAAATAAAATTTTTGGATTTGGCCATTCCTAATTTGTCACGCACCAGTGTTACTTTACTTGTATCTTTAATGAAACAGGCTCTACTAGTTTTCACAATCGTGTTATGGTTGGAATTCACTACGTTGAAAGATCCACCTTTAGTATTGTTATGATAGGCGAAAAGGATTGACCAAGGTGAAAGGTGTATTGGATTAATTCATTAGATATAAGGAAACAGAAGAATCTGGAAAACATTTTAAGCACATGATATCCGTTCGCCAGAGGACCACGTTTAGAAATGAACGTTTGATCTAGGGATGCATTCGAGTCGAGTCGAGTCGAGATTTAAGCCTGTCTCGACTCGTCTCGAGAAAATGTTGTCTCGACTCGTGTCTCGACTCGAAAATATGTTTCTGTCTCGACTCGTGTCTCGACTCGACAGTCTCTGTCTCGACTCGACTCGAATTCGAGTCGAGACGTCTCGAAATTCGAGTCGAGACAAAATGTACGAGTTAAAATGTACGCACACATCAGCCAGACCATCATGACTACCTACCTAATTGTCACTATGTCGACTTTTGGCATGGATAAAAACGGCGAAACGTCTTGGCATACACGCAATGATCCTTGATAGGTCGCTGGAGAGAGCTGGCACCACATGTGCTCACTCAGGTCACCTAATTCCCGTAAATTCCGGGAAGGGGGGCTATGTGTTCTGACGTCACGTTCAATCACATCCCACAAGGGACATCACTCAAATGTCCGGCTCCAATTTCAATGAAACTTTTTTTGCTGATAGAAGGCATGTATGCATCATTACTTGTGATGACAAATTTTTGCCATGGTGCATGTTTTCTATTTTTTTTAAATAACTTTTAAGAGTTGTGATGTGGTTATTAGAGATTACTACAGAAGTCCCTTGCTACCCTTTGTAAACGGAGCGTTAATGAAGAAAAGTGAAGAAAAACCATGCGTATACATATAAGTCCTGGGGGGAAGTCGTATGGTTGATATGACCTTGATGGCAGCCATCTTGAAATCCGCCATTTTGAATTAAGGTCAAGTTTTCAAAATGGGAATAGGGTAATATGATACATAATTTCGGGCTAGAATTTAATTAGAAAAATAATGGTGAGGTTAGTTTTAAGATACACCCATTTGGGGGAAAGTTACAGGCATATTAATTGTTTTTACTTACTGTGTGCGTAAGCCCCTTCTTACTTTCGTCTCAAGACCTGTAAATCGATCGCAACGGCAGAGCCCGGTTTCGCACTAGTGTTTAGAAATCTTTAAACTCACTTGAGGCAATATTTGTGGATTATTGTATTGTATTTTGCCTTTAATTAAATTTGAACCCACTTCATGATCTTGTGTAAAGTATCACTAAAAGAGAATTTCTGTTTTTATGGAGAACGTAAGCATAGCAATTATAAAAGGTGAGTAAGGTGCGTATGTATTTATAAGAAAGTTTATTTTACGAGTCTTTTGTGGTTCCGCCAACCTATTCTTTAGTTGTTTTTTTTTTTTTTCAAAATACTCATATATCATAAATAAAAGAGCTATTATAAAATCTCTTACCACTATTTTTTAATACTTATAAAATTTTATTTATTGTAAAAGCACTGGCGAGATATTTCTTATCGCCCACTAAAATTATGGTGGAGCTCCTTCGTGGCTAACGGTTAGCATACTTGCCTTTGGCGTGGGAAACCTGGGCTTGATTCCCGGTGGGAGTTCATGTGGTTCGGATTCCACGTTAATCAGTAGGTCCACGTCACACATAGCCTCGCTGCTGAACGGGACGTTAAACTGAGAATCAATTCAACTCAAAATTATGGTTTTGACTTTATTATGATGTCATTAGTTTAAACGCCCAACTGCCCAGTAATTATAAACATTGATTACATTATAAAATTGTAATTTGTGACGACTAAAATAAAGACAGAAATTAAAGATTATTCTTTGGGTTTTGGAACATTTTCAAAAACGTGAAAAACTGGTACTGCACCGATACAACACACCTTTTGGATTTGTCATTGTGTAAAGTGATACAAACTAAAGAAGAATTACAACTTTACGAAATTGTATTAGGACTTATTATTTATAAATAAACACCAAATAAGTGTAATAGTTCATATCCATATCAAATACCAAGTTTATGATGAATCAACTACACAAAGTAGGATCCAAAAACGCTCATTGCAATTTGTTCCATCCTTCAGTCGAACCAGGAACTGAAACATAAAGAGTGACATTTTCTTTTTAAAGATACTTTGTCCAGCTAAGTATTGTGAAGGTTTATGTCAGTAGAAGGAATTGCATTCCATTATACAAGCGCAATTTCACAACTTTATGTACACATTACTAAATATAGAACACCCTTGTCCATATGATTAGTGTACGCGTCGTTGGTGTGGGAGACCTAGGTTCGATTTCCGATGGGAACTCCTGTGGTTCTGAACCCACGTTAATTTGTAAGTTCACGTCTCATATAGCTTTGATGCTGAAAGGGCCACTAAACTCTAATCTAATACTAAATACAAATATTTAAAGAAAAATGATGACGCACTAAGATGACGTGAATTTGGCTATCAAATCCATTTTGTGTTTTCAGTTATTTTCTAGTAGTATTTTTTCTAGGCATCCTTTCAAAAGACAGTGATGCAAATTTCGTAACTGCGAATTCCTGTTAGAAGCCATGAAATTATCTGATTAGATGCAAAATTTCCCGTCCACTAAAATAGATACCGTAAATTTACAATATCTAACAATAAATAATTTTGAAAGATATCGCTTTCGATGGAAAAAATGAAGTGAAATCTTTGAGTTTTACGTCCCACGATTATGCCGGTTAGGCTAAAGGAGAGGGGTGATGATGAGAATTAGTGAAATCGTGGGATGAAGAAAGTGAGAGGAACGGAAGAACCCCGAGGAATCCCACGCACACGGTGTTTGTCCACCACAAAGTTCACTTGGTGCGAGCTGGGATCGAAGCAGGGTCCCCAAGCACCAGAGGTGAACGATCTACCACTGAGCCACCGCGGCCCCGCTTTAGAGGGGCTATGACGTATAGTTGAACTCATTCTCGTAGTATGAAAGGCATTATTTATAATTATGCATGATAGGATCACAAACAAAATTTAAAAATATTATGTGCACTTTCTTTTAACAAACATTATATTGTCTTTTATGGTGTGGAAGGAAATGTTATGTTCGAAAAAAAAAGTCCTTAACACGATTCTTGTTGCTACACACTGCATGTTCCTAGCCACAGAAAAGATGCAGCGATAGGTAGGCTATTTTTCAATTGCTTTACATTAGCTTGATGTTTCAAGTCTTTTGTGTGTTTCTGAAGTTCACTTTTACCACAAAAGAGCTCAATATTACCATGTCTTACATAGCTTTGGTTCGATTCTCAACACGGACTGCAACTACCCGTTAAATTGTGTATCCGAAAGGCACTCTTTGTTAAACCTCGCTTATCACCGCTCATCTTAATAATATATATAACTTCACCGCGAAGCAAATGTTGCATTTCTCTCTTTCATCCTAACACAAAACAAAACTAACCACAGCTGTGACACGAAGGAGCTATTTCGAAAAGAAACAAGTTGTGCTTCATAGAGATGTGTACCAAATGATAGAAGTATAAAGTATTGTTTTCTTTCCTGTTTATTGATATCAGTTGGTGTTCTTAATGAGTTTACTCATTAGTTTAGAAAGAGTATATATGGAATTTGGACATATGTTGTACGTATTCTCCTGAGAATTGATGAGACCAGAAAAATTATAAGGACAGATGGAATAGGTTTAAGCGCATCTACGTGACTTTATCAAATATTTATTCTCCATAATGGTACCACGCGGAAAACTTGGTATAGGCCTATTTTTATCTTTGCCTCCCTCTGTTAGCTGTTTTATATCATATATATCGGATGGTTTTGATATTTCTTCTGATCATTAAAACAACAATGGTAAATGTGTGCGTGAAGAAATGCAAAAGCACAAGGTAACTTCCTATTTGTTTTGGAAACAACAAACCCATTTCACGTGTGCGAGAGAAATTGAGCACAGCGAGATCGGGTGTTTACTCACGGTCAGTTCGCAGCAGGAGTCCATGGTAAAAGATTTGGCTATCTCGAAAACACTCGCAAAAGCTTACAAATACAAAAGACTGCGCTTCAAAGAAAGTTTAGGCACAGATGTTTCAATTTTCTTTTAGCATCTTTCTTCAGCAAAAGAGTCGGTTCATTGTATTCGAAAAAGGGAAGGGAGAAAGGGTGAATTTATATTTTATGTGGGGGGTAACGTTGTAAGTAGTATAAACAATACATACCGCTTCCGACTCTGTACTGAAGCACTTCCTTTAGCGGTATATCACTAGATCTATCCTGACCCTCATCCCACCTCAAGTTGTAAAGTAGAAAGGGACAGAAGTATTCAACATGACTGCGCACTTGAGTTTCAGTTCACAACACTAAAACCAGTGAGCAAGTAAACAGTCTTTTGTAGGATCGTGTTTTACTTCTTGAATTTATTTTTGAACATTTCTGTGAATTCAACAACAGAACGCAGTAGAAATACGGACTAGTTTTTACTCCAACCATTACTTTCGCTCCAACCCAGGGATGCCACATTTATGATTTCGTACTAGATTTACTGATTTTACTATTGAACTAGTGATCTAGTACGTACTTTGGGTAAATAGGCACATTCTAGTGATTTTTTTTTGCATTTTTTTTCTGATGCAGACAAATGAGAAGGAAATGGTTCTTAAAATAAAAGGAAGAAGTGTATTGCAGTTCAAAACAAATGTAGAAACCTTAAATTATTTTTTCTTTTCCCTCTGACTGAATGAAATCCCTGCTGTGTAACGACCTTAGGTAAACAACGGCGATCTTTGGTCCGCTACCTCCTTTTGTTAGCCGACATGAGATGGGTTACTTTTTTTTCTGGAAGAAAGTGAAGAAATAATTATCCAGTACATTTACGTATTGTCAGGCACACAGGCGCAGTCTGTACTTGTTTCCTAACGAATTTTAGCAACATAACATAAATGAAACACCAGAAAATAGAGGCAGTACAAACGGAAATTTTCATCTGTGACACATTTGATGAGAAATATAGTTAGATGTCACGTGCAAGCACTCTAAACATGTCCTATCCTGTAATTCTATTCGTATGTTTATGTAGGTGAGATTGAGAAATCAAGAAACAATAATAACTGGTTTTCTTCCAGGGGAAAAATCTAAATGTGAAGGGGTGTTACACTGGGACTTTAATTGCGTCCTTTGTACAAGATTAACAAGTAATAGCATTTTTTAAAATTTATTTTAGTTCTTGGGGAGAGGAAGATGGAAGCGAACCCTCGTAAGGAAACATGAATACTATCCGCCACTGTTTGTTACATTACACAAAATAGTTTTATATATATATATATTGAGTTTTAGTCAGGGTTTTCATTCTGCAGGAGAGGGGGGGGGGATAGTAATACCTGACGAACATTTTCTATTCTCAGAGTGTTGCAATGATAGTATTTCCTCCATTATAACTTGGCCAAGCTAGTTGCATTATATGTAAGGATTAAGTTAGCCTAAAAAGCTTAAATTTCTATGGCTGTTTTACTCTGTACCCATGTTTCTCATTTTCGGTCTACGGGACTCTGTGTCCGGAAATTTTCGATGGCTTCCAAGTCGGAAAATAAGTGTATCAAAAGCATATATATTATATCTATGGTTATATGAGGTATGGATCTACAGTTTAAAGTGGGATACCGGTAACAACTTCATGAGCTTCCACCGTAAATCAAACCAGAGTCTCCCGCGATCAAGGCGTATGTGTTAACCATACAGCCACAAGGAAATTCACATAAGCACACACACATATATATTGTTGAGTTGATTTTGACTTTACCGTCTCTTTCAGCAGCGAGGATATATGAAATGTAGACCTACTGATTAACGTGGAATCCGAACTACATGAGCTCGCGCCGGGAATTGAACCCGAGTCTTCCACGGCAAAGACGCATACACTAGCCGCGGAGTTCACACACACACACACAGAATCAGAGTCCTCACACACCAAGGGTGAGAGCTGTGCCACTGAGTCACAGCGGCCACGGGGCTAGGTCGAGTCCACTTTACGTTCATAGTTTCTTAGTACATAAATGTTACGATTATGAAATAGATTTTCCTTAATGAGCTGCATAAAAACAAAAGCTTTCGAAATAAATTAAACAATTAGCTCGATTTGAGTGTGAACTTAGTTATATCAGAGTGTAAATACGGATACGCACCAAAGCTCGAAAACTTAATACACTATTTCTCCTATATAGTCAGCATGTATCAAGCAATCGTTCAGCTTTCATTTGAGAGGATGGAAATCGAAGGCCCCTGAACAACTATGTTACTAATGTGCGGAATGTATTTATCTTACAGTGAACTGCTTTGATGCCAAGTGGCCTAACTCCAAAATTGAAATTTTCCAGGAGTGAAAGTTGAAGTATCCATATCTCATGAACAATCCATATTTCTTTTATGTTGGGAACCATTACAAAAATCCTTTTAAAAAATACCTATTCATAGAAGTGAATGGTACTTATCTGTACTAGTTCTTGGCATTCAAGCAGTCCATTTATTGTAATACTAGCTTAATATACCCATTCTTCGCATGGGGGCTGTATTTGGAAGTCAACACCTGTGGAAGTATCACCATTCATTTCAGTGACCGCGAAAACTATGGATTTGACACTGGTATCAATCAATATGGGCTATTTATACATGTCTCGCTATTCCTCACCCGCTGACACCCGGCCCATATACAGTAGTTGCTGAATTTGCAAATGATCGCTGATGGAAGTGTCACCATTGATCTCAGCGACCGTGAAAACTATGGATTTGACACTAATGTCGATCAATTTGGATTACTTTTACTACATGTCTCGCTAAACGCCCCCCTGAGACCCCCTGGTTCCAATTTTGACAAAAACGCTTCGCCTTAGACTGGGACCTGGTCCAAGGTATCGGTGACCAAAATTTGGTAACTCTCGGTCAACTTGTCTGGTCCCCAGGTCGGTCCCAGTAAACGTCCCCCCCGAGACCCCCCTGGTTCGAAATTTAAAAAAAACGCTTCGTCTTGATCTGGGGCCTGGACTAAGGTACCCGTGACCAAATTTTGGGAACTCTCGGTCCACTCGTCTGGTCCCCAGGTCGCACAGACAGACAGACAAACACACAAACAAACTCTTTATTTTATTTATATTAGATAAGATATACTATGTAAAATAGTCTCGTATCATAATATGTGATGTACAACCGTAGCTCGTGATATGCTGCAATACATTAAAGCCTCAGAATAGTTGGGCAAGCGAATAATCCAAAATTTACGTAACCCTATTGCATTCATGGGAACGAAAACACAATAATTATAACTATGCTAAATTACTATAGACTACCAACAGCTCATTCAGAGAATTTATGAAGTTTTATACAATACTTTTATACAAACTAGATAATCAATTATTATTATTATTATCATTATATTTGCAGTACAACCAAATACAACGACATTAACTATTAGTTCTAATTAACTGAATTGAGCTGAAAATTAAATCTTGATCTTTAAAGATTAACTATTAATTTTATGCGTTCTGTACCTTTCTGAAGAATAAAAGCTGGAATTGGTTTCAAGGCTGTTTCTGAGTGAATACTTTCTTCAAAATAATATTAAAAATTATAGAAAGATTTTCGAGACATTCGAGTCGAGTCGAGATTTTTAAGAGCCGTCTCGACTCGACTCGTGTCTCGACTCGAAAATTCGAGTCGAGAAATACGTTTGTCTCGACTCGTCTCGAATTTTACAAAGTGTGTCTCGACTCGAATCTCGACTCGAATTCGAGTCGAGTCGAGTCGAGATTCGAGACATGTCTCGACTCGAGCGCATCCCTAGTTTGATCTCGCTATTGTTCTACAGAGGCGAGTCTGCCACTGAGTCATTATGGTTGCTTTCCCACGGTACCACACACAGAGTGAAATACTAAATGCGAACAATGGAAAGCAATACAAACGCAGACATATTTTAAGGTCATTCTTAGCTGTTTGGCATCCAATATGTAGGTCTAGTTCCTTGCACGGTCGTCATTGTATTCAATGACAATAATTAGCTACTGGATCACAAGTAACTTACAATCAGGGGCGGCGATTAGGGGGAGCAAGGGGACAGTTGCCCCCCATTTTTTGAAGTGACTTCTTAATGTTAAAAAAATGTTGTCATATAATATTTGCCGTTGCATGAGTACTTATTGGTTATTTGTCTTCCCGTAGAGTTAAGAAAGCTACAGAAATTGCTATTTAATTGCAATTCAAAGCAATTAATATATATTGCAATTGCGTATTTCTTTAAATGTAGCATATGCTTGTAGTATTTATTCTCTTTCATTTTTCTAAGTGTAATAATATACATTTAATAGCATGTATGGAATTAAAAATATAAGTTTTTCATTAATCCCCAGTTTCAATATAACTTCCACGAAACAAGCCTCGTTATTCATTACTGTGATAAATATTATCCTTTCTATTTATTTGTTTCGCAAATTTATTATTAAATAGTCTAATCAACAATTTTCGAAATAGAATTTTAAGATATTCATGAGCAACGAATCAAATCTCTTCTTACACTTTCGTTGTTTAAGAGTACAAAGGGTTAGTACCTACTTGTGTTGCTCTTGTCAATTTACTTAATAAAATATGAAATATAATATACGGTATTTTAACTGAAAAAGATAGTATCCTATTAGTTATACAACCTTTCGTCCAACAAAGTGTTAGAAACAACCAGGAAAACTGACATTGATATACAAATATTCAGATCATGTCTTGCCCCCTCCCACTTTTAACGTCGAATCGACGCCACTGCTTATAATAATCTAAAAGCTGTTGCATGTGACAGCATTAGAATGGCTCTTTATTTGTACTCATGGCTTCCATAAGAGGAATGGGTTGGTTGAATTGAACTTTAGCATGTCTTTCACTAGCAAGGCTATAAGAGACGTAGACTACATCTTAAAGTGGGATCTGAACCACATGAGCTTTTACCGGGAATTCAATACAGGCTTTCCGCGCCAAGAGCTGGTATGGTAACCACATAGCTGTGGGGAAGCTGTTTAAGAAATTGAGTATTAATGTTGTTATCGAAAAATGTATTATCAGGCTAAGTTACGTATTCATTATTACAGTAATTATGAACTTGAGAGTTTATTCGTTTATTCGTTTCCCACATTTAGCTGGAAGAAAATGGTGATGTTCACATTCTTCACATTACTCATGTCGAAGCAGATGACTGTGGTACTGTAGTTTGTACAGCAACAAATGAATCTGGTGAGGCTACGTGCTCAGCAGAACTTTCAGTGCTTTCCTCTTCTGAGTTGAATGGAATTCGAGAAGCTACCGTAAACAAGCAAGGCTTTGAGAAATGGAGAAGCGTGAACGGCGATCTTAATAAAGTGTGTCCTACTGCAGCCACCATCTTTCGAGGTCCTCATGACGTTACTGCTTTAAGAGGCGATAGTGTTACATTAAGAGCGCACTATACGGGTACACCAACTCCAACTGTTCAGTGGATGAAAGCGGTAAGTAAAAACACAATTTCTTTGTTTGTGTGTGGATAATAACAACTCTGCGACATCACCTTGGGAAAAGTTATAACAAAAAGAGTAAGAGATTATAACATGAAATTCTAAATAGCCTATGTATTTTTAATTTTTGTGAAATTAACATTAAGTGTTCATTAGTTTTGTTTCAAGAGAACGGAAGAAGAAAAAGATATTTCAAGTAGCTTTTATATATATTGCTACTTTCATTGATGAAATAAGCTATCTCCGAGAAACGTTGTTACGTACAAAATACGTTTAAAACATAAATAGTAATTAATTATTTTAAAAATAAAACTAGCTGAACCTGCGCGCTCTACACCGCATCATTCACATATGAGCATGATTCTCCTTGTCATTCCTTGTAACGTGTGCATGTCCCTCTCTAGACACAAGTGAAAGATGTTTTGATAAAAATCGACAAGGAGTACTATAAAGGAGAGATTTTTCGGTTATTTTTTCAATATCCCGCACCGTTTGCTAGATTTGAACCTACTTCTGGTTGGAGCTTCTGATCCTTGCATGAGCAGTGTTCTCTTTCTTCTTGCATGCAGTATGTAATAAACATTATACACACAATTGAAGACTCGCTGTAGAAACAAGGTAATTGCCACCTTGCAATAGTTTCATTTATTTTTTAAATACGTTTATAACGCAGTTAGTTTCATACTTCGTTATATGTTAGGTTATATTTCTAAGCAATAATATTCTCTAATTTTGTGACGCTTGGGCACAATTTACTATCTTTCGTCTCTACTGTTACATTAACCTTTTCTTTTGGAACTTACATTATTTTCTACAGCGAGTCTTCAATTAACTATAATGTCAGTAATACATGGTGTTCGTTGGGCAAAATACTAAAAAAAAAAAAAAAAAAAAAAATCTATATATATATATATATAATTTTCTAATACACCGTGTACATATGAAATAAAAGTTGTTGTTCTAAGGCCAATATCCTCTAAATTATTATTGTAATTTTTGTTTCAGGTACTTTCGAAAATTGAAGAATCGCGTGAATTTATTTATTTATTTATTTATTTATTTTATTTGTTTATTTATTTACAAACATGATTCTAGATACAGCTGAACGCCAGTTTACACTGGAATATCTAACAAATCTAAGAGATGATAATACAATATTAACAAAATAGCATGTAAGCGATAACAAGAGAGGTTGACAATAGCTGACCAAAGTTTATCCACTAAAATGACGTCGTACTGCAGAGTTATATGCAGCCTCAGAATTAAAGAAGTCAATGGGTGTATGAGACATTTCGTTGTATAGCTTAGGAAGCCTGTAGAACAGAGAACATTGAATTGTTGAAAGTCTAGGTCGTACTATATAAAAAAGGTATGTGTTACGTGTTTATTTGAAGGGAATTCGGAAATACAATTCTGAGAGTAGCGTTTCGGACCTGAGTTGACCATGTGAGAGTTTATACAGATATTTGAGGTCACTGATCTTATGACGAGTGTCAAGTAGTTGAATATTTAGTGTTTGTAACAGTTCATGTTTTGTCATCATACGTGTGCGAGATACTCTAGGGCATACTATTGCAAGGGAGAAGTTTAGAACTGAGTTTAGCCGGGATAGGTTTGTAGAAGCTGCCATTGTCCAGATAGTTGAACAATATTCCAATTTAGGTGAAATTATTGACTTGTAGAAAGTTAAGGAAGAAATGTTCCGTATTTCTGTTAATCTGTACAGAAGTCTTAGAAGATGCATCGAGTGCTTAGTGATAGTGTTTATATGTTCTGTGAAAGTTATTTGTGTATCAAAAGTAACTCCGAGATCATTATGACTCTTGTAATGGGCAAACCATTTATGTTGTATGAAGTGTGTACAATATTTTTCTTTAGTGATTTACTCTTATCGGATTTACTCTTAAAATGTTGTGGATTTACTCTTACCGAGATTAACTTTTAGCAGCCATGTGTTACACTAGGAGGAAAAATTATCAATGTCGTTTTGAAGTAGCTCAGAGTCTTCTATACTATTCACTTCTCTGAAGATTTTGCTGCCATCTGCAAATAATAGGATTATGTTGGAATTTGAGTTAAAGCAACTAGTCAGGTCATCCATGCACAATACGAATAATAGTGGTCGAAGTACGCTTCCTTGTGCTACTCCGGATGTTACAGGTAGAGGGTTAGAAATCAATCCCGCCAAGACGACTCTCTGGGTGCGACCTTGCAAGTAGCAAGTAGCTATTCAACAAAGATAAGAGTAGCCCATGAACATAGAATCTATTGGAGATTTTTTAAGTTAGTTAAGAATGGTTAATGGAATCGATGGCACTAGATAAATCAAAATAGATGGTGTCAAGTTGTGAATAGTTACAAACACTATTTACAGCATGATTTTAGTGTGAATAACTCCGAAGGTAAGAAAACCACATTAATGTTTGTTTAATAAGTCAAACAAATGCATTTATTTGAGTGATGTTTTTTCTATCGACTTCAGAAATGAAATCTTTGAGTTTTACGTCCCACGGATATTCCGCTTAGGCTAAAGGAGATCTATCGACTTCAAGCAATTGGTACTAAAGTAGCCATTGTCTAAAAATCGAGTTATCCGAGACATAGTAGCACAAAATTTTCCTCGTTGAAAGGAGTCTCAATTTTTAAAAATTCGGGAATAAGTAATTATTTTTTTTTTAATTTCCAGCCATGTAATTAATTCGTTAAAACATTAATGATGATGTAAATCAATTGAAACTTTTTGTTAGTTTTCTATAGTAGTATTTGTAGCTACATCTTACAGTTTTTACTAGTCTAATAAGTGAAAGAAACAATTAACTAGTAATATAAGGTCAGCATTCGAAATCTCAAGTATTTTGGATTTATTTATTTATTTTTTATGAGGCCATAATTTATTGTTTTATTTTCCTATTTAAACAAAGAGAATTTAACTTTCTATACAACTATGATTAAGGAAGGTAACATAAGTACTATACGTACATGTTGATATTGTTAGCATTTTCAATAACAAAGAGGTTAAAAACCGTTACATATTCGATTCAAATCCGATTTTGTGTTAATACTCGAATAAATAAAAATTAAAATTGTGTAGAACAAGATAACTTCATAACTCAGAATAGAGAGTAAGTGCATCTTCCACATCTTTGGAAGTAGCATCAGAGATATCACGGAGTTGACAAAACTTAGTTTACAAACTTTTCAATCCAAAGTGTTCATAAATTTTGGTTTATTTCAAGTAAAAAATTTCTTCCATTTTAGAAGAAGGGAAGGAACTTAAAATGCTAACCGCATTACTTCGCTGTATTGCTAAGCTAATACACTGAAATGAAAATTGTGCCCTTCTCGGGTCTCCAGTCTTGAGAATTAATTTCGACCCAATACCTTTAGGAATTCCGTAGCTTCCTGGCTAAAGACTCCCATGGTTCCAGTAGCAAAGGCGATGAACACATGATCTTTTTTTTTTTTAATTTGGAATATTTCGTGTGTTTTCGCTTACAGACTGTCAACAGAATTTTCTGTCTGTTTGAATGTTGAAGCTAAATGAGAAGGTACAAATGTGCCAGCACATGTGACGTCCAATACCAGTCGGTGCCTTATTTTCCAAAGGGTTAATGTTACTCCATCTGGTCGTTGTGAGGTGCTAGGTAGCCAGAGCCGAAACTACTGTTTACCTAAGAACACCAACACAAAATAAATAAAAAAATAAAGGAGAGTGGCTGGGAATATTTTAATTAACTGAAATATTTTCATAGAATGCAAATACAAATTATGAAAAGATTTATTCCCTCTTGGAGATAAGTTTCTCTCCTGTAAGGGCCGCCACTCCCTTATGAAGTCGGTAGAGCAATATTATTTATGTTTTGTGGAACAGCAGATCTCAGGGCAATCTGCATAACAGCCATGCTCAAAGATGCTACAATAGTGAGTTAGTTATATATTTCAAATAAGGTTAAAAAAAAAAAAATTAACTTTTTAATTCTACAGGTAGCAGCCTGTATTTGAGCTCACTATCTCATGGCTGTTATTTGTTTCCTTGGGCAGAATTCTCTCTGAGCCCCATACAGAGAGGTGGTCAAACATACACAATCAAGGGGAAATTGCCTCCTTGAATCACACTCCTGAAAACAAGCATATCATTAGCACAGGTACTCACCATACAGCAAATTGAATAGACAGTTGTTCTGGTAAGAGCTGGCAGTTTTATTTTCCACAATGGAATCAGGAACATAAAATAGGATGGATGTGTTGATATCCAAACTTCAATACACTAATAATTATCACCATTTCGTAGTGCACTACACACACACTTTTTAGAAATATAGATATACTTGATAATTTTAACACACTATTTCATGATTATAAAAATAACAAAAGCAGAAGGTAGGATAAACCTGAAGTTATAAAGGTCTGTCTGACCTTTCAAAAAAGAAAAAAAAAAAAATATATATATATATAGAGATATTTACAACATTCTTTTATCTCCTCATAATTTTGAGTTTCTTGTCTCTAACAGTTTTTAGAGGAGAGAGGTATTCCACTGAAACATATTTCAAGATATGTGTATATAAATACACAGATTGAAGATAAAAATAAACACAATTTAATATACTGGTTCACTGTTCCGCTATTTACTCGCTGTTCACAAGTTCTATGTTGTATGACACAGTGTCCTCCTAGATTCCCATTCCACTGAAATGTAAAATGTTCTGTAGGAGATATGGTAAGCTGGATTTCACACGTTCAATGAAGGAACTTTAGTAGCTCCTATAACCAAGCAAAATATAATTACTGGAACCTTGTACTAAATGTCCAAGGACAGGCACAGCTTAGAGACGTTACTGGCCTAGGTTTTATATCTCTAACTGAGATATCGTAAAGTATGTATTTTTTCCATGTTTGAAAAACTGGGTTTTCCCAAATTAAAATTGGGAGGTGCGATGAGTTCCAAACTATGTGGTCTCTATTGAGCGTCCATAGCACTCAGAGAATGAACAATTATAAACTGATGATTTCAAATTTATTCTTCCATTGTCAATATATGTAATAAGCACCACTGATGACAAACTGCAGATATGTGTAGGTCTTACACATTTTAGTAATATGATTATATCTTCATATATAAAAAAAAACTAAGTTCTACGCACTCGCGTATTCAGTTGTTCACAGGACAAATCCAGGGGAGCCGGAAAACAACTTGCTCACACCTCGTCCCGGGTATTGAACACTCTGTAAGAGAAGTCAGGTGACTTCCTTCGAACCGAAAAACTATATGTTGTTGCTTCACGAATCTGACTTGAACTACCCCGTTCTCTCAGGAAAACGAGTATATGTTTCTGGTAAAAACAAGGAAACGAAGAAACTCGCTTCCTCAAACAACCTTTGACAAAAGGTTCTCTGCCCTGAGGCGATTTGCGTGTGGTCCGACCTGCACAATGCACTTGTTCAGCTACCATCCGTAGCCAAATTCACCCTTTCTTGGCTGACACATGCTGCCCCCACTCTGAGGAACGGCCAACACTGAACTTTTTGCTCACAGCAGAAACTATGAAAGTTTTTCGCACACTTTTGTTTTTCTTCACTCGTTACATACAAATAAAATTTTGAAACATATGATATTATACATCAAAATAAAGGTAAACATACAAAGAATACATATTTATACAATTTATGAACTGTCATCTCTCTCAGAAGCAGCAGTACACCCAATTTCCGTGGCTGTCGTTCAAAACTGTCTGCTACTAATGCAGCCATGTTTTCTTGGAGAGAGATTGAAGGAAACATCTTTGTTAATTATTTATATTTCACAAATACAAGATCCAAGTGTCTTGTTCGATAAGGGAAACACGCTGATAAAATAAATCAGAATTTTGTGCGGTATTTCCAAGAACGTGTATAGCTTAGTACGTAAATATTAATATTAAACACAGAAAATAAGTCAAATCAGAGTATACATTTTCAAATTGGTGTTGCATGTCGGGAACTAACTAAAAGGCTCGCTGGCCAGGTTACTGGTCTCTGGTGAGAAAGGGGGGGAGGAAATGACGCTTGAACTCGGTGCATTGGAAATCACACCTATTGAAAACTAAAATTTCGCATGGAGAAGCGAAAAAGTTTATGGCTTTTGAAACAATACAAACGCTCTGTTTCAACACACTGTATCAAACTCAGTGTAGATTCACCAAGGAAGTTCGTGGGTTACTTCCTGTGTATAAAATACTTATTTGGTTCCTATTCTAGTACTTTCTTTCCATGTAGAGTTGAGAGAGACCTCACATCTAGAAGTCTAGGCGACAGCAAGTCGGGAAAGAAAAAAAAACTTCTCTCAGCGCTAGCTCTCTTCCAAGCGTTCTGAAAACTCATGTATGATTCCTATAGAATCTTCTCATTTCCTATTTAATTAATCCTTCATCTCTGCTTTTAATATCATTCCTTCCATCATCCCCTGTAAACTATACATTATGCAACGACGCAGTAATTAATGCAACCCATTAATACACTATATAATGCCTATAAATGAAATAAACACAAATGAAATAAATACAATATAATACAATATTATATTAATATTTACGTACTATGCTGGTGTTTCACACTTCATTACTAATAAATCAAAATAATACTGAAATAATATGCACAGAATATGCTAATGTTAAGCAAATAATTATACCACAAAATTCATTATATTTACATATAAATATGCAAATGTGCCCCTCATCTGCATTTCGATATGCAGATGATGGAGAAGGGCATCGGCCTTCTACAGTAATTTCCCCCCTATGATTCTAGGTGCTGTACTTTCTAGTACAGGACGTAGATCATACGGAGGGCACATTTTCGTTCCTGAAATATTATAGGTTCACAATACATCCAAGGTTAAAAAAAAACAAAGTTAAACACACAGTAAACATAATAAATGAAAATCAATACACAAAAGCTAAATAAAGAGAATTCAGAGTTCCCTGAGTTACATAAACATAAATGACATAAGTTCCCAATACATACACTTACACTAATACACTAGTTCACTGAAATATACACTAACACTAACACTATATACACAGGTTGTCAAATCCGGTTAAGTGATGCTTTTATATGTGTGATCTGTTTCCTCTCTATTCTTCTTCTTCTTCAGAGGTAGTTGGAACAACGGATGGAGAACTTCTGAGTTTTCATGCTGGAACGTCTATTAGATTGTAGTTGCCAATGAAGGAATGCAGTTACTTTACGTTCTGTGGTGTTCTATTATCCAACACCAGCTTCACTTTCTCCGGATCTCTATGGATACCGGATTGAGACAGATGGAGTCCAAGTATGTGCAAAGATTTTCTGGCGAAATTGCACTTTTTCAGCCTGAGAGTTAGGCCGCCCGTAGTGAGTAAATCCAACACTCTGTCGAGGTGTACTAAGTGATCATCGAAGCTCCTGTCGGCTAGAATTAAATCATCTACATAAGCGCCGCAGTACTCTCTAGCTTCTGATCCAATCAGCATATCTAATGCTCTTACGCAAGAAGCAAGGCTCTGTTTTGTCCCAAACGGAAGTTTTTGAAAAACATACGAAATGCCTTCATGTAGGAACCCAAGATATTTCTGGTCACTTTCTTTCACTTTAATCTGTAAAAACATCTCGGTTGCATCTACGCAACTGAACCAAGAGTTGTCGCAAATATCTTGGAGAACAGATAGGGGTGGCATAGGTCTGTCGGAGAGATCCCCTGAAATTTTGGCCAGAGCTCTTCCATCTATACAAACTCGAATACGTCCGTCACTCTTCGGCGTCACTACCAGAGGGTTTATATAAGCTGTAGGCATCTTCTTAATCACACCCCAGGCTTCCCAACGCGAAATTTCATTCGATACTAAATTCCTGAATTTCTTTGGGTAAGGATACAATTTAGTTTTTATGGGACGTTCGTCCGTTACTCCAACCTCGTGCTCGTAGTTAGCTATGCAACCTGGCTTGATATCAAAAAGCGCCTGGTGCTTTAAAAGAACAGCTTTCAAGTTTTCTCTTTGGGAGGCTGAGAGATCTGAGTAGTTCGCGACAAAATCTTCTATATCGGAATGGGAGGCACGTGTGTTCACTTTCAACCACTCTTCTGGTGGGAATACATGAACTGCCATTTCTTGGGCACTTGGGAATCTACCATCATCCAAGTTCGGGGCACGAGCTGCCTTTTCTCTGCAGGTCTTATGCTCATTCTGTGCGCTAACCCGTATGGCCTTCCGTCTTTCGTCTGACGGGAAAAAATTACACTCAAAAGTATCTAACTCCTCTATGAAACTATATGGTTTCTCGCACTCACCATTCAATTCTAAACAACGAACTACTAGATCCTCAGTCTCGCAATCTACTGATCTAAATTTCACTTCTACATCATGAGGATGTTTGAGATGTAGAAGGCCGGTGTCATAGTCTAACACGGCACGAGATTCTGTAAAGAAGTTGGAACCTAAAATCAAAGATCTGTTCAGACCTGAAATAATGATGCCTAATGTATGAAATTCCTTCCCATGTATCTGAATGACTAACAGCGTCTGGCCTATGATCGTCGCTGATTTACTTCCGAAAGCCGACGTAACCCGTATATTCTTAGCACTCAAAAATGCGGGTGTGGGGTGGCTATTTGAGACGGAGTCCCAAATTTCTTTAGAAATGGCGGAGCAAGTAGCCCCTGTATCTAATAAAGAATTAACTTCCTTTCCAAACAAAAGTACATTAATCTCTGGCAGTGAGATGACGTTATTACTTGGTAGTTCTTCATTACTTGAATCAAATAAATTCTTAAAAATGCCATTGTCCTCTTCATATACAGCCCTATCTAAATCGATGTGTTCTCCAGTCCTACTTAACAAGGTTAACTTATTTTTGAACATGCCTTCACTGAAATGCTTCTTTGTCTTAATTTCTAAACAAATTTTTCAATTTTCTTCTTCTTTTCCTTCTACATTTTCAAAAATTTCCTTAACTGCGGTTTCACATGAATTTTCATATAAATGTCTATTTTTTACATTTTCTTCTAAATGACGCACATACTTGGAATTTTCATTTGTCAACTCAGATGTACTCGTATTCTCCATAGCCATCTTACCGTTGTTCCAAGCACATGCGGACAATCCTCATTCTCTGGGAGCAGAAGAAGAGGATTGATTACTCCTGGTAATGTTTTGGTTCTGGCTGGTAGGAGGAGGCGCCCGGTCATAGTGTTCCAACAGCTGGATTTCCTGGTCCTCGTGACGGAAGGAATTTCCCTGTGGTCTGTCCGTTTGGCGCATCCCTCCCCTCCTACCGCGGGCTCCACGAACGTTCTTGTTGTGAGAGGAGTGGGAGTTCCCCCCACGTGACCAGCCAGACGACCCACTTCCGCTGCTCTGGTGGCGAGGCGGGGATCGCTGGTGGTTGTTTTGATTCGTGTTTTGATGTCTCTTTCTCTGGTAAGGACGCTGGTTTTCTCTCGTTCTATTCTTTTTACGAGCAGCGTGCTTACCACTGTGGCCAGAGGGGTTATTGTCCTCGTTTTCCATGCTCACTTGGAGCATGTTTACCCCTTTCCTCTGGTTACCCTGGAAAAACTGGTCGCGATTCGTCATCGACGACTGCAGTTCCTGTACTAGATTTAAAAGTTCTGCTATTGTCTTTGGGCGAGAAGAGACTATCGCCCTAAATAGCCAGTTCGGGAAATGACGCGCAAGTACCTTCAGCAATGTAGCATCAGACATTCTAGGCTCTAATATGCTATTCTTGTGTAACAAATCCAGCAGATATTCTGCGGGGGATTTGTGTACACGATTGTCGAAGTGGGAGGTGAGAATGGTTGCCCTTAGGTTCGCCAGCCGCTCTTCGCTAAGATAACACTGTTTGAAGTTTTGCACAAAATTTTCGTAGGTGTGGATTTTGTTCCGGTTAACTTGAAACCACTGGTAACAAGTATTCCGAATTGCTCGTGGTATGAAACTGAGTCTCATCTCGTCCGGTACTCCAGTGACCTCAAAGTACCGGTCGAGATCTTGGAGAAAGTTATAGGTTTCTGTCTCAGATTCATTTCCTGCATACACAGGTAAAGTAACATCCCTGTGTATGAGACCAAAAGCTGTTGCGAGATGCTGTCTCGTCTCATGATTACATGAGCGAGACGTCGACGGGACAGGTTCTGTCTCGCGGGAAGTAGCGAGGTTCCCAGGTTGAGAACCAGGCAGATCGCGACTCGAGATGTCGTTCGGAGATGGCGGTCTTTCTTGTGTGCCGGAGACAGAGATGTTAGCGAGTCTCCCCTCTATCACCTCGCTTGTCTCCTTCTGGATGGAGCTCTTCCACTCCTCCATTTTCTTCTCGAGTTGTGCACACACGTCTTGAACGGTGTCTTGCATCTGTTGGATGCTACCGTTACATTCCGACCTGATCTCATCGAGTGGCGTTTCCTGCTCTAGTTCCCCCCGGATCCTGGCTAGTTGGGAAGCGAAATTCACTTCCACTCGCCTGACCTGATTATTCAGAGTAAGTGTGGTCTGTTCTACACGAGACGAGACCTGTCTAACACTCTCAGAAAGCTCTGAGTAATTCTCTTCTAATCTCTTAGTGGTTTCCGTGACACGAGAATTGAGATCTTCCCGAGCGCCTTCAATCTCCCCCCTCAGCTCTACAGTAGTGATTTCAAGTCGCTCCGTCAATTCCCGTTCACTCTGCTCGAGTCTCGAAGTAATGGATTCTAACCGCATTTCAAGACGAGCATTGACCGACTCTATAGCCTTTTCTACACCCTGTGAGTTTTCCTCTAATTTCTTTTCTAACTTTCTTTCTAAACTTTGTGCATTTTCTACTAATTTACTTTCTAAAGTTTTCACATTCTCCTCTTGTATTCTCGTACTTTCTTCTAGTTTTGAGTTAAAATCTTCCCGTATACTTCTACTATTCTCATCAAATTTTGCTTCTAACCTTTTCTCTAATTTCCGCTGACCCTCCAAGAGCTCACTAAACATGGCTGCAATATCCAAATTACTCATGTTTACCATAGCACTACTTATGTTACCGGCTGGGCTAACACTTTGTTCTGTAGTTTCTGTGGATACTTCCCTGTCCTCCCGCAATGGTACTTCCGGATCCCTACTGGTGACTGGTGGAACTGTATCTACCGCATCAGCGTCTCCCACAACGCTGACTGGACGCTCGCTAGCGCTCTGCGCGTCATTAACACTATTCTCATCGGAGAGCTTCCCAGCTCTCTGAGCGAACTCTTCAAATACAAACTCTGTGTCCATATTTCTTACTCTTCGAGCCTGTGCTCGCGTTACCACCATTTACAAATACAAACGGAAATTACAAAGTTTCTTCCCCCCAAAGTTCTAAAAAACTGAATTCTCTTAACACAGTAATGGTTGTCAAAATATTCAAGACACAATTTAAATTTCAAACACAAGACACCTACGTTCTTGGAAATTTTTTCGGGAAGAGAAACAAAACATATACCGAAATTTTAACACAAACTGTATGTTGACCAGCTAGTATATAACATATACTTCATGCCCTTTACTCTGATGGCGCCACTTTTTTGGCGCAAAAGCGTGAAGTATCGTGCCCTGCAGCTGGGTAGCCACTTTTAGTTGTGAGGTGCTAGGTAGCCAGAGCCGAAACTACTGTTTACCTAAGAACACCAACACAAAATAAATAAAAAAATAAAGGAGAGTGGCTGGGAATATTTTAATTAACTGAAATATTTTCATAGAATGCAAATACAAATTATGAAAAGATTTATTCCCTCTTGGAGATAAGTTTCTCTCCTGTAAGGGCCGCCACTCCCTTATGAAGTCGGTAGAGCAATATTATTTATGTTTTGTGGAACAGCAGATCTCAGGGCAATCTGCATAACAGCCATGCTCAAAGATGCTACAATAGTGAGTTAGTTATATATTTCAAATAAGGTTAAAAAAAAATTTTAACTTTTTAATTTTACAGGTAGCAGCCTGTATTTGAGCTCACTATCTCATGGCTGTTATTTGTTTCCTTGGGCAGAATTCTCTCTGAGCCCCATACAGAGAGGTGGTCAAACATACACAATCAAGGGGAAATTGCCTCCTTGAATCACACTCCTGAAAACAAGCATATCATTAGCACAGGTACTCACCATACAGCAAATTGAATAGACAGTTGTTCTGGTAAGAGCTGGCAGTTTTATTTTCCACAATGAAATCAGGAACATAAAATAGGATGGATGTGTTGATATCCAAACTTCAATACACTAATAATTATCACCATTTCGTAGTGCACTACACACACACTTTTTAGAAATATAGATATACTTGATAATTTTAACACACTATTTCATGATTATAAAAATAACAAAAGGAGAAGGTAGGATAAACCTGAAGTTATAAAGGTCTGTCTGACCTTTCAAAAAAGAAAAAAAAATATATATATATATATATATAGAGATATTTACAACATTCTTTTATCTCCTCATAATTTTGAGTTTCTTGTCTCTAACAGTTTTTAGAGGAGAGAGGTATTCCACTGAAACATATTTCAAGATATGTGTATATAAATACACAGATTGAAGATAAAAATAAACACAATTTAATATACTGGTTCACTGTTCCGCTATTTACTCGCTGTTCACAAGTTCTATGTTGTATGACACAGTGTCCTCCTAGATTCCCATTCCACTGAAATGTAAAATGTTCTGTAGGAGATATGGTAAGCTGGATTTCACACGTTCAATGAAGGAACTTTAGTAGCTCCTATAACCAAGCAAAATATAATTACTGGAACCTTGTACTAAATGTCCAAGGACAGGCACAGCTTAGAGACGTTACTGGCCTAGGTTTTATATCTCTAACTGAGATATCGTAAAGTATGTATTTCTTCCATGTTTGAAAAACTGGGTTTTCCCAAATTAAAATTGGGAGGTGCGATGAGTTCCAAACTATGTGGTCTCTATTGAGCGTCCATAGCACTCAGAGAATGAACAATTATAAACTGATGATTTCAAATTTATTCTTCCATTGTCAATATATGTAATAAGCACCACTGATGACAAACTGCAGATATGTGTAGGTCTTACACATTTTAGTAATATGATTATATCTTCATATATAAAAAAAAACTAAGTTCTACGCACTCGCGTATTCAGTTGTTCACAGGACAAATCCAGGGGAGCCGGAAAACAACTTGCTCACACCTCGTCCCGGGTATTGAACACTCTGTAAGAGAAGTCAGGTGACTTCCTTCGAACCGAAAAACTATATGTTGTTGCTTCACGAATCTGACTTGAACTACCCCGTTCTCTCAGGAAAACGAGTATATGTTTCTGGTAAAAACAAGGAAACGAAGAAACTCGCTTCCTCAAACAACCTTTGACAAAAGGTTCTCTGCCCTGAGGCGATTTGCGTGTGGTCCGACCTGCACAATGCACTTGTTCAGCTACCATCCGTAGCCAAATTCACCCTTTCTTGGCTGACACATGCTGCCCCCACTCTGAGGAACGGCCAACACTGAACTTTTTGCTCACAGCAGAAACTATGAAAGTTTTTCGCACACTTTTGTTTTTCTTCACTCGTTACATACAAATAAAATTTTGAAACATATGATATTATACATCAAAATAAAGGTAAACATACAAAGAATACATATTTATACAATTTATGAACTGTCATCTCTCTCAGAAGCAGCAGTACACCCAATTTCCGTGGCTGTCGTTCAAAACTGTCTGCTACTAATGCAGCCATGTTTTCTTGGAGAGAGATTGAAGGAAACATCTTTGTTAATTATTTATATTTCACAAATACAAGATCCAAGTGTCTTGTTCGATAAGGGAAACACGCTGATAAAATAAATCAGAATTTTGTGCGGTATTTCCAAGAACGTGTATAGCTTAGTACGTAAATATTAATATTAAACACAGAAAATAAGTCAAATCAGAGTATACATTTTCAAATTGGTGTTGCATGTCGGGAACTAACTAAAAGGCTCGCTGGCCAGGTTACTGGTCTCTGGTGAGAAAGGGGGGGAGGAAATGACGCTTGAACTCGGTGCATTGGAAATCACACCTATTGAAAACTAAAATTTCGCATGGAGAAGCGAAAAAGTTTATGGCTTTTGAAACAATACAAACGCTCTGTTTCAACACACTGTATCAAACTCAGTGTAGATTCACCAAGGAAGTTCGTGGGTTACTTCCTGTGTATAAAATACTTATTTGGTTCCTATTCTAGTACTTTCTTTCCATGTAGAGTTGAGAGAGACCTCACATCTAGAAGTCTAGGCGACAGCAAGTCGGGAAAGAAAAAAAAAACTTCTCTCAGCGCTAGCTCTCTTCCAAGCGTTCTGAAAACTCATGTATGATTCCTATAGAATCTTCTCATTTCCTATTTAATTAATCCTTCATCTCTGCTTTTAATATCATTCCTTCCATCATCCCCTGTAAACTATACATTATGCAACGACGCAGTAATTAATGCAACCCATTAATACACTATATAATGCCTATAAATGAAATAAACACAAATGAAATAAATACAATATAATACAATATTGTATTAATATTTACGTACTATGCTGGTGTTTCACACTTCATTACTAATAAATCAAAATAATACTGAAATAATATGCACAGAATATGCTAATGTTAAGCAAATAATTATACCACAAAATTCATTATATTTACATATAAATATGCAAATGTGCCCCTCATCTGCATTTCGATATGCAGATGATGGAGAAGGGCATCGGCCTTCTACATCGTTCTCCATCATCTCGGGATATTCCAAGTTCTAAAATACTTGGGATATCAATACTGGCAAGAGCTCGTTTTATTATATTATTTAGCTCCCCATGACGAGAAAGTCCACCTCCACTCCTAGAACTCCTAGAATTTGTTAGTTTTTAATTTAATCAATTAAAATTTAAGTTAATTTTTAGTTTATTATCGTTCAGAAAATTTGTACCGGTTAAAAGCTTAAATTATTAAGGTTCTTCAATAAGCTCACCCACTTGTTTTTAATGTTAGTAAATAAGGTAAAGACAATGAAGTATTAAAATGTATAAACTAGACCAGATAATACCTATAAAACGCTATTCATAATAAGGTAACTGCAGGTGTATACGCCAGTGCAGCTAAATACGCCAAGTGTTGAGTGTTGAGACGTTTCCGACAAAATCCGTTAAAATGCGCATCCAATATGTGCCACGGTCTTGGGCTAGTCCGATTTGACGAATACTTCGGGAAACAGGCGCTGAGACCGCCACACCGTGCAGTGTTGTTTGCTTCGGGAAGGTTCAGTGGAAGGACGTTATTATTTTAATAGAGGTAAGAATCCGTTATTAGTACCGTGCTAACTCAGAACATTGCGAACTGTTAACACCAATATACACCTTATTTCGTGTCCGTCTGGGAATACTTTGTTTTTTTTTTAAGTATAATTACAGTATTTGTGATTACATGGCTATTAAATTAATAACAAGCATGGTGCAGCGAAATACGCCAGGGCTTGTGTAGGACTGACTGCAGAAGACAAAGATGTTTTAATTTATCCCACCATGTTCCATGTATTATCGGTGCATTTCTTTTAAGTCACAGTGCAGTGACATTGTTTATCTTCTTGCCCACTGAAACTTTTCAGTTTGGAACTTCATTTCAACTTTAGAGATTGTTTCTACATTTTATCTTTTTATCTTCATCTTGCACTTTGGTTATTCTATTCTTTGGTTCACATATGTTATGTAGTAATATTTGAGTTCGTATAATACAGACGATGTAAGCAGTTGCAAGATTTATAACAGGTTTCTAGTAGTATTCTAGACTTGGCGTAATTACCTGCACGTGTTGGTAAATACGCCACTTTTTTTTTTTTTTTTTTTTTTTTTTTACCTTGGGTACAAATGAAGTGAGTCGCATCACTGCCACATTTTTTCTACACGCGGAAAAGACTACTCTGCAATGCACATGTCTTGTTCTCTGTATTTCATGAAAATTAAGGCCATGAAAAATATAATACCCTTAACGTGGCTTATTTACCTGCACGTATCTTATATTTTTCAGCGTAATTACCTCCGTTATTTAAACATTTGTCGAGGCGTGGTACAAGTTTTTGTATGCCTTCTGCAAAGAAATTCCGTCTAATGCCCGACAACCATTCTTGGGCTGCAGCTTTCACCTCGTCATCCGAGTTGTATCCTCGCTTTGAAAGTTCGTCTTTCATGGGACCAAACACATGGAAATAACATGGTGAAAGTTCTGGGCTATAAGGAGGGCGATCCCACAGTTCCCACCTAAACTGTCAGGAGTTCGCACGTCCGTTCTCAAACACGTTGCACCACTTCGCGATAGCTTGATGTGACATTGCATTTTCACCATAGACTTCATACACTGACGATAAATTTCAGTGCAGTTACACCTTCACGCCCACAAAAAAAAAAAAAAAAAAAAAAAAAATCTTTGCACGCATTTGGAATTTGGACGCCACTTGCAGATGTCGAGACTTGTTTATGACTGATTATCAGAACAACACCACTTGCCTCGTGAAAGCCGCTACGTCAAACGATACAGTTGCATGTCTGCAGTGTTGGCACACTGTTTCATCAAAATAGCCTTAGACTGAAAATACTTACGAAGTTCAACTAACTTTCTGACTGACCCATTTAATATTATAAAAGCGAAAGGAAGAAACAATCATTTTAAACATTTCTTCAATAGTTTAATTTTAAATACCTTTAGTAAAGTAATGTTACCCATGTTTTTCGTATCTCTGGAGCAGCTTCACATATCAAATTGCTGTAAACAGTATTGTGCATTTCTTTCTTCGTTTATTCTAAACCATATAAGCTCTTACATGCCATACTCATCTACGCACTTTCTAAGTGTACTCTTTTCAAGAAACACAAATTTTCAATCTCTTGAAGCTATGTCCCTATTCCATATGCCATATCAAGAACATAGTTCTTCACACTAAAGTACTTTACATGGACATTGTCCAGGCGTAAATTGCTTTACTGTTGTACCAGTTGGCCTTTTCCCACCAATATTATAGCATCAATATTGTAGCGTTCGCGCAATATTGTAGCATCAAAGAGAAGCCAAATGGTATTCCAGAAAACAATAACTGACTTCTTTAACAAAAAAAAAGTACGTTCTATATAGTACTGTGTGCGTCTGTAAAAAAAAAAAAAAAAAAAAAAAAAAGTCATTTATAGTACACACTGTTGTACATGATAACAGCTAATCTACGTATTATCGAAATTTTTGTGTATCCGAGGTAAATATTTCCTCGGAATCGATTTGTTCCAGAGATACAGGTTGCTGGACGTGTGGGAGAATGGAATTTGTAGGTCGATATCCTATCTCCAAACATATTAGCCATAGAGGTGAGGCAACAACACATTATCGTAGAGTTGTAATCTAATCTATCCAAATTCCCTTTTTCAGAATGTTTTAATGACGGTGCAATACATTCCTCCGACGAAATTAGTAAGTCACGGATATTCCATTAGAAAAGGTGGGTCCTATCCACGACGTATGGAACAAAGTCTCAGAGAGTAACATTGGCAGAATATGCATCAAAATGGCAAAGGATTATTGACATTACTATGGGGAATGAGTGTAGCAGATAAAATGAAATTAAATAAAATCTTTAGTTTAACGTCACATGTTTATCTCGTGGGCTAAAGGAAACAGCTGGCTAAATGACGGTAATTATGGAAGAATTGGCGGAATGAGACTATAGGAGGAAATATGAGTATCTCCCCTCAAGGAAACGGACATCGTCTTCCACCAGACACTTATTTGGCTGAGATCTAGCAGCAAAAGTGAATGCTTTACTGAGTCATCTCATCCCCTTCGTCCCCATAACTGACAAAAGATTTTTGGTGATACATGGAAAATAATGAGGCACGAAAGAGAATTAAACCGGCTATCCAACAAAAACTAGAAAACTGCTTTGTAAAGGAAGTAAGCACCTCCGAAAGCCTGGGTACATGAACTTTCGAAGCAAATAACACGGAAGTATTGTGGCAGGTTGTTGACGAAAGGATACTAGGTGAATTGCTCAAAGATGCGTAAATCAGACTTCAGAATTAGCTCTCCTGTACTACTGTAGCTACAGCCGAAAGTCTTATCCATTGAGATCCTCTGGATACGTCCTAAATTGCACTGTGAAATTGCTTAATGCACAAGAACTGAAATGAAGAACACGTTAGAGAAGGTGTTGAAACTGCCATTGGCCTCATTAAGCAGGTGGCTTGACGAATCTAGCGTTGCCTATACGGTTTAATATGCATAATATTTCTGAGATCACCGCACCAGATATACTGATATGGGTTAACGAAGTCTTCGGTTGTAGTGATAGACGTTTCGTATACTAGACGTTTCATCACATTCCAAAGAAAGAAAATCAACCGAAATATATGAAGCCAGCATGGTAACCAATGCACAGCCCACTATGTCCAATCCTAAGCTCTGCAAATATTTGATTGAGGAAGTTTCTGACATGCACGTCAAAATGTGCATGAGCGTAGTCATGTTGTAACCACAGTTGCTGTCTAATTGCTAACAGTGTAGTTCTGTTCAGAAGAAGCTAGACTGCTATCCAGAAACTAAGTCCGAAAAAATGAAACTAGAACCTTACGCCTTTCATATCTCTGCTTACAGGGAAATTTTATTTTACCTCCATTCTGCCACAGAGTAATATATTTTTTTAACAAGATAAATAGCCCATTTGGACATTGATGCCAACTAAATATAGATATAATTTGCAATCAGTGTTCCATGGTGATCAATGTTCAATGGCATTCAATGTTTTCAAACCAAAAACGTTGATTTCTATCAATTCCGGATTGAATAAAAGGATAATGGAGAAGATAGAACTTATTCTTGGGAAGTTGAATCGATTCTTAAAAAAAACTTCTCAATCTTTGTCACTGTTTTGCTCTACGGGTTAGGATAGTATGTTAAGGTAAGGATAGTATGTTTTCTTGAGATGCCAAACCCGAATCTGGAGAAAAATAAAGTTATAAACTCTTTCGCACTATACTTCATCAGATGAAAATTGGCAAAAATCCTGATTAAGTAAATTATATTACGCGGGATTATTTCATTAATGAAGAAATATATGAAAGAAATGTTTGTTTCTCATCAATTAGTAAAAATTGAAGACATAATTTGTTTCACTTGAAACTTGGATCTTGACTGGTCTTCCTTTCAAAATTCTTGAATTCTAATTTTCAATCAAACATTCCATTGAAAATTATCCCTTTTACAAAAATTGTGGCCCTTCGATGGTAGTTCTACGTCGACAAAATGATTGTAATATCCTTGGTTTCCTCCTTTAGAATAAAGCCAACAAATATTTCTCACAGTTCGTTGTCTCATAAATATTTCCAACTAACTTCAATTGAAATTATAAGTAGTTGATTGGATTTTTTGGTTTAACGATACACAAAAAACAGTTGTAGGTATAATAAAAATTGACAATTCTGAATGTGTTATCGTTCGTTTGGGTATCTGCCCAGTTACACTTTAAGTTGATAAAAACGATATTGTATTCTCACGCTTTTGTGTCTTATCAAAAGATGTTGGACTACGAAAAGTCTGATAAAACATCTGGCTGGTCTCTAAATAAAAAAGTACATTGGTTGCGAAAAGAAAAAAATAAAATTAATGATTTCAAAATGTTCTAGCTTTTACGTTTCTCACAGAAGATTAAAAATGACACGAAAAAATAAATGCTATTTAAAATGCATTTTGCAATCTGCTAAGTCGTGAAACCGTAGATTGGTTTCATGGCGCTGGGTGGAATAGTTGTCTACCTAATAATACTTTTAAAATGAAAGACACAGACTTAAGGGTGTCAATTCCTCTTTTGAAAATTATTTTACAGACCCTATATTTGACAGGTAGTACAACGAAACACTATGATTGTATGCTGCGCTGTAAATTTTTACTAGAAATTGAGATTTATTTTATTCTGCAGTTGTTTTTTATTTACGATATGGACCTATAGATGTGGATGTTTCTTAGAATACTATGGCACTCAGGTCAACAATTCAGGAAAATTTGAATAATTAAAATTAAATTTGAACTTGGGTTGGCCAAATTTGCATTAGCACTATTGGTCAAGAAAAGTTAAAGCTTGTGGCCTAATCTTTTGCTTGAATGCATTAAGTTAGGCTCTGGGAGATGAAATTGAGTTCACTGGGTTCCAACTTCAGTCTCCAAGGCTAGTTGTGACAAATAAAATAAAATAAAAATTAAAAAAAAAAAAACGGTAAATGGAAAATGACACAATTTTAAGTCCGTAAAATCCTATTTCTCCGAGGTGTTCAAAGGCTTTCGAGAAATAGGCACGCAATTAAGCAGAATATGTTTTTCGCTTAACACCCTAAATCTATTATGCTTCCAATGATACTGTAGGTGCTGCATTGCTGTAATCAAAATGTTTCTCCAACTTCCCTTAACTGGGAGCAGATCCGCTAACTTTTACTCGGACAACAAATTAATGTCATGAAGAAATTAATTTCATTAATGAAAATCTGATTTCGTAATATATATTAAACATTAATATTCAAACGAGAATCAACTTAGCAATAGTAACATTACTAAAAAATTCTTTATTTTTCCTTAAATTGCTCTTAGAAGATGAATGAAAAATATAACACTGAAATTTGAATAAGTTAGAGAAATTTAACTTACAAAACCTGCGAAAAATTCCGATGGAAATAACAATTTGCATATTAGTTAATACTAGTGGTGGGCACAAAAAGAAAAACGGTTTTCGGTTTCCGGTTTTTAGGAAAACCGAAACCGGTTTTTGAATATTAAAAAAAACTGCTTTTCTCGAAAAACCGATTCAGTTTTTCATCGAAATCGGTTTCAGTTTCTCCAAAACTGGTTCTATTTCTGGTCAGAATAGTGTTTCGTTGTTCTCCGGAAACTGATTCCGTTTCCACAAAAATAGTTTTGTGTGTTCTCCAAAACAGTTTTGGTTTTTTAGTTTTTACTAAAACCAGTGCGATTTTTTCCGAAGCTGGTATTGGTTCCTTCGTATGAGAACTTACATATGTTACATGAAAACTTAAAGAACTCTACTCTGGTGAGAAACCGAACCTTTTTTTAAAAAGAAAAAAAATGAACCGGTTCCGGTGAAAAAGTGAACCGGTTTTTGAAGGATACTGAAATGTCCGTTTTTCGGGTTTCGCTCTTTTCGGTTTCCGGTTTTTATAAAAACCGGTTTTGCTCATCCCTAGTTAATACCAAAATACAAACAGGAACTTTCTTTTCATTGAATATTCACTCGATAGTTTTTGAGATTTAACTAATTCCTTTAAGGAACAATAGCATTATCATCAGGTTATCTTTAAAATGTTAACCCTTTGAAATTGAAAATTAAGAATATACTTATTGATTTGTAAATAACATTACGAAAGCACATATGCACCATTTTTTTTTTTTTTTTTTCCGAAGACCGTCATTTTTCCGGCGACGCCATAATCTCCTCACTATAAAACTTCTATGGTTTCTGGTCATAAAGTGACACTGTTTACCACAGTCTTTTCTCTAAACTAACTTAATACAATTCAGAAAATTCTGCAGAGATGGAAACAAAAACTAGTCTGATGGTGCAAAGTCCGAGCTATACGATGGATGCGTTAAAACTTCCCATATAAGTTCTCTTAATTTCTGACGGTTATCTAAAAATGTATCCGGTCTAGCGCTGTCGACATGACATATGGTTCACTTTCTCTTGACCAATTTCAGTAGTTTCTCTTGAATTGCTTGCTCCAGTCGAGCGAACTGTCAACGTACAGCTTAGTCTATTCTTTTCGCCGGGAGTAGCTCGTGATGCATTGTGCCTTTCCATCTAATCTCACCAAACGCACAGCATAACCTTCCTGGGCGTCAGCGTGAACTTTGCCACGGATTGTAGAGCTTCTTCACGCTTTGACCAAGATCTTTTTCCCACATTGTTATCGTAGGCTATGCACTTTTCATCACTCGTTATCAACCGCATCAGAGACCGTTCAAGTTCATGTTTCAGTAGAGATTTGTAGATAGAAATTCGGTCGAGTAAGCGTTCATGTGGAATCGTAGCGTTCTAAGTTGAGCTCCCTTCTGTCACCAGTTTTCTCCAAATGGTTTATCACTCTTACGTAATGGATCATTGGGGATGTCATGACTGCTTAGCTGCCAGACTTGCTCGACTTTGGACAGAATTTCAACCACATTCACCGTGATTAATTCCCCACCGGAAGGAGCATGTTGGAGTGACTATCATTTTTTGGCTATTGCTTTCGATAACATACCTATAAATAACATACAGTTCTATACGGACCACTACAGTATTCTCGCCTTTATCGAACTAAAAATGTAGTGCAGTTTTACGGAAGATTCACGGCGCGATTCCTTACGTCTGATTACTAGATTTATAACACTTTTGGCAAATGAACTAACTTCAACTGTCAGCTGTCGAGTGATGTTAGATCTGACCTGCTGCGACTCGTATATTTTGCGATTTGGACAGAAATGCCAATTCGTCTGCAAAATGCTCAATATTTTTAAGACTACCTGATATTAAACTTTGTCTTACCATGAGGTCCAATGTCCTTCTGAGGAGCAACAGTCATTACAAATCTATTTCAATCTGAAAAACTTCAATTTTCCATAATACTAATTTCGAATTGTACTTCTGAACTATATCAAGTTTGTCTAATTAAAGTGTATAATTTTAATAAATGTTAAAGGACACCATCATTACCAATTCATATCGTCCGAACTACTTTGTCTCATTTGATAAATAGATATGAACAAGCTTCTTTACGTACGTTGTGTTTACTTGTACGATACAAATTACCGACTGTTTGCAGAAAAACTTCACCAAAGTCTTTATTTAAAAAAATAATTAAAAGCTTTCTTCTAACTTCTGTCTATTTCTGAAGAAAGTAATTTTGAAAATAATGAAATGGATCATTTATTAAATAGAATTTGGAGTTATATGGATCATGACTATTTTTTTTAAAAAAAAGAAAGAAAAAGAAAAAAGAAAAAAATCATATTTGTGTGTCTGTTATGCATTGTAGGCTAAAGGAAACGCTAAATATGAAAATAAATGAATTGTTGCAATGAATAAACTAGGAGAAAACCGGACAATCCGAAGGCCTCTTGGCATTTAATTTCGCGTATTAAAATAAAAAAAAAAATTGATAGTCAAAGTAAGACAGAATTAATGGGCTTTTGGATCCATAGTATCAAAATTAATTCTAGTTATTTGCTCTATATCTATGTTGATAATTGACAGAAAAAAAAAAAATTCCACATGATGCAAAATGATATAATAACTAGCTGAATCTGCTCTTCCTACACAGCGCATCATTCACATATGAGCATGAATCTCCTTGCCATTCCTCACAACATCTGCACATGTCTCTACAGACACAAGTGAAAGACGTCTTGATAAAACTCGGCAACGGGTACCATAAAGGGGAGATTTTTTCGATTATTTTTTCGATATCTCGCACCATTTGCAAGATTGAGCCTACTTCCGGTTGGAGTTTCTAATTCGTGTATGATCAGTATTTTCTTTCTTCTTGCATGCAGTATGTAATAAGCAAATACATCACATACACAATTAATTATGTCAGTGATATATGGTGTTCATTGGGCAAAACGCTCCATACAATAAAGATTGATCTTAGACTGGATAAATGGTTATCCTTAGTTTTTCTTTATTATTTGTCCATGAAACAAACGCCTGAGTGATATACAAACAGTGTAGACAACTATGTTGTATTGGAATGTATAGCTCGTAGGATATGATGCTTTACTTTTTTAAAATTTCAACACTTCCAGTGTACCCGTAAATATGTAATAAAGAAATAATTGCCACGTTTTTTAAATATTCAATTAAAACTCAGCAATCTACACAAAATTTGGAATCGACCAGCGAAAACGAAATGTTTCTGGCACTTGTGGTTTTCGAGATCTCATTGTCGAAAGGATTGGAGACAAACATATAAACCTTTCTTTAGAGACAAATATATAAACCTAGCATTTTAATATACAGATACACTATTTAATTACACATTCACGTATAAAATAACACACATACACTGCAGAGCGCTCTTTCTTGGCCAATAATTATTTATTTATTGTTATTTATTTATTGAACAATTTCCCAGATACAGCATAACTTTGCCATTTTACACAGGGACATGCTAACAAAAGAAAGAAAAAAAAAACAAGACAACAATAACAACAACATAGAAAAAAAAAGAGTGTAAAAGTAAAACTATTCCTTCAAAGCTCGTTTAATTGCTCTTTCAAACACTGGGTAGCTCGAAAAAATGTCCACATCAGTTGTTACTTGATTATAACAGTTTGGTATTCTATAAAAAAGAGACCTCTGTATAACAGCCAACCTAGGACGGGCAAGATGGAATAGGTGGGTATTCCGAGTGATGCGGGAAGGGACACGTAAGGATAGTTCCTGAAGTAATATTTCCGATCTTAAGGTTCCATTAAAGGAGTAATACGTTTCCTTAAAGGAGCAGTGTAGTAATTATCTTTTGTCGCCGGGACTTAGTTTCATAATTATGAAGATTTGTTTAAGCCACATCTTGGTCAAAGAAATTATTACTGAATGGCGGGGCTCTTAAACATCTCTATTTAAGTGTTTTTTTTAACTTTAATGCGTCGGTGAATAATGTCACTGCTTCATTGAATAACATCTGTGACCACACACTGTGTGACGATTTAAAGAAACCAATAGAGAATAATAAACTGACCGAGCCTATTTGCAATCTGAGTATTCATATCTGGTAATTATTTAACAATGCAATCAGCTAAAACAGAGCTTGTAATGGCTTCTACAAAAATGAAAAGAAGAAAATACTAACATTGTCTGGGTTTGTGCTAACAAATCTTACAATTGGTATTAACTGTTCGGTATGACTTACCGCAGGAGTACAGTCTGCTACTATATTGTAATATTTAGCATCCTGTACCATAGAAACTATTTCTTTCTTTATGGCCTCAGAGAGGAGAGAAATCAATTCATTCTGAATATTTTTCCCAAGATAATGGACAGACGCTCCACGGGTTACCCTCAGCAAATGACCAGACATAGCAGTGTCAAATTAATTCAACAAGCTTTAAAAAGTTACCACTATTTGGAGCATACAGCTCATCAGATGAACCACGAAACGGCAAACATGGTTGGCCCAAAAGCTTAACTATAGCAATTAGGCGTTCTATTATGCTCCTCCCATAGCGAATTTCAGCATTTAAAAACTTTTGTTGAGTTGAATCGATTGTCTGTTCTAATTTCAATCTAGACGTCAATTCAGTCCATTTCTTATGAGACAATAAGTGATTTTCTTAAAATTTTTCATGGTCATGAAGATAAACATATAAATGCTCCTAATTATCATACTCATTAGAAGTGATTAGCGAAATATTATTACTGGAAAACAACTGGCAACAAAAATAAAAAGCTGAGTCTTTTTCTATAGAATACACCAACCATGATCTATTAATATTTTTATTTTTCGGTTCGCATGTATAAAGGTACCGCAAAAATTTTCTGCCATTAGAATTACATGGAAAATCAAATTTAGTTCTTGGTCACTACTTTGGCATCAGTTAAAGATTGTTTGATTTCACCGGGTCGGATCAGTGTATGGCTTTCAAATTCATTGTTTAATTTCTGTGAGTTGAAATTTTTCGTAAGTGAGCCTTCATTGGTAGGAATTTCGATATTGCTCTGTACGCATTAGAAGAACTTACCGAGACTTTATTTTAGGTAGTGTTACGTACCGGTAACATATTATCGCGTGTTACATTTTGATCACGAGTTTTTAAATATTTACGCAAAACCCCACTTTGTTGGAGAATATTGCGTCCTCTTTTGGACTTCCTTTTCCGATACTCGGCACCCGATAGTTTCTTCCGTAACATATTACAGAGTTAAAAATGTATACCTATTGATTGTCAGTTTGTCACAGAAAATTAATTATTACTGCACTATTCAACAACAAAATGGAGGAAAAGAGCACTCGCAGTACAAAAGCCTAAACACCACTAATACAACCTCGTTGTGTCTGTTTTTCTTTCCTTAAATTATGTTACTGAAATATTAAGCACACACCTGCAGAGGAAAGATGGTAATCCTTTTTATAGAATTCAATATCGAGCTTCAATCTCATATCAATGTGCAATTCCAGTGCAACTAGCTTTTATCTTTATTTCTTGATTTTCCTTCTACATCTGCTTTTTTAAAGCTTGTTTCCACCTTCAACGATAGGGAACTTGTTTGTGGCAAAGACGACACTAATTTTCATATCAAAACTGTGGTAACTGACTAAATGTAACAGGTGTTCGCTGCTGTTATTGTATTTGACAATCAAGCAATTCATGCTAGGACTTGTTTGACCATTTGCTTTAGCACTATCCATCTGACCTTAAACAGATACAACCTAAACATGGTTTATGAAGCAGTATTCAAATAAAAGGTCAGCTTAGTAAATTTAACTACCATTATCATGAAGTCTGTTTCCAATAAGAAGTATTTTAAATGATATAGTTATGACATATTTTGCCGCTCCGTACAAAAGCACGGTTTGCACATGTGATAGAGCCCGAACTTCGCACCGTCAGAGTATCATTTATTTTGGACTTTACAGAATTCCCTGAATCATGTTAAGTTAGTTTAAAAGGAAGTCTGTGAAAATCACGTGTTAATTTATTGACCAGATATCCTAAAATTCTATAGCAACAAAATTATGGTAGTGCCTGAAAAATGGCAGATCATCAACCAAAATGACGCAATGTGGCTTCATATTATTCTTTTCAAATCACAGTAAATATATTTTCAGTTTTGACCTCCAAAGGCTAAATATTTTTTTTTATATATAGAAAGCCTGACATACTCTGCACAACATATATCCGCCCCCCCCCCCCCAAAAAAAAAAAGAATCCGAGGTTCACCCCTTTAAATACGTACAACCTCCAAGACCCACCACAACAGTTATACAAATTAGGCTCTTTTATCTGAAAAGAAAAACATGTTATTCGTGTAAAGAAAAGGTCCAATTAACTTAATGAAAGACCAAACGACAGTCATTTAAGCTGTTTCATTTCTCATTGTTTAGTATCAAACTGTGTCCTTTTTCTGGTATTCTTCGAAAAAAAAAATGGCAGCAATTCGATTGTTGTTAACATTGTCTAGAAGTTCTTGATAAGTATCACAAGTTACCACATGATGTAGTCTCTTCTGGGTCATAGTAGAATGCAAATCGTTTCCAAACGCCTACAGAGACTGGAATGTCTTTCTGCTTCAGAGCTTGAATTCGGTAAAGTCACCAGCGATTGAAGAAGTGTCGCCACAATTGAGACGAAACTTCTTTCTTTAAGACACATTTCTTACAAAGCAATCACTGTGTCCTCAGCGCTGGCAATGTGTTTATTTTTCAGAAACAATCTCAGCTCTAATTCTACAGATGATGTGTTATCTCTAGATAGAACTTCAGATCACATCAGTTTCTCACCATTAATAACATTTTTTCATCATTAGAGCTTGCTTAGTTCCTTGCTAGTCAGATTTAATCTTTAATCCTAGAACTGAATTAATCATCTCACAGTATCCTTCTCTATATTAGTTTTCTGTAGATGAACAGGTTCAGATCCTGTAAGTGTTTTTGCCGGCCGGTTTCTTCAGTGTTGGAACGGTTACTGTAACAAGATGGAGTTGTTTAATTTGTTTCTCATAGTTTGCAAACATTGCAGAAAACTTTTATTCAGAACGCAAGTCAGTAGTGCCACTTGAGATCAAGTCCGCAGATTTCGGAAGTCCTGACAGGATAACAGTCCTTCCTTGAAATGTTTTATTCGTCAATTCAAAGATAGAAGTTCGAGAACCATAATGCAGCCACAATAACTAGCTTCATTTTCGAAATTCTATATTAAATCCCCAGCTTCCTCGTACTTAGGTTCGATCAATTCCCCCAGAATTTGCAGTATTATTTCATATTTTTCATACTTTTTGCATTGGTATTTTCTATACAGCCACAGAGTTGGGTAAAGAGGACGCATCTTTGAAGTGTTTATAAAATGACCACATGAAATTTGTTCCTGAAAATGATGAAATTTAGCTTTTATTTTGAGAGACTGACTGAACATATTGCCAAGCATTGAGCTTTTGACTGTATGTGATGCATCCAGACTATCTGTCATAATTAAATTTAGACAGTGGGCATCGCAGGGCACAGATAGTGATATTTTTTCCATAATAAGATACTGGACACCTTTCTTTGAATCACTTGTATCGCCAGACCCATCATAGCATTGCGCTGATAGATTTGATATAGGTAATTGAACTGATAATAAAACAGTTGAACTGCTATTAAAATGATGAATGTTATAGCTACACCAGTTGTTACCGTAACTCTTTAAAACCCTACGAAGCTCTCATTAGACTCGAACTTTTCATTTATCAGGGTATACAACGGCTTCTTGTTTATCCCTCTTGATCTCTAGTGCCATCACTAATTATTCTAAATATTGGTACATATTGAATAAGCTGTTTCTTCGTCAAGTATTTGTAAAATTTCGCCTTGAATCAGAACATGACATATCCTTCCTCGATTTAATTGTAACCATTCGTTTAGCTGATAAGGAGGGTGTCCGAAACCCTTGTGAACCTGCCCCCCCCCCCACCTCTCGGTACAAACGATTTCAGCATATCAATAAAAAGTACTTCGTTTGTACCGGTTTGTACCGCAAATATTTTTGTTTGTACTGTACTGCAGTATGAGAAATTAAGAAAACAAAGTGGGGGGCCAAGTTCACGCAGCCCCCCACATTGTCCTAGGATCGATTTAATTGGCTCATTTGAAAGATTTTCGTTTGTACCGGATTGTACCGTAGTTTGTTTCGTTTGTACCGTTCCCGATTATGAAAAATTAACGAAACAAAATGGTGGCCCAGATCAAACAGGCCCCCAAATCACGACTTTATACACTGGGTACACATGATTTTTGTATGCGATATGAAAGTACGTGGTTAGTACCGGGTTGTACCACAAAGAGTTTTATTTTAGGCATAATAGATTATGAAAAATTAAGAAAACAAAATTGGGGGGCTGTGTGAACATGGCCCCCCCACCACGTCGTACAAACGATTTAGTTGGCTCATTTGAAAAATTTTCGTTTGTACCGGATTGTACCGTAGTTTGTTTCGTTTGTACCGTTCCCGATTATGAAAAATTAACGAAACAAAATGGGGGCCCAGATCAAACAGACCTCCTAATAAAAATTCAAATTTCTCGAAATTGGTGAAGGTACAAATTCTTATTTTGGTAGTTCAAATTGGTACATAATGGGTAAAAATTTTTGTAAGGTTTTAGATTCAAATTGGAAAGAAAGTGTTTGTGAGTCAATTTGAACCGCCATCAAAAATTCAAGTGCCTCAAAATTGGTGGGGCTAGAAATTCTAATTTTTGTTGAAAAAGTTGTGCATATCGGGTACAAATTTTTGAACAATTTTGATTCAAATTGGAAAGAAAAATAAGTTGTGTGGGCAAGTTTGACCTGCCAACAAAATTCTGTCTGACGTGACCTGCCACGCTCCACGAAATTTCTTGGGATATAAATTCTAATTTTGGTGTTACAAATTGGTACATATTGGGTACAGAGTTCTGATACCGTTTTGATTTGAATTGGGAAGAAAAAGTGTGCAAGCCTACTTGACTCGCCATTAAAAATTCAATTCTTGCGAAATTGGTGAGGGTGCAAATCATAGTTTTGGAGGTATTTGGTCTATGAATTAATTCGTGCGGGTGGACAAGAGATGGCGCAACGAACGGAGCGTTCCACAGTTCCGTGTATCCACACATGTGTTGCAAACCCCTGTCATCGCGTATCGTTCGTAGTATAGGGCAGTGGATTAAAGCGTCAACAACACCAGTTTGTAGTTAAGTGAACATGGCGCAATTTGTGCCTGATAAAGTGTTTTTGCGGGGTGTCCTGCTGCATTACTTTAACATGCAGAAAAGTGCGACTGAAAGTCATCGTATTTTGGTGGAAGTGTATGGTGACCATGCTCTAGCTGAGCGAACGTGTCAGAAGTGGTTTGCACGGTTTAGAAGTGGTGATTTCGGCTTGGCAGACCAAGAGCGAGCTGGACAGCCAAAAAATTTTCAAGACGAAGAATTGACAGCATTGCTCGAGCAGGATTCGTGTCAAACGCAGGAACAACTTGCAGCAGCATTAGGCGTTGATCAAACAACAGTCTCCAAACGCTTGAAAGCCATGGGAATGATTCAAAAGATTTCACATTGGGTTCCACATGAATTGGAAGACAGAGACGTTGAAAGACGAAAAACCATTTGCGAATTGCTGCTTCAACGACAGAGCAGAAAGGGGTTTCTGCATCGAATTATTACGGGTGATGAGAAGTAGATCCATTACGAGAACCCTAAACGAAAAAAGGCCTGGGTGAAACCAGGTGAACCAGATCCATCACAACCAAAACGAGATATTCACTGTGCAAAGGTTATGCTGTGCATATGGTGGGATATGAAAGGTGTGGTGTACTATGAGCTGCTGCAACCGGGTGAAACTATGAATGGAGAACGTTATCGACGACAATTAATGCGTTTGAAGCAAACTCTGGCCAGAACACGACCAGAATGGGAGAACAGACATGATAAACTTATTGTTCAACATGATAACGCTCGCCCACATGTCGCAAAACCGGTCAAAACCTATTTAGAAAATGTCGGATGGGGAGTTTTACCCCACCCGCCGTATTCACCAGACGTTGCTCCTTCGGACTACTACTTGTTCGATTGCATGAACAACGATTTGATTGGACAGCGGTTTACTTCTTCAGAAGATATCGAAACATGGGTATCTGACTGGATCGCTTCCAAGGATGAGGACTTCTTTCGCCACGGAATCCGTACATTGCCTGACAGATGGGCGAAAGTGGTGGCTAGCGATGGACAATATTTTTCTTAAGGTATTTATGTATTTTGTGTTTGTACTACAGCTTCAATGTCTGCGTACCAACCGCACGAATTAATTCCTAGACCAAATACAAATTGGTAAATATTGTTTACAAAGTTTTAGTACCGTTTTCATTCGAATTGAAATAAAATGTGTTGTGTAGACCAGTTGACGTCATATTGATCCTTCATTACATCCCAATTTTGTCGAAATAAGTAGTGTGTACAAATTCTAATTTTCGTGGTACAGCGGGGGACACTTCTAAATGGTACACCTTAGCCGTAAATCTCCATATGGCTGTACCATTTAGAAGTGTCCCCCGCTGTACAAGTGGGCGCATAGTGGGTACAATTTTCTGGTACCGTTGTGATTCGAATTTGAAAGGAAAATAAGTTGTGCAATCCAGTTTGACCCGCCATCAAAACTAAAATTTCTCGAAATTAGTGGAAGTATAAGTTCTAATTTGGTGGTACAAATTGGTAAGTATGGGTACCAATTTATGGTGCAATTTTGATTCGAATTGGAAAGAAAACGAGTTGTGCGGCTTTGCTCCACCCGTTACCGGTATCAAAAATCAAATCTTTTTCGAAATTGATGAGGGTACAAACTTTAATTTTGGCGTTACAAATTTGTACATATCGGGTAAAAATATTTGATACCGTGTGAATTTTAATGAAACATAAGTTGTGCGAGCCAGTTTAACCCACAAACCTAAATCTAGATCAAACTAAAATCATTGTCTTACATTCCGCTACTAACCAAGTACTTTCATATGACATACAAAAATCATGTGTACCCAGTGTATAAAGTCGTGATTTGGGGGCCTTTTTGATCTGGGCCCCCATTTTGTTTCGTTAATTTTTCATAATCGGGAACGGTACAAACGAAACAAACTACGGTACAATCCGGTACAAACGAAAATCTTTCAAATGAGCCAATTAAATCGATCCTAGGACAATGTGGGGGGGCTGCGTGAACTTGCCCCCCCCACTTTGTTTTCTTAATTTCTCATACTGCAGTACAGTACAAACAAAAATATTTGCGGTACAAACCGGTACAAACGAAGTACTTTTTATTGATATGCTGAAATCGTTTGTACCGAGAGGTGAGGGGGGGGGGAGGCAGGTTCACAAGGGTGTGTCCGAAGTGTAAATCTCAGATTTCAAAAATGTTTGTACAGATCGTTAGGGGGGCTCATGGAATAAAGATCGGCACAACAAATTTCGGCGGAACCCCATATTTGGGTGGGGCAGTGCCCCATCTGCGATTTTCGGCTTTCTAGTAAAAATCGGCCTTTTGATCTTAAAATTGACTTATTGTTGTCCACAATCGTTGTCATTCGTCTTCATTTGCATAAAGATACTTTAGTTGTGGGTCGGTTTTCCTGTGTGTACGTGTATGTGTGTGTGAAGGGGGGGGGGGGCTCACAAGTGTGGTACATGTTCTACCTTCATTTTCACGAGCTTAATTCAAATATGTCATTAAAAGTACTTTACTTTGTGGGGCGCATGTGCGGCACAGGTCTCTACGTAGTTTCTGGGATGAATCACAAGTTGAATGAGAACTGAAGGGCTTGAAATAGGAGTTTGGCAGAATCCGTGCTTACTTTATAGATTGTACGTTTTACTGAAATGAAACTGCTCGAAAAAGTGTTCCGCGCGAAGATTTTTGGAGCGCCAACTCATCGCAATGATAGTGTCGTTTAAGAAAAATGAGAAACTCACTGGAATAACTAATTCTGGCGGCCTCGCATATACTTATCCGGATCTATACCAACTATATTTGAATAAATCATGGTATTTTGGTGATGATAGTTGTTCATAAACTAGCGATTGCAATTTTATAATGTTGTTACGTTGGTGAAGTTGTATATCAGTTTGGTGTAAAATTATGAAATCTGTTATTTTCCGTACAAAATTCTTCCATATTCTAAAGCCCCAAACATCCCATGGTTGTACAGCCCAAGTTGTTCCCAGTAGAATCTGTTTGATACCTAGCATTTTGTCGTCTAGAATGTGTTGCTGCATTTGTTCCTCATTAAAAGATGACCATAAATCTAAGAGCAAGACATTTTTGTCTCCTATGTTAGGAATCAAAACGTCACGGATCCACTCCTCCAATTGTAGCTTACCCATCTTCACAGATTTTGATGCGGAAAACTTAGCATTTGGGTGCTGGAATAGTTTCCTTGACCTGTGGTCAAAATTGTCCTGTCGATTATTGCAATAAAATATATAATGGCCCAACTAATTTTCCACTTGTAGACATAAGGGGCATTATTGTATAGCTATGAGATAAGGCATTCTTTGATTGTGCAGAACCTTCTCTTTTTTTCTCTTTCTTTTTTTTATTACCTTGTATAGCTAACATACGATTATAGTGCAGTTCCATGGCAAAACCACTTTGATTGGAATTGTAAGTATTGTCTATATCGAATTCCGGTAACGTATCCCTGATTTCTAGCTGGAAAGATATGACTGAAGTTTCTATTTGTTTTAAATTGTTAATGTCAGCTCGTGACACGAATTTTGTTATTTCTAGCGACACAATGTTATGTTTCCGTTTAAAATGGGCGCACCAACTTTTGGAACCCTTAAAGTTTTCAAGATTAATTTCTTTCGTTTTTCAATAGCCCATTTCCGAAGATTCATGTCATGTACAGGCATGAAATCTCTTCTGGCTTTAAAGAACTTTGCATACACAAAATTGGAAATACACATTTGTCATTGCGTGTTCCTTGATTGTCAGTTTGAGCTTCCCACCGGTAAAGTTGCGATACATGTTTTACTTCTTAAAAATTTAGTTTGTACACTTGAAAATTTCTGTTACCTCCAGGACTTGATTTCCAAAAATCGACGACATCTTTCTTCTACTCTATTGGTATTGCATCTTCTTTAGGGATGCCATCTTCTACAACTTCGCATTCCGGAACGTCCACAGCTATGGACACTGTTAAGCATTTATCGATGTCGAGTTCTGCCGTCTTTTCAACAACAAAAATAGGATCTTTCATACCACATTCAAAATATCAATGAAAAATGATGCGAATTCTTTTTATCTTGTTTTTCAGCAGAAATGCAGTTTGTAAAAGTAAAATTGAACTATCTTTATGCAAATGAATACGAATGACAACGACTGTCGACAACAATAAGTCAATTTTAAAATCAAAAGGACCATTTTTACTAGAAAGCCGAAAATCGCAGATGGGGCACAGCCCCACCCAAATATGGGGTTCCGCCGAAATTTGTTGTGCCGATCTTTATTCCATGAACCCCCCTAACGATCTGTACAAACATTTTTGAAATCTGAGATTTACACTTCGGACACTCTCCTTGTGAGACATATTTTCGGTTCCCATTGTCAACAGTTGCATCAAGTATCCCACGTTATACAGATGACCTCCCAAATTTAAACCTTATCTAGCTAAATACTTCGTTAAACTTACCACAATTAAACTTTCCCCAATCCTCCTTTTAGCCAGTTGCTTTCTTCGATAACTGTCGCTCTGTAGGACATTTCAAATGACTGAAACTGAGTACAGACTGAGCATGAGGTGAAGATTTTCATGTATTTTAAATTATTCTATTCCTCACTTCCAGTTTTTGAATTCTTTGCATTAAAAAGATGAATACATTAGTGTTTTTATCAGGACATACACTAACATAGTGGTAACAGAAAATACTAATAGTTAGCGTTCCTTTATCAGTCACGCCTAATTCGTTCTTAGAAATTACGGTATACATATATTTTTGAACTGGAACCAATCTATGAAGTAACTATATTGTAGTTAGTAGACCATGAAAAGAGATGTTTCCGATTTAAATTTGTTATTTATAAAATTACATTCATACAGCGTGCACCCACTTAAGATCACGATACGGCAACAAAATGATTGAGAAAAAGTAAACTGGCATAAAAATGTGTATTTGTGGGACAGGTTGGTTGGTTAGTATACGTTATATTCTTGTACACTCATGTCCAAAATTATTGTCGCATGTCTATAAATATGTTGTAGGAATATAATTTGATAAATTCGCCCGGTATTTCTTATAATGTTAGTATGTGTATAATCGGCAAAGACATGTATGTGGTAAATTTCATGTCAATAGAGTAGTAATAAGAAAAAGAAAAAGAAAGAAAATAAAACTTTCTTGTCCATTTAGCAAAATTTTGTTTTACTCATTCTAATTTTTGCATTTATAATTCTTTTCCTATGAAATTTACCAGAAATATATATTTCCCGATTATACACATAGTATTAGTATTAAAAGTATCCTGCAAAATAATTATCAAATTATATTCTTACAAGAAGACTGTTATAGATATGCGACAATCATTTTGGACATGAATGTACATGGCCGAGCGTATACCTACTAAAAAATTTTACCATTACATCATTGCTTGCAGCTGATGCAAGATCACTAGGTTAATTGAAGTTCAACATTCAATTTAGGTATTTAGGTATGGAAGAATATAAAGAAATATTATGATTTTTCGATCAAAAGATCCAATATATTTCAGGCAAAAATTTTCTTGTAGGCTTTATATCTCGAGAACTACATATAGTGTGGCCAAACCAAAACTGCCAATTTACTCAGTATGATGTGCTTATTCCATAGAAAATACAAAAACCCGATTTAGGGACCTTTCAAAAGTTGTATGGCTCCTGATCCACTAAATTCAATATATTTCGTACAATCAAACATTTTCTTGTACGCCCTATATTTTCACGACTACATACAGTGTAGCCAAATCAAAACTAACAATTTACTCAGTATGATGTGCTTATTCCATAGAAAATACAAAAACCCGATTTAGGGACCTTTCAAAAGTTGTATGGCTCCTGATCCACTAAATTCAATATATTTCGTACAATCAAACATTTTCTTGTACGCCCTATATTTTCACGACTACATACAGTGTAGCCAAACCAAAACTGCGAATTTACTCAGTATGATGTGCTTATTCCATAGAAAATACAAAAACCCGATTTAGGGACCTTTCGAAAGTTGTATGGCTCCTGATCCACTAAATTCAATATATTTCGTACAATCAAACATTTTCTTGTACGCCCTATATTTTCACGACTACATACAGTGTAGCCAAACCAAAACTGCCAATTTACTCAGTATGATGTGCTTATTCCGTAAAAAAAATACGAAAACCCGATTTAGGAGCCGTTCCAAACTTTTGTGACCCCTGATCCAAAAACTAATTATTGACAAAGATCGCAATCCTTTGATGCATTTTTTGGATTATTCCTAAAATTCCTGTTACTAAATATGAAATTTTCTCCAGTTATGAAATATGAAAATCTGAATCGTGCTATTTCAATTCGATATACTATGAATCATTAAGATCCTTGTTCCGACTGCCCAACGATACATAGTTTAAAAAAAGTGATTCTCAAACTTTCCGATAAACGGACCCCCTATTTATTCGGAAAGTGATCTGCGGATTCCCTTGCAATGCATCTGAAATTTCACATGGTATTAAAAAATATATACTAATTAGAATTACCACTGACAAGAAACAGATTAAGAAATATAATGCAAAAAAGTAATTTATTCTAAAGATCATGATTGCTTCCTAGTGAACGAAATTTCAATTGAAAATACGGGAAATTTTAAGAATGTTTTTTTTTTAAAGTAAATCCACTTGATAAATAATGTCCGCAAATGTGGGGTCACTAATGTGATAAATTATTATTATTATTATTATTATTATTATTATTATTATTATTATTATTATTATTATTATTATTATTATTATTTTCAAAGATATATTGAAATCTGAAATAAGTTTTGTCACCATCAATCTTAGGTTTGATTCCACATTAATACGAATTAGAATTAATTTTTTAATACTGCAAAGAGCAAAAAAGGTCTGCTCACATAAGTAAGTGGTAGCGAAAGGCATCAAATTTTGCAGTGTGTTTTTAGACAACTCATCATACTCACAGCGCACATGCAACCAAAAGCTACAAAGTTTATTTTCTTTGGAAACTTTTTTCCATGAAGTATCGCAGGATTGTTCCAATAGCTGCTCTTGTTCTGTGTTAGAGAGATTCATACCTTACATGTCATGGATTTCTACATTAGTGAAATGATTTTCAATCCAACCATTACCAGGTTGTGTGACAGGGAAATATTGTCGGAAACTTGCAGCTAATGCTCTCACGTTTTCTACTTTTCTTTATTTTATTTTATTTTATTTTATTTTACTTTACTTTACTTTACTTTACTTTATTATTTTATTTTATTTTATTTTATTTTATTTTATTTTATTTTATTTTATTTTATTTTATTTTATTTTATTTTATTTTATTTTATTTTATTTTATTTTATTTTATTTTATTTTATTTTATTTTATTTTATTTATTTTATTTTATTTTATTTTATTTTATTTTATTTTATTTTATTTTATTTTATTTTATTTTATTTTATTTTATTTTATTTTATTTTATTTTTTTTATTTTATTTTTTTTATTTTATTTTTTTTATTTTATTTTTTTTATTTTATTTTATTTTATTTTTTTTATTTTATTTTATTTTTTTTATTTTATTTTATTTTTTTGTGCACTTCAGCAAAGTTTTTCAGCTGAGAAATGAATGAAGTGCTTGAGCACTGGGAATTATCAATAGTTATTGTTTTGTACTTGTACTATTTGTAATTGCTTTCTAATTTAATTTCTAATTTCTCTTTCTAATTATGTATTTCTAATTGCTTTCTTTTTAGTAACTGAAAAAATACTACTTGCATAACAGCTGTGAGTTCCATTTTATTACAACACATTGCAATTTTTAGGCGTCAGGACCCCACTTTGAGATCTACTGGTTAAAAAAATGAAATTTCGTATTTTGCTTCTATAGTGATAAGATACAATTTTGTACATATTTTAATAGTGCTAAACCCACTATTGGTAGATAATTACACAGCCTTTGTGTTTCTCACGTCTTTTGTTTGGGGTGTATAATTATGTTTCTGTGACTTAATTTGACATTTTGTGATTTATTGTAAAACAATTCCCTATTTTCAGCAATTGTATTTATTGTTTTATTCTTCAGGGTAAAGAAGTAGTAGCTGATGAAAGAATTACCATCCAAACCGAAGAACTAATTACATCACTTACGATAAACGATATAATGACCGACGATAGTGGAAAGTATGTAGTAACTGTAGAAAACTCCTTAGGATCAACGTGTCATTTTGCATCAGTTGCAGTTGAAGGTAATTTTCTTATTTTCTTACCTCGGTAGTAAATAGGAAAACATTCCAATAAAACACGGGGTTCCTCAAGGTTTTGTACTGGGACCATTATTGTTCATATTAATGATAAATGCTTTGCCACTGGATAACTCACGTAAATCCTTTCTTTATCCTGATGACACACCCTTGCCAAACACCAGCATTAATCTTAGAGAACTAATGATATTGGACAAGGAAACCTTTATAGAAACCAAGGAATGGTTTAAGGAAAAATGATTTCTTCTTAATGAAAATAAAACTACTAGACAAATATTTTCATTGAGCGAGTGTCCGGTAGCGTCGAAGAATGTAAACTTTATTGGTATCATTCTGGATAGGCAAATAATGTGGAAAGCACATGTAGAATATGTATGTGTAAAACTTTCGAAAATAAGTTTAATACGAAATTTAAGAGAGTCCCGAACAACTACATAAGATCAGCATATTATGCTTTTCTTCAACATTTCATAGAATTTGTATTATTATTATTTTGGGGTAACAGTAACTACGTAAATGAGATTCTACTACTACAAAAAGAAAAAAAGTTATTAGAATAATCAGTGGTGCATCATATAAAGAACACTGTAAACCTTTGTTCTATAAGTTGAAAATTATAACTGTTGTCAATTCGTATATATATATATATATATATATATATATATATATATATATATATATATATATATAATAAGGTTTTAGTATATGTAAAACAAAATATATCAGATATGCAGCGTAGACAAGATATACACCTATATAATACGAGATCTGCTTAACAGGTTGATATATCGTATAGCGGACTATCAAAAATCAAAAATAGCTATACAATACAAGGTATAAAATTCATGAACAGATTACCAATACACACGCAAAATTTACCGATTACTCAATTTGAAAATAAAGTGTATGATCGGTTAGTTGATGTACCCTATTATAATATTAATGACTTCGAGGAAGATAAACGTATATTGGTAAAGGTAAAAAAGAAATTTGCTTGTATATTTTCATTTGACGTTGTCTATTGTCTGTATACAGACTTAATAAAAATATTCTATTCTGTTCTATAGGATATTGTCTCGCTAGAAATTTTATTTGTCGGAACGTTGACTTGATAAATTGTAAAAATGATTTCTACATATGAGTGATCTATCTAGTAATACAGGGATCTAAAGAAGTAAAGAAGGAACCTATGGAAAATAGTACTAATTGGTTTGATTCCTGATCGTATACTTGGGAAACTAGAACTTAAACCACGCACAAAATCACATCATGAACCTGAAACAACAAGCATTACCCACTAGCGACATGTGAGAAGTATGTTACTTGCCTTAAAATTTAAAGCTGAGCTCATAGCTTCATGCAATTTTCTTGGCACTTGTCTACACCTGCACAGATTATGCTGATCAACTAATACATGATAGATGTATTTTCATAAACAGTACATTGTTAACAAAAAAAACTTCATAGCACATTATCCTTCGGTGCATTCCACTGATAATTTTAAAAGAATCATGTGGATAATATAGCTTTTTTCTCTCCAAAATAACTACATTCACAGTTTATCTAAATTTAATTTCTGATCATTTCATTTTCATTACTATACTTTCCTATTATTATTATTATTATTTTCGAAATAGGAAAATGGCCCCTTGAAAACTCCGAAACGTACACGAAATTAATACCCACGAAAAAGTTTTTAAAACACGACGCGGAACACGGAATAATCATCTTGATAAGTAGATTTTTTTTCCCCCTAGAACTTTCAATATTTAAACAACAACGTTCTTTCACAGCACTTACAGATGCTATTACTTTAACATCTTAACAGAACTTCTTGCTGTATTTTCTGATCATTCCTTCATACGCTTTCCTCTGTTTCGAATTTAGATTGAAAAAGGGCGGTTGTCTAGCTGTTTGCCCATGCTGGTGGACAAAGCTGGAGTGATATCGCTGTGTGATTGGACACATGGTTCACATGGTTCTTTTCACTGTTATAATTTACCTTAACATCACAAATACTTCTTTTAAGAATACTGTGTTCCCATAAACACGACCTTTCTGTAATAATGCGTAAAATACACAGTGAATCATCTTACATCAGAGGAACGGAAGAAAGTGCGTTCATGTGAGTCGTAGGCAGCGGGAAGACGGTGACGGTACAGGGGAGTACTCCACATCGAAATATAGGCTAGTATTTGGAGCAAGCAAAATATTCTACGAAAGGAAGGAGATCTTATGGGTTGAGGTCCACTGCGAAAATTTAGCAGCTAAGAACAAAAATCCTGTGAACAACTTGCGCTGTTGTAAATTATGCCCACCAGTACTGTGGAAAATGTATTTTCTTCAAGAACCCTGCTATTAAAATGGATGAATCAAAGTTTATTTCAGTAGAGTACATCGTTACACCACTGTACTAGTTCACCGATATACAAATCCAAAATTATACAAAATGTTTACATGCTTCTAAATCTGTAAAATCGCGGAATCGAAAATACAGGAAAGGCCATGTTTCGACACACGGAGGGCCTTCTTCGAAAATATCTTTCGATATTCAGTTTGTTTATTAAATTTTGTAAATTTTATTTCAACAATACAATGTTAAACTTTCTTTCGAATAAAATAATACACAAATATGTTATGTATATGAAAATTTAGGAAAAAAACCCTTTCATATCTCCCCCCTTCCTTCAAAAAAAAGATTCTAATATACTGAAAATAATGGTATAGTTATACAACTTTATACTATGCTATTTTCAGTACTTTCAATACGACACAGTATAAATCTTCATAATGTTTAATAATGTTGATTTCCTCAATGTTTTACATAATAATACTCAACTTAGTGTTGTTCATAAACATAATCTGCCTTATGCAGAGTCGTTTTGACGTACGATTAGCGTCATACTAAAGGCCTGAGTACTGCAGGAAACATATGTTAGTCGAACTCTTTAGTATGGCACCAATCACGCGTCAGAACGACTCTGCATAAGGCCCCATAAATTTTCACTGATACTGTTCACTTAGTTACTTTTACTATTAGTTACAATTTCCTTTCCATCACTAAAACTGGCTATATTTTTAGAAAAATCAATGTTCACATTAGCTAAAGTCAAAAAATTACGAATTAAAAGCCATTCGGTATTCAAGTCGGATACAAGCAGTACTCTAATTTTAAAAGCTAAATGTATTTCAACGGCAATATTAACATTAAGCTGACGACTAGTAAATGTTCCTGAGAGGGGACGACAATTTTTGATGGTACAAATTTAATCGACATATGTTCAAGGACTGAAACCCAAATACAATAGCATTGGTTATACCATCATTCGGGGTAGGATACGCTATTCAGGATCATAAAAATTATCCATTGATAACTACCGGTGAGGCACTGTTACAAGTTTCAAACAACCTGAAAGAAAGCAAGGGGAAACCCAAATATAAACTAGAACTAGGAACTATCCAGTTCCCGATCAAGCTATCATATAGCTTCGGGAAACTATAACATGAGAAATTACATTAAGGTATAAACCTGAAATAGAAAATACACACTAGCGTAATTTAAAAAACGTATGATATTACTGTATATTAAAATTTAATAACAATTAAATACTTCATGTTAACTTTTTGTTGCTTATCTTCTACAACAGAGACGATGTAAATTTCACAAATGAATAAATTTTCACTAACACTCACAACATTCACAATTACAATCACATTAACACTTCGGATTTTTTGTTGATATAAAATGTAATTGCCACACATCGCATATATATATATATATATATATATATATATATATATATAATTTCTTTTCCTACAGTTTCCAGATTAACACATTATGAAGATATGAAGGTAACCAAAAAAAGTTCTGTCGTTCTTTGTGGAGGTCTGTGCTCAATTGGCCCTCACACCGTGAATTGAATGCGAATGCAGATAAGGCGAAGGTCAGTTGTTGGTGCAGGTATATCCAACATACTACCTGGTTGTGGCTGTTCAGTTACACTCTTAACTTGCGTAAGGACAAAATGAACATGGAATCACCATACAATGTCATAAGGGCGTGTATGCTGTATCGAGTTCAAACTGGGGTCAAACGCCGCTGCAGTGGGGCAGAAGATATGCCAGGGCTTTGGTGAGGGTGTCCTGGTTTTACGGACAGTGTAGCGCTGGCTTAAAAAGTTGAAAGAATGTGACGAAACACTCGAAGACGCACCACGTACCGGAAGACCAACACATGTATAAAATAGAGATCTTCAGGCAGCAATTGAGGCGAACAGTGGCCAAACATGTGAGGAACTGGGACTACAATTCAGTGTGAGTGGAGAAACCATTCGGCAGTAGCTCCATCAACTTGGCAAGTTCTACCCTGGGTCGATATGTCTCACATGATTGACTCTGGGCTTAGAAGACAATGTGAGCAGACACCTGTTTATTTGCTGTCTCGTCTGAAGAAGGAGCCATTTCTGGACAGGATGTTGACATATGATGAGAAGTGGGTCCTGTGCGAAGCTCCACTTCGCCGTCGTCATTGGTTAGCATCCTATGAACAGGTTCCAAAACAGCCGAAACCAGCACTGCACCAGAAGAAGGTCCTCCTATGTGTTTGGAGTGCTCGCGGCATCGTGCGTCGGGAACTGCTACCAGCTGATCAGAGCAACTGTGAACTGTCAGCAGTTGAGCCGTGTTCAAGATAAACTCAAAACTGGAGCCAGCACTTCTGAATCGCAAAGGGGTCCTTCTATTACAGGACAACGCTAAGCCCCACGTGGCTGTGATGACCCGGGACATCATCCTACGCTTTGGATGGGAACCAGTATTGCATCCGGCATACTCCCCAGACCTTGCATCTCCGATTATCACCTGTTCCATTCCTTCAATAATCACCTTAGAGGACAATAGTTCAAATCCCTAGTAGAGGTGCAAAAATGCACTTGATACTTTCTTCGCTTCACGGCCCAACAAGTTCTACCACAATAGAATCTGTGGCCTTCCAGAACGTTGACAGAGGGTCGTCGATGCTGATGGAGATTATTTTTTATCTTCCAGGTACGTTTTAGGTGGCATATTGATGTTCGAAGGTGATGGGTGAAAAAGCGACAGAACTTTCTTTGTTACCTTATACTTCGTGTATTATTCGTATTAGAAAAATATTTCTGCGTGAAGAAAATCGATATACACACACACGACATAACGGAGATAAGTTTACGAAATGAACGTCAGCGTATGAATTAGGCTTTGATTAGTAGTGAAACAGCGAAAGCGAAGTTTCGTAAACCATATGTTATAGATGTAAAAATAAAATAAACAATTGTTTCAGGTGACTTGGCACCTATGGTACACTGCTAATATTATTAATCTTGTTGCTTTGTTCTTTTTTGTTTTGCTTAGTTTTTCTCCCAGCCAATCGCCGAAAAGCAGAACTCTTCTCTTGCTCTGCGCACTTTTGGCTGAATGCGACTGTTTTTCGACTAGCTCGTGCTCGTACACCGAGGTGAAGTGGTACCACTTCATAATTGAACCTATTGTTCCACAAATATATTATTTAAAAAGGTGTTAATTTTGTCTCTTTTCACTGTGATTTAATATCTCAAATGCACCTTTTAAAAATAGTGCGTTCTAACACACTACATTTTTTTAATTATACGTAAATTATGCACGGAATCATCCTACGTAGCAGCAGAAGAAGAGGGTACAATCACGTGATCCATAGGTGTCTTAGCGAGAGAATTCCATATCCAAATGGAATAAGCAAATTCTGATATTTGGTTGATATATGGAACAAGCAAATTCTTCGAAAGCAGGATCTCCTTTCGAGTTTCTTTCATTCGCGAGCATTCAGCATCGAAGAATAAAATTTCATGTTCAATTTATTATATTACAGAATGTGCCCGATTGGAATGTGGAAAATGTATTTTCCTCATGAATCCTGATGATAGAATGGATGAGTTCAATTTCATTCCACTATAGTACACTGGTACGCAACTGTACTGCTTCACCAATACATAAAGTCCAAAAAAATATCTAAAATGTTCGCATGGTCCGAAATCCGTAAAATCCCCGAGTCGAGAATACGCAAAGGTCAATGTTTCGGTACACGGAGAATCTTTTCCAGAAATGTCCTTCAATGATCAATTTGTATATTAATCTTGTAAATGTTATTTTAATAATTGAATTTTAAATTTTCTTTTGAATAAAATAACACACAGATACACTATATATGAGAGAAAAGACAAAATCAAATTATTTCCCTTAAAACAAAACGAAATTTTCAAATATGCTGAAAATATACGATACGGACACGTAACATTGTACTATTTTAAATACTTTTAGTACAACACGCTATAAATCTTTGTAAAGTTTTTATTTATTATGTTTTGCCCAACTTTGTATTATTCATAAACATAACAAAGTTCACTTACATTCTTCACTTAATGCCTTTTACTATTAATTTTACATTGTAATACACAATATCGATGTTAAATTCACAATAAAACAATTAAAATTACAAATCTTAAATAGAGCAAACGTCATAAACTTATCAACATGTTTGTGTTTGCTGCGTAAAAGTTCTTAAGTCCAAAAATCAAAACCGTAGTCATGTGACAAAGATTGGTATTGGAAATGTCTTAAGAAACAAAGTTTATTAAGCGCTTTACACTGCTGGCGAAGTGTTGAGTGTTTTAAATCTTTGCATAAATTGTTCCCCAGAAAGTATTATAAAAAAGTTTTCAAGTTCAGATGTTTAGAACATATTGGACTTAACACCTTTTGCGCAGCAAACACGGATATACCGGTATATTATCAAAATTCAGACAAGATAAGTGATTTCAGTATGTACAAAGATTTCTGGCATAGTATCCGAAACAATATTACTAAAATAATGTTATGCTATTCGAAGCATTCACAATATTATCCTTTAGTAGATACTTTTTGCTATGACCTTAAACACAAATGAAAAGGAACTTTCAATCAGCATAACAAAAACATTACGTAAGTACAAAGATGTAAACATACAAAACTTGAAATGATTACTATTTGCGGAAGGATCATTATTTGCCATAGCGTTCGACAAAAAATAAAAACACTAACTCATATGAAATCAAAAATTTTAAAACACCGAAATATGTTTAGTGATGAATCACTAACAAAGCACAATAAAGAAATGTACACTTAAGTATATGAATTCAAATACAAAAATACAAAAATCCATTTAACTTACCACTAAGAAATCTATAATATTAAAATTCACAATATCAATTCACATATGAAGTTCTGTAGAACTCCCATAATGTTAGAATCATTATTTTATATATATATAAAATTGTGTGTGTGTATGTAATGTGTATATATACATATTACTAATATATATACATACTATATATATTATATATGTAGTATAATTATAATAGAAGCTTTGCGAAACAATAGTATTAGTAAGAGCTGGACAACGTTTTTTTATCTGAATATTTCCTGTGTATACAATATACGGAGAATGTGCATGAACAGGATGCGGTCTGACACACCGTCACACAGGCGTGTGCCTGTTCTATAAATTTGAAATTTCCCAACCTCCATAAAAATCCCACATGATAATGATTCACCCTAACCCTAATTGCTGATAATAAAAGACTTAGGTAGGTAAGCGTGTTAAAGTCGGATGAAAATGTGATACCCTCAAAGATTATACAACAAAAAGAGATGTGTTGTCATCAGAAACAGGTTTCAGCCGCGGGCAGTATTCTTGTCAAATTAAAAGGATTAAATGAGTCAACGTTAAAATATCTAACATTTTAAAAATCAAAATATCTTCTCTCCTTCTCTGTGTTTGTTTTTCACATATTTTAATATTGTGCTACTGCTTGGTGGCCTTCTATAAAGGATTGTCAAGATGATTAGAAAGAGCTGCGATAGCTCGCCATGTAAGATCGGTTGATGACTTGGTACTCATCACGATGATCTTGTAACCATCTTAATCTCACAACGGTCGGGCCGCGGTGATTCAGTGGTAGAGTTCACCTCTGGTGCATGGAGTCCTTGGTTCGATTCCAGCTCGCGTCAAGTGAGCTTTGTGGTGGGCACACTCCTTGTGCGTGTGTTTCCTCGGGGTTCTCCCGTTTCCTCCCACTTTTCATTCCACCATTTCATTCATTTCTCATTATCACTGTCTCCTTTAGCCTAGCCGGCATAAACGTGGGACGTAAAACCTGAAAGATTTAATTTCATTTAATCTCATAATACAGAATCTAGTAGCACAAGCTGGTTGACCATCTTGACTGAAGTGTGTTAATATTTTATTTATACCAAATTTACTTTCCCATAAGTATTTAACACATGGTATAGTGTTTCATCGATTGATCACTTTCGAATTTTGATTGACTAGTATCAACGGGTGGGTTATAGAAGAACAATGTTTACTCCTGTCTTTGTCTTCCTTCTACAGAAGCTGCTGTGTGGAAAACCTGAAATGGTTTACCTGATTTTTAAATTGGTGGTTTAAAAACTAACCACATTTTACGAAAATATTTTCAAAATTTTTCAAAAACATTATGAATAAATTTTTAAGAAATACCAAAAATATAGCCCAGATCATATATACTAGTAACTAAATCGGATGTAAAGCACTTATTTATCCAGTACCTTTAGAATTTGTTTTAACTTTAATCAGGGGTGCCCAAAAAAGGGGGGGATATGACGCAAACTGCGTCATCGAAATATTGGGGGGGGTTAAAAATCTATATAAATATGTTTGAGAGGGTGTAAAAATTAATCGAAAATATTTATTTTTTTCATGGAAGAACACCTACGGATAGACAATTGAAGGGGTGCGTCATGGACATGAGGGGGGGGGGGGGTGGACACCACTGCTTTAATCCATTTACAAATATTCTAGCGTGAAAGCATTACAGAATCTCAGACATCGTTATAAGAGGATAAATTTGCCAAGGAGATTTTTATTCAGCATTACCAAAATGTTGAGAAGGATTTCAATCACAGGGGAGCCTCTACTTTGTTGAGTTTTGTCTGCTCCAACACCAGCCCATATTTGTAAAATTCTCCCTCAGTTGTGTCCTCGCTTATAGTTATCAATCCACTTGTCCTATGAACACGTTCTCATTTGCGTCAGTAGAATGTCAGTGCATCATTTCCGTAAAATTACACAAATATAGTGTTGGTGGGTATTGTATTGTATTGTAATGTATTGTATTGTATTTATTTTCATCCTTTTTCATACAAATTGTTCACAACGTGAACGTATGAGTTGGACACGTCATAAGAACACTGAATATGTACATATGCATACATTTAAATCTACATTCAATATTAAAATAGTGTGAATTTATGTAAAAAAAAAAAAAAAAGGTACAATTTTTTATTATTCTAATGTACATACAACGATATAAAACAACCTAACAGTTAATAAACCTTACATAATAGATATACAATATATATATATATATATATATATATATATATATATATATATATATATATATATATATATATATATATATATATATAAACATGGAAGAGGTAAGATTTCAAGAAATTTAAATAGAGGTTTACAAGAAGTTCGAGGTTTACTTGCGGTCATAAACAAAGCTCTCTTTTGTAAAACGAATATGAAATTTAGCAGTGCAGTAGATCCCCAGAATATAATACCATATTTCAATTTAGAACGAAAAAGTCCAAAATAAGTTGTGAGCAGAACATGCTGACTGACACTATTTCGTAAAAGCTTTAAAATGTAACAGGTTTGAGCCAATTTACTAGATAATTTTTGGATGTGAATTTTCCTATCTAATGTATCTGACACCCAAAGACCAAGAAATTTGATATCCGAGACGTAATTCAACGTTTTGCCGTTAATTGTTATACAAGGGCGTTTTCTTATCTCGTTTTTTACTACGTGAAAGCACGTGCACGAAGACTTTGTTGTGTTTAGTATTAGTTTATTTCTATCCATCCAGTCACTGACGGCAGACATGGTGTAATCTACTGCATTACATAACTCAACGTAAGTTTCTCCGGTTACTAATATATTTGTATCGTCAGCATATAGAACAATTTTAGCAGAGTCTAAACATTGTGGCAAGTCATTTATATATATATTAAAAATAGAATAGGGCCTAAGATGGAACCTTGAGGAACTCCAAATTGTAACTCTTTGGTATCTGAATAACATTTGGTTACTCCCTGAGTGTCTCGAGTTTGACAGTTAATTTCAACAGTTTGCCTTCTGTTGGATATATACGATTTAAACCACTCATAAGCATTTCCCCTAATACCATAATCTTGCAATTTTTTAAGTAAAATTTGATGATCAATTGTATCAAAAGCTTTGCTAAGATCAAGAAATATGCCGGTTGTATATTTCTTAGCGTTTATTGAATTTAAAGCGGAATAGAGAAAGGAGTAAAGAGCAGTTTCAGTAGACTTATTTGATCTAAAGCCATTTTGAGCAGGAGATATTATGTATATAAGACTAGTTAGCTTTCTAAATAATTTTAACTTAAGTTTTTCAAAAAGTTTAGAGAAGGTAGACAGACATGATATTGGTCTATAGTTCGATGTAAGATCTTTCTTGCCACTTTTATATAAGGGCTTAACAACTGCTAGCTTCAATGCCTCAGGAAAAACGCCACTACTAAATGAGTTATTTATTATGAAGCATAAGATATCAGCAATTTCATAAGAGCATTGCTTTAGAATTTTATCAGGAACTTCATCATATCCTGAAGAACTCTTATTTGTCATTTTCAGTGTAGTATTTAAGATTTCCTGACTAGTTACTGGGTGCAAGAACAATAATTTTTCGAAAATATCGTTGTGTCTACTAACGTATTGTTTGCTAGATAGTTTATTCTTCACGTTATTAGTGATAAGCTTTTCCACTTCATTTGTGAAGTAATCGTTAAAAGCATTTGCAATTTCAGTCGGTTTTTTAATAATTTTATTTCGACAAGAAACGCTAGTTATCTTAGAGGAGGGTTTTCGTTCCCCAGATTCTTTCCGAATAATTTGCCATGTAGCTTTCATTTTATTGGGAGCTTTCCCAATGTAAGTATCATTCTCTAACATTTTTGCCTGTTTTATGACCTTATGTAAAACTCGTCTGTACATTTTGTGGTATCTTTTAAACACGGGAGTACGGCACCGTCGGGATAGTTGATGTAAATAGCGCATTTTTTCTAGAGAAACCTTTATTCCAAAAGTCTTCCACTTCGAACTGACATTTACCGATTTATTTATCTTAAATTTTTGTTTAGGAAAAGCAATATTAAAATAATGAGTAAATATACGTAAACACGAATTAAATTGGTCGTTAACATTACATTCAATATAAACATCTTCCCACGACTCAGTTTTCAACAAGTATCTGAAATATGCCACGTTAGTGGGTGTAAATGAACGCCGTTCGGACCATTCCATGCCCACGTTTGTATTCTTATTAATTATTTCTGTGTAAAAATAAAGAAGTTGAGCATTATGATAAGAATAGCCTAGGTTTAGTACATCAACATGAGATACGAAATCATCACATGGAATTATAATTTGGTCAAGAGCAGAGATTCTTGTTTTGCCTATTCTGGTAGGAGTATTTACGATAGGTTTCAGATTAAATGATGTGCAGAACGAAATGAAATCTTCTTTTTCTTTGCTATTATTTTGTAAAAAATCAATATTAATATCACCACAAATTACTAACGACTTTTTAGAGGACGAGAATTCCGATATAAGCCTTTCTAATTTATTCAAAAAGTCATTGACATTACTGTCTGGCGTGCGATAGAGACAGTTAAGTATTAAATTATGATCGCAAAATTCAAGTGCTACAGATTCGAAAGTTTTCTCAACGTTCAATGTAAGGGTATTCCTTAGAATTTTGATACGAAAGTCCTCTTTGACGAATATGGCAATACCGCCATGTGATATATTTTTGCTACAATAGTACGCAGATAGTTTAAAATCTGTGAGTGAAACTGCTTCTATTTCTTCTTTATTCAGCCAGTGCTCCGATATACACAAGACATCAATTTTACTTAATTCATTTTCCAAAATAATTTTTAATTCGATTATTTTATTTCCTAATCCTTGGACGTTGAGGTGTAGGATTTGGAGACTGATTTCTTTAGACTCACTTACGTCTTCTACTTTTTGATTAGAAACATTACCAATAGTTATATCTACTGCTTTTAGTAGGGGAGTATTACTTTGGCAACTTACATCATCTACAACATTTAGATCCGAGATACAAGAGGGCATACCACAACACAATAACCTACATTACTTTTTTTGTCATAACAATTACAGGAAACTTCTCTATGTTTATTTTGCGGAAGTGAAGTACACGTCACAAATTTCGTTTTTCTGCAGAACTCGTAACCTATAAAAAAGCATTTGCTGCTTCAATAATCCAATCACAGACCCTTCTCTTTCCTTTTGCATTTAGATGTAAGCCATGACTAGTGTAATCCTGTCTACTCAATGCACCTAAACTAACAAATCTAACATGCCTGTATTTTTTTAGAGATTATTTCTTTCACCTGCATATTAAATTCAAATATTGATCTGTTTACACTACCGTTCGGCCTATGCGGAAAATCATACTTATAGGGTGTGACAATACTACTGTTCTAATATTTCTTTTACCTGTGCTTTCAAGTGCTCTTTCTAAAGATACTAACACATTCTGGGTTTCTAGTGGATGGCTTAGGTTATTATTAGTTCCACCAGCCAACACAACACAATCGTTTTCATTGAGATTACTAGTTAGTTTGTGAACGTTCTCAACGATGGATTCGTAGGGTGCACTTGGTTTTACAATGCTGCTTACACTCAGGTCAGTATTTGCACAATCTTGGATAATAGATGCACAGTTTCTTAAATGACTGTCCCCCAATAGTAGCATTTTTCGCCTGTTCTTTCCTTCGGATCGAGAAGGGATTCCAGTTGACTTCTTGAAACTTCTAGTACCGGTACATTGTTCTTGACTGTCACTCTGTGAAAGAATGTTCTGTTGTGTTTTATTGGATGCATTAATATTGCTAACGGATTTCACATGTGCTCTCTTAATGTTGTCCTGTACCCTTGTAACTGAGTTAAACTTCCCTTCACTGTTTTTCTTTACTTTACACTGCATGTTCTTTGGTGATGAACTTAATGGAGCTACTGCTGTTTTACAATTCGTATGCCGTAATTTACTGTTTCAATTACGTCATTGTCACTGTTTGTGCATTGTTCTTCATCGAGATTAGCAAACCTGTTTCTAGTTTCTACATTTGATATCCATGCAGAAAGTCGATTATTTCTTACTACTTCTGACCACTGGCCATTTCTATGAATTTGTCCTTCCACTTCATTACTCTTATCTCGTTGTTTTTGAAGTTCGTTTAATTTGCCTTTCAACGACTCTACATCATTCATCAAAATATTTATTATTTCTTGTAGAGAAGAAACTTCCTGTTTTGTTTGTACACAGCTTGCGCAAGATCGTTCTGCTATAACATTTTCTACTGGGATATTTGTGCCCATCCCTCGTTTCGTTTTTGACCTTGTTACTGTCTCTGTTTTGTTATTAATCTTTATAACACAAGTATCACACAAAGTAGGAATAATATCAACGTTTCTACAGCATTTTTTCGACACCTTTTACACAAGATCGCCAGGTTTCTTGTTAAATCTTCAGCAGATACGACACCAATACAACCATCTTCCGCCATCTTGATTTTCCTTCACGTTCATAGAAACTTCACGTTTATAGAAAATGCATTTGTCTTGTAAAAATATTAGTCAAAAATGAGACCAGATTAATAATCTTTTAAATATTTTAGAGAACTATTTGTTTTGTCATGTAGAAGTATCACTTCGACTTTGTCCACCAGCACAAGTGGGTGGAGAAACAACCGCTTTATCAACTACAAACCATGAAACGGAAGAGAAGGCTAGACCAGAAACAACTAGAAAAGAACGAAGAAAAGGAGCATGTTTTTCAGTGATTCAAAATACATGGAGAATTAAGAATCGTATAAGTTCATTAAAGGTGCCGGTAGCCATAGAGAACAATCGTTTCGTGGTGAAGTTTTCATTTCTGAATTAAATGTAGTTATTCTACAAAGCACTCGATTATGCGTCCGTGCCGCGTCGTATCTTGAAAATTTTTCGAGTCGTATTTCGTGCACTTTGACATTGACATAAGGGCATAGGATTTTAGTATGCATAAATTTTCATAAAGTTTAATTACTTTCGTTTTGCATAACTTAATACTGTTCACAAATATAATACCTTCACTAATATCTTTTACATATATTTTTTTTACATTGTTCACTTAGTGCCCTCATTACTAATCTTACATACTAATACAGAATATAACTATTAAAGTCACAATATACCTATTATCAAAACAAAATTGTGCTATATGAAACGTTCTTGATATTCTCCTACAGCAAATATTTTTTTCTACTTTCTCACACATAAGTGGAGAGGAATTTTCAAACGAACTTTCAGTTAGCTTAACAAAAACATTATCTAAATACAAAGAAGTAAACAATACGTTACTTCAAAGAATTATGGTTTGTCGTAAAATCGAACATGGAATGAAAACACTCACTCACATAATATGAAATACTTTAAGATATAAAATTAATTAGTGGTGTATCATCCATAATCCTCAATCCATAATCCATATGAAACGTGCACTAAAATGCATCAATTCAAATATAAAAAATACAAAGATTCACTAAATAACTTACCACTAATAAATTATAACTCTAGAACTTTTACAATATCAACATAAATATGAAGTTTGGTAGAACTTAAAAGTATCAGTAACATGTTTAATTTAATAGAATACGAATATAAGGGGGTTGCGGAACAATAGTATTGCTAAGCGCTGAATAACGCTTTTTTACACGAACATTTTCGTTTATATACAATAGAAAGAAAATGGCCTGCGAACAGGTGGTTTGCACCCCATCACACCATGTATATGCCAAGACACAGATTATCGGTCTGCTTGCGAGGAAAAGTCTCGGATCTTGTGAGAGGAACTGTATATCTTTGTGAACTCATGGAACTGTTATTTTAAAAGGGCAAGGAGAAATCATTAGAAAACTTATGTAAACTGTGGAAATAATTTTGTGAAAAGTGTCTGTTTTATAAAGGTATTCCATTTCTCGTGAAGTGTAATATACAGTGAATATTATATTAACTAACTAAAAAACTAACTCTATAGCCTATGGAACCCGGACGTTCAATGCCGCGTTCACAAAAGCTCTCCACTGACTTCTATCCTTAGCTAACTGCATCAGTTTCTACTTTGTATTCCAATCTCTGCGAGATCCATCTTAATATTTTCCTCCCATCTGCGCCTAGGTCTTCCTAATGGTTGTTTTCCGATTGGTCTTCCAGTCGAGACTTTGAAAGCTTTTCTACTTTCTTCCATTCTAGCTACATGACCCGCCCACCTAAGCCTCCTAGACTTGACGACCCTAACAATGTTGGGTAAACCGTATAAATTATACAGTTATGAAGTTTCCACCATTCCCCATTCCCGTTTCTCTTGGGTCCGAATATTCGTCTCAGGATCTTGTTCTCAAATACTTTCAGTCTATGTTCTTCCCTCAGAGTAAGTGATCATGTTTCGCAGTGAATATTATATTAGTGAGACGTTTGTTTTATTATGCGTAAATGTATGCGTACATACAAATCTAATAAGTTGTGACAAGTACACCGTGAATCTTCAGCATCAATGTTTGTATCTCCATACTAAACTAAACTTTTCCAGTGATCCATTTATTCAATGATAAAGCTCTTGTTGAACTTTTTCAAATGTTTGAACAAAGAACATAATGAAATTCCAGTCAGACACTTTATGAAAAAAAAAAACTGTAAAATTATTAGAGAATACAAAATTTCTTGGACAAATTAATTTGTTTTTTTATGCAGCATTCATGTGAAGTTACACTGTTAACCAATACATTATTATTATTATTATTATTATTATTATTATTATTATTATTATTAAGTATTATCTGTAGGAGCGTCATTTCAGATTTTGCTTGAGGGGGGGGGGGCAAGAGCACTGTCGAAATAAGATTTCATGTTTTGTACTAGTATATTAATAGACAATCGATTACAGTATATGTATTCCTCACTCTTGGGGGGTGGACAATTGCCCCCTCCTGCCCCCCTTAAATGACTCCCCTGATTCTCTGGGACTAATGAGAATTTTTCAATTTTAGATTTGGGCCTGGAAATGTTTCTTCCACGTTTTTCGATCTTCAGCTTCCTCTTTTAACTCCCAATATTTTTCAAATCATCGATCAGTTGTGTTCTTCTTCCTATTCCTCGCTTCCTTTCCATCTTTCCTTCTATGGCGCTGTGAAGGAGACAATTTCTTGGCAAGATGTGTTCAATCCAATTGTCCTTGCTACGAAGGATGCCGGCTAAAAGCGTCCTCTTCTCTTCTCTCCTATGCATTTTAAAATATCTTCGTTTGTTACTCTCTCTCTCTCTATTTTATCTTTTCCATCTTTCTCTAACAACACATTTCGAAGCTCTCTAAATATTTCTTCTCTAACTTTCGTAATGTCCAATTCCCTGAACCATACAGTCCAGTGCTCCATATAGCACTTGACCAACTTCTTCCTAAGTCCAATATTGAGCCTACTAGTTAAGTGATTTTTTTTTCTTGTTAAATGCTTCTTTGGTTATGGCAATTCTTGACCTGATCTCTTTGGTGCAGTAAGTGTCTCTCGTCAAAATACTTCTCAGATACTTGAAATTATCGAACTCTTCAAGTTCTCTTTGTTGTACTCTGATCCGCAAGGGCACGTATCCACAGGATATTCTCATGACTTACGACTTTCGATGTTGATTTCAATTCCATATAGTTTTCCAGTGTCAACTATTTTGTCAATCATCTCCTATAGTCCTCCTTCGGTTTTAGCTATTTTCAACAGTATCTTCTGCATACTTGATCTTGAAATCTATTGACATATAGACTATTAAAATTTCCTCTGAAGCATTTATCATTTATAAATTTTGTTTAACTCCATGCGATGGTATAATAAATTCCCATTGTTTTCACAAACTATCATTCCAATATAATCGTGTATTCAGAGAAAATATATATATATATATATATATATATATATATATATATATATATATATATATATATATATATATATATATATATATAAAATATAATATAATATAAGGTTTAACCTATAAATAACATTAACTAGGAATAATAAAAGTGAATATACTGTTTCACACATTTTTAGTGAAGCATTTTATCCCTACTTATTTCCGAATGAATTGTGCTCTCTACATAGATTTGAAACTTGAATCATTTTGTACTGAAAACGAAAAATGTGTTGAATGAATTTTCTTCGTCAGTGTTGCAAGCGCATTGAGACGAAATTTTAAGTGCTATGTTAGCGCGAATAAGCGGGTAACTGAAATATGTGAGAAGTAGCAAATACAAGTGGAAGAACAGTAAAGAAAATGGATGAATAATTTGTTTTTTGCGCAGGAGAGGAAGCTTAGGCTGAGCTATCTAAGAGCACCAGATGATTATTCTGATTCGTCGTTGGTTAAGATCAGTTGGTTTTCATGGAGCAAATCCTACATCTAGCAGTTACTTTATTTCTACTTACAGTAATTCAACCCACTATAGTTGTCGGAGATAAGATTTGAGGCTCTCTCGTTCCGGAAGGTGTCGTGAACTTGTTGTGTCTTTATCTTCAAACTGATCAAAGTGCATCTGTTTCTATTTGAGGAGCTCTCTCGTCACGAAAATTCTCTCTCGTATCGTCTCCTGGGCAACCCTAGACCACCTCTTCTATGTTTTATTTTTGTCGGACTTATGATTATTGATTAGAATATAATACTGTAATATATGAAAAACAAAGAGTTAGCGAATAAGTAGGTCACAGGCTATAGAAACTAAGTGCACATGTCCATATAGGATCAAATGTCATCGTAAGGTTTAACTTAGACGTGTAAACTAACAACAAATTGCAATCAAATTTCAGATTTCAAATTTGCTGTGTGAAATGCATGTCAATGAATCTTCGTTTACATGATTCGAATTTGACTCAAATCATCGATTCAAATTTAACACTGATAATTTAAGTCTGTGAAAATCAAATTTGATGTTAGTTGACGTGCTATCTGGTATATAGTAGAAACTTCATGTATTATTTTGTTTTTACAATAGGGCCTCCTGATCCACCTGCTGGTCAACCTACTGTTTCACATGCAGAAGGTGAAAGTAATGCAGTTACTGTCACATGGTCCAGTGCTCCATATGATGGTGGTTCCATAGTTACTGGATACAGTGTAGAAATGAAGCGGGCAGGCGTTGATGATGCCAATTGGCAGGTAGTTGCAACTAGGTAAGTTCTAAGTTTCTGTATTGTACACTCTCAAATAACAAAAAGATTTTAAGAGAAAAAACACTGGTGAAACAGATTTGAATTAGTGTTCTTGGTAAAGTAAAAAGCACAAGCGCACACACTGTGCAGCACGACTTCAGTTCATTATTGAGAATGTCAAATTTTAACTTTGCTGCTCCGAACAAAATTTTCTTGAAAAAATTTCGGTACTCTATACGAACATGAGCATTATTTACCACATCTATGTTTGTGTTAGCTTTAACGAAGGTAATTTTTCAATAGTTAATCAAAACATTGTCAATTCGTTACAAATTGTAATCTTTGACAATTATAACAGCATCATACTGTTGTAGTTTCCACAAATATCAGTGGGATTCCGTACTGTATAGAAGTGTGGTATTGTATGCTTCTTCGAACAGTAGTTAGTATGGAAAACGTCTATATCAGTAGTGTTCAATAGAAATGATACAAAGAATTATGCTGTTTGTATGCTAGTAATCAGGCAGGGAGGAATTAGCGAATTTTGTTTGCTAATTTCTCTTCCAGACCCCTCGCAAACTTTTACATTGGCCCTCTCTTCTGGTTTATGTAACTGACATCCTTACAAATTTTATAATAATTGGATTAATTTTATACCCCGTATATTAGAAATACGCAACTCTAAATATAATTTATATGCAAAATGTACACAATTTATTTCTAGGTTAACGTTTTTATAAATGTAGTATTCTTTAACATTTATAATATTTTTAAACGTTAAAATACCTACCTCTATGCTTTGACTTTGGTAAAGTTGCCTATAATCTTTACAAAGTCTAGTTTTCTAGCCAAGGACTGTTTGGTGCAGAGAAGTGCTAATCCAATAGACTGCTGGCCGAATAGTTAAAAATCACTCACAAAAATGTTGAAGAAATGTCTTTGCTATATGTTTTGGCGAATTTATCAGCTTTATGTAGAAGATGAATATCACGTTGTAGTGATTTCGGTTCCATCACGGTAGAGTTCGATATCATTTCACTTATACTATTGAAACGGCGAAAGAAGTCTTTAGAAGGAAGAAAATACTGTTTTGTGGAACCTTGAATAAAGAGCTGAGAAAAAGACTTATAAAATTCTTCGTGTGGAGTATTGTACTGCATGGGTCAGAAACATAGACATTACGCAAAATGATGGAAAAACGACTGGAAGCTTTCAAAATGTGCGTGTGGAGAAGAATGGAGCGAATTATCTGGGTTGAGCGGAAAACAAACGAGATGGTGTTAGAAATGGTAGAGGAGAAAAGGACAATTTTAGATATTATTAAAAAGAGGAAGAGAAACTGGTTGGGACATTGGATAAGAAAGAATAGTATCGTGAGGGACGTTTTAGAGAGTATGGTAGCAGGAAAGAGAAGAAGGGGCGAAGGAGACTACAATTAATGAACGATGTCAAGACAGAAAAATATACGTGAAGACGAAGTAGTTAACGGAAGACCGTGGAGCATGAAAGTTTCTCAGTTGCATCAAGTGACGTGCCAATAATAGTAGAAAATTATTATTATTATTATTATTATTATTATTATTATTGAAGAAACTATTTTAACCACCACTCATTCTAGCTTTGGAACGTCTTGTATACAATAAAAGCCAAATTCTGACCAAAGCACATTTTATTTAATAAATAATATCGTCACAGTTTCCCCAAAGTATCTTTGCCTTCTGATAATGTCTGATGAAGGGAAAAATATCGAAACTGTAACGATATTATTCATTAAATAGTATGTCCTTTGATCAGAATTTCTTTTATTTTATGAAACAACATTGTAAAAGTTTCTAAAGGCGTAGAACTTTAAACTGGCAAGACTGTTTTCTGTGACAGCTGATATTACAATTCTCGGTTGTTTTGAGGTTAGTTCGGTTTGGCAATCCAAACACACACAATTCATGAATAGACTCACACCGGAGCAACATTTGCAAATTGTGCGAATTTATTTTGAAAACCATGGTTCAATTCGACAAACTCATTACGTGCATTTTGCGGTGCTCATAATCGTCCATCAGAGCGACTAATTCGAGAAACTATGGATAGTTTTCGCAATACGTTTACTCTAGACGATAATACGCATCCCGCAAGACGACGTACAGTGCGGACATAACAAGCGATTGTTAGTGTAATCATTGGTCCATATGTCTTCAAAAGTGATGCTGGTCAGAACGTTAGTCAACGGTGAGGGGCACAGAGACATAATTACTAACTTTTTTGTGCCTCAATTGAAAGACACGCGATTTCAGCAAGACGGCGCCACATGCCACACAGCGTGCCACAATTAATTTACTGGAAGAAACATTTGTCAAACGATTAATTTCACGAAATGGACCTATTAACTGGCCACCTCGTTCGTGCGATTTGTTCCTATTAGATTATTTTCTCTGAGAATGTGTAAAGTCGCATGTCTACGCCGAAAAACCAGAAACAATTGAGCACTTGGAAGTCAACATTCCACGCGTTATTGCCAAAATACAGCCTGATTTACTGTGAAGAGTGTATGACCTCCGGATTACGCAAAGTACGCGCCACTTGCGCTGGCCACATGCCCGAAATCATATTTAGACATTAATGCCATCAAATGATATGTCAAATAAAGCCAATTTCATATATATTAAAAACATTTTTCGGTGTTTAATTTCAACATAGTTCTCGGCTTCTAGAAAAACACCCTTATTTAACTTATTACATCTAACACCCAAAAAAGACATTTACGTGAAAGAAACTTTCAAGGTCTCGTACTCATTTGTCTTAAGAAATTTCGTCGTAGTTCCGTCACACATTCCTATGTGGAGTATGACGACATATTTGCTATTTTGTTTATATCCCACTTAAGTGTATCAAACTTACTTCGATAAATTTGAGCTCTTCAAGGTACCTTTGAACAAGTTGTACTCCTTTTGATAAATCTATGTTTATTCGATTAAAGCGCGTTGGACTGAACTTCGATTATTTGCAATATTTTGCATTGCAAAATAATTAAGTAAACAAAGTTACAGTTTCCAGTATGCTTTTTCAGTGTTTCAGGTTCATTTTTTCTTCAAACTTGGAACACAACAAAATTACCTTACGAAGAGTCTTTTGAATTACTTGAAAACTTACATTTAAGGTAATAACTGAATCATTCTTTGTGTAGTATCTTGTTAAATGAGCTTTCTTCAGAGTTATATTTTGATAATGTGTGTTGAACAAAAGACTACTGAGTGCAATCCGCTACTTCATATAATGCCAAAAAACAGATACTAATGTTTCATTATGACATATTCTACACTTAAGACTGAAATCTTTGGCTTTCGTTACGGTATTAACTTAGGATTTAAAAATAACATGCATTATAATAATTATAGATATGAATACTGCGTGTTTAGTTTCTTTAAGAGGCGCATGTCAGAAAACGCTGATATTTGTTACACGGAGTTCGTAACACTGATGAATTTGAACATGCATAGGATCATGTCCAAATATTCTGAGCTGTATTCCGTTTCAAATAGCCAATAAAATTGGAGAGATAAAAAGCACAAGTAAAAGAAGGTTAGAAATTAGCGTAAATATTTCATTTGATGCTAGTCTTGTTACGTAAATAAATACTAATATGCCTTCCACAAAAACTAGTAAAAGAATGTAAGAGAATCAGGGAGATTCTCTTATGGTTGAAATAATTAAACATGTAAGGATTATTGATGACAAGTATTAGTCTTATTGAAAGGGGATGTGCTATCTGAATAAGAACAAATCTTAGAATTGTTAAAATAATAAGTAATATTAAAGTTATTTATATTTTAAGAGGTGGTTTATTAACATATTACATTTGGGGATTAAAGATAAGTTTAGACTTTCTCTTGATGCTTTTAGAATTGAATTCATTAAAGGTTTGCAAGACCAACGTTTTGATTAAACTATAAAAGCTTATGAAAATATTATTTGTTTCATCTTCTTGTTGCTTAATGATTTTAGGAATAACGTGTTTTTTTGCTTCCAACCATAATATACAGGGTGTCTCAAAAGTCTCCTGACATAGGGTAACATTCTTATCAGAATTACAACAAAATGTAACAGGGAAAACAGTCTCCAAATATGATGTTTTCAACCTAAAATGAAGCGTCCTACCACGGATCTCTTGGGGTTCTAGAAGCCTCGATTTTATCAGAGAGTAGGCAGATGCATTTCTACTGTTTCTGGCAATGTTCGTTCAACATCTTCCTTAATCTAACGCATATTTATTGCGGTCCAACGTGGTAACGTTTTATCGGTTTTTGGCGCCTTGCCACCCGGAAGGGGACTGAAGGAGGAGTTTCTTCTCTGGTACAACATGAACAACTGAACGATAGATGTCATGACAACAAATGTTAAATGCTTTTTTAATAATATAAATTGATTTTTGGAAATTTTTGTATCATAATCAAAAACAAATATGTTAAATGGAAATTGTTGATAATAATAATAATAATAATAATAATAATAATAATAATAATAATAATAATACTTTATCTACGATCTGAAAAAGAATTCAAAGATTTAGGATATGCAGGAATATTTTATTCACATTATTATCAATTTAGAATATAATGCCTTAAAACAAAATATAATTATAAAGGAGCTCTTTTAGTTTTCGTAGTTCTTGTTGAACAAAACGTAACAATCATATTTAAAATTGTATATTACTTTTAGTCCTAGACAATGAAGAAAAGCACTTTAGAATGGGTGTGGAAGTGTAAAATTAAATTAAAACACAACTTTAAATTATCCCTGCTAATGGTTACGTATAATATTTGCCCTCAGAGTCGTTTTCAGTTCAATCAATAATTCACTAATAAAAATTCAGAAAAAATCAATAAGACTGTTTTGTAAAGTAATTCATTTAAAAGTCTTTTACTAAAGAAAAATCAAAATATGAGATGATAAAAAAAGGTAAGAGCAAATGTGGGTTTGCCTGGATATTTCCTAGGGTTGAATACATTACTGCAGAAATATTGTTTATTTGTGACTTGTATTTTATTGTTATTGAATTAAGTAAAAATGGTTGGTTAGTGAGCTCGGTTCAAACCACTAATCGTTGGTGTTATAAGCCTATTATCTTCACTACTTAACTCACTAGATTACTTTCGTTTTCGCATGCTAACTTGTGTATCGAGACAAGGAGCGAAGCTCGCCATTAAGGTATGTATTTAGATAGATAAATTTGTTTACTCTATATACATGCAAATCGATATATAAATAAACAAAAATATTGCCATAGTGCTGGTCTATAATAATTTCATGAGTACAAAAATGTCAAATCTTGTTGTTCGGAGTAAAGTCTCAACGTTTACTGTTTATTAATAAGATTCCCTGTACTTCAGTATGGTATAAAGGTAACCAAGAAAGTTCTGTCACTTTTGTAGAGATCTGTGTTCCATTGACCCTCACACCGTGAGTTGAATGCGAATGGAGAAAAGGCGAAGGTCAGTTGTTGGTGTGGGTATACCAAACATACTACCTGGTTGTGGCACTTCAGTTACACCGTGAACTTGCGTAAGGAGAGAGAGAACATGGACCTTCACAGAGCGTCATAAGGCCGTCTATGCTGTACAAGTTCAAACGGGGTCAAACGCCGCTGCAGCGGGGCGGAAGATATGCTAGACCTTTGGTGATGGTGTCGTGGCTACGCGGACAGTGCAGCGGGTGTTTACCAAGTTTAATGACGGTGATCAAACATTCGAAGACGCACAACGTACCGGAAGACCAACACATGTAAGAAATGAAGATCTTCAGGCAGCAATTGAGGCAAACAGTGGCCAGACATGTAAGGAACTGTAACTAAAATTCACTGTGAGTGAAGAAGCCGTTCGGCAGCACCTTCATCAACTTGGGAAGCACTACAACTTGGATCGATAGGTCCCACATGATTTGACTCCAAGCCAGAAGGCAAGGCGAGCAGACACGCAGACACGTGTGTTTCTTTGCTGTCTCGTCTGAGGAGGGAGCTATTTCTGGACAGCGTGTTGATACGTGATGAGAAGTGTGTCTTGTAAGAAGCTCCACGGCGCCGTCATCATTGGTTAGCATCACATGAACCGGTTTCAAAACAACCGAAACCAGCACTGCACCAGAAGAAAGTCGCCCTATGTGTTTGGTGCACTGCTCGCGGCTCGCATTGGGAACTATCACCAGCTGGTCAGAGCATCAATGCAACTGTTCAGTCAGCAGTTGAGCCGTGTTCAAGAAAAACTCAAAACTCTGGAGCTAGCACTATTGAATCGCAAAGGGGTCCTCCTGTTACTGGACAATAATAAGCTCCTAATGGCTAGGATGACCCGGGGCACCATTCTACGCCGTGGATGGGAAACACTTTTGCATCCGCCATATTATCCGGACATTGCACCGTCTGATTATCACCTGTTTGATTCCTTGGACAATCACCTTAGAGGACGCCAGTTCAAATCCCTAGTAGAGGTGCAAAATGCACTTGATACCTTCTTCGCTTCACGGCCCACCAAGTTCTACCGCGACGGAATCCAAGGTCTTCCAGAATGTTGGCAGAAGGTCGTCGATGCTGATGGGGACTATATTTGATGTTCCAGGTACATCTTAGGTGACATATCGATGTTCGAGGGTGGTGTATGAAAAAGCGACAAAACTTTCTTGGTTACCTCTGTATTTTCTTTTACAGTGTTAGCAGCGGATGAGACTTTGTCCATGTTTAAGTATTTTACTTTTAGTTTTATTGTTTTGCGTGAATATTGAGTAAAAATATTGAGGCTATTAGGGTAATAATATTTCCTCGCGCTTCAAACTTCCAATATATATATATATATATATATATATATATATATATATATATATATATATATATATATATATATATATATATATATATATATTTATATAATGTATATATGTATAACATAATATAGAAACTGGGGGCGCGGTGGCTCAGTGGTAGAGCGTTCACCTCTGGTGCTTGGGGTCCCTGGTTCGATCCCAGGTCGCGCCGTGTGGACTTTGTGGTGGACAAACACCGTGCTCGTGGGTTTTCTCGGGTTCTCCCGTTTCCTCCCACTTTCTTCATTCCACTATTTCACTCATCTCTCATCATCACCGTCTCCTTTAGCCTAACCGGCATAACCGTGTTACGTAAAACTTAAGGATTTCATTTTTTTTTTCATAATATAGAAACTGATATTTCCAACAAATCATTAAGTACAGTATACACGACCTTTTCCCACGGAAATATGCGTTAGATATTTTAAGGTTTCTCATATGGCATAATTTTTATTTCAGAATTAGTTTTGATTTCTAGAATTGGTTTAACAACTATCGAGATATTTTTTTTCTAGTGGTTTTGAAATGATTACTATTTGATGGTTAAATTAAATGAATCATATGTAACAGAAGGATGGTCATAAAACTTGTTTCTTAAAATGATATTCGAAATCAGCCATAAGAGAGTTGAGTACGATGTTGTATATACGTGCAGTAACACTCTGACTTTGCCCCTAGTGTATGAAATACCTTTAAAATAATATTAGATACTTAAAAACATTGTTTTGCGCTTTTCAGATGCCATTCTTTGTCTCAAACTCTTCGTGGATTAAACCCAGACGAGCAATATGTGTTTCGCATTAGAGCTGAAAATGTTCATGGTCTAAGTGAACCAAGTATTGAGTCAATTCCATTCCAACCAACGGAGTCCATCACACTAGCATCTGATGAGACAGAAGGTAGGTAAATAAACTTATTTTCGTAATTTAGATTGAAAAAGACAAACAATTGCAACGTCAAATAGCAACACCCTCAACACTCTTCGTTAATTGTATTTATAATAGAAAATAATCTCAGCCTGTGAGTAACGCTAATTCCTAATACTTAACAATCATCGCTCCGCTACTTCCTTGTCTGCTTTTATTTGGAAATGGATTGTAATTATGCTGGACACGAACATGCTTTGATGTTTATTATTAAAATAAGTTCTGTATTAAATGTAAATACCGTTATAATTATAGAAAATCCACTTTTCATGTCAAGCACAATATAATTTAGCAACTAAGCAATATGAACACCGTATAAAAACTACAGACAATTATTACCATTTATCATTTATCATTACGATTTAATGCTGTGCAATATTTAATAAGTTTCACCGCCGTCTCCATGAAGCATACTATCATCAACACTTACTATTAAAAGTAACTAAGGTTTTAATTACTTACATACAATTCATAGATATTTATTCCATCTGAAGCACAATTCTTATTACGGAAAAGAATTATCTTGGTATGTGAAGGACGCTAATTCGTAATAGTTATTCAGTCACCCTAAAACAGATTGTTCACAAAGTATTGTCCCGTCAACTATGAACTCTTATAAATTGGAAACTAAACGTGTGACATAAATGTGGTTTGCACACTTGTATGAATCGCTACGGATGCTGCCTGTCAATAGATGGCACTAGCATGCAGGGAGTTTGCAGATTTAAAACAACTTGAGCCACCAATTGAGACACAAACCAACGAGTAAGAATTTTCTGCTAATATAAAATAATTTCTGTAGTGAAATATAGTGAATTTGTTATTTTATAACTATAATTGTGACTGTTTAATAGCAACTTAAAACTGAACTGTTTGTTTCGGTTTAATTATTTCAAAATAAGGTAAGGACCGAAACCATGTTTAAATTTGTGCATTAATATTTGTAACCGCATACTTAGCCATTAATAACTAATTGCGTGTATTTGGTACATATATGGTGTATTTACCCTCATTTAGTTTATAGATACAGGACAAAAATAATATTAATTTATTGTTTGAGCTCACTCCTGTATTGAAGTATCATTCTTTGATAATATTCGTACTGTAACATATTGTGATGATTTAAGTATGACTTATTCTCAAGTAACTTTTATAGTGTTGATTTAAGTGTAACTTAATCTGGAGAAATATGATGATCTAAGTAAAATTTTATCTATAGTAACTTATTTTGATGATGGTGCAATTAAATCTACAGTAACATCTTATGGCGATTGAATTGCAATTAAAGCTGTGTTGTTTCAATTAAACTATTCCAAAATTGCTACTGAACATAAACGTGCTCTGCTGTTTATTATTTGGGCTCGCACTTTGAGCTCGCTTGGCATTATTATTTTTTTTGTTAAGAAATGTTAATCCGTCATTAGATCTTTGCAATACAACAAGATTAAGTATAAAAGCTCTTAATACCTGTTCATTGAACATGTGCTTTCTGACCAAAAGTTTAATGAGTCCATTGTGTATAACTAGTTTTCAGTATAACACAAAACAAAAATCTAAGAAAAATACTTCTGTTACGGAGATGCTAAGCGCCAAACAATGCAAAAATGTGCTGTTTACGTCACGCAACGGAAACAAACTGTTTTGGCGTGACGTCACATATTGGGTGCTCTCTCTGAGCCGTATTCAATGCTTCAGGGAATGCAGTTTCTTACTACAAACTACAAATAAATTTAGTAGAAGAGCTCCCTCGTGGCTAAGCGGTTAGCGTACGCGCCTTTAGCGTGGGAGACCCAGGTTCGATTCCCGGCGGGAGCTCATGTGGTTCGGATTCCACGTTAATCAGTAGGTCCACGTCTCATATAGCCTCGCTGCTGAAAGGGACGCTAAACTAAAATCAACTCAACTCCAATTTAGTAGAACAGCGAAAAGAAGGAGTTGCTTTCCGCGCAGTACTATGCATGCGAGTGATTACGAACTATTGCGAGTGAAGTGATCAGTGCTCTATATTCACCTTAACTACCACTTCCTTGATTCTACTACTAGTGACAGTGTTTCATCCAATTACGACGACTATTTATTTGATATAGTGTAGTATGGTACCTATGGCTCAACAATGGGAAGGAGATCCCCTCCTGTATATTTCATGACCACGGACTCTCCCACAGAAAATGTAATTTCAGATTCGTCTACCCCAATAATTTAATCAATACCACCGGTCAATCTTTACCAAGATCATAATTTTCCTGATTTTGTGATACGTGTGACGGCTGATCCTTCTTTTAATACTAATCCCAAGCTTGAGCGCAAGGACCTCTTAAGTCTCGGCAGACTCTTATTTTACAACAAGGTCCCCAGCATAAAATCTTTTCAACCCACGAGCCGGAATATCAACAAAGTTCTCTTTTATACTGTACATCAACCCAGTAATTTCCTTACCAATCCGATATTAATTGAGAATGGAAGGAAAGCGTACATTCCAACTTGTGCCACACTTTCCATTCGAATGATCACGGAGGTGGTGGACATTGATATCATTAATGCAGAACTTCAAAAGGACATAGAATGTAGAACAGCAATAACTCACATCCGCCGCATTCGTCTATAGCACAAAAATGACTTTCTCCCTACCACCACTGGTACTTACTTTTGCTTCCCAATGCTTGCCAAGGATAGCTTTCTCTACTATGCGAAATTTCTCATTGGTACGTATATTTCCTCAGTCAAACAATGCTGAGGTGGATTTCACCACCTGGGACACCGAAAAGCTGCTTCAATCAATATTTTATGTGCAGGGACTCCCATGATCTAGATACCTGTACCAAGCCACTCTGTTCTTTCAATTACCATGGACCTCATGGAGCAACAGAACGCACTATCTCACCCGGAAACACCATAGTAGAGGAACGCATCAATCAACACATGTTGGGGAAAAAAATCTTATAATGAACCAGAAAAGCGAGTGCCTTCTTTGCATCGCTCATCACCTATTATTATTACTTCTCGGCTGTACCTACTTCTAACTTTTACTCTCCACTCCTTATACTACCTCAACAGCTTATGCCAGACCGCCATCCACTTTGTTCCTCTCCCAAGATAGCGAGCACCACCTCATACTATTCTCTTTCCAAACCTCAACGATCTCTCACTCTCTCTCTGGCAAAGAACTAGTCGCACGATGAATTCGTTACGTCCTTTATTTAAAACAATGGTTTCTGATGGGACATGATTCCGTAAAACCAGTACCTCCGCTTCTTCTACTCTTGACCAATCACTCCTCAGAGGAACGGGCATTAATAGCTTATCTAGTGCTCTCTCTCCCATTATGCGGACTTGCACTTTCAGAGGAGATAACTTGCATGCAGCCCGCCCGTATCAATCAACTCCTAAACTCCATTTCGACACCCAGTCACTTCCTACATTAGATCTACAGGCGCTGCTATTATGTATCATTCGTTTCCTGGAATATATATACAAGAATGACTTAACTTCAAACGTAACGTGTACTTCAGAGGGACTGTCAGAAAAGTCATGACAAGGAGGTATCTCGCAATTGTACCTTCTCACTTTGGTCAGTATACTGTTATAAGCAACCGGGATTAGTCTTGAAGAAAATTTCCGATTTCCTGGATACGAAGTTTATCACCATCCTCGGAATGACCATTATTTTGGAATCACCTTTGGTATTCGCACTTATCTACCAACTCGTGTCCTTTCTACGCTTTTACTAACCGGTTCATAAAAAAAAAAGAAAGAAAGAAATTATGAGAGTGCTCTGTGCTGGACTTACTTCCACCATTGTCCAAGCTCAACCAGATAGCCCTCCCACCACAACTTCCTGTCAAAAGTTATTTACTTCGATGCAAGGTCCCTGTGATATTGGAGGAGATTCCAGTTGTGAAAGTGTACAATGGGGCACTAACATAACTGCCAGAAATCTCACTGCGATGGAAACAACTCTTCTCACCGCCAACGGAAGGACTGCTACTCGTCAACCGAACCTAAATGGACATCCCAGTCTATCTGACATCATCATAATCAGTTCTGCTCTGTACGTAAACCACAGCTGGACTCTATATTGATATACCTGCGGCAGCGATCATTTTCCTATATTAACTACACTTGAAGGAATTGCTTTTCCGATCACGCTCAATGCTCATAAACAACTATCCTCACTATCTGTCATCGTACCTGTCAAACATACAATCGTACAACGTACCAGAATGGGGCAGACAAACTTTTCCAGCACTTCTCTTCACAAGACACTCCCACCAATACCTCTCACTTCATAGATATTGTACGTACAAGCAGGAATCTCGGAAGCCTCCACCTCTCCTTATCAGTGTTCCACCCAACCTAGATTTAAAGCATCCAGATCATACTTTTCTTGGTGAAACAGACGTTGTCAACTTCTTAACGATTGTAAACAGAAGCAAAAGACTTTCTTTAAAGAGAAAAATCAGGGAACATATGTGGCCTCTCTCCAGTCCCACAAGATGCATAAACTATACGTTCAGGAGTCCGGAAAACTGAATTGGCAACAATTTTGTGCCCCGCTTTACCCACATGATGCTTGTTCTTTTATCTGTACGTTTATACGTATTCAAATTACAAGATCTCCTCTACGAGCTTTACTCACGGACGACTACTCGTCATGGATTGAAGATTTTCATCCTCTTCTCACGACTTCTGCGCCATTAAGTGACTTAAACGACAGACGAACCGTATAACATCTTCAAGTTCCAGAGTATTTCAACAATCTACAAGAACGCCACTATCCAAGAACGAAATCTGGTCTTATACTATCGGCGATCCACAGCTCCCGAGAGGGATCAGATCAGTTATCAATACCTGATTGATCTATTCACATATGGTCGATTCGTACTTCTCTCATATTTGGAGCACAGGACACACTCCACCTTCACGGAAAGATCTAGCAGTAGTCCCCACACTTAGACCAATTGGGTTGACTCAGCTATCGTCCGATTATTCTTATTTCTTGCCTAGTGCAAGTTTTTGAGCAGATAATCCTCTATAAATTGAACTGGCACTTGGAATATTACTTCTTATTTCCACCCTCATTAACTGGTTACCGAAAAGGCATGTCATCCGTTGACTCGGTTGCTGTCCTTTTAGATATATCCAACACCTTTCAAAATCAAAAATACTTACTTGCTGTTGAACTGAATTTAGAACAATACATATGATTCCATCATTCTCGATCGACTCATCACCCACACGGTACACCTCCAAATTCATATGCCTTTTCACAACTATACTCATAGTTGTTCAATGCAGTGTCGTATCTACATCAAATACAACAATAGTTTTTTCTCCTTGCCGATCAACATCCTTGGAAATACTTCAAGGTTCCAGTCTCTGTCGAATACTATTTAATAAATATATTCTCTCTCTCTCTCTCTCCTCTCTCTCTCTCTCTCTCTCCACAGACTTTCTGTAACGGTTCGCATTTAACAGTGATGGCATCTTACTATACGTAAAAATGAATAGCCTAGTAAAACTGCAGCGCATCCTGCACGACGCAGTTTTAGAACTTCATGCCTGGACCTCTCTAAAAATGGCATTCAGTCAATTGAGCGAGATCTTCGTGCACACTTTTCACCCTAAAACATATTCATTCTCCAATCCACTTGTCGGTGAATATCGCCCAGTTACAAGTTACTCGATTTCAAGCTCAATTCAAGACATCACCTCAAAACAATAGTACTCAAAACCCAATCGTACTTTAAGTTAGGCCAATGTCCTGTATCAGCCACAGAGGTTGGGGAATGGACATATCTTCCCTCCAACAAGTCTGTACTAAGTGTGTGGACGTAAAACTCCACTATGGCGGAAGTTTGCTCTCTCCGACACCTAAACGAATCAGCAAATGTCACATCCGTCTTCAAGCCACAACACAATTATATTTCGACAACCACAGACTGCACCTTCTTTCTCACTCTTAGAAAATCCTGGAATCGTTCCTTTTCCAGTAAAAACATATTTTCTGACAAAAAAGAATCCTTTAACGCATGTGCTGCACCTGCGCATTATTACAGAAAGTACAACTCGTAGACAATAGTAATGTCCACTCTGGACGCCCTTACCATAAACAATTACCTTGGCTTCATCAAGCTTATGTTAGTATTCATACTTAGTGTAACCAACTAGACCAAAAACTGAAACTACCATGTTATACCGTGCACTATTCAACCTTTATACACAATCCCGAACTACAGCAACCGCCAGTCTCTTAAAACGTCTTCGCTGCACCAAGCTTCAGATAGTGCGGTGTCGCCAGGAACACCGCATTCAGTCTCACCATTCAAATATTCTTATCTACACGGACGTTTCCAAACAGCATACTGAGCATGGACCTATTGTTGGAGTAGAAATATATACCTCTGCTTTTTCGGATGCTGAAGATTTCCTTTTTCAAAGATAACCTCTCTCTTATAATCGCTGCTACCAGGTATTGGTCGGTATTAGTCAGCTTCTAAACAAGCGAACATCAATTATATGATACTAGATTCTTTTCTTCTAACTACTAAAACGTGATCAATTTGATTGTGTGTTCCGCCTGGTGAGGTCTAGGTACTTTATAAATTTCACGATGTGAGAATGTTGTACTTTTCACGATAAGGCTTTTAGGCGTTACAAAGTTCACAAGTTTAACCCGTTGTCACTACTTTCCTTATGCAAACTTTCATTCCCTATAATCGGTTTAAAAATAACCTCTCGTCTTACTTTTGCATTGAAATCCCGTAAGAGAATTTTCATGTGGTATTGCGAGAGTTGGTAGAATATTCGTCTTACTTCTTCGTAGAAACTGTTCTTTATATCCTTATATTAAAAGAGAGTCTATCATTAACAAATTCAACACATTAAATTGCTGATGTTCCTTTGTGAACGAAAAACACTGTTCGTAGTTGATTTTTATTTCCTTTCCAGTAAAAAAAAAAAAAAAAAAAAGTCTGCATCGCTCCCTTTTCTTCCCCCCTAACTTTCTGAACTCCTAGCAGTTCATCTAACTCACTCGTTACGAACCTTAATGCGTCTGCCCTATAAAGACTTCTTATATTCCATATTCCAAATCTCATGTCCATTTTACTTTGCTGAGGTCGTTCCAAGTTATCAGTTTTGGTCCGAGACTTACGTGAATGTTTCTGAACGAGTGTCCTTCATACGAGACGAGGCTGCTAACCTCACACCTAACTCTTAAACTTGACAACCAGCTCTTGTTTTGTCCACGACTGCTTATTCAATATATTCACAGCTAACCTCTATATCTAGACCCTTTTCTCTGGATCCACAATCTGAGGACGCGCCATGCCACGTTGATAGAAATCCACGTTAACCGGAATACATTTATTACTGACACTTAATCTTTCTACGAGATATTGTTAAAATTAAACATACTCTATAGTTCTTTAAAACATTCATTGGAACCGGAAAACTATGTCCACTGTTTTCCTTTTTGCCTTTAATGGAACGAGTAATTTTCTATGACTATTGAATGTTTTCTTGTGTTACAATGGAAAAACAAAGATGGAACACATTGTTACTTCTTCACTTAACTTTAAATTTTGAAAAATGTTAAACTTTCCTGGAAAACGCGTGGAAAAACTGTTCCCAAATCTTGAATCTCTAACGGATCATTTCACAGAAAAACAGTACTGTAGAAAATAGAACAATTCACCTCGCAACTTTCTTAATTTATACAGGATTAAAGTCACCCACATGTGGCGCTTGTTGCAGAATCTAAAGAAAACATCAAAAAGATGTTAGAAAACTTGAAGTTTTGTGAAGAATATGAGACGAAAATAAATGTTAGAAAGACAAAAGCCATGGTGATGGGAACGAAGGAATCGTTGTCAAATATAGACGTAGGAGGGGCGAAAATAGAACAGGTGACTAGTTTTCGATACCTGGATAGTATTATTAGTAGTGATACGAAATGTGAACATGAAATAAAAGCAAGGATACGAATGGCGAAAGAAGCGTTTAGGAGGAAGAAAGTACTGTTTTGTGGAACCTTGAATAAAGAGTTGAGAAAAAGACTTATAAAAAGCTTCTTGTGGAATATTGTGCTGTGTGGTTCAGAAACATGGACATTACGTAAAAATGATGAGAAACTACTGGAAGCTTTCGAAATGTGGGTGTGGAGAAGAATGGAGTGAATTAGCTGGATTGAGTGGAAAACGAATGAGATGGTGTTAGAAATGGTATGGGAGAAAAGAACAATGTTAGATATTAAGAGGAGCAAAGGAAACTGGTTGACACATTGGCTAAGAAGGATCTGTATTATGAGGGACGTTTTAGAGGGTATGATGGCAGGAAAGAGAGGGAGGTGGCGAAGGACGATATCAAAACAGAAAAAGGTTAAAAGGTTAGCGGAAGACCGTGGAGCATGGGAGCTTCTCAGTTGCACCAAGGTACCTGTCAATAATGGCAGAATACCTATGATGATAATGATATGTGGAATCTCAGCATGATTCAGCTAACAACAAAAATTCTCTCTAATTCCTTTTTCATTAATTTTATTAGGAAACTTGTACTAGTTCGTGTTGCTTTTCACTAATTGTATTTTCACAGGAAATGGAACTAGACAAAAGTTGAAATGTAGACTAATTTAATTGTGTATATTTGAAGTAAGTATGATTTACGTAAATTTCGTTCTGTTAGCGTACTTATACTTGCTATATACAGTATAATAAATTATTCGAGTTAATATCACACATATGATGCATATTAATGTGTCGTTCTTGTATGTTCTTTCAGCTGAATATACCTCAGCATTTGAACATAAGGATGTGAGTATAGAGCCTGGGGAAGTGTTCAGGAAGCAGTTCGAAGTACACGAAGAATTAGGTAAAGGGCGATATGGCGTTGTTTACAAAGTAACAGATAAAAGAAATGGTCAAACATTTGCTGCCAAGATCATAAAGTGTATCAAAAGCATAGACAAGGAAAAAGTGTATGAGGAAATAGATATTATGAACTGTCTTCGACATCCTAAACTATTACAGTTAGCAGCAGCGTTTGAAAGCGTAAAGGAAATAGTGATGGTTATGGAATAGTAAGTACTTAGTTTAGATGTTTTGGCATGCTTGGAAAGGATATTTTAAGAATGGGAGAAGCACTTTAATATGTACATAGAACTTTAATATATTTTTTCTGTAAATCGAAATTACAATTATACTCCCGATTGTGAGTACAAAGAAGTTTATAATTTCAGTACCGTATTTTACGGACTATAAGACATGTTTTGCGATTTAAGCAATTTTTAAGTAATTTTGTGACGGCGGGGCGGGATGGAGACAGTGTAAGCAAGCTTGTGAATTCCTGCAACTCATGTTCGTCGGATCGGTGCACTGCTGCTGCCAGTTGAATCCAATGTTGCCAGATAGAGATAGGTTTCCCGCGGCATCGAATATATGGCCATTTTTAAGACTGGCGGGAATTTTAAATCAAACACTGGACATTTTTATATTAATTTCGAGTATAAGACACCTGAATTTTGGAGGCAATTTTTCGAAGAAGAAAGTGCGTCTTGTAGTCCGTAAAATATGGTATGTATTTACAATGTGGCTTTTACTGAACTCGTATTATCATTCTCAAGAAGATTATTAGATATCAACTCCTCATAAAGATGTGATTGAAAAGAGTACATCTGGAACATGGTATTACATTCTTCGCACTTGTAGATTTTTTTTTTTTTTTTTTTTTTACCTGTCAGTACGTATACTGTTGCACTTTTCACCATTGAGAAGTTGCTTTCTTGCATGCTGACAATATGGTGTGGCATAAACGTGTTTGTGGTAGTTAATATAGGTACTTCTATCATCTTTTTTCTTTTTTAGATAACTCAAATGCCCATTCGTAGGAAAAAATTACTTTGAAGCCTAACATTTTTGTAGGATCTGACGGTTTGATCCAAAAAAAACAAAAAAGTTTTTAATTATTTATGGCAGCGCTCAGTGGGCCCTACCGGTCGAATTTCTCGCATACCCCCCCCCCCCCCAATTACGCAAATTCATTGAAATAACACATGAACGATGTTGTTAATTGTCAATAGTAGGCAGCTGTGAGTAGCTGAAAGCAGAAAAGAAAGTGTATGTTCCGCATCACGTGCCCAAAACGTTGCAGTTAACGTTATTACTCAACAATACGTTTCAGTGCGGCTTTGGGACAGATTTCCACTACGCATAATTCTTTTGTGCTTTTAATGAAATTTCAGCTTAAGGACATTGCTAATATCATATTTAGTTATCGTCTTTCCATTTTTATTTATCGTGTAATACCATTCCATGTATCTTACCCTGATAATTTAAAACACAACGTTAAAGGAAAAATATTGTTTATATTGTAGGTTTTTGATTTGTAGAGATCTCTTCTATATTAGGACATATATCTGAAAGAAAAGTGCTACCGTTTTGTATGATACATGTTTGTGCCAAAGAAACTGTGCATATGTGCGACTTTTCGATACATTGAATTGATTTAATAGCTAGAGCAACAGGACTGTTTTGTTGTTTTCTGCTGGGTGCCGGGTCATGTCGGCATTCGGGGAAACGAACGCGCTGACACAGCTGCCAAGAACGCCGCCTTGGCCGAGTTTGCCTTGGAGCACAGTCTTCCTTGCTCCGATCTCTGTAGCTGTTTAAACACCTTGATGCGCTTTCACTAGCAAGCAATCGAGACCAGGCAACTGAAACTAAACTTCACGTTGTCAACCCACTTCCTGAGGACTGGCAGAAGCCATCGAGGCTTAATCGTCGAGATGGAGTGCTCCTGACGCGTTTGCATATAGGCCACACTCATCTGACGCACAGATATTTGCTGCGTAGATTGAACCGTTTGTGTTGTGAGGAGTGTGTTGCTACCCTGGGTATTCGGCACATTCTTCTTGAATGTCCTGAATACTTAGATCTCAAAGAACATTTTGACGTAGCCCGTACTCTTGACCGAGCACTGGGGGATGATTTTCATAGTACTACTCGTGTCCTTGGTTTTATTTGTGATGAAGTGTTTTATGATTAGGTTTTGTGTTGTGTACTGCCTTTTGTTTCTTTTTTAATTTTTTCTTTTACTGTTATTCTCTATATTTTTATTGTCAGTTTTATCATTTTTTTCTTATTCTTGTTAGTTTTGTTGTTATCTTTATATTGTTACTTTTTCTTTATATTGTTATTATTGTTTTTATTTTCCTCTCTGTTAATGTTGTTGTTTTATCTTTTTCATTCTATTGTTATTATTGTTGTTTTTATCTGCATTATGTATTATTTTACCTTGCACAATATATAAACACGGGTCTGCTCCTCCCCCCCAAAAAGTTTATGTATATAATGGACATACTGAGATAAATGGAGAATAAATGAGATAAATGGTACGTACCTTAGTCAATTTACAGTATTTATTTCTACTACGAAGTAACACACGCAAAACTTGTAACGAACAAAAAAAAAAAAAAAAAAAAAATTACACACGTTAACTTAATATTTCCAGTGGTAAAGGAGGATTGTCTCTGTACACACAGCTTCTTGTCTGCTCAACTTTCCACACAGAGTTTAGCCTGAGTAACCATTCTAAGCATATCAGTGTCATTTCGACGTAAGGCAAACGTTGCAATTCCTTCAAACTTTTGACATGAGCTTTGTGGTGGACAAACACCGTGCTCGTGGGTTTTCTCGGGGTTCTCCCGTTTCCTCCCACTTTCTTCACTCCACCATTTCACTCATTTCTCATTATCACCGTCTCCTTTAGCCTAACCTGCATAACCGTGGGGCGTAAAACTCAAAGATTTCATTTCATTTTTTTTCCAAACTTTTGACATAATTTTGATTAGTCTTTAGCCTATATTCTTCTTCCAACTCAATGTATTATTTCTTTTCTTCCTCCAGTTTCTTTTCTCCTTTCACTCTCTTCGTGTAACTCTGAACTAAAGCTAAAACATACCTGTCGTGTCTTCTTCAGTTTGCACATCACTATCTATTTTGCTAAAAATATATATCTAACCTTTCATAGGACGCCTAAAAACTTTCTAAATGTTGCACTCCGAAACTTGAAAATTTCCGTTAAGAGGCTTACTTTGATTTCAGTTGTCCGCGTAATAGTTTCCATTTTATGAAGGGAATTTAATACAATTTTCGCTAGTAAATTCATGGGACCGTGAAATATTTCCATTTAACACAAGTTTCCGTTTAATAAAGGGTCCATTAAAGACAGGTTTTACTGCAGAATGAAATTAAATATGGTTTCTAAACAACCTTATTCCGATACGGGAAGATACTGAATGTGACTAATGGAAAAGCATTGGATTTTACGTCTAGCCACCTTGTAGAGCAAGGCTATCAGATCATAGCAAGATTTGCGTAACTACATTGTTATAAATTTTAAGTGGGTTGTATTGTTTTAATCTTCCTTGACTATTCTGTTTTTCGGCCCCACCTGTACTCTGCCATCGGTTATGAATACAGAGCACAGAAAATATTCCAACAAAATACTCTTTTATGCTTCTTCCACTTTCTAAATTAAACATATTCCGTTATAGAAAACCATTTTGTATAACTATGTTAAATAGCCGGTCAGACATCCTACATGTGCCAATAATTTGTAACATTTTGTATAGTATCTTACAAACTATATTTTCTGTTGCGTAATTTATAATTCATCTTGCCTATTGCTTTCTGTTTCGGTGTATTATTCTTATGATTTCAAAAATGAGGCATTGTTATATGAGGATAACTTGACAAAATATTTTGAATTTCCGTGAATGTAGAAAAGTAATTTTCCAGTCAAGTATTTGGCAGTATAATAAGATTTTAGACGGTAAAGATGCTTCGAATTTCGAACAGAATATTATTAACATGAAAGGCTGTGTAGTGAAGTCTAGTTCTGCAAAATTTAATACTACGATGTACCTTGTATAATTTAAGTAATATGCAATATCATATCTTTGAAAGTTTATTTTTAACTTTTCTTCTAGTATATCAGGTGGTGAGTTGTTTGAGCGTGTAGTTGCTGATGACTTCACTCTAACTGAAAGAGATTGTATCCTTTTCGTGAGACAAATATGTGAAGGAGTTGATTACATGCATCAGAATAATATTGTTCATTTGGATCTAAAGGTATGAAATATATTTTATCAATGTTCTTATAAATAGTAGTTTATTCTTAGTATCATGAAAACATAAGTCAGTAAGTCAGTTATAATAAAGAGCGTTTGTTTTAGATGCACGTGACACATTTTCAAACTTGAATATATAAATATTTCACTTTGCTTGTTTACACAAAACGTATACAGGATGTTCTAAAACCCAGTTTCCATTATTAGAATTTTATAATAATTATCCAATACTTAAAAAAAAGTTATCTGAAATGCTAACTTTCGTTTCCAGAAACTGATAGTTCAGCTTTACGATATTGGAATGGGGAAGCAAATGAGATTTCAGAAAACAAAGATTTATCATATTCCTCAGCTCCTGTCTGTCTGACGTGTTCAAGCTTTGGCTCTGAAAAAACAATTCTGTAAGATATAATTTTATGGCTTTTAATGAAATCGAGACAGTACACCCTAGCCCCTCAACCACATGTAGTGAACAGGAAACTACATTATTTATTTATTTATTTATTTATTTATTTATTTATTTATTTATTTATTTATGAATGTTTCAGATACAGATCTATGTTCATTTTACACCGAAACAATGCACGAAAGTGTATTATATATAATATGTACCACATTTACAGAGACTTTAATTTATCGTTAGATGTTCATAGTTTTGTCTCTGAAAATCATTTTATAAACAAACTATTATACAATTATGTTAGACTGAAGTACGGGAACGTTGTATAATTGGTAGTCTCGGTATTACAGATGCTAGTAACGTATGAGTGCGAGTAAGGTGAGAAGGTGCACGAAAATTGAGAACAGAAATAAATAACTCGAAGTTAATTTGCCCATTGATAATTTCATGGAGAAGCATAAAGTTTGCCGTCATGGATCGAGTAAGTGGAATCTGAATATGCAGTTTCTTTAAGAGCAGTACTTTATTAAGACTATGTACTGAGGAAGCTCTTTGTTTGACAGTGGCAAGAAAAATGTTAAGAACAGGATCAGAACGAGATAAGTTAGAAGCACATGCCATATTCCATATCGGTAAGCAATGCTAAATTTTAGGAGATAAAAAGCTTTGAAGATAATACTGAGCGATTTGAGATCGCGAATTTCTCAGTAAATCGGTAAAAAGGATACCCAGTATTCTCATAGCACTCTCCACAGTACGAGCGATATGATCAGAAAATGAAAGTTTCTCATCGAATAATACTCAGAGGATTTTGTACGTCGCAACTCTTTCGTTAGGACTGTTATTAATACAATATCTATGATAAATTTTATTTTTCTTCAAAGAAATACCAAGAGTGAAACATTTTTAAGCGTTCAAGTTGTACATTCCAAGTCGCACATCAGTCGGTAAGTTTAACGAGATCTTGTTAAAGTTGTAGGGCATCATCTATGGAAGAGATTTTGTGGAAACTTACCATAAAATCTCTTTACAATCGCCAGCACAGAGAAGAATGTTCGTAGATGGTAAAGAAAGAAAGAAACGGGACGATCCATGTAAATAAGAAAAAAATAAAATATTTCAGTTTAACGTCCCACGATTATGCCCTTGTGGGTAAAGGAGATGGATGATTAAGGCAAGTGAATGGAAATGGAAGAATTGGTGGAGTGAAATGTGGGAAGAAACGGGAGTATCCCGAGAAAACCCACGGACACATGTTGCCCACCACAGACTTACTTCGTGGTCGAAGGGGATCGAACGAGGGATCAAGGCACCAGAGGTAAGCGCCCTACTACTGAGCCTCCGTGCCCACTATGTAAAGAAGAATTAACAGTGGTCCAAGAACACTACCCTGGGGAACCCCAGAAAGAACTGGGATAGATTTGGATGATGCATCTGGCAGAACAACACGTTGCATACGATATCTTTAGCAGAGACAGGAATTCGTCACGAAGACTAAATCTGTTTGGTAGCTTGTGAAGAAACAGATGGATGTTAATTTTGACGTAAGTTTTTGAGAAATCTAAGTACAATATATTACATCCAGTTGAGAAGTTTATGAAGCACGTTTATAGCATGAATAAGAATTTCTAATAGGTTGGTAAGGCCTGATTTCTGTTGCAGGAAGCCGTGTTGTGCGATGTTCAAATAAGGATAACTTCTAAAGTTTTTCCTTCATGATTTCTTTTTTTCCCGCAAAGAATTGACAACGGAGAAAGAAGAGAAGAACATACATCAGTTTTAGTGCCAGATTTCTAGATTGGAATGATGTTAATTTGTTTCCAAACTTGGGGGAAAAGCCTTCTGTAAAACATCTATTAAATAAAAATGCCAAAGGGTAAGCAATGGACGCGGCTGTATTCCGAAGGAAGATTGTATAAATATTGTCAGGTCCAAGAACACGATGGTCAGGTAGAGCTGACAAGAGTGACTTGACGCGCGTAGTAGAAAATCCAGACTAGGGAAAGTGAACATACAACTTCAAGAGCCGAAAGAGGATTAGGTACCGTCCGGATGGAGAAATTTCTGTAAAAATAATCATTGAAAGGTTCAGCTTTGTGTTCTCCAGTAACAGTGCTCCCAGCATAGTTAACGTTCTTGGGTATAGTAGGTTTATTTCTATTTGAATTAATGAGAGACCAGAAGCTGTTAGACCTCGAACAGAACGAGTTTACAGTGTTGGAGATGTAGTTTTTGTATTTTTTTGCTAAATAGAAACTTGGATATCGACGACATTGCGAGAAATTATTGTAAATAAACTGGTTTGGATGTTGTTTCCAGAGTGACCATGCGAGTTTCTTGTTTTTAAGAGCAGACCGAAACTCATAATCAAACCAAGAAGGGAACTTAGATGATTTTTGTGGTTTTCGAGGAACAAAGTCTTCGACAACAGCTACAATGGTATTGGCAAGAAGCGGTATAGCATCACCGATGATACCATTTTCCAACAAACACCATGGAAAAAGATCTAAGGCACGACAGATATCATCGCATGGAACCCTCTTCTACAAGCTATTAGTATGATTAGCAGGACTAAAAAAGTTCATACGTGGAATTACGTCAATTTCATTTAATATGAGAACATAATCCAGTTACTATCCCTACGCGTGTTGAACATCATATACTGACGTAAACACACACAATGAATAAATGTGTCTCAAACACAGTTATCATTTCCACACTTACCAACCCCCATATCAGGTGATATCCACCAATCAATGGATAAACTAAAGTCACCCATTAAGACCGCATCACCTAAAGAAACGGGTGCTAATACCGAGTCCCTGTAAGCTTCCAAGACTGTTAAGGGCGAGTTTTGTGTGGTCTATAGTAACAAAAGAAGCGAAGTTTTTGAAGGAAATCTGAATCTTCAATTTTTAACCAGATTATACACATCTCCAAATCTTGTGACAATTATTTTGAGTCCCTTCAAAACTGCATTTCGGCAGCAGTGTATCGATGGAAAAAAGAAACATTCTGGAGATAGCTCTCACTTTGTTGTTTGAAAGTTACAGTTCCCATTTTGTTATTTAATGAAATCCTACCGTCAGAATAAACTAGTGCCTTGGCTAAAGTTGAAACCTCTCGTGATTTCAGAAAGTTACCTTTTCGGATAATAATAATAATAATAATAATAATAATAATAATAATAATAATAATAATAATAATAATAATAATAATAATAATCGTTGAACATGCTGCGGAGTCACGGTCGCTCAGTAATAGAGCGCTTACCTCTGTGCCTGGGGTACTCTGTTCAATCCATGCTCTTCACCGTAAGCGTGAGTTTTCTCGGGGTTCTCTCGTTTCCTTCTACATTATTCATCCATTATTGTTACCTAGATCATTATCATCGTCTCAGGTTCGGAGCATAATCGTGGGGTTAAATTCAGAAAAAAAAATATATATATGACGCTTAGGAAAAAAAATTGTGGCTATAAGTAGAACTAACACTAAATTTTCATTTCTATCTTTAACTATGCCTGTCAGTCACTCTTTCCTCTTGGTGTTCAATGCTTTCGAGCCTGGTCGAGCCCGATCTAATAAGTAATTTTATATTTTTCTGCTTCACTTTCTCTAATTTCTCCGCTATTCTAGCTTATAGTTTATACATAGGCACTGATGGGTTTCAATATAGAATAATATGCAGAGCGTACAATATACTGTAGAATAGGAGGCACGAAGAAAGATGAAGTTGGACCATTGAGATAGTAAGTCTGGTATGTAATACGAACTTGCTTTTGCATAGACGCTTACCGGTACATCGCGTAAGCGTTTTATCGGGATATGATTTTCCTTGATGTAGAGATAGTTTAACTGTGCTGGACTATACATTACTGAAGTTTGTATTCTATTTGGCTGTATAGTGCGAAGTTTGACAAGAATAAGTATATTCGTAACTCAACGTTCGTATATCTTCTACTGCTGACCACTGTAAAGCTAAATCAGTTTGAAATCACACATTACTTTCAAGTATTTTACCCCCCCCCCAAAAAAAAAAAAAAAAATAAAAAATAAAAAATAAAATGTCTACACAGATTGCTATATAAGTTAAATACCTGTCCTGGAAACATGAACTAATACAAAAAGGAAAAACGAAATCAAATCTTTCAATTTAACGTCCCACGGTGATGTCTTTTAGTCTAAGGGATTAAGGCAAGTAAATGATAGAATTGATTGAATGAGAAAGTGGGAGCACTCACGGACACGATGTTGTCTCCAACAAATTTAATTGACCGGGGATAATTAATACAAAAAAAAAAAAAAAAAAAAAAAAAAGCATACACAAGTAACATTTTACTAATACAGTGAAACCTGTCTTTAGCTAGCGCCTAGCGGAATCGAGCGGGACTTGAAAAAAATTCCGTTAAAGTTAGGTTTCCGCTTAGTGGACCTTTCCTTTAAAAAAAAAAAAAAAAAAAAAAAAAAAAAAAAAAAAAAAAAGCTTATAAAGGGGCATACTGAGAAAATATATTGCTGTACGTACATTGTTCAATTGCAGTACTTCTTTCTTCTACGAATAAATACACAAAAAAATTAAAATGAATACAAAATATACTATGCACACGTTTTCTTTATTTATCTAATAGCCAAGCAAGGTTTTCTGTGTACATTGCTGCTTGACTTTCCGCATACACTTTAGCCTGAGATATTATACTAAGTGAATCAGAATAATTTTTCTGTAAGACAAATTTTTCAGTTCCTTTAAACTTTTGAGAGCATCTTGATATGTATTTATTCTACACTCTTCTTCGAACTCTGTATCGTATTCCTCTTCTTCCTCTATCTCGTTTTCTTCTTTCCGACATTCCGTATGATTTTTGATTAAAGTTGCGGGGATTAAGGACAATTTGTGGGGGTGAATATGAGCAGTGGTTGGGGAAGGTAAACACTGTCCAGAAATATTTAACAAAAGAACGAACGTTTTATCGCAGACAGTGTAATGTATGTGTGTCACATAATGTCTAAACATCTAAACGCTGTAGTCCGGAACTAAGAATTTTCCGTTAAACGTTTATTTTTCTTTCCGTTGTCCGCGTAACACAGTTTCCGCTTAATGAAGGGACTTTTTACACGTTTTGTTCTCCAAAATTCATGGGACCGTGAAATATTTCCGTTTAAGACAGATTTCCGTTTAATAAAGGGTCCGTTGAAGACAGGTTTTACTGTATTTTTATTTAGAGATAAAACATGTTTACTGACAAGGTATTTTAGTATATTTGTTTTATATTAAACAACTATGGTACAGAAAGAGACTTGTAGTTTGAGTTCTAAGAAGTTTCTTCTACGTACTGTTACCAAAACCTAGTCCAGGATTACACCATAGATAACGACCAATCAGGTATAATAAATTGTACTTTGTAGTTGTAATAAGAGTACATAACCTTACGGGGTTTTAATTTCGAGGCTGGTTCTGCGTGGTACAATGTTTGGAAAATCATTGGAGTGCCAACTACAGTGTTAATTAACTCGCGGTCAGTCGCACCTTATGGAGTAACGCGATCGGTTGCGTGTATAGATTTTTTCTAATGCCAAAAATGCAAGGATTTCATCAGTATTAGTCAGCGGGCAGTCTCTAAATCCACGACTGTGTATAGTAGCCATTCAATCCAACATTATATTTGTAAACTGAACGATTTCATGCATTGCATTATCGGAAAAAGTAGTTTCTCGCAATCTATAGTTATTTTACAGTTATTTGCAGCACCTTTTACACAAGGTAATTGCATCACTAAATTTTGAAGGCGCGTTTTAGTTGCAACTGGCTTATGGACATTCCATTTAGTAGTTTTATCCCTCCAACATATTTTGGTTCCTCTCTCTTTCTGATTAAAGATTATGTAGATCACTTTCGTCCGAACTTGCATTAGATTGCTCCGTGTACGACTTAATGTTTCCTGAGTTCAGAAACAACGCCATTTTCCATAAAATCTCACTGAAGATAAAAATCTCACTGCACCAGAGAATTCTTTATCTAACCACATCCTAATAACATTCGTAGCCATGGTGTTGACACGGAAGCAGGAAAGTTACGAGCACAAATTGTTACACCGTAGGTCGTGTCGTTAGAAATAATCTAACACGAGCACTTACGCGATCGGTCCCGCAGCTAGAAAAAATCTAACAAACTGGGGGACCTTATTTGTAAACAAGAAATCAATTCTTGCATAGCTACCCCATCCCTACCAATTGCACCGAAACAACAAAGTAGAAGTAGGGGAGGTATTTAAAAAAATAACTTCAATGAAAAATAGAGAACAAAAAAGTTACAGCTAAAAATGTATTATTGTTAGATTTTTCTAACGGCGGGACCGATCGCGGGTTAAGTATTAAGTCAAATGAGTTTTTTTTTCTTTTTTTTAATCAAATTGCTATCGTTGAGGAAGAGAGGTTAAATTCGTTTCTAGCAAAGTGAACCTATAAGTCAACGTAATGGATAAACACCTCATATTTATTCTTTTTCCCCATTTTGTCCTACCAAAATATTATGCTGTATATTACCACACCCCTCTCCTTCGCAAACAAATTTAATTGTATACGGTTTCAAGTTTAAGTGATTAACTGTTCCAAGAAACTGAATTCAACGGAACAACACACGTAGAATACCCGTCATTGATAAACACACGTACATGATCTCAACTCTAGAGTACCAGGACATGAGACACAAGGCAAGAGTTGTAGATTTTTGAACACGTTACCACTACCTCTGATCGAGGGTGACCTACAGTGGTGTGAGATTCAATAAGAGCTTTTATTAATAACACAAAACTAACCAAAGCACCAAGTATATATTAATAATGGTCGTGTAATAGTTTCGACAATGTGACATCGCCCTCATCAGACGCGTTATGAAAGACCAACCCAAGAGTAACAACTGAAATATACACAGAAAGTGAAGGGAGGACACACCCACGCTTCCCAGGACCACTCGTATTTCTTCACTCTTTACATCCATCTGTACAAAACATAAATTTTTAATTAGAAGCAAAATGTAAATCTTTAATTAGGTACTTGTTACATATCGTCCCAAATAATTTTCACACGTGTTCTGAAATTGGGCACTTCGCCTTCTGTCGTGTTGTTTACTCTTTCACTTCTTTCCTTTCTATTTTGTGCAGCACTGCATTCCACACATCCGTAAGCAGGCACATCCAATTCATGAGTATATCCTTTTCATGTTTCTCGATTCATTGAGCTTCTTTCCACTTCCGTATCATACTTCTCTTTCCCCTCTCCAATCCTTCAATTCTTTCCCAATCTATTTCATGTCTTGTTTCTTTAACGTGATTATATACTGCATTGTTCTCTCTTCTTAATCTCACGTTGTCTTTATGTTGTTTTATTCTTTCTTCCTATTTCTTTCCTGTTTCTCTTATGTATTTCGTATTAAACCCTTTATAACTGATTTGATATAAGACTCCTTCCTCTTCTGCCTTTATCTCTCTCACGTGTCCTTTCTCTCTTACTAGCTCTAAAATCCTCATCCCTCATTTTCTATATGTTTGGACATTTTCTTTCCTCATAAACGTGTTAAGACTGTTTTATCATCTCTCAATTCCCAAACACCTTCTTTCCTCTTCTGTCTTCTCTTCCTTCCTATCTCGTCTTCTTCCCTCAAATCTTCTCTTCTATCTCCATTTCCTGTTAGTAATCGGTGTAGTATTTCCTTCTTCCATCGTTACTGTCTATAATTTTATCTTTCTTTGCATGTCCCCCATATAGTTCTTTTTGGTCCCTACTATATAACTCCTCTTACGGCAATATCCCCGCAAAGCATTCTTTCCTTGTCCGGAACGTTCCACTTTCTCTATTCTCATACCCATAAAGTTTATTCTCTTTTTCCACTTCCAATTCTAACTTTATTACTTTTACTTCATCCTCAATTCTTTTAATTGAATTCTCCAATTGCCTCCTAATATTCTCGGATAGTCGTCTACATATCTACAAAACATGAGATTTTGTCCTCCTCCTTTCACTTTGTTTTCACTTATTAATTACGATTTCCGCGAGTACCAGACTCAATCTCGATCTTATGCTTAGTCTTTTTTTTTTTTTTTTCAACCTACACTACACATTCTTCCAAAATAACCTTAACACTTTTATCACTTCCTCCTCTCTATACTTTCTTATGGTATTATCTTTCATTTCTTTTACTGCCTTTAGACGTAAGTACTCGCGAAAATCTTATGAAGGTTGATAAGAGGAATTTTGTGTTAGTGGTACTAATTATTCACTTTTTTTAAGGGTATGTCTAATATGTTTCAATTGTTTTCCTAAGAATTTTGCAGAAAAGGTAAGTGATAAATTTTATGTCACTTTATTTAAACTGTTTCTAATAATAATAATAATAATAATAATAATAATAATAATAATAATAATAATAATAATAATAATAATAATAATAATAATAATAATAATAATTATAATTATTGTTATAATTTGTAAATTTAAGAATTAAGAGCAATGTAATAAATAAAGTATTACGTATTTTTTAGCCGGAAAATATTCTCTGCCGAACACGAACTTCTCATCAAATAAAACTGATTGACTTCGGCCTGGCTCGTAAACTTGTACCAGACGTTACTGTTCGAGTCATGTTTGGAACTCCAGAATTTATTCCTCCGGAGATCATAAACTACGAGCCCATCAGCTTCTCCTCGGATATGTGGTCTGTAGGAGTGATTTGCTACGTCCTGTAAGTATCTGTTCCACATAATATGATTAAACCAGCTGCTATTTAATATAATTTAACTATTAAACCTTCAGATAGAGCAAAGAATAAAACTATATAGTACAATGTGCTCTCATGTCCAAAATGATGGTCGCATATCTATAATTCTCTTCTTGTAAGAATATAATTTGATAATTATTTTCCAGGGTACTTTTAATACTGATACTATGTGTATAATCGGGAAATGTATGTTCGCGGTAAATTTGATAGGAAAAGAATTATAAATACGAAAATTAGAATGAGTAAAACAAAATGTTGCTAAATGGACAAGAAAGTTTTATTTTCGTTTTATTGTTCTTATTTACTGCTCTTTTGACATGAAATTTGCTACATACATGTCTTTGCCGATTATACACATACTAACATTGTAAGAAATACCGGGCGAATTCGTTATCAATTTATATTCCTACAACAACATATTTATAGACATACGACAATAATTTTGGACATGAGTGTGTGTGTCTATTTTGATTTCATCTATATGCACTTCTGCTCTTCTTCAGCCTTCAACACAGCTTGGCACAACTTAGTCATTCTTCAAATAAGTTTCTGCAGTTTTTCTTTAGAAATAGCTTTTCAAGTATCTATCAAAATCTGGTAAAGGTGTTTTGTTTAACGTTGGTCGGTCGCGGTGTTGTAAACTATTGTAGCAATCTAAACAGTTTGTCCAAGAGAAACTCTATTCGGCTTTAGTGATTGCGGAGTCCACATCATAATTTTAACTTGTTTTTTCCTTCTCTAAGACTTGTAGGCATTGCTTGCAGATTTTGGACAATTTTTTCGGATCATTATCTTGCTGGAATGTGAAATGTTTTCCAATAAGCTGTTCTTTACAGAAGGTATCTCATGGATTTCTAGTATTTTCTTGTAGTCCTATTTCTTCATTATTGTATTTTAGCTAAAGTTCCACCTCAATTAGCTGCGAGACATTCCCAGACAATTAAGGCTTCCCTGTTAGTTACATACAAGCACACAGTATTCATCCTTCGATAGAAATATTGACGACGTTTGAAAATAGTTGAAATTTGGATACGTGCGACCATAAAACGGAATTCCACTGTTCTTCAGTACAACTGGCAAATACTAAAACATATTGTACCACCAATATTTCAGAAGGAGAGAGTTGATTCTTCTGAGTTTTAGTTATATTGTACTAGATAGTCGAAGATTCAATTCACGCAAATGTCGTTTTGTATTTTACGTTATTTAAACGTACTCACACACCTTAGCATATCCTCTATAGAACACGTAGTTTTCTAAGAAATGTGCTAGTACGAAATAAATCTTTGCCTACTAGGTGTACTAGTGGATGGCTCTGAAGAACTTAGATATTCATTTCTAAGACTATCTGTGTTGTTGTTCGCTTCAAGGAGTAAAATTAATATACTTTCGTTGTAACAGCATAGGTTAGTGGTTATTAGACTGTGCAGCCTGTAACCGTGGCTAACTAAGCGTTTTGCACACTTTCCTAGCAAAGATCGGAATAGTGGTTTCGTACATACACACCCACAAAAAGTATAGGAACACGATCACGTATATAAGTGTTTTGTACACAACGATTAATTAATAAGTATTTTGTACACAACGATTAATTAATGTAAGAAATGCGTCTGTGTTATGATTTCCTGTCAGAATAACTCTGAGAATATATTTATTTAAGATATTAGTAAGTTAAAAACAATAATATCTAATGTCATGTTTTCAATATCAGCACGAATCTCATCAACGCAATACTAGAGGTAACAAAACGTCACTACTTTCTCTGCCGAGACACAAAACTTGTGCTTTGTTAAATTCATTCACTGTCACGGCCGTAAAATTGTGCAGTTCGGAGGTATTTGAAAGTCATCCTCAATAACTATGTTTAAAAATCAACTTAAAAATCACTTCTTGTTTCAGACTTCCCAGCATAACTAACTAAATCAATACTTCGGTGTGTATTCTATCTAACACATGGTCATTACTCCTATTATTATTATTATTATTATTATTATTATTATTATTATTATTATTATTATTATTATTATTATTATTATTATTATTATTATTATTATTATTATTATATTTTTTTTTTTTTTTTGTTTTGTATTTTCAGTTTTTTTTTAAAACGTGTTCTCTTTTCAATGTTTTTGCCATGCTTGTATTCTTTCTTTTCTATTTTATTTTTGTTGTTGACAATGTAACTATGTATTAAACCGAGTGGAAAATAAGGCACAAGCCTAAACTCAGTCTTTAATAAATTGAAGTTTAATTGAAATCTGAGGAAGGCGCTGCTAAAGTTTGGAAACTTTACAAAACAAATATGGTCTAATTCTAAGTCTTCTGTTAGTGGAAATTACACAGAACATTTTAAAATTCTGGTCAATATTCCATTAGGAAACTTTGTGTACTAATTCTAACACTGTTTGTGCATTCTCTCAGGTTATCTGGATTATCCCCGTTTATGGGAGATAATGATGCAGAGACTTTTTCGAACATCACCAGAGCTGACTACGACTTCGACGACGAAGCCTTCGATGCGATTTCTCAGGATGCCAAAGATTTCATAAGTTCATTGCTAAAGAAGAAAAAAGAGTAAGTGTCACAATGTACCAAGGTGCACCGTGTCAATCAAATCATCAGCTGGTTTGCATATCATGTCCTAACAATGAAAGCATTTGCGGTCATTCCAACATTAATCGTCTGACGGATTCGACTTGTTTTACATAAGTCATTACAGCATGAGATAAAACCTGGCTTCTGCGAGAAATAAGTGTAACAATTAATGTATATTTAACTCTTAACCACTTTATTTTTGCATAACAGCATAACCCAAACATAAACTTTAGTTAACCATAAATACCTGACAAAATAATTGCATCTACCTATTCGAAATACTCTTTAAAAGAATTTTAAAGGTTACTGACTAGCCCATTCTGATCCCTTTTTTTTATCTTATCTTTCCTTTAAAAAAATAAATAAAAAATTAAAAAAAAAACTGTCAAAGGCACGAGAGAGGATCCGTTAGGACTCGTCGTACGATTCCACTGCGCTAAAGGGAAAGACCAAAGAGATAAAATAAAAATGAAAAGAAAGAAAAAAAATAGTTTTTCCGCGAGCCCTGGTTTAAGTGGGACGCGACTTTCAACAAGCAAAACAGATTCCATCATATCTTAAAAACAATCTCCGAATTATTATGTAAGACTTAAGACTTTCGATTTCACAAGCAATATTAATCAAAATAATGTGGTAATTCAAATTATTTAAAATCTTGCATTCACTTAGACGAAACGAATTTTATCTAATAGAAATAATAAGCGATTGTCCAGTTACTTGGTTCATTAAGTTTATTATAATGCTAGTTCACTAAATACTTGATAGTATTTTCCGTTTAGAGCGAATATAGGTATTTAATTATTTATTCAAAAGTTGACTATAAAATGACTGATTTAGAAGCTTCAAAATCTAATATAAATAAGAGTTTGTTTGTGTGTTTGTCTGTGTGCGACCTGAGGAGCAGATGAGTGGACCGAGAGTTACCAAAATTTGGCCACGGGTACCTCGGTCCGGACCTCAGATCAAGATTTTTTTTTCACATTTCGAACTGGGGGTGGGGGTGTTTACCGGGTCCGACCTGGGGACCAGACAAGTTGACCGAGGTACCAAATTTTGGTCACGGATACCTTGGTCCAAGCCCCAGACCAACGCGAAGCGTTTTCGTCAAAACTCGAACCAGGGGGGGGGGGCGTTTACCGTGACATGTAAAAGAAGTAGAAAATGGCCGATATTAGTGTCGAATTCATAGTTTTCGCGGTCTCTGAGATCAATGGTGAAACTCCGATCGCATTAACTTCTAAATTCACCCTATTTGGTTGCGGGTCGGGTGTCACAGGGGGAGGGGGATACCGAGACATGTAAAAGTAATCCAAAATGACAGATATTAGTGTCAAATCCATAGTTTTCGCGGTCGCTAAGATCAATGGTGACAATGAATCGTAGTTTCGTAGTATGAATCGTAGTTTCAAAATATCCAGAGAAGGTTATTTGATTATATACAGCCTTAAATTTCATACACGTTGGGGAATTCTAAAATATTTTGAGTTTTATTGAAATTATACGCTCGCAGTTCGTTATAGAACTACTGATTACTAATTTAAACACAACTTCAAAGCCACCTACATAAAACATTTTCAGTTACACACTTTTTTCTTTTTTTTTTTTCCAATATGAACAGACATTGCACATTAGAATTGTGTAAAAATAATGCTAGGCTAATTTACATAATAAGAAATAGCCACGTCAATCAAATATAATGTCCATAGTTGCGACGATTTAATACAACGTCATTATGTATTTTACCAAGTGCCTTAACACGCAAACGAAAATTCAACATTAGGCATCACTGCGATATTTATAATGTGTTTCTGTCAATCAGCACAATATCTATTTATAGCGTACTGTAACAAAACCAAATTTGCATACACGAACACACTATGAGACCACTCAGAAGCTAGCTGGTAATATAATATCAGGTGACCTCGGGATTATTCCCAGTCCATACTGTGAAACTTCCATTCTTGATCACAACAATAAGAAGTTGCATTAAGACGATATAGCCTAGAAATTTACAAAATGTAATGGCTGACCAAAATGACTCCATTACGTAGTAATACCTTAAGAGAACTTACGAGTAGGTGGTATTTCACTCGAACAGTGCCACGTAAAATCTTGCATCGTTTATAAGCTAATTAGGTGTGACTGCAGGAGCCAAAAAGAAAGAAAAAAAAGTATAACGAATCACAAATTTCGATAAATTAATAAAGTATAATATTTACGGGGAACAAGGGATCAAATAAACGAATCTTTTTCATTACAGACCTAAGTTACAAAAGCTCGACACTGCATAGGGTCAGAAAATTAATTTCGGGACAAGTATACCAAATTATATATACTATCATATACTAGAAAACTAAATGCCATTTCGCGTTAGCTTACTTCCGCATTTTAAATAAGCGTAGATAATAATGTAACTAACTTACATAATATAAATATTTTCTTTCAGATCGTCCTTACTGTATCTACCTTACTTATATATTACTTATATTAAAATAAAACACTTCATGATCGCAAAAGAGATAAATACGATTATTCTATAACGTATACATCTTAATTAAGTTTCCAAGTTAATTTTATTCGAGTCTCTATTTCCGTAAAAAAAAAAGGAGGAAAAAAAAAAAAAAAAACAAATTACAGAATGGAAGCTTAAAAAGTCATAGTATGAATTTATCAATACGAGTATAGTTAGTTTTAGGGAAACAAACTGTTTAAGTATCATCGCGATTTCTTTACATCCTGGAAAACTTAAATCTGTACAAAAACACCAGAGGTGCAAAAAGTGCAGCCAAGTTTGTCAGTCTCAAAAATTGTTGAGATGAGGATGATGAACCAAGTTCCTTGGCCACTGCATCTGAAACGAACACTGGAACTTGGCGCTGGGTGTCTAACATATTCGAATACACCAAGATGTTTGTTCCTAGTTTCACCGCCGGGACATTTCAGCCCCAAGGCTGGTGGTGACCCCCAAATCCACCATAAGCACCATCCCTAAGGCTCGTCGACATCATTTTCCTTGACACCTCGTGGAGGATAAGTATTCCTTGTGTGTTTCGAACCACCAATCTTGCTGCAGTATACTGTGTATGTGCCTTAGCGAAGTTAATATTCCTAAGGTTGCTAGTGTCCTCAAACCCACCACTACTATTCCTAAGGCTCCTTAACATCATTTTTCTTGACACCTTGCTCAAAGTTCCACTGTTCGTTTCAGATGCAGTAGCCAAAGAACTTGACTCATCCATCCTCATCTCAACACTTTTTGAGGCTGACGAACTTGGCTGCACTTTTTGCACCTCTGGTGTTTTTGGCCAGATTTCACTTCTTTTTGTAGTTCACCATGTCGATATCGTATATTGGGATTCCCAATTGTTGCGTATTTTTGGATTTAAATTTAGAAATGCACATTTTTAAAGGAGTCATAATGTGTCACATGCAATATTAGTTCCCAAGGGCTCTCACACTGGGAATCGAACCCAAGACCCTGTACAACAAAGGTGCACATGCTAGCCACTAGACCAGCGGGGAGGATTTCTTTTTTTAAATATCTCAGAGTTCTGTCCAAACGAGATTCTAATTCATTTACCTGAGCTACAAAATCACGATCGCTAACATCTCAGTTTTCATTACCTAAATAGAAGAGTATCAACATTCCCCCAAAACCCTTGATGCTGAATTCTTGATGCTACATCACTAGACATGGCTGATGTTTCAGTATACTTAGTTGTTCTTTACCCTTCCACATTCCGAAATTACGGAGCTCATTATATGAAGTGCATGTTGCGCAGTTTCAAACTGTCTCGGGTTTTCCTTCCAATGATACACACATTTCAGATAGCTTGTAAACCTAATTATATTTGCTACCAACATATCTCATATAAAATTCGAGCAACTGAATTTCTCATTTCTTGGAAAACTTCATTAATTCTAAATATCCCCACCTCTGCATTTTCTTACTTGTCAATTTAACTTCAATACCTATTTTACACCAATGACTGCAATAAAGGAAAAATATTCACCGAAAAAAGACAAAAATTAGCTTTCTTGTCTGGGTTACCAACCACGAAATTTATGGTAGTATGTACGCCCCTTAGCCCACTTTTCTTTTTCTTTTTAATTGATTCCCCGAATGTACTTCATTAACTTGCTTGACTACTTACTACTAGGTTTCACTTGTTTTTCTCGAATACTGAGAAAAATGAAACTTAGTGAATGAATGAATGAATAAATAAATAAATAAATATCTCATATTGGCTGTCTACGTTAGTTGTTCCGTGCATCAACATTCGACTACATAGACTTTTTGTCTTTTTTTTTTATTTTAATGAAGTGAACGAGGCATGATTTTACAAAGGTACAGATTGTTCTAGATTTTTCTATTAATAAAATTTAGGAGTAAGTTTATACTATCATCATCATAGTTGTTCTGCCATTATGGGCAGATTACTTTTCCCAAACTGAGAATTTTCATGCCCCACTGTATTCATCAAATATCTTCATCTTCACGTACCATTTTTCTGGTTTAATGCCGTCCATTAACTGAGGACTTGTCGTTTCTTCTATTTATTTCCTCTCTTTCCTTCTACTGCGTTTTTCATCACACAATTTCTCCCCATTCAATGTTCCAACTATATTTGCTTCTTCTCTCCAATTTCATTTATAATAGTTTTTACCTACTTTTTCTGATATTTCTTCAATTCTTTTCTCTTCAACCCTGTTTATTCTTGTAAGGAGATCAGAGGGACGTAAGTATCTAGGTTCAACTTTTGGATTTCGAGCCTGGAAGGCAATCTAGTTTCTTGTGATCAAAGTGAAGAAGGTTTTCCGTAAGTTCTGTAGGGTGTAGGAATTAGAGTAATTCTATCCCTAACTCTGGGTGAAGGATGGTCTTTTTCTACCTTTCGGTAGATCATCGAGACCATTGGGCATAGAAATTTGAAACTTTTAACCACTCTTCTTCTCACATCTTGAACAATGAGTAAAATGAGATTTAGCAGAATCAGTGTTAGCAGAAGGACAGAAGTAGTTAAATATTATCGTGCTCCTATGCATATATCTGAAACTATTCGGCCAAGGAAGTTGAAAATCTTTGTTCAAATGCTCTTAGATCCTTACCTACGATGGAACTGCTTTCTTTGTTATATATATATATATATATATATATATATATATATATATATATATATATATATATATATATATATATATATATATATACCGTGAAAAGTTGTTCCCTATCATTACGTGTTTATGTTGAAACATCGAACACACACAAACAAATTTTAGTGTACGGACGTTTCTAATATATGTAATATGTATTTGCATGTGCATACAGGAGGTCACCCATAAAGGTTGGGAAAAGTACAAGTTCCCCAATTATTTGTAGTCCTTTCTACCGTTGGGCATAAAAGATAGAATTAAGCTTTCTGTTTTGGAGATTGTGAATCTGATATTCATTTGCACTAATTTAATATGAGTGACAAATAAGAGTCTGAAGGTGAACTGGGGGCCGCAAAATAACAAGGGTGATGACAGCTATGTTCGAAATTTCACAACACGAAGGACTAACACAGTTTGATATTCTGAACTCATAACTGTTCGCTAGAAAAGTAAATGAATAATTTGACCACTAAGGAACTAACGAAATGGGTTTTGACCAGGTAGATTTTAATTTCGAATTGCTGGACGCAATACACAATATTGGTTTCACATTAATTACGAAGATGATCTTTTGCATGGAACGTCAATAACAGAACAGACCAAATTAAAAGAACAGCATGAATTAGATCAAACAACGTGGACGAATCATACAGACAACAACTGAAACCGGTACTTCAAGTATGTAAACAAACAAGATTGCTACAAGCATGTGTTAAAATATTGTATATTATGGAAAAATTTTATTTGTCTACTAGCATATATATATCATTAAAAACACTGTGCTGTGGCATATGTTACTAGAGAAGTTGTTGAACTTGTTACATGCTAATAGTTTCATCATCATTTTTTTTTTTTTTCAGAAAAAGACTGACTGCAAAGGAATGTCTCCATCACAAGTGGCTAACGGCTGAGAAAACCACTAATTACGTCAAACTAAGCACAGACAAATTGAAGAAGTTCATTATTCGTAGAAAGTGGCAGGTAAGCATCTATAAGAAGGAGGAGTAAGAACATATCTGAGATGATTGTTACGATTACTTTATAGCAGTGGTGCTCACCCCCCCTCAACTCCATGACGCACCCCCCTCAACTCCATGACGCACCCCCCTCAATTGTCTATCCGTAGGTGTTCTTCCATGAAAAAAAATCTTTTCGATTAATTTTTACACCCCCTCAAACATATTTATATAGATTTTACCCCCCCAAATATTTCAATGACGCAGTTTGCGTCATAGTCCCCCCTTGTGGGCACCCCTGTTTATAGAGATAAGATTAGTGAATATATCATAATATACATTAAACACGAGGAAACAAGCAAACTTCTTCAATACTTCAATTGTAGAAACGGAGTACGACCCGTATTCTTCAGACTTCAGTGAAAGAAAGATACATTTAATATTTGTTTCAATCAATAATGTCAAAATACCACACTTCAAAAGAAACTTTGACAAGTAGACTTCTCAAGAAAGTAGCTGGCCCCATATCCAATGTCCGATTTCTACCACTTCACGCTCCTTTTTGTAATGATTCATTTGTCAGTTGTGTTTAGATAAGCAGTTGTAAGGGAGGGAGAGAGAGAGAGAGAGAGAGAGAGAGAGAGAGAGAGAGAGAGAGAGTGTGAGTGAGTGAGAGTGTGTGTATGTATGTATGTGAGTGAGTGAGTATGTATGTATGTAAAAATAAATTTAAGTAGATCGTGTAACATTTTTTTAATTTCTTAGAAAATATGATATAAGATGTTCGTAAAGTTGTGGTACGCGAAATTTGGAGCATCAGAACTCTTGAATCATAAGTACGAATGAAATAAAATTCCCACTATTTTTTGTAGATATTTTTGAGATAGAATCCGTGGAGGGAAGTTTCGACGTTCGTCCCTACGAATGCCATAAACATATGAAGTTGAAGAAAATATTTTTCAGAAGCTTGAAAAATGCGGTTGTAGCATTTTTATGGACAAATGGGAATTTTATGAATAGGCTGGGTAGAAATATATCGTTCTGAAACAGACATGTTTGCACCAAGTGTAGACATCCCACTTCCGCGATATTGGTGTATCGTAAACACCGGCCTGTTATCCGACATTGTGGCGTAATATGGCAATATTCACTGTACCTTATGTTGTCGACGCATGTAGCTGGCCACAAACTTGCAACAAGAAACTTTCAAATCGTTCAAGAAGTCATGACCAGACATATATAGATTACTTTCCCTCAATGATTTGCAAGTGTCTTGTTTGTTTGTAAGAAACTATCCGTAGTCTATCAGTGTGGGGATCTGACGTGCTAACAACACATCACCCTAAAGGCAAGAGTACCGAAGTCAGCTGGTAGGCTTTTGCTGCCTGAGTGCGTTACACCAATAGTTCATTGTTTTTAGTTTATTTAATCCCATCATATAGTAAACATGGAAGGTTGAATAGATCAGAAACTATTCTATACACAGCTTAAAATAGAGTACTTTTATGAAGTTTGGCATTGGAACAAGAGTTGCTTAAATAGTCAGATTTATTAAGAACCAGAATATATATTTTAAAACAGTTATTTTTTTTTTTTCTGGATCTCAAAGAGGCATCGAGTATCTTTGTTATACACTTTCACCATCTATATTGTCACAGATTATTCAACTACAAATCCTACATTATTACAATTATGTTTGCACTTACACTTTCAAGTGTCTTTGTATCCACCTCTTTTGTTAAAATATCAGATAGCAGCTTTTGTGATTTTACATATTTTAGCACAATATTGATGTTGTCTACCTCATCTTTAACAGTACATTCTGGTCATTTTTATTATTTACTTTCACCCAATCAATTGCTGCTTTGCTATCTGTTTCTATCATAACACACACATCTAAACATTCTGTCAGACCAAGTACACACGTTAATTTCTTGATCTGTTCAATATTACACAGTAGTAACACAGTTCAATGATTTCTGCTTTATATGTCGATAAGGCAACTAAATCTTGCTGTTTACTCTTCCGTGCAGCTAGCGATTTCCCTATTTTTAACGTAGATGATAGAAAGCAAATTATTATTCGTGCAGTTTTATAACGTATTCTAAATAATAATAATAATAATAATAATAATAATAATAATAATAATAATAATAATAATAATAATAATAATAATAAAACGCCGTCTATTTCGTGTATATCGAGATAATTCTTCAGACTACTGATAGACTCGTGGGCATCATTTACGTAACTTCCGCAGAAACATGGCGCGAATTTACTTTCATTGGGCGGAAGTTAAAATACTTTTCGAAGTCCATTGAATTCATTAATACTCTAAATACAAAAGAAGAGAAATATAAAAGAAGGACGTTAGCATCCTGCCACCGATCTTTTCGTTTAGTTGAGGCTCTCCTTCCTTAGGGTTGTTGTTTGGACCCAGATGGTTCAGTTGAAGAAGGCTCTAATAGGTGAGCAACTTAGCAGGCCCAAACCTCCCAGAAATTGGCAAAAGATGTTATCAGTCCTGTTGGTATACAGCAATTGCATCTTACATAATCATCTGTTACAATCTGTTGGTATTTCGGAAGGTAAAGCCAGGCTCCTTGCTGCCTCATCTCTCGAAACGGGTGCATGGTTGATTGCGATACCTTCTCCGCCTTTAGGCCTTCATTTGTCAAATGAAAGCTTTCGAATTGCTGTTGCCTTACGTTTAGGTTTTACTGTTTGTGAGCTTCATCGTTGTTCAACTTGTCAGAAAAAAGTATTGTTAAAACAATGTTCATGAAACTTTTAGACTCTTTATATTTAGCACGGCATAATTTTCACTCATCCCAGACAATCACAGAACACAAACAGTAAATTAATAGCAAGCACTATACGGCTGAGTTTGCTCAGTAGGGCCGGCAACCAGCCACTAAAGTTTGGGGGAGGGGCATAAATATGCTAGGAAACCCAATCGTCACAATTCTAGATCTCTTTGTATCAATAACTACTTACAATAATTGGTTTGGGGCCAAAAAAACTTAGGGGGACCAGCCCCCCCCCTAATTGCGGGCCTGGCGGGGCATACAGAAGCAAATGCATGGATTACGTTAAAAGCCAATAAGCAATTGTCTCAGTTCCTTCTTGTCCCGCTAGTGTCGTGACGAGAAAATTCGTCTCCGCTGTTGTATGAACATTATCAGTATAGTTACCTTTATTTATTTCTCGTGGGCAGCTTCTTTCTCCACATACCATACTTCAATCTCGTTCTCTTTTTAAGAAAAAGAAAAATATGTCGCTCCTAGAAATTTGTCATCTTGGGTCCGGACCTCAGACGCTCGTTCGTGAATATGGGCCTGAGTGTATATATCATTTGAAGATGCAAATAGAAAGCACGTACAACAACTCTGGGGGCCTGTTTCTGTGTATCTATTTCGTTATCAGATATCTAGATATTGAAGGGCCCAAGCAATCTTTGCGAGGGGACTCCCTTGGCCTAGCAGATCGGTAACCGTGATTCTACAGAATGCTTGTGTGTCTGTGAGCTCCTTCAAGGAGTTTTTGGCTACGCCATTTATGATGAAGATTAATAGTTTGCCTTTAATGGCGATTACTATGCATTTAATTACGATTAAAGCAGAACTATTTTTATACTATCATTTACATAAGCTTCAAAAGGGCGTTGAACTAACCATTTCTGTTTTGTTCTATTTCCTTGCTGTTTCGTACGTTCTGTACAGAAACTATAGCTTAGTTCGAAATAGAGTTGGTAATACTTGAGAATACCCAGCTTACGTCTAAAGCATATGTAGGGTTACAAGGGATGAGGAGGAGTAAGAAAAATAGTTGGGCATGCGTATTCGACAGAAAGCAGACGAAAACTTCGCTGCTTGCAGTAGGTCTGGAAGCCCAAGGAACATATCATACGATAAGAGGAAAGACAGAAAATGTGTATCTGAGTGACGCGCATGTGTAGATTCTATTGTCAAAGGAAGGCGAGAGACCGCATCCAGCAGGTTGCAGTGGAAATAATTGTGATAATTACAAGCAAACAATTATATATATATAACATAAATTTTCTTATTAACAAGGGATGCCGGGCATACCGGAGTTCCCTTACGCTACGCCGCTGATGAGTAGTACAGAAGAATTTAATATCACTGGCATCCAGCCCTTCCTGCTAGTTTCTAGCGTGCGTGTCTTTGTTTATGTGTTCTTGGGTTCGATTACCAGTTGCAGAGAATTGAACGCACTAACGTTATAGTGATTCTACTTTAAACTGTATGTCCACGTTTCATATATCCTCTGTGATGGAAATGAACGCTAAAATTCAACAAGGAATAAAAAGTAACTTGTATCAAAGGTTTCATTTCAAGTGTTTAGTAGAAGATTATTCCTAGGTTTACCACAATAAATGGGGCAATTGAGATCGAATAGTGTGAACCTAACAAGAGAAAGCCAACATGATTCTGTTGTTTTATTTAGAGCAATTGTTGAAAGATGTTTAGAAACAGAAACACAAGTATATGCACTGCTGATGAATCTAGAAAAGGCTTCTAATCAAATGAACTGAGATATTTTTATGGGAGTTCTACATCATGTTAGGATACCATGCAAGGATTACAGAACTTTCTGACGAAAGGTACATTTGTACTTCAATCAAGGAAAATGTTCTTGGAGAGTTTTCAAGACGCCTAAGAATGGTACCCGCATGATCAATCGCAGCAAGAACATACCGACAAAGAAGGTAGTTCTTCCACAATGGCAAAAACAGAACAACCCAAGCCCAAACGTACAGAAGACATAGTACAGTAAGTGTGTCTGCTTGTTCGCAAGCAGAACTCCCAACACAAAGAGCCATTTCCACAAGTGTGAGAAATAAATAATTACAAAAATTTACAATTGAAAAAAAAAGAAAGAAAAGAAAGAAAACGTGTAATGACACTCGCACCGAGTGTCATGCCGTGCAAAATCAGTGCCCGGGGCGAGAGTATACGACGGCGCCCCTGTACATATGAGCGAGGTCGACAGATCAGCCGCGAATCGCCATCATTGCTGGCGCGAAGCGTAAGAAAATTTTCAAAAATAAACCCTGTTTTTCCTTGTTTATGAGCAATTTTTATTATTTTTTTCCTTCCATTGTATATATGTGCACATGCATTTTCCGAACATGAGAAATATTTTTCCTTTCTCTCTTTCTTTCCTTCTTTTCTTTTTTCTTCCAGAATTTTGCGCCCCTTTACTTCGGTGCCCAGGGCCGTCGGCCCGCTCCCCCACGGCATGGCACTGCTCTTACCTGTGAACACATCTAAGAACGAAGGATTTAGGGGTACTGCTATAAAAGCGTGACATTTAACCCTTGATGAGGTTTCAATATTCTTGTCAATTTACAAGCAGAACGGTGTCATTTACTGTCACTTCAGCGACCTCAGGGACTAAGTATGCTGAGTTCCCACTTTTCCATATACCGCAAAAAGTTATCCTCGCTGATTCATAGTATCAGCAGCAAATGCTACGAATGCAAGCTTCCGCTGCATAAAGTTGCGTCAAATATCAAGGTGACTGTAGCATATTATCAACAGTATTCCATCGAGTCATTGTATCGTGGGATATCCCGTCTTTATACGGTGATAAAGGTCCCAATGTGTGTGTGTAATCATCAAAACGAAGTGGCCACCGTTCGATTCAAGTAGCCGTTGCACGTGAAACAGACATTGGAACTATACTGTATTCGAACATCCATGCGAAAACTTCCGATGCTGCATCGATGAATTTTTGTCAATCAAGTATATGAAAAAGCAGTTGCCAAACGTCTTGCAAAGACAGTGCATGATTTGTGGAAAATGAAACATGAGTGACGCAAACTTAATCAGACTACTCTTAACAAAACCCTCCTATGGAAGCTCAAATGTCGAGCTGTTGTCTACAGTTGGGATGTCATGTAGAATATAAGCGTTGATGAAAACACGGCTTCCTGCTTCGGATTTCATTTTCATTAATGTGGATCGAGTTTCTGTACGCTACGAGAAAACCATTCTCAGAAGCTTTCAAAATATTAATATGGATAAATTGAGTGATGAACTGGGTGAAAGAAAAAAAAGGAATGTCATATATAGGGCTAGATGAAATACGTAACAATATTGAAGCTACGTGAAAAGGTGAAACCTGGGTACAAGATTGTCAGAAGAATATCTGTATAGATGTTGTTGAAATATATATATATATATATATATATATATATATATATATATATATATTACAAATAAAAAACGACTACGATAAAAATAATTCATTGCTCTTTGTTCCGAAGCGAAAACTAAAAGTCTTTATTTACTAATATTAAAATAATAAATTAAAGTAAAAAAAAAATAATAAGATATTAAAAATAAGTCAGATGTTTACGCTTGTTATTAGTACACCTCACATCATGAAGTCCTTGACTTATTATTTGATTATGTAATTCACACCTCTGATGCATGGGCTTACAGCTCGCGTCAAGTGGACTTTGTGGTGGACAAACACCGTGTGTGTGGGTTTTCTCGGAATTCTCCCGTTTCCTTCCACTTTCTTCATTCCATCATTTTCGTTCATTTTCCATCATCATCGTCTCCTTTATCTAGCCAGTATAACCATGGGACGTAAAACTTAAAAGATTTCTTAAATAATTAATACTTTTCTGACCAGAGTATGTACTTCTTTATTAAAATAAAAAATAATTCGTAACAGTTCCCATAACATAACGTTATCTTCCTCAGACGTTAATTGGTATGTATGTTCATATTAATGTAGGTAATAGACACATCATAATATTAAAATATTGATATACAATTTTAATAGCTGCTTTTTGTATAATTTTAAATTTATAATATGTAACAATAGGGCTTAGATATTGATTCAAAATCAAGTCCAGTTCTATCTGAAATAGTAATGGGTAGGTGGGAACAGAAAGTGATAAAGGAGAAGGAAAAACCTAATATTGTATTGCAAATACGTAGATGACTGTTTAGGAATATGGAAAGGAACAAGACAACAAATAGAAAAGTTTATAAAAAGCATTGATGGTGAAGAGAAAGGGATAAGCCTGGAAACAAAGTAGAGAAAACAATAGAATAAATTACTTGGACATGACAATAGAAAGGAAAAAAAGGAAAATTGCATAGAAGATGGTTTAACAAAGAATGTGCGGTAGGGATTTGCTGTCATAAAAGAAGTGACATAGATGATAACATGAAAAAGAACTTAATAAGAATTATGGAGAAGAGAAGAGAAGAAATAGATAGTGAAGAAGAGAAAAAGAAAGAAGACCTAGAAAAGTAGAATCAAAGAGGACAGAAGGAAAGGAGAGAGATAAAATACAAAGAAAGAGAAGAGAAAATTGCATGGGATAGAGAGCATTAGAAAAAAGACAGAGATACTAAAGAACTTACTAAGTAAATGCGGTTTGAATACGTACAGAAAAGGAGGAAGTAGAATCCTAGAAGTGATTAAGAAGGCGAGAAATGAGAAGAAAATAAAAGAAGAAAATGGAGTAGTGTATATAGTGAAATGCAAGAAATGTAACATACATTGGAGGAACAGGAAAAAAGCTGAAAAAAGAGTGAAACAACATAAGGATGAAGTGAGACTTAAAAGAGAGAATAACACGATATATAAACATGTAAAAGAAACAGGACATGATATAGATTGGGAAGGGGTACAAGATTTAGAAAAAAAGAATAGAACATTAATAAGAAAATGGAAAGAAGCGAGAAGGATTAAGAGAGAAAAAGAGGAAGATTAATGAATTGGACAAATGGACTTCAAATTCATGAATTATGAGATAGGTTGTTAGAAAGAATTGAAGAATAAAAATTCACGGATAAGAAAAGTTACATTATAGAACATAGAACGGAGAGGAAACGTCAAATTGAATTGATATTTGGGAATAAGAAGAAGAATAGAAAGAGAAAAATGATAATAGTGATATATAATATTAAAAACAGTTATAAATTTTTAAAATGAAACTGTAAATTATAACAATATTTTATTGTTACATAGTATAAATTTAAAATTATACAAAAAGCAACAATTAAAATATCATTGTATATGTATATCAATAATTTAATATTATGATGTCTCTATTACCTACATTAATATGAACATACATATGTCAATTAACATCTAAGGAAGATAACGTTACGTTATGAAAACTGTTACGAATTATTTTAATAAAGAAGTAGATACTCTGGTCAGAAAAATATTAATTATTTAAGTAATAATTCCAGAGTCAACATGGAGGAAGTTTCATGAAAGCTTTCACTTTATCTTATTTAATATTGATAACAGAAAATTCTTTGCACTTTTCAGTTCGGAACAAGGACTGAATTATTTTCACGGCAGTAGTTTGTATATTATCATTATTTGCTGATTAAGTTTTCTTTTATGTTGTCTGCTTGTCAGTGTGTAGTATAAAGTAATAAAGTACCTAATAAAGAAAAAAATATTTAATATATTAATCATCGCTTATTTACTCTTTCCCTCCTATTTTCTCTCTTTCCTTTTCTTACAGTATATATATATAATATTAATCACATGTGCCGCGATGTGTTTGTCATGGTATATTTCACTTTTTTTAAACGTCGCTGCACGCGTTATTCCGAGCACGGGGAGCCTCGTGCTGGCGGTTCCTAATACTTCTAACTTCTCGTACAAGTTTTGCGTGTCCACTGTTATCAATGCTAACTTTTGATCTACTTTAAACCCACCTTGAAATAGGGCATATCTAAGAATTCTGTTGAGTGCATATGTGGGAATTATACCCTGTATAAAATCCCTTGGACACACATTGCACACTGATGAAATACGAATTTTTGGATTGCGTATTATGATTTCCTTTACGCTGATATAGACTGTCACTGTACAATTTCTCGAATTCGAATTAGATCTAGTTCAGATTTAGCTCTTCCACGATTTTCGACAGCCCTAGCTCTGAAAATACGTCAGGGTTCATACACTACCTGGGAAACGTGGATAACCTGGAAATCTGAAAAATTGATTTTGGAAGAAAAAAATCCTGGATAATTCAGGGAAATCGACATCTAGTAAAAAACCTGGAAATATCAGGGAAATTGGGTTGACTATTTTTGTATATTTTGAATGTGTTCAAGTATAGAACAAAGTTTTGGATATTTTAAATTTTATTTATTTTAATTATTTCTTTTCTTGTGACTCAATATTTAATTGCAATCGTTCATTGGGGAGAAGGGTGGCCATTCTTAAATATATAAATATATTATTCTTAAAATTTGTGTGTTCTCTTACTGTTAGTGTCTTCCACTATACCTGGAAATTGCAAAATTAATATCTGGAAAACCTCGAAAATTCAGGGAAATTGAGTTCAGTATTTTTGTATGAACCCTGTACGTACTTTTTTCCCTCAACCCCATAGGAACTTATTTTATTTTGATGTGAGGAATCAACTCTTTCAGTTAGTCTGTATAGTTTATTAGCACTCATTATATTCGTAATCCTCGTGATGAGAGCTTGTGTTTCATACTCATACCTATACTACGCGAGAGAAACAGTATGTCAGAAATTGGCCAAAATGAGGTAAGTCAAAATTGGAGATCTGTGTCATGCTCTACCTCTGGTTAACTTGGTATAACTCAATTCTAAACGTAAGTTGAATAATCGCGTCTTAGTACTGTTAGTATAAGTGATTCATACTTGGTAAAATAAAAAATCGTTTGATTTATACTGTTTCTCGTGCGCAGTTTATTTAGGAAAAGAAAAGAAGCATTCAGCTTAGACTTAATGATGAGTTACGTTCGTCGTGTTGACTTTCTTGTGATTACATCTATTCTTGTCACTATAAATTCTGTTACATCATTTATTGAATTTTGAGCTTCACAGTGGAACTAATGGACATGAATATATTCCCATATACGGACATGTCAAACACAATACTCTCGTTTTGACTTCGCTGTAGTCGGGTAATGGAGATGATTACATTTTATCAATGTTTTAAAGGGCAATTTCACGTCAAAGCGAAAAGATTAGCAGAGTACCAAAAGGGATGCTAGCTTCTGTTTCCAGAAAGATGCCTACTATAGTTACAGAATGTAAACTTGCAGAATGTATTTTGCATAATTTCTCTTAGTCTATAATATTTATATATTTAATCATATATACACTATAGTATTCAAACTTCGCTATCTGAATTCATTTATTTCAAAAGCTTAGCGTTCTACTATATACCTGTGTTATTGGCTAACGGATCGTTTGAAAGACAAATAAATGAATATTATTGGGGTGATTTTGACAATCTACAATGAATTCACCTCTTACGCGTTTATTCTATGATAAAAGCTTTTGAATCTTTCAGTAGTATTTTTCCAAGGTAGGATTGAGAAAGTAATAAGAAAAGATATAGGTAAAATCGGATTAAAACAATAAAAACTTGTTGGAAGTGTCGAATTGAATGATGGTCCGACGGTGAAGGGGCTTGTACACACGCAGTTCGTGATCTTCCCTGTGGTTCAACATCGACACTCCATTCTAACTGTCCTTTCGTGGCTTATATAGAATTGGTGTTCAAAACGTATATTCAAGTCCATACATGACAACGTGAATCGTTAAATTCATATGAAGGTTACTGTATTGGAAGAAAGGATGTGCTGAATGGATATGGGAATGATTGTTTCAACTTTGCACCTGTAGAAATGGTGAAGAAACTCTTCACTAAATTTCAATATACTGCTTTGAATACAATTTAACTACGTTTCTCGTTGAGTTATCTATTTCAAATTATACAGAACACTGTAAAACAAATTGCATCTATATTATAAAATTGAAAGTGACTATGTTTGTAACTCTTAATCTCTTGAACCGCCCGACGGATCTCGCTCAAATTTCTAACGTAGATGCGGTTCTGGTCTGGGAATGTGTTTAGCTATTCACTTTGACGGTAGAACTTAGGGGAGGAGGGAAATTACAAAAAATAAATAACACTTAACTCTTGAACCAATCGACCCACCTTGCTCAAACTTTCAACATAGCTAAGGTTCGAACCTGGAATGTTTATTATTATTTCACTTTGACGGAGTAACGTACGGGAGAGGGAGGAAGGGGAGATAAACTAAAATCAATATATATAAAAATAAAAGTGACTATGTTTGTGAGTTAATAACTTTTGATCCACCCGATCGATCTCAATCAAATTTTCGATATAGATGGAGTTCGGACCTGGAGAGTATTTTATCATTTCACTTTGGCGGTAGATCTTAGGGGAGGGGAGGGGGGGAAATATATGAAAATGAATAAAACTTAATAACTCTAGAACCATTTGACCGATCTCGATCAAACTTTGAACATAGCTAGGTTTCGGGCCTGGGACGTTTTCATCATTTAACTTTGACGGTGCAACGTAGGGGTAGGGGAGGGGAAAAATAAAAATAAAAGTCACTGTCCTTGTGACTTCATCATGGTTAAACCACCCAACTAATCTTAACCAAATTTTTAACATAGATGAAGTTCGGGTCTGAGATGTTTATCATTTCATTTTGATGGTAGAACTTAGAGGAAGGGGATAGGATGGGGAGATATATAAAAATAAATAAAACTTAATAGCTCTTGAATCACCGGACCGATCTTGATCAAATTTACAACCTAGATGAAACTTGATGTTTTTTGTCATATCACTTTGACGGTGTAAGTTCAAGGTGGGGGAGGGGAGAGACAAGTAAGAATAATCGAAAATGACCAGTATTAGTATCGAATCCAGTTTCGGTGTCGCTAAGATGAACAGTGACACTTCTGATGCTATTTAAATCAAATTTCAGCCCCGCAACTTGGGAGAGGGGAAGATATATAAAAATGATCGAAATGAATTGTATCAATGTCGAATTCATAGTTTTCGGGGTCACTGAGATCAACAATGACATTTCCGATGCCGTGCCCCGCAACGTAGAGAGGAGGGGGATATATAAAAATCATCGAAAATGACTGATATCAAAGAGCGCTTTAGTAATAGTAAAAAGTGACTGACTAACGGAACATATTATTTTTTATTAATTTAATACAGCGAAGCGGGTAATTGATACTAGTAATATATAATTTCAACTTCCAGATATGATTCTTTCCTTTCTTTTTTTCCAATTTGTAATGCAAATTAATGATAGAATGGTTTAAATATGAAATCTTACATTATGTCATATGAGTTTTGGAAAAAATGTTCGTTAGCATAGAACAATTAATATTACTGATATTTTGTAATAAACAACATACATGAATTTATGTTAGATTGTGTAAATGTTCAGTAACTGGTTTTACGACTAAAAATATTGGTTTCCCTGTATGAGTTTGTGTAATTGATTTTAAGCATGAAATATGTTGTTTTTGTTTGCAGAAAACAGGAAATGCCATACGTGCACTTGGACGCATGGCTACTTTATCAGCAAGACGTAACTCAGCTAGTTCTGCATCAAGTAGTCCCAGAGCCAGTTTGTCGAGTGTATCTAGAATGTCTAGCCTAACTGAGGACCAGAGAGATAGCATGTTGTGTGAACAAAGTTTCGACAATTTTTCTAACAAAGACCTAGATAGCCCTACGTCATTCGCACCTTCTAACATTTGTCCAAATAGTCGACCCGATTCTCCAGAACACTTAAATAGTCTCTCTCTTAGAGAACGAATGTTTAGTGAGCGTAGTGATAGTGGAATTAGTGACTGTTCAATAACAGCAACAATGTGCTCTAACCAACTGCTAACTAAAGAATTCTCCATTTCTGAAATGGACGAAGACCGAGATTATGTTGAGCCATTATGTCCATCAGAAGACAATTATGCCAAATTACCTATTAATGCATGGTCTCATCACCCTAAAACTAACTCCACTAGTACTAGTAAATGTGTTGATAATTCTTCTTCTTCCACAGTTACCAAAATCAGAAAGGCAGACAGCATAAAATCTCGAAGTTCCAACTAATCGGAGATATGTATATATACGTATGTATGTAGGTGGAGCACTGAAAAGTACGAATGAAAATATGTCGGAAGAAAATCGTCCCGAATATTGTGAGGGAAGTAGGTCATCACTTCAGAAGGCACCTAATCACAGTAAGCAGCCATCTCTTTCTGCCAATGTAACAAATATCAATTCAGCCTTATGGAAACGATAAGACATTTAAATATATGTTTAGAGAAGGCTCCTTTAAATTATTACCAATTGGCATTGTCTTGATGATGAGTGTGAATGGTAAAGAAGAACTGCATTAGTATTTTTGTAAACTGTTTGTGAATGCAAATATTGTCCTGCATCCATATGCTGTACCCAGAACCGATACTGCTGATTGTAACTAAGCAGGCATAGTGAATAAAAAAAAGTATTGTATAGTTCGTCTTTCTAAATATTCTACTATGTATATTTCATTTCGCCTTTTTGTCTATGTGCGACACGTATTCCCAAGTTTATGTGCTCAGTACCACAACAAGGATTCTTTTTAGTTCGATCTATGTTTTCTTTTACTGATCGTGACCTAGGACAGTTCTTTGTTATTCAATATATATATATATATATATATGTAAAAATCCGTTTTTCACATAGTCAGACCGAATTACGTATTTACTATTGTATTATTACTGAGTTGTAGTACTAGGCAGATGTTTGTTATGTATTCACGTTTTTTGTATAATTAAGCAGAGATAGAAAGAAAGAAAGAAAGAGGTAAAGAACAGAATTCGTGATTTTTATTTGTACTGTATAATAATAGTACATTGTAAAATTGCAATGTGTTAATAAAGCCTATAAGTTAAACATTACTTCCTTAATTATACCCAAAACAGTACATACATTCTAGAGGTCAGTAAAGAAAAATTTAAAAAAATGGATTCTTTTATTGTCAGTAAATAATGTAGTGTAGAGCTATTAAAACAATCACCTGGCCTAGTTCATTAAAGTGTTTATAATGAGTATTTTTCTCTGTAAACAGCTTGTGAAGATTGTGTTGAGTATGTGATACACTCAAGTATTTACTCAAACTATTACTTACGAATGTGAAAATATCAGGCTGTCTAAAAGCTATTGAGCCTTAGGAGGTCAAAATTCAGAATTTCTTTCTTTGATTTGAAAATATTATTATGAAACGACTTTTGCATAGCTTTGTTCGATGACCTGTTGCTTTTCCGGCAACACAGTAAACCCACACTACAGAACTTCTGTGGATTCTGCTCAAAACGTGAAACGTGTTTTTCACAGGCTTCGTTTGAAATTACTACCATTCAGGGAGTTCTGCAGAGATGAAACAACGATAGTCTGACAATGGCATGTTCAGAGTATACGATGGATGCACTAAAATGTCCCAGTCCGGTTCTCTTAGTTTCTGACCGCTCATTAAAGATTTATGCGGTGTAGCGTTATCAGCGTGCTCTATAATACCCTTTTTATTGAACAATTTCGGCCGTTTCTTTCAAATTGCAACTTGCGCTCGCGTTAATTCTCGGCAACACAAGTTCCAGTCTATCACTCTGTCCTGCAGCATCAACTCATAAGACACCATGCTCATCCAATCCCATAAAACGCACAGCAAAGCTTACCTAGGCATCACTGTGGGCTTTGCCACAAACAGAGGAGTTTCTCCTTTCGAGCAAGATCCCTATTGCCCATTTTTGTCGTAGGTTATCGATTTTTCATCACTAGTGATTAACCATTTCAAAAATGTGTCGAGTACTTTTCGTTTCAGCAAAGATCTACAGATAGAAATTTGATCGAGTAATGTTTCTTGAGTAAGATCATGTAGCACCCAAACGCCGAGCTTCTTTTCGTAGCCAGTTTTCTCAAAATCGCTTAACATGGTTCGTTTGGTGATGGATGCTTAGATCGACATCGTGACTACTTAAATGCTAGTCTTATTCGACTTTTGCCAGAATATCTTTCACAATTTTTTACTATGATTGGTCTCTCTTCGCGAGAAGAATCTGGATATCAAAACTTCCAGAACAAAACCGCTATTTTCGGAGTTGCTTTCGACAATGCATATAGCCGATAAACAGCACAAATTTCTTCACGGGACTGCGCAGCATTTGCTACTTATAGATTTTTTTTTTTTAATGTAGCGTCGTTTTGCGGAAAGTCCCGTCTAATTGTAACAATTCAAACACTTTCTTCACATCTGCTAGCTTCAAACTGCCATGTCAAATTACGTCATGCCTGACATGCTGCGACTCGTATACCCTGAGATTCCGGACACTAACATCTCGTGCGTGAAACGCATAATAGTTTTTAGACGACCTGATACCTATCAATAAAATAACCATCCTTTCTTTATAAGTGTAAGGGTTGTTCCCTATCTGAAAAAAAAAAAAAACCTGCACTTTTGGTAGTAATTATGCTTCTACCAGATCATATGACATCGTTCTACCATTGAAATTACTTTTTCGGTTGAAACCTGATTAACTTCAAGGGAATTTTGACTATATCTTCCCTGTTACCTGATCTAGAAATGGATTCTAGTTTTTGAATGACAGTCAATGCTGACGATAACATAAGACTTGCCAAAGTAGGGAATTGACACCAAAAATAATGTGGTATTGAATTTCAGAATCACGTTGATGGCTAAAGGCTCTGAAATGGATGAATTGGTTACATTTCTGAATACAGGGCTCATAACGAGTCACTTTTTTTTTTTTTTTTAACTAAAAGCTACTTTTTTCAAGTTGGTCACTAAAAGCTACTTTTTTCAAGTTGGTCACTAAAAGTTACTTTTTTTTTCAAATGTGTCACTAAAAGTTACTTTTTTGGGAAGTAATGTGACTTTTTCGTGTGATTTATGTCTTGCATTGGCAGTTTTCTAAGAAAAATATAAATATTAAAAGGCAGAAACTTGTTACTCATTACTCTTCTGAAAGCTTGAGTACTTGCTGCCACATGTGAAACAGTCAGCTTTATTCTCACTTCAGCTTTTATTCTTTCTAATGCACAGTGGATGATTGGTGGATGCTTAAGCTCTCAAGGTGGGGTTGAAATCCCTTCTGTGTCTATTCTTTTTTCTATCATAATAGTCTTTTAGTTTTCTCTCGTAATAGTTAACGCGCCACTCAACGTTGTGTGTGTGGTTCATCATGTTCGTCTTGTGTTATGCTTCTTGTATGGCCTTTTTAAGTGTAGATGATGAATTTGAATATTTCACGGCTTTGAGAACTCTCAATGCTAAGTTAAATATAATGTTTGGGATGAAGAAATTCGGAAATAGGCCAGAACTGGTTCCACTTACCCAGAAGCTTCTTGCATCTGCTAAGTCTGCTTACCGTAAGTACAAAGCATACTTAGAAAACCTAAGAAAGGAGCAAGCTCAAAAGGAAGTAAAGAAGAAAACAACAGAGAGGTGATGGGAGAAGTTGACAAAGGAAAAAAGGGGCATGATGAGATTTTGGTCACTTTTTGGTCACTTTTTCGTGTGCTTTATAGTCACGTTTTCGTGTTTTTTTTTTAAGTCACTTTTCAACTATTTACAAGAAATCAGACCGCTATGAGCCCTGTGAATATCTTAAAACTATTTCGTGCACTGATTTTCCTGTTCAATCGTACTACATTATACAAAAACTATTTTACCTTCAATGAATTCAGGGCGATTATTAATTTTGCATATACTAGTTCCCCATGTACAGTGTGTTTGCTTGACATCTTGCAGTGGAATTTCTATATTAGTAGGATTTTGAAATAAATGTGAAATTTTAACCTCATTACATCCTACATGTCTATCCTGTGTACTAATTCTTTATTGAGTTTATCTATCTGAGATTGTGCTTGAGAAATGTACTTTTAGAAATTTTCTTCACAAGCGCATTTAACTTCAGCTATCTCACATTGTAATTTAGTTTCGAGCTTGGTACGTAACGTACAACTTACTTTCAGATTTCTTACTGATAATCTGAATTCCTGCTTGAAATTCTACACAGGATTTTTTTCAAATTGTCATTAATAGCAGCACGTGATTTTTCTAAATTTTCAAATCTTCCATCATTAGATTTTTCATACTTCTCCAATCTTCAGTTCATTATCATTGACAAATTCTTAATTGTCTCAATCAATGTTTACTACGTTATATTCTTATCATCGAACATACTAAAATATTACAACTATTATGCAATATAAAAACGTAATTAAACAATATATTCCACAGATTGTTAGTGTATAACCTTAAATGTATGTACAAGGTGCATCTATCATAGGTCAGTTCCAGTAACTTTTCCTGGGGGGAACCATCTATCTGAGCCATCAATAATTTAAACAGTGTTTCTCTAACGGTTCCTTTTCTTTGGGCCAAGTCATCTGTAAGCATACGAGCTGTTCCTTATCTGAAAAGAGTCTACATTTTCTTAATATGATTCCAACAGATCATGCAACAGTTATTGTCCCAAGCGTCTTTTCGTTCGGATCCGCTCCCACGAGCAAATCAAATGAACTTTTGCACTTGGCCGCAAGGCCAAGAACACAACCGAAGCTGTACAAGTTCCCTAAACGAAAATCTGTTAAGATGGTAAAAAATATAACACTACGTTGCCAAAGATCAGCAGGATGTCGTAACTGTAACTAACCTAGGACATGGAGTAGTAAGGTCGTGTAATGTATGATTTCACAAGTTTATTTTCACGTATGCAACATATCACCATATAGTATTTAAGAAGGAGTATAAGTAAAGCATATTATGAATTCAACTATTTATTATACAGCGAAAACACGCAAATACAGTAACCTCAATCATAAGCACCGTCGCAAATGAAACATTCAGAGGGCTCATGGTTTCAAACAAAACAAGACACGGCAGAGTTTTTGCAATTATAAACAGATACACTTTACAAGATTAGATCAATGTTTCTTCCAAGTATACTTTCGTGATAGCGTTTCTCCTTCCAATATTTTTAATTGCCCTCTCCACATGGAGCTAAGGTAAATTGCAACTACAGTACGTGTACTGTACATGTCGTTTCAGACACAAAATCGAATGAACGACTGTTTGTCATGTCCGCATTGTGTTCCGAGTGATCAACTGTGTTTAGCTCTGCATTAATATACTTTGATATAGATCATGGGAGGGGATTATGGAATAACAGTATAATTGCTGTTTTGTGTTGTATTATTTTGATGATCACTGAAATTATTTGTATGAAGAGAATGGAAGACATCATAACAACGAGGTTTTCTGTTAGAGCTGCGAAAATGGTGGTGAGAGAGATAGAAAAGTACAATTGTGGAACTGGCAGAAACGTTTTTACATGTGTGTTTCCTTTACTTAATTTTAATTAATATACTTTATGTAAAATGTGCAAATTTAGGCTTGACATAATTCAGTAACCCAACAGTGTCATTTCGGCTTTTGCTTCTTGGGAGGGGTAAGACTCTGCACCGATATAAGTAGAGTTTCACTCTTTTCATTACTATAATAATATACAGGGCCGTACTGCAATCCAGAGACCCACCCGGAAGATATTTTCTAGGAGACCTACTCACATGTACGTACTGCTCCCCTCCCCCGACAATAAAAGGGAGTCCGAAAGTGTCACTCGGATCAAGTATGCTGGAAAGTCTTAAACTGAAAATTTAAAACATTTTTTAAAAAATAAACGTAATTCCTATATAATCCATAGACCCTTTTGAATATATTGACAAAGGGCGCATCATAAAAGTTTTTGGTGAGCCCCCCTTGTATTTTCCCGTTCCAGAGCCCCAGTGGTATTAATCCAGCCCTGTATATTTTCTATGCGGAAAACTACGGTACTGTAAAGTATTATTTATTTTCAAATTATGGCATGTTTGAGATTTCAATTTAGAATGAATACTTCAATATTAGCAAAATTATAAAGCAGAGTGGGTAATCAGGAATCTTTCAAGGGTTGAATTACGAAAAATGTGAAAAGCTGTTTTCACAACATCATGGGCTGGCAACGGTGGTCTGGATTAGCGACTGTATCGCCGGTACTCGACATGTTATAGTCCTCTGTTCCGTTACTCTTGTATGCGAGGAGTGCGTGACGTGTGCACCTCCCAGGGACCACCGGAAATTACCCGGTTTCTGCCTAGCCAGTACGGCCCTGATAATATACTATTGATTTAAATATATAACTGTGAAATTTCCTCCTGGAGGGTGGGGAACTGACCGTACATCGTTGTCCACAGTGGTAGACTGACACTAGATCACAGTAACGGAGTTGACTTGTTTGCGGTAATGAGACATATCTTGACGGTATGACAGGATCTGGCAGCACTCTTGTTTTTCTATCTGCTTTCATTGACACAAAACAACCAAGTCTACATGGGCGTACTAAATGCCAGTGAGTCGCATTTTCGGACAAGTCGTGGTTTAATCTCTCCTGCAGTGATGGCACATGCGTGCAAGACGCTATCGTGATGAGCGCAATTTGCCAACTTGCAATGTCGAGCGTCATAGAGGTGAGGTGTGATGCCATGGATCTCCATTTAGTACTGTTCGTGAGTTTGGTTGCTACGTATTGAACCCCACAATGACCGCTAGACATCATGGAATTCGTAGTAGCTGATGCTTTTCATACAATTCCGGACGACGCACTTGAACAATACAATGTATCCTGGAATGTACAAGCCTTCTTCGAGTATGATAGGGTACCGCTAATTCCCTCGCCTGCACGATTGCCTGACATATCACCCATCGAACATGTCAGATACGATTGATAGTGACTTTCATCATCACGGCGCTTCAGCAGTCAGCGCCAATCTCTTGTGGACTCTCGTTCAAGTAACAAGGCAGCCGATTAAGCAGGAACACATCCTAACGCGTGTCTCACTAATGATGTATACAGGCTCAGTACATAATGTGTGCCGTACTGGTTTATTGGGTAGAGTTGTATATAAAAGTTTGCGTTTATTCTCAAAGGATACGATCTTTGTTTCTTGAACACCACTTGTTAATGAAATTCACTAAAACTTACAATCCTCTTTTCAAAAAATCATCGCAATATTTTTTCTAGCAAGACTACCACCGGAATGACAAGAAAATTCGAATTTATTTTTCAGTGAGAATCAAAACAGTCGTTACAACTTAGGTGTTAATAAATCGATAAAAAATGTTTACCAGGCCCGTAGCCAGAACACTAATAAGACACGGGAATTATATATTTTTCGTGAGGAAAGGCTAAATTGAATTCACCATACATTCTTGACTATTTATTTTTAAACATATTCTTGTAAACAAACAACTTAAACATTCAGTTGAGGTTAAAGGTGGTGACAGAAGACTCAGCACTCTGACCACGGATTACTTATGGGACTGCTAGTCTCACTAAATAATTGAACCGGGGTGCAGGAAAAAAAACATGCAAGAACAATTTGTCTTTCCTCTTGTTGATAATCACTCTGTCTTGAAAGAAAGGAAATAGTTGTGTGGGGACGTTAATCTATATTATAAAACTGAAAGTGATTATGTTTGTGACTTTTATTTTCATGAACCGCCCGACCGATCTCGACCAAATTTTCAGCATAGATGAGGTTCGGGCCTGTGATGATTCTTATTATTTTACTTTGACGGTGCAACTTAGGGGCGGGGGATATATAGCCCTATCAATATGAAAATACTCTATTTAATACGGATTTGAATTACTGGAAAGGATGGAGGCGGTATTCATTTCTGTTAAATAATATTAGTGCTGGAGGATATGTTCATATATTCATTTATTTAAATTGTCAGAAACTTCTTAAAAGGTGCGTTAAGAACCAACTAACAGGCTAAACTCTTTTGTTTAGTGAAAAAGCATGATTTTTCCTCTACAAGGATAATAAAACTCATTACCAAGTGTCCTCTGAGATCCTCGGTACGGTTGCGGAAGAAACATGTGTGTGTGTGTGTGTGTGTGTATGTATTGGCGCGGTATCTTCGTTGGCGGAATTTATGAAAAGGTAAGCTATTGGGAATGAATATGTTTATTCACCCAGCCCCAATCACAAAGAATATCCTCTTGGAGAAGGTGAAAAAGGAAGCCGGGCAAATCCTAATCCAGACTTCTTCAGTATCATTAGTAAAAGAAAGATGATGCTTTTCAAAAAGAGGAAGAAAACCTTGCTCTTTGAAAATGTTATTGTAAAACAATCAATGTTTATTTTGTTACCTATGAAATTGTCGGGAAAGATGCAAGGCCCAGAGGAAAAGAACTAAATTTGTTAAGGAAGGGAAGATCTTTTGCATAGAATTCTTGGCCATACGACTGACCCTGCATAAGCATTATTGCTTATTGAAGGTTTTCTAGGATCTTCACTAGAAAGCAGTTTATTGCCGGCAGGAAAAAAAAAATTGAAATTCAACTTCAAGCAGTTCTGTTTGACGGTTCACCAGATCTAGACTCATGATAGATACACTTGTGGGGAAAATACTTTTATGTCTACTGTAATAGGTATATCGCAGAACCGAGAATAATTCCTGTCCGTTATGAAAAGGTTATTGAAATGTTTGGGGGGAAAAAGAACTGTCCGCGTCCGTATCTGAGTGTGTCCGTTAAGGGAGGTTACAGTATATATATATATATATATATATATATATATATATATATATATATATATATATATATATATATATATATATATATATGGTGCTACATAGGGGAGAAACATTAATATCGGTCGTTTTCGATCATTTGTAAGTGTCGAATCCATAGTTTTCTGGGTCACTGAGATGAACAGTGACACTTTCGATGCCGTTTCCCGTAACATGAAGGAGGGAGGATAGATACACAATTAAAAATGATAGAAAATGACTGATATTAGTGTTGAATTTATAATTTTCGGTGTCCCTGAGGTGAGCAGTAATCTTTCTGATGCCGTTTAAATCTATGCCACTAAAAACGAAAACAGCATATTTTATGGCTACCAAACACACGAGATACGGAATTGTGCATTTAAATTTTCATTTTAACCCAGCGAAGTAGGTAATCAATGCTAGTAGTATATATTTAAATAACCTGTAATTGATAGATAAGAAGATGTATACTATGTCCCTAAACTTGTTTACGAAAATTGTTTCGAAGAAGTAACTACATGAAAATTATACTGAAAGACTAAGGGGGCTCAACCCCCTCAGCTACATCAGATGGCTCAAAGGTTCTGAGCCTCTAGTTACTAGCATCTATCAACTCAAACACTGTTTCAAATGAGATTGCATTAGAACATCTTTTTCAAATTTCATCACAGGTTATTTTTAACCACTTTATTGGAATACCTGGAACGAGGACGGAAATGCAATATGCGAAATGTCCGATGAGATGTGTAAATTGTTTGTTTCCAAGCTCTCGTCCCGAGATGTGATGTTTTTACTTTATTCCGTACCAATTATGGCATTTCTGGGTGTTCTTGTCCAACTAAATCACTGCTGTTATGGACAAAGAAAGCACTCTCATCAGTCGCACCAAGTCTCGCAGCAATGAGTTTGCGAAAAAAATCTTTGTTTTAAGAGCGAACTTTGTAGCATAAAAATCGCAGTCACTCTTGAAAATCAAAAATCCTAAGAGACTTGGTAAATCTCTTTAGCGAAGACCCTTAGTAACAATTTTCTATTGAAATTGTTTGCGGGAGTAAATGTGATACATGGGAAAACAGATGAACTGTTGTCCCCCGAATATGCAGAAAAATATTGACCCTCTTCTCGTTTGTCATCCTAACCAGATGCATGAATGGTTATTCTTCCTGCTTCATTTTTCACATCGGGATAGTCTGTAGTAAGTTTTACAAGGAGCCTTGTCATGTAGTAGTCACGTATCTTTTGATTTCTCAACGTATTCTGGGAACATTTCGTGTAGAAAACGTTTAGATACGTTTGCCTATTTCATCCATGCCTTGTTAGACTTTAAATCCACGTGCTGACATTTAGAAAAGATATTATTTTTATCGTCTGTGATCTTATAAATTTTTATAGACATAAAAGGAATGTTAACCAATTCCAAATATATTGTGAGACCCACTTCGGAGTCTCGGGTTCGATCCCCGGCAGCACTTCGAATAAAGATTCTCATTTATTCTTTTTTAAAAAATTCATAACTATAGTTGCCTTAAGGCTCGGAGAGCATGCCGTAACTTTTTAATTCTTTCTGTCAACAATAAACTCTGACACATTAGGCAAATTCCCTTCTCAACCAGAACTTCCGCGAAGCGAGTTATTTCTTACTTATTTGTTCTATCATCATTCTCCTGTCCGTCCTGACTTCAGCATTCTTCGAGAAGGAAGACTTATAGGGAAGTATTGATTCGGAAGTTCCTGTTTCGATCGTCGATAAGGAAGACAACTCCCTGAGCTCTGTATCTTCCGTGTTTTCAGTTGGATGTAGTTTACACGCCTTTTGATTAAACACCTGGAATACTACCGGGATTGTTACCTACAAGTGAGGTTAACCTCCGGACATGTTTTGCTGAGGGTTTCCGCCTTCTGACTACCGAATATGGCGTCTGTTATCGTCACAAATATTGGAGGTGAACACCACCATTCCATATTTGGAATTGGAAGGAGGCTGGAGGCGGAGTTTGAACCAAACCCCGGAAATGGAAGACTAACAAAGCCCTGGGGACGAGGAAGATTCGAGGATTCAACGACCAGATTTCTTTGGAGATTACACGGACTTCACGACGGACTATTCAACCTGCCATACAATTTAACTTCGTTGCTTCTTAAGGTAAAGTAAGGACATAACAACTTGGAACGTATACACCAAATGAATCTTTCACTCAATACAAAGATAAAACTTCAACTTTTCTTTATAAATTGCCGTGCCAATTGTTCAAAATTAATTTGAGTTATGTTTTATTTCTAATTTACAAATACAAGCTATATTCCCATGGTTTTGGAAAGGAAAAGTAATTTGCTGAGTTGTAGATCTGTCAGCTTCGGATTATTTAACGACACTAATTCTCTACTTTATTAAATATACAAGGCACAGATTAAAAGTTGATAACGTTACTATTTCTTCACTACAATTAGTTTCAATGACAAATGATACCGTTTCACAAAATTAAATTTTTATACAACTACACAGAATATAAAAAAAATGGATAATCTCTTATAGACGCAATAATTCAGTATGAATAATATATTTCAATTCAGTCGTACCAACTATTAACCTGGCGGCACTGGTGCCAAATCTCACAGACCCGTGCCACCTGTTTTTGTAGCCTGTTACTAGTAGCTGGTCGTTGGTTCTGATTGGGGTTCAAATTGAAAACTTTATTTTTCAATGGGCACTTCTGAACATGATTTATTACCTTGTGATAACATATTGAAACTTTCCAACTTTTTACTAAATAATAATTGCAATTCTTCCATATTTTTCATAACTCTTCAATTTTTCCAAAGATACTCTAAAATGTAATATTTGTGTTGAAATTCGCAATGTACCTGTTTAATATGCGTAATACAAAATAAAATTATCAAAAAAAAAAAAAAAACTATTTTTAGGTGGAGATTTAAAATTTAACAAATGGGTCTGTGAGACTAGGCACCAGTGCCGCTGGGATAAGCAGTTAAAATTCATACAACTGCAGATATATACCTCCTGAAGCAAAAATGAAATTCTGAAACGATGCTATTATCATAATCATAGAGCACAATAGATTTAAGTATTTGTATAATAATAAATGATGAAACTACTACCAGAACTGTCTTTTATTTAAGCTTAAAACTACTGATCTTGCTCTTCTCTATATGCGGAATTTATTGAACAACCGTCAATCTCTTATCTGATTTCCGAAAAAATGCCACATAAAACTGCTTATGAATTTTCAATAAATTTAGGATTATATATTATATAATCTTGATTTAGGATATTATAATTTAATATTCAAGCAGATATATGGAATCCTGACATTCCTTATGATTCCTAATCAGTAACGGACGCAGAATTTGATAATGTAGGTGCAGGTTGGGATTACTCAAAGTAAAACACAAATGTATGTACGTAGTGTACAAGTGTGAGCAAAATAAATGATGCCTCTCTTTAACCTGACGTTTTTTGAAAATACCTCCGTTTTCCTTATATGCTGGAAATTTTAGAAGGTTTCCACAGCAGGAAAGGTTAATGATAAACATGTTTTCAATGCTTGTGTTCAATATTATTTTAAAGTAAAGAAATTAGAAGCAAAAATCTTAATTCGGCGGAATAGACGAAAGTTATCAACTGTTGAAAACGGTATTTTTCTAGACCGGGAGGGAATTCTGTAGTTCAATGTAGAACTGAGACCTCTACGTCACTCATAGCGAGAGCAATGTGGATTCATATTCACAAATAAAACATTTAATAAATTGTTCTAACATTTCTTATATCCATGCAGACATAAGAAATTCAGATGTAACATGCAGACTCCATATAAATAAAGAAAATAGTGGAAATTATTTATCAAAAGAATTGGAACACGATCATAATGAAAATCATATCTTGTAGTAGAACAATCCTATTAACCCGTAAGAAGTCGGTAGCACAGTTGGTTAGCGGGAGAATGTATAATCCATTAACGAATGTGTGTCAAGGCGTTCGAGCCCTGTACACAAAATCTTTTTTATTATTATAATTGTTTTTTTTTGTATGTGAAAAAATAAACTATTACATGTATCTAAAACTCATCACGATATCAAAGTAAGGAAACTGCCATTCTTCATCTGCATTTTTAAGTCAGACGAGACAGTTCAAAATCTCGACTTGTCTCATGAAAATTCTTTCTCGTCTCAAAGTATCACTGCTTAATTGAATGTATTATAGAAATTTCAGTTCAGTAAATGTTTACAGAAGAAATCAAATATTTAATAGGGGCATCTGTTATGAAACAAGTAGATCAAGCGGAATGTCCTGTAACGTATTTAATTAAGTAATGATGCCACGAGACGAGTCAATCATTGAAGTTCGAGACGATAAGTAACGTGAAAATTGATTATAAAATTTCATAAATCACTATTTACTGGAAAGCATTCTTGATGCAACAATGAGCATACAGAAAATAATTACGAAACCTTTGCAAACAAAAATGAAGAATAGTAATACAGGTACAAGAATGGCATTTTTCTTTCTTTGACATCGTGCTGAGTTTTAACAATATGTAATACTTTAATTTTTCTCGCATACAAAATTAAAAAAAAAGAATAAAATAAAATATTACAATAGTAAAAACAGTTCTGTGGAAGGGATTCGAACCGCATTCATTCACATTTGTTAGTTGATTTTACATTCGCGCGCTAACCTACTGTGCTACTGTTTTCTTACACATTATGCGTCTGTTCAATTACAAAACATGAATTTCCTTATGATTGTGTTCCACTTCGTCCATTTTGATATATAATTTCCACTATCTTCTTTATTTTTATGGAATCTGCGTATTATATCTGTATTTCTTATATTTGCATGGATATAAGAAATGTCAGAAATATTTGATTTTTTAAAAAATGAATCAATCAAATATTTCTGTCAAATATTTAATAAAATATTTCTAACATGTCTTATATCTGTAGACTGTATATAGATAAAGCAAACAGTAGAAATTATTTATCAACAGGCATGCGCGTTGACTACGTGGGTGCACCGGGGCTCCGGCAGTTACACAAATAATCTTATGGGTGAGGCGCACCCACAAAATTTTTAGTTTGGACCCGGGTTTGAATCTGTTTCGCTTATGTTTAAGTCAATTGTGTTACCGACTGAGCTGCGGGAGCCCCAACTTACCCTTGTAATACCGGCAACTTTCACTTTATCACAACACAGCCCTTTATGACAGTGTTTGTAAAAGATTTTATATAAAAATAAACCAAATATCGAGACGTCCCTGAAAACATATAGGCTAACACGTCCCGCCATTGATATGCACCCACATAAATTTTGGAAAGTCGACGCCGTTGCCAACAGGGATAAATTGAAACACGATCATAATGAAAATCATGTCTTGTAATAGAACTGGCGTATCAGGTAAGCGCGAGAGAATAACATCAATCAATAAATGTGGTTGAAGGCGGTTCGAGCCCCGTAGGCAGATTTTTTTTACTATTATAAGTGTTTATTTTGTTTTCTGTATCTTAAGAAAAGTGAACTGCTACATATGTTCAAAACTCAGCACAATGTGAAAGTAAGAACAATTGCCGTTCTTGCACCTGTGTTGTTATTCTTCATTTTTGTTTGCTAATGTTTCGTAATTATTTTCTGTATGCTCATTGGGGATAAAGAATGCTTTCCAGTAAATTCTATTTCTTAAAAGCAGTATTTTATGGAATTTTATAATCAATTCTAACATTACTTATCGTCGCAAAAATTATATGATTGTCTCGTCTCGTGGCATCACTACTTACTTAAATGCATTATAGAATGTTCCCCTGTGTCTAAGTGTTTCATAACAGACTTCCCTATTAAATGTTTAAATTTCTCTGTAAAGATTTATTGAGGTGAAAGTTTTATAGTGCATTTAATTAAGTAGTGATACTTCAAGACGAGACAACATTTTCACGCGACAAGTCGAGATTTTAAACTGTCTCGTCTCGTCTCGTAACAACACTGGTGATGCCACGAGACAAGATATTTCTTTTGTATCGTCTCGATAAAGAACAGATATTTCGAGCCAAGATGGCGTTTGCAAGAGACCAGATGAGACAGTCTATAATCTTGTTTCGTGGAAACACAAATTAGGTAAGTTTGCCTTAGGAAAGCTTTAAATATCAGTAACCGCCGATAACTTTTAAGCCAACAAGTAGTGAATTCCTGACATATATAAAAATACTCTCGTTTTCATCTTAGTGACAACATATGTAATTGTCACTGAATAACTACATTCAAAGTGCTCGACATGCGATATCTGTCAGGAATTCACTACTTGTTCATGTAGTTAAATGTTTTCAATGGTTACTGATATTTAAAGTTTTCCTAAGACAAAGTCAGAGCCGTAGGGGAGGCCAAGCGGGGCCGTTGCCCTGGGCGATTATAGCAAGAGGGCGCCGAAGGAGAAACAAGAAGGGAAAGTGTTGGAAATAGGTAAACGACGCGTTGCCCCGAAAAAGTGCTGGCACCCTATTAAATCAATATTGTTGTCGATTTGCAAAGAATAGATTTGCTAAAAGTTTACTTGTGAGCTCCACTCGCAATCCAAACTTTTCAATAAGAGTCACAGCAAGATTTTACTTATTACTCGGAGAAAGTTACTATATACGATTTCTTAGTGACGATGTGATATACAAAGTGTTGACCAATGACTTATAGTGTATGCAGGAGCGTTTTCAAAATCAGAAATGCTCAAACTCTGAAATACATGTTCGGCGTTTTGATGGTGATGAGTTTGCTTAGTTAATCATTCTTTTCTATCCAATCAGATTAATCACAACGGTGAGAATGAAGGTATGGAAATGGGAGGTCTGTAGAGAGACAAGTTGCTGCTGTTTGTGCAGGAATAATAAAAATAAAGGTAAACAAAGGGAATAAAAAATATTTTAGAACTCGAAGCAGTTGCAAAATAGTAGCTTAAAAGGTAGGAACTTAACCCAACAAATTTCGTCTGTTTGAAAGATTGATCACTACGAATGATTTTTTTTTATTCTGTTGATATATGAAATGCTTCCAATTTGAAGGAATTTATTGGGACCATTTCTTCAACTACTTGTATCGCCAGGATTTTTTGTGCATACGTATCTAGTTGTGTGATATTTCTATCTACATGCATACAAAACATATACATACTATATATATACAGGCCCGGATTCATGGAGGCTGCAAGTGGATAAAATGGCCATTAACCATAGTTTACACTGAATAGAATGACATGTGTTTTATACTATATTAGATGGCACAATGTAGTTATTACGTAAAAAGCACGATCAGAGGAGAATTTAGTAGATTACGCATGAGAAAAGAAATACCAGATTTCATCTCTTCACCCTGAGGCTCAACTTCTCACTGAATAAAATTAGCATCTGCCAAATCCAAATAGGCCAAGTAACGTCAGTAAAGCTTATGTATTCTCACGGATTTTGTTGGTTCGAAACTTCGAATGCCTCTCAAAATACGTTTTCGTGGATATTGAAATGCCAACTCGAATGCACAACAATGTCTTGTGCAGTATTAAAAGTAAACTAATAATATTTTAAAGACTTTTCGGCACAATATTCTTTCAAGTATTGTTTGAATCGCTTTCGTTTCCAATTTTCCATTGCGCTACGATGTTTATCGCCTGGGCAAGAACGAAAAAAAAATAATAAAATACTGTTTATTGTGTTCGCTGTAAACTACCAACTTTGGGAAAATCGAAAAGGTCACATCTCACACGAGTTTCAAGGAAGAAGGAGGGAAAGGATGTAAACTACTGGGTTTTGCTTATCTATCTCGAAGACCATACCAGGTCAGTCAGTGCTATTCTGGATAGGAAAAAGATGGAAACAATAGCATCAAATAGACGTCGGTTGAAACCCATTATTAAGACAACTCTATACTGTGCTATGAATAACTTACCATTAAGATGACAATGAGATGATAGGCTTTTTATATATCTAAAAACACGAAATAATTGTTTAGTTGGTAAAGAAGGCACATTCAGATGCGCGTTAGTATTCAGATTTAATGCTGGGGCCAAAATTCTGGGGGTATTTAGAAACAGCGGGCAAAAACTGTACTCTTGTGAGCAAAATTATTCAAAACGAAATAATATAGTGTGTTGGTAACATTATACGTTCTTAAATTATGAAAGATATAAATAGATCCAAAATGTGTTCGGTTATCTGTGAAGAAACAACTAATGTTAGTAGTAAGTCACAAATGACTATATGTGAAGTATGTTGATTTGACTGATCTTATAACCTAAGAAGATTTTCTCTAATTCTTAGAATTGACGTCAACAACAGGTGAAGCCTTTAAGAAACTTATAGTAGAGGAACTGGAGGGATGTTTAAGTATGGTACACCTTCGTGATCAGGGTTTACGATGGTGATGTTAATATGGCAAGAAAATAAACGGTATTCAAGTTTGTATTTTAGCAGAACAGCCACTCGAGTTTATATACACTGTTTTATCCACTCCTTTCGGAATCACCAAAACATGCCAATGCCTTAAAAACTGCCACTTCTGAGTCTGTTATTTCTAGCAAAAAGGAAACCAAACTGAAAGCACTTCGTGTAATAAATAGGTAGAAAGACATGAATCAGTCAATATATTCGTAGAACTATTTTCTCATATTGTAGGAACAATTAAGCGCTTAGAAAATTAGTACAATGATGAAGTATCCATCAGTGCTTCGAGCTACGGAGTCACAGTAAACCGTAGCGACTTTATTGGGTCATTGGAAATTGTAGCTCATTGTCTTTCTTTTACAGTCATGCTAAGTAAGAATCTGCAGAATCAAAAATTAGATCTGTTGCCTGCAATTACCAACGAGTCATTCTATTTCAAGTCAACCAATGATGAAAATTCATGGTCTCAGATTTAGATAATTTTTTGTACATTGAAAGACATGTTTGAGAATAGTTATTTCCCAAAATAAATCTTTTCCAGCCCTTATAGTTAATTAGTAATTAATTACGCAATTAGCTTCAAGGTCATGACTCAAAAATAGCTGATTTTTCGTTTTATTGTTTATTTCAATAACCATAAGAGCTATGAAGCTAAAAATTTGCATTCGCATGTAATTTTGCCTGTAGATTTTAAATCTGCAATCAAAACTAATGAATATTATTTAGTGCAAAGTTATAGCAGTATTTATAGTTTCAAGTTCAGGCCCCTGGATGAGCATGTCATGGAAGTTGTGTGAAATATTAGCACAAGGTTAAGAAATACCCATGTGTCGTGTGAACCAAATTTGGTTTTGGGTATTTGAACCTAAGACCAAAATAAAACTTCTAATATGTGCGAGTTTACAGACAACAGCCAACCAAATATTAAACGCACAACAGTTTCATGAATGGGCTGTGGACAATATCACATCCATTAGATATCTTTTAGTATAAACTGAAGATGTTCAGCAGCATCGCACGACTCAAGAAAATAGGTTTATCACTATGAAAACAATATCTGGAACAAGAAATAATCATGCTTTCATTCCTGACAGTGAAATAAGTGTAAAAATTGGACTAATTTCCTCTACACCATTGGAACACCAACATAGAGTGTGAGTAGATAAACAATACAAACGGAAGACATCAGCAGTAAAATTCTTGGCTCCAGGAAAATTTGTAGCGTGTGTCCATGGCTGGAAATGGTGGATTGGGATGGTGTTTGAAAAGTGCCCGCTTCCACTTTTTACTGGCCTGGAACCAACGATGTTGTATGGGTGCCAGCCCATCACATTCTTATTTGATGCAACAGATCACATTTCTATAACAGCTAGTGGAATAAAATTAACCAGTTATTCAAGGCTTTCAGTAAACATTGATACATTTTATAATGCTGATGGTTAGTAGATAAGGGTCAATCCATCTGAAGTGGTCCAAAAATGGTGAAAATGGTTGCTCGACCATCTCCAAAATTATAAAAATTTGAGTGTGATGAATCTTGTGTATGAGAAGGTGAATAACATCATTCACCTTGTCATATGTTTAAGTGTTCTTAAATGTCGGCCATCTTTGTTGTCGGCATAGTGCCAATTTTTGCATTTGCAAGCGTTTACGAAAATTACAGTTGCTCAGGACGTACGTATCAGACGAACATCAAACAAAAACGAATGTTTACAGAAGTGACGGAAGTAAACGGAGAATATAAACTTTTGCGTCTAAATAAATATGCAGGGTTGCAAACCAATACATGATATCATCAGAAAAACTACAGAAAAATTCACTTTTAAAGGGACTGTATTTTGGAATGGCATAAAGTTGGGGGGGGGGGGGCGTTCATAAGTTTTGTGCTGAATACTATTTCATGTAAAGAGTCTGCAGAAATATCCACGGCTATGATACTACTGGTACCGTAGATTTATGGAGGTCCGAAAGTTGAAGTTTGTGATTTTGGTGCCATTTTGGGGGCGTAATATCTCAGGAGAGCAAAGTGCTAAAAATTGCTGCTTATGCTATAAAGTTATTCTGTATGTAAATAAACTATTGCAAAAAAAAAATCATGACATATTACATGGATAGAAAATGATTACATGGTAAAAATGCGAAGAAAGCACGTGCGTGACGATGGCCGTAGCCCGGAAAACTTTAAATGATTGGATATGTTTCATGCCAGATCTCAAAAACTATGTATGGTGCAGCAATTAGGCACGTTTTAGTTTGTGTTCAGTTGTGTAAAAACTTGCGAGTAGTGTTTGTTCAATCTTTTTAGCTCCATGATCATTGCCACGTCTATATGGTAAGGGGGTTAGCTCCCCCTTGCACCCACGACACCCATCGTCGAACTGGAACGCGGTATTAAGGCACTTAATGTATCAAGAAAGTGACATTGAAATCCAATCCCAGTTACGGAAGTTAATATGTTCCAAAGGTTGCGTTATATCTATCCTAACTATACATAAAACTACATGAACTGACATAAAATAAAGGGGTACTTCCGGTTGACGTGGAAAGTTGAAATTTAGCATGATTGTAGCATTCAAGTACTAACCCACAGGAAAATTGCCAAAAGTTAATATTTTTAATTTTTAGGGAGTCTAAGGGGATGAAGAAATTCTCTGCGTTACATAAATGAGCCCTTTTATTGGACTTATGATCTCGTATTTTATGTACTTGGATTTGGAATAACAACTTGAAATTCTATATGCTTGTACGTTTCCGTTAGCGTTACTTAAGTAAATCACCAAAAGTAAAAAAAAAAAAAAGAAAAAAATGTTCAACCGTAGAGAGGTTTAATGGGGAACTGGAAAGTCTTCCCAATGTTGTTTAGACCCTATGGGACATCTTCTTCACCCCAAAATATTTAGACACTTCCGACAGGATTAGATTGATGAAATTTGGCATGATTGTAGGCTTCCGGGACTTACCTACAGGAAAATTGCCAAAAGTGAATATTTTTAGTTTTTAAGATATCGATTGAGGGATGAAGTAATTCCCATGTTATTTAAACGGGTGTTTTCTTATGATACAAAATCTTATATTTTAGATAGTTGAAATACGAAAAGAAACTTGAAATTTGGTAGAATTGTAGGTTTTAGAGGTCCGAGGCCGTAGGCCGAGCAAACGCGGGGATCTGGAGTCGGAGTCCCCAGCTAGCCAAAGACTAGTCTATTCTATATAACGCAACTTTGTGAACATATTAACTTCCGTAACTGGGATTGGATTTCAATGATATTTTGCTGATACATTAAGTGCCTTAATACTGTGATCCAGTTCGACGATGTTTGTCGTGGGTGCGAGGCGGAGCTAATCCCCTTACCATATACACGTGGCAATGTTCATGGAGCTAGAAAAATAAACAAACGCCATTCGCAATCTTTTACACAACTGAACACAAACAAAAGAGGGACTAATTGCTGCACCATGCATAGTTTTTAGACCTAGCGTGAAACATTCCAAACATTTAACTTTTTTAGGGCTACAACCATCGTCACGCACGTGCTTTCATTGCGTTTTTACCATGTCCTCATTATTTTCCCCGTGTAATATCAGTCATGATTTTTTTGCAATAGTTTATTCACATACAGAATTACTTTGTAGCATAAGCAGTAATTTTTAGCACTTTGCTCTCCTGAAATATTACGCCCCAAAAATGGCATCAAAATCACAAACTTCAACTTTCGGACCCCCATAAATCTGCGGTACCGGTAGTATCATAGCCGTGGATATTTCTGCAGACTCTTTACATGCAAAAGTATTCAGCACAGAACTTATAAGCCCCCACCCCCTTTATGCCATTCCAAAATACAGCCCCTTTTAAAGTGGAATTTTCTGTAGTTTTTCTGGTGATTGCATGTATTGGTTTCCAACCCTGCATATTTATTTAGACAAAAACAGTTTATATTCTTCGTGTACTTCCGTCTCTCCTGTAAACATTCGTTTTTGTTTGATGTTCATCTGATTCATACGTCCTGAGGAACTGTAATTTTCGTAAACGCTTGCAAATGCAAAAAATGGCACTCCACCGACAACAAAGATGGCCGCTATTCGGAAACCCTTGTATATACATAAACATCTCATCGTACGGAACCTGTTTTACAACTTCTCATTTTTGCAATTGTTTGGCAACACTAATAAACTGGGGTACTTGGGAGAGGAACACGTCCACAACATATTTTCTCCAATGAAGAATGATGTTAATGCCACGTTTCATGGATATACATCCAGTGGTAAAGAAACCATCTTCCACATTGTATTTACATTTCGTTGGTAACACTGACTAAATGGGTACGTCAGGGTGCACAGTGATATTATCAAACCCTTTCCCAAATCACGTTCTAGCAATGAGGCAAAAAGGAAAATGATGGGCTCAGGTGCTTTCACGTGATGCATCGTAGCATTCATTTTTATTCTGTCGAATATATACCGTAGAAAGGGTCACAAACTCCAACAAACCGGCCCCTTATAGGATGAAGTTTCGGGTTTGCCCGTGATTTGAAAACGGTTTCATACTTCTCATGGTAAGAGCTTTCAAACGATATACAGGTTTTCCCCCAGGTACTTGGTCCGGTATGGAATCATCCCTAGTGAGTGAGAGGAAGGGAAGGAATTAAAAAAAAGAAACAAAACTTATGAACACATCACACAGTTTGCTGTTTGAAATTCTCAGTTCCTCTTTTGTTACTTCTAACAACGATACTTCTAGTATAAAACAGTACCTTAATGCAGCAAACTTTTTCTTTATCTAAAAAAAAGAAACACGCACATACTTCTTGACGAAAAGAAAAGATCGTCATAAAAATAATGGTAGTTAAGAAGTGTGTTCTCTATCAATACAACTGAAGGAGCGTTTTCTAGATGTTTTCTAGTTTTCTAGTTGTCTGTGTTGATGTAATACTTTTTAACCTGGTTCGAATCCCACTCGACGAATTTATTTTTTTACTTTGTAATTTTTCAGTCATTCTTGCTGTACATTTTTATAGTATATGTATTACACAGAGGTGATAGACAGCTTCTAATTTATCCAAAAATAAGGTGTACAGGCGTAGAACCTTTTCTATATATCCCAATGTGAGTACCTCTTAGTGCAAATAACTTCTTGCATCGATCCATAAAATTTTCGTAAACTGTAAATAAACCCGGAGATCTAATGTTCAGGAAATGAGTATCAGTTCTAATACCTCCTTCATCACTACCAGAAGGCAATTCATATTATTATTATTATTATTATTATTATTATTATTATTATTATTATTATTATTATTATTATTATTATTATTATTATTATTATTATACGCACCTTTCGTGTGGGAGATGCTGGTTCGATTCCCGGCGGGAGCTCGTGTGGTTAGAGGCCTACGTTAAGCTGTAGGTTTACTTCTTATGTAGCCTCGCTGCTGAAAGGGGCGCTAAACTCAAAATCAAATATACTATTATTATACACGTCTTTGGTGTGAGAGATGGGGTTCGATTCAAGGCGGGAGCTCATGTGGTTCGGGAGCTACGTTAAGTTGTAGTATTATTTCTCATATAGCTTCTTTCTCTTTCACATTTTCCCATAAAAAAGCTTGTCTGAAGAGAAATCAAAATAAGTTGAGGCCATAGTGGGATCTATTTAGTATATCTTAGATCCTGCGCAGAGCGATGTTTTAACTTTCAGTTGAAAGGCACACCTAGAAAAAACACTGAACTCGCTGCCGACTGTGTTCAGCATTCAGATTTGGGAACCTGCCTATTGAATATTTTTCTCATGCTCTGCCAAGACTTCATCATAGGATGTAACTTCTGACACAAAATGCCTATAATTTCTATAGCACACCAAAGGTTTTGATTTTGCAATACTGTCATGGATAACATCAATGTTTTCTGGGTCAGTATTATTGAAGGTGCACTACAGCGAAGTTCATTAACAATGAACCTTTGACGTTTCAGAAATCTGCAACTCAAATTCTCACAGTAGCATTAGAAGTTGCACGGTTCCTCTACAATTCACACACATATCTAGATGGATTTTTGAGGTGATATCCTTCTAGTAGAGGTACCCAATAAAAGCTCAGTAATGCGAAGTACAAAGCCGGTTAGGTTGCAATGAGCTATCCGCTCTGTTCGACTCGGCTCAAATGAACCATCCTCTCGAGTCGGTTCGGTTGAGGTGCGCCATCGGCTCGGCAGACGTAATATATGAGCGGTCTTTCTGAGCTCGGCTCTGTGGTGAACAATCCGCGAGCCGACCAATTTAAACCACTTGCACAATTAGAGTCGGTACGTTTCATTCAACGCATTCAAATGGACCGAGTTTGGTCGCTAGAGGTTAGATCGGTTGTCGCTTTTATGGAAGTGAACTGTATGTCCGGCTTAGTGAGTCTTCTTGTATCTAATCTCTTTATAAAGAAATCCTTGGTTCAGCTGTGAAAAGGATTGTTACAAAACAAAGTTCCTGTAAAGACAGGTGTAAATTTCCAACTCAATAAATTTCTTGTATAGCTATCTTGAAGAATTAATGGATTTACGCAGTGTTCAGTAGCTTTTATTGGTTCAGGTGAGTAGGGCCATGGTTTGTATTGGACATTTAGAAAACAAACACTAAAAAGAACGATATTTTTTATTATTGAAAATAAAACTTCACAGGTTTTGTTTACAGCACCATGTTTGGCATCCATACAGCACCGCAGGATTTTCATTGGAGAAAAGTTATTCAAGTGACAAATTAACTCACATTTTCTTTACTGTTTATGCACTCTGCTGTTCTGTTGGAGATATCAGTAAAAGTGTTTAATAAGTATCAATTTGGGCAACAACGACACGCTGATGTTCTCTCATGCTTCACAGCGTAAGCGTGAAGATTCATGAATTATCGGAAATGAATTTTCTAAAAGGTAGTCCAAACTTTTGAATATATATAGGGTAATTTTGAATAGGCCTAATATGGGCACATTAAAAGCAAAATGATGATATAGAAATATAATTTGACAGAAACGTAAAATATCTTGTATAGAATTCAATCTGTTGGTTAAGTTACTTTTAAAATGTATCGCGTAACTTTGTCATAAACTTTTCCTTATATAAAGTATGTGACACAATTTATACTAGGTGATAGTTGTTACTAATAGAACTCAGTCAGTTCGGAAGTAGAACACTATTTGTTGCGAAGCTACAATAGCTAGCTACAAATTTTGTACCTCTAGCTGTAACGGCGCTACAAGTCTAAACCTGTAGCTTGTAGCTGTAGCTGAGCTACATATTTTTATAGTGTGTAGCGAATTTTGCACTAAAGCTCCAAATAAATCTTTTCCAGGAGGCAAGACATTTTGTAACTCCAACATTTGCTCACAATTTTTAGTTGATTTTTATATGATGATAGGGAGGAAATATGATTCTTTTCTGATTTCTGTCTCCAACTATTTTGCAACAATATTACAAGAAAATTTTCTGAAATAAATTGCGTACTGATATACGGTCAAAAGTATAGTAATGACTCTTAAAATAGGCCTACATGCCATTCAAGCAGCGAAAGCATAAACATTTTTGGGGGAGGGGGTAATATACATACATATATACAGGGTGTCTCACCTAATTTTGCGACCTTAAATATTTCCGAAATAACAAAAACTGTAACAAATCTAGTTACGTAAGAATGTACACATGTCAAGGGCCTATAAAATTCTGTAAACAGCAAGTGCCCCAGGGATCCCATCACAAGGCCTCAGGGCCCAACTCGAAAAATTCAAATGGAAACTCCCTATTTTTATTGCAGATTCTGATTCTACGATCAAAACAACTTTTACTTGAAGAACTTTTTCGTTATTCTAATAGATAGCGCTGTAATCGCAAAAAAATATCATCGTACGTATGTTCCCTAACTTTGCGACCTGAAATACTTCTGAAATAACAAAATATGTGACAAATCTATTTAGGTAAGGATGTACACATGTCAGCCGTGTAACGTGGGTTTCTGTCACCACGGCATGGCGCGTCCTCAGGTTGCGGATCGAGGAGAAGGCCTCTAGATATAGAGGTTAGCTGCAAATATACTGAATAAGCAGTCGCGGACAGCCGACTAGGAGTGGTCCTCCATCTTGGGGGTTTGGGTAAGGCTAACAACCTCATCCTGTAAAAAAAGAAAAGCTCTTGTTCAGAAATATTCACAAAAGCCTCGGACAGGGACTGATAACTTGGCACGACCTCAGCAAAAGAAAATGGACATGAGATTTGGAACTTGGAATATTAGAAGTCTTTATAGGGCAGGCGCGTTAAAATCCGTAACGAGTGAGTTAGAGAAATACAGGATGGACCTAGTAGGAGTTCAGGAAGTTAGGTGGGCAGGAAATGGAGCTGTGAATTCCGGAAATTTTACGTTCTTTTACGGGGAAGGAAATAAATATCACCAGTTAGGAACAGAGTTTTTCGTCTACAAACTAATATTACCAGCAATTAAACGGGTTGAATTTGTTACTGACAGACTTTCTTTTATTACTCTTAAGGGACGGTGGTGTGATATTATTGTTTTAAATGTACATGCCTCAACTGAAGATAAGGATGACGATATAAAAGACAGTTTTTACGAAGAAGTGGAACGGATATTTGACCAACTCCCGTGATACCATATCAAAATTCTATTAGGAGGTTTCAATGCGAAGATAGGACGAGAGGATATTTTCAAACCGATTATAGGGAACGAAAGTCTGCATAAGGAAAGTAATGGCAACGGTGTTATACTCGTGAACTTTGCTCCCGGCCGGAGCTCATGTGGTTCGGATTCCACGTTAATCAGTAGGTCCACGTCTCATATAGCCTCGCTGCTGAACGGGACGTGGGACGTTAAACTCAAAATCAACTCAACTCAACTCGTGAACTTTGCAACATCCAAAAATCTAATCGTGAAGAGTACAAAATTCCCAAATCGCGACGTTCATAAATACACTTGGACATCACCAGACGGAAAAACACATAATCAAATTGATCACGTTTTAGTAGATAGAAGAAGGCAATCTAGCATAATTGATGTCCGGTTGTTTGGAGGGGCTGATTGTGACACTGATCACTACCTGGTAGCAGCGATGATACGAGAGAGATTATCGTTGAATAAAGGTAATATTCATTGTCCGAAAACGGAGAGATTCAATTTAAAAAAATTAGAAGAGAGCTAGGTAAGAGAGGAATACCAGATTGAAGTTTCGAATAGATTCTCGGCTTTAAAAGATTCGGAGTGCACTAGTGTTAAGGATACCTGGACTGAAATTAGAGATAGCATTAACCCACAAAAGCCCAAGACCAGTTAGAAATGAAATTTTTGAGTTTTACGTCCCACGGTTATGCCGGCTAGGCTAAAGGAGACGGTGATGATGAGTAATGAATGAAATGGTGGAATGAAGAAAGTGGGAGGAAACGGGATAACCCCGAGAAAACCCACGCACACGGTGTTTGTCCACCACAAAGTTCACTTGGCGGGAGCAGGGTTTGAACCCGACACCCCTAGCACCAGAGGTGAACGCTCTACCACTGAGCCACCGCGGCCCCCCAAGACCAGTTAGGTAACAAAAATTTGCATACACTAGCAACTGCCTGAACAATACCGTGTTACATCGAAAACCTGAGAAGAGAAGTGAACGAAACTCTTACAAGAGAACGGGTAGTGTGCCTGAAGTGGAACAACGGTTTTTTTTGCCTAAATGAATGATATAGCCCATGTAACGTAGTGAAACATAAAGTGGGTCACTGGTGGTACAAGGGGCGTTTGTGGGTTAAAATTTCAGCAAAAGAAAAATTGGGACACGCGGAAATACGTAGGAACAAACCTTGGTTCGACCAGGAATGCATTAAACTAGCAGAGAAGAGAAAACAGGCAAAATTACGCTGGCTACAAAATCCGAATGAAATAACTACACAAAATTTCGCAGATATCAGGCGGGAAACTTCCAAAACTTTTACAACAAAGAAACGCGAGTTTTAGAAAACTAAAATTAAGGAACTTGTAGATTATAGTAAAAATAAAAACATCCGGGACATGTATAAGGGGATCAGTGAATTTAAGAAAGGATATCAACCTCGTGCTTATATATTAAAGAAATCGGACGGAACAGTTCTCACTGATACGGATAGCATCTTAAATAGATGAAAAGACTTTTTGACGATTTGCTTAACAAGCAACCAAAAACTAGTGTGTGTGGAGAAAAGGAGATACACACCGCAGAATCGTATATTCCAGAACCCAACCGAATAGAAGTAGAAACCGCTGTAAAAAAATTAAAGAAACACAAATCTCCGGGTGTAGATGAAATTCCGGCTGAATTAATTTTAGCTGGAGGCGAAAAATTGTGGAACAAGATACACAAACTCATTCTCCTTATCTGGAACAAGGAAGAATTGCCACAAGAGTGGAAAGAATCAATCATTGTTCCAATTCACAAGAAAGGCGACAAAACTGATTGTAATAATTATCGAGGCATTTCTCTTCTGTCAACATCCTATAAAATCCTTTGAAATATTCTATTAGCAAGATTTACCCCATACGCAGATGAAATTATTAGAAATTATCAGTGCGGATTTAGACGAAATCGATCAACTATCGACCAAATATTTACCATTCGCCAAATACTCGAGAAAAGTGGGAATACAATACCCCTGTACATCAACTATTTTTTGATTTTAGAAAAGCGTACGACTCGGTTAGGAGAGAAACATTATACAACGTTCTTACAGAACTTGGAATACCGTGAAAGCTGATTAGATTAATTAAGTTGTCGCCATTATTATTTAACTTTGTTCTGGAATACGCTATAAGGAAAATCAAAGATAACAACCAGGGCCGACAGTTGAATGGTATTCACCATGTTATGGCATATGCTGATGATACAAATTTAATAAGGGATGATAGGAGAACAATAGAAAGAAATGCAGAGATCTTATTAAACGCTTGCAGGGACATGGGTTTTGAAGTAAATGCAGAGAAAACTAAATACATGGAAGTGCGTAGGGACTGTAATACGGCAAATTATAGATGCGTTAACATATTAAACAATACTTTTGATCAAGTGGATAGTTTCAAATATCTAGGATCAATATTAACAGAGGAAAATCATATTCACGAAGAAATTAAATGTTGACTAAAAGCAGGGAATTCGTGTTACTATTCGGTTCAAAATCTCTTGTCGTCGCGAATTCTGTCGAGGGATTTGAAGCTTAAAATTTATAAATCGATAATCATGCATGTTATTCTATATGGATGCGAAAGATGGTCGCTTACACTGAGGGAAGAACATAAACTGAAAGTATTTGAGAACAAAATCCTAAGACGAATATTCGGACCCAAGAGGAACGGGAATAGGGAATGGCGGAAACTTCATAACGAGGAACTACATAATTTATACGGTTTACCCAACATTGTTAGGGTCGTCAAGTCTAGGAGGCTTAGATGGGCAGGTCATGTAGCTAAAATGGAAGAAAGTAGAAACGCTTTCAAAGTCTTAACTGGAAGACCAATCGGAAAACGACCATTAGGAAGACCTAGGCGCAGATGGGAGGACAATATTAAGATGAATGTCGCAGAGATTGGAATACAAAGTGGAAACTGGATGCAGTTAGCTAAGGATAGAAGTGAATGGAAAGCTTTTGTGAACGCGGCATTGAACCTCCGGGTTCCATAGGCATATTTGTGTGTGTGTGTTTTTTAATTATACATTAGAGCTGAATAGTATTCACCAGGATATGGCGTATGCTGATGATGTAAATTTAATAGGGGATGATAGGAGGACAATAGAAAGAACGCAGAGCTCTTATTAAACGCTTGGAGGGACATGAATTTAGAAGTAAATGCAGAGAAAACTAAATACATGGAAATTCGTCGTAATGGTAATACGGCAATGCGAAACAACGGACCCAAGAGGAACGGGAATGGGGAATGGCGGAAACTTCAAAACGAGGAACTACATAATTTGTACGGTCTAGCAAATATTGTTAGGGTCATTAAGTCTAGGAGGCTCAGGTGGGCAGGTCACGTAGCCAGGATGGAGGAGAGTAGGAACGCTTTTAAAGTTTAAACTGGAAGACCAATCGGAAAACAACCATTGGGAAGACCTAGGCGCAGAGGGAAGACAATATTTAGATTGATCTCGCAGAAATAGGAATACCAAGTAGAAACTGGATCCAGTTGGCTAAGGATAGAAGTCAGTGGAGAACAGTGTTTTATCCAATCCCCTCGGTTTTGGGGGGATAATCTGAAGTTCTATGGGGGGAGACCATTAAAAATGTGGAAAGTAACCATGTACGTTATGTAACCCATTCCTTTATACTATGTGCAAATAAACTCTCTACATACTTTCCGAGAACTATGTATTTGTTCTTTACTGCTACACATTAATTTTTAACTATTGAAATATAAGTCTTTTCCATATGCAAGAATTATTACTAATATTTTGATCAGATAAAGATTCATATTTATTAAATTATTAAAATATTTAGAGTAATCTAGAAGGTTCTTACCTTTCCATGAACGAAATATTTAAATACACATTTTAATAAACTAACATATTTTACATTTTAAGTTTTAAAAGAAGGCAATGTAATTTTTCTTGGGGATGCGTTATACCAGATTTTTATATTTCTTATATGAAAAAGTTCCAGTACACGAGGATCTTCCATGGATATTAACACAAGTGAACTTAAGTGATGTGGTGTAAATTGTCTTAATTTAATACAAATTCGTGCCACACTTGAGAATGATCTTTCAACTTTGCAGGTACCTATAAGACACACACTTAATATGGCAACTAGATGTTGTAGTGTAGGAAAACCGTCCCCAATATCGTCCTCTTGATGTGTACATATTACTCAACTTCATATTCTTCTCTGTATACTTCTTCAAAATCAGGGTTGGGAAACATACGTTTTTTTAAAAAAAGAAGAAAACGTGTTTAAAACATGAAAAAGATGTTTAAAATTCTTTAAGCATTTTTGAAAAACACACACACAAAACATGTTTTAAACATTTTGAACAGTTTAAAACATAATTTTAAACATATATTTCAAAATCGTGTAATAAATTATTTGTTAAGATTTTTTGCTCTTTAGTTGCAACCAGTGATGTTATTCTAATTTTTTGACAACCAGTTCTGTGTATATACATACGTATCATTTTATATATATATATATATATATATATATATATATATATATATATATATATATATATATATATATAAAAGAGGGATAGAGATGGATAGGTAGAGAGATAGATATAAAAGAAACAAACATACCATAAGAAACAAACCATAGAAGTTAGACAAAAGCAATTTTTTTTACTGGATACTACAAATGACAAGAAGAGACGTACACAGCATCCTAACACAAGGAGGTGTGACGAAATTAGGTACTACTGTGAATATCTTGGAAACAAATTACTCAATTTATATGGTTGTCAAAAGGTATTGGAAAGACCTTAATCCAGCAATAGATCGAAATGTGTTGATAATGATGTATATGCGTTACAAGTCTCACCGCTACACTCGTGTGATCCCAGTTCTCATTCATAATATCTGAACACTTGAGATTAAGAAATAAACCGCTTATACTTTGTTCAGCGGAATCATATGTTTAATCCTTTAGCTGTAAGAATTTCTGAAAACAAAGATAAACTAAAATTTGCTGTTCCTGGCAGGGGTGTAGCCAGCAGGTTTGTGTAGGGGGGCCCGTCGTTTTTGAGGGGGGCCAGCTACAATGTACAAAGCCAAAAAAATGTGTTGCTGCTAGTCTGCAAAACTAAAAACACTATTTTAGCCTCTTCTTCTTCTTCTTCTTCTTCTTCTTCTTATTATTATTATTATTATTATTATTATTATTATTATTATTATTATTATTATTATTATTATTATCCATAAATTATATTCAAGATAGTTTTTATTATGCTTAATCAAGAACTACTGCCCGGGACCAAACGCTATACTTTTGTGCATAACTATAAAGGTAACCAAGAAAGTTCTGTCCCTTTTCGTGGAGATGTGTGTTCAGTTGGACCTCACATCGTGAGTTGAATGCGAGTGGAGATAAGGCGAACGTCAGTTGTTGTTGTGGGTATATCCAACATACTACCTGGTTGTGGCAATTCAGACACACCGTGAACTTGCGTAAAGACAGAGGGAACATGCGACTTCCACAGAGCGTCATAGGAGCATGTATGCTGAACGAGTTCAAATGGAGGTCAAACACTGCTGTAGCGGGACAGAAGATATGCCAGGCCTTTGGTGAGGGTGTCGTGATGACGCGGACATTGCAGCGATGGTTTAACAAGTTTAAGGATGATGACGAAACACCCGAAAACACCACGTGCCAGAAGACCAACGCATGTACAAAGAGGAACTGGGACTACAATTCAGTGTGTGGAGAAACCATTCGGCAGCACATCCATCAACTTGTGAAGCACTACCAGTTGGGTCGATGGGTCTCTCATATTTTGACTCCGGGCCAGAAGGCAACGCGGCAGTCGCCTGTGTTTATTTACTGTTTCGGAGCCATTTCTGGACAGGGCGTTGACATGTGATAAAAAGTGTGTCCTATACGAAGCTCCACGGCGTCGTCATCATTGGTTAGTATCCCATGAACCGATTTCAAAACAGCCGAAACCAGCACTGTACCAGAAGAAGGTCCTTCTGTGTGTTTGGTGCATCGTGCATCGGGAACTGCTACCAGCTGGTCAGAGTATCAATGCAACTGTGTAGTGTCAGCAGTTGAGCTGTGCTCAACAAAAACTCAAAACTCTGGAGCCATTACTTCTGAATTGCAAATAGGTCCTCGTTTACGGGACAACGCTAAGTCCCACGTGGCTAGGATGACTCAGGACACCATTTTTCGCCTTGGATGGGAAACAATATTGCAACCACTATATTCCCCGGGTATTGCACCGTCCGATTATCATCTGTTCCATTCTTTGGACAGTCACATTAGAGGACGCCAGTTCAAATCCCTAGTAAAAGTCCAAAATGCACCTGATACTTTCTTCGTTTCACGGCCCACCACGTTCTACCGCGATGGATTCCATGGCCTTCCAGAACGTTTTCAGAAGGTCGTCGATGCTGATGGGGACTATTTTTGATCTTCCAGGTTAGGTGACATATCGATGTTCGAAGGTGGTGGGTGAAAAAGCAACAAAACTTTTCTTGGTTACCTTTATGTTTAAATTTAAGACCCTGTATACAGAACCTATCTACACAAGATTGATTTTCTTTGAAATTTCGCTTAATTTCTTTACGGTTTCCTGACAAATATATTTATTTATTATTCGTGACTAAAAAACATAATTATTTCATTACACTGGGTAGAAATAAAAGTGAGAGCGAATGAAATCCAAATTGAATAAAAGCATTGTTTCTCACCAAATTTTCCATCCTCTATGTCTTTTAAAACACTTGTTAAAGTATATAAAAATATACTGTAGTTTACAAATCAGTTTAGTACTTTGTTTTATGGCTGTATTTGTAGTACCTTGTTAAAACGTTTGTCTTCAAACTGTCAAATATAAATCGCAGTAAATTGTGTAATCTGCTGTCACAAAAAGTATCCTATTTTTCGATCGGTATAAAGAAGAGATACTATACTATTTTTCGATCGGTATGGAAAAACAATATTTCTCCATACTATTTTACCATAAATTATTAATTGTCAATAAACTTTGTTACTTTTAAATGAATTAAGCGAGATAATTTTACTATGAAGTTTTAAAAGTTGGTTATTTGGGGGGGCCAGGAAACCATTTGGGGGGGACGCCCCCGATGGCCCCCCCTTGGCTACACCCCTGGTTCCTGGCTATATCTGGGTAAAATTTACTGTTATGTCTAGATATGACGAAAGGTTCTGCGAATTCGAAATATTTTATAAATAATAACCGGTTCTAGCGAACCGGCTGAATAACATAACTTCTTGCAACCGACCTTTTCATGTATATTATGCTGGTTAAGACTACACTGTATTGAGTACAGAACATTTCAATATAGATTAGTAATTGTCAACTTATTTCATATCACGACCCAATTTTATTACACCCTCGTGCCCGTGACTCTCATAAGTACTTTCTTCGTTCTAATAAACTGTTTAGGTAGGTTTTAAAATCTATGGGGATTTCACACAATCTATAAATATACATGGTGAAATAAAAGTCCACACCACTCTTGCGTGTTTAAAACGGCTTGAGGAAGAATGATGCAACTTGAAAGTGGTCTGACACATCAGATGGAGCTCATGGCGGCCATTTTTGATTGGTATTCGAAATTTCAGACGCAAAGGGAGTCATGTTACATGTTGTAAGGCTAGACGTTTAGCAGAAATACACTTGTGCGGTTACTTTAGTCCTAAACCAAGTCATTTCGGAGTTATTGCCTCTGAAAGTTTTCTAATTATGCCCTTACAGCGTAAACTCGCGTTTCATGGAGATCGGTGAGATTTTAGTTGCAAAAGTTGATTACTATTTCAGAATACTGATGCTAATGAAGTTATTTTAAAATAATAAATTTTCGAAAAGTAATGTTTGGAGCATACTTCATGTTGTGCTACCTCTAGAATATTTTCTGCAAGTCTATGTAATTGGTTGCTTTTTAAAGTCAATAATTTATTGATGAAAAATAATATTTGGGGCGTTCAGAGCACAATGGATGCAAGTCTGTTTTCAATAAGGTTCAGTTTTACTCAACAAATGGATCCTGTATCAAGATGTAATATCTCCGCAGTCAAAAGTCCGACTTAAATGTAAATGAATCCACGTAAAAGGGCGTAGCATAGTTTCATATAACAGCCCCGTGTCAGTGAGGCAGGAGGGCAGCCGCCTCCACCTCCATTCTGAATTTCAGATTTTGGGGGCGGTAAGGCAGTTTTAGAAACTTTTTAATAAGGAAAGTCCAACAAAAAAAATTTGAGGTCCTTACACCGATTAAATACGGAGCAAATATTGATCAAAAGTGGAAAGTTGCTTATGCCTAATTTCTAGAATTTTAAGCAGATCATAGCAAACTCGAAATAAGAGCCATCTTTGGAATCTTTGAACCAAAAAATATACACATATACAATAGGCCTATAGCTCTTTACGGGCAATAGAAATGGATTATAACTGATCAAACTTCGTATTTATTCGGTGTAAGGACTTCATATTTTTTCTGTGGACTTTGCTCAGTACAAGGTTTCTATATCTGCATTACTGCTCCCTAAATCTAGAATTTAGGCTAGAGGGCGGATTACCTCTAAATGGACTCCCTTCTTTAGCGGCAATCATATACAACTCTAGATTGCACCTTGTCGCGTAGTTTTTCTTTCTTTCATTTCGTTTTTTTTCCCTAAAGTATGTATATACAGAGACTGAGAACCAACTTATACTGTAATAACGAATGCCTACGATATTATAATTTCAGAACCGCAATTTAGCAAAGAACTCTTTGTTTTCCGTGTACAATACAAAAGCTTGTTTCCATGATAATTTTTTCATTTATTTTTAATACCAGTCCTACAAGGAGTCCAACCTTCAACTACGACACTTTTTCGTGAGTTAGCTGAGAAGCAATTAAACAATACAATAAACGCTAGAAACAGGAAAAAAGAGATAACATAAATTTTAGACCCCCAAATTGACCTGCTGTAGCCACAAGAAATCAAAACATTCAGATGGGAAGAAAATAGTTTGCTGAATGGGAAGTACTTTGTGATAATTTTCTTTCTCTGGCAAATATTTTTACAAAAATAAAATGAAACGAAAATAAACATATGCTTAAAACAAATCTTAAAAAATACACTTGTGTAAAACAAAATGTTTAAAATGTATACAAATTGTATTTTAAACAAAATCAATTGTTTAAAACAAGTTTTAATCATTTGTTTTAACCATTTTGTTTTAAACAAAACAAGCCTGTTAAAATTGAATGATAACACTTATATACAGTTACTCACTCTTCAAAATTTACTTTTCAAAGACTCTTCGAAGAAAATCACATGAAGATTTGTGTTCTTGTTTTGCATTATCTATAGGCATAATGTCACTACAGTTGAACACTTGGTACTATAAAAAAAAGTGCCAACGGTATCCCCAAATTTTCTAGCAACGCTACCACATACGACTGCACTTCATTATGGAGCTTATCATAGTCTTCAAAATCTGTTTCTAGAAATGCGCACACTTTTTCCATCATTTTCTTGTGATAATTGTGAAAGACTTCTTAATAAGTCGATGAATCACTCATAATAACTTTCAAACGAGAGGTTGCTACCGAAAATTTTCTTTTTTCTGTTTTTAAGATTGTGTAATATCGAATATACAGAAGTACATTGTTCCATCACTCTTTTTCCCTCGCAATCACTACTAAGAGCTTTTCTTTGAGATTCGCTTTGTCTCTGTTTTTTTAAAGTTTATTAACTTTTGGATTTTAACCTGTACTTTTATTCCAGTTTGTGTAACCTTTCGTTATGAAAGTACCATAAGAAATTATCGTCTATTAGAATAAAGAGTACTATTATTCTATTATTGTCTAGGGGCAAAAGCCACGTGTGAATTTTTTTCTATTTAAGCCCAACATATTATAATCAAAGTTCTAGTCGATTAAATTTGGGATACTTCAAATAACCCTATTATAAAGAAATATAACACTCCAAGCGTTACACCTTAGAAAGCACAAATACACCATACTAAAACCCGATCATCACACTGATTTTTTCTGTCATTGCTTCGTGCTGATACATATTACTTTGTGTTCAGCTACTGAGATAAAAGCAAATTTTGCAGGTGATTCTAGCAAGCGTTTTCTCGAAATGAAAAGGGAAGTGGGAAATATAAAAATGGTACCATGAAAAAATAAATTTGACTTTTTTGCGGAATATGAAAAAGGACACCGACTGAAAGCTTGCGAATCGGAAAAACAAACTGCACGTAAAATTTGAAACCGGAAATATACATATGGCTACATTTATATCTTCAAATTTTTTTTTGGGAGAATTCTACAACTTCGGGGGGGGGGGGAGGGGAGGGGAGAATTTTCCCCTTCTAAAATGCCTGGATAAAACACTGGTGGAAAGCTTTTGTAAACGCGGCATTGTGCTTCCTGATTCCATAGCCCATAGATTTGAGTGGTCCACAAGTAAGTATACTGTACCGTACTGCATTTTATATCATTTCTTACTGTTATCCATCAGATAGACTTACTTTCTTTACTATTTGTTCTTAATGTGTGTTTACTTACATGTTAAGCTCGGAAGAGCCGAACTAAATAAAACCCATAAACTAGAATTTTATACTTGATCAGTGCAGGAATGTATACTTACTTTTGGGCCACGATATATATAATTCTAATGAATAACTAAAATATACAGCGAATACAACCTTTGAAAATAAAGCATATGAAATAATTCGCAGTTACCTTAGTAGAAGGAAAGGTTTAATCACAAGGAAAATGTGAAAACAAGAGACCAACTGCTCTTCAAAGGAATGTATTTGCTTCATAGGGCTCTACCAAGCATGTGGTGACTAATACATATTCTGCGTGGACAAACAGTGCCAGTGTATGACCAGTGCGATGTTGATAAACATGCAAAGAATGGAAGCAATCAAAAATGCCATAATAAATAGAGAGAGAGAGAGAGAGAAAACGTGTTTACTTGCAAGTCATTGTAAACATTTATTTCCCACTTATCAAAAAGCTATAAAAAATTAAGAATTCTTGGTTCTGTGGTTGTGAATTTTATCTTGAAAACGGACCAAACGATTTTCTAGAACTTTACCATTAGTCTTTAATGTAGGGTGGGGAGGGGGCAAGGTGGCTCAGTGATAGAGCACTTACCGGCATCCCAGGTTCAATTCCCGGCCAATGAAGTTTGTGGTGGACAACATCGCGTTCGTAGGTTTTCTCGGGGCACTCTAGTTTCTCCCCACTTTCTTATGTTGCCTATGCTTCCATCATCATCCACTTGCCCTAATCATCTCCCTTAGCGTAAAGGACATAACGTGGAACGTTAACCTGAAATATTTCATTTCATTTCATTTTCTACTCTCAGAACAGAGTGTGGGAGCCACTTTGAAATTTTATTATTATTATTATTATTATTATTATTATTATTATTATTATTATTATTATTATTATTATTATTATTATTATTATTATTATTATTCGGACCCAAGAGGAACGGGAAGGGGGTATGGCGAGAACTTCATAACGTGGAACTGCATAATTTATACCGTTTACCAAACATTCGAAACATTGTTAGGATCACCAAGTCGAACAGGCTGAGATGAGCAAATCATGCAGCCAGAATGGAAGAAAGTAGGAACGCTTTCAAAGATTTTACTGGAAATCCAATCGGAAAGCGTTCATTAGGGAGATCTAGGTGGAGATGGGAGGGCAATATTAAGATGGCTCCCGCAGAAATAGGACTACGAAATTGAAACTGGACCCAGTTGGCTAAGGACATCATTCAATGGAGAGCTTTAATGAACGCAACATTGAACCTCTGGGTTCTATAGGCCATAGGGTTATTATTATTTCATACATTGAGGATTAAAAATTGTTCACATTAGTCAACAATGAGTTTGATGACTACTTGGTACAACAAAATTTGGATACAATAAATAATTGTGTAAGAGAAGTTGACTAAAATCTATGGTTAGAAAACAAACTTTATGACATGCATAAATCATTTCAATATGATGCTAGTAAATGTGAGGTTAAATTTATACAAATAGAAAAAAGAAGACATTAATAAAGATCTGAGAATTACAGTTGACAGACAGTTCAAGTTTCGTAATCATGTGAATTATATTAGAAAAGAGGGGCCGCAGTAGCTCAGTATTAGAGTGTTCACCTCTGCTGCATGGGGTCCCTGGTTCGATCCCAGCACGCGCCAAATAAACTTTGTGGTGGACAATCACTGTGTGCGTGGGTTTCCTTGGGGTTCTACCGTTTCCTCCACTTTCTTCATTCCACCATTTCATTGATTTCTCATCATAACCATCTCCTTTAGCCTAGCCAGCATAACTGTGGGACGTAAAACTCAAATAATTCATTTCATTTTCTATTAGAAAGGGTTAAAGATTAATAGCAGGTTTTACTTTAAAGCACTGGCCTGTTTTTCAATCAGATAAAAGGTACATATCTCTATACAGTTTATTTGTAAATCTAAAATTAGAATTTAGATCTGTAATATGGAATTCTGTTTCTAAAACTTCGACGAACAAAATACAATTTGTGCAAAAGTGTATTGATTGACTATTTCAAAACGTAAAATGAACTATTATTCACATTGCTACAAATATTGGAATGTCCATAGCGTTTGAGTATTTAGACAACCTTGATAAAAAAAAGTTTTTTTTTTATTAGGATTTCATTCAAAAGATAGTGCATTCCTATATATAACTACCGTTTACAGAACATTGGTTTTAAGGTATCGAATCATAGTATGAGATATTGTACAATTTTACGGTGACAACAAGTTTAACCTATTGAAGATTCGCCTAACAACCCTTGACAATTGAATTTTCATGTGGAATCTGAAAATAAAATATAGGCTAGTTTTGAGTTCAAGATTCGAATTTTAAGAGTGGCCTAATGATAAATTATGTTGCTAGTACTAGCAAGGAATGACACAATAACTTATATTATTAAATTATAAATATGCGTTAAAATGCATATGGAAACTATCTAAGTATTGTTAATGACTAGGTAGGCTATAATAAAGTTAAACGAAGTTATAAAAATTATAAAATATAGTTGACATAAAGCTTCAAGGGAACCCTGGTAGAGCATTCACCTCTGGTGTCATGGGTCCCTGGTAGAGCATTCACCTCTGGTATCATGGGTCTCTCGTAGAGCATTCACCTCTGGTATCATGGGTCTCTCGTAGAGCATTCACCTCTGCTGTCGTGGGTCCCAGGTAGAGGATTCAACTCTGGTGTCATGGGTCCTTAGTAGAGCAATCATCTCTGGTGTCATGGGTCCTTGGTAGAGCATTTACCTCTTGTGTCATGGGTCTCTGGTAGGGCATTCTCCTTTGGTGTCATAATCCCTAATAGAGCATTCACTTCTGGTGCCATACGTCCCTGGTAGAGCGTTCACCCCTGGCGTCACGGATCCTGGTAGAGCATTCACCTCTGGTGTCATGGATCCCTGGTTCGATCTCAGGTTTTGTGAGTTTGTGGCGGACAACATTATATCCATGAGTTTCCTCGAAGTTCTGCTGTTTTTCCTAAATTCTCGTTTCCTTTATTGTTTCCTAACTATTCACTTCCTTTAATTATCCTTCTCCTTTAGCCTAAGGGTCATAACCGTAGGAGTTAAATTATAACTTTCATATAATTTTATTTACAAATCACCAAGAATCAATCACATACCATTGTACAAGAAATAGCCCTTTCTGTAACCTGGGTTTTGGTGGTATTTTTTAGACTTTCAGTCAAGCAGCTACTGCATCGTCACTATTTATCCTAGGATCATGGTTTATACCTCATTCTCTTCAGAATAGAACCTGATTTCAAATGGTACTACTTGCTTGCTCATACCATATGCCAGGAGAGGGAAAAAAGATGTCAAAGAGAAAATTTCGGAGCGAAAAATTTTTTTTCACACTTTGGGTCCCTCTCGAACGGCCCTGTGTGAACGTGGAGATCTAAAAAAATCTGGTAAATAGTACTTGGTATACTGAATGTGTGTGCCAAATTTCCAGTTTCTATCTTGAATACTAAGGGCGAGAGAAATTTTATCAAGAATCCCCACAATGTCCCAAATTACCACAAAACACCATGGTCTCAGGTAAAAAAAAATTCCTGAGACATCTCTATTTATCCTAAGACTATAACCCGTCAATCATTCTCTTTAGAATAGAACTGCCTTTCAGGCGGTACCATTCACGTGTCCCTATCGTGTATCTAAGGCGAGAAAATCCCGAAAAACGAGATTTTTTGGTCTAAATATCCCTTTTTTCAACTTTTAGCCCCCCTGGACCCCTCTGTTTTAACGCAGAGATCTGAAAAAAATCTGATAAATACTACTCGGTGGGCTGAATGTTCATGCACAATTCCAATTTTCCAGGTGCAAAAGTAAGCCCACCAAAAAAATATATACCGACAATGTCCCATATTCCCGTATACAGTGGGATATTTGTAAACATTCCCTGAGATATCCCTAATTACCCTAGGATCATGGTTTGCACATCATTCTCTTCAGAATAGAACTGTCTTTCAGGCGTTATCACTCACATGTCTCTATCATGTATCTAAGGCGGGAAAATCCCGTGAAAAAGATTTTTTTGGTAAAAATATCCCTTTTTTCAAATTTTAGCTTCTCTGTACTCCCCTCTTTTAACACAGAAATATCTAAAAAAATCTGTTAAATACCACTCGGTGGACTGAATGTTTGTGCACAATTTCAATCTTCTAGGTGCAAAAATAAGCCCCCCTAAAAAGATACCGAAAATGTCCAAAATTCCCCTATACAGAAGTATATTTTGATAAAAATTCCCTGACACTTCCCTAATTACCCTAGGGTCATGTTTCAGCCATCATTCTCTTCAGAATAGAACTGCCTTTCAGGCGGTACCATTCGCATGTCTCCATCATGCATCTAAGGCGGGAAAATCTCGAAGAAAGGGAGTTTTTGGTACAAATACCCCTTTTTTCAACTTTTTGCCCCTCTGGATCCCCCCTGTTTAATCGCAGAAATCTGAAAAAAATCTGGTAAATACTACTTGTTTGACTGAATGTTTGTGCAAAATTTCAATCGTCTACGTGCAAAAATAAGCCGGCAAAAAAATAATGAACATAGGCGAAAAAGAAAACATATAAAAGCAAATATATATATAAAATTATGACGTCATCACCTCCTATGTCTGGACGCAGGAAGGTGTGAAACCATACGTAACGTGTTTTACAATGGCTCTGGACTTGAAAAAAAACGTGCGAAAAAGCTCAAGTAGGAGAGTTATTACGCAATGTACCATGACACACCCGTATGGTACAAATTGTACCATGGGATCCCGAAAGGGATAGAGTGAGGCTCTCCGTCAATGTGATGTGTTGCCCTTTCCTGTGATTCTAGCTACCTTTTGACTTGCACAATATACCAATCAAGCTGACATCATTTGGATTTCTTTCAGTGACTTTTGTTGGGGGAAGTCCTAATTCTTGTTAGGACATTACGCAAGTTTCCTTCCCTTATCTTGTAACGAGAGCATGTTAATTTTGACCAACGTACCTTCCCTCAGGAACCACCACTGCTTTCTTTGATTCTGCAACGTGCCTGATCAGAAGTTGGACCGGTTTATTTTATTCTTTTATTCAATATTTGTTTCTTCTAATATATATATATATATATATATATATATATATATATATATATATATATATATATATATATATATGTGTGTGTGTGTGAATGTGTATATGTACGTATATGTAGGGTGTCTCAAAAGTCCCCTGACATAGGGTTGTAACCAATTCGTGTAATCTGGTCGGCAGACATTTATTTGTAACCGCCTGGAGTTCTGGTCGCTGTTCGTGGTTTGTGGTTCTACCAATAAGTATTCTCCTGAGACTGGAACTTACCTGGACAGGACGATGAAGGACCTCTCCAAGAAGAGTTACAAACTGTTCCCAAATCGCTCGTCGGTCTCAATAATGAGATGAGCATTGGGCGCCGAGAGGTTCCTGTGTCTCGTCTCGAAAACCTCACGGACGATAAGACGGTCATCCAGACCATAACGCACACAAACATCACTCATACAAACAACGAAAACACACTGGATTAAATGACACTATACTTATTTATTAGAACACAATCATATATAAAAAAAAATAAAATAGCGAAGAGGAATGAACACAACACTGAACACCGAATATGTAAAATAATTTTCGTCACTGAAATCACACTTTGCCTTTTCAGTGCGCGATAGCCCTTTAAATATATAAGATTATAATTCGGATTTCACAGTAAATGCTTCTCTCACACCATTGACACACTTGGGGGGTTAGCACTGGGGAAAAGTTGTCTGGATCGTCCCACGATGAATCCATTTGCTGCCCTAACAATCCTGCAGGGTAAAGATGAGTCTTCAGCAAATTAGAAAAAAGTAGAATGCTGATGTTGGAGGGCGCGTGTATAACTTACATGTACGCACAAGGTCTGCGGACCTGGGACTTCACTAGTTGGGGCTAGCCGTAAGAAAACGTCCTTCACCGGCTAAATAGCTTGTGCCCCTTAACAAAAAGTCCGACTTGAAGCTCGACGCAAGATGCGTGGCTACGGCTTCCAGACCTGGAGTCAAACTCCCTGAGCACCGAAGCTCAAGGTACGGGTTGCAATGGTCAACTAAAAAGTGTTGGCAGTTCATTTCAAAAATCACTCAGTTAACTCACCTGTATGCACATAGAAACAGAATATGGAAAACAATTTGTGTTAATTTTAGTCAACTGCCCATAATGCACTAGACACGGCGATAACTTTGGCGTGAGAAAGTACAGATAACGAACTACGAAACAACGCAGTTGGTGCCACTTTGGTTGCTGGAACATCTGGTCAGCCCGTATTTCTCTAATCTATAGTAATGTTTCCATAAGCGATTAAAGAAAGCACTTAACTCAGTTCCCAATAACTATAGAATATATACTGTGTATATAATGAGTCAGGGAGAAACACTGAAATGGTTCGTCACCAACTGAAACGTTCTCACTAAAAGCAATGTTTTAAATATATATATGAGAAAATGATGAAAGACTTCTTTGTCCAAGTGTGTGGGAAAGAAGCAATTCCCACCGAAGAAAGAACTTATATGCGTTGCAGAATAAAGTACAAATCGAAAAAAAAATGATCACTCTCTTTACGAAATATACATAACGTCCACAAAAAATCCTTCTATAACCTGGTAGCGGTTATAGGGTAACTCTGTTAATATCAGAGTTACGACAAAATGTAAGAGGGGAAAACCGTTTCCAAATATGATGTTTTCAATCTAAAGTGAAGGATTTTGTTTTTTAAATCGGACGAACAGTTTAGGCTATACACTCTTTTTGCGCCCAATGTTAAACAAGCAACGTTGTTATTTACCTGGACCCACAACATCAGCAAATGAAGTTACTCTTCGAAATGCGGGCTGGCCATCGACACGTTAACATAAAATACAGCAATTTTATTGAGTTGTGTTGTGGATAATAACAGAGTTACCGTATGTCAGGGGACTTTTGAGACATCCTACACACACACACACACACACACACACACACACACATATATATATATATATATATATATATATATATATATATATATATATATATATATATATATATTCAAGTGTCGATTTCCTGCTTTCTTGTTAAGCTGGTTTATCCAACAGTACAGCCCAATGGATAAACACAGTGTACGTGTTTTTTTTCGAGGTTCTCCTGTTTCTTACCACTTTCTTTATTCCACTATATTATCCATTCTTATAATAATCGTTTCCACTAGCCTACCCCACACAAGTGTGGAATGTAAAACTCAAAGATTTCGTTTCATTTCATTTTCATTTTCTTTTTCTTTTTGTCTTTTTTTCAAAATTTAACGTCCTAAGATTGTGCTCCAAGGCTTAGAAAGACAGTGATAGAGATGGATAATAATAGTGCAATGAAAATGTCAGCGTAAGTTTTTGGTAGTTGTTGCATGAATACGGGTTTGTGCCCTTGTTTTCTGTCTCAATTGTGTCCTTAGCAGTGGAGTTTCAGCATATTTATGAGGGCCATAAACTATCGCATGCCCCTGCCTTAGGGGTGAGTCCTGGGTCTCCGGACCCTAACCGAAATCGCTACTTTTATGTGCATTTTATCTAATTTTGGGGATAATTTTACAAATTTTAATAAAACTTTTCCTCGTATTGAACTTGGTCCCCCTCCGAAATGAAGTCCTGCGTACGTCCCTTGTGGGACGTAACTAGAGTGTGACAATTACTCGCACACACTTGATTAACTAGTCATATATTTAGATTAAAATAAATATTTAAATTCAATTAATTTTGAAATTCAAGAAACATATTTTTTGTTTCCTTTCTTCTGCAAAGCGAATTCTTTATTTTTCGTAGGTAGAAAATTTTCTTTGCCGTTAAAAAAAAAAAATTGAAGACTGCAACCGACACTTCTTCTTTTGCCTCTACTCGCTCCAAAGACCACCCACCATAGCGCCTCTCGACTCATCGCTAATGGACTGCCATTGTTAGTGAAAGTAGAATTTCGCAGCACATAACTATAAGAATTTTGTGAATCTCACGCAGCAGACAACCAGGAACCAAAAATCTTTATCTTGCAAGTTTTAATCAGGGGTGCCCACAAGGGGGGGCTATGACGCAAACGGCGTCATTGAAATATTTGGGGGGGGGTTAAAAATCTATATAAATATGTTTGAGAGGGTGTAAAAATTAATCGAAAAGATTTTTTTTTTCATGGAAGAACACCTACGGATAGGCAATTGAGGGGGGGTGCGTCATGGACATGAGGGGGGTGGGCACCACTGTTTTAATATCCCAGAAATCGGAAGCTACACATTTGAACGTCTTCTTCAAGGATATCTTAGTGCTCATGCAGTATGCTCACTCATATTAACAATAACGTTAGCAAATGTGTTTCCTTCAAATTGAAATTTTACGTGGATGATGTTCCTCTATTTACTGATGAACAAGATCAAAAATTGGAGGTTCTGAAAGGCGTATTCAATAGATTAAAGAAAGCAGGAATGATATAATCTATATAGAAACGTAAATTTATGAAGGAAAATATATTGGACACATTGTCACTTGGACACATTGTATCTGACAACGGTTATCAAATTGGCGATACAATGCAATCAAAGGTTTGGAAAGTACAGTCACCTAAAGAGCTAAAATCATTTTTAGAGCTTATGAATTATATACGCCGGTATTGTAAAAACTATACTGAAATTGCAGCTTGTCAAAATCTGTTGAAAAAAGGGAATGACTATACGTTTCGACAGAAGAACATCTACGACCGTTAGACAAATCAAAAGAAATGTTGATGTCATATCCACTTCTTGTTCCACATCTGCAGGGTAAGCATCTGAAATTATGTACAGATGGAGACTCAAAATCGATTGATGATGTAATGTTACAAACACAAGATGTTGAATGGTCACATTATGTTACTATAGCAGAGTATTGAGAAAAGTTCGCAGACATTGTAGAGAATGAATTCTTAGCAATTCTTTCTCCATGTAAACCATTCAAATTTTGTTTGTACGGATACGAGCTCGAACATTATACTGACTGAAAATTGACCATTTGCTAACGTATAGTAGCTATTTTGTTCATGTTTAACACTATCAAGAATTAATGTTGGGTCTATTAAAAATATATCACATCCGATCTAGGTCGTTCCGAAATTAATACCTCCTATTTTTGTGTTGACTTCGTATGTCCGTGCCAAATATCGTTGACGTAGTGTTAATGCCTGAACTTTCCTCTTTTGTTTGCAGCTTGTCCCGTTTTTCTGCGGTAGTTGGTGCCAGCATAGGAGTGTTCCAAAATGGAGCCTGATATGGCCGTGCGTATAAAATAACGATGTGTGATTGAATTCCTCACTGGTGAAGGAATTGCGCCAATCGAAATCCATTGACGCTTGGTAAAGATTTATGGAGTCGATACAATAGACGTGAGTAATGTGAGACGATGGGTACGGCATTTTCAAGGAGGTGAAAAGTGTGTTCATGATTAGCCAGGGCCCGGTCCACCCTGCACAGCTGTCATCCCTTGCAATGAAGAGCGTCTTGATCAAATCATCTGTGCTGGTCGCCGGATAACGAGCAGAGAATTGCGTACAAAGCTGAATGTCGGTTGTAATGCCCTGCTTGTCAAAGCTGTAAGTAAGTGGTTAGCCTCAGCTGGTTCCGAATTTTACAAGCACGGTATGCAGGCTCTTGTTCATTGTTGTCAAAAATGCATAACGAATGGTGGAAACAGTTGTATGAACATTTATTTACTGTTATTTTTCATTTATTTACTGTTATTACTTTCAAAATACTCACTTTCGTAATGGTTTCTTTTCTTAAGGAAGTATGATAATGTACGCGCGTGTACATCACGCAGTGAGAGCCTGGATTACTAAGCCCAATTTCAAAGTTTGTATGATAGGTCTCCACGTGCGTCTACGTGTCGACCTAAACTCATGTGATAATTTGATCTTTGTGCTTACGATGGCTTTAGTTACTATACAAGATTGGCACATTCCGGGAAGAACTTACATATTATTGCTATTCGCTCTGCGGTCTGTATCTTTACGTGTAACATGTATCTTTGTATGCAACATATATCTTTACAAGTATCTCAACATATATATCTTCGTATTATATTCGTATATTCTTGTATTTCATCGTATCTAGTGTTTCTATTTTCTACCTAAAGTGGAATTTTAATAATTCTACTGAAAGAACGATCAGTGACATTTTGTAGTTGTTTGTTGTGGAACTTGTAAACTTTTTATTTTCTTATTAACTTCAATAAACCATTCACGTCTACCAAAGCGAGATCTATTCCTTTGAAGAAAAAAACGAGAAGAACCTGCGCGAGGCGAAACGTCAATCATATAACAGAACTATGTGGAAAAATCCAGCCAGTAACTGAAATATTGCTCTGTTTAGCTGCGCTGTTGTTATTTACGTGTTCCATTAGTTTCCATAAAAAGTAGAAAGCTTTACTTTCGGAACGACCCTCGTATTTGCATTAGTTAAAATCACAGCGAGAACTATCAACAGCAAATTGACATTTACGTACGAACAACAGAACTAAGAGTTAAAATTTAAAATTTACCAACAATGTCAACATAACTCTCATTGTGTTGTGCGCACTGACTTCTGTCTTCGCATATTTTAAGGTTATTTTGTGGCGCTTCAACAAAATTCATCATAATTATTCAGTTTTACTTTCTCCTATATTGCAAATAGAGCACGGGCGCTCTACTGACAATGTGTAGCAAGGAAGACGAGAGAGCAGTAATTATCCGACAAAAGTAATGTCCTTGACAGTGTATCTCGCTGTTAGAAGCAAATTGCCGTTTTAAGATTGTTGGTAAATTACTGAATATTGCAATGTTAACTTAGCACATCCGTTTTGTGATTAGCTTCCACTATAGATTCATTTCATTCCAATAACAAGTTTAGGATAACTATCCTCACGGAAGTTTGTGTCTTCAATATATTTTTCATTAGAGATCCTGGGGATTTACACTGGACACTTTCTCTGTCACTGGATTCTCGTTCATCTTGAGGAACCTATGTTTCATCTCATGTGACTATTCTGCACAAAACTGTGTCACCTTGATTGTTGTAGCGGTCGAGTATGCGGCTTAAGTTGATGCAGCCCTGCTTCTTATGTGTCACGCTTATTTGGCCACTTGTAAATTCATATATCCATTCGTGCACATTTCTACGCGGTAGGACACTGTGTCTGTATTGTGAGGAATGTCTCCGATAAATTTTAGTCTCTGATACATCTTCGAATTAGACAAATTGGATCACTGTCTTCTCTTCTTCTTTGGTGTATAATATCAGAGGAGCAGACATGCTTTTTGGCAATAATGATAATAAAAAAAATACCAGCTTAACCTTACAAAAAACAAGGGGATAAGGTAGTGACGGGAATCTAAAGGGAGATACGACGAAACAGTTTATCATTTCTGGCTTTCCATCGTAGAAATAGAATACAATAAATAACTATATTACCAACCCTTGTATGGTAAAGTATAAATGCAAATAAAATGAAGATAGGTTTTCAATGTCTGACTGATGAAATGCCCTACCGTGACATACTATTCATTGAGGTCCTATGCTGAGAAATTTGAAAGTTGCTCCTAAACATGTTGATTGAAGAAATTTAAAGTTAGCTGGGTCAAAATACTAAAAGCACTTTGATGAGATATTTCAGACTTTGAACAATGCTTAATATGGCACATGGTACAAAAAATAACTTTTTTTTGGCAGCCTTATGTAATCAAATATATTGAATTTATAGAAGGCATTAACATATCAATACCTCTCTATCAGAAAGCATTGGGGCATAATGTTTTGCTTTAATAATAAGTTTTAAAAAATCCGCCGCATATGTATATATTACTATTTTCTCATTCATGATGCAGACATGTTTAATGGTAATTTATCTATGTTTTTCATTGTAACAACATAATGCGGGACTAAGTGAAATATTACACTATTTAATGCATAGTAAATGAGCCAATAGTCGTCAATTTTTGAAGATATGTCTACTTTCTTATCATTACTTCTTACCTATTTGCATCATTTTTATTAACTTGCTGATATAGCCGTTTTTGGATTGTGGATAGAGGTTTGTGGAAATTATTTAAGTCCTTTTTCCTTTTGGAATAAGCATTACATTCAAAGTGCAATAAGATAAATCCGTAATATCATCCCTCCCTACTTTCACTCACTTTTCACACACTGCAGAGTGGTTCAGAACTTAAGCGACTTCAGGAGTGTCATATTCATTTCAAAGACTTATACGATGAAATAGTTGATCATTTGTTTTTTCCATCGTAGAAATAGAATACAATAAATAAGTATTTTACCAACTCTTGCATTTTAAATGCCAATTCAAACGCATATGCAACTATAAATGCAAATAAGATGAAGAAAGTTTTTTATATGAAGACATGGGTTCAGCACATGAGTGGATTAACAATTAAACAAATTAAGCACATGCTGAAGCACCAAGGGAAAGGAGAACCACATAAATGAAAAAAAAAATACAAAGCCAAACTGACACACACACACACACACACACACACACACATATATATATATATATATATATATATATATATATATATATATATATATATATATATATATATATATATATATATATATATATATATAAATAACCAGAGCATTGAGAGAATGCCAGACCTAAGACAAGGGTCATGAAATTGATGGTTAAATCCCCTTATATAGCCTAAATAAAGCAGGGAAACATTGTGTGTAGTCTGTGAAATAAATAATTTCTGTATCTCAGTTTAAGAAACACGCACACACTTACGTCGTCTAAAACATAATCTCAATGACGGAAGTAAAGCAATAATAACCGTAATGATAGAGGTTGATAATAGTAACAATTAGACTTTTGATCAAAGACTTGGTAATTAAATATATCGCACCCTTACTACAAAAGTGCCACAACTCAAACATTGTCAATTTTAAGTTATGTATATATTCGGATTAGTGAGGCTGCCGTCTATCTGGAAATATAAGAATCCTGGCCCTAGCTTTTCTAGAAACTGCACGAGAGCGCTAGTTTCACTAATGAATAACATTTAAGTGAATGTATTACCAACACTTTCAAATGTGATTTACTCAAAACTATCTTTTTTGAGTTGTGGCACTTTTGTAGGGAGGGTGCGGTATATAGGATACAACTTGCCAATATAAATAAAGTTGCATACATGAATCAATATTTTTCCATCATACTGTGAATTTTGTTTAATTTTGAAAAATAAAACAAATATGTTAGGGTTTATTACTGTTGATATCTTGAATATATACGTGCGCAACAATATAATTTAAATGCTTAGAATATCTAAGGTTTCTAATCTAGTCCTGATCGGTTGGTTTCTATTATTTTTACTTGTCAATCTCTCCCAACAATCTCTCACTTCAGAATGCCGATGAGGGATAAATGTAAACTTAAGCGCGATCGAGACTGTTCACCTCAACGACCCAGGAAACTATGGATAGACACTAATATCGGTCGTTTTCAATTATTATTATTTCACTCATTTCCACCCTCCTCTACTCATCTCCATACCGGCAGAATAATATCATATGTTAGGCCATGGTCCACTTGAGTACTAAAAATAATGAAACTTGGTGAATTGATCTGCGAGCAGTTGGCGACGAAACATCGTTACATTTATTTTCATTTATATAGAAAATGTTTCTCCGTATAGTATTTTTGGCATATATTTTTGATACACTTCTACCTCGCTTAGAATACGCGCTTATGATGAATTAATGTAATAGAAAAGAATTACTCCATGGTCTATGCATATACGAAAAAAAAATAAAATCTGTCTAACGGTCTAGGAAGATTTAGCCATCAAACATGTAGTTTCGATTTTATGTATATGAGTTGAAATGCCATTTCTTCGAACGGGCAAAATAGGTTTATGGATAATATTTGAAATCCTTTTCTCTTACAATGAAAGTGTTTCGGTAAAAATTGGAACACACCCTTGAATTAAATAGCCATGATAAAGACACTGCTTGAAGTAGGTAATAACCAGGGCCCGGATCTTGTTGACCTAAACTTTTCTAAAAAGTGACCTATAAAATGACACTAAAATTCACAAAAAATGACTTTAAACTTGAACTTTTACTTCGTTAAACATGGACATTTTTTGAATATCTATTAGATTTTAAATATCCTTTCTGTCATTTTCAAAAGTTTTGTTTCAGTTAGCTACAGCCCATTGATCAAATGTTGTGTTCAATGATCAAGTACTGAAGGTGTCAACTCACTCGTGAGTTGAAAGTAGGAAGTAAAGTTCAGTACAAGTTTGAAACTATGAATCAAAGTTCGCAAGTCTAGACTGTATACACGAGAATAATAGATTTAAAAAAGTTTAAAATCTTTGAACGCCTTCCAATTTATTTTTAGTTATTCACTGATAATATTGGTCAACAATCCAAACCCATCTGTCTCACCACCTACCAACTCCCACCCTTCGTCAACCATCTACAGCTTAGTATTCATTAGCTTGTTAGGAATGCAGTTTTTCCACCCCAATAGTCAGGAAACAGGAAAAGAGATTATTTAACTTCGTGTTCTTCAAATCCGTAAACAGTGTTCATTTTAAGATGTCCTTATGTAGAAGAAAAATAATAAAAAAGACCACAAGTGATCTAAAAGTTACCTCAAAATATAAAAAAAATGACCTAAACCTTCAAAACGGCAAAAAGTGACCAAATGTTGACCCTAAAAAAATATATTTTTAGAACCTAGAGTTGATGAATAACGTTTTTACTTCAACTTGCCTTGTCCTATGCGTAACAGAAAAAAAATTGACTTGTCAACAAGATCCTGGCCCTGGTAATAACTATGCTTGAAAAGTCATTTCAAACGGATCAGCCGATTTCCCGATTGCAAAAACTGTGTATTCGATACTAACCTTGGTCATTTTTGACATTTTGTTTTCATCCGTTCTCACCTCACATGTCGATGTTGTTGAACATGGACATACACAGCATTCTGAGTATCAATACTTATCTCAGCGGCCACGAAAGCTATGGATCCATCTATCTATCTACCAATCTATATACAGGATTGACCATTTATCTCGATACGCCCTTGTAACTCTCAAAGTAATAGACAGAAAGCGCTGGAATTTTCATCATCTGTACATCAGCAAGGATATATTGTTTGCCATACACTCTGATATCACAATGTTAACAGAGTTGCCAACTCAACATAAAGCTGCAGTTTTTAGTATCGAACTACGTCAGGTTATAGCACATTTGAAATTTGCATATAAAAGGAAAACTTACAATATTATACTTATTATACAGTATTGCAAACTAAAGACACTACAGTATCATAAATTTCCCAATTTTGGAGAGTTCTAGAGCAGCAATAACGCTCGTAAGAGAGACAAAACAATATACATTCAAAGTACTTTAGAATACCGTGATTATAATGGCGGATTTCGAATGATTAGGACCAAAGTTATGGGATAAAAATCTGAGTTTTTAAAAATTATTTATTTAAAAAAAATAAATACTTAGAAAAGAACCTAATCCAATTCAATAGATGATAAAATAAAAATGTCGTTTATAGTAATTTGATATCTCAAACCATTCTGGTAATATGGCAAAACTTTAAGTTTGTGACACTACTTAAAATTATGTTACTGTAAGAACCTATTGTAGTTATACCTGTGAAAAAGTATTGTTTTAATGTTATAGAAGCAAAGTAAGTAAAAGCTATTTTTAAAGTTCCCAGAAATACAACATTTAAGAAATCTATCAAATTTTACCATTTTTCATATATTCCTGATAGTTTGAGATATCAATATTGAGATCATAAACGACATTGACATTTTCATGTCAAGTAAAAACTATGTATGTAATTCGATGTGATACTTATCTAACAACTTTTTCGAGTTAAAGTCCTTTTAAAAAACTCACGTGTTCAATTCCTAGTAACTTTGTTTCTATTCGTTCGAAATACATTATATGATGACCGTAGTATTCGACATCAAGGTACTTTGGAAATGGTTTACACTGTTCGTCTCACTTGCGTTATTCCTTTAGTAGAATGCTAAATAAATGGTTGCTTACTGATGATTATGAGATTATAGCGTCGTTAGTTTGCAACACTGCACAACAAGTGCGGTATTGTTGTTTTCTCTTTTTTCATGTAGATATAAGTTGTTTAATATGCTGATGTATTACCACTTAAAAGTACAACTTTACGTTATATGAGAAAAGTTTGCAGTGCAGTGTTTCTAGTTCGATCTTAAGGCAAATTGAGTCGAATATTGCCAGTCTTGTAAACGCTGTAGGTATTCATAGCCATTATGATTAAGACCCTCATAAAGTAAGCATGTACCGAGGCATTTAACGATGCTTATAAAATATCTTTAAAGCTTTTGTCTGTAATGTTATATGTATTACCAGTTAGGATCGGAGGACCAGTTAGGATCCAGGGGAAAAAGGGTAACAAGGGAAGGAATATTGAATCTACGGTTGACAATGGAACAACACATCAGAATACACAAATCAATTGTGATAGCATTTGTATATATAAGATAAGCTTTTTGACAATGTAGATTGGAATATCATGTTCAGAGCATTGAGGAATCTGAAGGTGTATTACAGAGACAAAATAATAATATACCAACTATGCGGGAACCAGATAGCTATTGTAGGAAGAGATCAGAAGGAATTAAGAATAAGTAAATGAGTAAGGCAGGGATGTGGACTTTCACCTCTCCTGCTCAACGTCTATATAGAAGAGGATATGAAAGAATTCTTTAATATAAACGAGAAAGGAGTAAAAGTAAATGGCCAGGTTTTCAGCAAAATAAGGTTTGCCAATGACATGACACTAATAGCGGAGAACGAGAAGGATTTGCAGGAAGGACTTTCAAACTTGACCGACCAACTGATAAAAATGCAAATGAAGATAAATAAGAAGAAAACCAAAGTGATAAAGTGCACAAGAGCAGTACAGGAAGGGGCAAACATAGGGGTTGATGGAGAGAAAATCGAAGACGTTAAAAACGTTCCCCTATTTAGGACGTTCCCTCTCGGATGGAAGAAAGTTTAAGTTCAAGAATAGCGCAGGCTAAAGAAACATTCATTATTACAAGAAGACTGGTAACATAAAGAAATGTGTCATTGGATGTTCGAAAACGACTTATTAAGACACTGGTATGAAGCGTGGCGCTTTACGGATCAGAGACGTGGACATTGAGAAAAGCTGAAATATCCAAGCTGGAAGCATTTGAAATGTGGTGTTGGCGCAGAATTCTGCGCACATTATGGACCTAAAGGAAAGGTAATAAAGACGTGCTAAAGGAAGCTAATGAAGGACGACAGATTATGAAGATAATAGGAAAAAGAAAAAAACAGCATGCTTCGCCATCTTATTCGGCACTCTGATTGGATTACCGTGTTGACAGAGAGAAAGCAGAAGGAAAACCAGGAAGAGGAAAATCAAGGATAGAATATGTAGATGCAGTTAGAAATATCAAAATATAAAACAGCTTTCCTACAGGAGAGAAAAGTTTCAAAACTTTGCGTGTTGCCCACCAACCTGAGGTTGAGATGAGAAAGATGAATATATATATATATATATATATATATATATATATATATATATATATATATATGATCATTTGTGTTTTTACTTCTATTGTTAATCTGCTTTTTAGAAGTATCTAGTTGTCGATAAATGTATAACATTTTTGGAATTGAAAATCACCACTTCAGTTCTAGAATATATTAATTAATAGCTTAAAAGTGGGAATAAACAACTTTTAGTATTTTCTATACTGTGTTCATGGAGTTTAGTTACTAGATTATGTGCTCCTTGACATGGAATAAATACTTGTGAATTTTACATAAAGAATAATCCTATTTACGTTTAATAACAAGTGCACTTTATGTGTCTGTGTGAAACCTGCTAAATATTGCACTGTACTACTAAATGTGGCGGAACGGCGATTGTCAACTACGACGTTATGTATACAAAATATTTTTATTATAATAAGATAGATACAGTACCAAGTAGAAGTTTAATATCTGCTTCATGATCAGCAACAGAAATAATTTCATAGATAAAATATTATATGAAGCTATGATTGTTTTTAATATATAATAAATGGAAAATAGTTTCATAAGTTACAAGGGCTTACATGTAAAATGGCAAACATACACATTTTGAAAAGTATATAGGCCTATCTTTTACGAACATTTAATTTTCGAGCATAATAATTCGTATACAAAGTACACACACACACACACATGAAGTAGGCCTACAAACATTTATATGAATTACATACAATTTGACTTTTACGAGTGCTAAATCTGCAGAGGCTATAATAACGCATTATTTCTAATATTGTACACCATTAAACAAGCAGTCTCGAAAAATAACAATGATTTCAAGTTTCAAATTACAGTTAAAAGTTGATTGTCACTTGATAAACATTGATCAGTATTGTTCCAATTATCTTAATAAGATTTAGTAAAAATTTGATTATACTTGCCGTGTTGCAATTTAGGACAATTTACTGGGTGATCTTAATTTCTAATAAGATCTTACGATGTTGACAAAATAACAGAAAGTACATAATCTAATGCTACAACATTCTTAAATACAGTTTTAATACAAATTTGTTTTATATACATTATTTGATTTTAAAATGATTCAGATTTCAACATTGAATCATTTAAGTGCAACCAATAATTATAAAATTACGCTCTATGTGTAGGAATTCAATACAGAATGTCCAATTATGTAAAATAATAAAATAATATTAAATTGTTTGCTTTGTGATTACACTTTCATTTTAAAGATTTTTTCATTGAGGAAGTATTAAGATTTGCAGAAAATAATAAATCGGACAAGCCACATTTTATTAAGTTCATGCACAATTTAAAATAAAACGTCGTAAAGAAAAAATAATGAGGTTCAGTTTTTCTATAAAATTTGCCACACTTGTAAACTTCAACGCTTGAATAACATATAAAAGTAACATCTTTACAGAGCAATGCAGATTTTAAACTAAAATGAAATTTCGACAATATCAAGATGGGTTACATCTAGTACCAAAGACAGGTCAAATCTGGTGGCACCAAACGAATTATTTCTTATAAAAACGAAGTCGATTATAAGGCACTTTTACTATCAAAATTGAAAGTTACATTCAAATGAACAATGAAAAAAAATACAAATTTTTAGAGCATACTTTATCCAGCATAAAATTGAACATTTCAATGCCATGGCAAAATTTATTCACCCCGCATGGTACTTATAGGGTTAAAATATTCTCATATTCTTAAATTTTCATACAGGGCTTCTTAAAAGAAAAACATAATTTTCATCCGTGTACATAAACAAATTTCCTGGAACAACTTAGTAAGCAGCAAAATAAATAAAGTATAGAAAAAACGTATATCCGACTCCGATGTACAGGATATGAACATGTATTTTGAAGCACTGATGTTAGCACTCTGTGGAATCAAAATTACTGAAAATAAAATGGACAAAATTTTAATCAACAACTAAATAACACATGTCAATAACATTTCAGTAAATATTACAATTCAATGAAACGATGCAAACTATGTGTAATTAACTAAAATTAGAAACAAGAAAGATGCTATCCAAACTTATTTTCTGTATAAATATAACTTAAAACAATTTGTAACACTTAAAATTAGAAGAAGAACTGGAGGAATGGGAAAAGTAAAGGCTTGTGTTAAAATACAGTACATAGGCTAAGATATTCTGTTTCTACAAAATCATTTCTGAAAATATTAAATTGATTTATTGAGGGCTTAATACATCGATATGTTTCAAGTAATTTCCAAACGATTGTTTTTTGTGTTGCATTGACATAACAACAAAAAACAACAACAACAAAAAAAAAAACGTTTTAAAATGCAGTTATACATTTAGTAAGGTTCATTATATAAATAGTTATATTTTGTTGAGATTTGCGTTACTTAATATTACTGGTTTAGTCTTCGTTTTGAATTTTTCTCCGTAAACTGCATTTTGGTTAGTTCAATTCGCAACTTGCGTTTAACTCCTATTTTGCCTCATAGTTATATTCCTATTGACTTAAAATTAATTTAACTTCTACTTTGTATTAATTTTGGCAAGGCGTCCGAATTCATATGATCTGTATTGGGAATATGGAGATAGTAATTTAAGGATTTCCATTTTTTGAGGTAAATTTTAAACATTCAGTCAAACAGCTACTGTTTCCTTACTGTTTATCGTAGGATCATGGTTCATACCTCGTTTTTTAAAATATAGCATACTTTCCAGTTGCTTATCCAACTCATACACCTAAACCGGGAAATTAAAAAAAAAAACCGGAACATTTTTTTTTAAAAAATAACCCCCGGAATTTTTATTTCTCTGTGCTGGACCTGGTTCCACGAAGGAATTTGAAAATATCTCGAAAAATATGTAGTTATGTACAAAATGTGTGTGCAAAATGTCAATCTTCTATCTTTAAAGCAAAGGGCAAAAAAAGGTGAGCCATATATATACTAGAGCTGAAATACCCATTCTTCGCATGGGTTAGATAAAATATTTATGTAAACAAACTGAATAACGAAAGGAAAAACATATCGGTCATTTTCTATTACTTTTCATACTCGTATCCCGGTAAATGCCACCTGAAACTCCAGGTGAAATTTAAAAAAAAGAACGCCTCTGCCCCGCAGCCGTTGGGGCTGTATTTGGATGTCAAAGCCTGTGAGAGTATCATCATTCGTCTCAGGGAAAACTATGGATTTCACGCTAATGTCGATCATTTTGGATTATTTTACATGTCTCGGTAATCCCACCCAGCAGGTGACCCCGGCTCGTAGGTAAATACAGGGATTTTGGAAGTTAATGTGATCGGAATTTCACCATTGATCTCAGCTAGAGCAAAAACTATGAATTCGACACTAATATCGGTCATTTTCTACTACTTTTACATGTCCCGGCAAACGCCTGGGACTCCCTTAGTTCGAATTAAAAAAAGGCGTTTCGTTTTGGTCTGGGGCCTGGACCAAGGTACCCGTGACCAAAAATTTGTCAACTCTCGGTCCACTCGTCTGGTCCTCAGGCCACACACAGTCCCACAGGCAGACATACAGTTAAACTTTTTATTATATATATATCTATATATATATTCACTACGTCATTACTATTTGGCCTAGAGTCATGGCTCAAACGTCGTTTTATGGTGCAGTATAACGAGCCATTTCCAACGGTACCACTGACATGTCCGTATCATACACCTGAATCGGGAAATTTGGGAAGAACTGGTAATTTTTTGAAAAGAATCACCCCCTTGGAATAGTCGCTCCCCTCGTTCCCGGGCCCGGGTTCTCGTAGGAATCTCAAAAAATTCAGAAATTCTGAAAAGAACACTCAATCCGTATCTAAATTTCAATCTGATATCTTGAAAACTAAGGACGTAAGAAATTGAAAAAAAAAAAAAACATTGTCACTCCCTTCCGCCCCCACTTGGTGTCACCAAGTTGACCATACAGTTTCAAAAGGACTGTGGGCTTTTTTGATCCATGCTTGACTTGACCAATAAAAAACAAATTTCTATATCTGAACAAACCCGACAACCTGCACTCGGAAATGCACAACTGTTACTCAAGGAGCTGAAAATACAACTGTCGTCTGGACTTTGGACTCACCTGGGATGAATTTCATCTAATACTTTGATATATGCTGGCCCGGAAGTTGTATCTCAGCATTTTCCATCAGATAGTGTCGATGTATTTCAGAATCTTACGAATACTGGAGAGTAGATGTTTTTGAGTACTGTTCAATGTCACAACCATTGGGGACGGTAATATTTGTTTGAACTGACTGCAGAATTACGATTTAGTCTCATTTCACTACCGATATACACAGACAAATCAGCAATACTTCTCTCAGCATATACATAGGTTGTTCAGCCTACGTCTGGCCGATTTCGTTCCTTCCCCCTCCCGTGCAGAATAGACTCACACGACCTGGCTCGCATCGTCCTGCAGTGTTGTGCAGTGGCTTCCTGGGAAAGGAGTTGTTTTTAAGGTCGACAATAACGCACGAAACAGGACCTTTGTTGTGAGTGTTGTGTTAAATTTGTTTCCAAGTGTGTAGTTTTCCGCTCTGTGACTAAAATGCCGCCCAAACTAAGCCGGGTTTGGGAAGGCTATGTTGCGGCTATTTATGACGCCCACTTTAGTGTTTCTGTCATTAGAAAACAGTGCAATAAGAATGGTTGCAACATCAGTTTAAGTGAAATAAAAAAATTATTAAAGAGCTCCACCATTTGGGTCACCAACGAAGTTGCCTAGAAAGCGGGAATGCACCAAGGCCACCTCCACCATGCAGAGGAAACTTCGCAAAATGACAATGCAAGAAAATCCGCCAACAGAAAGGTGTATGGCTAATCGTCTTGACGTGTCTTTGGGGACTGTGAGCCGGATGTTACACCATCAACTCAAGCTGGAAAAAGTCATGAAAGCTCGCGGCTATCTTCTCAAGGATGCCCACCAAAAGGAACGAAATTGTAACGCCCGGAAGCTATGCCAACGGTATCTGGCAAAACAAAGGTGGATGTACGTCGTAACGCTCGATGAAGAATGAATTTACCTTTCCGACTGCGGCAAACCGAGAGCCATGTACCGAGAGAAAGACACCAAGAACTTCAGAAGGTGGGTCCGAATCTGTAAAGAATCCTTCCCAAAAGGGTTCATGGTCGTTACTGGCTACTGTTACCGAGGTAAACTGAAGATTCGTAGAGTGGCGAAGAACTACAAAATAAATTCGCAGTATTTTCAGAAGCAGATCATGCGGCCGATCTAAGAGCATGAGATTCCACCAATATACGGAAATGACGCCAATCTGCTGCGCATTCACATGGACAAGGTCTCATCACATACCTCACGATCGTACCTCGCATTCTTCACGGAGATGGAGGAGGCAAGTGTTATACAGGTGATACCTTTCAATGAGGTACCTGTTAAATCTCCAGATGCAAGTCATATGGACTATTGTGGATTTGGATTGCTGAAGCGGGCTTTGGTAAAACGGCGTGTGACAACTGTGGAAGGACTTTGGAAAGCTGTGCAAAGGGAATGGGACAAGATTCCCCTTCCAGTTTTTTAGAGAATCCTATTACAGTAGAAATTACGGTGTTGGAGTATTGTTAGGAAGCAAGGGAAACACATCGAGGACTTACGGACCTGGCGCCAGGAATTCTTGTAAATTTTTAGGCAAGTTGAAATTGGCCAAATGTAGGCTGAAAAACCTCTGTATTCCATAAAACGCTATATAAGACTAAGCGCGTAAAGGCATATTGACGAATGTTCAGTTTTATTATGGGACACACATTAATTAAACAATATATTGGTGTTTCTATTCGCTGATTCAAAAATAATGTTTGTTCTTCAATCCTGCATGCTCTCGACACTGTTGATCATGACCGGTATGACGTTCCTTTACAGAATAAAACATTGTCTAGTTCCTTACCAATTCTGCATCGCTTTTGTATTTACCATTCCATCTTTCTATGCCCGAGTTAAAATGATGACTCAGGAGCAGGATACGCTTTGTATCATAGAGTTTGTTAAGTTTATCTCTGTCATGACAGTGCAAACAAATTCAAATTTCAAATTTCCTCCGGGCTTTCGGCATCTAAGGCCATTTAGCCCTTCACGTTTTGAGGGATGACGTCCCGCGGCGGGCACACAATTCGGGGAAAGGGAAGGAAGAAGGGATGGGGGAAGGAAGGAAGCGGCCTGGGACTTATATGTTAGGTACCATCCTTGCATTTGCCTGGTGTGAATGAGAAAAAACGCAGGAAAACCTCATTCAGGTTGGCTGGCCTGAAAAAGCGTTTTACACTTTTTCGACAAAGTGCCCCCACCGGGAATCGAACCCGGGATCGCTTGCTCCGAAGGCGAGAGCGATTCAGGCAACAGGTTGATTAATATTGACACGTCATCTGGTTATGAAGTGGTACAAGTTAGAGTATGTACATACCCCGAAGGTGAACACCGGTGGCAAAGAAGTCCAACTTGCTGGCCAACCATTGAATGCTTTAACACTAGAAGTCCGCTTAGGGGGTCCTTTTTGACCCCAACATGATATATTTTATGATATTTCTTACACTTTTACTTGTATTAAATATTGATAATTATATGGGTTATATATGTACGCCTTACTATTATTTAAAATGTTTAATTAACTCGAAACCAGTGAAATAAATAAATATCCAAACGTAATTACTGCTAAGATAAATGTGGGGTCGAATTTGACCCCACGCATATTTAATGTTACAATATTCAATGCTGACTTCTAGTGTTAAAGACAAACAAATCATGTTCAACGATGAGTCTACCTTCTATCTCATTGACAAGGAAAAGAAATATGATGCAATAATTTCGAGCCAACAATGGTTAGGGCCATTTTCTAACTCTTGAGTACACTCGAAAAGAAAGTTTAATATATTACAGTGACACATATTAACCAAGCTTTAATGCCATACATAGGGACAATTCCGTACGTAATCTACCTACATATTGCTCTGTTGTACAATCCCAGCCCATTCTATTTGATAACTCAATTGTGCCGGAAGTGACGTTTACTATGGTCTTCCCCCAAGCCTCCATATATACGTATATGCAACAGGGTAAGTGGATGTAGTTACATTTGTAGGCCTACATTGAGTGAAGTGTTCATTACTCGAACGAGAATAATTCATTATGGACAATGCTTGAAAGTTACACTTATGTTCAAAATTATTGTCGCGTATATATAACTGTCTTCTTGTAACTAACTAACTAACTCTATGGCCTATGGAACCCGGAGGTTCAATGCCGCGTTCACAAAAGCTCTCCACTGACTTCTATTCTTCTTGTAAGAATGTAATTTGATAATGATTTTGCAGGGCACTTTTAATACTGATACTATGTGTATAATCGGGAAATGCAAATTCGTGGTAAATTTCATAGGAAAAGAATTATAAATACGAAAATTAGAATGAGTAAAACTAAATGTTGCTAAATGGACAACAAAGTTTTATTCTTATTTATTACTCTTTTGACATGAAATTTTCCACATACATGTCTTTGCCGATTATACACATACTAACATTATAAGAAACACCGGGCGAATTTGTTATCAAATTATATTCCTAGAACAACATATTTATAGACATACGACAATAATTTTAGACATGAGTGCAAATGTAACCTTCTTTCCCGACTTTCAATATGAATTGCTTGGATGCTTGCTGCTGTAACTCCAAAATGAAAAAAAAAATATTCTGGGGAAGAATATGTAGTTCGTTGTTTTATTAAAACATATTTCTTATGCTTGCAACAAAAACATAATTGTAAACTTTTTCTTAGTGTTGATAGTGAATAATATTTTTTTGATGCGACTTTGACAATAAAGTTCAAAGTCCTATCCTAGAAAATTTCAGTTTTGAAGTTAGGTCCCTTGTTCCACATGTATTTGAATTAAAATGAGGTGAAGAAAAGTTAGCTTGGCTTAAGTGTTATCTACATTTAAGAATGAATTTCAGACAATGTAGCAGTCATTTTTTGTCATAGGGAAATTAGACCCCTCATTCTCATTTTAGGATACTCATTTTAATCAAAGTGAAACGATAAAAACCAAGCCTGGTTTAAGTGCTAACAATGTTTAAAAATATAATACAAAGCTAAATGTTTCCCCAGTTTTCATAGTTTATAAGTATGAAAAGAGAAACTAAGACATTATAACGGAAAAAGAATTACCGATAACGCTTGAACATGTATCAACTCATTTTTAATAAGTAATTTATATTACCAGTAGTAGAAAAATGGTCGATCTGGAACACACCTGGAACATATTAGAACAATTCAGGAGCCCATGGGAAATCAAAAACCTTGAACCGTCCAACCACGGTCTTTTACGACCTCCATTTTAGGGGTGTATTTGTTCCCTTTTATGAGCACTTTTTAGGGGTGTACTCATTTTCTTTTATGAGTACATTTTAAGGGGTGGACTCGTTATCTTTTATGATCACTTTTTCCACCCCTTATTTTACCATAGCAGGTAATACATAAGACTACGTAACATAGCAGAAATGTGTTCGTTTCCTTTTAAGATCACTTTTTCAAACCCTATTTTAACATAACGAACATAGCAGAGCTAAACATAGCACAGAACACATAGCAGACATAAGACTACGGGGGGGGGGGTATTTGTTCTCTTTTATGAGCACTTTTCCAACCCCTATGACCATATTTTTCCAACCCCTATTTTAGCATAGCAGAGCGTTCCACCCCTAATTAAACATAGCATAGATTACATAAGACTACGTAACATAGCAGTGGTGTACAGGTTTCCTTTTCCAACCCTTATTTTAACATAGCAAATAATACATAGCAGTTGGTTTATTTTTCCACCCCTATTTGAACATAGTCCATTTTAGGGGTGGACTCGTTCTTTTATGAGCATATTTTCCATCCCCTATTTTAACATAGCATCGTTTCCTTTTCTGAGCATATTTTCCAACCCCTATGACCATATTTTTCCAACCCCTATTTTAACATAGCAGAGCGTTCCACCCCTAATTGAACATAGCATAGATTACATAAGACTACGTAACATAGCAGTGGTGTACTCGTTTCCTTTTTCAACCCATATTTTAACAAAGCAGAAATTAAACTGAGACTACGAGCATAGAGGAGAATACATAAGATTCGTTCCACCCCTATTTAAACATAGCAGAACTAATAAAAGAGTGTGACTTATTTTCCAACCCCTATTTTAACATAGCAGAAATTACATAAGACTACGAAACATTTTAAGGGTGTATTTGTTCCCTTTTATGAGCTCTTTTTAGGGGGTGTGCTCGTTCCGTTTTTCCACCCCTTATAACAGAGACTACGAACACATAGTAGAGAATTAGGGGTGGACTCGTTCCCTTCTTATTTTACCATAGCAGATAATACATAAGACTACGTAACATAGCAGGAATGTATTCGTTCCAAAAATTACATAAGACTACCAACACCCTGAACCGTCCAGCCATGGTCTTTTACGACCTCCAGATTAGGGGGTGTACTCGTTTCCTTTTAGGGATATATTCCATCTCCATTTTAACATAACAGAAATAGCAGACAATGAGCATATTATAGCAAAGACTACCAACATAGTAAGGGGATGTACTCGTTTCCAAGATAGCAGAAATTACATAAGACTATGTAAAATAGCAGGGGTGTACTCGTTCCAACCCCTATTTTAACAAAACAGAAATAGCAGACAATGAGCACATTATAGCAAAGATTACTGAACCGTCCACCCACGGTCTTTTACGGCCTCCATTTTAGGGGTGGACATAGCAGCAGCACAGATAGTCATTTTAGCGGGTGTATTCATTCTCTTTGATGACCACTTTTTCCACCCCTAAGAAAAGACTACGAACATAGCAAATTCGTTCTACCCCTATTTTAACATAGCAGAGCTAATAAAAAACTATAAACACATTTTCTAACCCCTATGTAACATAGCAGAAATTACATAAGACTATGAACATATATTACAACCCCTATTTAACACAGCATAGAAAGAACTAATAGTAGGAGTGTACTCGTTCCCTTTCATCAATCCTTTTATTAACATATGACTATAACAAAATCCAATCAGAAATTACACAGAGTCTACGAACACCTATTTTCACAACCCCTATGTATAAAAGAGTATGGCCTTTTTTTAAATCACTATTTCACATAGCACAGATTACAACCCCTATTTAATACAGCAGAGAATATGAACCCAAAGCAGAAGTGTAATCGTTCCCTTTTATTAACCCCTATGTAACATAGCAGAATTTACCAACGAGAAAAAGCGAAGAAGGAATATTTTAACTAGCTGAGTATTTTAAACCATTTTCTATTATTTAAATAAGTAAAGGAATAAATTTGTACTAACCAGGAAAAGCGAAAAAGTCCCATTGGAACTAGCTCAGAATTTTTTTCCATTTTTTACTATTTAAATATTACAAAACGGTATAAAATGCTCAGCTAGTGAACATGGACCTTTCTTCATTTTTTAAATAATACATTCTTTTCTGGTTCTTACAAAATTGAATAGGGTAAATGTTTTGTTTTTTCGGTCAGTACTAATTTATTCCTTTGATTTATTTAAATTGAACAAAATGGTATAAAATTCTGAGCTAGTCAAACTGACCCTTCTTCGGTTTTCTTCGTTTATTTGAGTAGTACAAATGGTACATAAATTCGGAGCTAGTTAAAATGGTCTTTTTTCGTTTTTTTCTCGTTGGTACAAATTTATTCCTCTCTTGGTTTAAATAGTAAAAAAAACGTATAACATGTTGAGCTAGTTAAAATGGCCCTTCTTCTGTTTTCTTCGTTTACTTGAGCAGTACAAAAGGTACATCAATTCTGAGCTAGTTAAAATGTTCGTTTTTCGCTTTTTCTGGTTAGTACAAATTTATTCCTTTGCTTATTTAAATAGTAAAAACAGTTTAAAATACTCAGCTATTTAAAATGGTACTTCGGTTTTTCTGGTTGTTACAAATTCAAATAACACACTCAAGTCATTCCTTCGTTTATTTGAGTAGCAGTAAAGCAATAGAAATTCTGAGCTAGTTAAAATGGCATTTCCTCGTTTTTTCTGGTTTATTGGAGTAGTACAAAAGATACATAAATCCTAAACTAGTTAAAATGGACCTTTTCTCGCTTTTTCCGGTTAGTACTAATATATTCCATTGTTTGCTTAAATATTACAAAATTATATAAAATACTCAGGTAGTTAAAATGGCTCTTCTTTGGTTTTTCTGGCTAGCAGAAAACTAAATACTCCAGTCAAATGTATTTCTTTGTTTGAGTAGTACAAAATGATGTAAATTATGAGTTAGTTAAAATGGTCCTTCTTTGCTTTTTCTGCTTGGTATAAATTTATTTCTTCGTTTATTTGAATAGCGTCAAAAGGTATAGAAATTCTGAGCTAGTTAAAAGGGCATTTTTCATTGGTACAAAATTGAATATGTCACTCAAATTTATCCCTTCGTTTGTTTAAATAGTACAAGAGGATATAAAATTCTCTGCTAGTTAAAATGGCGTATCTTTGCTTTTTCTACTTGGTATAAATTTATTTTTTATTTATTTGAATAGCCTAAAAAGGTATAAAACACCAAAATTCTTAAAGTGGCCTTTCTTGGCTTTTCTCGTTAATACAAAAGTAAATATTTGACTCAAATTTATTCCTTCTTCGCTCTTTTCTTCTTGGTACAAAATTGAATAGGTCACACAAATTTATCCGTCACTCGGTTTACGAGTTATTTACGTTTAAATATTTGACCTTTGCTAGTCAGTACTTTTGGAACATGTAGTACTAGATGAACCATTACTAAATATGGAAACATCACCTCAATATGTTGCTCCGTTTACGAGTTATTTACGTTTAAATATTTGACCTTTGATCTTGATGGTCAGTACTTTTGGCACATGAAGTAGTTGGTGACCTATTGCTAAATGCGGAAACAGCATCTCAATGTGTTGCTCCGTTTACGAGTTATTCTGGTTTAAATATTTGACCTTTGACCTCCATGGTCAGTACTTTTGGGACATATAGTATTAGATGACGTATTACTAAATGGGGAAATAGCACCTCAATATGTTGCTCCATTTACGAGTTATTAGGGTTTAAATATTTGACCTTTGACCTCCATGGTCAGTACTTTTAGGACATATAGTATTAGATGACGTATTACTAAATGGGGAAATAGCACCTCAATATGTTGCTCCATTTACGAGTTATTAGGGTTTAAATATTTGACCTTTGACCTCGATGGTCAGTACTTTTGGGACATGTAGTAATTGATGACCTATTACTAAATGTGGAAACAGCATCTCAATGTGTTGCTCCGTTCACGAGTTATTCTGGTTTAAATATTTGACCTTTGACCTCGATGGTCAGTACTTTTGGGACATGTAGTACTTTATGAATGCTTGTGTAAATTCTGCTATGTTACATAGGGGTTAATAAAAGGGAACGATTACACTCCTGCTATTGGTTCATATTCTCTGCTGTATAAAATAGGGATTGTAATTTGTGCTATGTGAAATAGTGATTTAAAAAATAGGCCATACTCTTTTATACATAGGGGTTGTGAAGATAGGTGTTCGTAGTCTCTGTGTAATTTCTGATTGGATTGTGTTATAGTCTTATGTTAATATGAGGGTTGATGAAAGGGAACGAGTACACTCCTACTATTAGTACTTTCTATGCTGTGTTAAATAGGGGTTGTAATATATGTTCATATTGTTATGTAATCTCTGCTATGTTAATTAGGGGTTGGAAAATGTGCTCATAAAAGGGAACGATTACACCCCATTAGTCTTTGCTATCTTAGTATAGGAGTGTTGTTAAAATATGCGTTCGTGGTCTCTGTGTTCATAGTGTTATGTAATGTCTGCTATGTTAACCCTTATCCGGGCAACCGGGGCCTCCCAGGCCCAGTAGCTTCATTTTTTTAAATTTCTCAGTAACCATACATATTTCGAAGACATAAAATACTGAAATCTTCCATCTTTCGTCGAAGTTAAAATCATGAACATATCGAGTTGGTAAAGCTTTTCTAATTTGAAAATCTTTTCCTGACGCAACCGGGGCCTAGGAGGCCCCGTATAACTTTAGTGAAATTCCTGTCAAATATTAGATCAAATTGTCCCATAATTATATATTGAACACGTGACTATTATAACCTTTAGTCGGAACAGTATGTGGTAACCGACATTGAATTTTGAGTCTTCTGCACTTAAAATATATACTGGGCCTGACAGGCCCCGGTTGCTCGTTTACGTTACAAAAATGTCTGGACCGGATTTGCTATTCTGCTTGGTCGGCTTACAAAAGCGTGACACGAAGTTTCGCTACTTGGCAAAAATATATACCGGTACATTCTAGAATAGTCTGAACAGTAAGTGACAATAGGCATTGATTTTGTGTATTCTGCACTTAAAATATATAATGGGCCTCACAGGCCCCGGTTGCCCGTTTACGTTACAAAAATGTCTTGCCCGGATAAGGGTTAAAATAGGGATGGAAAAATAAGCCAAACTCTTTTATTAGCTCTGCTTCGTGTTCATACTTTATGTAATTTCTGCTGTGTTACATAAGGGTTGGAAAATATGCTCATAGTCTTTTATGAGCTCTGCTATGTTAAAATAGGGGTTATAAAAGAGAACGAGTATGCCTCTATTATGTTAGTAGCCTTTTTGCTATGTTACATAGTTGTGTTTTCGTAGTATCTGTGTTCATCGTCTTACGTAATTTTGCTATGTTAAAATGGGGTTGGAAAAATAAGCCAATCTCTTATTACATCTGCTTCGTGTTGATAGTCTTATGTAATTTCTGCTATGTTACATAGGGGTTGGAAAATGTGTTTATAGTCTTTTATTAGCTCTGCTATGTTAAAATAGGGGTGGAACGAATTTGCTATGTTCGTAGTCTTTTCTTAGGGGTGGAAAAAGTGGTCATCAAAGAGAATGAATACACCCGCTAAAATGACTATCTGTGCTACTGATATGTCCACCCCCAAAATGGAGGCCGTAAAAGACCGTGGGTGGACGGTTCAGTAATCTTTGCTATAATGTGCTCATTGTCTGCTATTTCTGTTATGTTAAAATAGGGGTTGGAACGAATACACCCCTGCTATTTTACATAGTCTTATGCAATTTCTGCTATCTTGGAGACGAGTACATCCCCTTACTATGTTGGTAGTCTTTGCTATAATATGCTCATTGTCTGCTATTTCTGTTATGTTAAAATAGAGAACGAATACATTCCTAAAAGGAAACGAGTACACCCCCTAAACTGGAGGTCGTAAAAGACCATGGCTGAACGGTTCAGGGTGTTCGTAGTCTTATGTAATTTTTGGAACGAATACATCCCTGCTATGTTACGTAGTCTTATGTATTTTCTGCTATGGTAAAGTAAGAAGGGAACGAGTCCACCCCTCATGCTCTACTATGTGTTCGTAGTCTCTGCTATAAGGGGTGGAAAAACGGAACGAGCACACCCCCTAAAAAGAGCTCATAAAAGGGAACAAATACACCCTTAAAATGTTTCGTAGTCTTATGTAATTTCTGCTATGTTAAAATAGGGGTTGGAAAATAAGTCATACTCTTTTATTAGTTCTGCTATGTTTAAATAGAGGTGGAACGAATCTTATGTATTCTCCTCTATGCTCGTAGTCTCAGTTTAATTTCTGCTATGTTAAAATATGGGTTGAAAAAGGAAACGAGTACACCACTGCTATGTTACGTAGTCTTATGTAATCTATGCTATGTTCAATTAGGGGTGGAACGCTCTGCTATGTTAAAATAGGGGTTGGAAAATAAGTCATACTCTTTTATTAGTTCTGCTATGTTTAAATAGGGGTGGAACGAATCTTATGTATTCTCCTTTATGCTCGTAGTCTCAGTGTAATTTCTGCTATGTTAAAATAGGGGTTCTGCCATGTTCGTAGTCTTATGTAATTTCTGCTATGTTAAAATAAGGGTTGGAGTAGTTTTTGCTATGTTCGTAGTCTTATGTATTCTCTGCTAAGTTCGAATAGGAGTTGGAAAATATGATCATAAAAGAAAACGATGCTATGCTAAAATAGGGGATGGAAAATATGCTCATAAAAGAGAACGAATCCACCCCTAAAATGGACTATGTTCAAATTGGGGTGGAAAAATAGAGCAACTGCTATGTATTATTTGCTATGTTAAAATAAGGGTTTTAAAAGGAAACCTGTACACCACTGCTATGTTACGTAGTCTTATGTAATCTATGCTATGTTCAATTAGGGGTGGAACGCTCTGCTATGTTAAAATAGGGGTTGGAAAAATATGGTCATAGGGGTTGGAAAATTGCTCATAAAAGAGAACGAATACAACCCCCCGTAGTCTTGTGTCTGTTATGTGTTCTGTGCTATGTTTAGCTCTGTTATGTTCATTATGTTAAAATAGGGTTTGAAAAAGTGATCATAAAAAGGAAACGAATACATCCCGGCTATGTTACGTAGTCTTATGTATTACCTACTATGGTAAAATAAGGTGTGGAAAAAGTGATCATAAAAGGGAACGAGTCCACCCCTTAAAATGTACTCATAAAAGAGAACGAGTACACCCCCCAAGAAGTGCTCATAAAAGGGAATAAATGCACCCCTAAAATGGAGGTCGTAAAAGACCGTGGGTGAACGGTTCAGGGTGTTCGATTTCCCATGGGCTCCTGAATTGTTCTAATATGTTCCAGATATGTTGCAAATCGAACATTTTTCTATTACCATTACCCCTAGGCCATAAGACCGTCAGGTATTGTATTTTTGGTACACATTCTAATATACCTTTAGAACAAGTATTTTAATAAAAGCGATATTATGAAAAAAAATCCTAGACAAGTGCTAGCAACTTTAATCACTTAAGTAGTTTACACCTCTGATTAAGGAAAATAAAAACCTTGATGACATTTCATATACTCAGAAAAAAATATAAATTATTCCTTTACGAATTAAAATGGAGTTTCAGAAAAGCAGTGAGGTACGTGTTAGCGTGGGTTTACTTGATAGTCAGTTTATAAACCAATTAGCGTCTCACTAACTTGAGAAGCTCGTGAGATCTGCTTTCTTCTGTGAATCACTGATTTGAGAAACGTCATAAGTCAATAATGTCAATAATGCCGAAATACAAACCGATATTGCATGAACTATTAGCGATACTTTTGACATATCACAACCCAACGGTGTAGCTATCAAGAATCAAAGCTGTATGAAACTTATTTTCGGCATATGGCTAACTTATGACGTTTCTCAAATCAGCGATTCATATATTTGTAACTATTTTTCTCCCAAATAGTGAACAGAATCAAAAGAACATGAAAAATATTCCACGTGAGCACATAGCAACGTCTGTTGAAATGTTCATTTGAGACAATTCAGCGTTTTCGAGTGGTGACTAGACTGTGTCATTTTTATATGTTAAGAAAAATTATATAAGAATTGCCTTCGACCATCTTCAACACGAAATTTCCGAAAACGCTGGTACACATGCCCTGTTGTTTTCAAGATGGATTTTATACACCAAGTTTTAACTCTCTAACGTGAGTAGGTTTTGATAAAACTTTGGCATGAATTTGGAATCTTTTCCTTCTCTTCGGACACTACTTTTTTATTTGTTCAGAAAGTCTATATCCTTCGTAATGATCTGTGCTCAGTAATTGATTTCTAAAAATTCAGACATTTTCCAGTAAGAATAAAATAAACAACGTCGATTTCATTCAAAGTGGACCATCAGTCTTTAAACATCTTTCTAACGTTTAAATTAATTAATTAAAAATGCCGAAATTGTGAAAGATGCAAGTATATATATGGAGTATTGCCTGACAAAGTCTCCAATAAAACCATATTAAGTGGTACCAATCCAACATGTGCTTATGAAAAAGAGCACTAACTAGGGATGATTCCATCCCGGGACCAAGTACCTGGGAAAAACCTATATATCGTCTGAAATCTCTTGCTGTGAGAAGTACGAAACCGTCTTCAAATCACTGGCAAACCCACAACCTGGCCATATAAGGGGCCCGTTTGTTGATGTTTGTGACCCTATGTATAGCGTATTTGACAGAAATATAAATGAATATTACGGTGCCTTACACGTAAGCGCCTGAGCCCATCATGCTCCTTTTTCGCTCATAGCTAGAACGTGACACAGGTAAGGGTTTGATAATATCACTTTTCACCCACACGTACCCATTTCGTCAGTGTTGCCAACGAATTGTAAATACATTGTGCAAGAAGGTTTCTGTACCACTGGATGTATATCCATAAAACGTGGCATAAACATAATTCGCAAACATAATTCGAAAATATACTGTAGACGTATTCCTCTCCCAAGTACCCCAGATTGTCAGTGTTTTCAACCATTTGTAAAAGTGATATGTTGTAAAACAGGTTTCCTGCGATGAGGCCCAACCCTAGCATGTGGCACATCACATAATTTAGTGTGATGAGCAATCTTTGAAGACAAATCGTGGTTTCTCCACAATTGCTTTGTATATGTCACAATGAAGCTCCTACGACCAGATGCATACATTACTCATCCAACCAATTGTACGAACACCTAACCTGAGGCTTTCATTGTTGCGTAGTCAACAGTCATGACTTACGATATATGTGCAGCAGGATTATACATATCATTAGACATGGAGGAAATATATTGGATTTTTTTTAGATCAGAGGCCAAAAAATTTTTGAATTGCCCTAAATCGTGTTTTCGTATCTTTAACGTAATAAGCACATTATACTGTGTTAAGTGATAGTTCCGGCTTGGCTACACTATATATAGTTCTACAGATATGGGGCGTACAAGAAAATGTTTGATTGGATGAAATATTTTGGATTTTTTAAGATTAGAGCCACAAAAGTTTTGAATTGCCTCTAAATCCAGTTTTCGTATATTTTTCGGAATAAAAACATCACACAGAGTTAAGTGATAGTTTTGCTTTGGCAACACTGTATGTGGTTCTCCAAATATGGGGCGTTCAAGAAAATGTTCGATTGAAAGGAATATATTATTTTTTTAGATTAGGAGCTACAAAATTTTTGAAGGGCCCCTGATTCTAGTTTTCGTATTTTTTTTACGGAATAAAGACATGATACTGAGTTAAGTGATAGTTTGGGTTTGGTTACATTATATGTAGCTCTCCAGATATGGGGCGTAAAAGAAAATTTTTGATTGAATGAAATATATTAGATTTTTTTTTTTTTAGTTTAGAGGCTGCGAAATTTTTGAGCGGTCCCTAAATCGAGTTTTCGTATGTTTAACGGAAGTAGCACATCACACTGAGCTTGGGTTTAGCTACGCTCTATGTAGTTCTCGAGATATCGGGCGTACGAGAAAATGTTTGATTGAATGAAATATATTGGATAATTTGCATCACGGACAATAAAATTTTTGAACAGCCCCTAAATCAATTTCTTTTTATTTTTTTTACGGAATAAGCAGTCATACTGAATTAAGTGATAGTTTTGGTTTGGCAACACTGTATGTAGTTCTCCAGATATAAAGCCTACAAGAAAATTTTTGCTTGAAATGTATTGGATCTTTTGATCCAAAAACTAGGTTTACTAAACATTTTCAACAGGTGCAGAGTTATTTGAAAATCAATTTAAACGAAAGAGATACGATATGAAACTATTGAGAATTGGATATTGAAACACCAGAAAAATACAAATGAAAAAAAAAAAACAACTGAATATTGAAATACGATTAAGATTGAAAGCATGGTATGAGAGATACTTGAGCATGATGTGGTTTCACTAATGCGACCATGTCTGGTTTAATCTTCGTGAAGTCATTTAAAGTACTCAGTAACTTTTTTAACAACTGTCCAAATTTTTAAACCAAAATTAGAAATCACTTTACTTTTTATCGTATGACCCAAAATTAAGGGTGTTGTGAAGTTTTAAAATTTTCAAACGGTCTCTATTTTGAAACAGTATGACGCATCATATTCAATATTTGTAATATTAATGAAATGGCTAAATTTGCTTTTTTATTCATTCGGTTTTAGGGAAGCTACTCTGTCCACTACATACAACAAATCGATTCTACTATTATAGAAATAGATGGGTACCGTGAGATTTCCGCAATAGGTATATCAAAAATGCAGCACAAGCTTATTACAGACGAGAAATTATAAGGGGGTCGCTGGCATGAGCATGTGATAAAATGGAGGTCGTGATAGGATTTAGGTTGAGAACCACTGGTATAAGTTGATTTCAAGAGTTTGGAGAAATTTTAACTTCAACATTGAGATGTGTCGTGCACATTACTTTCTGATTTAACGCTAGACAGATCAGTTCTTTCACATTTTTCTTACGTTCTTTATTGAAGCAAATATCGCATCAAATTTTCATTAGACGCATGTTGTGAGAACCTGAAATTTTGACTTAATATTATTATGGACAAGATCATTGAACTTGTACCTTGTAAAACAAATGAACAAAAGGAATGTTAAATTCAAATGCAAATTTAGTTTGTGTAAGGAAAATTAAGAAATATTACTTCGTACACAAAAGTTATCAAGAATGGGAATTTAGATACAAAATAGCCTAAAATTAACGCATAATAACTTATCTTCGAATAAACCTTTACTCATTTCAGCAAATTATACCAAACAATTCCTTTCAATATTTTTCTCATTAAATTGCTATAAGGATAGACTCTTGGGTTAACTGACTAATTTTTGTGACAAGTGTTTCAATATAATGTTTTTAAAGCAACAAGCAAGATGAATTCATTTTTCTCTGTAGCTGGAAAATTTACCTCACATAAAGCTATTACAATTATATTCGCGGTACTCACCTTCTGTCACCAAATTGAGATCCGCCACCATCACTCACTGTCTCAGGTTTCTCCAGATACTAACGGGGCTAAAGAAATGGAAGAAATTCCAGGTGATCCAGTTAAATCCAAGCAAGCAGAAAGATTAGTACCACTGTTTTGATTAATAACACAGCCACAGACACACACACAAACACACAAATAAAATTTTTGGACAACGGACTCCAAGGTACCCTAACAGCACAATCATATAGCAGTCATATGCCTATCTTGCTCCCTCAGGTATATGGGAATGTGCCCAGTATGTGCCTTATGTACTGTACCCATGAGAGAGAAATCACATGGATAGCAAGTGATAGTCACAGTCTATGTCCGTCCCTAGACACATGCCTGACATTTACATAGTATTTTCTAAGTATGTTTTCCCCGTACCGTAAGGAAAATAACTCCCCCCAAAATATGTTAAATCGCCTATATGCGTAATTTGTTTACATTAAGGCGAGTCTAAAAAACACTTTAAAAAAATTAAAAAAATATCTGGAGGTGGGCATGAACCACCAACCCTTTGATTACTAGGCGCGTGCTCATCCAACTTGGCCATGGAGGAGATGAAGAAAACGTTGCTTGTAGAGGGATAAATCCTTGGGGTCTTTTTAATTTGGCTAATCAGAGTTCTCTTGTAACCCTGTATACTCGATGATAACAGTTTGAGATCAGATAAAATCCGCTCTCCATATAATTTTATAACGAAATGACGCGCGTCTCTTTACTTTATTTCATTGTTCTTCCATATTCACTTTCAAATGATTGGCGATAGTTGGCATCTAAAAATGCAATTCTTTATTCCTAACTACGTAAATAATTAACTGTTCACGTATGCATGAAAGATTCATCTTAATTTTTATTCATCAGTTATGCCATTTCTTTTTTCTAAATTCATCTCCCAAATTTGATGAGTTTGTTGCTTCTTTTTTCTAAGCGATTGTGTACTAGAAGAACAGAAGTTGGAGAAGAAAGCGCGAAAAACCGTTGCATGTTATTGCACATGAGCAAATGCAAACAGCTGATTGTCTTTCGTATGTCGCTGCAGATATCAATTATGTGTCATAAGTATCTGAAAAAGTATGCACCTAAAGTAAGTACCTCGAACATGAAATATATATGTCCCAAGTGACGACATAAAAACAAATGACTATCACAGTGCGAAATTGAGCCATGCATATAAATGCTACATTTGTGGTACATAGTCGCAAATAGCAATTAGGTGTAAGAAGCACCTGAAACTTTAGGTAGCTGAAGTACATACTTAGCACATGAATACCATATGTACCAAGTGTAGGGTACACAAAAAATAGCTGGGACACCTAAGTGGCACATGCTTAGCACATCTTGTGCTGTTGGGGTATGTATTCGATGTATTTTATTACATATAATCCAAATCTCGAAACCCCAGGACGATGGGCCGTGCCAATTTTTTGTTATGGATGAAAAACTTGAGCGATTTTGGATACATGTTAAGCAGGCAAATATTCTGTATTTTAATCCCGTCCAATTTCTCCTATCAATAATATCAGGTGAAATTACAGGCTTATTCGAAAAGTGAAAAATAAAAAAAATAAAAAATCTGACATTATCTGGGGATCCTGTATTTACTCAATGAACAATAAGCCTGCAACCTGTAACAGCTTCCAGCAACTTATCACACCACTCTCTCCAACTTGAAAGCGAGCGAAATTAGCAATGCTACTTTTTCCATTGCATCTGGTGAACACTCGCACACTCTCCAACGCCAAAAAACAAGCAAACATAAGATGGCTTAAAGTGCTTCTACATCTGCAAGCACAGGGAGGATGAGTGACTTTCTCAAGCAAGACATTAGATATGTTAACAAGATATATACGGTAGTATTTTTGAGAGGCTAGGTCACAGAATTATGCTTTGGCCTAAGGCTTAGAAATATGTAAATCTGGCCCTGGCAATTGCATACGAAGCATGGGGAAATCAGCTTTTCATCAGATTACAAACGTAATTTTGACAAATACATCCATGTAAATAAATATTGCTTAACGCATGAAGAATATTGAAGGTAGATTGTATCACTGATTTATATAAAACAAGATTATTTGCATGTTGCTTTCATATAAATCATTTTCATGAGACATCATTTTCAGCTTTTAAAGCGATTCTTTTGTAGTTGGACTTTAAATGTTGTCAGTCCGTACAATTAATTGGAGCAAACGAAGATAGAAAAGTAGTTGCAGCTTAGGGAACTTTCGTCTATTATACTGTTATTCATAACTAGAGCTATAGTTTATTGCTTTGTGTTGGAAAGTTTGGGGGCGAGAGGATCGAAAGTATCCCGTATCCTCATAAAAAAGCTTGGCAGGTATGACCATTATAGTTATGTGAAATGCATGGACGAAAATTGTTAAGTTGCTCAACATTACGTATTATTTTCTTAAATCTTAAAATGAGCGTTGTTTCTCTTTAATTCCACAATGCTACCTTCTTTTTCCACCTTCTTTTGGCAGTTGTTATTAGAAGTAGTTCTCTCACTTACCTAATTTAATCAATATTGCAAAGTTTACAAATGCTAATCACATCTTTGGAATGGTTCGGGATATCAAATTGCTGTAAACAGCACTGTGACTATTATGCATATTGAAATTAATCTTTCTGATTGAATGTTATACAGCGTGTTCATATAGTATTACCTATATGAAATAAAAGTTAGTTCTGAAGGAAGTATTTTACGTACAAACATGTTCCATAGAAGAGAGGAACAGTATATCGACAACTTTTATGTCGCACATAGTTTCTGAATTTGAAACTTCTTAATTGGTTATCGCGCACGTCTGTGTCTCTACGATTATTACATCAGTCATTGTAAAATCGTTGACGCTGATCGTATACGCACTCATCGTAATATCCTTCAATGTAGAGTGTGAGCACGTTGTTTGTTGTTTAATAAATCCAACCAACAACAATCGTTAAGAGAACTTTTAATATTTGATATCACAGAAAGCCACCACAAACACAATTTGTTATTGAATAGTATAATCGTATTGTCGATGTCGATTGAGTATGACATAAAATGAATGGTTAAGGTACATTTGCAGTTACCATACTTGCAGTTGCCAAAGTTGCAGTTGCAGTTGAATAATATGGAAAATATATTTTTTCGCAGTCCGGAAAAAGTAAATAGAGTCATGCAACCTCTGAGTTCACCATTCTAGATCCCTGAATTTACATTATTTAATACTATACATAGACGGTTAACATTTAAACCACATAAATTGAAATACTTTCAATCTTAGAGTAACACTAACGTAGATGATCGAGCTTAATGTTGTGAGAAAATTGTGAACAGATATACAGTGGATGATAAATGTCTGTATATAAAGGTAACCAAGAAAGTTTTATTGCTTTTTGTGGAGGTCTGTGTTCCATTGGCTCTCACACCGTGAGTTCATTGCGAATGGAGATAGGGAGAGAGATGTTCAGTTGTCGGTGTGGGTATATACAACACTGCCTGGTTGTGGTAAGTTGGTTACACCGTGAACTTGGGTAAGGACAGAGTGAACTTGGGACCTCCACACAGCGTCAAACGCCGCTGCAGCGGGACGAAAGGCGTGGCAGGCCTTTGGTGTGGGTGTCGTGACTACACGGGCAGTTCAGCGGTGGTTTAGCAAGTTTAAGGACTTTGAGGAAACACTCGAAGATGCATCACGTGCCGAAAGACCAATACATGCACAAAATGAAGATTTTCAGTCAGCAATTGAGGCGAACAGTGACCAGACATGTGAGAAACTGGTACTACAATTTAGTGTGAGTCGAGAAACCATTCGACAGCACCTCCATGAACTTGGGAATCATGACAAGTTGGATCGATGGGTCCCACATGATTTGACTCTGGATCAGAAGGCAACGGGAGAGATGCCTTTGTTTCTTTGCTGTCTCGTCTGAGGAAGGAGAGATTTCTAGATGGGCTGTTGACATGTGATGAGAAGTGGGTCCTATACGAAGAAGTGAATCCTGGTGCCGTCGTCATTGGTTAGCATCCCATGAACCGGTCCCAAAACAGCCCAAACCAGCACTGCACCAGAAGAAGGTCCTCCTGTGTGTTTGGTAGACTGCTCGCGGCATTGTGCTTTGGGAACTGTTACAAACTGGTCAGAGGATCAATACAACTGTGTACTGTTAGCAGTTGAGCCCTGTTCAAGAAAACTCAAAATTCTGGAGCCTTCGTTCTGAATCACAAAGTGATTCTTCTGTTACAGGACAACGTTAAGTCCCACGTGGCTAGGATGACTCGGGACATCATTCTCCGCCTTGGATGGGAAACACTATTGCATTCGCCATAGGCGCGGTGGCTCAGTGGTAGAGCGTTCACCTGCGGTGCTTGGGGTCCCTGGTTCGATCCCAACTCGTGCCGTGTGGACTTTGTGTTGGACAAACACCGTGGTCGTGGGTTTTCTCGGGGTTCTCCCGTTTCCTCTCCTTTCTTCATTCCACCATTTCATTCATTTCTCATAATCACCGTCCCCTTTAGCCTAACCGGCATAACCGAAGGACGTAACACTAAAGATTTCATTTCATTTCATTCGCCATACTCCCGGACATTGCATCGTCCGATCACCAACTGCTCCATTCCTTGGACAATCATCTTAGAATACACCAGTTCAAATCCCTAATAGAGGTGCAAAATGTACTTGATACCTTCTTCGCTTCGCGGTCCACCAAGTTCTACCGCAATGGAATCCATGGCTTTCCAGAGCGTTGGCAGAATGTCGTCGATGCTGATGGGGACTATTTTTGATCTTCCACATAAGTCTTTGGTGACGTACTGATGTACGAATGTGGTGAGTGAAAAAGCGACAGAACGTTCTTGATTACCTTTATATATATGATCTTAGTGACAAGGTTACATTACTGTATAAAGTACCCATAATTGGGAGTATTACGCATCGAATTTTTCGTGTATTCATTTTTCCTGCAATTACTTCTAAGTCCATGCTTATGCATGCGTTTAATAAACTCTCCGTGTTTCTTTCTATTTCCCTCGTGTCATCTTCTATTAGATTGATATCATCAGCATACGTCATAAACAGATGAGTGCTATGCGCTATAGGCTACATTTTATTTTCGTATGACATAATCCTAAGAAAATTGAATAATAATGACGACATCTTGTTCCAGGTCACTTATGACGCAGAAGGTCATTAACAAGTATTTTCCTACTCGGACTTAATTTTGGGTTCTATTTAAACACACATTAGTTAACTACTTTTTTCAATATACCGAACTACTCAAAATTGTAGAATATTTCCCTCCTAACTGAGTCGCAGGCCTCTCTAAAATGAATTTAAATCCATGTCAAGTGGTCCAAGAAAGGAATCAATTGTTGCTTGACAATTTTTAAAACATCTGAGTTATGATATGCAGTTACCTTACCATGTTGTTAGTTCAAAACAACCATTATTTTAATTTTAATGAAATTTGGTTTCGAGTGGCACACATATTTGTTTTCGAAGCTGCGTCATTGAGTTGTTCTATCGATGTAGAACAAAAACCAAAATGGTCAGCAATTTTTAAGCTAAAAAGCTATGTATTAGGCATTATCATCTATGAAGTATAGCAGTGTGCAAAATAAATTTGAGAAAAGTAGGTCATTGACGATAAAAGTTCCGAGAGGAGCAAAAGGTTTTTGCAGAAGAGCAAATTATGATTTAGGTGAAGTTTCTGGATAAAGAGGTCTTATATAGAAGTGCTCATTATAGAGGTGTCTCGTATAAAAGTGAAAAGAGTACGTAATTCACACTATGTATACAACCTCTGACAATAAAGTTCAGTGAATGAAGTCACTGCGCTCGACCTGGCAACAATGGCGCAACGAAACACTGCAGATGAGTAGCGTCAAGGCCGCCATTGTGGACCCACCGTTGTTCAATTTGTGAGTCAACTGTGGTCTGTGTGAGACGCGTTAAACCAAGTGAGTGTTAGTGTGTCAGGTTCGAAACTGATAACAATAAAATGAACGAACAAAGGATCAGTTTGATGTTTTGTTTTAAGCTTGGCAAGCCACCGAAAGAAACCCATAATATGCTGGTACAGGTTTATGAAGACGAAGCAGAGTTGAATGACAACAAAAGTTAAAAAATGATCTTATTTAAGCAGTTCAAACAAGATGAATGGCAAGAAACAGATATCAGAGGAAAACATTTCTCTTTTTCCACCTCCCAAAGAATAGCCTCAAAAAAAAAGAAAGAAAAAGTTACATAATGTAAAGCTTTAATATAAAATCCCCACTCAAATTTTGAAAGTTGAGACCCGAAAGGCAAGAACACCTGAACCGAAGTGAATGAAATTCTGCACAGGTATTGTAGATGCACCGATCCAAACTTTGATCACGGAAAATCAAAAGTGCTAGGAACAGTATGTCAGATGTGTATAAAAAACAGGAAGAACTGCAACGAAACTTTGTATATGGACAATACGCAAGAAATAAAGCATACGGGTTTTTATGTTCTGTGGAAAAAAGTTTTAGGGGGAAAATCTCCCATCCAAAATTTTGAAAGTTGACGCCGGAAAGTCAAAAAGAATTGAACCGAAGTGAATAAAATTGTGCGCAGATATTGTAGACATAATATGAGGGAATACGACTTTCGTATTTTCATGGAAAGAAGGGTTTGGTGGGGCACTGTCACCTTCAAATCTTTGATCACGATATATCAAAAGTGGTAGTAATCGTATGTCAGACGTATGTAAAGGACATGAAGAATTGCAACGAAACTTTGTGTATGAACAATAGGCAAAAATAAACGAATACGATTTTTTATTTTCTTTGGAAAAACGATTTTAGGGGGTAAAAGGTCCCACCCAAAAGTTTGAAATTTGGGGCCCAAAGGGTAAGAAGAAGTGCACCAAATTGAATAACATTGGGCACAGATATTGTAGACGTAAAAGGAGATAATTTGGTTTCGAGTTTTACTAGAAAAAAGCGGTTGATTGAGGCACGGATCTTCTAAATCGTTGATTACGAAATATCAAAAGTGCAAAAAGCACATGTCAGAAGTTCCTGAAGAATATGGAGAATTGAAACGAAGCTTCGTATAGGCACAATTTGCAAAACAATACATGAAAAGTATTTTAAATTTTGCTGAAAGACTGTTGTGGCGTAGGTCCCATACGAAAAAAAGTAAATATTACCGTAATAGCGCAGGTAGGAATGGACCGAAGCAAATGAAATTGTATGTAGATATTATATAGACAAGGGTTGCAAGTAAGCAACGAAATTTTACTCGCTCAAAGAATAAGCTACTAGCCCACATCTCCAAGGGCGCCGATTTCTCTGTAAATCTGGGGGGGGAGGGCAATTCTGATGCAGAAGGTATATATATATGAGGATTTTAAGAAAAATTGCATTCAAATTCTGTCAAATATTGTATATTCATAAATATAATAGGGGTCCACATGAACTTTGGAGGGGCCCAGCCCCCCGGCCCCCTGGGAGTATCGGCGCCCTTGTACATTTCACTCACTTCGATCCATTACTTCTTGCCTTTGTGGGTCAAATTCCAAAATTTTGGACGAGGGCTTTCGCCCCAAAACCGTTTTTCACCGAAAATAAAAAAAACGTATTCGTTTATTTTTTGCCTATTGTTCATACACAAAGTTTCGTTGCAATTCTTCATGTCCTTTACACACATCTGACATACTGTTACTACCACTTTTGATATATCGTGATCAAAGATTTGGAGGTGTAGTGCCCCACCAAACCCTTTTTTCATGAAAATACGAAAGCCGTATTACCTCACATTATGTCTACAATATCTGTGCACAATTTCATTCACATCGGTTCAATTCTTTATGGCTTTACGGCGTCAACTTTCAAAATTTTGGATGGGAGATTTTCCCCCTAAAACTTTTTTCCACAGAACATAAAAACCCGTATGCTTTATTTCTTGCGTATTGTCCATATACAAAGTTTCGTTGCAGTTCTTCCTGTTCTTTACACACATCTGAAATACTGTTATTAGCACTTTTGATTTTTCGTGATCAAAGTTTGGATCGGTGCATCTACAATATCTGTGCACAATTTCATTCAGTTCGGTTCATTTGTTTTTGCCTTTCGGGAGTCAAATTTCAAAATTTTGGGTGGAGGCTTTTGCCTCCCCTAAAACCATTTTTTCTGCAGAAAATAAAAAAAAAAACTGCATTGGTTTATTTTTTGAGTATTATTCATACGTAAAGTTTCGCTGCAATTCTTCATGTCCTTTACACACATCTGATATACTGTTACTACCTGTAGCACTTTTGTTACTTCGTGATCAAAGGTTTGGAGGGGTCCGTGCCCCACCCAACCTCTTTTTCCAGGAAAATACGAAACCCGTGTTTCCTCATTTTAGGTCTGCAATACCTGTGCAGAATTTCATTCACTTCGGTTCAGGTGTTCTTGCCTTTCGGGTCTCAACTTTCAAAATTTGAGTGGGCATTTTATATTAAAGCTTATCATATGTAACGTTTTCTTTTTATGAGGTTATTTTTTGGGGGTGGAAGGAGAGAAATGTTTTCCTCTGATATCTGTTTCTTGCCATTCATCTTGTTTGAACTGCTTAAATAAGATCATTTTTTGACTTTTGTTGTCATTCAACTCCGTCACAATAATAAAATTGTCATTCTTAACAATTTGTTTTATTCTCTTATTTGCTGTTTGTCACACTGTTATATTTGTTACAAAATTGACGTTTGGTCCAACTCCTTTCGAATTCGCAACCAACCCAACCGCCGATATTTTTGGGTTGCCTGCTATTGCAGGAAAGAGAGAAATTGCAGGTGTTAACGTACTTTTGGAGTCGTGTATACAATATAACGAATAACGGATAGCGAATTTTTGTCAGTGTAAAACTTTGGCTGCTTAACATAATCTTGTTTCAAAACGTTTATGAAGTAATGGTAAGAAAATCGTTCATATGAGAAAAATATACAAATAATATAGTTATGAAACTGTATGCAACATAGTCCATATACTATCTTTTGAAACATTATTATTATTAAATGATGTCTAAATATTTTTCAGGAGATAAGTAGTTGAAATTTAATGTTTCACCAGGGGGAGATACGTCTACGACCTAAATAAATTAATTTTTTGCGAGAAAATAATTACTTATGAGGTTCGCTAAAACTGTGAACTGTGACATTATACAATGTTAAAGAATGTGCTAAAATCCAAACACAATTTAGCGGCGTAGAAAATAAATTAAAAAAATATATGCGTATGATGTATGAAAGGAAAGAAAAATGACAAAACATATGAGCATTTCAGCACCTATCTTAATAGCTGCAATATTGAATTTGGTTAACACTTTTAAATGTAGATGCACTCTACTTTAGCTTGTCTGCTAGAAAGACATTTGGAAAATTATTCATAATAAAACTATTCATAATAAACTTAATATTGCTTTCTTTGTTCATAAGTCCAATGTTTTTTATATCACTGTTGAGACACTCAATAAACTGAAAACGGTAATTAATATGTGAAATCAAATCCTGTGGCTATAATAGGAACAGCGGAAATACGTTGGGACTCATGAGGACCTCATTGGACACCTTGAAAATTCTCACACTGGATTTGCATCAGCGTTTAATAGTAAACGATAAAATATATCTAATTTTCGTGTAACCGGCGGTGTAACAAATCACAGTAGCATTATTTTAGATTTATCTGTACTCATGACTAAAGAATTGCATATTTTGACTCTTTTTATATTGTTCCCTACGACTGATTATAATTTCGTTATTAATAAGCTAACGAATTCACTGATTAATTTCTCTGAGTGCACTCTAACAACTTTATTGGTTCCCATTTAACATTTTCGCAATAAATCCAATATTGCAGTTTTGAAGATGGTCGCTGAAGACCTCATATATCCAGGCATCTTCCTTTCCCCTTCCATATCGTCTTCGCAGGTCTGATTTTATATTATACTAAGTATAAGCAGTAAGGCGAATATTTGAGTTTCTCCTACACTTTTGCACAATTATTTAGTTTCATTTTCATTAACAATAGTTAAATATATTAGACAAGAAAAAAAGCAAATAATACCCACGGATCGAACATGGCAAAAATTCTCTCAATGCTTTCACGCAGTCGTTCTGCATTATCTACTCTCTGTGCTCTTTCCCTCAACTCTCTTTTCATGATGGTGGGTAATGGCAGTTGATCAATATCTTCCACTTTCCTGGCGCAGTTGACGATCACCTGTGTAGAAATAAATTGCACAAGACGCATATGATTTAACAGTACATATTGAACTATAGCATTACTTCTTTTTCTTTATGTGAAACTTATATTTTAAGAAAAAATACATCATACCATATTTTTGTTTAACTTCTACAAGGATTCGAAATTTACATTATATAACTACAAAAATAACATTTATGTTAAATACTTATTTCTCCTCACTCCAACTAGCACAAATAGCTCACAATATTTAGTCGACATCGTATTTTTTTCTGCGTTACCTGTTATGTACAGTTCTATTTTTTCGTATATTTCTTGATATTTGTACTTCCAATACTGTATATTCAACATACCACGTTGCCGAAAACGTTAAGCCTTTGGGGCAAAAAATTAAAAATGCGATTATTTTGATTTAGAAATAGTACTACACAACTGCATATCCGCAGTTCTGTTCGATGGACCTCTATCATTTTGTAGCAATGACATATTTCCGTAGCCATAGAACTTCTGTGTTTGTGCTATATATATATATATATATATATATATATATATATATATATATATATATATATGGCCTGTAGTGGCCAAACGGTCAGTGATTTTTGGTTTTGCCTATTCAGACTTTTTCTCAGGTACACAATATCTACAACATATCACAATATCAAGCAATTTCACTGAAATGTAATTTCCGTAAAGATTGTGCGGTGTCCTTTGTCATTTCGAAGGAAGCCATTGCCCCCTGAAACTTTTTTCTCGCAAAAACGACAAAACCCGCATTTCCTACTTTGAAGTCATCTTTGCATCGTCAGAGTTTCGTTTCTTTAATGTGGCCCTTTTATGAAAAGGGGTCCTTTGACCCCCTTAACCTAATTTGCGAAAGAAACAGAAAAATACGTGTGGATTTTTTTTTTGTCTAGTATATATGTGCCAAGTTTGAAGAAAATTGGATGAGAAAATCGAATCTCCTTTACACTTTCACTTTTTGGACTTCACGGGTTTTTGCCCCAAAGTCTTTAATTATCGTAAAATATGATAATACTTTCAGACAATTTTCAACGTTGTGTAGCCTTAGAAGCTTTGTTTAACTGGCTCAATAATTAGCGTAATGCTTGTTCGTGATAACAGACTTTTAAGGTAAGTAGGCCACGGATAAAACACAGTACTTGAAGGCAGGATCTTCTTTGAAAATTTATCTATTGAAAACTTATTTGACCGCGGGGACCCAGGAGTGGCACCACACCATTCACTGATGCTTAGTATCAGGATCAAACCAATAGAGACAGCTTTCAGTCTGAATCGTATCATGCAAAGAAATTCGGAGTTCTAGACTCAAAAAGGACAAAAACAGCATTGGATGTTTTATGCCATTCCTTCTTCTTATCTACTGCTCAGATATTTTGGGATCTGATTTATTGGAATCTTAAATATGTCCAGTATACTGCAACACAATACAGTTCCTTAGGACGTTTTGGCTGCTATTCGCCTGTACTCAAGAATTATTTCATAGACAACATATGTTGTCGTGTTGATTGAAGGGTGCATACTGCAGGGCTCAACTTCGACGTTTGTGACATCTCAGTGTGAATCCTTTGTATACTTCCCATGGAAAAACAAAACTTCATGGTGGTCATGCACTCCAAAACTATGAAACGTAAGTCTCCACAATCACTGCTTCAACACTGAAAAATGCAGTTAGGCTAAAAATACTAACCTTTATTTTCATTTAAATTTTGAGATATTAAGTTTTCATACGAAAATACATTGAGGATTTATGAAGATGGTACGGGGTTAAAGCTAGGAATTACTGAACATCCTTGTATATGTGTAAACTTAATTTAACTTGTACTGTAGCAACACATTTAACAAACATTTCGTCCTGCATTTATATTCCTTATGAACATTCATTATATTTTTTATTTTTTAATTACATAGATTATAATGCTAAGTATTTTTATGTCACCCAATAATTGTTGACCATTAATACAAAAGTATATTGCACTAACCTGTTCTGACATCTCTTTTAATGTAAATAATGGTAATATGATCTGAACTTTTAGAGAATCAGGGTTTATTTTAGTAGTGTAGACGTAGTTCAATCCGTCGAGTCCTCTAGGTAAAGTCTGAAAGGGAAAATGCAGCAGTGTTGGCATAATTTAAGTAATTATTGTTAAGAAATGCGATCTCTTACATTGAAATAACACTTATTTCCCTGAAATAAGGCTAGACTCACACATACCTGGAAATTTTTAAAGTTAACTTGCACTTAACATTAACAGTATAAACCTTTGTTTCATTTGAAATAATGATAATCTGCAGCTTTCTAGAAACTGTTCATGGAACAAACATATTTCAATTTCAAATATAACCTACCGGTGCTGAATTTAAACTTAATTTGTTATCAAAGATACCATTGAATTTGGTTTGGAGCAATAAGCTGAATAATGTCATATATATATATATATATATATATATATATATATTAGTTATTAATAACGTAAACAACAGTATATATATTAGGGTGGGCCGAAAGTTTTCATTTCAGATATTCAGGATTGAGTAGTTATCAAAAGTTGTGCATTGGTACGAAATGAAGCCCTGTCAAATATCTTGATTTTAAAACAATATTTCACCGGGTCCCCCTGGCCGTAAAGTGCATAATGTTTTGTTCAAATAAAATGATTTTAGGTAATAAGAACATTTTACCAGACAATACTATTAATACATAAAACATGAAATATATGGTTTCAATATACGCAAATAACTATTAAGAGCTTAACTAACTTTCATAACTACCATATTAACACACGAAAAACCTTCGTGTTGAGCCCAGCTCAGAACTCTCAAACTTTAAGAGAATATCACTTTTTCGCATCTTTATGCAAAATGTACAACACTGGCTTTCCGAAGGCGGCGCTTACGTTGCTGAATTCAAATAAACTAGGAACGATACGGCTGCGAGCCTCTCTTCCTGTATTGTCTTGCCTTCGAATTAAGAATATGATTTTGAATTATAAGTCAAAATGCAAAATGACCATTAACCCCATTAAGAAACGAGATACTCCCCATTAAGAGCCAAATTAAAGAAATTTAAGAACGATGCTCAGAACTTATTTGATATTTTCTCTTGTAAATACTGCGATAGATTAACCTGTAAGTGTGATAAATCAAATTAAATACCGCTTTTGGAGTGGGAGCTCATATTAGATCAGAGAAATCAGAGAAAGATGACAAGTTGTAATGTAGGTAAAGCAGAAACTCATAGGCTCAAAAGAAATCATGACATATATATCGATTATGATGCTGCGGTACCAATTACAAGAGGGTTATAATCATTAGCCTCAAACCCGCACTTGAAACATACATTAAGCGCTTCCACCCCGAATTCAGACGATGAAGAGTTCGCATGGAGCTATCTTCAGAGAATAAAATCTAAAGTAAACCTAAATAAACAATAGTGAGCCCTAAACAAATGAGTAACAAAAAAGATGTAACAGGTGTCTCGAATAGGTCGGCTGCTAAAATTGTATCCGCTGTTTTAGAACATATGAATTTACTGAACAAAACTAACCAAGACAAGGTAGTAGATAAAAAGGAAATCCGTAGGAAATTAGCAAAAAAAAAAAAAAAAAAAAAAAATCTAGAGTGTAAAGCTACTGATTTTAAGGGTCTCTATTTTGATGGCTGAAAATACAAAACTATAGTTCTAATTGGCAATTGCAGTAGGCAAAGCATTGAAGGATATGCGGATTATATCGATTTGATCGATTGATCAGAAGTAATAGTAACGAAACCTCCAATTTCGGCTAACATATCAACAGAAGAACTAACCGAAATTATTGTGGAAAAGAGGAGGTTCCACAGTTCGTCACGTTCCCCTTCCACACACAGACTTTGGAGAGGTGTGTAAAGGTAGTAACATAATCTTCTTCAGAAGTATGCGGTAGTGTTGCACGAGACGGTTATATTTGCGCAAAACTGGAAGCATGAAAGTATCTACCAAGCTTCGGACATAAATCTCAATATTTTGTTCCAAGATTCAACTTACAACGGTATATTGTTATTATAATGATATTGTCAATCTGTACCTATTTTGTCGATACATGATCAGAGGCGTAATAACCAAACATATATACAGTTAAAAGAGTAAACAGGTAATTAATCGGTTGTCATGGTAAACATTATTATTGACAATATATACATATAAAGGTATGGTTGTTGATGTATAGTGTATGTATAAAACGAAAAATACTAAATAAATTAAGTATTTTCGTTTTATCTGGTGCCGTAGACCCGGGAGTATAACGACCTTAAGTTCTGAATACGAGTAAGGACGAGGTATATTTGTATACATATATTATCTCTTTTATGAGTTTCATCGTTTTGAGAAGTGGGAAAAGAATTAAAAGAACTAGTGATATGCAAAGTTCAGATGTTATGGACGTACCAAGTACTTTAGTGGAAACCATGCCTGAAAATACCGAAACTGTGACCGAACATGGTCAGTGTAATCTTGTTGATACGATTAGTCAACTACTATCTGTTAAGCTGGAACAGATGCAAAAATCGAGTCAACTACTAACTGTTAAGCTGGAACAAATACAAAAATCGAATGATGAAAAGCTGGAACAGATGCAAAAATCGCTGGAACAAATACTAAAATCGAACGTTGAAAAGCTAGAACAGATACAAAAATCGAACGTTGAAAAGCTAGAACAGATACAAAAATCGAACGATGAAAGGCTAGAACAGATACTGACGCAACACAAATCTCTTGCAGATAAAGTACAAGGTATACAAGAAAATGTTGATCACCTACAGCATAATTTGAAAGAAAACTTGCAAGTGTTGATTGAAAAAGTAAATGGTACTGGTGTGAATATGAAAATAGAACCGGAAGAAGGCCAGAAGAAGATCGATGGACGAAATGAAAATATTGAAGAACAGGATGAAAACGAAACAACTGAACCTGTGGTGAACGGTGATGGGGAAGATGCTACAATTAACGAAGAACCATCATCTCCGGCTAAGGAGACCACCACCACTACTACTACAGGCGTATTCAAAATTGAAGTGAAAGGTCTGCCGAGATTATACAGGTTAGAAGGATTGAAGAAATTGTTGACAGACGATTTGAAGTTGGGAAGCCATACTATTACGTCACCGGAAAGAGCGAGTCCTTGGATTTATTTGGTCTTCAAAACTGAAGAAGACCAACAGGAGGCAGTAAAGACCTTGAATGGATATAGTTGGAAGAAGCGAGTTATTCAGCCGAAGTTGCCGAAACTGATCAACGTAAGCGAAAATTGGAAAAGTCTGATGATAACGATTCTAAAAAGGTGAAAGTTGAGTTACCTGTAGAAGATAGAATAAAACAGGCTACAATACCTTTGTGGGATGTTACTTATGAAGGACAGTTGAAGAAGAAGACTGAAAAATAAAATCTTCACTCACGCGATTGACGGATTTGCTGCTGAGAAGGAATCTGGATTTAACAGGTTGGGCAGAAGAAAGAAAAGAGAAGAATGAAGGACTTGCAGACTTTCTGAGGCATTTGCCTATAGGGAAGATTAAGGATGATTTGAAAGATTATTTCCAAAACAGGGAAGGAAACATCTTGAATGTAACATCGCTTTATTTCCAGACCTTCACTGGAAAGGAAGAAGGTGAGAAACCTCCACCACTCCGGCTGTTGTTCGGGAAAGAATATGTGAAAGAAACTATCTGTGACATGAGTTTCCGAATATCTCCAGATTCTTATTTTCAAGTGAATACTTCGGGAGCCGAGCAGCTTTATACTTCCATCGCGGAAGTGGTTGAAGTTGACGAAGAAACTTCCGTGATAGATGTGTGTTGTGCCACTGGAGGAATTGGATTTACTCTTGCTAAGAAATGTGCTCAAATTCTTGGCATAGAAATGTCAAACCAGGCAGTTGAAGATGCAAGAGCCAATGCTGTAAAGGACGTCATCACAAACAGCGAGTATTTTGTTGGACGAACTGAAGATATTTTGCCCATCGTAGTGGAGAAAGTAGCTGAAAAGAAGATACTTGTTATTGTAGATCCACCTAGAGCTGGTCTTCATCAGAAGTTTCAGCGACGTAATGAAAAAGTAGAGCAAAAACAGGAAAATAAATATCAGATCAAAGTTGGTGACATGGTATTTCTGAAGCTTGCTAAAACAGGCAAATCTATAGGATTTCGTAATATTGATGAGCTGAAGGTATGGCAACCTTCGGAAATCACATGAAACAAATAGCTAAAGCTAATTTGGTTAACCCTGACGTGTTAACTAAACTAAACTTGGATAACAATCCTTAATATATTCTCTTGGATGTTACGAGTTATGAGTATTTCATTTGAATTTTATAAGTGTGCAATATGTTGTGATATGATTATGACATACTTGTTGTTTGAAATATTTTATGTTGTTGGTTCATTCTGTCTTTGTGATAACTTGTAGTGTTGTGTTCATCTTCATTTTTATCTTACGTGTTCAAAAGAAATCTGATTGTGTAAAACTGAAATTTGTGACATCAGTCTTAAGTTGAAGTTTCTAAGTGTAATTAATGCCTTCTGATCTAGTTGACATTTGATATGATGACGATCTTAACTATAATCAATGTTGTTTGTATACGGATCGCTCAATGCCAAAAGGAACCGTTAACTAGTAACTCTGTGTAACCCACCAGCTAGCTATAATTTTTTAATAGACCCGTAATCAATATATTTTTTTAATGAATCGACGCTTTTCTGATATGTGACTCGTAATAAAATAAAATGTTGTTATGAATGAATTAATACATATGGAGAAGAAGACTACTTATATTGATGTAATAATAATTAATACGAGGGCTGATGTAATAATGATAATTAGTACAAGGGCTATTCGAAAGGTGAATGTTTGAAAATATCCAGGGTTCTTTCCTTCACTGTAATTCTGTTACGGAATTCCCGTTCTGGGCGACATTTTATACAACGGTATATTGTTATTATAATGATATTGTCAATCTGTACCTATTTTGTCGATACATGATCAGAGGCGCAATAACCAAACATATATACAGTTAAAAGAGAAAACAAGTAGCCCTAATTAATCGGTTGTCATGGTAAACATTATTATTGACAATATATACATATAAAGGTATCGTTGTTGATGTATAGTGTATGTATAAATGGAAGAATAAAAGTTTGAAAGACTACAAAACAAATGACATAGTATATCTTAAACTTTACATGGAAATTTGAAATATAAAACCTCACCTAGTTCTATTTAGAAACAAATAGACTTTTATGTTGGGTTAGCAACACTGTAAGAGCATTTGCACACGTCCCCGGCAATGCCGGATCCGGCACCGACAATGCCGGAACCGGAACCGGGGCTGCTTTGCACACGCAGCCGGCAAAACCGGAGCCGGTCCCGGCAATGTCGGTGCCGGCGCTGCTTGGCACACACATCCCGGTAATGCCGGTGCCGAGAGATAGTTTGAGTTTGAACGTGAAGGAGAGAACATGAGTCCAGGAACAAATAAACGATATATCCTTGCCTTGCTGTACTTACGGCGAAGAAAAAGGAAACAAAGCAGCACTAGAAAGATTTGGATCCATTCATTGTTGACAGTGCGTCATGTGGAAGGTTCGTTTTATACATTATATGAAAAGCTGCGGACATATGATTCGAAATTTTTTTAATTAATTACTTTCGCATGTCTAAACAAACGTTCGAATTCTTAGTACAACGAATTAGTAATCATATTCAGCGCTGTTCAGATTTTTTTTTTTTGCAAGAGTCGTGTAATATTACAGACTGACATGAATAAATGGAAGGGTCGTTCAATATCTGAGAAATAGCTCAATGCAAAGAACAAGGTTAATTGTATTACGTCAATCGAGTGACGTAGGAGCATTAACGTCTAAATTCCCAAATATTTTTTCTTTAGTACACAAAGGTATATTGTAAATTGGTCCGTACATAGGTCTAATCAAAAGCATTCGCAGAAAAATATGGCTAAATTAATAATTTTGACAAGTCATAATAGGCAGTAACCCTATACTTAAACCCACAATCCAATAGTGTCAAATTGTCAAGAATTTGCGAAAACTGGTAGCAAATTGTCCGCTTTGTCGAATTTTGGTGGCAAATTGAACGCTGGTAAATTGTCCGTACCCAGAAGAAAACATCGAAGTGGCCCATTTCTATGTCTTCGATTGTACATTTTATTTTCATTTACATATAATCTACATTTTATGTATCAACTGTAAGTAAACAGAAAGTGTTTGAATCACTATTGTTTTATATTATCCTATACATACCTGCCGCTTCTCGTTTCTTTTTGTCCATGGTGTCGAAGTCTTGTGCAAGGTTTGTATATACTTCTTTCCAGGCTTTCTGCTTTTCGACCTTGTCTTTATATGAATCTGTAGTCTAGTCCCATAGACAAGGTCTCACTTCCACTAATTCAATGAAATTCAAAACATCGTACTGAAACACTTTAGTCATTGTCGCTCGATGAACGATGAAATGAATTGTCACTGAAGCAAAACTTCAGTGCACTGCAGAAAACAATCCACTAAATCAAAAAGCTACTTCAAGCGGAAATAAGTAACATATAGCTACACTCACGCAGAAAGTATGGCACTCCAGAATAGTTTCATATAAATGTTAAACGTCAGTTTAATCCACCTCCTGTCAACTTGACCTACTTCTGTCCTTGATCCCCTGCGGGCTTGCATAGTTGCATATAGATAGACGAATCGAGTACATTCCTGGAATCGAACGGAGGAAACGGAACTAAATTATAATTTTCTTCAGCATAGGAGGATTTTTTTCCAGGGGAGATTTTGTTCTAGATAGGCCTACATATGTAGTATGTCCGATATAACATTCATAGGTAACGGTTTGCAATGCATCTTGCATCTTGTAAAACAAAAACATAGGCAATTTCGGCTGTAGCCTGTTGTGTTGATTAAATCAAAGCATACTATTATACAAGATATTCTTCTTTATGCATTCCTTTCCCTCTTTCAACAACCACCCCCCTTTCCAAATTATATACTAAAGACAATACACACAAAAGGAAAATGTTTAGAAGAAACCTAATGGCTATCAATGATTGATGGAAGGAGTCCTGCAAACTATTATATTTCTATATTTTTCCCTCGGGGAGACTAAACAGAAGATCGAAAAAACAAGGTTATTTGTTCTTTGTGTGTGTGGATGTGAGCGCACGAGGTATATGGCCTTCTTTTGGTTTCTTTTTCTTTTTTTTTTCAATTTTGTTGCCATAATTTTAACATCTATTTAAATTTCCCAAAATTGAAACAGGCTGATATCAAGCTATTAATAATAATAATAATAATAATAATAATAATAATAATAATAATAATAATAATAATAATAATAATAATAATAATAATAATAGGTTTTGGAAAGGCAACATTGCGGCTGCCTATTCACTCAGCCCACAATCGTTCTATGGAACAAATGCCAGACAAGACAAAGTACATGAATATTTTTATTATGATCTATAGGGTAAAACAGTATGCAACCACAAGAATGGAAATTTTCTTGTTCTGTTTGTGTTTTTTCAGTTCTTTCTGTAGTTGTGTTGTAGTTTTTATTTACTTTAATTTTATTTACAAGCTTTATTATGCTTGGGAATGCCTACTTCTACGATCATGATGTATATTTATACCGTACATACTGGGTTGCATAATTAACAGGATAACACTGGACAACTATCCTAGATTGCTTCGTATCTCCATTTTGCTCATTTCCGCCATGTTGATTTTTTTAAAATTATGACTTCATATATGCTCACATATTCTCTATCAAACCGAATCCAATGACCCTTTGTTTAAATCGTTTAAGTAAGTTTCTGCTGTAGAAGATAACAAATTAATATACATACATACATCTGTGAAACTCACTTTCCGCGTTGCCGTAGTTGGATAATTCAAACAAGATCCGAATTTCCCTTGCTGAGAATTTATGTAAATAGCAAGCCGCTATATTTGTGGTACCTCACAGCCATTTTGATTATTTCATTCTTCATTATATATTCATATGATGTGAAAAAAAGAAAATATTAAAAAAAAAACTGAAGCAAACAAAAAATCCAAATACAGGAAAAGAAACAAGAATACACAACGCCTTGCCACTCACTCACTCTAGCTAGATTGAAGAAACCTATCAGCAAGCCGGCTCCGTCTTTACCGGCTGCGTGTGCATCCACGCATAAGAAAACATTGCCGCCGACAAAACCGGAGCCGGAGCCGACACCGACATATCGGCGGCTAGTCCAGCTGCACTTGCCGGAGCCGGGAGTTCCGCTGGCTTTTTTGCCGGGTCGAAAAGCGTGTGCAAGCTACCATTTGATCTCATTGCCGCCGATTCCATCGCCGGCATTGTCGGAACCGGATCCGGCATTGCCGGGGACGTGTGCAAACGCTGTTAAGCTTGTGGTATCGCAAAGTGTCCCAAACAATATTTCCCGCCCATAATTGCTTTGTGCAAAATTTCAAGGCTTTTATTAGTTTAAAAGTTCCAAGATGAAAGGTTCACCTTATATATATATATATATATATATATATATATATATATATATATATATATATATATACCAGTAAGTTCGTTTGTGCCCTACAATAATGAAGTTGGACAACCAACCATACAGTGAAGTAAGCTGGGTTGCCTAAGGGGATAACATGGTTACAAAAATCCTTTTTCCAAGAAACAGATTTAACAACAATCCACATTTACGGTAAATAAGGTAAAAGAAAGAAATAAAAAAGGAAAATAACCAAAACGTCCGAGTCAAGAAAACTGCTAAGGCAGGTTACGTGTTTCAGCAATTACCCCATGACGAAAGAACTGTTGCATCAATCGTGAGTTATTGTTCATAATTAAGTCTAGCAAAAATTCTGATTAATAAACTAGCAATTAGTAAACAACGCACTGATCTAATTCGTTCACCAATTGAACAGAAAAATCTTATTTTAGAAAATCTAAACCACACCTATAATTTCATATTAGCAGACGACAGCGGGTTTCAAAACTATCAATTAATAACACATCTTCCATTTAAAATAAATAACCTCTCGCTACTGACTTAAGCCACACATGCCAGATAATAGTATCAAACCCATCAGTATGAACATTAGGAATACAATTAAGTCATAGAGAAACCATCTTATCTATTTAAAAATAAGATTACACTATCGTAATTTGCTGAACGTTCTAAAGTAGCATGCACACCGAAACAAACGATAGAGAATACTAGCATACAAACATTTGGAGAACATTCGTAGATCTTCATATGCATTCCCTGCTGCAAATTCCGTGCGTAGTTTAGACCACCAACAACAACTTAATTTGAGTCAGTATTATCACAGGCAGTAGTCGAAATATCACACCCAAGTGTCTAAAATTATACATAAGTTTAAATAATCTATATTATACTATGTTGAACATTTATGTTCATTCCATTTTTGCGAATAGTAATTATGCTAGTATGTGCACAGGATATAGTAGCTTAGACGATTTGTATTAACACAACGTAGGGAGGCAATAAGTTAAGCTAAACTACATAAAAAGCACAAATTTGTATTATAGAATTTTACATACTCGCACCAAAATTACATGCCTGGACATTAACCAGACACACACATCTCGATGAAAAGCAAATATTGTATCAATCTGCTGTATCTGATATTGTATCAGATATACTGTTAATCAATTGTTAAATCATATCACTGAATCAATACAGCAATTAATATAACAATAATAACATCTCAAATGTTCATACTTTTATGTAGTACTTATATTCCATCTCATAGGGTATACCAGCTTACGAAGACTTCTACGTCTGTAGTACTAATTTAGGTTTATTTCTAGAGACATCTACCAATGAAACTTATAATGCAAGACAAAATGTTTTTGACTTTATTCGTAATATAAGTGTTTAAATGCTTGTTCGTTATGCCTGATTCACTGAGTGAAATGTTCATGTGTATTGGCATGTACTCTTCGAAGCATCGCTGGTGTCACACAGACACATGCGTGAATAATGCTTTGTTGTAGAATCCGACGGCTTTCAGGTTCCGCTTTAAACACTTGCTCCTTAGTGAATTACCTCAAGAAAAAATCAACAGAGATTAAATCTGGGAACCGTGGTGGTCACACGATAGGACCCCCATGACCAATCCATCGTTCAAGATACACTGCATCAAGATATTGTCGTACTGGGAGAATTGACGAGGCCCCTTATTTTCGTGATTTTATCTGTCATTCCTGTTGTCTTTCTGATCCATGTATTACTTTTCCTCTTTTTCTCGGCTTATACAGAGAAAATGTTTCTCCATGTTTCTTTGTACAGTCTGAAGACAGTAAGTGTCTGATTTTAAAATTGTGCAAGTCTCCGATCCATAACTTAAAACAGGTAGAATGCATTCGTTAAACTTTTTTCCATTCCAGGCACATCTTCATCTACTTTCCAATGTGAAGTTGTTTCTTCTGAAGGCACTTCAATCTAGTTCGATGCGTCTGTATTTCTTTTTCTTTAATGTTTCCAGCCATAGAGATCTTCTGCCTCAGGTAAACTTACGTTTTATATTTTTCTAACTGTGTGTCTTCCATTTCTTCTTTGATTTCATTGTAAACATGTTAAGCAGCTCCTTCAATTTCTCCATATTAATTTTTAAACCGACTTCCTTGTTGATAGATTTAGCTCTTCTATCATATTTGAATTTCTGCATTGTTGTTAGATAAGAGAATTATATCATAGGTGACATGTAGATGGGGCTGACATTCCCCGTTAATGGTTATTCCCTAATTTTCCCAATTAAAAAAAAAAAAAAAACGAAATACACTTTCAAGCGTGTTTGTAAACATTTAGGGAGAAATTATATTTCCCTGTCGTATTCTCTTTTTAATTCGTACAGTCTTTGAAAAATCAAATAACAAAATAGTCGCACTGACTTCTTGATAGATATTTGCAACGACTTTGATAGAGACAACCTATACTCGCCTGATATTTGGATCAGTTCGTTCACTATTTTGATATGGTTTCTTGTGCAATAGTAACTCCTAAATTCGATCTGTTCTCTTGGTTGGACGAGGTCTAGCTGTATTTCTAGTCGACGCGTCAGTACTTTTGTTAATACTTTATTGGCGGAAAGAGACTTATGAGTCTGTAATTCCGTAGATAGATGTCTCTTTTATTGTGCAACAATATCATCATGGTACTTTTTTTGTTTCACAAGGACACTACCTTCTTGCATCCTAGTATAAAGCTGTGTTAGGATTTTTTTCACTTTCTAACCAGCTTCTTTTAGTATGTCTAATGTTAACTGCATCTTGTGCTGGTGCTTTATCACGTTTCATGTTTTTAAAAGCATATGTAACAAAGTTAACAATAACAATTTGAATCATTCTTTCAACGGCCTTTGCTGTGTAGTATTTTAGGACTCGACACTGTGTGGTAGATGCTAGAGCTTAAGTTACAAGATACCGTCATAATTACGGCATTACAAATGAATCTGTAATCACCTAAATTACAACTACAGACGTACAACTCATTGTAAACTGGTAGACCCTATGAAATGGAATATAAGCACCACACAAAATATGACAATTTCAGATGTTATTATTGTTATATTTTTTGCTGTATTGATTCAGTGATATGATTTAACAATTGATTAACAGCGAATGAAACATTAGAAAATGTAATTCAGTTTCGTAATTTTCATTGGGTTAGTACTTTGTCAGTGTGAAATGTTTTGTTAACTCGAAATATAGGTCTAAATTATTTTAAACACACGTGAATACATTTTTGAAAGATGCTTAAAATTAATAGATATAGTTGATTTTATTCCTAAGGCTTTACTGGATGATTTTTCAGTCTCATTTACAAAGAATCGAACAGTAGATAAGACTAACGAACGAGCAACAACGAATACATCTGCTTTTCGTCAAGGTGTGTGTGTCCGGTTAATGTCCAGGCATGTAATTTTGGTGCGGGTATGTATAATTCTATAATACAAATTTGTGCTTTTTATGTAGTTTAGCTTAACTTATTGCCTCCCTACGTTGTGTTAATACAAATCGTCTAAGCTACTATATCCTGTGCACATACTAGCATAATTACTATTCGCAAAAATGGAATGAACATAAATGTTCAACATAGTATAATATAGATTATTTAAACTTATGTATAATTTTAGACACTTGAGTGTGATATTTCGACTACTGCCTGTGATAATACTGACTCAAATTAAGTTGTTGTTGGTGGTCTAAACTACGCACGGAATTTGCAGCAGGGAATGCAAATGAAGATCTACGAATGTTCTCCAAATGTTCGTATGCTAGTATTCTCTATCGTTTGTTTCGGTGTGCATGCTACTTTAGAACGTTCAGTAAATTACGATAGTGTAATCTTATTTTTAAATAGATAAGATGGTTTCTCTATGACTTAATTGTATTCCTAATGATCATACTGATGGGTTTGATGCTATTATCTGGAATGTGTGGCTTAAGTCAGTAGCAAGAGGTTATGTATTTTAGATGGAAGATGTGTTATTAAGTAATGGTTTTGAAACCCGCTGTTGTCTGCTAATTGGAAATTATAAGTGTAGTTTAGATTGTCTAAAATAAGATTTTTCTGTTCAATTGGTGAACGAATTAGATCAGTGCGTTGTTTACTAATTGCTAGTTTATTATTCAAAATTTTTGCTAGACTTAATTATGAACAACAACTCACGATTGATGCAACAGTTCTTTCGTCATGGGGTAATTGCTGAAACACGTAACCTGCCTTAGCAGTTTTCTTGACTCGGACGTTAGGGTTATTTTCCTTATATTTATTTCTTTCTTTCTTTTACCACATTTACCGTAAATGTGGATTGTTGTTAAATCTATGTTTCTTTGAACTTTAATAATTTCTAAACAAATTCCATGTCTCTTATACTATTCGAATACAATTCGTTACCTTTAGAATCGGCGAAAGTGACTCGCATGAATACCCTAATATAGTTCTTAAATGTATGATACATTTTTTTAGACGAACACAAATGGCTTTTGTAAGCAGCAGGTTATCCCCTTAGGTAACCCAGCTTACTTCATTGTATGGTTGGTTGTCCAACTTCAGTACTGTACGTCGTAAATGAACCAGCCGGTATATATATATATATATCTTGATATGCTCTCCTAATATTTAGACTTATATATCCAAAACGAAGTAGAATACACAAACGTACAGCTACCAGCAAAAGTGCCTCCCCTCTAAGTGCACAAATTCTATTATAGGTGTCCAGGTAATTTGCAATTTAATAAACGCCTGGGTAGATGCAACCCAACTTGCGCGTAATTTTTCTCGGTACTGACAGCAATTCGTAATACTGTGTCAGGTCTTTATGAAAGTAGAATTCCGAGTAGATGAACCACGAAACATTTCTCCATTTTGAGATGGATATCTCTGGTTCAGAGCATGTTGTCCAATGAATACCATATATTAATCGGAATATTGCTGTGTATTATTTTGTTGTATGCTGTATGTTCAGAGAAATAAAAACACTGACCACGCAAGGAATCAGAAAATGCTTGAAAGAAGGTGAAATTATCAAATGTAGAATAATTGCTGGAAATAATTTTTAAATGTTTGCTTCTATTGAGATAACTTCTAAAAATCTCCTCATTTCAACATCTTTCTCTTTGTGAAGAAATCTTGTTTGCTACACAGTTTGTGTATTAAAATTAAAATTGAAACATCTAAAAATGTTTGATCATTTCCGGGATTTGATCATTTCCGGGATAACCACTTCCGTATCGCGTCACTTGAGATTCCAGTCAAACAATTAGCTAGTTAAAATCGTTGCATGTAAGATCATACAGAAATGCTAGTGGTCGTATAAGCAGACATTCTTTATGTGAGTGTCACTATGACTTACCCGAGATTTCCTTCTTTAACTGAAAAGCAAGTTATATGGACCTTCGTCAATAGAACAATATCACAAAACGTTCTTCAAGTTGAGACTACCTCATCGTTTTGAACGATTATCCAGATTTACATTACTATTCTTCGTCACCTTAACTTCTAACTTCCAAAGATATAAAAGACGGCAGACGTTATTTTTTGATTCTTCGAATTGTATCAACACGTGTACAAATAGAAAGTTCTATTTGCATCTTCCGTAACTACTAGTTTATTTTATTATCTTTGTATGAGGTATCTGTGGCAGATTACTGACGATTGAGAGGTGAAACCCATTGGGGGTTCCAATCCCTCTGAAGAGCAAAGTCGAAATTTTAAGTATCATTGTTATTTCTGTGTTCGTGTCCCTTTCATGTTTGGAATAAGTCGACAGTAAGTGAGGTGCCATAGGCCAACAATACCGCGGTTGGGACGAATTGAAAAAGAAAAAAAAGATTGACAAAGCATGACACTCGTATGGCAGGGACGGGGGTTCGAAACCCATTGTGACAAGTTTTTCCTTACTGGAAGGTATTGTTTACGTAATTGTGTTGTAATTCTGTTATTTTATTATTATTATTATTATTATTATTATTATTATTGAAAAGTCGAGACTTGGCTGCATATTTTACATTTTATGAAGTTTTTGATTGTTCAATTTCAATATTTTTTGTTGATATGGAACATATCTGAAATGGCAAATTGCTTAAAACATTAATATTTCTATTGGCAGTAGTAGAAGAAGTAGTAGAAACACGAGCATTCGCTCGGAAACAATAACCTTTGTTTTTGATCAGTCGTATTTTTGAACTACTAACGATTTTTCTTACGTATCCATCAATTGTTCGCTAATTAGGTTACATTCCCAGACAGTACGAATCAAGGTTGATACGTCTGACGTCATCTTGTAGTTGTGTTTCGTAGGTCACTATTCTATTCCGAGTATACTGAAGAAAGTCGACTCAATACTAAGATCGAGAGAAATTGAATATTTTCCATGTTATCTTAAATAGGAAGTATCAACAACTCAAATGATAAAAGGTTCCTTTATTTATACAACGGGAATCGAACCCAGAACCACCAGAATGTGAAATCAACGCTTATGACACTACTCTAAGACATCCTTGTTATCAAGTGCGGATAAACTTGGTGTGAAATGTCTTCAGAAAATTACACAGTTTTATAATTTCGATGTTGTAAAACTATTGTTTCGGTCATAATAAAATAGAAAGTAATATAGAGGGTGTTCCTTAAGAACTAACTTTAATAATTTAACTGAGTTTTGATCTACTATTTAGAAACCGACTTCCATAAATTCTTTAGTTTTTTTAAAAAAAAGTGTATTAGGGGTCGCTATTATTCAACATAATCGATTTTTTAAAATGAAATTGCTACTAAAATAATCACACTGCTAAAGACGAACATGACATTATCAATCAAATTACTAAAATAGGACAGTACTTTCATATAAACCTCTCAGCAGTCACAAGTCGCATGCCTACAAGGGTGGGATGCAAAAAATGGTTAAGAGTCAAAACAACACCTATTAACAAATATTTCGTTATTTAAATAAGTCCAGGGCGCAAAATTGTAAGTACAAACATGCAAAATGCATGTGGGCCCGTTCAGTTTTGTAATGTTTTACAGTCTACAATAATTCGTAAGTAACCTTCCAATTCTGTTTTTCAGTATACTTTCGCATCGGTAATTCTGCTTAAATTAAAGCCATACAACAATACTAAGGCTTTTCGGCATGGACCCACGAAGATGTATACGCAGTATTGTCATTTTTGTGACACAAGGGAAATTTTCCTTCAAAATTAAACGTTGGTATTCTTGCTTTAAACAATTGCAAATTTTCAACATTGTCAACAATGGTTAATAACAATAAATACACCGCCCTACAAATAAGTAATTATTTACGCTGGGAATGATTGGAAAATCACACCAGGTTTCACGTTGAGACCGAATTTTTTATGTCCAGACTCGCCCCACTTCGCCGTGCTATTCAGGCCCGAATTAAGAGCTCAGTTTCCTATTAGCTATTGTACTTCGAAGAGTGTTTGTGCAGTTTTGTCTGTGTGTGTTTTTAAATGCTCTGTTCTACGTTATTCCTACAGACAATACATTAAAATGTTTGTAAAAACATATTATTCCAGTTTATAGTAACTTGTTAAACTCTACTTTATCTCGTTGCTTTAGCGTAGTTTAGTGAACTAAAATTTATCAAAAGATAACTTATCAGCCCAAGAGAGTTAAATGCTTTAAGAAAAAGGTGCATTGACAGTTTGTTAAGTCAGTGAGTTAGGAATTATTTCATGCTGTTTGGTGTTTGGACTTTGAGATCTTTAAGAATGGCAAGTATTAGTAAGGAGACCGTTGCAACGAGAACATCTACAAATATTTGGCTAGTTGTCAAATATACATATCACCGAATAACACAAAGTTACCATTCTTAGTATTTTCTTTCGTTATAAATAGGAATTAAACTTAAATATAAGGGACACAGCTCACTGTGCTGCTAGTGATGTGATTCAGATTTGGGAAAAGGCTAATATTCCTACAAGATTAAAAAATAAAGATATGCTTGATAAAATTGAAAATCTGTTTAAAGATTTGCAAAAGCTGAAGAACAAATTAAACAGAGACAGGTGCTCAGAAAGATTGAAGAAGAAAGAAAATGATTTAGAGATGTCTCTGGAAGTCTTTTTCATATTACCCTCGCTAATGTTCTCAATATGATGAAAGTAGAAGAAGATAAAGGTTTTCTGATCGCTCAGAGACAAAAAGAACGACCCGGTAAAATGGGAAATGTTGACATGAAATTTGTAAAGAATGAAGCAGATTCAAGGGAAAGAAAAGCACGTTTGGAGAAAATGAAAGAGCGTGAAGAAGAAATTAAAATACACCATGTGATCAAAAGTATCCGGAAACCTGGCTGAAAATGATTTACGCGTTCGTGGCGCCCTCCACGGCACTGCTGGAATTCAATATGGTGTTGGCGCACCCTTGCCTTGATGACAGTTTCCACTCTTGCAGGCATACTTGCAATCAGGTGCTGGAAGGTTTCTTGGGGAATGGCAGCCCATTCTTCACGGAATACTGAACTGAAGAGAGGTATCGATGTAGGTCGGTGAGGCCTGGCACGAAGTTGGCGTTCCAAAACATCCCGAAGGTATTCTATAAGTTTCAAGTCAGGACTGTGCGCAGTACAGTCCATTACAGAGATGTTATGCTCGTGTAACCACTCCGCCACAGGCCGTGCAGTATGAACAGGTGCTCCATCGTGTTGAAAGATGCAATCACCATCCCCGAATTGCTCTTCAACAGTAGGAACCAAGAAGATGCTTAAAACATCAATGTAGGCCTGCGCTGTGAGAGTGGCACGGAAAATAACAAGGGGTGCAAGCCCCCTCGAAGAAAACCACGATCACAGCATAACACCACCACCTCCGAATTTTACTGTTGGCACTACACACGCTGATAGATGACGTTCACCGGGCATTCGCCATACCCACACCCTGCCATAGGATCGTCACATTGTGTACCGTGATACGTCACTCCATACAACGTTTTTCCACTGTTCAATCCTCCAATGTTTACGCTCCTTACACCAAGCGAGGCGTCGTTTGGCATTAACCTGCGTGATATGTGGCTTGTGAGCAGCCGCTAGACCATGACATCCAAGGTTTCTTACCTCACGCCTGTCTTAGCACTTGGAGCGAATCCTGATGCAGTTCGGAATTCCTGTGTGATGGTCTGGATAGATGTCTGCCTATTACACTTTACGACCCTCTTAACTGTCGGTGGTTTTTTGAAATTTGAGTTTTACGTCCCACGGTTATGCCGGTTAGGCTAAAGGAGAACTGTCGGTGGTGTCTGTCAGTCAACAGACGAGGTAAGCCTGTACGCTTTTGTGCTGTACGTGTCCCTTCATGTTTCCACTTCATTATTACATCAGACACAGTGGACTTAGGGATGTTTAGGAGTGTGGAAATCTCGCGTACAGACTTCTGACACAAGTGGCACCCAATCACCTGACCACTTTCGAAGTCCATGAGTTAAGCAAGGCGCCCCATTCTGCTTTCTCACGATGCCTAAAGACTACTGAGGACGCTGATAATGAGTACCTGGCAGTAGGTGGCAGCACAATGCACCTAATATTAAAAACGTATGTTTTTGGGGTATCCGGATACTTTTGATCACATAGTGTATTAAGTTTTGAACGAACATCAATTCTTTCAGATGCATGTGAACAAAACAGTTCAACTGAAAGTGAAAGTAGTTCAATACACGAAGAAGTGGTTTCATCTTGTGATCCACCTCCAAATAAAAGAGGTAGAAAGGATATTAACAGAACAATGTAGCTGCAAACCTTGGTGTAGCCTATTTGAGTGACAGAAGGACAGCTGTTGTTTTGACTAGTACACTACAAAGTGTGGGATGCGATCCTTCCGACTATAATGTGAGCAAATCTTCTATTTGCCCTCTCAGAATCAAAAGCAGAGAAAAGAGAACTCAAGACTTAAATAGTCAATTTTCAGTTAGTGTGCATTTGACCGTTCACTGGGACGGAAAACTTTTAGAGGATATTTCAGGTAGTGAAACGGTTAATATGTTAGCAAATAATGTTTCAGGAAACGGCATTGAGCTTGTAACTGACTCTTCCGGAACTTCAATCAGGAACAGGGGAAGCAATAGCTTGTGCTGTTAAACAAGCTATAGGAATGCTAGAGAGTTACAGACCAATGAAATGTATGTGTTTTCGTGCAATATCAATTAAAACTGGGTGCATAGTGGAGTATGTGTTCTTCTAAAGCAAAAGATGAAAAAAGAAATGCTTTATTTGGCTTGCCGACGTCACATCGACGGAATTATGCTTGGGGAAGTTGTTAGTAAGTCAATTGTAGCTTCAACAGGGCCTGACATGTAGCTGTTTAAGTAACGTAAGGGTTTGTGGAACCCGATTGACCACAGTAATTTCAAACCCGCCACATACGACCATTTACTTCATAAAAATGTTACCAAGAATGAAACACATATCATTCAGTTTACTAAAAAGCAATTTCAGGAGTTTCAACCACCATAACATTACAAAAAAATTTAGAGCTGACAATCATATTCCTTGGAGAAGTTCAGAAAGTGGTATACATTTCAGAGCTCTAGGGGAAGTGTGTCGAGCCCGATGGATGGCAAAAGCAAATTACTCGCTAGAGATATACTTATTTAGAGATCAGTTCAAATTTTTCAAACAAGAATAAACAAGAATTCGTAACATTTGTTCATTTGTTGTGAAAGTTTACGTTAACAGCTGGTTTCAAGCTCCATCTGCTTGTACTGTCCCTAGAAATGACTTGCAACTTTTGAGAAATTTAAAGGAAAATCAAAGTGTCAATGAGGAAATTTCAAAGTGTGTAGTGAAAAAGTTTCTCCGACATTTGTGGTGCCTATCAGAAGAGCTTGTTGCGCTTGCTTCTTTTGATGACGATGCTCCCCAGGAAACTAATAGGAAAATGTTGGATACTTCAAAAAAAATGAAGACAATGACTTATTGAAACGTCCAAAATTTATAATGATATCGTTCTTACGAAGGTCTTGCAAGATTTTGTGTCTAGTAGCAGCATGAGGTTTTCAAAATCCTGGATCTACCATGAGAATTTTTGCAAACAGGCGTAAGTGCCTGGAAACACAACGAATCCTACAAGAAAAGCAAGGCAATAGCTAGTTCATTTAACACTCGCCCAGCGAAGATACTAGAAGTAACGTATCCAACAAACATAGTCATTTTTGACCCATCAATATTTTAATTGTTTTTTTTTTAATGGAGACCATTGTCTTATTACTTGATTTCCAATTAATTTAAAGTTTGATATTAGTGGTGAGCATACTGGTCTTCAGTGGCGGATCTAGAAGGTAAAAATGGGAGCGAGCAGCCAGAACCCAGACTATGATAGCTTCAGCACTTTCTTTTTGCTGTCTAATCAGTTCACGAAGTATCCCATCTGAAGATTTCAAAAACTTTTGCTCGAAATATTATTACCGCACAGAGAACAGACGCGCACAATTTATTTAAATTCTTCGTCTGCATGAGTCAAATAGGATAAAAATGTTTGATATTTACTCTGACAGGCAGTGTTACCAGTTTATGAAGGGAAATTTCCCGTCCGTATAGACACGGAATTTTCTAATATGATTCAATGTTTCCCGCAATTATATAAGACACACAAACACACCCAGATATGCATATATATATTACCATGCGTTTCCATGGGTACATATTTTGAAGAAAATTATCTCATATCGTACATATTTGGAAGAAAATATCCTGCATTCCCGCTACTGATATGAATTTCCCGTTTTGTGAGTATTTTCTTGCCACCTGGCAAAACTGCTGACATGTTGAAGCATACTAAAGGAATGAGCAAGTGATAATGAATAGAAGTGATAATGCAGAGTGAATAAATGGCAACAAATCGGACGATGTGAGGTAGGGGCCGGCGCGAGGGGGATCGAGCCGTGCCACCGCCCAGGGCGGCATATCTAGTGGGCGGCAAAATTTGGAAAGGAAAAGAATAGTATCAAAATATAATGGGTCGTAATAGGCCCACATGGAAAAATAAACTTGTGTTCACCTGAGAATGTAATTAAACTTAATTCACTCTCATTCAGGAAAATACTCACTCAGGAAATTCAAGTCATTCCCCCTCATTTTCAATGATCAAACTACTAGCCACAGGTATCTTGTTCAAGATTTCCCTTGCAGCGGCGTAGATAAGATTTTCAACTAGGGCGGATAAGATTATCAAGTGTCTTTGATATATTTTTTTTTCTATTCAGCAATATTCTAACGCTCCACTCCAAGTATACAAAAGGTACAATCCCACTTGAGACAAGCGGTTCTATAGCCTACAACACCTAGAGACATTTCGGTTCTAGCTGTGAGATTTTAACCAATTTACAAATTCTCCATATCTTATCAACAATTGTATTTTAGAGAACACGTTATATATAATTGTTTTTATATTTAAGCAATATAAATTTGACAGCGTTATGGCCGTACCCATTAAAAGAATCATGAAATGACAAAATAAATACCACCATTACTAAGTAAAAGATGTTCAAAATGAAATTATTCCAATTCTTAGTGAGTAAATTAAAAGTAAAATACTGTCTTTGTTGAGAGTTGCAACATTTTATAATATAATACTAAACTGTACACGATATATTTCTGTTACAGAGCAAATAACTACAATCGTTTACAGTAATGAAGAATGCCTTGTAAAAATTTGCGTACACTTTCCTGGTTTCGTACCAGTAACAGACACCACTGGTCTAGGACTGACAGAAGTAATAAACAGCTAAAGGAAATGAGCTTCCTATCGAAGACAAGAAGGGCCAAAGATATGACAATGGTTCCAATATGAAAAGCAAACATTCAGGTATTCAGAAGAGAATATTAGAAATAAATTCCCAAGCCTTTTATGTTCCTTTACTAAACTTTGTCGTTAACGATGCAGCCAGAACATCTCAGTCCACCGTTTCATTTTCTGTATAATGAAAAATGTTTATGACTTCTTTTCTGCGTGAGTTCAACGTTGGGCTACACTAAAGGAACATATTAGCAGCCTCACTTTAAAACTATTCAGCACCACGCGGTGGCAGAGCCGAATCGATGCTCTAATGCCACTTAGATAGGATAGATTTTTTTATGATGCCTTACTTCAAATAAGTAACGACAATAGAACAGATAGAATGGTCGCCCGCGATTCTCTATGTATAGCAAACCAGCTGCGTGGCTTTACTTTCTTTGCTCACTCGTTATCTGGTATGACTTTTCACTCCACATAAACATAGTAAGCATAAGTCTCCAAAGCATTGATTCTCATGTTTCGGATGCAGTCGGGTTTCTTCAAAATATATCTAAATACTTTGAGAGGAGCAGAAATTATGCAAAGTTCCAACCTTACTTAGTTGATGCGATGGAGTTGGCATCAGCATTAGATATAGATGTTCCACGGATACGTAATACAGTGCAAGCTCGAAGCGAAAGAAGACACAGCTTCAGTACAAGGCAGAGGATGAAGCTATTGAAGATCCACAAATAAGATACAAGATAGATTTTTATTACAAACTTCTAGACGTGATTGTGTTAGCTTTAAGACAAAGGTTTGTGCAACTTAAACATCACAGCGAGTATTTCGTTTTTATTTACGATATAAGTAATCTTAAAAATATGCCACCTGAACTTTTGTCTGAAAAGTGCCTGCATTTTAATACGCGAAGAATCGAAATATATTAACCCCAGTGATTTGAAAGACGAACTGAAACTATTATCGGCTATAATTAAGACTAAAAGTTCAACAAAAGAGACTAAAATTAATTAAGGAATATAACTTTGCTTCCAATGTCAGTGTTGCACTTATGATTTTGTATACCTTACCAGTAACTGTGGCAAGTAAAGAAAGAAGTTTTTCGAAACTTACTCTAAGCTTATTAAAAATTGTCTACGTTCTTCCATATCTGAAACACGCTTAGGTGGTCTAGTTATGATATCAATGGAACACGAATTGGCTGAAACATTGGACTATGCGAATGTGATAAAGGAATTTGCTCATATGAAAGCAAGAAAAGTTTTTTTTTTCAATTAAAGTATGTAAAAATTTGTGTATTGTGTTTTAGTACGGTATAAGGCTTAGGCTAATCACTTACTTTTGCCGTAATATCTGATTCACTATATTATCTTCATGCTCCACATTATTGGAAACACCTTTTGATATAAACTAAGCTTATAAATTTAAAATTCTTAGTCGGACTAAAGCATATATATTTTTAAAATTTTCTGTATGCCCTGGTGTATATCACGTATAGCGAAATCGATCACACTGAATAGTGTGTCATGTATGGAGTCATTTAAATATTACTTAAGCATTGGAGGAAGGTAGTTCAATTTTTGTTTCCTTTTCCTTTTCATACATGTTTTTAAGTATGGTACCTTACTTTTTCTTAATACCTGAACATTCTCTGTCAAAATAAGGTTTGCGAATTAAAAACGGGGCAATTGAAAGTACCGCCCAGGGCATTTGAAAGTACCGCCCGTGTGTGAGATAGACAAGACAAATAAAATATCGTTCACGTAAATAGCGAAGACCGGGTCATTCAAGACCCAGACAAAGGATTGTTTATTTGTGCTTGACAAATAAGGAAGGTTAGGGTAATATAAGTGTTACTACATAGTACATAGGTTAAAAGAAGCATATTTAGGTGGATGACCGGAAAAAGGAAGAAGAAATAGAAAAAAAGTTAAAATAAAATATTTAGGGTAAAAAATGACCCAATCTCCGTTGGGCGAGTGTTAACATTATTAATGATGTAGCTGAACATGGGGTTGCCCTGATGGAAGACTACAGCAAACTTCACTCAAAATATGAACAAAAGCAGTATCTACTCTTGTTAGTTAATACTTCCGATCCTAAGACCGAGTCAGACACGTTTTGTATGTTTATTCGAAAACGGCGGAACACGAGTCTAACTCGCTTTTTACGTAATAACCTGGTCGGTTGTCGGACGTATTAAATACTTACTGAGACTCAGTTCTTGAGGAAATACTATTCACCTCACATCCAGCGAAGAAGAAACGCACTTTTGCAGGTTGATGGTTGTGATAAACTTTCTGCGTTTGACTGCAGCACGTTCGATAATCGAAACCTACTTAATTTTACAGAAGTTATCTTGTTTGATGCAAGTAAAATGAATATAGAAGAAATATAAAATATTTTAGAAAAGTACAGTTTAGATCCCGTTCGGAAGGTGAAATTCATGATTCACATTTAGGTCCTGTTTTCAAAATTTAAAAAGCAGTTGAGTACATGAGGAGTGCCGTGCCTTGGAAAATCAGCGCCCGGAGCGAGAGTATTCGACGGCTCCCTCCCCTCGTACATATGAGTGAAGTCGAAAGATCATCCGCGAAGTGCCATCATGGTTAGCGCAAAGCGCAAGAAAATTTTCAAAAATAAACCCTCCTCTTCCTTGGTTTTGAGCACGGTTTTTTATATACCCTCCTCTTCCTTGGTTTTTTATTACTTTTTCTTTCTATTTTATATAAATATGTTTTCTTTTTTCTTCCAGAATTTTGCGCTCCTCTTACGTCGCCCGGCTTGCCCCCTCCGGCACGTCGCTTCACACACTTATAAAAATATTTGTACGGAACACCCATATAAAAATATTTGTACGAGGCCCATCCAGAAAGTGACTTTAATCCCACGTGTCCCGTAGCTAGGAAACCGTATATGGCGGGCAGCGACTGCATTGACGTGAGAGAGTCAAGTCCTACCTTGTCGCATGCGCCAGGGAAACTTTCCTACTGCTCTCAGAAGGGTCGTGGCAGTCCTTGAAGGTGGAAGTGGTTTCCTATTCCAGTTTCCGCCACATGTGAAGTGCGGGCAGTTATAAAGCCTTTGAATGCACAAGGCATAGCGCAAACTGAAATCCGTCTTCAGTTGTGCCAGGCCTATGGACCTAACATCACGAGCAAGCAGATGGTCTGTCGCTGGAGTAGACAATTTTAAGAAGGACGCTAAAATGTGCGTGATAAGTAGTACAGTGGGAGGTCAACCGTCATTACAGACGACCTTGTGAACTTTGTTCAGGAAAGTATCATGCAGATTTGTTACTTCACAATAACACAGATCAGCACTCAGTTCCCGTAGATTTCTCGCTCCTTATTATTTCACACCATTTTCACTGCTCGCACTTCACACGCAGCGGGAGTATTGTTTTTCTATTGTATTTTTTTGTTTGTTCTAAAAGTATTTATTTCAAACAGCACTGCACTGAACTACCCCATATTACATCACTAAATTATATATTTATAATAAGATCTAAATTGCAAAAACTTTTTGCACTGTTTTCAGTGCGTCTATTATTATTTAGCACTACCATCACGTACCCTTCGCTGAGTTAAATTAAGAAAAAATGTAATATGTTCCGTTAGTCAGTCAAAGCGCTCTTTGATTTTGAACATTTCCGGGACTTGAGCCTGGGTCACCCGAATAGAACTACAATGCGATAACCACTTCCGTACCGCGTCACTTCAGATTCCAGTCAAACAATTAGCTAGTTAAAATCGTTGAATGTAAGACTATACACAAATGCTAGTGATCGTACAAGGAGACGTTGCTTATGTGAGTGTCACTATGACTTACTCGAGATTTCCTTCTTTAACTCAAAAGCAAGTTATATACACCATCGTCAATAGAACAATATCACAAAACGTTCTTCAAGTTGAGACTACCTCATCGTTTTGAACGATTATCCAGATTTACATTACTATTCTTCGTCACATTAACTTCTAACTTCCAAAGAATAAAAGACGGGAAACATTATCTTTTGATCCTTCGAATTGTATCAACACGTGTACAAATAGAAAGTTTTTATTTGCATCTTCAGTAATTACTAGTTTATTTTATTTCTTTGTATGAGGTATCTGTGGCAGGTTACTGACGATTGAGAGGTGAAACAAATTGAGGGTTCGAATCCCTCTGAAGAGCAAAGTCGAAATTTTAAGTATCCTCGTTATTTCTGTGTTACTGTCCCTGTCGTGTTTGGAATAAGTCGAAAGTAAGTGAGGTGCCATAGGCCAACAATACCGCGGTTGGGACGAATTGAAAAAAAAAAAAAAGGTTGACAAAGCATGACACTCGTATGGCAGATACGGGAGTTTGAAACCGATTGTGGCATTTTTCCTTACTGGAAGGTATTCTTTACGTAATTGGTGTTGTAATTCTGTTATTATTATTATTATTATTATTATTATTATAAGTATTATTAGTATTATTATTATTAATGAAAAGTCGGGACTTGGCTGCATATTTTGCATTTTATGAAGTTTTTGATTATTCAATTTCAAGTTTTTTTGTTGATATGGAACGTATCTGAAATGATAAATTGCTTAAAACATTAATATTTCTATTGGCAGTAGTAGTAGAAGTAGGAGAAACATGAGCATTCGCTGGGAACAATAACCTTTGTTTTTGACGAGTCGTATTTTTTACCTACTAACGATTTTTCTTACGTATTCATCAATTGTTCGCTAAACACGTTACATTCCCAGACAGTACGAATCAAGGTTGATACGTCTGACGTCATCTTGTAGTCGTGTTTCATAGGTCACTATTCTATTCCGAGTATACTGAAGAAAGTCGTCTCAATACTAAGATAGAAAGAAATAGAATAGTTTCCATGTTATCTTAGATAGGAAGTATCAACATTACAAATGATAAAAGGTTCATTTAATTATACAACGGGAATCGAACCCAGAACCAACAGAATGTGAAATCAACGCTTATAACACTTCTCTAAGACATCCTTGTTATCAAGTGTGGATAAACTTGGTGTGAAGTGTCTTCAGAAAACTACACAGTTTTATCATTTCGATGTTGTGAAACTATTGTTTCGGTCATAATAAAATAGAAAGTATTATAGAGGGTGTTCCTTACAAATTAACTTTAATAATTTACCTGAGGCACCCTCTAGTTTTGATCTACTATTTAGAAACAGACTTCCATAAAATTTTTAGTTTTTTTTTAAATTAGGGGTAGCTTCTATTCAACATAATCGTTTTTTTAATGAAATTGCTACTAAAATTAATCACACTGCTAAAGACGAAAATGACATTATCAATGAAATTACTAAAATAGGACAGTACATTGCCCTCTACTTTCATATAAACCAATCAGCAGTCACAGGTCGCATGCCTACAAGGGTGGGGTGCAAAAATGGCTAAACGTCGAAGCAACACCTATTATCAAATATTTCGTTATTTAAATAAGTCAAGGGCTCAAAATCGTAAGTACAAACACATGCAAAATACATGTGAGCCCGTTCAGTTTTGTAATATTTTACAGTCTGCAATAATTCGTAAGTAACCTTCTAATTTTGTGTTTCAGTATACTCTCACTCTGTAACTCTGCTTAAATTAAAGCCATACAACAATACTAAGGCTGTTCGGCATGGACCCATGAAGATGTATACGCAGTATTATAATTTTTGTGACACAAGGGAAATTTTCCTTCAAAATTGAACGTTGGCATTCTTGCTTTTAACAATTGCAAATTTTCAACATTGTCAGCAAAGGTTAATAACAATAAATACACCGCCCTACAAAGAAGTAATTATTAACGCTGGGAATGATTGAAAAATCAAACCAGGTTTCACGTTGAGACCGAATTGTTTCATGTCCAGACTCGCCCCTCATCGCCGTGCTATACAGGCCCGAATTGAGAGCTCAGTTTCCTATTAGCTAATGTACTTCGAAGAGTGCTTGTGCAGTTTTGTCTGTGTGTGTTTTTAAATGCTCTGTTTTACGTTATTCCTACAGACAATATATTAAAATGTTTGCAAAAACATATTATTCCAGTTTATAGTAACTTGCTAAAGTCTACTTTATCTCGTTGCTTAAGCGTAGTTTAGTGAACTAAAATTTATCAAAAGACAACTTATCAGCGCAAGAGAGTTGAATGCTTTAAAAAAAAGTGCATTGACAGTTTTGTTAAGTCAGTGAGTTAGGAATTATTTCATGCCGTTTGGTGTTTGGACTTTGAGATCTTTAAGAATGGCAAGTATTAGTAAGAAGACCATTCCAATGAGAACATCTACAAATATTTGGCTAGTTGGTCAAATCTCCACATCACCGAATAGCACAAAGTTACCATTAAAAAAAAAGAAGTTCTTAGTATTTTATTTCATTATAAAAAGGAACTAAACTTAAATATAAGGGACACAGCTCACTGTGCTACTAGTGATATGATTCAGATTTGGGAAAAGGCTAATATTCCAACAAGATTAAAAGAAAGATATGCTTAATAAAATTGAAAATCTATTTAAGGATTGGCAAAAGCTGAAGAAGAACAAAGCAAACAGAGACAGGTGCTCAGAAAAATTGAATAAGAAAGAAAATGAATGGGAGATGGCTCTGGATGTCTTTTTGATATTGAGCACGCTAATGTTCTCAATATGATGAAAGTAGAAGAAGATAAAGATTTTCTGATCGCTCAGAAACAAAAAGAACAACTCTGTAAAATGGGAAATGTTGATATGAAATTTGTAAAGAAAGAAGCAGATTCAAGAGAAAGAAAACCACTTTTGGAGAAAAAGAAAGAGCGTGAAGAAGAAATTAAAATACATAATGAGATCGAAAGTATCCGGGAACATAGCTGAAAATGATTTACGCGTTCGTGGCGCCCTCCACGGCACTGCTGGAATTCAATATGGTGTTGGCCCACCCTTGCCTTTATGACAGCTTCCACTCTCACAGGCATACTTTCAATCAGGTGCTGGAAGGTTTCTTGGAGAATGGCAGCCCATTCTTCACGGAATGTTGAACTGAAGAGAGGTATCGATGTAGGTCGGTGAGGCCTGGCACGAAGTCGGCGTTCCAAAACATCCCAAAGGTGTTCTATAAGATTCAAGTCAGGACTGTGTGCAAGCCAGCCCATAACAGAGATGTTATGCTCGTGTAACCACTCCGCCACAGGCCGTGCAGTATGAACAGCTGTTCGATCGTGTCGAAAGATGCAATCACCAATCATGAATTGCTCTTCAACAGTAGGAAGCAAGAAGGTGCTTAAAACATCAATGTAGGCCTGTGCTGTGAGAGTGCCACGGAAAATAACAAGGGGTGCAAGCCCCCTCCAAGAAAACCACGATCACAGTATAACACCACCATCTCCGAATTTTACTGTTGGCACTACACACGCTGACAGATGACGTTCACCGGGCATTCTCCATACCCACACCCTGCCATGGGATCGTCACATTGTGTACCGTGATACGTCACTCCATACAACGTTTTTCCACTGTTCCATCGTCCAATGTTTACGCTCCTTACACCAAGCGAGGCGTCGTTTGGCTTTAACCTGCGTGATATGTGACTTGTGAGCAGCCGCTAGAGCATGAAATCCAAGGTTTCCCACCTCACGCCTGTGATAGCACTTGGAGCGGATCCTGATGCAGTTTGGAATTCCTGTGTGATGGTCTGGATAGATGTCTGCCTATTACGCTTTACGACCCTCTTAACTGTCGGTGGTGTCTGTCAGTCAACAGACGAGGTAAGCCCGTACGCTTTTGTGCTGTACGTGTGCCTTCACGTTTCCACTTCACTATCACACCAGACACACTGTACCTAGGGATGTTTAGGAATGTGGAAATCTTGCGTACAGACTTCTGACACAAGTGACAACCAATCACCTGACCACTCTGGAAGTCCATGTGGTAAGCGGAGCGCCCCATTATGCTTTCTCACGATGCCTAAAGACTACTGAGGTCGCTAATAATGAGTACCTGGCAGTAGGTGGCAGCACAATGCACGTAATATAAAAAACGGATGTTTTTGGGGTATCCGGATACTTTTGATCACATAGTGTATTAAGTTTTGAACGAACATCAATTCTTTCAGATGCATGTGAACAAAACAGTTCAACTGAAAGTGAAAGTAGTTCAATACACGAAGTAATGGTTTCATCTTGTGGTCCACCTCCAAATAAAAGAAGTACAAAGATATTGACACAGCAATGTAGCTGGAAACCTTGGTGTAGCCTATTTGAGTGACAGAAGGACAGCTGTTGTTTTGACTAGTACACTAGAAAGTATGGGATGCGATCCTTCTGACTATAATGTGAACAAATCTTCTATTTGCCCTCTCAGAATCAAAAGCAGAGAAAAGAGAACTCAAGACTTAAATAGTTAATTTTCAGTTAGTGTACTTTTGACCGTTCACTGGGACGGAAAACGTTTGGAGGATATTTCAGGTAGTGAAACGGTTAATATGTTAGCAAATAATGTTTCAGGAAACGGCATTGAGCAGTTACTGGCTCTTCCGAAACTTCAATCAGGAACAGAGAAAGCAATAGCTTGTGCTGTTAAACAAGCTATAGGAATGCTAGAGAGTTACAGACCAAGTGAAATGTATGTGTTTTCGTGGAATATCAACAAAAACTGGGTTACATACTGGAGTTTGTGTCCTTCTAGAGCAAAAGATGAAAAGAAAAAGAAATTCTTTATTTGGCTTGCCGACGTCACATCCTCGGAATTATGCTTGGGGAAGTTGTTAGTAAGTCAATTGTCGCTTCAACAGGGCCTGACATCTAGCTGTTTAAGTGACGTAAGGGTTTGCGGAACCCGATTGACCACAGTAATTTCAAACCCGCCACATACGACCATTTACTTCATAAAAATGTTACCAAGAATGCAACAAATATCTAAAAAGCAATTTCAGAAGTTTCAAACACTATAAGGTTACAAATAACTTTTAGAGCTGACAATCACATTCCTTGGAGAAGCTCCAGAAAGTGGTATACGTTTCAGAGCTCCAGGGGAAGTGTGTCGAGCACAAGCAATTTACTCGCTAAAGATATACTTATTTAGAGATCAGTTCAAATTTTTCAAACAAGAAGAAACGAGAATTCGTAACATTTGCTTATTTGTTGTGAAAGTTTACGTTAACAGCTGGTTTCAAGCTCCATCTGCTTGTACTGTCCCCAGAAATGACTTGCAACTTTTGAGAAATTTAAAGGAAAATGAAGGTGACAATGAGGAAATTTCAAAGTGTGTAATGAAAAAGTTTCTCCGACATTTGTGGTGCCTATCAGAAGAGCTTGTTGCGCTTGCTTCTTTTGATGACGATGCTCCCCAGGAAACTAATAGGAAAATGTTGGATACTTCAAAAAAATGAAGACAATGACTTATTGAAACGTCCAAAATTTATAATGATATCGTTCTTACAAAGGTCTTGCAAGATTTTGTGTCTAGTAGCAGCATGAGGTTTTCAAAATCCTGGATCTACCATGAGAATTTTTGCAAACAGGCGTAAGTGCCTGGAAACACAACGAATCCTACAAGAAAAGCAAGGCAATAGCTAGTTCATTTAACACTCGCCCAGCGAAGATACTAGAAGTAACGTATCCAACAAACATAGTCATTTTTGACCCATCAATATTTTAATTGTTTTTTTTTTAATGGAGACCATTGTCTTATTACTTGATTTCCAATTAATTTAAAGTTTGATATTAGTGGTGAGCATACTGGTCTTCAGTGGCGGATCTAGAAGGTAAAAATGGGAGCGAGCAGCCAGAACCCAGACTATGATAGCTTCAGCACTTTCTTTTTGCTGTCTAATCAGTTCACGAAGTATCCCATCTGAAGATTTCAAAAACTTTTGCTCGAAATATTATTACCGCACAGAGAACAGACGTGCACAATTTATTTAAATTCTTCGTCTGCATGAGTCAAATAGGATAAAAATGTTTGATATTTACTCTGACATGCAGTGTTACCAGTTTATGAAAGGACATTTCCCGTCCGTATAGACACGGAATTTTCTAATATGATTCAATGTTTCCCGCAATTATATAAGACACACAAACACACCCAGATATGCATATATATATTACCATGCGTTTCCATGGGTACATATTTTGAAGAAAATTATCTCATATCGTACATATTTGGAAGAAAATATCCTGCATTCCCGCTACTGATATGAATTTCCCGTTTTGTGAGTATTTTCTTGCCACCTGGCAAAACTGCTGACATGTTGAAGCATACTAAAGGAATGAGCAAGTGATAATGAATAGAAGTGATAATGCAGAGTGAGTAAATGGCAACAAATCGGACGATGTGAGGTAGGGGCCGGCGCGAGGGGGGTCGAGCCGTGCCACCGCCCAGGGCGGCATATCTAGTGGGCGGCAAAATTTGGAAAGGAAAAGAATAGTATCAAAATATAATGGTTCGTAATAGGCCCACATGGAAAAATAAACTTGTGTTCACCTGAGAATGTAATTAAACTTAATTCACTCTCATTCAGGAAAATACTCACTCAGGAAATTCAAGTCATTCCCCCTCATTTTCAATGATCAAACTACTAGCCACAGATATCTTGTTCAAGATTTCCCTTGCAGCGGCGTAGATAAGACTTTCAACTAGGGCGGATAAGATTATCAAGTGTCTTTGATATATTTTTTTTTCTATTCAGCAATATTCTAACGCTCCACTCCAAGTATACAAAAGGTACAATCCCACTTGATACAAGCGGTTCTAGCCTACAACACCTAGAGACATTTCGGTTCTAGCTGTGAGATTTTAACCAATTTACAAATTCTCCATATCTTATCAACAATTGTATTTTAGAGGACACGTTATATATAATTGTTTTTATATTTAAGCAATATAAATTTGACAGCGTTATGGCCGTACCCATTAAAAGAATCATGAAAGGACAAAATAAATACCACCATTACTAAGTAAAAGATGTTCAAAATGAAATTATTCCAATTCTTAGTGAGTAAATTAAAAGTAAAATACTGTCTTTGTTGAGAGTTGCAACATTTTATAATATAATACTAAACTGTACACGATATATTTCTGTTACAGAGCAAATAACTACAATCGTTTACAGTAATGAAGAATGCCTTGTAAAAATTTGCGTACACTTTCCTGGTTTCGTACCAGTAACAGACACCACTGGTCTAGGACTGACAGAAGTAATAAACAGCTAAAGGAAATGAGCTTCCTATCGAAGACAAGAAGGGCCAAAGATATGACAATGGTTCCAATATGAAAAGCAAACATTCAGGTATTCAGAAGAGAATATTAGAAATAAATTCCCAAGCCTATTATGTTCCTTTACTAAACTTTGTCGTTAACGATGCAGCCAGAACATTTCAGTCCACCGTTTCATTTTCTGTATAATGAAAAATGTTTATGACTTCTTTTCTGCGTGAGTTCAACGTTGGGCTACACTAAAGGAACATATTAGCAGCCTCACTTTAAAACTATTCAGCACCACGCGGTGGCAGAGCCGAATCGATGCTCTAATGCCACTTAGATAGGATAGATTTTTTTATGATGCCTTACTTCAAATAAGTAACGACAATAGAACAGATAGAATGGCCGCCCGCGATTCTCTATGTATAGCAAACCAGCTGCGTGGCTTTACTTTCTTTGCTCACTCGTTATCTGGTATGACTTTTCACTCCACATAAACATAGTAAGCATAAGTCTCCAAAGCATTGATTCTCATGTTTCGGATGCAGTCGGGTTTCTTCAAAATATATCTAAATACTTTGAGAGGAGCAGAAATTATGCAAAGTTCCAACCTTACTTAGTTGATGCGATGGAGTTGGCATCAGCATTAGATATAGATGTTCCACGGATACGTAATACAGTGCAAGCTCGAAGCGAAAGAATACACAGCTTCAGTACAAGGCAGAGGATGAAGCTATTGAAGATCCACAAATAAGATACAAGATAGATTTTTATTACAAACTTCTAGACGTGATTGTGTTATCTTTAAGGCAAAGGTTTGTGCAACTTAAACATCACAGCGAGTATTTCGATTTTATTTACGATATAAGTAATCTTAAAAATATGCCACCCGAACTTTTGTCTGAAAAGTGCCTGCATTTTAATACGCGAAGAATCGAAATATATTAACCCCAGTGATTTGAAAGACGAACTGAAACTATTATAGGCTATAATTAAGACTAAATGTTCAACAAAAGAGACTAAAATTAATTAAGGAATTAAGGAACTTTGCTTCCAATGTCAGTGTTGCACTTATGATTTTGTATACCTTACCAGTAACAGTGGCAAGTAGAGAAAGAAGTTTTTCGAAACTTACTCTAAGCTTATTAAAAATTGTCTACGTTCTTCCATATCTGAAACACGCTTAGGTGGTCTAGTTATGATATCAATGGAACACGAATTGGCTGAAACATTGGACTATGCGAATGTGGTAAAGGAATTTGCTCATATGAAAGCAAGAAAAGATTTTTTTTTCAATTAAAGTATGTAAAAATTTGTGTATTGTGTTTTAGTACGGTATAAGGCTTAGGCTAATCACTTACTTTTGCCGTAATATCTGATTCACTTTATTATCTTCATGCTCCACATTATTGGAAACACCTTTTGATATAAACTAAGCTTATAAATTTAAAATTTTTAGTCGGACTAAAGCATATATATTTTTAAAATTTTCTGTATGCCCTGGTGTATATCAGTATAGCGAAATCGATCACACTGAATAGTGTGTCATGTATGGAGTCATTTAAATATTACTTAAGCATTGGAGGAAGGTAGTTCAATTTTTGTTTCCTTTTCCTTTTCATACATGTTTTTAAATATGGTACCTTACTTTTTCTTAATACCTGAACATTCTCTGTCAAAATAAGGTTTGCGAATTAAAAACGAGGCAATTGAAAGTACCGCCCAGGGCATTTGAAAGTACCGCCCGTGTGTGAGATAGACAAGACAAATAAAATATCGTTCACGTAAACAGCGAAGACCGGGTCATTCAAGACCCAGACAAAGGATTGTTTATTTGTGCTTGACAAATAAGGAAGGTTAGGGTAATATAAGTGTTACTACATGGTACATAGGTTAAAAGAAGCATATTTAGGTGGATGACCGGAAAAAGGAAGAAGAAATAGAAAAAAGTTAAAATAAAACATTTAGGGTAAAAAATGACCCGATCTCCGTTGGGCGAGTGTTAACATTATTAATGACGTAGCTGAACATGGGGTTGCCCTGATGGAAGATTACAGCAAACTTCACTCAAAATATGAAGAACAAAAGCAGTATTTACTCTTGTTAGTTAATACTTCCGATCCTAAGACCGAGTCAGACACGTTTTGTATGTTTATTCCAAAACGGCGGAACACGAGTCTAACTCGCTTTTTACGTAATAACCCCTGTGTAACTTATTGTGTGTTCTGGTCGGTTGTCGGACGTATTAAATACTTACTGAGACTCAGTTCTTGAGGAAATACTATTCACCTCACATCCAGCAAAGAAGAAACGCACTTTTGCAGGTTGATGGTTGTGATAAACTTTCTGCGTTTGACTGCAGCACGTTCGATAATCGAAAACCACTTAATTTTACAGAAGTTATCTTGTTTGATGCAAGTAAAATGAATATAGAAGAAATATAAAATATTTAAGAAAAGTACAGTTTAGATCCCGTTCGGAAGGTGAAATTCATGATTCACATTTAGGTCCTGTTTTCAAAATTTAAAAAGCAGTTGAGTACATGAGCAGTGCCGTGCCTTGGAAAATCAGCGCCCGGAGCGAGAGTATTCGACGGCTCCCTCCCCTCGTACATATGAGTGAAGTCGAAAGACCATCCGCGAAGTGCCATCATGGTTAGCGCAAAGCACAAGAAAATTTTCAAAAAGAAACCCTCCTCTTCCTTGGTTTTGAGCACGGTTTTTTATATACCCTCCTCTTCCTTGGTTTTTTATTTCTTTTTCTTTCTATTTTATATAAATATGTTTTCTTTTTTCTTCCAGAATTTTGCGCTCCTCTTACTTCGACGCCCGGGGCCGTCGCCCGGCTCGCCCCCTCCGGCACGTCGCTGTACATGAGAACACCCATATAAATATATTTGTACGAGGCCCATTTGTACGAGTGCGTCTATTATTATTTAGCACTAGCATCACTTACCCTTCGCTGGGTTAAATTAAGAAAAAAATGTAATATGTTCCGTTAGTCAGTCAAAGCGCTCTTTGATGTGGATCATTTTCGATTATATATATATATATATATATATATATATATATATATATATATATATATATATATATATATATATATATATATATATATCCCATTCCCCAACTTGAGGGGCTGAATTTGGATTTAAACGGCATCGGAAGTGTCGCTGTTCATCTCAGTGACTCGGAAAACTATGGACTTGACACTAATATCGGTTATTTTCGATCATTTTTAAATGTCTCTCGCCTCCCTCACCTTTCAGTTACACCGTCAAAGTGATATGTCAGAAACCATCTCAGGTTTATATTTTATCCAGATTGTAAATTTGATGGAGATCAGTCCGGAAGTTTTATTATTTTTATATACTCCCCCCTCCTATTCCCGCCCATTAAGTTCTACTGTCGAAGTGAAATGATAAAAAAATATCTCAGGCTCGAACCATATCTAAGTTTTAAAAAAAAATCATCGAGATTGATCGTTTATTTCTAGAGTTGTTGAATTTTATTTACTTTTTAACTCTTCCCGCTCTCTCCCCTAAGTTCTACCGTCAAAGTAAATAGCTATAAACACTAAGGCCAGAATCGCATCTAAGTAAAAAAAAAAAAAAAAGAAAGAAAGAAAAAAAAAATATATCGAGATCTGTCGGGCGGTTCAAAAGGTTAAGAGTCATAAACACAGTGACTTTCAATTTTACAATATAGATTGTGCTATAATTTTTCTTGAAAAGGACTTAAAAAAAGCAGCATACCGGAATAAACAAGATCAGATTAGTCCAGGACCGAAATCGTTAAGCAATTTAGAAGCAAGCATCCGCACTCGAAGAAATCAATTTTCATGTCTTAAGATGAAGTAAAAACTGACAGTGTATTTTCTTAACAATTTATTTTACATTCTTATTATATAGTAGCACTGTATTTACATATTTATTAAATATAACTTCTTATGTAACTAAATTTTATTATTAATTCATTCCTAGTTTCTTAACGAAAACTTCACAAGGTGATAGCGACCCCTAAAAATTAGTATAAAACTGAAAACACGTAACAGTAACTCTTTATTATATGATAGATCAAAATGGCAGGGTTTCCCAAAGCATATTTTGAAAACCAAATTTTTCATTTATTTAAGGACCACCGTAGTGTTATGTCAATAGTCAAAAGAACTAAAACGTAAATTGTCAAAGTATATTGTTGAAAGTGAGTGATGGAAGTAGTATTAGTGGGTGTTGTTGCAGCATTTAGATATGAGGAAGTTTAATGTCCTCCTTGAGCATCGAGGCTAATGTTATGTGAAACTAAAGTTTAAATATATCTCTTCGGGTATTTCTTTATAATTATATTCTGTCAGGAGCCATTAATAAACATTGCACATTGTCGAGTTCAACATTTTATCCAGTTTATTCGATATTAGGAAAATAAACATTTCTAACCGTTGGTCCACGAAGACGTGATGTGTGGCATGCGTACTCAAACATACTTTTTATACATATTTTCTGTTTATTACGTTATTTTCTATGGTAGTTTTGTTTATGTGAAAATTAGAGAATGAAATCTTATAATAAAAACAACTTGAAACTCAAGCTATCCTATGCCGAAATCGTCGGTGTTAAAGCGATGGGCAACTAGCGACCTTTTCACAAAGATTGGATGCCTTACAGCGATATCCTCTGTGGTATCATTTCCATTTTGAAAATTATACCACCAGTTTCCACCAGCGGCAGAGACACGACGAAAAGCCAATGAACCACAAAATTATTTTCTGAAAAAAAAATGTTAAATCGCCTATATGCGTGATTTGTTTACATTAAAGTGAGTCTAAAAAACACTAAAAGAAATACCCGGGGTGGGCGTGAACCACCAACCTTCTGATGTATAGTGTACTTTCGACTTCCATACGGAGGCGATGGTGGAGGCTTCGCACGTAGAGGGATAAATCGTTGAGGTCATTTCAATTCGGCCAATGAGAGTGCTCATTTAAGCGTGTATAATCGACAATATTTTTAGGATCAGATAAAATGCGTTCGCCATGTAATTTTATAATAAAATTACGCGCATCTATTTATTTTATTTCATAGTTCTCCCATATTCACTTTCTAATGATAGGCGACTTTTGGCATCGAAATTCATACAATTATACACACTCATCTTAATATTTGTCACTTCATGTTGTAGAGGCAGCGGTTACTGTTGACCCCAGAAGCTCACCTTAGAAACAATTTGTCTTAAAAAGTAATATTTAATAATAACCGCATGCACATAACTGGCGATAGTTCGTGTTGATCGCTTCGGTATTCTTCGCGAGGATTCGAAGGAGTACGCCAGAATGAAGTCCTCGCTGCCAGGTTCAGATTGGCCCGGGAGAGAAGGTGAGGATTCCCGCCTGAGCCCCTTGTGTTGATAATAATAATAATAATAATAATAATAATAATAATAATAATAATAATAATAATAATAATAATAATAATAATAATAATAATAATATTTTACACATAGATACTACCACTGAAGTAGAACTAATTACATGCGAACAAATATTAATGATAGGGCCGCTTTGGGTACGGCCACGGTCACATGGACCCTTGTAATTTGTTTTATCGAATGCCTGGCTAACTTCTACAGTGCTATGCTATGACCGGCTATGACCTCTAGAACTAAAAAAACACAAAAAATGTGTAAGAATGTAAGCATGACGAAAAAATCATATAAATACTACCGGATTCTCTTCCGGGTATAAAAAGTTCTATTTTGACATCAAAACTCTGCAAGTCAGATTATTCATCATTAGTTTTTCTACTCCATTATTCTGTCCATCAGAAATTCTGCTTATCACCGTTACCAAGGTAAGTAATTATGCATTGTCTTCTCTAAACTTAAAGTCATACTAGTCCATACCATGCTCTGTAATTATTCAATTATTCAACATCAAATCAATAAATATTTATTCTAAATTATTTCTGTGTTATCAAATTTTATCTTTAAATTTCTATTTCCATGTTTCTAATCAATTCTAAGCTATGTTTTCTACGCCCCCAAAATTTGCATTAATTTAAATTTCTTCTTAAGAAACTGGGTGAATGTCAAAACCATTCAGTAATTTCATATATAAAAATAGTTTAGGCCTTGCAACACAAACAAAAGGTCTCCGTTTAACATGCCTCCAAAGGTTTCTAACTACTTTTTACGTCAGAAAACCGGTCACGTTTATGGTAAATTTCAAACCTATTTTAAGCTTTAGCATGGTGGAGGCGTATAAGTGGTAGGATAGGGGAGGAACTGACAGAGGAAAGTGCATTTGGAAGGGGAGTTCTACAAGGGTGCTGTCTCTTGCCAACATTATTTAACATCCATTTAGAAGAGATAATGGAAAAGAGACTACATGATGAAGACGGGATTTCGATAGGAGGTAGAATGATTAGATGTATAAGATTTGCAGACGATATGGCGCTTGTTGCAGAATCTGAAAACAAAATGAGTATGATGTTAAAAAACTTGAGGAAGGGCTTTAAAGAATATGGGATGAAAATAAATGTTAGAAAGACAAAATTTATTGTGACTTCAGTTTTGGGTATTTTCCTGTGGGTTAGTCTCGAGAAGCTACAATCATGGCAAATTACATCATCCTAGTCCTGCCGGTTGTGCCTAAACATTTTGAGGTGTATAAAATGTCCCATATAGATAACATAGGAAATATTACTCAGTTCTTCATAAAACTACTCCAAAGTTATATCTTTTTTTTATTTTTGGTTATTTACTTAGGTAACACTAAGAAACATGTTCAAGCATACCAAATTTCAAGTTTGTATTCCAATTCCAAGTACCAAAATATCAGATTATAGATAAAAAAAATGTCAATTTAAGTAACATGCAGAATTTCTTCGTCTCCCATTTAGACACCCTAAAAATTAAAAATATTCACTTTTGGCTACTTTTCTGTAGGTTAGTCCTAAAAAGCTACAATCATGCCAAATTTAATCATTGTAGCCCTACAGGAAGGGCTCAATACTTTTAGGGTGTAAAAGGTGTCCGACATAAATAACATGGGGAAGATTTTTCAGTTCCGCATAAAACACTCTAAAGTTGGATTTTTTTTTAGTGATTGGCGTAGGTAACGCTTACGAAAACGTACAAGCATGCCGACTGTCAACTTTTTATTTCCATTCCAAGCAGCTAAAACATGAGATTACATGTAAAAAAAAAAAAAAAAAAAAACGCCCGTTTAAATAACATGGGAAATTAAAATTAAAAATTAAAAATATTATCTTTTTACTATTTTCCTGTCGGTTAGTCCCGGAAAGTTATACTCATGTCAAATTTCAACTCTCCATGCCAACCAGAAGTACTCCTTTATTTTATGCCAATTCATGTAGTTTTATATATGTTACTAGCCTTTGGATTCACCACCAGACCCTGTGTTTGCTGGACCTACGGCCTCGCATCTCCTGCATCAAGTGATTTTTCGTGCATTTGCTCTTAATATTTTCTGAAATCGGCCAGTTGGGGGCTTTACCCCCTAACTCCAGCGTTTGCTCGCCCTACGGCCTCGCACTTGTTAAGCCCACTATTCTACCAAATTTCAAGTTTCTTTCCCCATTTCAACTACTTAAATATAAGATTTTTATCCAAAATAAACCGCCATTTAAGTAACATGGGAATTGTTTATCCCCCTTAGAATCCTGAAAAATTAAAAAAATCACTTTTGACAATTTTCCTGTGGGTTAGTCTCGGAAGGCAACAATTGTGCCAAATTTCATCATTCTAATCGTTACGGAAGTGCCTAAACATTTTGTGGTGTAGAAGATGTCCCATATGAATAACATGGGAAAGATTTTTCAGTTCCTCATTAAACCACTCTAAAGTCGGAAATTTTGCTTTCAGTGATTTACTTAGGTAACGCTAACAAAAACGTACAAGCAAACCAAATATCAAGTTTTTATTCCGATTTCAAATACGTAAAACATGAGATTATAGGTCAATAAAAAGCCCATTTAAATAACATGTGGAATTTCTTTATCATCCCTTTAGACCCACTAACAATTTAAAATATTCACTTTTGGCTACTTTTCTCTGGGTTAGTCCCAAATGTCTACAATCTTGTCAAATTTAGTCATTGTAACCCTGCAGAAAGTGACCAATAATATTGGGGTCTAAAAGGTGTCCCATATAAATAACATGGGGAAGATTTTTCAGTTCCCCGAAAAAACATTCTAAAGTTCGAAATTTTTGCTTTCAGTGATTTACTTAGGTAACGCTAACGAAAACGTACAAGCATACAATTTCAATTTCAATTTCAATTTCAATTACAATTTCAATTTCAAATACGTAAAACAAGAGATTATAGATCCATAAAAAGGTCCATTTAAATAACATGGGGAATTTCTTCATCACCACTTTAGACCCCCTAACATTGCTAGTTGTCTACTACTGCCACGCTTAGTTACATGCATGGGGAGCATGCCCGCGACCGTTCGGTCTATTTGAAGGACGGGTCCCGCTAAAATGTGTCGCACCCCGCACGTAGTTCCTCAATACGCTATTGTTTCACGTGCACGAGGTGCACCGTCAGAATTTGTCCCCTAATTCTGACTCGCTGAAACGATGCAAACCCCATTCTCTGAGGAAGTGGGATACGCCCACTGCGCGGCTGGACCAAGTCTTGAGTGCCTACCAGTTAACCTACTGGTTGAGGCAGACTGCTAGCGAACCAGTCCTACCATGCTCTGCAGGCATGACGCCCGAGCGTTATAAGGCAAGCTCACCTCCCGCCCGTGTTCACCGTTACCCAG